>NC_089491.1:192635019-193962519 GCF_036850765.1 Saccopteryx bilineata
ACGCCCACCAGGGGCGACGCTCTGCCCACTAGGGGGCGATGCTCTGCCCATCCTGGGCGTCGCCATGTTGCGACCAGAGCCACTCTAGCGCCTGGGGCAGAGGCCACAGAGCCATCCCCAGCTCCCGGGCCATCCTTGCTCCAATGGAGCCTTGGCTGCAGGAGGGGAAGAGAGAGAGAGGAAAGCGCGGCGGAGGGGTGGAGAAGCAAATGGGTGCTTCTCCTGTGTGCCCTGGCCGGGAATCAAACCCGGGTCCTCTGCCCCAGGGCTTTTTTTAATTGATATTTTTTTTTAGAGAGAGAGAAAAATATCAATTTGTTTTGCTACCTATCCGTGCACTCACTGGTTGATTATTGTGTGTGCCCTGACCAGGGACGCTCATGAACCTGCAACCTTGGCTCTAACCAACTGAGCTACCTGGCCAGGGCCTGTGTTTTGAAATCATAAACCGTCATCATGCACAGGCTGCAGGTCTCGGCTCACCTGGCGAAGTCTGCTTGATGACACGCACGATTTGCTCCTTCCTCGGGTCCAGGTAGCCCATCTTGCTGATATAGTCTAGGGCAGCTTCAATGCTCCTGCTGCCCGTCTGCTTGAGTGCCCGGCCTGCCATCTCCTGCATGAAACACACACGTCATCTCTTTTTACCTTTTTTTGGGGGGGGGGATTTTTCTGAAGCTGGAAACGGGGAGAGACAGTCAGACAGACTCCCGCATGCGCTCCACCGGGATCTACCCAGCACGCCCACCAGGGGCGACGCTCTGCCCACCAGGGGGCGATACTCTGCCCCTCCGGTGCTGTTGCGACCAGAGCCACTCTAGTGCCTGGGGCGGAGGCCAAGGAGCCCATCCCCAGTGCCCGGGCCATCTTTGCTCCAATGGAGCCTCGGCTGCACGAGGGGAAGAGAGAGACAGAGAGGAAGGAGAGTGGGAGGGGTGGAGAAGCAGATGGGCGCTTCTCCTGTGTGCCCTGGCCGGGAATCGAACCCAGGACTTCTGCACGTCAGGCCGACGCTCTACCACTGAGCCAACCGGCCAGGGCCCACACACGTCATCTCAAAGCCACCAGGGACAACTTCCACACCTGCCATGCTCCTGACCGGCATGACACTTGCCTCCCTGTGACAGTGAGAGTGCCACAGAGGTATCTCAGAATAGATATGGTTGGTTATGTGTCCTCAGGTGCCTGAGGATAAGAGTCTAACTTGTACTCAACCACAGACTGTTTAGAGGGGTCTCAAACTCGCGGCCGTGCGGCCCGCCCACCAATTTTGTGCGGCCCGCAGACTAATCAAACTTCATGGATTAATCTGCGGGCCAGTCTTCGGGCCGCACAAAATTGGTGGGCGGGCTGTGAGTTTGAGACCTCTGGTAGAGTATGTCAAGAACATACAGGAATTTTGATGGTGGACCTGAAAGAATCTTAAATTCTGTTTCTCCTGAGAAAACTTGAGACTGGGGATACACCTAAAAGCAGAACACTGTACTGTGAACAACGACAGGAGTCAGAGAACCTTGCTGTGACCTGCTCCTCAGGCTGACTCTGGGAGAGGAGCATCTGTAATGCTGAGGGGTACAGACCAGGTGATCTGCCTCAAGGGGATGGGAGGGTTGCCATAAAGTCATTTATGAAAAACTTCCTGGATGCCTACTGTATACAATGCCCCATGCTGCCTACAGCGGCTAGGGACTCGCATTGAGGGCCCTGGTCCAGTAGGAAAAAGAAAGGACAGGCTAAAGGAGCCCATAGACCTGTGGGCGGCACAAGACAGGCTCCTTAGAATTGCAGTGGAATGACCATAAGATGGACACAGGTGGTCTCCACAGGAAGATGCAGGAGAGTGGACAAGGGTCTGAGGTCTCAGCCTCCTCCTACCAAGGGAGTGGGCACCAGAGACTGCTCTTCAAGGACAGACAATGTGGGCAGATAGCCCACTAGAGAAAAGGTGTTCTTGACAGGTGAAACAGTCAAAGTTGGGGCTTAAGGGGAGGAGGGCTGGAGGCCTGCAGAGGCAGCAAAGAAGGACCACCATCTAGGTGGTCTGAAGGCAAACTGCAGAATCTTTCCGAGAGAGACACGGGTTGGTACAGTCAGTCTGAGGCAGAAAGGCACTATCATGGGGAAGGGACCACCCAGGCAGGACTCCGGAAGAGCTGCTGGGAGAGAGCACCGTTCAGAAGGCGGACACTTCAGCACCTCCTCTCCTGCGGGTGAACTTGGCCTCCCCACCTCACAGCTCTGACATGCAACAAGGTTGTGTCTGCAAAGGGGTCTCTGAAGCTTAGAGAAGGAAGTGATATGAGACTGCCTCTGAGCAGGGTCACCCTGGACCTTTTGGTGCTCATTTAAAAGTGCACCACCAGGAGAGGACCCTCCCCACAGCCCTTCAATCAGCAGGAATTGTCCCACTTGGTTTGTCTGCAACATGGCCACCAGCTCCTGTCTCCTTCACGGGATCTGCCAGCGTGTTCATTACTCCAGAATTTGCCACATGCTAAGGGATCAGTGAAGTTCAGTGTGCATGTATTCCAATCTTTCCCTGTTGGCTGTACAGGCACACCGACCATAAGACTTGTATGTTACTGTGATACAAATCTAGGAACTTAACCAAGAAAAATCAACACAAGGATACCACAGAGTGACTTGTGTTCACAGGGATGTTTCAGGTCATAAAACTTCACCCTCTGAATGAGCTAGCTTATTTATCAGTTAAGACCTTCGAGTAACCAGAGTCTGCTCGGTCTGCCTGTCCATCAGTGCCCCTCACTGAGCCAGCACAGCTTCTGTAAGAACTGTCCAGAGATGTGACTAGACCACGCACATAGCCATATGCTGTCAAAGCCAACAGAAATGCAAAACCATGCTCAATCCACGAGGAACATGCAGCCCTGCCTCTCATCCAGCTCCCCATCTGCTGAGACTATTCACATCCCCAGCAGGATGTCACTGAGCCCAGAACCCATGAAAGAGCACAGCCTGCTTCCTATGGTTGGCTATGTGACACTCAGGCTCTGTAACTCCAGTCCTCAGACACTGAGCCAGCAGGATGCAGTGTCACTAAGAGATGTGACTTCAAACCAGCTAAGAGAAGAGGCGCAGAGCAAGGGGCCCCAGTCAGCACCTCGAGCATATCCACACAGTGTCCAGGTGCCAGGCATGCCTTCTGGTGGGAGGAGGCATCAGCAATGCCAGCTGCCCCTCCTGGCACAAGGCAGGGAGTATGGTAGGGGCACCATCACACATCATTTCTAGGGCACCCAACAGTGCCCCAATTCTCTTCAGTGAGCTTTCCCCACAGCAACCTTGGTCAGCAACCAGTTCTCTAGCTGTCACAGGCCCCAAAAGGCCCTAAAAGACTTGCCCACCAGCCTGACCTGTGGTGGCACAGTGGATAAAGCGTTGACCTGGAACACTGAGGTCGCCGGTTCAAAACCCTGAGCTTGCCGGGTCAAGCAATGAACAGCTAAAGTGAAGCAACTATGAGTTTGATACTTCTCACTGTCCCCATCCTCTGTCTGTAAAATCAATAATAAAATCTTCAAAAAAAATCAAAAACTACTTCCCCACCAGCCTGTACCCCACAGAGCAGGAAGCCAGCCAGGCAGCAGAGAAGGGCTGGTGGTCAGCTTTGCAGCTCCCTGGCTCCTGAAGCACCCAGACACAGGGTGGCTGGTCCCACCTGCTCTGCCCCTGCCTTGAGCAAAGGCTGTGGTCTGGCCAGGTGTTCACCCACCGGCCTTCACTCTCCTGACCTGTCATCCTCAAAGGGGAAGAGTTGTAGCATTCCTGCCATGATCCTACAATTTATGACTCATATTCCATAGGAAGACGGACGTTGGGTTCACATACTCTGTACAGCTCCATTGTTTTCCGGTACCAACATGGAACTGAAAGCCAGTGAAAAGTTATTTTATGTAAAGAAAAGGATGTACTCTGGAGATCCTCTCCCACCGCTTCCTGGTAGGAAAGCATTTCCCAAATGTTAGCAAAGTTGTATCCCCACAATGTAACATTTCAATTATGAATTTTGGCGGAACAATGAGAAATTAATAATGCTGGCCTTGCTGAGTGTCTGTGGGCCTCCTATGTGCTGCCTGCTTGTCTCCTGGAGGAAAGCAGTCTCCAGTCCTGCTCACAGAAGAGGTGGAGAGCCTGCAGCCAGCTGAGCACAACTGTCCTGAGGGTAACAGGACAGCGGCCCATGAGGGCCTCAGACACCACGCCCTAAAATAAACAGCACAACCTCAGCTTGTCAGGAGAAAGATAAGCACACAGCCAGCTTTTCATTTGGGTGGTATTCCTCTTCTACACCTTAAAAAGAAATCTCAACCAAAACTAGTTTTTATTTTTTTATTTTTTTTAGCAATAGAGAAAGAGGAAGATAGAGAGAAATGGACAGACAGAAAGGGAGAGAAATGAGAAGCATCAACTTGTAGTTATGGCACTTCAGTTGTTCATTGATTGTGTCTCATACGTGCTTTGACTGGGGGGCTCCAACCAAGCGAGTGACCCCTTGCTCAAGCCAGTGACCTTGGGCTCAAGCCAGTGACCATGGGGTCACGTCTATGATTCCATGCTCAAGCCAGCAACCTCGGGGTTTCAAACCTGGGTCCTCTGCATCACAGGTCAATGCTCTATCCATTGCTGCACCTCATGGTCAGGCCCAAACTAGATTTCTTGAGGACAGAGCAAGCAGGAGCCTAAAGAACTAGGGAGCACAGGATTTCTGAAGGTGCTTATATGCAAGTTACAGTCCCAACAGGAAAGCAAACTAAGCAATGGATGAAGCAAAGCCCATGTGCTCTTTCATGGGGCGTGCTGCTGTGCTGCTGCGTTCCCTGCACAGATGGCTCCCAGTTCTTCTGGAGAAACAGTGGGACAGAGTTTCACTGCGTCCTGTGCCAACTGTTCAGCCTTCATCAGAAACATGGGCCTTGGCAGAGCGTACAGGAACCCCAGCTTCCACCACTCTCCGCACTCTATGAATTTCCGGAGGAGAAAGCAGAGGTGTACACGAACTTCTGAAGGCTTCCTACTTCGTACATGCTCAAACAATAGTGGGAAAACAGAGTGAAGGAAAAAAGAAGTCACCTTGGAAGTGTAAATGTGTGTACCTGAGAAGGAAAGGAATCACTGCTGCTGCTGTGCAACTGCAGTGACTTCCAGCCCGGCAGTGGCCTCGTGAAGGCCTGCAAGATGAGGCCACAGCACCCATACATGAAAGTGTTCCACAGCAGGTGACCTGGGCTAGGGTAACCACTTAACACTTGTGTGAGAAAAAACATTTTTTTAAAGTAGCCTGATCAGGCAGTGGCGCAGTAGACGAAGCATCTTCCGGGATGCTAAGATCCCAGGTTTGAAAGCCTGAAGTTGCTGGCTAAAGTGCAGGCTTGCCAAGCTTGAGCAAGGAGTCGCTGGCTTGAGTCCAAAGGTCGCTGGCTTGAGTCCAAAGGTCACTGGCTTGAGCCCAAGGTCGCTGGCTTGAGCAAGTGGTCACTGGCTATGCTGGAGCCTCCCAATCAAGGCACATACGAGAAAGCAATCAATGAACTAAGGAGCCTCAAGGAAGAGTTGAAGCTTCTCATCTCTCTCCTTCTCTCTCTCTCCTTTCCTGTCTCTCTCTCTCTCTAAAATGAAAAATAAAAAAAGAAGGAAGACAGGAATGTGCTACTTTTACTCTGTCCCCCTTGAAAGACATAATGTACACTATTATACAATGTAACTTATTAAAATGTATAAATATTTTAGTTATGAAACTATTATACAATGTAATTTATTAAAATGTATAAATATTTTAGTTATGAAACATGAAAAGTGATGCTTGACTGCTTGGGCGCAGTAGATAGAGCATCAATCTGAGATGCTGAGGTCTCAGGTTTGAAACCCCAAGGTCACCTGAGAGTGGGCAATCAATGAGCAACTAGAGTGATGCAATTATAAGCTGATGCTTCTCATCTCTCTCCCTTTCTGTCTCTCTCTCTCAAAAAAAAGCCTGTGGTAAAGAGTTAATGAAGGAAAAATAAAAACAGCAACCTTCTGGATTTAGTTCTCAAACAATTAAAGATACCAAAATGTATTTTAAAAAAACAACATGGAAGTGAAAACAAATTCCCTGGCTATTAGTTACATTTTTATGTATTTTTCAGAAAAAGTGACAGTATAACTTTAAAGTGGATAATTACTAGCGGTTAGTTAACTTTTAATTCTTGTCACCAAAGGCTCAGAATCACTGTAGCAGTTTACATTTTTCAACAGTGCTTTAACATTCAATTGTTCTGTATAAGAGCTGGCTGTGAAGACCACTTGGAATTTTCTTTTTAACCCTTTGAGTAGTACGAACGTTCATGTACATCCTCATGCCTCCTGACCATGCAGAGTACGATTGTACAAAAATTTTTATTTTAAAAAAGTGTAAGGCAACATTAAAAAGAGGCAAATGTATGTTCTTCTTGTTTCCATAAATTGGTTATCAAACAAACATAATTTTAAGTTAATAAAACTAGAACTAGAACTAATTTCATTTTTTGAAAAAAAAACCTCACTCCTTGGGGGTCAGCAATCATGAAAAAAACTCACTACTCAAAGGGTTAATTCTACATTGCTGGCAGTGGAATCTCAGGATATGCATTGCCAATAATGATATAAATTTTCTTAAGTTAAAAAAAATCTCTGGTTGGGGGAAGGCAGAAGATGGTAAAGGGGGGACATATAAAGACAGAAGGAGACTTGACTTGGGGTGGCAGACACACAATACAATACACAGATGTGCTATAGAACTGTACACCTGAAACCTATATAATTTTATGAACCCCAAGAAATTCAATTTTATACTTTTTTTCAAAACTTTTTGAAAGAATAATAAAAAAAATTTTTTTCATTTGACCTTTTTTAGCAAGAGAGCAAGATAGAGAGACAGAAAGGGAGAGAATTGAGAAGTATCAACTCAAAGTTGCAGCACTTTAGTTAGTTGTTCATTGATTGCTTCTCGTATGTGCCTTGACCAGGTGGTTCCAGCCGAGCCAGCTACCCCTTGCTCAAGCCAGCAACCTTGGGCCAGTGACCTTTGGGCTCAAACCAGTTGACACTGGGGTCATGTCTATGATCTCACACTCAAGCTGGCAACCCCACACTCAAGCTGGTGAGCCTGTTCTCAAGCTGGCAACCTTGGGGTTTTGAACCTAGGACCTCAATGTCCCAGGTCAACACTCTATCCACTCACTGTGCCACCACTGGTAAGACCAAAATTATTATTATTATTTTAGTCTTTTTCTTTTTTTTTTTTTTTGTATTTTTCTGAAGCTGGAAACGGAGAGAGACGGTCAGACAGACTCCCGCATGCGCCCGACCGGGATCCACCTGGCACGCCCACCAGGGGCCACGCTCTGCCCACCAGGGGGCAATGCTCTTCCCCCCCGGGGCGTCACTCTGCCGCAACCAGAGCCACTCTAGCGCCTGAGGCAGAGGCCAAGGAGCCATCCCCAGCGCCCCGGCCATCTTTGCTCCAATGTTGCCTTGGCTGTGGGAGGGGAAGAGAGAAACAGAGAGGAAGGAGGGGAGGGGTGGAGAAGCAAATAGGCGCTTCTCCTATGTGCCCTGGCCGGGAATCGAACCGGGGTCCCCCACACGCCAGGCCGACGCTCTACCGCTGAGCCAGGCCAGGGCCCCAAAATTATTTTTTAATTAAAAACAAGAAAAAAAAATTCTGTGTGCACATTTTAATATATTTACTATTAAATAGAATGCTACATTTAAATTCCTTCTGTGCCCAGTAGGGCAAGAAGAGCGTTTTCCAAGTACAGATGACAAACACACTTCTCTCTGCTCCCAGTTTTTCCTAAGAAGGAGAAAGTTATCAGTATCATTTCTTAGGCGTGAGCCCAGGCACGTAAAGACCCCCCCACACACACACACATATACAGCATTTGGCAGGGCCAGGAAGCTCTCCTGTGCAGGCCTTCAGAGGGGACAATGTGTGGGGAGAGGCGTTCTGGGGGGTGGTGCAGGTGGGTGCAGGAGAGGGTTGGGGAGATGAAGAGAGACTTGAAAGAAGCAGCCCGAAATCTATGACATTCCCTATTGGGGGAAGCAGAATGTGCAAAGGGGACCAAGACCCCGGGGCCTGTCACCACCATTCTCCGTGCCAGTACCTCTCACCAGCAGCTCTCGGTGCCTCGAGGGCTCCTGACCTATCTCACAACACTTCACAATTTGAGAAAAATTATCGTTACTAATGAGGACATATAATTAAATATGCAGTGATGGAAACAAGCTAAGATATTAACACTGCCATCATTTCTGTGTGGTAGCAACAGGTTTGACTTTTATGTTTTTCATACATTTTTTTTTTTTTTAGTAAGACTGGGAGGCATTCATTTGTTGTTCCACTTAGTTGTGCATTCGTTGGTTGCTTCCCATACACGCCCTGACTGGGGATCAAACCCACACCTTAAGTGTTTAGGATGACACACTAACCAACTGAGCTACCTAGCCGGGGCTGAGCAGCATATATTTTTAATAATCTAACAACAAAAACATAAGTATATATGTAGTATGTTAAGATGATGACAAGTGTTATGATGAAAACAGTCAAATAAGAGTGTTAGGGGTAGCCTGACCAGGCGGTGGTGCAGTGGATAGAGCTTCGGACTGGAACACAGAGGACCCAGGTTCGAGACCCCAAGGTCACCAGCTTGAGCGTGGGTTCACCAGCTTGAGCACGTGGTCACTGGCTTGAGCGTGGGATCACAGACATGACCCCGTGGTCGCTGGCTTGAAGCCCAAAGGTTGCTGGCTTGAGCAAGGGGTCACTCGCTCTGCTGGAGCTCCCCCCCATCCCGTCAAGGCACATATGAGAAAGCAAACAAAGAACAACTAAGGAGCCGCAATGAAGAATTGATGCTTCTCATCTCTCTCCCTTCCTGTCTGTCTCTATCTGTCCCTCTCTCTGACTCTCTGTCTCTTTCAAAAAAAAAAAAAAAAAAGAGTTGGGGTAGAGTGTTAGAGTGTTGCTATTTTATAAAGGATGTTCAAAAGCCTTTCTATTACAGGACCATGTGCACAGAGATCTGAAGGAAATGAAGAGGGAGCCCTGAAGGTTTCTGTAGGAATTGGGCGCAGCAACAGCGAAGGCCCTGAGGCAGGTGTGAGTGTGTCCCAGGAAGAGCAAGGAGGTCATGTGGCTGAACAGAGCAGGCGGGGGGGGGGGGGGGGGGGGAGGACTGGTGGGGGGGGTGGAACCCCTCACTGTAACCAAGGAGACAACAAATTTTACGTGGAAACTCAGCACACATGTACATAACAACTGAGCCACTGATTCAATACGAGCTACACATAACACCCCTCTCCCCTACTCCATTGTTGGGAAATGATGCTCCCATCCTTTAAGTCAGTGGTTCTCCCCAGTGGGGTCGCGACCCACAGTTGAGAACCACTCCTTTAAGTTGATTTCAGGATTTTTTTTTGTTTTGTTTTGTTTTTATTTCAGGATTTAAATGGGTGACAAGCCTTAGTGTGAAAGCTCCTTCTGTAGGCTGTGAAGAGGACTTTGACTTTTACCCTGAGTGAGACTGGAGGCCACTAGAGGGTTTCCAGTGCAAGATCTGACTTCTGTTATAAATGACCACTCTGGCTGCTCTGTGGGGACTGCCCCATGTCTTTCCTCTGCAGCACATGTCCATGTGTGGGTGCTCTCCAAGGGCTGCTGCTGGGTTTTCAGGAGGGTTCTCACAACTACAAGGGGACCTCCGCCTCTGTTACAGGCTCCTCTGCACCGGATCAGAGCTTCTGGAGGGGGGCGGTTCTCAGTGGGATGGGAGGCAGCCTTCTGAGTACTGTTAATAGAATCATTCAACACTAAGACAGAAATAGAGCCAGGAACTCTGCACAGGGTCTCTAGTTTTCATAAGTCTACCATGTAGGTAATCGTGTTTTATTAAAATCAGGAGACAGGCTCAGAATTAGCAGTCATTTCCCAAGTTCACAGTCAACAGTAAAGTAAGTATCCAAAACCCAAATAGTCAGAAGTCCAACATCATTAGTCATCAGAGAAGTGCATTTTTTAAAACACGGTATCATTTCACTCATTAGATTAAAAAATATTTAAAATGTATGACACCCAGTCTTAGCAAAAACACAGCAAGGAAAGGAGTATAATGGGTCTAACCACTCAGTCAATACTCTAACAGCATCTGGTCACAGGGCAGGTGCTCGAACTGTATAACCTAGAACATCCACATCTTGGCTTTCACTCTAGAGAAACCCCATGTTCACAAGAGGACATGCAGAACAACACTGGCTGCACTTGTCCATAAAGGAAACTGGGAACAATCTACATGTCCATCTACAGGATAATAAACAAGGAAGTAGCAGCATAATAACCCAACCCAACAAGGCAATTAAAATGAGTTACTCCTCTGTCAATGTGGATATATATTAAAAACAATGTTGAATGAGAGAAACCACGTTTCAAAATCACAGTGTCAAGTTTTTAAAACTTACAAAACAACACTGCAGCTTGGTTATACTGTAGTTCTCTTCTGCAGGAAACGTATTAAACATAAGTGGGGGTGAGAAAAGTAACCTGGGCTGTTAACTGCCTCTGGGGAGGGGGGAGACGGAACAAGCTAGGCTCCGTGTTTAACACCGGATTTCTTCTGAAAGTCTCTGAAACAAATACAAAAATTGCTGCATTACTTCTCCCTACTTTTATGAATGTTGAGATATGACATCATCACCCTGGCCAGTAGCTCAGTAGATAGAGTGTCAGCCCGGCATAGGGACATCCCGGGTTTGATCTGCAGTCAGGGCACACCGGAGAAGCAACCATCTGCTTCTCCCCGTACCCCTCTGCCCCTTCTCTTCCTCTTCCCCTCACAGCCAGTGGCTCCAGTGGTTCAAGTGTGGCTCTGGGCTCGGTTGGTTGGTCCGAGCATCAGCCTCAGGTGCTAAAAATGGCTCAATTGATTCGAGCATCTTACCCAGATTGGTCTGATGGGTGGATCCCGGTCAGGGCACAAGCGGGAGTCTGTCTCACTATCTCTCCTCTCACCTTAAAAAAAAAGTAAAACTGAGGCCTGAGTTCTGTTGGCCCTACGGTCCATGGCCTTTCCTCACAGTCCTGCCTCCTGTCCTGTAAGCTCTCTGGGCCAGAAGCGAGTACACTTACATCTGTGTCCACTGTGCCAGGCAATCACAGCTGCCTGATCCAGCTTGCAGGCACATTGTAAAGCAAAGCCCCGTCACGCCCTGGTTCCCCCCACCTTGCAACTCTCAGCAGACAGCAACAGCACATTTCATGTCCAACTCAGTCCCCTGGGGACCTCCTTCCTTTGCACCTGCTTCTGTCTCCCCACCTTCCCTCTCAGGCAACTATCCAGAAATTCCTCTTGCACCTGGTTCAAATCCTCTGCTGGACAACTAGTCTTAAATAGTACTTGCTCTCTGGCCCTGTAGTCATGCCCAGCAATGAAACAATTAATTAAATGTAGGCCCATGTGGGTGTGGTTTCTGGATAAAACACTGCAAACAACCAACCAGAGTGCCTCCCCCCTGAAAAACTAAGGTCTATCAGACACTCAGTGGAATACAACACTCTTTAGAAATAACGTGCTAGAGAATAAAATTTAATGATACCAGGAAATGTTTATAATACACTGTTGTAAAAACAAACAAGCCAGAGTAGGTCACAAAAACATGTACAGTATTCAGCTCCTAAGTGTGCACTAGCCACACCAAACCACTATCTTACTGCTCTGCTTCACGTCACACAGCTTTCATAGGACAGCCCAGTGAAAAGGGAGTTCAGTGCCTTTTACAAAGCAGAGCTTTTACAAAGCAGACGGGAGGGGTAGTGGCTGTCCCCCACCACACAGGACGATACACCAAGCAGGTGGTGTGATCCGACAAGGCTGAGGATGAGGTGTAGAGTTGGAAGGGGGTGCTGGGCTGGAAGTCTATATGCAGAGCACCTGCATCCCCACCCTGCCCAGACCTCATCCTTGGAGACAATGAAACAGAAGCTGCAAACCTGAGGCTGCAACACAGCAAGGGGGAATGACAGGCCAGGGGTTAGGTGGAGGGTTAGGTCCATCAGAGACTCTCAGGCACTCTGCCCTGCCACAGGCCTCCCCTGTACCTCATAGACTTGAGAACCCTCCAGGAAAACTGCAGGCCCCAACATAAGTCTCCAGATGTGAACATCTGTGGGTCTGCCTGGCCACCTGATCAATCTACAGTGCCGTCCCAGTCTGCGTTTTCTTTTTATTATTATTATTATTATTATTATTATTATTGAGACAGAGAGACATGAGGGAGAGAGAGGGAGAAGAGAAGGGGGAAGAGAGGGAGGAGAGAGAGGGAAGAGAGAGAGAGAGAAGCATAAACTTGTAACTGTTAGGTTTGGGTCCAGGGCTCCTTTAAATTCAAGGTCCCGCCCTGGCCGGTTGGCTCAGTGGTAGAGCGTCGGCCTGGCGTGCAGGAGTCCCTGGTTTGATTCCCGGCCAGGGCACACAGGAGAAGCGTCCATCTGCTTCTCCACCCCTCCCCCTCTCCTTCCTCTCTGTCTCTCTCTTCCCCTCCCACAGCCAAGGCTCCATTGGAGCAAAGTTGGCCCGGGCACTGGGGATGGCTCCATGGCCTCTGCCTCAGGCGCTAGAATGGCTCTGGTTGCAATTGAGCAACGCCCCAGATGGGCAGAGCATCACCCCCTGGTGGGCATGCCAGGTGGATCCTGGTCAGGCGCATGCGGGAGTCTGTCTGACTGCCTCCCCGTTTCCAGCTTCAGAAAAATACAAAATAAATAAATAAAATAAATAAATTCAAGGTCCCTTTAAAACTCAAATTCCCCTCACGCAACCTCCCACTAGGGCAGCTTCTTCATTAAGCATCTCTCTTGCCCAACCTCCTCCTCCCCTTAAGCAGTCCCTCCCACCCTAGGAAGGTTCTGGCAAGTGTCCTTGGGCCAGGCCACTGGGAGGGACCAGAGGATTGGAAAAAGGAGACAGTCTGTAACCAAGGCCACAAACCAGGATATGCTAATCTGAGCATGTACACGTACACCCAACCCTATTCTTGTTCGTGTCTTGTCCAAGGCTGTATCCGAGCCAGTGACCCTTTGCTCAAGCCAGCAACCTTGGGCTTAGGCCAGCAACTTTTGGACTCAAGTTGGCGAGCTCTGGGATCGTGTGGACAATTTCCCCACTCAAATCAGCGACCTCGTGCTGACAATCCCCCGCTCAGAGCTGGTGATCCTGGGGTTTCAAACCGGTGACCTCAACGTTCTGGGTTGACACTTTATCCCCTGCATCACCACCAGTCAGGCCCAATCTGCATTTTAGTGCATCACTCCCACAATATGGACAAACAACCAAGATTCACTCATACGTGAGAATGTTTTCCAACACAAAGCCAAAGCCAGTAAGTCAGACAGTTCATACAATATGATTCATCTTTGTAAAATTAAAACAGCATCTACCAACGCATCAATGGTGGCTCCCTAACAGCATCCATGGCATGATGCTTTTCCTGAAGCATGCCCTTTACATCAGGACCCATGACCCTCTCACCTCCTCTCATTTTTAAAAAATTTTATTCAGTGAAAAGAGTAGATGCAGAGAGACAGACTCCTGCATACATTCCGACCAAGATCCACCCAGCAAGCCCACTAGGGGCAATTCTCTGCCGAGCTGGGGTGTTGCTCCACTGCTCAGCAGCTGAGCTATTCTTAGCACCTGAGGCAGAGGCCATGGAGCCATCCTCAGCACCCAAGGCCAACTCGCTCTATCAAGCCATGGCTGCAGGAGGAGGAGGGGGGGGGAGAAAAAGAGAGAGAGAGAAGTGAGGAGGAGAGGTAGAGAAGTAGATGGATGCTTCCCCTGTGTGCCCTGTCCGGGAATCGAACCCAGGACATCCACACGCCTGGCTGAGGCTCTACCACTGAGCCAACCGGCCAGGGCCACCTCCCCTCATTTCTTTGGCTGCCAGTTGGAAATATCTGTTTTCCTTCCTTTGGCATTATCAAAGGCAGAAACTAGATTCTTAAATGATGAGTATGTGTTACCTTCAGGTAGAAAGTGAAAATCTATCCATCCTCTGCACTTTTTTTATTTTTTTTGAGCCAAGACCTGAGGTGGGAGTGGTTAAAGCTTGGTGTGTTCAAGTAAAGTCATGTTTGGTTTTTTTGTTTTTAAACAGAGACAGAGAGAGAGTCAGAGAGCAGGACAGATGGGGACAGACAGACAGGAACGGAGAGAGATGAGAAGCATCAATAATCAGTCTTTCGTTGCGAGACATTAGTTGTTCATTGATTGCTTTCTCATATGTGCCTTGACCATGGGCCTTCAGCAGACTGAGTAACTCCTTGCTCAAACCAGTGACCTTGGGTCCAAGCTAGTGAGCTTTTGCTCAGACCAGATGAGCCTGCGCTCAAGCTGGCGACCTCGGGGTCTCGAACCTGAGTCTTCCGCATCCCAGTCTGACGCTCCATCCACTGTGCCACTGCCTGGTCAGGCCATCCTCTGCACTCTTGTGCGGGCCGCAAATATAAGAGAAATATGCAATCTGATACTGTGCTGCAAATGCTCCAGCTGGAGTAACGCATCTAACGACACATGGAGACTTGTGCTTCTAACCTGGTCCCCATGCCAATGGGACAGAGTGCCAGGGGACCAAAGCTCGGAAAACATGTTCACAGCTCTGCAGCTCCACAACCATTTGCTGTAAAAAGACAGCTGTTTTATACGGCTGGCTGAATGAAATGGTGTCCTCGCCTTGTGTGATTGCAGGGAACTTGGCCTCAGTTCAGGAACTGAAAATTCTGATGCGCTTTTTTTTCTTGAATCTGGAAAATCTGGGTCCAAAACACCAGCTGGCTACTATAGAGTTAACAGATTTCCAAAAATAACAATGTTTCATTTATTAGTATCTACCCAAAGCTTCAACTCCTCCACTAGGAATTTCTTATCAAATATCCTACCCAGCAGTGCCCCTACCTTAAGATTATGTTCTCACCCTGGCTGGGTAGTACAGTTGGTTAGAGCATTGTCATCTCGATATGCCAAGGTTGTAGGTTCAATCCCTGGTCAGGGCACATACAAGAATCAACCAACGACACATGAATGGGTGGAACAACAAATTGATATTTCTTTCTGTGTGTGTTTCTTTCCCTTCCTCTCTAATGATCATTAAATTAAAAAATAATTTAAAAAGAAAAGAAATAGAATAGCTCACCAAAGTTGAAGTAATACAAAGTCCAGACCTTTATTCCAAGGCCCAGACACAGTGCTTATTTACTGGAGACTTGTTCACATTCATGTTGGAATGCTTTTTTGTGATTGTGTGAAAGAGACAGAGAGAGGGACAGGAAAAGACAGACAAGAAGGGAAAGAGATGAGAAGCATCAATTCTTTGTTGTGGCTCCTTAGTTATTCATTGATTGCTTTCTCATATGTACCTTGACTGGAGGGCTACAGCAGAGCAAGTGACCGTTTGCTTAAGCCAGCAACCTTGGGCTTCAAGCCAGCAACCCCATGCTCAAGCTGGTGACCTCGGGGTTTCAAACCTGGGTCCTTATGTCCCAGTCCAATGCTCTATCCACTGCGCCACCGCCTGGTCAGACTGGAATGCTCTTTTACTTTATGAAATGTCCTTTTTCTTGTCCTCCCATTAAATTTGTATAAGTTATTTATTTTTTTATTTTTTATTTATTTTTTAATTTTTTTTTAGATTTTATTTATTCATTATAGAGAGGAGAGAGAGAGAGAGAGAAGGGGGGAGGAGCAGGAAGCATCAACTCCCATATGCGCCTTGACCAGGCAAGCCCAGGGTTTTGAACCGGCAACCTCAGTGTTTCCAGGTTAACGCTTTATCCACTGCGCCACCACAGGTCAGGCCATATAAGTTATTTATTTATTTATTTTTCTTCTTTCTCCAAGTGAGAGGAGCTGAGATAGAGACAGACTCCCACATGTGCCCTGACCAGGATCTACCGGGCAACCCTCATCTGGGGCCATGCTCACAACCAACCTATTTTTAATGCCTGGTGCAGAGGCTCCAAGGAGCCACCCTCAGCACATAGGATTATGCACTTGAACCAATGGAGCCATGGCTGTGGGAGGGGAAGGAGAAGAGGAGAAGGGTAGAGAAGCAGATGGTCACTTCTCCTATGTGCCCTGACCAGGAATCAAACCTAGCTGGGCAGACACTCTACCGCTGAGCCAAAAGGCTAGGGCTTTGTATAGGTCATTTAAAAATGAAATAAGGAAGTGGAGTGCTAAATAATTTAGGAAAAAAGAATAGGCCCTGTCCAGTTGGCTCAGCAAGCGTATGGAAGTGTATCAGCAGTGTATCAACCCAGTGTATGGAAGTCCTAGGTTCGATTCCTGGTCATAACACACAGGAGAAGCAACCATCTGCTTCTCCACCCCTCCCCTCCCCCTTCTCTCTCTCTCTTCTCCTCCAGCAGCCATGGCTCAAATGGTTTGGCCCCGGGTGCTGAGGATGGTTCCATGGCCTCTCCTCAGGTGCTGAAATAGCTTGGTTGCCAAGCAACATATCAGCGGCCCCAAATGGGCAAATCATTGCCATGTAGTGGGCTTGCCAGGTGGATCCCGGTCAGGGCACATAGGGGAGTCTGTCTTTCTGCCTCCCTACGTCCCCACCTCTCACTTAATAAAAATAAATAAATTAAAGAAAACGATTCCACAAAACAAGAACAGGATGGTGTGGTGTCTGTGACACTGGCCGCACTCCCTGGATGTGCAGGACCCAGTACTTTTCATCTTATTTGTTGCCGCTCAGGTGAGAGGCCACAGAGGACAATCAGCTACACTCTCGGCCAAGTGACCCGTCAGAAACAGATTCCAATACTGAGGCACATCAGCCAGAGAAAGAACAGTCAGGGTGAATAAACCCAACGGCAGCCCTCACGGAGCATGGTTCTAGCCTAGTAGAATACTGCAGTGCAGACAAGCATGACCTTCACTAAGGAACTGCAGTTAATGGAATTTATGTCTGAATGGAAAGGATGTGCTTGATGTTTACCTGAATATCACACTTTGGAAGGTCTTGCACTGTCCAGGTGATGCGATGCGGAGAGGGTGCGTGGATGAGGCAGCCTCCCGGGCAGTGCGACCTCAGTAAGATTCAGGAGGGCCTCCAGCTGACAAGTCGGAGTTTTGCTGATTTCATTCAACCAAAAAAAAAAATCCATTTCTGCAGCCAGTGCTGCTGCTATAGGCCCTAAAGTCCAATTTGAGCAACAAAAATGAATTATCACAGGGCCAAGGTAAGGAACATGATACTTAAAAAAGAATGTTGAGGCCCTGGCCGGTTGGCTCAGCGGTAGAGCGTCGGCCTAGCATGCGGAGGACCCGGGTTCGATTCCCAGCCAGGGCACACAGGAGAAGCGCCCATTTGCTTCTCCACCCCTCCGCCGCGCTTTCCTCTCTGTCTCTCTCTTCCCCTCCTGCAGCCAAGGCTCCACTGGAGCAAAAATGGCCCGGGCGCTGGGGATGGCTCTGTGGCCTCTGCCTCAGGCACTAGAGTGGCTCTGGTCGCAACATGGCAATGCCCAGGATGGGCAGAGCATCGCCCCCTGGTGGGGAGAGCGTCGCCCCTGGTGGGCGTGCCAGGTGGATCCCGGTCGGGCGTATGCGGGAGTCTGTCTGACTGTCTCTCCCTGTTTCCAGCTTCAGAAAAATGAAAAAAATGAAGAAAAAAAAAAAAAAAAGAATGTTGAGTGGTTTAATTTTACAGATTCAACAACCTAATGAAATTCCTTTCTCAGAAATTCACTAATAACACATAACATTCTTTTTATGGCTATACAATCTGAACTATTCCAAGAAGTCTGTTTTATGACAATTAAGTTCATTTTGAAAAAAAGTAGTGAAAATGTATATATTTGTTGGCCGGCTGTGAAATCCGAGAAGGTCCAGCAGCTCTTGCACGCGCACTCTGTGTGACAGACACAGTACCTGGCACACAGCAGGCACATGCACGTGCAGAATCATGACACTGATAATTCTTTTGACTTTCAAATGTATGGTGTTCCAGGTAAAACTGTGTAACTCTCTTGGTCCAATAATATTCAGATGATGACTAGAAGCTTAGAGTCTACCCTTGGAAGGAGACCCATGTTTCACAGTAAGTGAAGATAGGCCTCTGGCCAGGTCAGCTAGCTCACCCGCTTATGAAGTTTCTGAGATTTATTATTATTATTACAATTTTATTTTTGCACGTGAGAGAGACAGGCAGGAAGGGAGACAGATGAGAAGCATCAACCTATAGTTGCTTCACTTTAGTTGCTCACTGATTGTTTTTCTTACGTGCCTTGACCCGGGGGTTCCAGTCAAGCCAGTGACCTCTTGCTCAAGCCAGCAACTCAGCACTCAAGCTGATAAGCCTGTGCTCAGGTTGGATGAGCCCATGCTCAAGTTGGCCACCTTGGGGTTTTGAACCCAAGGCCTCAGTGTACCAAGTCAACCCTCTATGCACTGTACACCACCGGTCAGAATAATTTCTAAGATATTTTGAAAGTAACATCCACACAATCTCATAGCCATCTAACATAACTAACAGTCCATACAGTAATCTGTATTATACACATTAAGTCACCTAAGATTCAAATAAAACTTAGTCACAGCCTGACCAGGCAGTGGCAGAGTGGATAGAGCATCGAACTGGGACATGGAAGACCCAGGTTTGAAACCCCGAGGTCGCCAGCTTGTGAGTGGGCTCATCTGGTTTGAGCAAGGCTCACCAGCTTGAGCAAGGCTGTTGGCTTGAGTGTGGGATTATAGACATGACCCTGTGGTCACTGGCTTGAGCCCAAAATTCGCTAGCTTGAAGCCCAAGGTTGCTGGCTTGAGCAAGGGGTCACTCGCTCTGCTGCAGCCCCCTGGTCAAGGCACATATGAGAAAGTAATCAATGAACAACTAAGGACTAAAGGTGCCGCAATGAAGAATTGATGCTTCTCATCTCTTTCCCTTCCTGTTGTCCGTCCCTATCTGTCCCTCTCTGTCTCTGTCTCTGTCACCAAAAAAAAAAAAAAAAAAAAGGCCACAAACTTCTGTAATAAGAAAACAAGCAAAATATCTATGGCTTCACTAATGCCCAACTTTTCTAGGTATGTATGTGTTAACAGAATTCAGGGAATTGTGAAATTAATTTTCTATAAGAGGAGCTTGCAAAAGCCCCCTTTTCCTTTTTATTTCATTTCTTTCCTTTAAAAATGGGGGGGGGTCTTTCTTCCCATTTCACCCTTGTCCTATACTCTGGAAACATCATCACCCTGAGCAAATAACAAGACACACGCAGTCTCTTATGTTACCTTGAGTAAAAGTCCAAGTGTTTTCTCTACACCTACAGCAGGGGACTGGTTTGTTAATTTCCTTTTTTTCTTAAGATAATATTTATTGATTTTTAGGGAAGGGGGATTATCTTCACTTTAGTTTTTCAATGATTGTTTCTCCTATACTGCTCACAAAAATTAGGGGATAGTAAGTCACTTCCTTTTGAAATATCCCCTAATTTTTGTGAGCAGTATATGTGCCTTGACCAGGAAAGCCTGGGGTTTCGAACCAGTGACCTGGGTGTTCCAGGTCAACACTCATCAGGGGTACCAGTACTGGTCAGGCTGGTTTGTTAATTTCATGGTGATCAATTGGCCAGAAAACCTCTCATTTATAAAACTCCACACAACACCTGAACTCACCAAGCAGGGCAGAGTCCTACCTGTTGTTGAGTACGGTGTCCTAGAGCGAGGGAGGTCAGACAGAGGACACTACCATGAACCCTAGCCGTGTGTGGTTCTCAGACCTAAGACTAACGAGGAAATCAGTCATCCTACAAAGGAAAATACAGCAAACCCGGAAACAATGTCTTCATTTCAAGTGCTTCTCTACCAGGTTCCTAAGCAACCAGAAGTTTCTCTGTAGTTCCAGGAGTTGACACGCCATCAGCAGGCTGTTACAAGTGCTCAGAGTAAAACACTGCGCCGTCTCACCTGTCTCGCCATCCTCCCAAGCAGGAGAGTCAGCCTTTCATCCAGGGCTGTGTCTCACTGTTTTTGTTCTACTATGACTCAACACTTTTCATAATAGTGACACTTACACTTATATATATGGAGTGTGACTCTCTGCATTGCTATTCACAACCTACAACATGTATTATCTGATTCACTTAAGGATCTCACTCTGCAGTTTGGAAAACACACTTTGCTAAAATGCTTGGGAGCTGTCAGCAACCAAAGCCTGCCCCAAAGGTAACCCTTTCTTCACACTTCACAGCCTCTAAATTCAAAGCCACCAAGTAGATTGTAAATCTGCCTAGTGTCATTCTTCTGGGTTCTTTTCCCTGACATATAGTGTCACCAGTGAGTTAGTTAACAGATTATGTAAAGTGTGGGTCAAAGAGGTCTCTAAAACACAAGACAATCCCCTCAAGCATATGGAAAATATTTAGACTTTGATGGGAAAGTAAACATTGAGTTTTTAGGGGTTTTTTTTGTGACAGAGAGAGAGTCAGAGAGAGGGACAGATACAAAAGAAGGGAAAGAGATGAGAAGCATCAATTCTTCGTTGCAGCCTCTTAGTTGTTCATTGATTGCTTTCTCATATGTGCCTTGACGGGGGGGGGGGGGAGATTTCCAGAAAGTAACCCCTTCCTCAAGCCAGCAACCTTGAGCTCAAGCCAGTGAGCCCCCGTGCTCAAGCCGGCCTCAAGGGCTTCGAACCTGGGTCCTCTGCATCCCAGTCCGACACTCTATCCACTGTGCCACCGCCTGGTCTGGCAAACACTGAGTTTTAAAAATACTGTTTAAGGAAATAAAGGCAAGTTTCTTCCTGACTTGACAAGAAACCTACCTGTAGCATTTAAGAGTGGGCTAATGAGCTAGGTCTGCAATGACAATAGAGGAATATATTACTCTGAGATGGAAAGGCAAAAGTCAGCTTACCAAAGAGGCAGGTGACAGTAGTGTGTGAGGGAGCAGGGGATCAGAAGGGAAAGTATGCCCCAGCAGGGTTAAGTGAGCTGTGCTGAGGAAAGACAAAGGAGGACCTGGCAAACCACATCTGCCTGGGCAACTGGAGGCCAGGAAGACCTTTCTGAAACTGTCACCCAAGTACCCAAGGATGACAGGCTATTTCATATCAAAACTCTCAGAAAAGTACAAAGTCCCTCTTTCTGGCTAATTCTTCTTCTGTGGCACCCCCCTCTTACCCACATGTAGGAAAACGGACGGAGATTATGCTGTCCTGAGACAAGTCTTCCGTGCGACTTTGGAACACTAAATCCTGCGGGGGCAGAACGCTGCCCCTGCAAGCACTGATAAGGTTGTTTATGGGAAACAGCTGATTCCTATAGCCATTTCCTGCATTCCTGAAAGGCAGGGGTCCCCAAACTACAGCCCAGCCCCACTGGCCACATGCGGCCCCCTGAGGCCATTTATCCGGCCCCCACCGCATTTCTGGAAGGGGCACCTCTTTCATTGGTGGTCAGTGAAAGGAGCATAGTTCCCATTGAAATACTGGTCAGTTTGTTGATTTAAATTTACATGTTCTTTATTTTAAATATTGTATTTGTTCCCGTTTTGTTTTTTTACTTTAAAATAAGATATCGCAGTGTGTATAGGGATTTGTTCATAGTTTTTTTATAATCCGGCCCTCCAACGGTCTGAGGGACAGTGAACTGGCCCCCTGTGTAAAAAGTTTGGGGACCCCTGCTGAAAAGTATTAGTTCTGCACCTGAATCCATTCTAGGCTAATATGACCCAGGCTCTGTAATTTGCTTGATAAGTAAAAAAACGAATAAATACGATGAGGCTGCCGAGATCTGGGCTCTCAGTCCTAGAGGCTGGGAGTCCCCTGTACCCATCTTTTTTCTATGTTGTGTCTTGTGTGGGTTTTTTTCTTAAGTCCTGCAGTGCCTTCCTTTTGTGCATGCCCATTGCCGAGTTGGTCTCGGCACCCACCGTGTTCTGGAAGTGGTGGGTTCATTGCACAGGAGTCAGACATTCCAGATATGAACCCTAGGTCAGCCTCAGTCTACCTGTATGGGTGAGACCTTCCTCAACCACTGCTGCTTCTCTGAGAAGCAGCTCTAACAACCATGCCCACCTCCCTCATATGTGTTCAGCACTCCCAATGGTGCCTGCCCCGTACCGTCGGCACCAAGTGAACATTATTTATTTTATTTTATTTTTTTAGATTTTATTTATTCGTTTTTAGAAAGGGGGTTGAGGGAGGCACAGGAAGAATCAACTTCCATGTGCCTTGACTAGGGAAGCCCAGGGTTTCAAACCGGCAACCTCAGCGTTCCAGGTTGACACTTGATCCACTGTACCACCACAGGTCAGGCACGAACATCAGTTATCACTGCACAGTGACAACATACAGCTGCATGGTTTTATGAATTGCACATTTAGAAAAAGTGAAATCATGTTGCATTATTGCTTAAATATTTAAATTTTAACTTTTTTTGCAAGAGAGACAGAAAGGGAGAGATATGAGAGGCATCAACTCGTAGTTATAGCACTTTAGCTATTTGATTGCTTTCTCATATGTGCCTTGACCGGGGGGCTACAACCAGGCCTGTAATCCCTTGATCAAGCCAGCAACCTTGGACTCAAGCGAACGACCTTGAGCTTCAAGCCAGCAACTCCACACTCAAGCTGACAACCTCAGAGATTCAAACCTGGGTCCTCACCATCCCAGGTCAACACTCTATCCACTATGCCACAGCCTGGTCAGGCTTTTAAAGATTTTATTTATTGATTTTATAGAAAAGGGAGAGGAGGATGAGGAGAGAGGAGGATGGGGATAGAGAAGTATCAGCTCATTGTTGCTTCTTCACTTTAGTTGTACATTGCTTGCCTCTCGTATGTGCCTTGACCAGGCAAGCACAGGGTTTGGAACTGGCGACCTCAGTGTCCCAGGCCGATGCTCCATTCACTGTGCCATCACAGGCTAGGCCATTGGTTGATTCTTTTATGTGCCCTGGCCAGCGATCAAACTCACAACGTTGGTGTATCGAGACAACACTCTAACCAACTGAGCTACCCGGCCAGGGTTTTTGCTTGAATATTTTATTAAATTCTTATAATCTCTTAAAACAAAACTAGTGGAAAATGAGCCAGAGAAGGGAAACATGGACTCTCTTGCTAATGGCTTCCTCCTCTGCTAAAGGACAGACGGAGGTGAGTGTACACACCCTTTCCCTTCCGCACAGAATTCTAGTAAGCCAGTGCACAGGTAATGAAGGGACCTGAAAGCAAATCACAAAGTTCTACCATGACACAGGTGAGTCTGGCAAGAGCTTCACCCACGGAGGAAGGCACAGCTGTCCTAAGCAAAGCCGTTCCTTGGTGCACCAGCAGGTGAAGCTTGGGTAAGTGGTAGTGCCTCCTCCCAGGTCCGTCCATGCTCAGAGGGTAGCGTCCAGGCCCCAGCAACATGCTCAGGAAGCACGTGAGAGAAGGCATGTGAGGAAACCAACCTCCATACGTAGAATGGCATGTCTAATTCACAAGGCCTTGCTTCTACTTTACCACAGAAGATGTGTTGTCGAACTCTGCACCTAAAACCTGGATAATTTTGTTAACTAGAGCCACCCCAATAAAGTCAATAAAAAGGAAAAGAAAAAATAGAGTATTAACCAGAAAATATCACCATGAAGTGCTCGCAAATCTGACTCGATGTCATAGGTTGTCCAGCACGATGCTGCCTCACACTGTCCAGCCTAGTGACTGACCATACAGGTGATCAACACTGCACCTCTGTCCATAGGAAGCGTATGCACCAGGCCAGGCGACAGGAGCTAACCCATCCTTTCACATGGCACCCTTCCTACAGACATGTCATCCCTGTGTTCCAGTTACCAACATAGACACCAGTTCTGTCATACCAGATTCACAATTCACTGGCCCACGATGTGGAGGGTGCCTAACCTTCCTGCTCTCTGCACTTTCACGTTATCTTCTTTAAGCTATGTTGGCGGCGGGCGCCTCCTGATCCAGTGTCCCAGATTTATTTGAAGGGAACCTGGGAAGCAGGGACCGCAAAGCAACCACGGGTCTTGGACAGAGTTGGACGAGTGTGAAGAGCTCACCATTTCATTCCCTCCGCTTCAGAACATGCTAAAAGTTTCCATAATTAAAAGTGCTGCCCTGGCCGGTTGGCTCAGCGGTAGAGCGTCGGCCTAGCGTGTGGAGGACCCGGGTTCGATTCCCGGCCAGGGCACATAGGAGAAGTGCCCATTTGCTTCTCCACCCCTCCGCCGTGCCTTCCTCTCTGTCTCTCTCTTCCCCTCCCGCAGCCAAGGCTCCATTGGAGCAAAAATGGCCCGGGCGCTGGGGTTGGCTCTGTGGCCTCTGCCTCAGATGCTAGAGTGGCTCTGGTCGCAATATGGCGACGCCCAGGATGGGCAGAGCATCGCCCCCTGGTGGGCGTGCCGGGTGGATCCCGGTCGGGCGCATGCGGGAGTCTGACTGTCTCTCCCTGTTTCCAGCTTCAGAAAAATGCAAAAAACAAAAAACAAAAACAAAAAAAAAAAGTGCTTATAGAGGCATCTCTGACACGTACATGAAGGTCCCAGAGAAAACAAAACTCTTTCCAAGCCATGAACTCTCCCGTGCTTCAATTTAATGTGCTCACTTAGTTCAGTTTTCCTACTGTCCTCAGTAAAAACTTCCAGTGCCTGTCCCGGGGCCCCTGACACTGGGCCCCAGCTCCACAGCATGCACTCCAGCACATGTCCCTAGGCCTCCTCTGACACCTCTAGGGTGCCTTCCACGGAACCACAGAAGCCACTGTCACAGAGCAGCCAGTGGAAACTCCACAACCTCCTCAATGCTACAAACCACAGTGACAGGAAATTAACAACGCCTGTGCCGTGTCTCACTCCATGCTGTCGTCCTCCTATCACAGGAGCTGACTTCACTGGCAGCACCACATAACTGGGGGCAAGGATGGTGGGCCCAGGGCAGAAGAGAGGACAGAGAGGAGGTGGCTAGTCCCGGGAGCCCTTACACTTGCTGAAAAGGTTCTCAGATATCCATGGCCAGAACTCACTTGAGGATACTTAACTCTAATACTGCAGGGGTGGCATCCAGGCCTGTACACAAACCCCTGGTGTGTACACCTCTCCTCTCCCACTGCTGTGGAGCCCAACCCCTGGTGTGTCACCTTCAGCCAGCACCGTCAGAACGCTCTTCCCTTTATCATTCCTAGGTCCTGGCTCCCATTGGCTCCAATTCTAAACATAATCTTGTCCCCTTTTTAAGTATCTGAAGAGACAAAGCCAGCTACACTTAAGTCAGAGTCAAGGTTTCTATTTCATTGTCAAGGAACTTTTAGGAATCTTGTGTTTATCCCCGGAGTCAGAGAAGTTAAAAACTCCAGCAAGCAAGGGAATAGAAATGGGGAACATTACAGAAACACAATCAAAGACAAGACAGATGTGCAAGTGGGGGGTTGATTTACGTGTTTTTGAGAAACTGAGTTTGCTATAAACAGCTGCTCACCCTGGTGGAGAACAGAAGGTCTTCATTACGTTCACAAAGGGATTTTCAGATACCATACACTCTGGGGGAGAGACAGCCACAATGCCCTGCTTTAAAAGAAATAAGCACTTCCCTGGGACACACTCTTACCTGGATTGTAGATAAATAAATAACAACAACTCCCCTTCAGTTCTTCTGCTGGAAGCTGTGCCAGGCGTTGGTGTGCATGAGGCTCACCTGAGCATTCTGACCTTCCTTTTCTTTAGTAAAGACAGGAGGCAGAGGGGCAGCAAGGTGTATGCCCTAACCGCCTAAAGGAAGGAGCAGGCAGTTTCTGGGAGAGATGACCACTGGGTGTTCCTCCAGCCAGCACTGCAGTCCCCAGCACACGGTCCCTAGCACAACCACCCTCGCTGCCGTCTTGGGTAAGCGCCTGTCTTGGGTGTGAGACTGAGAGTCCATTATGATCATACTCCTGTGTCAGCAGTGACAGAGGGCTCAGAAGTCACCCGAGCACCCTGGAACCAAATTCCACACAAGAAAGATGAGTCATGGCTTCACTCTTCAAGGGAAGTGAAAATCTCACATTTAATGTGTGGGGTAGAATAAAACACAAGTGCAGGAGAAAGGGACCCTGGGCTCCTGGTCTGTAGCCCCACTCCACAAAACACCTGAGCCCGAACCTGGAAGCTGTGTGCATTCAAAACTATCTGCTCAGCAGGTCCAGTAATATCAGGTAATGACAGGACACTCACAATGAGAACAGTTAGTTCCCAAGTCTGCTGAAAGCGAGGATCAAAAATGAAATGAGAGCCTGACCAGGCAGTGGCGCAGTGGATAGAGCATTGAACTGGGACACAGAGAACTCAGGTTCGAAACCCTGAGGTCGCCAGCTTGAGCGCAGGCTCATACAGCTTGAGCACAGGGTCGCTGGCTTGAGCGTGGGATCATAGACATGACCCCATGGTAACTGGCTTGAAGCCCAAGGTGGCTGGCTTGAGCAAATAGTCACTTGCTCTGCTATAGGCCCCCAGTCAACACACATATGAGAAAGCAATCAATGAATGACTAAGGAGCTGCAATGAAGAATTTGATGCTTCTCATCTCTCTCCCTTCATGTCTGTCTGTCCCTCAATCCAACTCCCTGTCAAAAAAAAAAAAAGAAAAGAAAAGAAATGAGGGCCTTGGCTATTTGGCTCATTTGGCTCTGTGGTAGAGCGTTGTCCCAGGGTGTGGAAGTCCCAGGTTCGATTCCCAGTAAGGGCACACAGGGGAGGTGACCATCTGCTTCTCCACCCCTCACCCTCTGCTTTCTCTTTCTCTCTCTGTCTCTTCTCCTCCCGTAACCATGGCTCAGTTGGAGCAAGTTGGCCCTGGGCAATGAGGATGGCTCCATGGCCTCGCCTCAGGCGCTGGAATAGCAAAGTTGCTGAGCAACAGATCAGCGGCCCCAGATGGGCAGAGCATCGCCCAGTAGGGAGCTTGCCAGGTGGATCCTGGTCAGGGCATGTGCTGGGAGTCTGTCGCTGTCTCCCCACTTTTCACTTAAGGGGGAAAAAAATGAAATGAGGCCCTGGCCAGTTGGCTCAGTGGATAACATGTTGGCCAGGCATACCGATGTCTGGGTTTCATTTCTAGTCCGGGCACACTTGAGAAGCAACCATCTGCCTTTCTTCCCCTCCCTCTCTCCCTTCTCTCTTCTCCTCCTGCAGCCAGTGGCTCAATTGGTCCAAGGGTCAGCCCCAGGTGCTAAGGATATTTCAGTACTTAAGCATGGGCCCCATATAGGGGTTGCCAGCTGGATCCTGGTCAGGGCGCATGTGGGAGTCTGTCTATCTCAACCTCCTCTCATTTAAATAAAAAGAAAAAGAAAAAGAAGAAGAAAAAGAAAAAGAAATGAGGCTCCCCTGGGCTGCTAGCTTGGTTGGTTAGAGCCTCGTCCTGATATGCATAAGTTGCAAATTCGATCCCTGGTCAAGGCACGTACAGGAACAGGTCGATGTTTCTGCCTCTCTGCCTTTCTCTCTCTTTCCCTTCCCCTCTCTCTAAAGTTAATAAATAAATTTTTTTAAAAATGAAATGAGCCTGTCTGGTAGTGGACACTGGACTGAGCATCAGCCTGGGACACTGAGGGCCCCTGTTTGAAATCTCGAGGTTGCCAGCTTAAGCACAGGATTATCAACATGATCCCAAGGTCACTGGCTTGAGCCCAAGGTCACTGGCTTGGCTTGAGGCCCCCAGTCAAGGCACATATGAGAAGGAATCAATAAAAAGAACTCAAGCAAAACAGCTACGAGCTGATACTTCTCATCTCTCTCCTCTCCCCTCTCCCCTTTCCTGTCTCTCTATATAAAAAAATAAAAAAATAGAAAAGGAAAGAAATGAGATCTGAGAATTCCAAAAGGCTAGAAGGGCAGTCAATGAATGATACATTTTCTTAGATACCAAGAAATAATAATCAGGGGACTTTCGAAAAAACTAAAGCAGGCTTCGTGGTGTCCTGTGGAGGAGACCCCACTGCAAGTTCACAGACCTTCACAAAGAAAAGTAAAATACTTAACTATGAAAACAAAACATCAATTTGAAAAATGACATGAATGGGTTTAAAGAGAAAGGAAAAAAGGAAGTGGAATATGGAGAAGGAGAAATCTATAAAATAATAAACCTTTACAAAGCCTTTAGTAGAAAACCAGAAAGCTGGTCAGAGTCCAAAACAATGTGATTCTAGTTTGTTTTCTCATAAAATATACACATAGAAAAAGACTGAAGATGTACGTATCAAAATATTAATGTTAACAATTTAGTCTTCCTAGTGGTTGTCTTCCAGAGGTAAGAGTCTCAGTGGCTTTTCTTCACCCTCAATGCCTAATGTTTCCTACAATGAGTATAAACGACCATTTAAAATAACAATAATGTTATACTAAAATTATAAGTTACTCTTCCTAACCTGGTTTTAGTGAGAATGGTTTTAGTGCCAGGGGTCTGTCTTGTCAGAAAACCTCTAAAGCAGTGATTTTCACCTGACCTGGAATGTTGAGGTCACTGGTTTGAAACCCTGGGTTTGCCTGGTCAATACACATACAATGGCAGGATTCAAATACTTTAACAACCAGTTCTCTGCCCTAATAACAGTTTTAAGTATAAAAAAAATGATATACCGAAAAGTAGTTTATTATTTCATGCATTTGATACTTAAATGAGGTCCTGGCTGGTTGGCTCAGTGATAGAACATCAGCCTGGTGTGTAGAAGTCCTGGGTTTGAGTCCCGGTCAGGGCAGAGAGGAGAAGCGCCCATCCGCTTCTCCACCCTTACCCCTCTCTTTCCTCTCTGTCTCTCTCTTCCCCTCCCGCAGCCAAGGCTCCATTGGAGCAAAGTTGGCCTGGGCACTGAGGATGACTCCATGGCTTCTGCCTCAGGCGCTAGAATGGCTCCAGTTGCAATGGAGCAAGGACCCAGATGGGCAGAGCATCGTCCCCCAGTGGGCTTGCTGGGTGGATCCCAGTCGGGCGCATGCAGGAGTCTGACTGCCCCCCCTCCCGGCTTCTAACTCGAAAATAAAATATTCAATACAAAAAAAAAATTAATGAAAAAATATTAAATAATACCTGACAAAAAACAATAAAACTGTTATTGAAGATACGTATTTCCATATTGCTTCTAGATTGGTGTCCTCACTTGCAATGTTTTTCTCCTATGGATGGAATAAGCATTACTACGGGCGCTTAGAGTACACTGTTGCACAGATGAACGTTAAAAAAGAGTAAGGAATGTAAATTTGTGATTTCCACACTGGGTGGCTGCACAGGCGCCACCTTAGAGAGAACCCTGATTACAAATGCCATTGTAACAACCAGATCACCGAACTCAACAAACAATTAGGTATTGGTTTTACTGAACCGATGAGAACTGGCTGAATCCCACCACTGCACATACGTGAAGCAACTGCTATGAGATGATGCTTCTGGCTTCTCCCCCTTTTCTTGCTTTTCTCCAAAGTCATTTTTTTTTAATCTAAAAATAACTAATAAATAAAGCATTGATTTTCAACCAGCATGCCTCAATAACTTTTTTTTTTAAGGAGAGACAGAGATAGGAAGGGAGAGAGATAAGCATCAACTCTAGTTAGGGCACCTTAGTTGTTCAGTGATTGCTTCTCATACATGCCTTGACCAGAAGGTTCCAGCCCAGTCAGTGACCCCTTGCCCAAGCCAGTGACCATGGGGTCATGTCCATGATCCCATGCTAAAGTCAGTGACCCTGCACTCAAGCTGGTGAGCTTACGCTCGAGCCAGATGAGCCCACTCTCAAGCCAGTGACCTCAGAGTCTCGAACCTGGGTCCTCAGCATCCCAGGTCGACATTCGATCCACTGTGCCACCGCCTGGTCAGGCTGCCTCAAGAATTTGAAAACATGCAACACCTACCTGAGCAATGGAGCAGTGGTCAGGCATCAACCTGGGATGCTGAGGTTCC
Source organism: Saccopteryx bilineata (assembly GCF_036850765.1). Classification (NCBI taxonomy): domain Eukaryota; kingdom Metazoa; phylum Chordata; class Mammalia; order Chiroptera; family Emballonuridae; genus Saccopteryx; species Saccopteryx bilineata. The sequence continues at coordinate 192,664,992 of NC_089491.1, forward strand.
AGGTTCAAAACCCTGAGGTTGCCAGTTTGAGCATGGGCTCACTGACATGATCCCATGATTGCTGGCTTGAGCAAGGGGTCACTGGCTTTGCTGTAGCCCCCGGGTCAAGGCACATATAAGAAAGCAATCAGCTGACCTGTGGTGGCTCAGTGGATAAAGCATCAACATGGAACGCTGAGGTCGCTGGTTCAAATCCCTGGGCTTGCCTGGTCAAGGCACATACAGGAAGCAACTATTACTTGTAGATGCTTCCTGCTTCTCCCTCATCTTGCTCACTCTCCCACTCTCTCTCTCTCTCTCCTTCTTCTATCCAAAAATCAATAAATAAAATCTAAAAAAAAAGAAGAAAAAAAAGAAAGCAATCAACTAAGAACAACTGAGGTGCTGCAATGAAAAATTGATGCTAGCCTGACCTGTGGTGGCGCAGTGGATAGAGTATCGACCTGGAAAGCTGAGGCCGCTGGTTTGAAACCCTGGGCTTCCCTGGTCAGGGCACATATAGGAGTTGATGCTTCCTGCTCCTCCCCTCCCCCTTCTTTCTTTCTCTCCTCTTCACTCTAAAATAAATTTAAAAAAAAATTTTTTTAATTGATGCTTCTCACCTCTCTCCCTTCCTGTCTGTCCCTTTCTTTGTCTCTGTCACAATAAAATAATTTTAAAAATAAAATAAAAAGTGGAATATTAATATATTATTTAGCCTAATATGTCTTTACAACATGTAATCCATATTAAAAATACTGAAGTATTTTACATTTTTTGCATAGAGTCTTCCAAGTCAGATGTCTGATGTGTATCACAGACTCAGCTGGCATCTCAGCTCAGATAATCCCCATTTCCAGGGCTCCATAGTCACAGTGGCGCAGGCCAGGACTGAGCAGTGCAGGACGAGAAGTACAGGCTGTGTCCCTGAGCCACTGACATATATGCAGAGGCCAATAGACGAGGGCTTCCCACATAAACTTCTGTCTGAATTTATTATCAATTACATCAGTCTTCCTTTATGTCTACCCTACTATTTTCTAATCCCAGTGAGGTTTACACCTTTATTTTTTAAGTTTGTTTGTTTTCAGTGAGAGAGAGAGAGAGAGAAAGAAAGACAGGAAGGGAGAGAGATGAGAAGCATCAACTCTTAGTTGTGGCCCCTTAGTTGTTCATTGACTGCTTCCCATATATGCCTTGACTGGGGGGCTCCAGGCAAGGCGGTGACCCCTTGCTCAAGCCAGCAAACTTTAGGCTCAAGCCAGCGACCTTTGGGCTCAAGTCAGCAACCATGAGGTCATGTCTATGATCCCACACTCAAGCCAGATGAGCCACTGCTCAAGCCAGTGACCTCAGGGTTTCGAACCTGGGTCCTCAGCGTCCCAGGTCGACCGACACGCCTTCCACTGTGCCACTGCCTGGTCAGGCAAGTTTTACAACTTTAATGAAGTATAACTTATGCACCGTGGAGATGCTTTTGGTTGGCATCTGTGGAGAGACTGGCACAGACACTTCTGCAGGAACATCCGTGGAGGGTTTCTTGAGAGGAAAGGTACCAAGATGAGTGGAACCATCTTGTTCCATATTTCTGCTTCCAGGGTCTTCCTCCATATAGGACTGTGTAGGTGTAAATCTCTATGACATGTGAGGTGTCATATCATACAACTGTCTGGTTTTCAATAGCTCTGGACTTGAAATTATTGACCCAGGCAAGTTCAGGTCTTGACAACTGTTCACTTCATCATCTAGAATGGTACTAAAATAAATGTATGCTCATCCATAGGTGACTCAGATATGACGGGGTGCCCCACCCCAGTACAGAGGAAGCAGTGACATCCCCACATGATCCCTCTCATCATGCTCCAGGCTAGAGGGACACATGTACAGATGGCTGTGTGGCCCTGCAGCTCTGGGTAGTCTTCCATCAGTCTTCACTCTCTGGCAAAAGCTGCATTAGGGCCTTACCCTTAGGTTTCTTCAAGTACAGCTTGCTTTGGGCTTTGATTCTACCTGACATTTTTGAAAAGACTATCTCTCCTCCAAAAGCCTCCAAGAACTGTCCTGTTCAACCTTAAGCCATCTCTGAAAGCACTGGTCACAGAAAGTATTGCCCACGAGAGCAACCACAGTCTCTGCAACTCCCACCTGATGCCTTACCCTCCTGTGTGGTACAGGGAGGGGATAAGGGAAACAGGCTATCTAAACACATCCACTTTCATCACAGAGCTCACGGAGGGTGACAGATGGATACACCAGTACAACCACCATCACAACAAAGGCACAAGTATCTTCATCACTCCCAAAGCGTCCTTAGTGCCCTTTGTAGTGCTCCCTGCTTCCACTCAATAACCACTGCTCTACTCTCTGTCATGATAAATTAGTTCACATTTTTAAAATAAACCAGCTGTGAACATCTATGCATAGGTCTTTGTGCAGACTATGTTTTCACTTCTTTTTGATACATACAAACGAAAGGAATGACGGATGAGGTTGGTATACATTTCACTTAAGAAAATTTTATATGTCCACCAGAAGTGTAAGAAAATTTTAGTTGCTACACATTTTCTTACCATGCAGGCAAAATTTGAGCTTTGAGCCTTCTGTAATTTTCTCACTGCCTAATGTCCTCTTTATGTTTCCAACAGCCGGAACTCTGGTCAGTAAGGCTGAAGATATTCTCCCTCTCCCTGTCCCATTTCTGGCAGCTGTGGGAGTTAAACAAGACCCTTGCTTGGGCTACAAGGCCACAAGTACCCAATTTTTACCATTTTCCATTAGTTTTTGGCAATCAAACCTCTCTGTGGTATCGCTTGCACACTTCCCAGTGTCTTTAAATGTTTAATTTTTAGCCGGGTGGCTCAGTAGATGAAGCGTGGGCCAAGTGTGCCAGAGGTCATGGGTTCAACCCTGGGTCAGGGCACCTAGGAGGAGCAACCAATGAATGCATAAATAAATGGAACAATTAAGTAGAACAAGGAGTCGATTCTCTCTCTCCCTTTCCCACTCCCTCCCTTCCTCTCTCTTTCTCTCTCAAATCAATGGGAAAAAAAAATTTTTTTTTCACAGAGACAGAGAGTCAGAGAGAGGGACAGATAGGGACAGACAGACAGGAACAGAGAGAGATGAGAAGCATCAATCATCAGCCTTTCACTGTGACACCTTAGTTGTTCATTGACTGCCTTCCCATATGTGCCCTGACCGTGGGCCTTCAGCAGACCAAGCGACCCCCTGCTCGAGCCAGAGACCCTGGGTCCATGCTGGTGAGCTTTTGCTCAAAGCAGATGAGCCCGTGCTCAAACTGGCAACCTCGGGGTCTCGAATCTGGGTCCTTCCGCATCCCAGCCCGATGCTCCATCCCCTGCGCCACCGCCTGGTCAGGCTATGAAAAAATATTTTTAAGTCATATTAAAAAATACACATAGCCTTACCAGGCGGTGGCGCAGTGGACAGAGCGTCGGACTGGGATGCGGAGGATCCAGGTTTGAGACCCCGAGGTCATCAGCTTGAGCGCGGGCTCATCTGGTTTGGGCAAAGCTCACCAGTTTGAACCCAAGGTTGCTGGCTCGAGCAAGGGGTTACTCGGTCTGCTGTGGGCCCACGGTCAAGGCACATATGAGAAAGGAATCAATGAACAACTAAGGTGTCGCAATGAAAAACTAATGATTGATGCTTCTCATCTCTCTCCATTTCTGTCTGTACATCCGTATCTATCCCTCTCTCTGACTCTCTCCCTGTCTCTGTTAAAAAAAATAAAATAAATACACACACACACATACACACACACACACACACACACACATATTTAGCCTGACCTGTGATGGCACAGTGAGTAAAGCACTGACCTGGAATGATGCGGTCACTGGTTCAAAACCCCAGGCTTGCCCAGTCAAGGCACATACGAGAAGCAACTACTATGAGAGGATGATTCCCCTTCCTCCTCTCCCTTCTCTCTCTCTCTTCTCTCTAAAATCAATAAATAAATCTCTGTGGGTTTCTTTCTGACAGAGAAAGAGGGTCAGAGAGAGGGACAGATAGGGACAGACAGGAAGGGAGAAGCATAATTCTTCATTGCAGCTCCTTGGTTGTTCATTGATTGCTTTCTCCTATGTGTCTTGACTGGGTGGGGGTGGAGGGGCTCCAGCAGAGCAAGTGACCCGCTGCTCAAACCAGAAACCACAGGATCATGCCTATGATCCCATGCTCAAGCCAGCAACCCCACGCTCAAGCCGGGTGACCCCGAACTCAAGCTGGATGAGCCCGTACTCAGCCAGCGACCTCGGGGTTTCGAACCTGGGTCCTCTGTGTCCCAGTCCAATGCTCTATCCACTGTGCCACCACTTGGTCAGGCAATAAATAAAATCTTAAAAAAAAAATACATATATCTATATCTATATCTATCTATCTATCTATACACACACACACACACACACACACACACATACACGTAGGTAATACATTATATGACTATACCCAGTATTTGTTTTTAAAATATCATGGATATTATAATTGGAAAAAAGATTTATTTTAAAAAGTACTCCAGTTTCTCTCTCTCTTCCCTAAGCCTGATGAGCTCCAGACTAAGCTGCTTGAGCTTCGGTACTGCATCCTACTTGCTGCATGGTCTCGAACTGACCCCATATATCACCTCTCCAGTCTCAGTAATCCACCTGTGAAAGGAGCCGGGTGGGCTAGGTAGTCTCTGAGACCCTGAGTAGGCTGACCACAGTTGTCTGGACGGTACTGATAAAAACAAGAATTGAGAAAAGGGAGAATTCAGCTTGCTCTGGAATGAACAGCAGGAGTCACAGAGTGAATCATGAAAGAAGTGGGCGTTGAGTGGGTGGGCTGTGGCTGGGGCGGGGGGTACATTCCAGGTGGGGTAAGCAGTGTGAGTGAGCTGGTGTGGGAGACAGCTGCACAGCTGGACAGCAGTGTGCACAGAGGCAGACCAAGCTGGAGCCAGCAGGCTGGACCCCTCTTGAAAGAAACAAAGAAGTCTGATTGGTAAGTGGAGATCAGATGATAGAAGAGCAGTGGTTACCAAGACAGGGACTGGTGGTCTCATTTGAGGCAAAGTTCACTGGAAGAAATACTGGGTCAGGGAGACTGCTTAGCGGAATCCAGGTACACAGGGTGTTAACACTGAAAGGACAGAGGTTAGAAAGCAACTTAGAAGAAAAAAAAGCAGTTACTGCAGGAAGTACTCATTAACATAATGACTAAAGTAGAAACCATCGTCAAAGACAAGTCTCAGATAGAAGTCTCGACCCTTTTTAGGAACTACTCTCAGCCTGTCGTGAGAGAGACAGATGAAGAAAGGGAGAAACAAGAGAGCAAACACCTTCACACTGTAAGACAGAATTCTGAGCCCACCAGTGAATTCCTGGAAAAGGGTAGAGTCTCTGCTGCTTTGAACCCCTTTTTCTGGGGATCTCAGACTCTCTGGCCCAAAAGGAAGAGATGCAAATATGGAAGGCTGGAAACAAGCACATCAAGATTTACTAGCAGATCCCCCGAATTCCGGCTGGGTGCTGCAGGTGCTTCTAGCCGAAAACACAGGAAGTCAGTGGGAATGCCAAAACAGCAGCTGAAAGAGGCCATTAGGTGAGGAAGAAGGGGAGGTGGCAGGACACAGGCACTAGCCTGAAGCCTCCTCTAAGTCAGGTTGACAGATGACACAGAAACTGACCCACTCCAGGATGCTTGACCACATCCTTAGGCCTCCTAGATGCCAAAGGCCACAAGCTTTACAATGGCTCTCTACTGAATAAAAGCTTTTATAAATCGCATGAAGTTGCTTTCAATTTACATTGCATGTTTACTTGTTGGCCAGGGAAATTTTGTCACTGTTAATCATTTACTTTTGTACAAAACAACCTTTATTTCTGCCACGTGATTAATATTCTAAAGTCATAACCAGCCAAATATATGTCAGAACTAGAAGGGCACACCCAGTGCGTGATTCCAAGTAAATATTCTAGTGGTTACTGGAGGAGAGAGGACCTGCAGCTCAGAGGCTGCTGAGAGGTAACACACCTCCCCAGGAAGAGCCTGGAGCCCAGCTCTCCAGCTACTCATAAATTCTCAAGGTGGATGGCACACGGCACCATCTCTTGTATGCCTACCATATGCCAGGCACTTAACAAACGTTTTCTGGTCTTGTAGCTCCACCTGTGAGACAGAAGTGATTACTCTCCAAGTGCATAAAAGATGGAGAAGCCAGTGACCCAGCCAGTACAACACCTAGTTACTCTGGTTTCCTAACCAAGACTCACCTCCCCCTCCTCCTTAAGAACAGGGCTCAGTTTTGTCAGGGCAGCCACATGCCCAGCTACACATTCTGAAGGCTGCGTCAACCTCTCTGCCCAGGTACAGGTCTGGACAGAGAAGTGAGGGGAAAGCTCCTTCAGGAAGAACCACAGCCAAGGCAGCTTGTTCTCACTGCCCCGTCTGCCTCAGGCTTGGAATGCTGACTGTAGAGGTGCCACATGGAACGCCTGAAGAGAGCAGCCCTAGGAGGAGGGCAGAGAGAAAGAGAGGAGGAACCTGTGTCCTCAGTGACACCATGGAACCACCACGCAGGCTACACTGTGCCAGCCTCGAGCTGTCCTTTTCATTCCACATACGGGTACGGGCTCCTATGACCAGCAGCTTAGTTCAATTCTGCATCATACTCAAAGCCAGCTCAGTCAGAATCTAACCCAGAGCCTATCTGATCTAACACCAGGAAGTACCTGCTGAGTAACCCCTATCCAGGGTTCTGTCATAGCTGGGGACCAGTGGGGGGTGGAAGAGTACTACAAACAGAAGAGAAATTCCTTGTGGTTCCCAATAACTACAGGAAAGACATCAAAAACACTTATAAGCCTGACCTGTGGTGGCACAGTGGATAAAGCATCGACCTGGAAATGCTGAGGTTGCTGGTTCAAAACCCTGGGCTTGCCTGGTCAAGGCACATATGGGAGTTGATGCTTCCAGCTCCTCCCCACCTTCTCTCTCTGTTTCTCTCTCTTCTCTCTCCTCTCTAAAATGAATAAATAAAATAAAATAAAAAATTTAAAAAAAAAAACACATAAAAATTCAAATAGTTGCACTGAAAAATAAGTCAATTAGATAAAATGACTAGCTAAAAAAATATAATTAATGAAAATGTCTCCCTTCCAAATAATAAATTATAATAAAATAAAACAAATCCAAGATGGGTAAAACCTAACATAAATATTGCATGGGCAAGGCATTTTGCTTCAAATTTGAAAACTATGAACTGCTGGTAACTAACTTCTAATACCAAAATATAGAGCAACGAGGCAGTGACTATAACAACGGACATGGCTTTTTTTTGTCGTTACGCTGGAAATTCATAAATACCCTATTAAAGGTAGGTCTAAGGCCCTGGCCGGTTGGCTCAGCGGTAGAGCGTCGGCCTAGCGTGCGGAGGACCCGGGTTCGATTCCCGGCCAGGGCACACAGGAGAAGCGCCCATTTGCTTCTCCACCCCTCCGCCGCGCTTTCCTCTCTGTCTCTCTCTTCCCCTCCCGCAGCCAAGGCTCCATTGGAGCAAAGATGGCCCGGGCGCTGGGGATGGCTCTGTGGCCTCTGCCTCAGGCACTAGAGTAGCTCTGGTCGCCCCCTGGTGGGCAGAGCATCGCCCCTGGTGGGCGTGCCGGGTAGATCCCGGTCGGGCGCATGCGGGAGTCTGTCTGACTGTCTCTCCCTGTTTCCAGCTTCAGAAAAATGGAAAAAAAAAAAAGAAAAAAAAAGGTAGGTCTAAGGGGCATCATTGTTAAATATTTTTAGTGAGAGGAGGGGAGGAAAAGACACAGACACCGCATGTGCCTTGACTGGGATCCACCCTGCAAGCCCCTAACAGGGCAATGCTCTGCCCATCTGGAGCCGTTGCTCCATTGCTCAACAACTGAGCCATTTTTGTTTTAAGCCCCTGAGGCAGATGCCACAGAGCCATCCTCAGCACCCGAGTTCAAGTCCCTTGAACAAACTGAGCCATGGCCACAGAAGAGGAAGAGAGAGAGAGAGAGAGAGAGAGAGAGAGGAGGAGAAGGGGGAGGGGTGGAGAAGCAGATGGTCGCTTCTCCTGTGTGCCCTGACTGGGAATCCACACACCGGGCCGACACTCTATCCACTGAACCAACCAGCCAGGGCCTTAAACGAACTTTAAGCCCTGAATTTCCTTATTGGGTCTTTCCTGCTCTTTGCGCTCACAAATAGAGTGGTGACAGAAATAAGCCCCAGACAGGCTGCATGCAAACAAGACTCACAACTGAAGAGCCACACTCCCAGGATCCAAACACAGAGCAAGGTCTACCCTGGCTGCACAGAAATCACCAACCAGGACTTCTGAAAAGAGTTCATGTCTGGGGCCCGCTCCTAACCAAATGAACTCAGTCTTAGGTGGGGGCTTGGCAATGGTGTTCATTCAACACTCCCTGGGTCCTGCTACAGCACCATTATGTACACCATTACGCCCACCTGTGCAGCATTGGTAAGGGGTAAAGAACAATGCTACAGAGTGGGTGGAAATGACCATTCAGTCCCAGCCGGGTTGTTCAGTGGATAAAGCATCATTCCAGCATGCTGAGGTCATGGGTGCAACCCTGGTCAGGGCACCTATGAGAAGCAATCAATAAGCACACATCTAAATGGAACTAAGTGGAACAACGAGCTCCCCTTCCCCCCCAAATCAGTGAGGAAAAAGATGGGCAAAGGATTTGAATAGACAACTTTCCAAAGAAGACATGTCAACAGATGCATAATATTCAACATCAGTAATTATCTCAGGCAAATGCAAATCAAAAGCACAATGAGATACTACGTGGCAGCTGTGTTAGGCTTGCCCACGGGTTTACCAGCTGCAAGCACTGTGCTTGATTAGTGCGTGAGCACATGGCAGAGGCACGTATGCATAGTCTATATAAGGCCATGGGCGCTTCCCCTGGGCGGCGATTCTTCCAGATCGCTCTCTCACCACTGTGAGGTATGGTTTTCCTTGCTCCTTTGCCCTTACTGCCAATAGCAGATTTTCTTTGTTTATTAGCTCGCCTGTCTTTGCAAGCCTCCAATAAATGGGTGTGGCTCGACACTTTCTGATTCCACAGTTTCTCTACCATCTGTCTGAATTCAATGTGAACTTGCCTGGCCTTGGTCACCAGCATTACGTCTGGTAGAGTGGGCAGGGTTCGGAGCAGATGGGTATGGAGCCGCTGACCCTTGATAGGTAGGGTAAAGGAGTGGTCGCTATTCTCCAGCATATGGTTCCCTGTGGCTGTCCTTTTGGGGGCTGTGAGCTGGGTGTTTTTTACAGCCTTGCAAGAGGAAACAGAGCTCTGTGCAAGAGGCAGCCCGAGGTTGAAAGCTCCAGGGTGAGCTGTGGAGTGAGCGGCAACAACAGAATGAGCTGGAACCATCACTGGAGAAAGCTGCAGATCCGAGAATTGCACATCAGACTGCAGGCTGAGAACCAGAGATGGTGTGAACTGGAGCCAGCACTGGAGAGGGAGGCTGACCGGGTCCGAGAGCTGCAGTGTGAGTGCAGGTGGAACACCAACGGCGCCTGGAACTGGAGTGGTCTCTGGAGAAGGAATTACAGGTTCGCAAGTTGCAGTTTGCCCTGGAAGCTGAGTGTTGGCAGTGACAGCTGTTGGAGAAACAACTGTGGGTTCAAGAGCTCAAGAGTCGGCTTCAGGTCAAGAGCCGGCAGCCACAGGAGCCGAAGGAGCGTGGAAGATGGCGCTGCATTCCTGCCAGCGGAGTGGCTCTGAGTCAACAGGAGCCGGCGTTTTCAACTCCTTCTCTTCTGAGGGGGAGCCTTGGGCTGTGACCGCCATTCACAGATTCAGAGTCCAGCCAGTGGACACCAAGAAGGTAAAATCCTAGTAGCAAAGAGTTCCTCAGGGGCAACCACAGCCTCCTCCACAGGTAGTGGAGCACTCTGTGGTCTGGCCCTACACCCAGGAAGAGCTGATGAAGTTAGGGGTGGAATTCAGGCAGAAACCCATGGTGGTACTGGCAGCTTGGTTACTGAGGTTGTGGGACAAAAGGGGTGGATGGCATCATGCTCTCCGGAACAGAGATGGAGAAATTGGCCGCCATTACCACATACTCCTTGAGGCAGCATCTTCGGAACTGCCATGGCAACCCAGGAGACCATACCCTATTAGAATGGGTGATGGCCACCATTCGTATGGCCTGGCAGAATGCTGGAGACTTGCTAGAGACAGTGAGTCGGTGGCAGTGCTATAGTGAGTTTGAAAATATCCTTCAGGCCTGACCAGGCGGTGGTGCAGTAAATAGAGCGTCGGACTCGGATGTGGAGGACCCAGGTTTGAGACCCTGAGGTCACCAGCTTGAGCACGGGCTCATCTGGTTTGAGCAAGGCTCACCAGCTTGAGCCCAAGGTCACTGCTCGATCAAAGGGTCACTCAGTCTGCTGTAGCCCCCCAGTCAAGGCACATATAAGAAAGCAATCCATGAACAACTAAGGAGCTGCAACGAAGAACTGATGTTTCTCATCTCTCTCCCTTCCTGTCTGTCCCTCTGACTCTGTCTCTGCCAAAAAAAAAAAAAAAAAAAAATCCTTCAGGAACTAGGCATGAAGAATGCTGCTTTCCACCCGGGGTCCCGTGGACCAGATGAGGAAGTGTTTACAGCAGGAATGAGGGATCTTATCCTCTGCAGTGCCCCATCAGCCCTTTTTGGGGTCACTAGTGGCTTTCCTGGGCCCCTATGTGGGACAGCCTGTCAATGCAGTTACATAGATGATAACAGATTTGGGGGAGCAGGAGACAGCACAGAATCGCAAAACTGAGGACTGCTACCCATGCTGCCCTCTGACTAGCAAGAGGAATGGGCCTGTGAAAGTTACCCAAACACGGATGTGGGTGGATTTAATTGCAGCTGGGGCAGATAGAGAAATTGAATGGCAAGCCTAATAAGGTTCTTTGGAGCTTTGGCAGCAGCTTAAACCAGGAAGAGATTCCAGCCGCTGAGATGAACAGCCCCAGCAGCTAGCTACCAATAAAAAGATTGGTGCGCAGGCAGCTCGGTAACAAAGATTATATGATGGAGACCTCTGAGGGAGAGGAGGACCCCCAAGACCCGCTGTTCCAGTTTGAGTAGAGAGAAGGCTGAGGGACCCGTCTAACGGACGGGCAGGGACCGGAGGCCACACGTGGAACTGGCTATCCACTGGTCCCCTTCTAATGTACAACAGGCCTTGGTGGATACAGGTGAAGAATGTTCCCTTCTTTATGGGAACCCAGAACGATTTGCTGGAACCCCAGTGGCCATTGATAGTTATGAGGGCCAAAGTGTTCAAGTGAAGTGAATAACTATTCCACTGGGGATACAAAGACTGCCTCCTAAGCTATATAAGGTGTATGTATCTCCTATTCCTGAATATATTTGGGGGGCAGATATCTTACAAGGACTGTGGTTGGAAACGACAGCCGGGGAGTTCCGCCTGAAAGTCCGGGTCATGAACACAGTGTTCTGGGGACATGCAGCACATTCCCCCTTGCAATTACCCATTCCCTGGTGTGTGACTAGTATGAAACTGTACCATGTACCAGGTGCTATGAAGAAATCACTGGGACAGTCCTTGAACTAGAAAAGGTGGGAATCATCCAGCCGGCACACAGCCCTTACAATTCCCCAGTGCGGCCTGTGTGCAAACCAGATGGAACCTGGAGAATGACAGTGGATTACAGGGAACTTAATCAAGTTGTTCCCCCTTTGCATGCTGCTGTTCCCTCAAAAGCTAACCTGATGGATCAGTTAAGCCATGAGTTGGGGACATACCACTTTGTGGCAAATCTGGATAACACCTTTTTCTCTATTGATATAGCTGTGGAGTCGAGACCAATTTGCCTTCAGTTGGGAAGGACGGCAATGGCCCTTTACAGTGTTACCACAGCTATTTGCATAGCCCCACCTTGTGTCATGGGCTGGTGGCTGCTGACCTGGCTAAATGGAACCAGCCAGAGGCAGTTTGTATTTATCATTATATTGATGATATTATGCTACCTAGTGACTTTCTTCCAGAATTGGACCAAGCAGTCCCTACGCTGCTACATGAAAGCATGTGGCTGGGTGGTCAACGAGGGCCAATTACAAGGACCTGGGTTATCTGTTAAGTTCCTGGGAATTGTCTGGTTGAGTCTAAAGGTTATCCCTGACACAGTTATAAATAAGACCCAAGCATACTCCGTGCCCACTACGGTAAAGCAGTTAAAGGAATTCTTAGGTTTGCTGGGGTATAGCCGAGCATTAATACCCCATTTAGCTCAGTTACTTTGTCCCTTATGTCACCTTATTCGGAAGGGGGTTCACTGGAACTAGACTGAGCCGGCACAAGGTGTGTTTGCAGCAGCTAAGAGAGCTGTCAAGGTGGCACAGACCTTGAATGTGTTTGATCCTGCCAGGCCCTGTGAGCTTGATGTCCATGTAACCCCTGAGGGGTTGGATGGGGCTTGTGGTAATGGACAGAGCGCCGACAGTAACCTATTGAGTTTTGGTCCCAATTGTGGAAAGGCGCTGAAATCCTTACTCATTAGTGGAGAAACACTTGGTAGCTGTGTATGCTGCCCTCTAGCCACTGAGAGTATTCCGACTACAACTCTAGTTACAGTCAAGACCACATACCCTATTGCAGGATGAGTGAGAGATTGGGCGACCAGACCCCATAGTGGTGGTATGGCCCAAACCTCCACCCTGGCCAAGTGATGTGCATACTTGCAACAATGCTGTGCTCTTAGCACCAGCCCATTGAGAGCAGAACTGCAGGAAATCTTAGGCCCAGTCACATATGTGACCTTAGAGTCAGGTACAGCTGGGGCTCAAGAGGCAGGACCTGAAGTCAGTCCCTATCAGGAGGAGCACACACCCATCCCTGAGGATGTCTAGTATACTGATGGTTCTAGCAGGAGCCAACTGGCCAAGTGGACTGCCACAGCCTTCCATCCGGCCACTGAGACTACTTGGATGGACACAGGTACAGGCCAAAGCAGTTAATGGGTGGAATTAAGAGCCATATGACTAGTTACCCGTAATGAACCTTCACCTCTGGTGATTTGCACCAACAGCTGGGCTATCGTGGGACTGACCCTTTGGATTGCTACTTGGTACATGAACCAGTGGGTGGTAATGCGCTGTCCACTATGAGGTCAGGCCGTGTGGCAGGACTTACGGGAAACAGGACACCAGAACCAGGTGACAATATACCATGTCACGGGGCATGCCCCTCTAGCCCATCCTGGGAATAATGAGGCAGACACTTTGGCGAGGGTGTGATGATTGGAGACTCCACCTACAGGGGACATGGCACAGTGGCTCCACCGGCGTCTGCTCCATGTGGGACAAACAACTATTCAGGCTAACGTTAAGGTATGGGACTTGCCTGTGTGCAGCCTGCGAGGAATGTGCAGTGTGTTCCAAGGAGCACCTGCAGAGACAACTGGCATCACCTGGACAGATCCAGAGAGGTCATGTTCCAATGATACAGTGGCAAATAGATATATCATCGGACCCTTACCAAAGTCGGGATGGGTACCAGTATGCAGTCACCTGTGTAGATACTGCCACCAGTCTGCTTGCTGCTTATCCCGCCCGTAACCCAGGCCAGAGGGCAGTCAGACAGGCTCTGGAATGCCTGAATGCTGTGTACAGGCAGCCACTGGTCCTTGAAAGTGACAATGGTACACATCTCGCGGGTTCTATGGTGAGGCAATGGGCTCAAGAGCTGGGGGTGGACTGGAAGTGCCATGTTCCCTACCACCCCCAGGCTGCTGGCATCACTGAACGGTACAATGGACTCTTAAAGCAGGGACTGTGACAGGAGGGGGGCACCAGCTCCCTTACTGGATGGACATGCTGCTTGTGGACAGTACTCTAGATTTTGAATGAGAGATCTCAATGAGGGGGGGGCAGCGGCTCTGATGGAGGCCCTCCTGCACTGGGCAGCTGCTCCCATCCAGGTGCAGATATGCACCAAGGACACTTTGCTCACGCTGGGCTTTGGACGGCAGGACACATGCTCCTGCCAACAGCCCTCCTTAAAGGCCAATGGCTTCAATGGACATGGTCCTGGACTGTACAGGCCCCCACCTGCAATGGGTGGCCTTATTGGCACTGTGGGGTACGGAGACTAGAGGTGGACTTCCAGTTAACTCCCTGGGCAGCCAGCACATGGCCGCCTAAGAGAGAAGTATATTATCCTTTGAGTGCTCAGGAGACAGCATTATAAAAGGCACCTTTATACCTTCTTTATGGCCCATAAGTTCTCCCATTTTGTTGCACAATGTGCAGCAGATCCCAGTATGCAGGCCAATAAGGTTTGGTATGTCCACCCGGGGCAGCTTCTAGTACCTGCTACTGTGCTGTCTGCAGACAGAATTCTGGCCTGTGTTCTGCCAGAAGGGAAAGATTTGCCTCTCGATCATTTCATCCACAGCTGTGTTTGTAATTCTGTTGCTATATAGACTATACTGTTCTGGTTTTTGTAATGTACCTCCTCACACAGAGACAACTGCAGAATAAACCTGGGGCATTGATTGTGAGGGGTGGAATATGGGGCAGTTGTGTTAGGCTTGCTCACTGGTTTACCAGCTGCAAGCACTGTGTTTGATTAGTGCGTGAGCATGTGGCAGCACCACGTGTGTATGGCCTGTGTAAGGCTGTGGGTGCTTGCACTCAGGGGGTTTGCGGATGCATAAATTGCCTGCCCACCACTGTGAGGGGCTATTTTGCTGTTTGCCTAAGAGGTAGTTTCCCTTGCCTGTGTGCCTCTCCGCCATTGTGCCACTTTATTAAATGAAATGGCCCAACACTTTTCTGGCTCCGCAGTTTTTCTACCATCTGCCCGAATCCAATGTAAACCTGCCTGACCTCGACCCTCATCATTACATCTGGCATAGTGGGCAGGGTGGAGCAGATTGGTATGCAGCCACTGAAAACCTTGAGGGGTGGACTACAGGAGTGGCTGTTCCCAGTAGCTCTCCTGGTGGGGACCGTGGGCTGCGTGTTTTTTGCAATCCTGCGAGAAGAAACTAAGAGCTCTGTGCAAGAAGCTGAACGAGGATGAAAGCTCCAGGATGAGCTGCATACTGAGCAGCAAGAACTGTGTGAACTGGAGCCAGTGCTGGAGGAGGCCAACTGGGTTCGAGAACTGTAGAGCACTGATGGCGCCTGGAAGTGGAGCCATCTACAGGTTCGTGAGTTGCAGTTTGCCCTGGAAGTTGAACGCTGGCAGTGGCAGCTGTTGGGAAGAACTGAGGGTTCAGCTTCAGGCAGAGAGCCAGTAGTCACAGGAGCAGAAGATGGAGCTGTGTCGGTGGAGTGGCTCTGAGTCAGTGGGAGAAGGTGTTTCCAGTTCCTCTTCTGAGGACGAGGAGGCTCAGGTTGAAGCTCCCATCTGCACACTCAGAGCTTGGCCCCAGGTCATCCAGAAGGTAAAAATCCAGCAGCACAGAGTACCTACTGAGCCCCTGGTAGGCTTGCTGCAATTGTGGGGCATAGGGGTGGATGGCATCATGCTCTCTGCAGCAGAGGTGGAGAGGCTGGACACTGTTGCCATGTGTTCCTCCTTGGGGCAGTGTCTTCAGAGCTGCCATGACAGCAAGGATGAGGGGGGAGGTCTGAGTCCCCATGTGAACCTAGTTGCCTATAATGGACCTTTACCTTGGTGATTAGCACAGACAGCTGGGCTGTCTACAATGGAATGACTCTAAGAATGCAACCAGAAGGGGGAACCAGCTCCCTTGTTGGATGGACATGCCTCCTTTGGACAGTATGAGAGACTCTGATGGGGGAGGCAGCTCCAGTGGACACCCTCCTGCACCAGGAAGCTGCTCTCACCCAGCTGCAGAGATGCACCAAGGACATTTTTGGTTTCAATGGACATGGCCCTGGACTGCACCGGCCCCCCCACCTATGATGGATGGCCCTGTTGGCACCATGGGGTGGGGAGTTGGAGGTGGGCCTCCAGTTAACTCTGAGCAAAGTGCTCAGGGAGACATTGTGAAGGGCACCTTTGTAATTGTCATTTTTGGAATGTATGTAATGTACCTATTGTAGGCAAACAACCCTAAAGGGGTGGAATGTGGGGCAGCTGTGTTAGACTTGCTGGTGTATCAGCTGCAAGCACTTCGCTTGTTTAATGCGTGAGCACTGGAAAAGGTACATGTGCATATGGCCTGTATAAGGCTATGGATGCTTGTGCTCGAAAGACATGAGGGTTGCAGATGCATGGACTGCCTGCCCACCACTATGAGGGGCCATGTTGCTGTTTGGTTGTCTGAGAGGCATTTTCCCCTGCCTGTGTGCTTGTCCGCCATTGTCAGACTTTATTAAACGAAATGGCCCAACGCTATTCTGGCTCCACAGATTTTCTACCATCTGCCCGAATCCAATATAAACCTGCCTGGCCTCAGCCATCGGCATTACAACCCCCATGTTCACTGCAGTATTATTTACAATAGCCAAGATATAGATGCTAAGATGAATGGATAAAGAAGATGTGGGGTGTATATATATACACATACATATACACACACATACAGGAATATTATTCAGCCATAAAAAAAAAATGAAATCTTGCCCCTTGCGACAATGTGGATGGGCCTTGTGGGCATTATGCCAAGCAAAATAAGAGAAACATATTGCGATCTTAAAAAAACAAACTATTAAAAAATATTTTTAAATAACTTAAACTCATAGATACATAGAACTAATTTTTGATTGTTCAAAGCATGGGGAGAGGAATGGGAGAAATGAGTTAAGAGGATCAAAAGGCAAAAAATTCCAGCTATGAGATGAGTAAATCACAGGGCTATGATGCATAGCATGCTGACTGTAGTTAATACTACTTGTTCTACATTTGAAAGTTAAGAAAGATCTTAAAAGTTATAAGTAGGCCCTGGCCGGTTGGCTCAGCGGTAGAGCGTCGGCCTGGCGTGCGGGGGACCCGGGTTCGATTCCCGACCAGGGCACATAGGAGAAGCGCCCATTTGCTTCTCCACCCCCACCCCCTCCTTCCTCTCTGTCTCTCTCTTCCCCTCCCGCAGCCAAGGCTCCATTGGAGCAAAGATGGCCTGGGCACTGGGGACGGCTCCTTGGCCTCTGCCCCAGGCGCTAGAGTGGCTCTGGTCGCCGCAGAGCATCGTCCCTGGTGGGCGTGCCGGGTGGATCCCGGTCGGGCGCATGCGGGAGTCTGTCTGACTCTCTCCCCATTTCCAGCTTCAGAAAAATACAAAAAAAAAAAAAAAAAAAAAAAAGTAAAAAAATGTGTAACTACGTGTAGTGATAAATATTAACCAAACTTACTGTGGTGAGCACTTCACAATATACACAAATATTGTATCACTGTTTTACACCTGACACTAATATAATGTTGTATGTAAATTATACCTTAAAAAAAAAGAATACATTGACGGGGGTAGGGGACTAGATGATAGAAGGTGAAAGGATTAAGAAAAAAAATACAACCCTGGCTGGATAGCTCAGTCAGTTAATGCATCATCCTGATATGCAAAGGTTACCAGTTCCATCTCCGGGCAGGGCACATACAGAAACAGATTGATATTTCTGTCTCTCCCTTCCTCTCTCTCTAAAATTAACAAATAGGCCCTGGCTGGTTGGCACAGCGGTAGAGTATCGGCCAGGTGTGTGGATATCCCAGGTTCGATTCCGGTCAGGGCACACAGGAGAATCAACCATTTGCTTCTCCACCTTCCCTCTCCCCTTCTCACTCTTTCTCTCCTCCTTCCCCTCCTGCAGCCATGGCTCAATTGGTTCAGGTGAGTAGGCTTTGGGTGCTGAGGATGGCTCTGTGGCCTCCACCTCAGGCGCTAAAAAAATAGTTTGGTTGCTGAGCAATGGAGCAAAAGCCCCAGATGGGCAGAGCATCACCCCAAGTGGGCTTGCCTGGTGGATCCAGGTCCGGGCGCATGTGTGAGTCTGTCTTTGCCTCCCCCTATCAGTAAAAAAATTTTTTTAAATAATAAAAGTTAATAAAGTTTAAATTATATCTGAAAAAAGAACACATATAACACAGACAACACTGTGGTGATAGCCAGACAAAAAGAAGGGTGAGTGGTAGATGGAAGGGGGCAAAGGGGGGGAAATGGGGACGAAAGAGACTTTGCTTGGGGCGATGAGCTCACAACGCAGTGTGCAGGTGATGTTTTGAATTGCACACCTGAACCTGCACCCCAATAAATTAAATTAAAAATAAACATCAAAAAATAAAAGAAATTACCAAAAACTTGGTTTTGTTGTTTTTATTTCTTGAGAGAGAAAGAGACAGGAAGGGAGAGAGATGAGAAGCATCAACTCATAGTTGCAGCACCTTAGTTGTTCATTGTTTCTCGTATGTGCCTTGACCAGGGGCTCCAGCCAAGCCAGTGACTCCTTGCTCAAAACAGCAACTTTGGCTCAAGCCGGTGACCTCATGCTCAAGCTGGTGAGCCTACCCTTGAGCCAGATAAGCCCACACTCAAGCCGGGACCTTGGGGTTTTGAACCTGGGACTTCAGTGTTCCTGGTCGACATTCTATTAACTGCACCAGTAACCAGTCAGGTGGTTTTTGTTTTTTTTTAAAGTAGTAGTATTAGTATTCATTGTTGGTCAGTTTGGCAATATAAGATCAATTTAATAATTTTTAAAAGAGCCAGACCAGGCAATGGCTCAGTGGATACAGTGTCAGACTGGGACACAGAGGACCCAGGTTTGAAACCCCGAGATCACCAGCTTGGGCGTGGGCTCACCAACTTGAGCGTGGGATCACTGGCTTGAACATGGATCCTAGACATGAGCCCATGGTTACCGCCTTGAGCCCAAAGGTCGCTGGCTTAAAGCCCGAGGTCACTGGCTTGAGCAAGGGATTACTCAGTCTGTTGTAGCCCCCAGGTCAAGGCACATATGAGAAAGCAATCAGTGAACAACTAAGGTGCCCCAACGAAGAATTTATGCTTCTCATCTCTCTCCCTTCCTGTCTCTCTGTCTCTGTCAAAAAATAAAAATAATTTAAAAAAGAAACTGGGTGAAGCCCTGGCCGGTAGGCTCAATGGTAGAGTGGCGGCCTGGCGTGCAGAAGTCCCGGATTCGTTTCCCGGCCAGGGCACACAGGAGAAGAGCCCATCTGCTTCTCCACCCCTCCCCCTCTCCTTCCTCTCTATCTCTCTCTTCCCCTCCCGCAGCGAGGCTCCAGTGGAGCAAAGATGGCCCAGGCGCTAGGGATGGCTCCTTGGCCTCTGCCCCAGGTGCTAGAGTGGCTCTGGTCGCAAAAGAGCAACGCCCCGGAGGGGCAGAACATTGCCCCCTGGTGGGCATGCCGGGTGGATCTCGGCCGGGCACATGCGGGAGTCTGTCTGACTGTATCTCCCCGTTTCCAGCTTCAGAAAAATACAAAAAAATACAAAAAAAAGAAACTGGGTGACACAAAAACTAAAAATATTATCATTTGCCTTAGCAATTCTATGTCTAAAATTTATTCTAAGTCAGTGATATACACAGAGCTATGCAGAAGGATGTTCACTACCAGTGTTAACTTTTAACTACTGATTGCTTTTAGAAAGAGAAAAAGAAAGGGAGGGAGAAAAAGAGAGGAAGGGAGGGAGGAAAGGAAGGAGGGAGGGAGGAAGAGAAAGTGAGAAAAGGAGACCAATTTATTGTTCCACTTATTCATGTACTCACTGGTTGATTCTTGTATATGCCCCGACTGGGGATTGAACCTACAGCCTTGGTGTATCCAGATAAATGCTCCAACCAGCTGAGCCACCCGGACAGTGCACCAGTGTTTAATTAATTAAACAATGAGGCCATCAGACTGAGGAGGTGTAATGCCTCAGCAGCCCACATAAGCAAACCCATACCTAAACCTGTAAGTGCCTCAAGGTTAGGACATCAAAACCTAAGGACAACCAACCACAAACTCCCAATTCACCTTTCCCAAGTGAGGTAACCCCTAGGCTAGAGCCAGCCAACCGTTCTCCTTGCTTTGCTTCCACGTCTTCCTTATAGAAGTCTCTCCCCAGTTCCAGTAGGCGGAGCACTCCTAAACACTTCCAGTATGGTGCCGTCCAATTCAAATCAGTTTTTGCTCAAACTCTTAAAATTTTCAATATGCCCTAGTTTTCCTTTCAACACCAATTATTTACCACATGTTACAGAACATCTATTTGAACATAGAATATAAAGCAATGTTAAAAATGGAAATATTTATAGTAATATATTTATCCCTTTGCTTATTCATCAGGTATTTTTGAGAATTCGCATAGTTCTAGATTCTAGAGAATGGAGACCAGGACAAAGCTACTGTCTCATGGGGCTTAAAATCTAAAAGGAGGCCCTGGCCGGTTTGCTCAGTGGATGGAGTGTCTGCCCAGCATATGGACATCCCAGGTTCGATTACTGGTCAGGGCACACATGAGAAGCGAACATTTGCTTTTCTCCCCCTTCCTCTCCTATTTCTCTCCCTCTTTTCCTCCAGCAGCCAGTGGATCAAGCGGTTCAAGTGTGGCCCCAGGCACTGAGGATAGCTCTGTCCAAGCCCATCGGCCTCAGGAGTTAAAATAGCATCAGTGATGGGGTTGTCTGTAAATCCCAGGATCCCAGTCGGGGCACATGTGGGAGTCTGCTTATCTCCCTTCCTCTCATCTAAAAGAAAAGAAAAAGAAACCTAAAAGGAGAGAGGGATATTAAGCAAACTACATAATAATTACTTGGTAACAAGTTCTGACTAATGCTGTGAAGGGAAATTATAATGTAACAAGAGAAAAAAACAGAAGGATCTCTTTTAGACTCCAGGAACAGAAAGGCATCAGCCAGGCAGGGGCCAGGTTAGGGGAGTCTGGGAAAAGGCAGTAGAACTGGATGGGCCAGAGTACCAGATGCAGAATAAGTGTTGTGACCGGAAGTCACAGGATGGGCTCCACCTGCCCAGCCAAGAGCACTATCCCGTGTGTAGTGGGGAAGGGTGTCCAGAAGGGAGATGACCGAAACTTTTCCATTTCAAGATGACCACTTGAAGGGCTCTCTGCAGGAAACAGATAAAGAGAAGGACAGGAGGACACTGCCATCTCGGGGGACACTGCCATCTCGATGAGTGAAGGTGGAGGCTTAGTGGTGGGACAAAGGGACACCAACAGGCACCAGGCAGACTCTGGAAGACGACTGCCTGAGTTTGACGGCATCTTAAATAATGAAATATATAGGCATATTCTGTAACAGAACTGGGATACATTGTATATATTGTTCTGTGATCAATTCTTTTCCACCTATCCATATTGGCACATCCTTCTTCACTTTCCTTAATTACCTTTCTTTAGGAAAAATGTTGGCCCTGGCTAGAGAGCTTGGTTGGTTAGAGCAGTGGTCCCCAACCCCCGGGCCGCGGACCGTATCGGTCTGTAGAGAAATAAATAACTTACATTATTCCCGTTTTATTTATATTTAAGTCTGAACGATGTTTTATTTTTAAAAAATGACCAGAATCCCTCTGTTACATCCGTCTAAGACTCACTCTTGACGCTTGTCTCGGTCACGTGATACATTTATCCGTCCCACCCTAAAGGCTGGTCCGTGAAAATATTTTCTAACATTAAACCGGCCCGTGGCCCAAAAAAGGTTGGGGACCACTGGGTTAGAGCATCGTCAGGAGGTACAGAGGTTGCCAGTTCAATCCCCGGTCAGGGCACACACAGGACCAGATCCATGTTCCTATCTCTCTTTCCCTCTCACTAAAATCAATAAATAATAAAATAATTTTTTAAAAGTTGGCCACTTTTATACCAAAATGTCCAGAGTGGTCTGGTCATATCTAGGCTAACAGAATTATAAGTTCTTTTTATTTCCAAAATTTATACTATAACACATACTACACTTTTATAACTAGGGAGAAGTCTGGAGGAGGGGCAATATATGACACAAAGGCAGTGGTTCTCAACCTTGGGTCGCGAACCCACAGGGGGCGATGCTCTGCCCACCAGGGGGCGATGCTCCGCCCCGCCCCTCTGGGGCATCGCTCTGCACGACTAGAGCCACTCTAGCGCCTGGGGCAGAGGCCAAGGAGTCAACCCCAGCGCCCGGGCCATCTTTGCTCCAATGGAGCCTTGGCTGCGGGAGGGGAAGAGAGAGACAGAGAGGAAGGAGAGGGGGAGGGGTGGAGAAGCAGATGGGCGCTTCTCCTGTGTGCCCTGGCTGGGAATCGAACCCGGGACTTCTGCACGCCAGGCTGACGCTTTATCACTGAGCCAACCGGCCAGGGCCTTGTCAAAAAATTTTTTAAAGGTTTTATTGATTTTAGAGAGAGGAAAGAGAGGAAAAGGGGGGAAGAGGAGTAAGAAGCATCAACTCATAGCTATTTCCCATATGTGCCTTGACCAGGCAAGCCTAGAGTTTAGAACTGGTGACCTCAGCATTCCAGGTCGACCCCTTATCCACTGTGCCACCACAGGTGAGACTTGTCAAAATAATTTTAAGTCCTACTTTTAAAACATACTATACAGCAGGGGTCCCCAAACTACGGCCTACAGGCCGCATGCTGCCCCCTGAGGCCATTTATCCAGCCCCCCTCCCCCGCACTTTCGGAAGGGGCACCTCTTTCATTGGTAGTCAGTGAGAGGAGCATAGTTCCCATTGAAATACTGGTCAGTTTGTTGGTTTAAATTTACTTGTTCTTTATTTTAAATATTGTATTTGGTCCCGTTTTGTTTTTTTACTTTAAAATAAGATATGCGCAGTGTGCATAGGGATTTGTTCATAGTTTTTTTCTAATCCGGCCCTCCAACAGTCTGAGGGACAGTGAACTGGCCCCCTGTGTAAAAAGTTTGGGGACCCCTGCTATACAGTTTATCTTTTGGCAGGGTCAAATTTAATTTTAAAGTAAAAAAATTTTTTAAATTTTTTAATTAAAAAAAAAAGAGGGAAAAGGCAAGGAACTGCTACACCCAAAATCCATTGTTAATACAACTTCCTGTGACATGACTGACATTCCAAAACTTAAGTGTTTCTTTTTTTCTTCTTATTAATATTTCAGGGCAGCACTGGGGGTGCTCAGTAACACTGAAAAGTCAATTTTTTTGTTAGCAAATGCCTATATTACAGTGAAGTAGTCTGAGGCAGGACCTTATCACTAAGATAAAGGAAGACTAGTTCAATGTTAACATTTCCCTCATCATCTCTAGAGCCCTCCCAACAGTGCACATTGTTAGAGCTAAACAAAGTAAATGACGCCAAGTCATGTTTCTATCAATGCCATCCTCTGACAAATGAGCTGGGGCTCCTGCCAGGTCGGCCCACGGGTTCATCTCTGTCAAGCTCTCTCCTCATCTCTGAGCACATCCACTGGGCACTCGGGCCCCAAGCACATAAGTAAACAACAGGGGAGGGGGATGGGCACAGCAATCTGCCAACATAGGCCCAATATACCAGCCCCCTAGGAGTTAGAAATAAGCGACTGTTTTGCACAGCAGCTGCTCATATGCAGCTGGAAGAATCAAGAAGACCCTGTGGTGAAAAGAAATCAAGTTGAACCACAACCTATGCCCAAATCCAGACATGGGAAGGTGAGAAACAATATCATCAGTCAATAAAGAGATGTTGAAGGTGCCCCACCAGAAGCCACTGAGAGAGTGCCTGGGAGGAGGCCAAGCCATGGAGCACAAAAAAGAAGTGAGGGCTCCCCAGGGGGGGCAAGCCTGGTGGGCTGCAGGCGGGCCAGCGTGGAAGGAGGAAGTCCTGGAGGACCCCACAAGACGGGCACACAGACAACACAGCACTGGCCATGGCTGCAGCAGCCCACAGCGGAGACAAGCAGCACGCAGGGGCCACACTAAGGGAACACTACTGTCCTTCCTCTCACATGTGCGTAACAAACACATCTATCCTACCCCTGCTGGGGTCACAGGTCAGTAGAGCAGGGCTGGCCGTGGGCAGGGCAGAGCTCCAGCCAGCTGCATGACCCCTAACGTAGTTTCCTCTGAAATGAGCTGGAAGAAACCACTAGAGTCCATGTCAAATCATGGCTGTTTGGTCTCAGTGAGGTGTGTGGCCAGTGCTCAGAACCAGAACAGTCTTGCTTCTCTGGCTGGTCCGACACCAGGTGTATCATCTGGTGGGTGGGGAGTCTGAGGGCCCCAAGAGGCCTTACCCCTCTGCGAGTCTCTTTCATTTGGCAGAAGAACCTGGGTTGAGGAGTAACGTGTAGGATACGTTGAGAAGCTTGACTTTGTACTTTCTGGCTTGAGAATGCAAAGAATTCACCCCTTTGCTACTAACCAAGTCACCCCTGACCTCCTCAGGGCTGTGACTTCTACTCTCAGGAAGCCTGCCCAAGTGCACATCCTGACCACTAGCTTTTTTCTTCTGCTGAACTTGGTGTAAAATAAATCAATCTGTTTACATTTCTTCCTAACCTGGATCCATTAAAGATTTAAATCACTTAAACACATAGGATATTAAATCAAAATTAGGAAAATCACCCTAGCACAAATTCAGGACAAGAGGAACACAGTATGCCAGGCAGGGCCCTCAGAGTCTGCAAAGCTGCCGGACCTCGTGCCTCAGCAGATCAGTGAGGGGCTCAAAAAGGTCAGTGCCGGGTCCACAGAGTTCTAGAAGCACATAGCAGCTGCTCCAAGAGTTTCCTTGTGCACACACGCATGTCAGAAGGAAACTTCTCACCTGGCTTCCTCCAGGGGACATGCATTCTAAGGGACTGGGAGCCACTGAATCAGCTTAGTCCACGCCTCACCTTCCCTGTAAACCCTGGACTCTATGCACAGTAGGCCCCTCACCCTTGTCTATTCCCCGCCCCGCACTGTGAACACAAATCACATGCTCTGAAAAGAACTGTTACACATATCCACATCACCGCAAAATCAAACAAGTGGTTTTTAAAACTTTGTCAGGAATTTTTTTTTTTTTAAAGGAGGGAAAACCTGGTAATTTGGCCATTTGAGACCATAAAGATAAACAGAAAAAGTAAAACTAAATGTTATAAAAAAAAATAAAAGCTAAATTTAAATTATTACTTAATCCAGTAATTAGTATCCAATGACACACAATTTGACACTCATAACCAAAACACTTACATTCCCATTTCCTTACATCTATGTTGGAGTAACAGATTCTCCCTAAGGAATAGTCATCTACTAGCCTCTTTTCTTCCCGTACAAATTTTCATGTCTTTAGTAACTTATGTGCAAAAGATTTATGATCACTGTATCGTTTTTTTTCCTTAATAATTTTTTTTTTTAGAGAGGAGATAGAGATAGAGAGAGATAGAGATAGAGAGAGAGAGAGAGAGAGAGAGAGAGAGAAAGGGAGGAGGAGCAAGAAGCATCAACTCCCATATGTGCCTTGACCAGACAAGTGCAGGGTTTTGAACCAGTGACCTCAGTGTTCCAGGTCGACGCTTTATCCACTGCGCCACCACAGGTCAGGTGAACACTGTATCATTTGACATCTATATTACATCATTAAATAGAAAATACTTAAAAGTCCTTTACTTTCCTAGAAGTTTCTACTTAAGAATATTTTAATGAAAAACATAGCCATACCTGCCTGTTGCATGGGCGCAATTTGCTGGGTTAAGTCACTGAGCTATACACTTAGGAAGCATGAACTCTTCATAAGTAAATTTTATTGTCACAAAAAGGTTCTTTTAAAAAACACTCATCTATGAACACTCAAATAAATATGTGCAATAAGTTTTAGTCCAAATGAAATGAAGAGTGTGTGTGTGTATGTGTGTATACATGTGCGACAGACAGAATACCGCACGTCAAAGTGCACACGACCCCGAAGCGCCTTCAAAACCTCAGGGAAGCATGAGGTCTACTGCTGTTCTGATGAACAGGGGGTTCAAATGGTCCTCAGACTCAGAATACAAGGACAAAACCAAATCTCAATTCAAAAAGACTACAACAGGCCCTGGCCGGTTGGCTCAGCGGTAGAGCGTCGGCCTGGCGTGCGGGGGACCCGGGTTCGATTCCTGGCCAGGGCACATAGGAGAAGCGCCCATTTGCTTCTCCAACCCCCCCCCCCCTTCCTCTCTGTCTCTCTCTTCCCCTCCAGCAGCCAAGGCTCCATTGGAGCAAAGATGGCCCGGGCGCTGGGGATGGCTCCTTGGCCTCTGCCCCAGGCGCTAGAATGGCTCTGGTCGCAGCAGATCGATGCCCCGGAGGGGCAGAGCATCGCCCCCTGGTGGGCAGAGCATCGCCCCTGGTGGGCGTGCCGGGTGGATCCTAGTCGGGCGCATGCGGGAGTCTGTCTGACTGTCTCTCCCTGTTTCAGCTTCAGAAAAGTGCAAAAAAAAAAAAAAAGACTACAACAGGAGACAAAGGGGAAAAGCTCCAATAATAGGAATTTGAAAAAGCTGCTTTACTCAAGATATACACAGCTCTAGAAGTGCTTTTCATCTTTTTCTCTCACATTATGTGTGTTCACAAAGTGACTTTCTGACTAGAATTTTCTGAAAGCAAATGCACCCTCTATAGACCAAAAGTCTGAGTTAGAGGGTAACCAGGAAGGCAGAGCTGTTTTAAGCTTTCAAATAACAACTACCCATCAAACTGACTGAATCCTTTCAGGAGTATTAAACATGGTAAACGGAGTCTTTTCCACGTACAAGTAACAGCACCGGCTTCATTATTTCTTGCACTGCAATAATCAGTAAGGGATTTTACCTTAATGGGGTCCCACCTGTATTTTGGATTATTTGCTTGAGTTGTTTCTTTTCGTCACAGCTGAAACACAAGTGCAAAAAACACCCAGCTCCAACCACCAGTGACATATGCACAGGGGAAGTGTGTGAGCTTTGCAAGGGGCTGCTGGTCTCAGTGATGTCAGTCCAGCACTACTCGGGATTACCCTACTTTTCAACTAGGAGCTATGTGTGCTTAGCATCACGGAGCTCTCAGTGAGGAAGGTCATGCCCCGCTGTAGGCTTCCAAGCTGAAACGTTCTACACCATGCCATTCATGATCCTGGGCATCGTGGGAGCAACTCCACACCATTCATGATCCTGGGCATCGTGGGAGCAACTCTCAACAATTCTGTTATGCACAAGTTAGTCCCAGCACACTCCAAGATGTCAAGGAAAGCCCTATAGAAGACACAGTTTCATAAAAACACCATCTGAGAAAAGTAAACTCTCTAGGTAAGTTCTATGGTAGCAAACTACAACAGGAGGGTTGAGATTACTTTGGGACATAAAGGAGGGCACTGCTGGCCTTTTCCTGTGACTGTGATGCCAGGAGTGCATAATTAGGGTATTTCTAAAAAACTAAAAGTGCTGGAGCCATCCTGATGTGCTTTGACCATGAAAGTATAGTAATTTCTCAAGGCAGCAAAAATACCTAACTTATTTCCATTTTCGTGCAATTGGTCTTTTCAAAAGACAGATGGTAATAAAGGACCAGCTTTCAGAAATCATTTTATAAAGCAACTACATTTTCACCAGTTACGTGTCACTAACTACATTTTTATCTTGGCTTGACACTGGTTCCATTTTGTTTTATTTTTTTGTTTTTTTATTTTTATTTATATTTTCCCAAGTGAGAGGAGGGAAGATAGAGAAACACACGCCCACATGCACCCCAACCGGGATCCAACCGGCAACCCCCATCTAAGATCAATGCTCTGCCCATCTGGAACCATAATCTCAACCAAGCTCCATGGAGCCATCCTCAGCCCCCCAGGGCAGATGCACTAGAACCGAACCAAGCCATGGCCCAGAGAAGGGAAGAGACAGAAAGAAGGGGGACAGAGGTGAGGAGTGGAGGGGTGGAGCAGGTGGGCACTTCTCCTATGTGCTCTGACCTGGAACCGAACCCAGAACAACCACACACTGGGCCAACACTCTATCACTGAGCCAACCAGCAAGGGCCTTTTATTTTTCAATTACAGTTTACTTTGAATATTATTTTGTATTGGTTTCATGGGTACAGCATAGTGGTTAGGTTGGACAACCATATACTTTAAAGAGTGGTCCACCCCAATATTTCCAGTACCCTTCTGGCACATACATAGTTATCACAATAGTATTGACTATATCCCCTGTGCCGCACTTGACATCCGTGAATACTTTGTAATTAACAATAAAAATATGGGCCTGACCTGTGGTGGCGCAGTGGATCAAGCGTCGACCTGGAAATGCTGAGGTCGCCGTTCGAAACTCTGGGCTTGCCTGGTCAAGGCACATATGGGAGTTGATGCTTCCGGCTCCTCCCCTTCTCTCTCTCTCTCTGTCTCTCTCTCTCCTCTCTCTCCCTCTCTCTCTCTCTCCCTCTCTCTCTCCTCTCTAAAAATAAATAAAAAATTAAATATATATATATATGGAACCTTTCCCAAATTTGCATGTTACCCTTGCGCAGGACCCATTCTAATCTTTTATTCTGTTCCAGTTTTAGTACGGGTGCTGCCGAAGTGAGCACTGGTTCCCTTTCACATGGCCCTGCCCCTCACCTGGATTTTATTCAGCAACTGCAACAGATCGTGACAGTACAACTCTTAGATGTGTATTTACATGATTAGAGCCACCTCCGTTAACGTGCCCCTTGTTCTTAAGCAACTGAGAAATCAGCCTGTGCTGCTACCACTTCGAAGATTTCTCGAGTCTTTCTCATTCTTTATTATGTGAAGTAAGGTGTAATATAGTTACACCTCCTATAATAGCACACTGGTTATTTTTTAAATAGGGGAAAGCCTTCAAGGAATTGCCAATTTGTGTTCATTCGCCTTCCCCTTAACTAAATAAAAATGCTCAAATCAAAAACAGGAATAGACCGGTTGGCTCAGTGGTAGAGCATTGGCCTGGCGTGCAGGAGTCCCGGGTTTGATTCCCGGCCAGGGCACATAGGAGAAGTGCCCATCTGCTTCTCCACCCCTCCCCCCTCCTTCCTCTCTGTCTCTCTCTTCCCCTCCCGCAGCCAAGGCTCCATTGGAGCAAAAGATGGCCCAGGCGCTGGGGATGGCTCCTTGGCCTCCGCCCCAGGCGCTAGAATGGCTCTGGTCGTGACAGAGCGACGCCCCAGATGGGCAGAGCATCGCCCCCTGGTGGGCGTGCCAGGTGGATCCCAGTTGGGCGCATGCAGGAGTCTATCTGACTGCCTCCCTGTTTCCAGCTTCAGAAAAAAAAACAAAAAAAAAAAAACAGGAATAGGCCCTGGCCGGTTGGCTCAGTGGTAGAGCGTTGGCCTGGCGTGCAAGGGGTCCCGGGTTCGATTCCTGGCCAGGGCACACGGGAGAGGCGCCTATCTGCTTCTCCACCCCTCCCCCTCTCCTTCCTCTCTGTCTCTCTCTTCCCCTCCCGCAGCGAGGCTCCATTGGAGCGAGGATGGCCCGGGCACTGGGGATGGCTCCTTGGCCTCTGCCTCAGGCGCTAGAGTGGCTCTGGTCGCGACAGAGCGACACCCCAGAGGGGCAGAGCATCGCCCCCTGGTGGGCAGAGCGTCGCCCCCTGGTGGGCGTGCCAGGTGGATCCCGGTCGGGCGCATGCGGGAGTCTGTCTGACTGTCTCTCCCCATTTCCAGCTTCAGGAAAAAACAACAACAAAAAACAGGAATAAAAGAAACCAGTCTCTTTCCCATAACAGCTCAGAATAAGCCTAACTAAACCCCATGGAAGGGGCCCCATCTGAGAGCCCTTCCAAAGGACAGAATAGGACATACATGTGGCCCGATTCAGAAGCATTCAGAAACCTCTGGATCTCGCCAGAATAGGAAAAGCAGCAAAAATCAACAACCCTTCTGGTGAAAAAGTAGAGAACAGTCCAACAACTCACATAAAGGGTCTCTAACTTGGAAACCCTTCTTTGAATCACAGCCCACTCAAAGAACCTGCATGTGATCCACTTACTGTGAGGGCCACCCCGGCCCCGGAAGCTCACGCACCTGGTCACAGCCAGCATTCACCAACTCCTGCAGCATTTGTCGGTTCACCTCTGCCGCTGCTGGGGGTCCCGACTCATTGGCAAAAGGCAACAAGGAGTACCGGATCTCCCTCAGGGCTTTCTGGTAGGGGCCGAACTTTGGGGCAGCTCTCGGCAGCTGCTGCTGCTGCTGGGCAACATCCTTGCCCCCCAGGACCTTGGTGTCCAGGGAAGTGTCGCTTGGCACCACAGGTGGCCCCCGAGTGGAAGACTTGGGGGGCTGCTTCAGCCCCTCGCGGATCTCCTGCAGTCGCTGCCGGCTGTTTCCAGAGTAAGTTGTGGCAGGAAAAGTCTTTGGCCTCATTGTTAATCCAGTTTCCTCTTACCATAAATACAATCTTTTTAAGGATTTTATTTTTTTAAAACTGTGAACAGTATCAGTTAGTTGTAAACATAGTTTCAAAACAATTTCCTTTTAAACATTGTCTTTCCTTCAATTTCTGTAGTTCCTACAGAGAAACCACAAGTTTCCAGAGCCTTCATTTTGAAGATCATCACTATCTGAAAAAGTAAACGAGAACACAGTATTCATCTCTGGTTTTCACATAATGTTAATAACACTTTTCAGAAATGGACAATAATCTTGAAAATATTTCACTTGAAAAGATCAAGACAGAACACATCATCTCTCAAAAATGACAAACTGAGTCCTGGCTGGTTAGCTCAGCAGTAGAGCGTCAGCCCAGCGTGTGGAAGTCCGGGTTCGATTCCCGGCCAGGGCACACAGGAGAAGCGCCCATCTGCTTCTCCACCCCTCCTCCTCTCCTTCCTCTCTGTCTCTCTCTTCTCCTCCCACAGCCAAGGCTCCATTGGAGCAAAGTTGGCCCTGGTGCTGAGGATGGCTCCATGGCCTCCACCTCAGGTGCTAGGCTGGATCTTGTGGCAACAGAGTGACGCCCAGATGGGCAGAGCATCCCCCCTGGTGGGCGTGCAGGGTGGATCCCAGTCAGGTGCATGTGGGAGTCTGTCTGACTGCTTCCCCGCTCCTAACTTGGGGGAAAAAACCAAACAAACAAACAAAAAAGAAATGACAAACTGTTCAACTCAAGTTAGAACACAGGACATTTGGGGTTGTCCCAAGATGTTTCCAGAACTGTGTAACCTGCAATAGCGCCAATCTCCGCAAGCTGATAATTGACTAATAAAAACTCAAGGCAAGAACAACAGCATTAACGACTGATGTCTCATTTAAGATACTTCATTATAATATAATACAATTTCATTGTGAAATCCACAGCTTGACCTTTAGGGATAAACTTTCTTACATGGGGTCCTGGGATTCTGACTTGTTCCTAATAAGCAATCAACTCGACTCATACTGTTGTCCTTTTGATCCGAGGTTTCACCAACTCTCACACACCTGAAGCTGTGATCCTTCCATCTCTTTGGAAATTTTTCCTTATAAAACCCTCCCAGTCTGACCAGGCGGTGGCGCAGTGGATAGAGCGTCACACTGGGATGCAGAGGACCCAGGTTCGAAACCCCGAGGTCGCCAGCTTGAGCGCAAGCTCATCTGGTTTGAGCAAAGCTCACAAGCTTGGACCCAAGGCCGCTGGCTCAAGCAAGGGGTTACTTGGTCAGCTGTAGCCCCACGGTCATGGCACATATGAGAAAGCAAGCAATGAACAACTAAGGTGTCACAACGTGCAATGAAAAACTAATGATTGATGCTTCTCATCTCTCTGTTCCTGTCTGTCTGTCCCTGTCTATCCCTCCCTCTGAATCTCTGTCTCTGTAAAAAATAATAATAATAAATAAATAAAAAACAAAAAAAAAACCCTCCCAAATTCCCTGAAAGACACCACAGAACTTATCCCACTGAAGGTGTCCTGTGTTGTAACTGAAAGTAGTTCCAGCACAATGTATCAGGGGATTTCAAGCCAATCACTTCCTTGATGGTTTATAAACTTGTCAACTTCTTACCAGCATTTTGACTTAAGTACCAAAACAAAAATACCTTTCTGGCAGAAACTGATATCCAATGGAAGGAGACTAGTAAAATCACAGGAGCGATTTGTTAGAGAGTTTTGTGACCACACTAAGAACAAACTAAAGTTGTAAGCATAGATCAGCAGCAACCTCAGCATTTTCCAACAGTGGCTGTACCTACTACAGGTCCAATCCACTAACTACAGTTGTTCTTGCATTCGGAAAATAAACCAGAACCAACTCGAGACTGTCCTCAGCCAGCAAGGTATCTAGCTCAAGTCACCAATTTGGGTGACTTTAGACCTTCCCTCTAGAAGACAGATGACAACACTTGATAAGAGTCAGAATGGGGGTAGGTGCTGGGTGAGACCATGAGAGTGAGTGTGTCAGAGTCCTCAGGACACAGTTATCCTCATTTGTGTAATCAGTGGTCAAAATCCAGCACTGGCCTGACCAGGCGGTAGCGCAGTGGATAGAGCGTTGGACTGGGATGTGGAAGGACCCAGGTTCAAGACCCCGGGGTTGCCAGCTTGAGCACGGGCTCATCTGGCTTGAGCAAAAAGCTCACTAGCATGGACCAAAGGTCACTGGCTCAAGCGGGGGGTTACTCGGTCTGCTGAAGGCCCGTGGTCATGGCACATATGAGAAAGCAATCAATGAACAACTACGGTGTCGCAAAGAAAAACTGATGATTGATGCTCTCATCTCTCTCCGTTCCTGTCTGTCTATCCCTATCTATCCCTCTATCTGACTCACTCTCTGTCCCTGTAAAAAATAAAATGAAATAAAAAATCCAGCACTGAGGTACACAGTGGTGAAAGCAAAGGCTTGCATGCCCTCTAGGTTCAAAGAAACACCAAGAAAAGAGCTTTTTTTTTTTTTTTTTTTTTTTTGGTGACACAGAGAGAGAGAGAGAAGGACAGATAGGGACAGACAGACAGGAAGGGAGAGAGATGAGAAGGATCAATTCTTTGTTGCAGCACCTTAGTTGTTCATTGACTGCTTTTTCATATGTGCCTTGACCAGGGGGCTACAGCAGAGCGAGTGACCCCTTCCTCAAGCCAGCAACCCTGCATTCAAGCTGGTGAGCCCACACTCAAGCCTGCGACTTCAGGGTTTTGAACCTGGGTCCTCTGCAACCCAGTCTGACGCTCTATCCATTGTGCCACCACCTGGTCAGGCAAAAAGAGCATTCTTGAAAAGGAGAGGACCAAGAGGCTGAACTTTGCCTTAGTGAGAGATTTTAGAGCCATGAAATGGAATGGCTTCACAGACATTCTCATGTGGGAAAAAATCATGGTAACTAGTCTTTTTTTTTTTTTTTTAAGTGGGAGGAGAGTAGAGAAACAGACTCCCGCATGCTCCCCAATCAGGATCCACCCAGTAACTCCCATCTGTGGCTGATGCTCAAATCAACTGAGCTATCCTCAGTGCCTGGGGCCGACACTCAGACAAATGAACCACATTGGCTGTGAGAGGGGAAAAGAGAAAAAAGGAGGAGAGGGAGGGGAAGAGAAGCAGATGGTTGCTTCTTGTGTGCCCTGACCAAGGATGGAACCTGGGACGTCCATACGTCAGACTGACGCTCTATTCACTGAGCCAGCCGGCCAGGAACCATGGTAGTCTTTACCCAGTATTTACTATGTTCCAGGCTTGTTCTAAGAGTTTTATGTGAATTCACATACATACATCTATTATATAACCATATACAGCAGGAAACCCAAAGAGATGACACTGAAATCACTATTCCTTTCTTAGAGGTTGGAGAATAGAGGGTCATAAACAACCCCCTTTCTTTTTTTTTTTTTTAATAAATTTTTATTAATGGTAATGGGATGACATTAATAAATCAGGGTACATATATTCAAAGAAAACATGTCTAGGTTATTTTGTCATCAAATTATGTTGCAAACCCCTCGCCCAAAGTCAGATTGTCCTCCGTCACCCTCTATCTAGTTCTCTGTGCCCCTCCCCCTCCCCCTAACTCTCCCTCCCTCCCTCCCATGTCCTCCCTCCCCCCCCCACCCTTGGTAACCACCACACTCTTGTCCATGTCTCTTAGTCTCATTTTTATGTTCCACCAATGTATGGAATCATGTAGTTCTTGTTTTTTTCTGCTTTGCTTATTTCGCTCCTTATAATGTTATCAAGATCCCACCATTTTGCTGTAAATGATCTGATGTCATCATTTCTTATGGCTGAGTAGTATTCCATAGTGTATATGTGCCACATCTTCTTTATCCAGTCTTCTATTGAAGGGCTTTTTGGTTGTTTCCATGTCTTGGCCACTGTGAACAGTGCTGCAATGAACATGGGGCTACATGTGTCTTCACGTATCAATGTTTCTGAGGTTTTGGGGTATATACCCAGTAGAGGGATTGCTGAACAACCCCCTTTCTTAATGTAGCTGAGAGAAGACTGACTACATTTGAAAAGAAAGTACCAGGCTAAATAAAATTTTCATATAAACCCCACAACTCAGAGCAGACATCTACTGTATTCAAGTCGCTGAGAGACTGCTACAAGGCTATGAGGGTAGCGCACTGATCCCAGCACTGAGTCCTGGGGGCTGTGTTGGCCACAGGCCAAAATCCTGGAGCTCTGCAGACTGCTCTCAAATTGGGCATATTGCAGCCACACTAATGCTCAGTGACTTCCTCGTCTAAGCATCTGTTGTGAAACACCTCATCTTCTGAAAGCCAAGTTCACATCTCAACAAAACGAGGCTCAGGAAGCAGCCAGTACGTGTGGAGATTCCTGAGTGTAGGAACATGAGAACTGAGGCACAGGTATGGGAGCTCCCAAAAGAATTCACACTCCTATCTAATTTTTAGTTTTCTTCCCTTTCTTTGAAGACTAAAACAGAAGAGATACCGTATTCCCCCATGCATAAGACGCACTTTTCTCTGAAAAATTTGGGGTCTAAAGACTGGGTGCATCTTATACAGTGGCTGTAGATTTTTTTACTTGCATTTCCCGCTTTTTTGCACTAATTGATGAAGACAGTGATTCGTCATCGGACACAGATGAGGATAAGCTAATGAATGGGAGTTTTGACAGTGATGAGGAGTTGTATGAATTTTATGAGAAATAAAACTTGAGTTCAAGAACTTTACGTAATACTTTTTTTTCTTCAAATTTCGGCCCCAAAATTAAAGTGCATCTTATACATGGGATCGTCTTATACATGGAGGAATACAGTAAATTACACTACCTTCATAACAAATAATCCAAAGGAGGAGCCTGACAATAAGCCAAAGTATTCATTTTCCCCCTCAGCCACTCACTCATCTACTACACCCACCCTTAGCTACATTTATCAAATGCCAGGTAGCATTGGATAAGCAAGAATAAAATCCTGCCTTCAGCAAGTTCACAGTCAAGTGAGAGGTAAGAGTGTGGTGGGTAAATAAACAGATCCAAAGGAAAGAGATGCCCCAAAGGAGAAAGAAACTTTCTGAGAGATGAGAGAATAAAGGAGAAAGTCAGACATAACCAAACCTGCCGGCGGAAGAAGGGAGGTACACAGCGCTGACTCTGGAAGGACCTCCAGGCCATGTTGGAAGATGGGGAAGGGAAGCGTGGTATGCAGTTCAGCCAAGGAATCACAGGGCCAGAAGTAGACTTTGGAGAATTGAGCCCGAAAGCCAGCAGGAAGGTGGCCAGGAAGGGACAACCACAGCACTACAGGTAGATGATGAAAGCCAGGTGAGGAAAAGCAAGCCTGGGGAGCGGGGTGCAGGTTCAAGAGCTATTTACACCTTGGCCCAGGGTCTGGGCTTAAAACCAAGATGGAGAACAACCAGCATATAGGACATTTACCCAGCTGGTGACCTGCCTATACACCCATGAAATGGAGCAGTTACGTGAGGGAGGGAAAACTCCTGTCCCTTTCAATTGGTATCTCTTTGAGCAGCAGTCAGTGGACACCAAGTGACAACAGCAGACTAAACAGAAGGAGCTAAGAAAGGGCAAGGGGCACAAGAGGTGGCCCAAGTTGAAGACAGAAAGAGCTGGGAGGAAATCAGAGCCAGGACCTGGGCCATCCTCACTGCCTGGCCTCACTCACACAAGGGGAACTGGGGACAGCAAAGGAAGGGCACCAGGTGATTCTGAGGCTTGACCAGGCTCTTCAGAATTCACGCTGAAGAGGAGCTACTAAAACCTGCAACAGCAGAGAGGCTTTCTGGGGGGAGGTAGAAGTAACGTGTTTAAGTTTAGCATACTATTTTTAAGTGCACAAAACATAAGACCAGTGAATGTTCACAAAGAGCACTCTTAAAGTCCCCCCCACAGACTGATGCCTAGATGAACCACCCTCACTACTTCTACTAATTTTTCCACTGATTTGATAAAGAGGGAGAGGAAGGGGAGAGGGAGAGAGAAGTATCAACTTGTTGTTCCACTTAGTTGTGCATTCACTGGTTGCTTCTCATATGTGCCACTACCAGGGATCGAACCTGGGATCTCTGGCATGCCAGAACAATGCTCTATCCACTGAGCCAAGAGGCCAGTGCCCCACCCTCACAACTTCTAATGCCAAGGGCTAGTTTACCAGCTTCTGAACTATGTATCAATGGACCTACACAGTCTATATTCTGTGTCCTGCTGATTTTGTTCAACATGGTGTTTGGTTATTTATACTTATGGTATGTGACAACAGTTTGCCACTTTTCATTGCTGAGTAATATTCTATAGCATAAACTAGACCATACTTATTTATCCATTCTGCCACAGAAGGACATATATGAGTTGTTCTCGGTCTGGGGCTACTGCAAACTGTGCCTTAGGCTCCTGATGCCCACACAGATCCAGCCCGAGAGCTAGGAGTAGCCGAGGAGGGAGTAATCGGCTCCAAGACCTTGCTTCTACCACTGTATCAAATGCTTTCTCTGTAGTTATTGGCAGAACCCCTGGGAGTTCACACAGTACCTTTGTGGGATTATAAAATAAGAAAGTACTCTTTCTCCAAGTAAACTGTTTCACCACTATATTACTGTACAACATGAGCAACTCATGTTCTGAGGAACCTTCCAGAGCCCTGTGGGCCGCAGCTTGACCTGAGCTTAGACATATCCTGATGCCACATGACACACACACACACACACACACACACACACACACACACACACACACCAGGTGAGAAGGAGCAAGCCAAGTCTAAATAAAATAGACAGTAGAAGCTAGATCTCTGAGGCACAGGAGAATGAGTAATGGCCTCAGGACAGGCACATGGGAGGAGTGAGAAAACACGTGCCCTCCAGAACATGTGCGGACACGTGCGCTACTGAGTCCCCACTGCTGCTCAGGTCTTCTGTTAAGTGGCTGAGAGTCTCCCAGTGGGCTGACCATGCCCTCATACAGGTCTCTGTATGATGTGAAGCAGGCCCTTTTATGTGCAGGGCCCGTGAGCAGTGCAGAGCCTGAATGCCTATTATGACCAGCCTCTGACTTTAAGGAGCTCACAGCTCAAGATCAGGAAGACAGACACACAAACTGATTTAAATACACTATGATACAAGTGACAATAAAATTCTGCCCAAAGAATTATAGGGTCTGAACTAGAGTAGTAGCTGAAAGGTAGAGAGAAGTACACGATTCAGTAGAGCTTAAGAGGTGGAACCCATAGAAGCTGGTGGTGTCCACTACAGAGACAGGCTTAAGTTCCTGGTTTAGAAACCAAAGCCAATGGTGGTGCCTTCTCTGAGCCAGATGACCATCGGGACAGTGGGGACCTTCAAGAGAGCAGCCAGAGGCCTGACCAGGTGGTGGCGCAGTGGATAGAGCGTCGGACTGGGATGCTGAGGACCCAGGTTCGAGACCCCAAGGTCACCAGCTTGAGTGCAGGCTCATCTAGTTTGAGCAAAAAGCTCACCAGCTTGGACCCAAGGTCTCTGGCTCAAGCAAGGGGTTGCTCAGTCTGCTGAAAGCCCAAGGTCAAGGCACATATGGAAGGCAATCAATGAACAACTAAGATGTCGCAATGCACAACAAAAAACTAATGATTGATGCTTCTCATCTTTCCGTTCCTGTCTGTCTCTGTCTATCCCTCACTCTGCTCTGTAAAAAAATAAAATAAAATAAAATAAAAAATAAATTAAAAAAAAAAAAAAGAGAGCAGCCAGAGTATGAGTGGAGACAGGCAGCTGTTGAGAGGTGAGATTGAGGCTGAGGGAGGCCGTCAGAAGATGGCTGTTTCGGGGACTTCTGGTCAAGAAGGCAACAGACAGCAGTAGAGCGTCAGCCTGGCGTGCATGGGACCCAGGTTCGATTCCCAGCCAGGGCACATAGGAGAAGCGCGCATTTGCTTCTCCACCCCCCTCCCCTCCTTCCTCTCTGTCTCTCTCTTCCCCTCCCACAGCCAAGGCTCCATTGGAGCAAAGATGGCCCGGACGCTGGGGATGGCTCCTTGGCCTCTGCCCCAGGCGCTAGAGTGGCTCTGGTCGCGACAGAGCGACGCCTCAGAGGGGCAGAGCATCGCCCCTGGTGGGCGTGCCGGGTGGATCCTGGTCAGGCACATGCGGGAGTCTGTCTGACTGTCTCTCCCCATTTCCAACTTCAGAAAAATACCAAAAAAAAAAAAAAAAAGGCAACAGAGGTAAACATGATACTCACATCTTCTCACAACCATATCAAAATTACACCTTAATTACAGAACAACCCGTCATTCAGAACCGCCTGATATCTGGATAAACAGAAGTCCTACAACTAGGGAATTAAAGAAGAAGCTACACTGTCTGACCAGGTGATGGCGCAGTGGACAGTGTCAACTTAGGACACTGAGGACCCAGGTATGAAACCCTGAGGTCGCCAGCTTGAGCCCAAAGGTCACCGGCTTGAGCAAAGGGCCACTGGCTCAGTCAAGGCATATGAGAAGCAATCAATGAACTAAGGTGCCACAACTATGAGTGGATGCTTCTCATCTCTTTCCCTTCCTGTCTGCCTCTGTGTCTCTGTTTCTCTCTTGCTAAAAGAAGAAGAAAAAGAAGAGGAGGAAGGAAGGACGGAGGAGGAAGGAAGGAAGGAAGGAAGGAAGGAAGGAAGGAAGGAAGGAAGGAAGGAAGGAAGGAAGGAAGGAAGGAAGAGGGAGGAGGAGGAGGAAGAGGAGGAGGAGGAGGAGGAGGAGAGGAAGAAGGAGGAGGAGGAGGAGAAGAAGAAGGAGGAGGAGGAGGAAGAGGAGAAGGAGGAGGAGGAGGAGGTGGAGAAGGAGAAGGAGGAGGAGGAGGAGGAGGAGGAGGAGGAGGAGGAGGAGAAGAAGGAGGAGAAGGAGGAGGAGGAGGAGGGGAGGAGGAGGTGGAGAAGGAGGAGGAGGAGGAGGAGGAGGAGGAGGAGAAGGAGAAGGAGGGGGAGGGGGAGGAGAAGGAGGGGGAGGGGGAGGAGAAGGAGGAGGAGGAGGAGGAGGAGGAGGAGGAGGAGGAGGAAGAAGTCATCACACAGAGACTGTAAGGTGGGGCAGAGATGCAGAACAGGCTGGTCCCACACCCACTTGTGGCAGATGAAAACCAAGAGGAATATCTCAATGGTGGAAGTTCCCTGAGGAGTGAGGGGCCCAGCCCTACAGTAGACCCCCAGCCCAGGGTTCCAATGCCAGAAAGAGAATCCCTACAACTTCTGGCTGTAAAAACCGGTGGGGATTGAGGCTGAGTAAGACAGATAGTGCTGGAGTCCCAGGCAGCTCCTCTTAAAGGGCCCATGCACAGACTCACAAGGACTCACTCTTTCCGAGCTCCCATGCTGGGACAGCAGCTTGAAAAGCACCAGGGACATTTGAGAGAACTGAATTGTTTGGCAAGAGCTGGGGGACAGCTTTCTCCCTGACAGAAGTGCTGACAGAGGCCATTGTTCCTTTGATAAGACAGCCCCCACACAGAGCTGGCAGGCAGACACCATATCTGAGCCTTCATCAACCCAGCTCACACTGTTCACCCCGCCCTGGTGATTCCATGAGATCCCTCCCCAACCAACTTGCAGACCCATCCAAGCCACTACCAGTCATTTTTCCATAAAACTGGCCTCTCTTGCTTTGTGCTTCAGACTTCCCTAACATCTCTCAAACAAGCAGCATCTGGCCACCGTGTACCCCATACCTCTTGCTAAGCAGCTCTAGGCCTGGCACTAGCAACAGCCAATACTGGTTCACAGCTTGGCCTCTCCGGGTCACCTCCAAGCCCAGCACTAGTAGCAGCCACCTGCAACCCCTCTGTAGCTCATGCTGGGTGGTCCCAGGCAGGGCACAGGCAGTGGTTGACCTTGCACATCCCGGGAGGTCCCAGAGCCAGTGCAACTATTGGGACAGTTTCAGAGTCAGGCAGGGACAGATGACAACCCTACCACCTCCAAGAGTGACACACTCAAGGGGCAAACCTGGAGAGCAGCAAAGCCCCTCTGAAGCAAGTCCTGCTCCACAGGGTCAACTCCTGCACAGCAGCTCCTCTGCTGTAGTTGCAGCCAGTCCTTGCAGCCCACCAGCCTGGGGATTGGGGGTAACACCTCCCAGTGACGCCAAAAGCAATAAAGGCTCAACTACAACAGGACAGTGCACACAGCCCACTCACGGGTGCACCTGGAGCGCCCAACCTGGAGGCTGTGCCTCACAGCCCTATGAGACACGTTACTACACAAGGCTCTACCAAGTTTGGAAGACGAAGCAGTTCTACCTAATATACAGAAGCAGCCAAAATGTAGAGACAAAAACATGTCCCCAAATGAAAGAACAGAAAAAATCTGTGTCCATGGTCAAGGCACGTATGAGAAAGCAATCAATGAACAACTAAGGTGTCACAACAAAAAACTAACGATTGATGCTTCTCATCTCTCTCCATTCCTGTCTGTCTGTCCCTATCTATCCCTCTCTCTGACTCTCTCTCTGTCTCTGTTAAAAAAAAAAAAAAGTACCAGCCTGACCTGTGGTGGCGCAGTGGATAAAAAGTTGACCTGGAATGCTGAGGTCACCAGTTCAAAACCCTGGGCTTGCTGGTCAAGGCACATACGGGAGTTGATGCTTCCTGCTCCTACCCCCTTCTCTCTTTTTCTCTCCTCTCCAAAATGAATAAATAAAATTAAAAAAAGAAGTTAAAGTATCTTTCTTTTTACTTGAAAGAGAGGAAAAACTTACTGTTTGAAAGGCACCTGCAGCCAGGCCATGGTGCTCTGTCCTGAGCAGCATCTGAGATTCAAGGAGCTGCCTGCCTTCCAACAACCAGAACCGGGTTCAATCTGGGAGACACTGGGCAAGTTTAAGGCACCAAATTCTCCCTTACCTCTGGAACCTGGCAAGACCATTCGATCCACTCACAACAAACTCTACTCCCTGATGGACACATTTACCCTCTTGAATTCTCAGCTTAAAAACCCCTGCCCTCATCTCCTCACCCCATCTCATTGGCCTTGCTGACTCACAGATCACCTCCCCCAGCACTATCACAGTGTAGGATGACTGATGTGCCTGTTTCTCCTTCAACCACGGGAACAGCAAGCCCTGTGAAGGCAGGAGCACCTCCTCACTGCCTGCCCACAGGCCTACAGGACCAAGAAGCATCTCCTGAATGAATATAAAGTCACCTATCACTGTGGGGAAGGCAACACAGCAGAGCACTGAGCACGTGGTATGTATGCAGAAGGCACTGGGGAAGTAGCAGTACTCTCTCTGAAGTTTAAGATGTCCAAATGAAATGTTTCTGGTCGAAGTTTACATGCAACTATTACAACCATATGACAACTACCACATGGGTCGACCTTGAGAGCATTAAATGTCAATAAGCCAGACATGAAAAGACACCTACCATATGATTCTACTTTCATGAAGCACCCAGAGCAGTCACACTCAGAGAAAAAGTGAAATGGAGATCACCAGAGGGTAATCAGAAGTTACTGTTTAACCAGTGCAGCGCTTCTGTTTTTGAGATAATGAAAAAGTTCTGAGTATAGAGTGTGGTAATGATTGCAGCAACAATGTAGATATATTTCATGCCAGTGAACTGCACATTTATGAACATAAAATGATAAATATCATGTATATTTTACTTTGACTTAAAAAAATGGGAAAAAAGTTGCCTAACTAGTCACATCTAGCTAACTAGTGTCTGAATAAAGGGTTCCTTTAGAAACAAACTATACAATGAAAAGACTGGACTTTGGGATTGGGTACAAAGTCACCGGGAAGAGTGAAACCTACACCGGGGGGCCTGGCGCACACCCTCCCAAGCATCCTGTCACCTCAATGCCAGGACGTCGCAATGCACAATGGGAAGTGGTTTCCGCTGAGCCCCACTTCTTCAGCCCATGTGTCCCACAAACATTCCAGTTAGAAAGCCAACAGTTCAGGGGGCACCACACCTCTGTGCCTGTCTGTTGATGCCTTAACTGAGAAATTCCAATCGCATATCCCCCTAAACAGAATCCAGATCAGATGTCCTGGTGTCTTTTTTTTCCCACCCTCAACACTTGGCAATAAAAAATCTCAAACACTGACCTGTGGTGGCGCAGTGGATAAAGCGTTAACCTGGAAACACTGAGGTTGCCGGTTCAAAACCCTGGGCTTGCCTGGTCAAGGTGCATATGGGAGTTGATGCTTCCTGCTCCTCCCCCCTTCTCTCTCTCTCTCTCTCCTCTCTATAATGAATAAATAAAATCTAAAAAAAAAAATTTAAAAAAAAAAAAATCTCAAACATAACAGAAAAGTTGGAGGAATTATTCAATGGCACCGATCAGCTCCCAATGGGGAAGGCCCCTCGTGTGCAGGGGGGAAGGGGACAGCACACCCCATTCCCCTTTCCTTACATCTCCTTCCGGTCTTACAGGGTGCACTGCATCCAGAAATGCCGACGGCATCATCCCTGCCCTTTGAAATGAGTCTGTAAAACAGCACCTACAGGGAAGCTGTGCCCTTGCCCAAATCATGTGGAAAGGATGAAACTTTTCTCAGTCTCATAAAGAATGAAAGCAGTTTCTCAGCCTGAAGACCTCGTATGTTAGGCTCTAGTTTTAACATAGTGGCTTTCATCCAAATTATGAACTTCTAAAAGTTTAAGATTTTTGAGAATCTTTAAGATTTTGAGAATACTCATTAGTCAAATTAAGACTGCAGCCGGACCATTATGGAAGACAATATGGTGGTTCCTCAAAAAATTAAGAATAGAACTACAATATGACCCAGCAATCCCTCTACTGCGTATCTACCCCACAAAATCAAAAACACTGATAGGTAAAGACACATGCACCATGTTCATCACAGTATTATTCATGGTGGCCAAGACATGGAAACAATCAAAGTGTCCCTTGAGAGAGGACTGGATAAAGAAGATATGATGTGTATACACACACACACACACACACACACACACACACACAATGGAATGCTACTCAGCCATAAGAAATGATGACATATTGCAATTTACGACAACATGGATGGACCTTAAGAACATTATACTAAGCGAAATAAGTAAATCAGAAAAAGCTAAGAACTATATGATTTCACACCTAGGTGGAACATAAAAATGAGACTCATGGATATAGACAAAAGTAAAGTGGTCATCAGAGAGGTGAGGAAGGATAGTAAAGAGGGACAAGTATGTGATAACCGAAAATGATCTGACTTTGGGTGATGGGCACAACACAATCAATATGCTATATAATCAAATGCTATAGAGATATTTACCTGAAACCTATGTATTCTATTTTTTAAACATTTATTGATTGATTTTAGCAAGAGAGAAAGGGGGTAAGGTGAAAGAGAAGGCAAGAGAGAGGGAAAGAAAGAGACAGGAACATCAATCTGTTCCTGAATGTGCCCTGATGAATTGAACCAGCAACCTCTGTGCTTCGGAATGATGCTTAGTCTAACCAACTGAACAATCTGGCCAAGGCTGAAAC
This sequence comes from Saccopteryx bilineata, assembly GCF_036850765.1. Classification (NCBI taxonomy): domain Eukaryota; kingdom Metazoa; phylum Chordata; class Mammalia; order Chiroptera; family Emballonuridae; genus Saccopteryx; species Saccopteryx bilineata. The sequence goes on from NC_089491.1 coordinate 192,708,715, forward strand.
CTATGTACTCTTATTGATCAATGTCACCCCATTAAATTTAATTTCTAAATTAAAAAAATATATTTTTTAAGATTGCAGCTGGAAATGAGCTAATCTTACACACTACTGTATCATTTTAAGATAATAAGAGTTAACATATGGAAATTTCTTTTCATCACACATTTTATAAGTACAACCATCAAGTCTCACTGATGTGAACTTTAAAAAAATGGGCATATCAAGCAAAAGAAATCTAACTTTGGCCTGACCTGTGGTGGTGCAGTGGATGGTGCGTCGACCTGGAATGCTGAGGTCGCCGGTTCAAAACCCCAGGCTTGTCAGGTCAAGGCACACATGACAAGCCACTACTACAGCGTGATGCTTCCTGCTCCACCCCTCCTCCCCCCCTCAAATCAATAATAAATCTTTTTTTAAAAATCTAACTTTGGGCATTTCTTTGGCATCATCAATTGATTTAAACATACTTTAAAAGAAACTACAAGACACTGGAATTTTTTTTTTTTTTTTGGTATTTTTTTCGAAGCCAGAAACGGGGAGGAGTCAGACAGACTCCCGCATGCGCCCGACCGGGATCCACCCGGCACACCCACTAGGGGGCGATGCTCTGCCCAGCCAGGGCGTCGCTCTGCTGCGACCAGAGCCATTCTAGCACCTGAGGCAGAGGCCACAGAGCCATCCTCAGCGCCCGGGCCAACTTCGCTCCAATGGAGCCTTGGCTGCGGGAGGGGAAGACAGAGACAGAGAGGAAGGAGAGGGGGGGAGGGGTGGAGAAGCAGATGAGTGCTTCTTCTGTGTGCCCTGGCCAGGAATCGAACCCGGGACTCCTGCACGCCAGGCCGACACTCTACCACTAAGCCAACCAGCCAGGGCCAACACTGGGATTTTAAAACTGTAACAACTCAGAATAAAAACACCTCACTTTGGGGAGGGACTTAAAGAGAAACAAAATATACAGGGGGACAGAGGATGATTTGATTTTGGGTAATGATCAACTGTCCAAATGATGTGGAGATAAATGTTTTCTCTAAGTCTATGTCCTCTGGTTGACTGTCACCGTTAAACTGTCTAAAATAAAAATAAATAAATAAATAAATAAAACCAAAAACCCTGACTTCCAAATATGGAGCTGAGCCAGGTACTAAACCCTCCACTTAGTCTAGGTGGCTCGAGTCAAATTATGTGAGGGCAGTATGTCTAGAATCCTTTAATTGGGCCCTACCCAACCCAATCCCAGTTCTCAACCCAATCCTGGAAAATGCTATCATATGTTCAAGAATTTTTAGTCTAGGCCCTGGCCGGCTGGCTCAGTGATAGAGCATCAGCCTGGCGTGCAGGAGTCCCGGGTTCGATTCCTGGCCAGGGCACACAGGAGAAGCGCCCATCTGCTTCTCCACCCCTCCCCCCTCCTTCCTCTCTGTCTCTCTCTTCCCCTCCCACAGCCGAGGCTCCATTGGAGCAAAAGATGGCCCTGGCGCTGGGGATGGCTCCTTGGCCTCTGCCCCAGGCGCTAGAGTGGCTCTGGTTGTGACAGAGCGACGCCCAGATGGGCAGAGCATCGCCCCCTGGTGGGCGTGCCGGGTGGATCCCAGTCGGGCGCATGCGGGAGTCTGTCTGACTGCCTCCCCGTTTCCAGCTTCAGAAAAATAAAAAAATAAAAAAAATTAAAAAAGAATTTTTAGTCTAATTTCTCCTAGCACTTCACAAACCCACACTGGCTGCCAAACATACACCAGGCACCGACTTACCCTGTTTCCCTGAAAATAAGACATCCCCCGAAAATAAGACCTAGCGCAATTTTTTTCAAGCTTAGAAATATAAGGCCTCCCCTAAAAATAAGACCTAGCGCATCTTTAGGAGCAAAAATTAATATAAGACACTGTCTTATTTGCAATGAAACAGGGTAGATTGTTGTACATGGAAATAGAGTCACAAGAAATTCTTGATAGAATTCAGAGTTTGGCTGGTTATGCTGATATTTGTGATGACATGACTACAGTATATTAATAAATGTTGATTTTTTGTTGTTCAACAATAAATGTGAGTGAATTTTTTTTCATGGAAAAGTAAGAAATCCCCTGAAAATAAGATCTAGCACGTCTTTAGGAGCAAAAACTAATATAAGACACTGCCTTATTTTGGGGAGAAACACGGTAGGAGCCAGCAAAACATACGTCTCACAGGACCGGAACTAATGACACTGGTGGCATCCTCTTTTTTTTTTTTTAATTTTTAAATGTATTGATTATTAGAGAGTGGGAAAGGGGGAGAGAGAAAAAGAGAAGAAAGGAGGGAGAGAGGGGGAGAGAGAGAGAGAGAGAGAGAGAATCATCAAACCTGTTTTTCTACCCATTCATGTATTCATTGGTTGATTCCTGTATGTGCCCTGACCAGGCATCGTACTCATAACCTTGGCATGTTGGGACAATGTTCCAACCAAGTGAGCTACCCAAGCAGGGCCACCTGGTGGCATTTTTAAAAACAGAATTTCTTAGACCTAAAATTCAAGTTATTACACTTAAATCATACCCTTACTATAATTACCTGGCAAAGATGACTCAATCATACAGACAGGCCAGGCCTCTAGGCAAAGGCTGGAGTGCCAGAGTCACAAGCCACCATGCTGATGTACCTCCCAGAACCATCCAGGCCCAGAAACCACACAACAGAGGTGAAGCCTTATAAAGAGGATCTCTGAGGAAATCAGCTATTACATTCCTCTGAGAATCCAGGAAAACTTTCCAATGAACAGTGTCATCAAAGTGGGTTAAAAGTGCCGTGTGTGCCTGACCAGGAGGTGGCACACTGGATAGAGCATCGAACTGGGGCACAGAGGACACAGGTTCGAAACCCCGAGGTCGCCTGCTTGAGTGCGGCCTCATCTGGTTTGAGCAAGGTTGCTGGAATCAGTAAAGGGTCACTCTGTCTACAGTAGCCCCCCGGTCAAGGCACATATGAGAAACCAATCAATGAACAACTAAGGTGCCGCAACAAAGATCTGATGCTTCTCATCTCTCTCCCTTCCTGTCTGTACCTATCTGTCCCTCTCTGTGTCTCTCTGTGTCCCTGTCACAAAAAAAAAAGAAAAAAAAAAGAATGAACATAAATCACCAAAGTACAAAAAGAAAGTTAAAGAAAAAAAGTGCCATGTGTTTGTCTGATACTCTGCTGGACATTATGCAGCCTCACCTCTACGTAAAGCTTGCAATCTAGGGGGAAAGAAAACACCATGTGCTCTATCAGCTCTGTCCATGATATCCACATGCTATAGCGTATAGAATGGGTCTCCTGTATTCCACTCCACACCTCAGCAGGGGTTTTCAGTCTTTAAGAAAACCCTACCTCTCGTGTACCCTCTTCCCTGCAAGTTGTCAGGATACCCCAGGTAGGGGGTCAGAACACAGAGGTAATACTGACTTTCCACAGAAACCCAGTGCACATGCCTGTTTGAAGAAAACCTCCTAGAGAAAGGAGTGTTTCACCAAAATTAGAAAGGCCAAAAGGGATGTGATTTGATGGAGGAAGTGTAAAGCTATTGTTGGAATCTGGAACTTCCTGTGAAAAGTCTCAAACAGAAGAGGAAGATGAACAGGCCGATAATATTATGGAGAGGGCAGGTACTGTGTCCATTGAATGTAAACACTAGAGCGAGACTCATGAGGTATGATGTAGTTAATTAGTAACAGAACATGCTGGTCCTTAGCATTCCTGCTCAAGATAACTGGAGACACTGAGATCTACACTCCAAAGGGAGGCCACTCCATTCAAAAGCCAACTTACATTCTTAAGAAGATTCTTACCAGCCTAACTAATTTAAAGGCGATAGGATCTGTCACAATATTGTACCCAGTAAACAGCAATAAATATAAACCGCTACTACAAATACAAGATTTTTCATCTGTCCTCCAGAAAAATCCTACTGGCACATGAAAAAAAAGGTATGCAATTAACTTAAAAAAATTCACCTGTCACAATTAAGTTGACATCTAGATGGTGACAAAGTTTTCATATGATGAATGGCAAACAGTAAGCAATGTTTAAATTTCCATCCTAATTTTAGCATGATAACCATTACTTTTTTTTTTTTTTTTACAGGAACAGAGAGTCAGAGAGAGGGATAGATAAGGACAGACAGAAAGGAACGAAGACAGATGAGAAATATCAATCATTAGTTTTTCCTTACGACACCTCAGTTGTTCATTGATTACTTTCTCCTATGTGCCTTGACCGTGGGCCTTCAGCAGACAGAGTAACCCCCTTGCTCAAGCCAGCGATCTTGGGTCCAAGCTGGTGAGCTTTTTGCTCAAGCCAGATGAGCCCGCACTCAAGCTGGCAACCTCGGGGTCTCGAACCTGGGTCCTCTACACCCCAGTCCGACGCTCTATCCACTGCGCCACCGCCTAGTCAGGACAACATTACTTTCTTTTAATAATACTTTCAAAATGAAACTATAAATCAGATAACATTAGCCTTCAAAGGTCTAAGAGTATGGCTGAATAGTAGTGAAACTAGTGGCCCAAGCAGGGAGTTGCTCACAGGTGCTCTATTCTATAGGGCTACTGCCCACCCAACACACAATGGTATGGTAATCCCCTGACAGGTGCAATTTGGAGGCTCAATTCTGCTGAAAGAAATTACTAAGCAGTAGATTTTTTTTAAAAAGGAAGGAAATTCAGAGACTTTTTCGAGCTGGAAGTCAGTCACTGTAGGAATTATCAGCCCAATTCTTCATTCTGTCGATGAAGATACTCTGCTCCTCATTACAGCAGATTTACAGTAAGGACAAAGTAGATGCACAGAATTAGCTTCTGTATTTCAAGCTAACAATTTTTAAAAAGTCAGTAAGGAATACATATTTTTAGAAGTTTCCCATAATTATAACCATAAAACAAAACATAAAAGCAGCTTTTCAAAAACTGCTGGTCTGGATTTTCTAGTATATACAAAGTAGAACACCCGCCCACCGCCACCCCCACCCTCAAATCTTCCCCAGATCCTTAATGTGTATTTACAGGGAATTTATCAGTTTCAACACTTCCCCCACCTTTGCACACAGCGAGATGTAGGAGCCCAGGGCGGGCTATTTACAACACAGCATTTAAAACAACAAGGCATCTTATTGTAAAAAAACATTCCCCTCCTACCAAAGGAAAGTTCCTCCCACCAACCCTGTGATTTGCTGAGAAAGAAATATATATAGCTCCAATTTACACTGGAGTGGAACTACTTCAAACTAGATAGAGAGGCTAGAAGAGTCCCGTTCAGTTCTACAATGCCAGGATTCTAGTAATTCACGGCAATTAATTCTGCACATCTTCTGCGTCAGATACCACTTTATATTGCTTGACATCTGGCTATTTATGAATACTCACTAACTTCAATTTCAAAGGAATGCTAATTCATTAAACAGCATACCACATACCTGGATAAAGAGACCAAATTGTATGGAGCTCACAGTGCCTCGTTAATTATAATTTAAAACAGACTTTGTTAAACAGTCTAAGCATTCTTATTGTGGAAAATCTTTCTGGTACTACCTTATTACAACAGTTGCTAAAGAAAAAAAAAAACATGAAAGATAAAAAGCAGCTTTAGTCTCTTGATCTGTCAGTCGGAAATGGTGATCCCATCCCACAGGGCCTCAAGCAGAGGTTTCATCAAAAATACGGAGCCAGATCCATTTTACTACAAATTCCCTAATAACCAGGCACCCTTCATTTTTCTTCATTACTACAGAATGCTCCTCAACTCCTAAGTAAAAATTTCAGTAGAGTACCTGTATGAAGTTCACACCCATTTTTGTGACTTTCCATTCACACCTTAGTACGTTCAAGTCTTCGTGAAACTTGAACTAACTTCTCCTGTAAAGTGTAAACACGGGCTAGCTCCTCTGGAAAGGGCGCCGTCAGGCCCTCCGGTGTTACCTACCGAAAGGACACCGAGGTTCACAAGTGATGGTTATTGTAAGAAATCTGGAATTCTGTGACATCCAGGACACTCTCACTTACCCACAGGAGGGTGAACACGCCGAAGTTCTCCTTTAAAACTTTGTCAACATGAGCAAAGCCACAAACAGCGTGTACTCTCACGGACGTCGCAGCGAGAGGGGACTAGTCACCGGAGGACCCGGAGCGTAGGGCATTGGCGGCGCAGGCAAGTATGCCCGGCGCGGGCCGCCCGGGACGCTGGGACGCCGAACCGCACGCAGCCGGTCCCCGCGCGCACGTCCCACCGTGCGGGCCGCGTCACAGAGGCCAGCCTGGAACTCTAGAGCCCTGAAGCCCCAGAGTCGCCAAGGACTCGCAGCCCGGGGGGCGGGAAAGGGGACACCAGACGGCGCATGAGGGGGAGGGGACGCGCGACGGCGCGGCCGGGGAGGGCGCGTCCCGGGTGCGGCGGGAGCGGGCCCCGCGCGGACGCCGGCCTGCCCCCCCGCCGCCGCCGCCCCGCGCAAAAAAGCGGCGCCGCGCGCCCCGACCTCCGGCCGCAGACCGGGGCTCGCGACGGCGACCACGACCACGACTATGCGGCGGCGGGTCCGGGCGGGGCCCCGGCACACAGCTTCCCCGCCCCAGCCCGCCAGCCTCACCTCGGACCGTCTACCGCCGCGGGGGTGCCCTCGTCCGCGGCTCCGGGGCCGCTCGCGCCGAGGGACCAGGCGCCGGGGGCGGCGGCGGCGGCGGCGGGTGGCCCCGCGGTGACCTGGGACCCCCGGGCAGCGGCGCGGACGGCGGCGGCTCCATCTTCCCGGTGCTCGTGCCGCCGTTCCGACACTAGGACCCAAGTGGGACATTCGCTACATTGTTGGCATTCCACGGGAGTCACGTGACCGCGCGTCACGCTCGGCCCGCCCCGCCCGTGCTTCCTGGTCCCGCCGCCACCTGCGGCCCGGCGCCGTTCCCGCCCGCCCGCTGGAGCGGCGTTGCCCGCGCGGTGCGCAGGGCGAGCCGGTTGCGTTCGCGAGGCTGCTGGTCCCGCGGGCGTCTCACCCCAGTCTCAGGGCGGACAAGATGCCAGCGGGCCTGGGGAGCCAGCAGGGCGGTGTTAGCCACCGAAAGGGAGCGGAGAGGGGGACACACAGCTTCCAGGCCAGGGGACCAAGTCGCAGAGAAGGAACATGAGATAAACGCCCGAATTCAGTCGGTTTAATTTCATCGGGCCTAGCGTCACGCGCCTTTTGTGTACGAGTACTGTGCAATGGACACAACGGTGCAGTGATATTCGCCGCAAGTGACTTCTCAGCCCTGGGCTGCCCTGACGCTGGGGACGACGGAGTTGGTGCAGGGACGGACTTCAGCACTGACACAGAACGCCAGATCTTCCACCGAGCACCACAAAGTGGCCTCTAAAAGCCAACTCAGTTCTCTTTTTCATTAACTCTGGTGAAATGTTTAAATGTTAACCTCAAAAGAAGCAGTGATGAAGATCATTTACGTACGTTTCCTCCTTCCTCCCTAAACCCTACCTGGACTTTGGGAACTGCCTCTCAGCCTCTGCTCTCCCAGGAAACCGCCTCGCACCTCCTGTTTCCTCTCTTCTTGGAGCTCGGATTATTAGATCACTGTTGTGCAGTTTAGAATCCAATTTCATATTTCAGTCTTATCCCGTACTCTATCTACCCCAGGCTTCCTGCACGGTGCTGGGAGTAGAGCAAGCCTCCAGGGCAAGTTATGTTATGGGCTCCCCCTTGCACTATACACCTTGGACTCAGACTGACTGTACTTCCTCCAGTCCCGCCCCAAGCCGCAGGATGAGCTGCCAGTCTTTCCGTGTGCTCTTGCTCTTGCTTCAGGTCCTGCCCTTCCTCTGTCTTCAAAGATGTAAGCATAATTTAAAAAATTTTTTGTCTGATACTGTAAGTAAAAGGCATTTAATGGACTTTAACATGTATGCGTAAAACACAATAAAATGTTGTAATGACAGTATAATACCATTTAGTAAAAAAAAAGGAAGAACCTAAATGTCCATAGTAGGAGAATAAACTGCAGATATTTAAATGATGAAACACATAAAATTTTTCAAAGGATAAGTGATTGTAGATAAAACTCAAAATCTCTGCAAAAATGTAGACAAAATTCAAAATCATTTCAGATAAAACTGAAAATTAATGCGTGTAGATAAAATTCAAAACCAATGGAAAAAAGGCAAGTTGCAGAACTAGATATACCCTGTGATACCATATTTATAAATAAACAAAATCCTACAGTACCCATACTTTATATAATATGGATTGAGGCCCTGGCCGGTTGGCTCAGCGGTAGAGCGTCGGCCTGGCGTGCGGGGGACCCGGCTCGATTCCGGCCAGGGCACATAGGAGAAGCGCCCATTTGCTTCTCCACCCCCCCTCCTTCCTCTCTGTCTCTCTCTTCCCCTCCCGCAGCCAAGGCTACATTGGAGCAAAGATGGCCCGGGCGCTGGGGATGGCTCCTTGGCCTCTGCCTCAGGCGCTAGAGTGGCTCTGGTCGGGGCAGAGTGAAGCCCCGGAGGGGCAGAGCATCGCCCCTGGTGGGCATGCGGGAGTCTGTCTGACTGCCTCTCCCCGTTTCCAGCTTCAGAAAAAATAAAAAAAATAAAAAAATAAAAATATGGATTGAAAGGGTGCCCACCAAATCCTTGACAGTTAATGACTATGTAGACTAGGAAGGAAGGAAATTAGACTGAGGGGAGAAAAATGAAGACTTCAACTTTATCTGCAAAGCTTTATTTCTTTTATCCAAAAGGAAGCAAAATTGTCAAAATCTTAATTTGTTTATTCTTTGTGCTTTTTTTTTAATAGTTAAAAAATTTTCAAGTTTGTGTGTGTGTGTGTGTGTGTGAAACAAATTCAGAGGTTTGCTTGGGGAAACTGACACACCTATAAAGGAAACTATTATTATTAATGATTTTGTGAGTGTTTATTGACATGGTGTCATTCCTTCCTTTGGGCTTTTTTTTTTTTTTTTCATTTTGTGACTACCTGCTATGAGCCATGGTCTAAACCAGGCACTGGGAATACCATGGTATGCAAAACCACGATTTATTCCCTGGTGGAGCTTACAGTATTGTAGATGTGTTCAAGAAAAAAAACAAGTGACTAATTTGGTGGGAAAATATATATGTAAAGTATTCAGCCAAATGTTAAAAGGATATCATGATTCTGGGTGATTTTTGTCTTATAACTCATGATACTTCTACCATAGGATAGTTGACAACAGAATTTATGTTTAAATTAAATAAGTAGGTAAATAAGTACATCCACATAATGCATCCAGCTAAGAAGGGGAGAAAAGAGAACACAAGGCCAGGTGAGCACAAAGCCTACAGCACTGGCAATGTTGCAGTATATAAATTAATTGTTAAGGTAGTGTCTGTGTGTATGTGTGCATGTGTCCTTTATCCCAGGTATTGCCCTAAATTTGGTATGTGTACCTCTACCCCAGGTGTTTCCCTAAATGTGTATATTATCTCGTTTAATTCTCTAGACAACCTTGTTATTAATCCCATTTTATAGAAGACCCCAACACAGAGACAGTCCAAATAACTTGCTCCAGATCAAAGAGCTAGGATTTGAACCATGGTACATATAACTTCAGAGACTGGAAACGCTGAACTATGGCTTTTTTCAGGTAATATAAACTGGAAACGCTGAACTATGGCTTTTTTCAGGTAATATAAAAAAAGTATGGACTACAGTGTACCTATAGATAAAGAAACTGGAATGCAATTTAGCCCGTTATATTAATACTTTGTCTGAAGGAAGAGGAGTGGTCTTTGTGGAGTGAGGAAGACGTAGCTCCAAGACTGTCTCTAGCACCTGTCTGAGCAGAGGAGAGGCTGGGGCTCCAAGCACAGAGACCCCACTCACCAGCGATGGGCATTTCAACCATTAAAAGACCTAAAAATAAATAAGTAAATAAAATGAAATAAATTAAAATAAACCTTTGGCCTGACCTATGGTGGTGCAGTGGATAAAGCGTCAACCTGGAACACTGAGGTTGTAGTCTGAAATCTTGGGCTTTCCTGGTCAAGGCACACACAAGAAGCAATTACTATGAGTTGATGCCTTCTACTCCACCCACTGCCTTTCTCTCCCTATCCTCTCTCTAAAATCAATCAATAAAATAAAAAAAAAGACCTTTGGCCTGACCTGTGGTGGTGCAGTGGATAAAGCAGGGGTCCCCAAACTTTTTACACAGGGGGCCAGTTCACTGTCCCTCAGACCGTTGGAGGGCCGGACTATAAAAAAAACCTATGAATAAATCCCTATGCACACTGCACATATCTTATTTTAAAGTAAAAAAACAAAACGGGAACAAATACAATATTTAAAATAAAGAACAAGAAAATTTAAATCAACAAACTGACCAGTATTTCAATGTGAACTATGCTCCTCTCACTGACCACCAATGAAAGAGGTGCCCCTTCCAGAAGTGTAGCGGGGGCCGGATAAATGGCCTCAGGGGGCTGCATGTGGCCCGCAGGCCATAGTTTGGGGACCCCTGGGATAAAGCGTCGACCTGGAATGCTGAAGTCGCCAGTTCAAAACCCTGGGCTTGCCTGGTCAAGGCACATATGGGAGTTGATGCTTTCTGCTCCTCCCTTCTCTCTCTCTCTCTCTCTCTCTCTCTTGTCTAAAAATGAATAAATAAAGTCTTTAAAAAAATTAAAAAAAAAAAGACCTTTGCTTCTTCAGCTCCTCATACGGAAAAGTGGATTACTATTATTTTTTCAGAGAGATTAATAAGCAGTAGATGAATAAATAAACGTTTTCTATCTTGTATTTTTCTGTCTTTTTTCATTTTTGTTTATTTTGTTTTTGTCATTGACTTTTTTGTTGTTGGGTTTTGGGTTTTTGTTTTGAGATTTTTTTTTTTTTTTTTTTTTCATTTTTCTGAAGCTGGAAACGGGGAGAGACAGTCAGACAGACTCCCGCATGCGCCCGACCGGGATCCACCCGGCACGCCCACCAGGGGCGACGCTCTGCCCACCAGGGGGCGATGCTCTGCCCATCCTGGGCGTCGCCATGTTGCGACCAGAGCCACTCTAGCGCCTGAGGCAGAGGCCACAGAGCCATCCCCAGCGCCCGGGCCATCTTTGCTCCAATGGAGCCTTGGCTGCGGGAGGGGAAGAGAGAGACAGAGAGGAAAGTGTGGCGGAGGGGTGGAGAAGCAAATGGGCGCTTCTCCTGTGTGCCCTGGCCAGGAATCGAACCCGGGTCCTCCGCATGCTAGGCCGATGCTCTACCGCTGAGCAAACCGGCCAGGGCTGTTTTGAGAATTTTTATGAGTTTATTTGAGCCAAACTGATGACATCTGCTGGGGAGCAAGGTCTCAAATGCTCTTTATTTTGTATTTTTAAAAAGCTTTTACTTAATAAATTCCACTACTGGGATTCTTTGAGAATATTTCTTTAATTTTGTATTTATCTTTTTAAAGTTCAGTCAGACAATTCCAAGTATTTATTAAAGTCTCATCAATTCAGTAGAAAGCCTTGAATTGTGCTAATATTCCCAATTCATTTTTTTTTAATTTTTTTTTTTTAGATTTTATTTATTCATTATAGAGAGGAGAGAGAGAGAGAGAGAGAAGGGGGGAGGAGCAGGAAGCATCAACTCCCATATGCGCCTTGACCAGGCAAGCCCAGGGTTTTGAACCGGCAACCTCAGTGTTTCCAGGTTAACGCTTTATCCACTGCGCCACCACAGGTCAGGCCCCAATTCATTTTTATTATCTTAAATATCACCTTCTTCCCCAACTCCCCAGTTCAGCCGAAGAAAGGGAAAATGGGGGAAAAAAATATTTAGGTCGCTAAGGCAGTGTTTTTCAACCAGTGTGCCGCAGCACACTAGTGTGCCGTGAGACATGGTCAGGTGTGCCATGGGGAAATTAAACATGGGTCCCCAAACTACTGCCCACGTGCCAGATAGGGATACGGCCCAGCCCACGGATGCTCTTTATCCGGCCTGCCGCCAGCCGCCTCCATCCGAACATAAACATTCCCCTCACAATCCCTCCAGCTATCAGCAACAGGGTGTGGAGGCACAGGGAACGCTCACTGACCAATCACCTTCTAGGATTCATCCCGACCACTAGGATGAACCAATAGTAGGCCGCCTCTCATCCACACCCAGAAAGGTCCCTGCTCGGGCTGCCATGCACTTGTCATTGTGTGACCGCAGCGAGAAGTTGAAGCTGCTACTCCTCCCCATGGTCCCGATTTCTAATCCTGGTCAGGACTGGAGGTAAATGTTGCCACCACTAGATGAAGCCTCAGCCTCAGCTGGTTATATCTATCCTGATGGTGTATATAGATATTTGACCTTTTTCTTTTTAAAAGAGGCCCCCGCAGAGGGTGATATACAATGCATCATAATGCATCACAATGTTATCTAACTTTAAAGTTTGCTGATCTTCCTTTGGACAGTTTTTGGTTATCTGTTGCCAAGGAGTTCCCCATTCTGGCCAACAAAGCTATTTTGACATTGCTCCCGTTTTAAACCACACATCTATGTGAGCTGAGCTTCTCAAGCTTGACTGCGATAAAAACTAAAAACAGAGACTGAGAACTGTTGAGGAAGAGCTTCGTGTGTGTCTTTCTACCATTCCTGCCAGGATATCCCTTTTGTGTTCATCAAAACAGGCCCAGGTTTCACACTAAGTGAGTATAAATACATTTAGAAACTATATTATTAACTATATGTATAATATGTACTGTGTTAGAATGTCATTTTGTGTCATTTTGGTAGGTGGTGTGCCTCAGGATTTTGTAAATGTAAAAAATGTGCCCCGGCTCAAAAAAGGTTAAAAATCACTGGCTAAGGTACTATGTAACCTAAATATTTTTTTTTTCTTTCCAATCAGCTTTTACAGCTTCTTAAGTTTACATGAGTCAACACTGGGGTGGGGAAGAAAGGACACTTTTTACACATATTTAAGAGTTTTTACTTTATCCTAGTAAAGATGACCATTTTGCTTTAGTCATCATCTTTTAGTACTCTAAGCTGTTCACCAATGTGTCTCTCTCCATCTTCTTTTCAGACAGAATTTATTGATATATGTATAGACTTTGGCACATATCTTGCTAGAAACCATATTTTACATATGTATACATATTCCACTGTTACTTGATATAGTTTTCCAAAGTTATTCGAGTAGTAAGTTCTGGTAATTAAGTTCATTTTCAAGTAACCACCAGTTAATATTGGAAGATTAATATACTTATACAATTTTTCTGTTAAATTCTATGAACATCTTTTTTTATTATTATTTTCTATTGATTTGAGAGAGAGAAAAGCATCAACTTATTGTTCCACTTAGTTGTACACTCACTGATTGCTTCTTGTAGATGACCGGGCTTGAACTCACTACCCTGGCACACTGGTGGATGCTTTGTCCTCTGAACCCAGTGCTTCTTCAGTTCCTCATCATTTCCTTAAAGCCCAACCAGGGCTATAAACATCTTCTTTTATTTGAAGGTAATTGTAGAATTCTTCTCAGAACTGTTTGAATTGAAGCTTGATCTTGGAATTTAACCCCAACTTGAATTTTTCTGTTACATGATCTTGGTTTTACCATGGATGGGAAGAGTAGAGAACTTCAAGGAAAATCTGTGAAATATTTAAGTCAACATTTTCTTAGACTTTTTCAACCACTGTTCTGTGTTTATTTTTCTATGAATCCTACAATGGTGGTTTTCCCTTCTTGAGATGATATAGATATAAACCAGCTACTTGGTATAAATGAGAATTTGTATGTATTTTAAAAAATTATCTTAATTTTTAGCTGGAAAATGTACATAACAAATCTTCCATTGTAACCTTTTTTGAGTGTACAATTTTTTTCCAAGAATAAAAACAATTTTGACAGGGGGAATCCCCAGTATTAAATTTTAATTCTTAAGTGTGTTTGTTGTGTTTTCTAATATTAAAATCATGAGAGAGTTAACTCTTCTCTGATTTTAGTTTATTTCTAATAGTTCTACTTTTAGCCATTAGGAAACAGAACCTCCTGGAAATTTTGGTAAAAATCTGTAGTTCATATTTAGGGGAAGACCCAGGTCCCAGCAGGCCTTTTGGGGTGGCCACCTTGCAGGTCCCAGGTCCCTGCTGACCTGCCTCTCCAGCCACCTCTAACAATGCAAGGAAGCCTCATTCCCCAAATTGCCACTCCACTGCTGAGATAGTAATGAGGTTTGCGATTGCATAAGTCAGAATTGCTCAATAATTTAAGATTTGTTCTCAGAAGACCTTAAAGAGATCCTGTCAAGATAAAAATTGCATTCTGCATTTAAAGAATTTTATGCTGACACCCAATGTCATTAAAAAGACGGATTGCTAAAATAAATTTTCTTTCCTTACCATGTGCTCTGTTAGCTTTTTTTTTTTTTTTTCTTGCGCTGAGTGAGCCATGACAGCAGCACCTAGTATTTATTTCTCATTACGTTCATACTTGGCTGCAACTTCTATTTCATTTGCAAACATGAGTAGAATTGAAAGAAATTGTGTCTGTAATTGAAAGAAAAATTTTCACCAAAAAGGTCTATGTGCTTCTACAGTATATGCCCTAAAACCTTCCATTCAGATTTTTAAATCGAATCTTTTTGCAGTTAACACTGGTAAAACTTGCTTTAGGGAGAACAAACACTGTAAGGCTCAAACTCTTGTCTTAACAAAATCAATTTCTATAACAAAATGTAAATTTCCAAAGGGAAACATCTGAGCTAATTTATTTATTTATTTATTTTTTAATAATTTTATTTTTTTAATGGGGTGACATCAATAAATCAGGATACCTATATTCAAAGATAACAAGTCCAGGTTATCTTGTCGTTCAATTATGTTGCATACCCACCACCCAAAGTCAGATTGTCCTCTGTCACCTTCTATCTTGTTTTCTTTGTGCCCCTCCCCACCCCCTTTCCCTCTCCCATTCCCCCCTCCCCCCTGTAACCACCACACTCTTATCAATGTCTCTTAGTTTCACTTTTATGTCCCACCTACGTATGAGCTAATTTAAATTGACAGTAAATACTTAAATCAAGTAATTGTTAAAAAAAGAAAAAAACTTTCACAGTCTATTTTTAACTTTTAATTGAAAATTAACAACTAGCCCTGGCTGGAAAGCACTGTTGGTTACAGCAGTGGTCCCCAACCCCCGGGCCACAGACCGGTACCAGTCCGTGTGCCATTTGGTACTGGTCCGCAGAGAAAGAATAAATAACTTACATTATTTCCATTTTATTTATATTTAAGTCTGAACTATGTTTTATTTTTTAAAAAATGACCAGAATCCCTCTGTTACATCCGTCTAAGACTCACTCTTGACTCGGTCACGTGATACATTTATCCGTCCCACCCTAAAGGCCGGTCCGTGAAAATATCTTCTGACATTAAACCGGTCCGTGGCCCAAAAAAGGTTGGGGACCACTGGGTTACAGCATTGTCCCAAGGCACAGAGGTTGCCAATTCGATCCTTGGTCAGAGCACATAAAGGAACAGATCTGTATGTTCCTGTCTCTTTCCTTTTCTTCCTTCCTCTTTCTCTGAAACTAAAAAAAAAAAAAATAATAATAACAACTAAATGTTTGCACAGTTGCTTTTCAGACCATGTATTTTGTTTTATCAACTAGATCTGAAAAGAGAAACAGTGTTATCTTCAGATGCTTGATAAAGCAGTGATGAGATTACAACAGAGCAATTTCACTGCAGAAGTGGAAGGAGGCCAGTGACAGATCAGCTGCCAAATTTCAAAGAGCAAAGGGAGATCTGTAAATGTCAGGACGCAGTCACTCAGAGAGTGTATTTGAGAGCCAGTAACCCCAGGACAAGAAGAGTTTTTGGGTTTGGGGTTGTAAATCTGAAAAATGCCTCAGAGCTAATACCCTTCAGAAAGAGGAGGTAAGAGGAAGAATGACAGTTGAAATAGTTACTTATAAGGGGAAAGGGCAGAAACAAGTCATGGGGAAGCTGAGTATTTAAGGCATGCGGACAGAATATTAGAGAAGTAGGCACATGATTAAACAGAAGATGGGGAGATCAGATGGCATAGCTCTGGGATTGTGTATTGTCCCATTAATACACAATGTATTAGCAGAAAAGAGGAGCTAAAATAATATGTGTGAGATATCACAGAAGGGAGAGAAATTTAAACCTACCTAATGTAGGGTCAGGAGATACAAGGGCTGTGCTCTTATGGGAAGTATCTCAGTGCCCAACGTCCACAGAACATCAGGATGAAGCAGGGCTGTGTCTACACTGTAAGGTGACTTCAAAAAAAGACAAATTGTGTGTGCGTGAGAGAGAGAGAGACAGATAAGAAGCATCAACTCACCTGACCAGGCGGTGGCGCAGTGAACAGAGCGTTGGACTGGGATGCGGAGGACCCAGGTTCGAGACCCTGAGGTCGCCAGTTTGAGCACGGGCTCATCTGGTTTGAGCAAAGCTCACCAGCTTGGACCCAAGGTCGCTGGCTCAAGCAAGAGGTCACGCAGTCTGCTGAAGGCCCATGGTCAAGGCACATATGAGAAAGCAATCAATGAACAACTAAGGTGTTGCAATGAAAAACTGATGATTGATGCTTCTCATCTCTTCGTTCCTCTCTGTCCCTATCTCTGACTCTCTCTGTCTCTGTAAAAAAAAACTTAAAAAAAAAAAAGCATCAACTCATAATTGTGGAACCTTAGTTGTTCATTGATTGCTTTCTCATATGTGCCTTGACTTGGGGGCTACAGAAGACCGAGTGACCCCTTGCTCAAGCCAGCGACCTTGGACTTCAAGCCAGAGACCTTTTGGGCTCAAGCCAGCAACCATGGGATCATAGACATGATAGGCATGATAGACATGATAGACATGATAGGCATGTCAGCCTATCCAGCAGAATCTAAGTTGTTCAATACGTTGGGCACCCAGATGGACTAAGCATGGGGGACAACACAGTGAAAACGGACCTTACAAATCTAATGGGAGAGATAAACAATAATCAGAAAATGCCACAAACCAATGAAAATTTTGGATTGTAATTAATACTATAAGGAAAGATGCAACTTTCTGTGAGAGCTGATTAATAGAGAGGGTATGACCTGGTCTAGGAAATCAGGGAGCACTTTAGCTGAGACACAAAAGATGAGAAGACATTAACAGGATGGAGAGGGGGAGAACTCCCAAGGGTGAGGAGCACAGGTGCAAATGTCCTTAGGGGCAAGAAGCAGATGCAGCCTGACCAGGCGGTGGCACAGTGGATAGAGTGTCAGACTGGGACACAGAGGACCCAGGATCGAAACCCCAAGGTCACCAGCTTGAGCACGGGCTCATTTGGTTTAAGCAAGGCTCACCAGCTTGAGCCCAAGGTCGCTGGCTTGAGTAAGGGGTCACTCAGTCTGCTGTAGCCCCTTGGTCAAGGCACGTATGAGAAAGCAATCAATAAACAACTAAGGTACCACAACGAAGAACTGATACTTCTTGTCTCTCTCCCTTCCTGTCTGTTCCTATCTGTCCATCTCTCTGTCTCTCTCTATCTCTGTCACACACACACAAGAAGAAACAGATGCAGTTTGTCAGACACTAAAAGAGATTGTTGTGATTGCAATGGAGAAGAAGGTGAGAGACAGGAGATGAGGATGGAGAAAGCCTCCTGGTTCACCTAAGTATTTTAGTCTTTCTTCTCAGAATAATGGGAAGTCAAGAAAGGGTCCTAAGGAGGGAAATGACATGATCATTTGGGCTGCATTGTGGAGAATGCCTTGAAGCTGAGAGAAGGTGCCTGACCAGGTGGTGGCGCAGTGGATAGAGCGTCGGACTGGGATGTGGAAGGACCCAGGTTCGAGACCCCGAGGTCGCCAGCTTGAGCACGGGCTCATCTGGCTTGAGCAAAGAGCTCACCAGCTTGGACCCAGGGTCGCTGGCTCCAGCAGGGGGTTACTCGGTCTGCTGAAGGCCCGCGGTCAAGGCACATGTGAGAAAGCAATCAATGAACAACTAAGAAGTCGCAATGCGCAACGAGAAACTGATGATTGATGCTTCTCATCTCTCTCCGTTCCTGTCTGTCTGTCCCTGTCTATCTCTGCCTCTGTAAAAAAAAAAAAAAAGCTGAGAGAAGGGAGGGAAGACAGTGAGCAGAATGTTGTAGTGGTTGAAGACAGAGGTTATTCCCTTGGGGTGATAGCAGTGGACATGGGAAAAAAGATGACATGGAGAATTAGTGATGCTAAAACTTCCTGATCCCAGTGATGGACTGAATGGATGGACCAAAGGGGAAGAGAGTGGCTACTGGGTTTCTATTCTACACTGGGTTGATGAGGGTACTCTCCACTGGACTGAGATTACAACTTTGTTTCTGGAGGTATCCTTTGAGATGGAGTTGGGTGAATAGAGATGCTATGAAGACCTTGTAACTCAGGAGAAGTTTGATCAGATATTAGGAAAGTTACAGCTTTTCCTGTTATGGTCTGATTTTCTTTAATGTTTTAACTACAATCTTCTGAACTATCATTTTGTTTCTTTCTTATTCTTGCCTGGAAAAAGGGCGAAGGCCCTGGCCGGTTGGCTCAGTGGTAGAGCATCGGCCTGGCATGCGGGGGACCCGGGTTCAATTCCTGGCCAGGGCACATAGGAGAAGCGCCCATTTGCTTCTCCACCCCCCCTCCTTCCTCTCTGTCTCTCTCTTCCCCTCCCGCAGCCAAGGCTCCATTGGAGCAAAGATGGCCCGGGCACTGGGGATGGCTCCTTGGCCTCTGCCCCAGGCGCTAGAGTGGCTCTGGTCGCGGCAGAGCGATGCCCCGGAGGGGCAGAGCATCACCCCCTAGTGGGCAGAGCATTGCCTCTGGTGGGCGTGCCGGGTGGATCCCGGTCGGGCGCATGCGGGAGTCTGTCTGACTGTCTCTCCCCGTTTCCAGCTTCAGAAAAATACAAAAAAAAAAAAGAAAGAAAGAAAAAGGGCGAAGGCGGCGCCTCTTTGGATATTGCTGAACAGAAATCTCATACGGCCATCTTGAGATTTTTTGAGAGATTTCTGTTTGGTATATATCCTTATTAAAATAACCCTATGTAACGTAAAACGGTTAATGTAATACACCATATCAACAAAACAAAGAACAAAAACCACATGATCTTATCAATAGACGCAGAAAAGGCTTTCGATAAAATACAACACAATTTTATGTTTAAGACTCTCAACAAAATGGGTATAGAAGGAAAATATCTCAACATGATAAAGGCCATATATGATAAACCATCAGCTAACATCATATTAAATGGCACTAAACTGAAGGCTTTCCCCCTTAAATCAGGAACAAGACAGGGTTGTCCACTCTCTCCACTCTTATTTAATGTGGTACTAGAGGTTCTAGCCAGAGCAATCAGACAAGACAAAGAAATAAAAGGCATCCATATCGGAAAAGAAGAAGTAAAGGTATCACTTTTTGCAGATGATATGATCCTATACATCGAAAACCCCAAAGAATCCACAAAAAGACTACTAGAAACAATAAGCCAATACAGTAAGGTCGCAGGATACAAAATTAACATACAGAAGTCAATAGCCTTTCTATATGCCAACAATGAAACAACTGAGAAGGAACTCAAAAGAATAATCCCCTTCACGATTGCAACAAAAAAAATAAAATACTTAGGAATAAACATAACAAAGAATGTAAAGGACTTATATAATGAAAACTATAAACCATTGTTAAGGGAAATCGAAAAAGATATAATGAGATGGAAGAATATACCTTGTTCTTGGCTAGGAAGAATAAATATAATCAAGATGGCTATATTACCCAAAGCAATATACAAATTTAATGCAATTCCCATCAAAATTCCAATGACATTTTTTAAAGAAATAGAGCAAAAAATCATCAGATTTATATGGAACTATAAAAAACCCCGAATAGCCAAAGCAATCCTAAAGAAAAAGAATGAAGCTGGGGGCATAACAATACCTGACTTCAAACTCTATTATAGGGCCACGACAATCAAAACAGCATGGTATTGGCAGAAAAATAGACACTCAGACCAATGGAACAGAATAGAAAGTCCAGAAATAAAACCACATATATATAGTCAAATAATTTTTGATAAAGGGGCCAACAACACACAATGGAGAAAAGAAAGCCTCTTCAATAAATGGTGCTGGGAAAACTGGAAAGCCACATGCAAAAGAATGAAACTGGACTACAGTCTCTCCCCCTGTACAAAAATTAACTCAAAATGGATCAAAGATCTAAACATAAGACCTGAAACAATTAAGTACATAGAAGAAGACATAGGTACTCAACTCATGGACCTGGGTTTTAAAGAGCATTTTATGAATTTGACTCCAATGGCAAGAGAAGTGAAGGCAAAAATTAATGAATGGGACTACATCAGACTAAGAAGTTTTTGCTCAGCAAGGGAAACTGATAACAAAATAAACAGAAAGCCAACTAAATGGGAAATGATATTTTCAAACAACAGCTCAGATAAGGGCCTAATATCCAAAATATACAAAGAACTCATAAAACTCAACAACAAACAAACAAACAATCCAATAAAAAAATGGGAAGAGGATATGAATAGACACTTCTCCCAGGAAGAAATACAAATGGCCAACAGATATATGAAAAGATGCTCATCTTCTTTAGCTATTAGAGAAATGCAAATCAAAACGGCAATGAGATACCACCTCACACCTGTTCGATTAGCTGTTATTAGCAAGTCAGGTAATAGCAAATGTTGGAGAGGCTGTGGAGAAAAAGGAACCCTCATACACTGTTGGTGGGAATGTAAAGTAGTACAACCATTATGGAAGAAAGTATGGTGGTTCCTCAAAAAACTGAAAATAGAACTACCTTATGACCCAGCAATCCCTCTACTGGGTATATATCCCCAAAACTCAGAAACATTGATACGTAAAGACACATGCAACCCCATGTTTATTGCAGCATTGTTCACAGTGGCCAGGACATGGAAACAACCAAAAAGCCCATCAATAGATGACTGGATAAAGAAGATGTGGCACATATACACTATGGAATACTACTCAGCCATAAGAAATGATGACATCGGAACATTTACAGCAAAATGGTGGGATCTTGATAACATGATACGAAGCGAAATAAGTAAATCAGAAAAAAACAGGAACTGTATTATTCCATACGTAGGTGGGACATAATAGTGAAACTAAGAGACATTGATAAGAGTGTGGTGGTTACGGGGGGGAGGGGGGAATGGGAGAGAGATAGGGGGTGGGAGGGGCACAAAGGAAACAAGATAGAAGGTGACAGAGGACAATCTGACTTTGGGTGGTGGGTATGCAACATAATTGAACGACAAGATAACCTGGACTTGTTATCTTTGAATATATGTATCCTGATTTATTGATGTCACCCCATTAAAAAAATAAAATTATAAAAAAAAAAAAATAACCCTATGTAAGATCAAGCAGGCCACATTCTAATCTCTAAAATCACGGATTCCACTCTTTATTTGTGTGATTGTATGTGAAGTCTTTGTTTAATGTCTAAATGTGTCTGTTTTTGAGGCCTGAATTGAGTTCTTGCATGCATAGATTGGAAATGCTGGCTCTAATATTGAAAAAATAAAATGATTTTACAACTTGTAAGGAGCACAAATTTAAATTTAAATAGAATAGAATGTTTATCTTTAAGGCTTACTAATTTGGTTAGTGCATTGTGACGTGTATTCAGAGTTAGGAGCCAAATAGCAATTCAAGTATTAGGATTAATCAAAGTTATATGTCATACTTGTGTTTTTGTGCATAAATTGTCTTGTTTATGTGTTAGACTATACTGAGGTAGGTAAAACAAAGGAATTGAGCAAAATTAAGCAGGGCTCTAATAAGTCATTTCAAGAATTTGTCTCTGGCCCTGGCTGGTTGGCTCAGTGGTAGAGCGTTGGCCTGGCGTGCAGGAGTCCCAGGTTCGATTCCCGGCCAGGGCATACAGGAGAGGCACCCATCTGCTTCTCCACCCCTCCCCCTCTCCTTCCCCTCTGTCTCTCTCTTCCCCTCCCGCAGACGAGGCTCCATTGGAGCAAAAACATGGCCCAGGCACTGGGGATGGCTCCTTGGCCTCTGCCCCAGGCGCTAGAGTGGCTCTGGTCGCGACAGAGCGACGCCCTGGATGGGCAGAGCATCGCCCCCTGGTGGGCATGCCAGGTGGATCCTGGTAGGGCGCATGCGAGAGTCTGTCTGACTGCCTCCCCATTTCCAGATTCAGAAAAATACAAAAAAAAAAAAAAAATTTTGTCTCTGCCTGACCAGGCGGTGGCACAGTGGATAGAGTGTCAGACTGGGATGCAGAGGACCCGGGTGTGAGACCTCGAGGTCGCCAGCTTGAGTGCGGGCTCATTTGGTTTGAGGAAAAGCCCACCAGCTTGAACCCAAGGTCGCTGGCTCCAGCAGGGGGTTACTCCATCTGCTAAAGGCCCACGGTCAAGGCACATATGAGAGAGTAATCAATGAACAACTAAGGTGTTGCACTGCGCAATGAAAAACTAATGATTGATGCTTCTCATCTCTCTCCTTTCCTGTCTGTCCCTGTCTATCCCTCTCTCTGACTCACTCTCTGTCTCTGTAAAAAATAAATAAGTTAATTAATTAATTAAAAAAAGAATTTGTCTCAAGCTGCTTCAGACAGTTAGAAGAATACTATAAAAATGCTAATTCTGCTTCTCAGGCCAAACCCTGCAAAAGGGGCCCCAAGAGAATCGAGGATTTGGCTCCTCTGATTTTGCCTATTGGATTCAAATGATAGGTCAGGAACACCCTGAAATGGAACTAACAATACAAGGGCATAAATTTAAAGAACTTTTAGATACTGGGGCTGATGTATCTGTTATTGCTAAGCTACATTGGCCTCCTTCCTGGCCCACTCATGCAGCAGCCACAGAATTACAAGGTATAGGGCAGAGTAAATCCCCTCAACAAATCTCTAGTTTTTTACAATGGGAAGATAAAGAAGGTCATTCTGGACTTTTTAAGCCTTATGTCCTCCCTGGATTTCCAGTTAATTTGTGGGATAGAGATGTTTTGAAAAATATGGGAGTGTTGCTTGTCAGTCCTAATGGTTTAGTCAGTACTCAGATGCTTGATCGGGGATTTTTGCCCACCAAGGGACTAGGGAAAGAACAGCGGGGAATTCTCACCCCCATAGAAGTGGCACCCAATACCAGAAGGCGTGGATTAGGATATCAAAATTTAGCATAGGGAACTTGGTAGCTCTTGCTACCCCAATAATGCATTGTGCAGACCCAATTACTTGGAAATCAGATAATCCTGTATGGGTAGACCAATGGCCCCTTTCTCAGGAGAAACTTGAGGCTCAATTGGTACAAGAGCAGTTACAGCTTAGGCACATTGAACCTTCTAATAGCCCATGGAATACACCTATATTTGTTATTAAAAAGAAATCAGGAAACTGGAGGCTATTACAAGATTTGAGAGCAATAAATAAGACTATGGAAATTATGGGTCCTCTCCAGCTAGGACTCCCTTCTCCTACAGCCATTCCTTGGAATTTTCACCTTATAATTATTGACTTGAAGGATTGCTTTTTTACTATTCCTTTAAGCCCTCATGACTGCAAACGTTTTGCATTCAGTGTTCCTTCACTTAATTTCCAGGCTCCCATGGAGCCATACCAGTGGAGAGTTTTGCCTCAAGGTATGGCTAACAGTCCTACCTTGTGCCAAATATATGTTGTTCAAGCTATCTCTCTAGTACGAAGGCAGCACCCTAAGGCATACATAATTCATTATATGGATGATATTCTTATTGCTCATCCAGATAAAGACACTGTGTTGACCATTTTGCAACAACTAGAATATTCTTTGAAAGAATCAGGACTTTATATAGCTCCTGAAAAGGTACAGCAATCTTTACCTTTTTCTTATTTAGGACAAATTATTAAGGGACAACAAATTCGTCCACAAAAATTAGAAATCAGGACAGATCATTTGCAAACTTCAAATGATTTCCAGAAATTATTAGGAGATATTAATTGGCTTAGACCTTCCTTGAAATTAACTTCTGGGGAACTGAAACCACTTTCTGATATTCTTAGAGGCTTGACTGAACCAGCTTCTCCTCGGCTACTTACAGCTGCAGGACAACAAGCTTTAAAGCTTGTAGAAAAAGCCTTGCAACAAGCACAACTAAAACGCATAAATCCTGAAGAATCAATTGCCTTACTAATTTGTCCCTCGAGTTACACTCCAACAGGACCATTGTAGCAAGCTTCAGGTCCTATTGAATGGATTCATTTAGCTGTTACTCCTAAGAAAGTTTTATCTCCATATTTTGATCTCATCGCCTCCTTGATTATCAAGGGGCATAGGCAACTCTTAAAATTTATAGGTTTTGAGCCTCAAATTATTGCTGTTTCTTTTTCAAAGGATTAACAACAATGGCTCTGGGAAACTTCCACTAAATGGCAAATTGCTTTTGCAAATTTTACAGGCCAAATTGATTTTAAATTACATTAACAGATTAAGGACATTTAACTATTATAGATCCTGCTGTATTGGCTAAGAGTTTGCTTGATAATCAAGGGGTTTTTTTGTGTGTGTGTGTGTGTGTTTTTTGTATTTTTCTGAAGCTGGAAACGGAAGAGACAGTCAGACAGACTCCCGCATGAGCCTGACCGGGATCCACCCGGCACGCCCACCAGGGGCGAAGCTCTGCCCACCAGGGGGCGAAGCTCTGCCCACCAGGGGGCGATGCTCTGCCCCTCCGGGGGCTCGCTCTGCCGAGACCAGAGCCACTCTAGCGCCTGGGGCAGAGGCCAAGGAGCCATCCCCAGCGCCCGGGCCATCTTTGCTCCAATGGAGCCTTGGCTGCGGGAGGGGAAGAGAGAGACAGAGAGGAAGGAGGGGGTAGGGGGTGGAGAAGCAAATGGGCGCCTCTCCTATGTGCCCTGGCCGGGAATCGAACCCGGGTCCCCCCGCACGCCAGGCCGATGCTCTACCGCTGAGCCAACCGGCCAGGGCTTGCTTGATAATCAAAAAGGCTTTAATCCCTTTAATGTATTACAGTACTTGCTTGGATATCTGTTAGCATTGGCTATACTAATTTTGTGTTTATTCTGTATTTTTTTTTTTTTTTGGTCTGCCTCCAAATTAGAATCTGGGAAACTAGGAAATCAGATGAATGCAAATCTCAGCACACAAATTAAAAAGAAAAAAGACAAGGAAGATATGTTGTGGGCTGTAAATGGCAAAAAGCCTTTGTAGATTCGAGGCTTAGCAAAAGGCTAAATTCTCCCCCCCCACACCTCCATATTGGCTATGATGCTGAGTATTTGCACCCACTTACTTGCTTGCTTAAGTTGCTGGAAGCAATTTACATGCCTGTTCTCTCACTCTTTGTTTCTTCAGATGTTGGTTGATTTCGCTTATGCATGGTGAGGGGATTCCTATTTATGCCTTGGGAGAGTTCCTGTTTTTGCCTTAGATATGTAACTTTGTATCAAGGACTTCCTTATTTGCATATGGCTATATAATAAAGCAAACTGGAGCTATGGGGCCCTCGGATATTGCCATCAGCATTGAAGAGGCCTCCTGATCCCATCCTTTTTTCTTAATGAGTCTGTTTTTTTAATTCCACACCGTTCTCCCTCAAGACCCAGAATTAGGAGCTGCACTGGTCTGTGGCAATAAACTTCTGAGTTGCCTGCATGTACTCTGTGTGATCACTGAGGTTGAAGGTGTGGAGGAATTTGCCCAGGTGACAGTGCAGAGGGAGGGAGAGAGTGGACTTCAATGCTGAGGAAATGTAGCATTTACTGTGAAGTAGAGGAAGGCAAAACTACACTGGAGCCAGGAAACCTGCCAGAGAGCTAGAGGGTATGATGGCTTCCTAGAAACAAAAGGAAGAATGCTTCAGGGAGGGAGGGATCAACAAAAAGGCATGGTACTAAAAAGTCAAGTCAAAGGATAGCTGGAGACAGTCAAAGGCTTTAAAGAGTTCCAGACAAATAAAACAGCCGTTTCCTGCCGGAAATCTGTCTCTGCATCCTGCTCATGCATTGCCAATCATGAATGTGTTCTTCCCAACTCCTCTCCTGATTGAAATCCTACCCGTTTGTAGCAGGCAGAATAATGGCCTCCCAAAGCTATCCACACCTTAATGCCTGGAACTTGTGACTAGGTTACCTTAAATGGAAAACATACATTGCAAAAGGATCCTTAAAAGTGTAAAAAGAGGCCCTGGCCAGTTGGCTCAGCGGTGGAGCGTCGGCCTGGCGTGCGGGGGACCCGGGTTCGATTCCCGGCCAGGGCACACAGGAGAGGCGCCTATTTGCTTCTCCACCCCCCCCCTTCCTCTCTGTCTCTCTCTTCCCCTCCCCCAGCCAAGGCTCCATTGGAGTGGAGATGGCCCGGGCGCTGGGGATGGCTCCTTGGCCTCTGCCCCAGGCGCTGGAGTGGCTCTGGTCGCTGCAGGGCGATGCCCCGGAGGGGCAGAGCATCGGCTCCTGGTGGGCGCTGGGTGGATCCCGGTCAGGCGCATGCGGGAGTCTGTCTGACTGTCTCTCCCCGTTTCCAGCTTCAGAGGAATACAAAAAAAAAATTTTTTTAATATAAAAAATAAAAAGTGTAACAAGAAGGTAGAGGGGGAGGGGAGAGGTTGGAGAGATGACAATGTGAGAAGGACTAGACTTGTTGCTGACTTTGAAGACGGAAGATGAGGCCACAACCCAAGAAGTGCAGTAGCCTGTTGAAGGTTTGAAAAGCTCTCCATTTACAACCAGCAAAAAAACTGGGGAATCTTCATCCCACAACCACAAAGAACTGACTTCTGCTAATAACCCAAGTGAAAAGGAATCTTGCCTCTCTGGAAAGGAAGGCAGCCTTGGTTTTAGCACTGTGAGATCTGTGTTAGACTTCTGGGCTCCAGAAAGGTAACTTAATGAATTTATGTTGCTTCAAGCCACTGAGTTTGTGGAATCTGTTAGGGTAGCAATGTGTGGCCTGGTTCTAATTCAGTGTCTCTTGGATGATCTCAGAAATCAACACTCCCTTTTGCACTCCCGACAGCATGAGAAGTGGCCTGGTGCGGTGGGGATTTGCATACTTGTCCTCATTCTCCTGCTAGACCTCAGCTCCTAGGACTTTGGTGGGAAGAGAAGCTGCCACAGTATCTAGCCCCTTGCTTTGCACATGGAAGCCACTCAACAATGATTTTTTTTTCACATAATAAGTGAACAAATGGAAGTCCCCATAAAGATGGCAGAAACAAAACACCCAAAGTAAGCATGTCCTTTCTCCTCTCTTTTCCCTCAGGCTAGATATTATTAACTTAATTTTGAATTAGAAGCCATTCCTTCACTAGCATCAGTGGCCCAAAAGCTATTTAAATATACTTCTCACAAAAATTAGGGGGCCCTGGCTGGTTGGCTCAGTGGTAGAGTGTCAGCCCACTGTGTGGAAGTCCTGGGTTCAATTACCGGCCAGGGCACCATCTGCTTCTCCACCCTTCCCCTCTCATTTCTCTCTCTCTTTCCCTCTCACAACCAAGGCTCCATTGGAGCAAAGTTGGCCTGGGCACTGAGGATGGCTCCATGGCCTCTGCCTCAGGTGCTAGAACGGCTCCTGTTGCAGCGGTGCAATGCCCCAGTTGGGCAGAGCATCGCCCCCTGGTGGGCATGCCAGATGGATCCCAGTCGGGTACATGCGGGAGTCTGTCTGTCTGCCGCCCCCCACTTCTCACTTTGGAAAAATACAAAAAAAAAAATTAGGAGATATTTTATAACTTCATATTCATTTTAAAATATCTCCTAATTTTTGTGAGCAGTATATTTACTGTTCACAGGAAATGTTATTCTTGACACATAGTTCATTTTGATTAGTTAGATTTCATGCCTTTCCTCAGAAGAGGACTTTGGTAGGGAATTAATAATAACTAAAAAATGGATAAAGAGACACTTTTATCTGTACATAGTTGCTGACAACCAAAGCATTATTTTCATTTTTAAATTTTCCATTGATTTGCAGGATGGAGAGATAAAAAGCGAAATATCAACTCATTGTTCCATTTAGTTGTGTATTCATTGGTTGCTTCTCCTATGTGCCTTGACCAGGATTGAAACTGTGACCCTGGTAAGCCAGGAAGGCACTCTATCCACTGAGCCACTGGATCAGGGCCAGTATTATTTTTCTTAACACTGCTGATAAGTTACATTTACACTAAACAGGACTTGGTTTACTTATAAAGGACTGAGTCTGCATTTTAATGTATCTCTTCAGGTTGGAATTCTGATAGAGCAAAAAAATATATACAATGGTGACCTAACCATGTGGTAGCACAGTGGATAGAGCGTCAGCTTGGGACATTGAGGACCCAGGTTCAAAAACCTAAGTTTGCTGGCTTGAGCATGGGCTTCCCACAGCTTGAGTGCAGCATCTCTGGCTTGAGCATGGGATCATAGACATGACTTTATGGTCACTGGCTTGAGCCCAAAGGTCACTGGCTTAGATCCAAGGCTGCTGGCTTGAGCAAGGGGTCATTGGCTCAGCTGGAGTCCCCCTACTAACAATCAAAGCACATATAAGAAAGCAATCAATGAATAACTAAGGTACCACATCTGTGAGTTGATGCTTCTCATCTTTCTCCCTTCCTGTCTGTCTATCCCTGTCTATACCTCTCTCGCTCTCTCTCTCTAGCTTAAAAAAGAATATAATGATGAATATAGTTATATGTAGACTAAGAAAGAGGGGGGGAAATTATTTCCTCCAGATCAAGGAGCATGTTCATGTCCATCTATACTGAGCAAATATCAAGAGGATAATAGCAAGAGGGACAGAATGATTATACACTAATAAAATCCAGAGGTATGAAACTACAGTGTTCAAATAACCAGTGTAAAAGCAGAGAGCAAGATTCAAATTCTAGACATCATAACTCCCTTGATGGTGGATGCATGAATTTCATGGGTCCTAGAACTAGAAATTTAAGCAGTCAAGATAAAGGAAGATATATTTTTAAACATTTGAAACTACCCTAAAAAATCACAACTCAGAACTGAGTGAATGTGTTTATTTTATACTGAGAGATCAGAATGATGAATGTTTTTCCCAGGCTCTGGCTAGTTCTTACTCTTCCATGATTCTCTCTCAGGATCTGGCAAAGAATACAAGCTGATGATCTTTCTAAAACTGTGCAACTGCTCAAATATTGAATGTAATTAGCTACATAAATCTAGACAGACTTTAGGTAAAATCTGGCAAGGAAGGGAAGACATGCAGGAAAATAGAGGGAGATACGAAGAAGTGCAGTCAGAGCAGACAGCCAGAGAAGGAACACTTGAGAGACGGAACAGGCTGTGAGTGGGAGTGAGCTCCCAGGGAAAAATAATCAGTGAGCATCTTGGTGCTCCTGCAATGGGGCTTTCCAATTGTGGTGCCCACCTTGTGAATGTGGAATTGTTCTTGGAAATTTTTCTTTTTTTTAATTTTTTTTAATTTTATTTATTCATTTTTAGAGAGGAGAGAGAGACAGAGAGGGAGAGAGAGGAGAGAGAGACAGAGAGAGAGAAGGGGGGAGGAGCTGGAAGCATCAACTCCCATATGTGCCTTGACCAGGCAAGCCCAGGGTTTCGAACTGGCGACCTCAGCATTTCCAGGTCGACGCTTTATCCACTGCGCCACCACAGGTCAGGCATCTTGGCAAATTTTCTTGCTTTTCTTGCCCAGATTAATCTTTTAATTACTAAATATAATTTTAAAAATAGTGTACTATCAGATAGGCTCCCACGCCTGGTTCATTTTTATGAGCGGGTTCAATGAAGAGGTAAAAAATAAGAACAGAATCTTTAAAAACACTTTTTTTTTTATTATTATTTTTAGTGAGCATGAGAGAAACAGAGACAGAGTGAGAGACAGACAGGCAGGAAGGTAGAGAGATTAGAAACATCAACACAGTTGTGGCACCTTAGTTGTTCATTGATTCCTTCTCATATGTGTCTTGACCCCTTGCTCAAGCCAGCAACATTGGGCTCAAGCCAGTGACTATGAGATCATGTTGATGATCCTGTGCTCAAGCCAGCAACCCTGTGCTCAAGTTGGCAATCTCAGGATTTCAAACTTGGGACCTCAGCATCTTGGGCTGATGCTCAATCCACTGTGCCACCACCAGTAATGCAAATATCCTCTTTTTATAAGGAAAGGTATTCATATTGGGTTAGGGCCCACCCTAATGACTGCATTTCAACTTGATTCCTTCTGCAGAGATACCATCTGCAAGCCAGGTCACACCTGAGGTGCTGAGGGTTAAGACTCCAACATATGAACACAACTCAATCTAGAGCAAGGGGTCAGCAAACTGTGGCCCATGAACCATGTCCAGTGTACCACCTGTTTTTATTATGGTCCATGAGCTACAAATGATGTTTACATTTTTAAATGGTTGGGGGGAAAAATCAGAAAAAAAGGACTAGTATTTCATGACTCATGACAGTCATATGCATCGAGATGCCAGTGTCAGTGAATAAAGCCCTGTTGGAACACTGGGCTTTACTGACTTTCCTGCCTTTACTGACTCAGTGTCTGGCGCTGCTTTTGCCCTCTCTTGGCACTGAGTGGTTAAGACACAGCCCACATGGCCTGCAAAGCCTAAATGTATGCTTTCTGGTTGTTTATAGGAAAACAACCAGTATATTTGCCAACACTTATTCTTGAACCAAAGAAGCATGGAAAAATTAGATGGGTAAGAGCTGTTAGGAGGCAAGGCTCAACAGAGCAGAGCAATTGATTAGGTAAGGGCTGGTAAAGAGGGAGATGTCAATGACTTCTGCTTTTGGGGACCCCTCCAATATTATCATAAATACCAGGATGTGCAAATCCTATGAGGACCAACCATGTGAGTAAGAGGAACCTGTATTTGGACCCATGTTAGAAGTGAAGATCCCCAGGGCCTGAGGAGGAAAGCATGCCTTGCCGAAAAGTTCGCAAAGTCAACTATTTTTTCCTTTGAAGAGATTATTTATTTTTAGAATCTGATATATCTCATTACAAAAAAGAGTCACAGCACTTAATAATTGGCACATATTTTATTTTTTCATTAATAATACTTAAATTTTTTTTTAATTTATGTATTGATTTTTTTTTTTTTCCTGAAGTGAGAAGTGGGGAGGAAGAGAAACAGACTCCCAAATGCGCTGGACCAGGATCCACCTGGCATGCCCACCAGGGGGTGATGCTCTGCCCATCTGGGGCATTCCTCCATTGCAACCAGAGCAACTCTTGTGCCTGAGGTGGAGGCCATGGAGCCATCCTCAGTACCTGGGCCAACTTTGCTCCAATGGAGCCTTGGCTGCAGGAGGAGAAGAGAGAGATAGAGAGGAAGGAGAGGGGAAGGGTGGAGAAGCAAATGGGCACTTCTCCTGTGTGCCCTGGCCGGGAATTGAACCCAGGACTTCTACACTCTGGGCTGATTCTATATCATTGAGCCAACCAGCCAGGGCCTGTGTATTGACTTTAGAGAGAGGAAGAGAGAGAAAGATAGACAGACGCATTATCTGTTCCTGTATGTGCCTAGACCGGGGATCAAACCAACAACCTTTGCATTTTGAGATGACACTCTAACCAACTGAGCTCTCTGGCCAGGGCTCATTTGTAGTACTTAAACTGAGAAAATGGCAAACAGAACAATACATTTCACTTCAAGAAAATTAAAACACAACACACCTCAAGAAATCTACTTTAGCCTGACCAGGCAGTGGTACAGTGGATAGACTGGGACTCAGAGGACCCAGGTTCAAGACCCCAAGATCTCCAGCTTGAATGTGGGCTTATCTGGTTTGAGCAAGGCTCACCAGCTTGAGCCCAAGGTCGCTGGCTCAAGCAAGGGGTTACTCAATCTGCTGTAGCCCCCTGGTTGAGGCACATATGAGAAAGCAATCAATGAACAACTAAGGAAACTAAGGAGCTATAATGAAGAATTGATACTTCTCATCTCTCTCCCTTCCTATCTATCTGTCCCTATCTGACTCTCTCTGTTTCTGTTGCAAAAAAAAAAAGAAAGAAAGAAAAGAAAAGAAATTTACTTTAATTCCAAAAGAACAGAATTATTTTCTATTATTTCTACTTGAGCAGTAAAGCAAAAAGTAAAACATTTTTCTGTAATAAACATAGACTTTTATTTTTCTTTTATAAATATCTAATCATTTCCTTATTTGTATATACAGTGTGTCTGTAAAGTCATGGTGCACTTTTGACCGGTCACAGGAAAGCAACAAAAGACCATAGAAATGTGAAATCTGCACCAAATAAAAGGAAAACCCTCCCAGTTTCTGTAGGATGATGTGGCAGCATGTGCGCATGCGCAGATGATGATGTAACACTGTATACAGCGGAGCAGCCAGCAGCCATGCCAGTCGAGATGTGGACGGTACAGAGGAAAGTTCAGTGTGTTCTGTGGCTCGCTAAATTCAAATCCGTGACCAAAGTGCAATGTGAATATTGGCACGTTTATAACAAAGCGCTACCACATAAGAATAACATTACCCGGTGGGATAAGTAGTTGAAGGAAACCGGCAGTTTGGTGGAGAAACCCTGTTCTGGTAGGCCATCAGTCAGTGACGAGTCTGTAGAGGCTATACGGGATAGCTACCTAAGGAGCCCTAAAAAATCTGTGCGTGAGCCCACATCGAACTGCACTGAATAGGTATGAAACTGGCAGAGTTTTCCTTTTA
The DNA here is from genome assembly GCF_036850765.1 of Saccopteryx bilineata. Lineage (NCBI taxonomy): Eukaryota > Metazoa > Chordata > Mammalia > Chiroptera > Emballonuridae > Saccopteryx > Saccopteryx bilineata. Next base: position 192,741,370 of record NC_089491.1, read on the forward strand.
TTTGGTGCAGATTTCACATTTCTATTGTCTTTTGTTGCTTTCCTGTGACCGGTCAAAAGTGCACCATGACTTTATGGACACACTGTATACTACATATAATACTACCTTAGATTTAAGAGTACTAACAGAATTAAAACATTTTCTTGTTTGTGAAAAATAAAGACATGCCTGAACACGAAATGCCCTAAATCCAAGTTAATTAGAGTGTCCTCTGGAGAATAAAATTTTCATAAATTATTAACAACTTGATCCCATTAAAAACAACAACAGGCCCTGGCCGGTTGGCTCAGTGGTAGAGCGTCAGCCTGGCGTGCAGAAGTCCCGGGTTCGATTCCCGGCCAGGGCACACAGGAGAAGCGCTCATCTGCTTCTCCACCCCTCTCCCTCTCCTTCCTCTCTGTCTCTCTCTTCCCCTCCCGCAGCCGAGGCTCCATTGGAGCAAAGATGGCCCGGGCACTGGGGATGGCTCTGTGGCCTCTGCCCCAGGCGCTGGAGTGGCTCTGGTCACAACAGAGCGATGCCCTGGAGGGGCAGAGCATCGCCCCCTGGTGGGCAGAGCGTCGCCCCCTGGTGGGCGTGCCGGGTGCATCCTGGTTGGGCGCATGCGGGAGTCTGTCTGACTGTCTCTCCCCATTTCTAGCTTCAGAAAAATACAAAAAAAGAAAAAAAAAAGAAAAAACAACAACAACAAAGTTTCAGCAAATGTGAAAAAAGAAAATCTTGTTGTCGATTCATGATGCTATGAGAAAAAAAACAGTGCATTCTTCCACAGAAAAAGTGGTTTTAAAGAACTGTTCTCCCTGACCAGGCAGTGACATAGTGGATAAAGCATCAGTCTGACACTGAGGACCCAGTTCTAAACGCTGAAGCCACCAGCTTGAGCACAGGTTCACCAGTTTGAGGGCAAGGTTGCCAGCTTAAGCAGGGAAATCATAGACATGACACCAGGGTCACCGGCCTAAGCCCAAAGGTCACTGGCTTGAAACCCAAGGTCGCTGGCTTGAACCCGAGGTCTCTGGCTTGAGCAATGGGTTGCTGGCTTGGCTGGAGCCGCCTCAGTTAAAGCAATCAGTGAACAATGAAGGTGCTACAACTATGATTTGATGCTTCTCATCTCTCTCCCTTCCTGTCTGCCTGTCCATCTCTCTCCCTTGCTCACACACACACACACACACACACACACAAAAGGACAGTTCTGATAATATTTTGCATGGGAAAGCATCAAAAGGTCTGAGACAAGTAGCCTTCTTGCTCAGCGGGAAAATGATTTCAATGTGTTCCTTTTCCAAACTGCTCAGGAACCCCAAGTGATTTTTAAGTTGGGATGCAGGTCACTGGCAATGAATTCATCGATTTTTTTTTTTTTTTTTTTTGCATTTTTCTGAAGCTGGAAACAGGGAGAGACAGTCAGACTCCCGCATGCGCCCGACCGGGATCCACCCGGCACGCCCACCATGGGGGGGGCGCTCTGCCCACCAGGGGGCGATGCTCTGCCCATCCTGGGCGTCGCCATGTTGCAACCAGAGCCACTCTAGCGCCTGAGGCAGAGGCCACAGAGCCATCCCTAGCGCCCGGGGCCATTTTTGCTCCAATGGAGCCTTGGCTGCAGGAGGGGAAGAGAGAGACAGAGAGGAAGGCACGGCGGAGGGGTGGAGAAGCAAATGGGCGCTTCTCCTGTGTGCCCTGGCCGGGAATCGAACCCGGGTCCTCCGCACGCTAGGCCGACGCTCTACCGCTGAGCCAACCGGCCAGGACCGAGTTCATCGAATTTAGGTCTATCTTAAACAGGTATATTACAGAAATCAAGGACATTTCTGACCCCGCACATCTCATGAAGCCTGGAGTAAGGCAATGCATGGCCCGAGTCATCTGCTAAATGTGCCAAGAAACTGAACTTCAGTTTGACCATCATTTGGTGAGATGTCCTGCCAACTGCTAGGAGCAGATGAGCTGCATATTTCTTTGACATGAGATTCCAAATGACTGGAGAGCTCCAGGTGGTGTGTGTGTTCGTCTTTGTGATTGTGGACACACCAGGATAGAATCTTTCTTCATCTCTTCTATTGTCTCAATCTTCCACTGGCTTTTTCTCTCTGAATCAAGACTGAAATTCTTTTTTTTTTTTTTTTTTTAATTTTTCTTTCTTTTACAGAGAGAGAGAGAGTCAGAGAGAGGGATAGACAGGGACAGACAGACAGGAACAGAGAGATGAGAAGCATCAATCATTAGTTTTTCATTGCACGTTGCAACACCTTAGTTGTTCATTGATTGCTTTCTCATATATCCCTTGACCGTGGGCCTTCAGCAGACCGAGTAACCTCTTGCTTGAGCCAGTGACCTTGGGCTCAAGCTGGTGAGCTTTTGCTCAAGCCAGATGAGCCCACACTCAAGCTGGTGACCTTGGGGTCTCGAACCTGGGTCTTCCGCATCTCAGTCTGATGCTTTACCCACTGTGCCACCGCCTGGTCAGGCAAGACTGAAATTTTTGAGTGGGGCCCCTGAGATTATCCACACGAGGCCCCTTCAGGTAATACTGGACTGCAATCGCTGCCCTCTCTGAGGAGAGCTAGAGTGCAAAGTCAATTTTTGTGAAAACACTGCTGGTGAGACTACATAAACCTGAACAAATTCAGGCTGACCTGCTCATTCATGACTCCCACAGACTTAGGAGGCCGGTGCTTGGGGGCCAGTCAGGCCTAAAGCGAAAAAGATAAAGCTCCAGTCAGTGAAAACCCAGTTCCTGTTCACCTTCCAGTCTGAAAAACCAGGTGCCCACTGTTCTCTCCAGAAGGCCCTCAACACTCACCCAGGTGCTGCCTTTCAACATCCCTCTGAGCTGCCTTGCTCCCAGGCCCACCTTTGCTTCCATCCTGGGACTGAACCTTTCTGCATGCTAGCCTGTGTGAGCCTTGGGGGAAAGTACTTGGCAGCCTCATCTCTGACAACGTTCCTCCAGTAAGGAGACAGCATGGAGGCTGGCTTGCACCCTTGTGCAGGTGCATGAGGAAGGCCTGAGCCCAGGACCACAGCCAGTGTCTGAACAAAGGCTCAGAAAAAGAGGCCCAAAGCCATGGAGATGTAAGTTGGCTACTTCCCTGCATCCTCCCTGGACCTCTGCCTGCCAGCTAGAGCCTCCCACTGGCCTGAGCTGGGATCCAGCCTCTGACAGCAGACTCTGGGGACAGCGATGCCCACACACAGTTCCTGCTTCTCAAGGTCTTCCCCCAGCCAGAACCTGCCCCAGACTTGAGTCTCCTCCCCTGGGGGCTCTTCTGAGGTCCCAGGTAGAGGGAGGTCTGAGTGAATTAATAAGTAAAGGTGGGGAGAGAGGAGAAGCCATATCCCACTGCTGTCAATGGTGCTATGACAAGGATTACTTTAGTCCTAGCTCCATCTGAGTACTTAGAGTAGGGACTGGCACATAGAGAGTGATCACAAGATGTGTTTAGGAGATTGAAAATGACTGCTTTCACCCGACCTGTGGTGGTGCAGCGGATAAGGTGTCGACCTGAAATGCCAAGTGGCTGGTTTAAACCCTGGGGGCTTGCCTGGTCAAGGCACATACAAGAAGCATCTACGATTTGATGCTTCCTGCTCCTCTCTTCTCTCCACCCTGACCTTTCTCTCTCTCTCTCTCTCCCTTTCTTCTTCTTCTTCTCCTTCTTCTTCTTCTTCTTCTTCTTCTTCTTCTTCTTCTTCTTCTTCTTCTTCTTCTTCTTCTTCTTTTCTTCTTCTTCTTCTTCTTCTTCTTCTTCTTCTTCTTCTTCTTCTTCTTCTTCTTCTTCTTCTTCTTCCTTCTTCTTCTCCTTCTTCTTCTTCTTTTCCTTCTTCTTCTTCTTCTTCTTCTTCTTCTTCTTCTTCTTCTTCTTCTTCTTCCTAAAAAATCAATAAATAAAATCTTTTAAAAAAAAAGGCCCTGACCAGATAGCTCAGCTGGTTAAAGCATCATCCCGACATACAGAGGTTTTGGGTTTGATCCGTTGTCAAGGCACATACAAGGATCAACCAATGACTGCATGAATAATAAGTAGAACAACAAATCAATGTTTTTCTTTTTCTCTCTCTGTCTCTCCTTTCCTCTCTCTAAAAAAAAATTAAAAAATTAAAATAAAAAAAATTAACTTACTATTCAAAACTAAATATTGATTATTAAAATTAGGTAATTAATTGATAAGGCATGCTTATTCTTACTTGTATTAAGGTTTATATTTTTGTCCTCTTGTGCTAATAAATGATTGGAAAACTGTGAAAAAAAATTTAATTTAGAGCCTTGGCCAGGTGGTTCAGTTGGTTGTTAGAGCATCATCCTGAACACAGGGGTTACCAGTTCGATTCCTGGTCAGGGAACATACAGGAACAGATTAATGTTCTTGTCTCTCTCTCTCTCTCTCCCTTCCTCTCTTGCTGAAATCAATAAATTTAAAAATTAACTTGGAACGTCACAGAGGTAGAAGTGAGCCTTAGAAGAAATGGGCTCAGGAAACAAGTTACAGATGCAAAAGAAGGGTCCTTGGAGCTTAGGAGAGAAAAACACACACACACACACACACACACACACACACACACACACACACGGAAAATGGCCCTGGGGCAGGGGATGGGGGAGGCCCCCTTGTGCACCACAGAGAGAGCTGTTGAGGAAACATTTCAAAGAGCTGGGATTACCAAATACCAAAAGAGCAAACTGAACATCCTAGAAGGGAAAATAAAGCCAGTTATCTTTCTGTAAGTTCTCAGTCTACTGAATTAAATTACTAACATCAAATTTATTTCTTCAAAAGATAAATAGCACTATAGCTGTATGTTCTTAGGAATTGTGAACAGGAAATCTAAAAAAGTCATTTATGATGATCCCTAGGTAAGGCACAGTTGTGGCCAGCATCCTGCGAACACGGAATTGTTTTTTATAAAGTTATTTAGATATGTGAAATTGTACATGCTGAAAACATTGAAAAAATTGGGGGACTTTGAGCGGAATTTCCCTAATCTTTAAAAGGAATGCCATAGTTGAACACCACCACCGACAGCTGTGGATTAACGCTGAGCCACTTTAAGGCCTGACAAGTGTTTTATCTGATGAGCACAGAGCCATGTGTTGAGCAAGATCTCTGAAAGTCAGGGTTCACATTCAGGGGTAATCCTAGTTTTCCTTTAATGCTGTTGTGCAAAGAGAAGAAACATAGAATTTACAGGTTAGATTGGAAAATTACAGAAGATGACTTTGAACTTGTTGGCATCCCCTTGTGTTATGTCACCATGTTTTTTAGATTTTTTTATTCATTTTTAGAGAGAGAGAGAGAGAGAGAGAGAGAAGGGGGGAGGAGCAGGAAACATCAACTTCCATGTGTGCCTTGACCAGGCAAGCCCAGGGTTTCGAACCAGTGACCTCAGTGTTCCAGGTGAACGCTTTATCCACTGCGCCACCACAATCAGGCCACCACTTTACCATTTTTTGAAGGTTTGTTTTTGCATTCGTTGCATAATTAGCAGAACTGCACAAGGTCAAGCCCTCTCCTTTGTCAAGAAAAAACACACACAAACAACACACACATATGAACATGTGCACACATACATGCAAACACATGCACATGCACACACACACCCACACACACACACACACGATGGCCTCAGCCTCATCTGGAGTCCAGAGTGAGAGTCACTCAGACAGCTCCCCACAGAATGTGTTGTGAGGCAACACCCTGTTTGGTCAGGCAACACACCCAAAAGGATTTGTCACTTAACAGCCTCAGAATGTCTGGAAGTGAAGACTGGAAGTGAAAAGATGGTCACATGATTTCAGCACCTTCCAGAGAGGAGCCACTCCTCACACCATGAGCAGTGTTCGCGGGAATGTGCTCACTTACTTCTGGGAAACCGCTTTCCTTTCGGATGGGCATTGTAAGATGGGTGATTGTGGCCAGGCAGGTTCACATTGAATTTGGGCAGACGGTGAAAGAACTGTTGAACCAGGAAATGGTGGTCATTCTGTTTATTGGAGTCTCGCAGTGGCGGATGAGCAAGCAAGCAGGGAAAACTGTTTCCCTCTCTCTGGGCTGGTGGGCAAACAGTCAGGGGGGAGAACCCTTCTCCCACAGACAATAGCAAAAATGGCCCCTCCCAATGGCAGCAAGAGATCTACAATCTGCCGCCCTGAGGACAAGCACCAGCGGCCTTACATAGACTGTACACACATGGTGCTGCCCTGTGCTCATGCACCAATCAGACAAAGTACAAGCAAGCAAGCTTAACATACTTGTTTACTCAACATTCCACCCCTTTAGCATTGCTTGCTTCACATTGTACACGACAGGTATCTTCTGTGATGGTCCCTGTGTGAGGAGTGAGGTGCATTGCATAAACAGACGGACTACAGCCACAGCACAAGTTATACAATTACAATAATTACAAAGGTGCCCTTCACAATGTCTCCCTGAGCACTCTGCCCAAGGTGCTACCTGGAGGCCCTTCTCTAGCCCCCTGCTCTACGGTAGGTAGGAGGGCCTGTGTAGTCCAGGGCTGTGTCCATGGAAACCATAAAGTGTCCTTGATGCATCTCTGCAACTGGATGAGAACAGCTACATGGTGCAGAGGGCATCCACCAGATCTGGGCCTCCCCATCAGGGTCTCATACTGTCCAAAAGCGGCATGTCCATCCAACAAGGTAGCTGATGTCCCCTCTGGTTACAGTCCAAGAGTCCATTACACCACTCAATGATCAGCCCAGCTGTTTGTGCAAATCACCAAGGTAAAGTCCATTACAGGCAACTAGGTATACAGCTATTTATTAACGAACCTCAACGCCTTTCCATAAGCTCTCTGTTCATTGCCACAAGCCCCATCCAAACTCCAGCAAGCTTCAGAGTCTGGCAGGGCCAAACACATTCAAGGCCTGTACCGCCTGTTGCTGCTGCCACTCAAAAAAAAAAAAAAAAAGCTCCTATTATCTTCTAATGCCAACACTTGCTGCACATTAGAAGGGGACCTATGTATTGTCAATTTCACATGGGCCTCAGGCCTCCCTGCCCATCCCTGTAAGGCAGGTCTCTCAGCCTTCTTCCTATTCCAGTGGTTCTCAAAGTGTGTGCCAGGGCGCACTGGTGCGCCCTAGAAGATTTCCAGGTGTGCCCTATGGTATTCCAAAGAAATATGTGTCTATTGGAGACCAAAAATCCAACAGGGTATTTGGAGTTTAGATTTTTGGGGGACAGAGGTGTGGGGAATTGGCTATAAGCTGACAGTCTGCCCAACCCCCCACCTCACTTGCCTGATTAGGTTGCAAAAGGCTGTTAAGCTGTGGTATTGGATTGCTTACACTACCCCCCATGTTCCCCAGAAAGACTGAAGGCAAGTTTCTTCTATCCTTTGTTTGGTGTAAAATTAAGATAATATGTATGGTGGGGTTTTGGATTGATGATTAAACATAAGGAATTGTCTCTTGAAGCTTTTTGGATTTCTATAAAAGAAGAATATGTAGCAATATCTAAAAAAGCTTTGAACAGCCTGACCAGGCGGTGGCGCAGTGGATAGAGCATCGGACTGGGATGCGGAGGACCCAGGTTCGAGACCCTGAGGTCGTCAGATTGAGTGCGGGCTCCTCTGGTTTGAGCAAGGCTTGCCAGCTTGAGCCCAAGGTCGCTGGCTTGAGCAAGGGGTTACTCGGTCTGCTGTAGCCCCTTAGTCAAGGCACATATGAGAAAGCAATCAATGAACAACTAAGGTGTCACAACGAAAAACTAATGATTTATGCTTCTCATCTCTCTCTGTTCCTGTCTATCTGTCCCTATCTATTCCTCTCTCTGACTCTCTGTCTCTATAAAAAAATAATAATAATAAAATAAAAATAAAAAAGCTTTGAACATTTTACTACAATTTTCAACATCCTATTTATGTGAATTAGGATTTTCTACCCTCAACACAAGAGTAAAAAGAGAGGAATTCTTCAATGTATTGATGAGGAAATGAGAGTTTGCCTTTCAAATATATGCCCAAACATTGAAGAAATTGCTAGGACACATCAGGCTCATGTTTCTCATAAACACAAGAATGAAAAAACTTAACACATTTATGCCAGGACCTGCTGAATTTACTAAATCTTACTAAGAATGTATCTATATATATAAAAAGATAAATTTTATGTCATTTTTATATTTTTTTAACCCCTCTTTTTTATGAATTCTAAAAAGCATAACAAAAAATGTAACAAAAATGTTTCTTACTGTCAGAATAAATTTAATTTTGTCATATTTATTTTGTTTAATTACCATAAAAGCACACTGGACTTCATATTTTTTCTTTAATATTTGACTTAATTATTATATTTCTCAGAAATTTGTATATAGTGCACCTACAATTATCTGTAGGATTTTGTTTGTTTGTTTGTTTGTTTTAATTTTTTTATTTATTTATTAATTCATTTTAGAGAGGAGAAAGAGTGAGACAGAGAGAAAGAGAGAGAGAGGAAGGGGGGAGGAGCTGGAAGCATCAACTCCCATATGTGCCTTGACCAGGCAAGCCCAGGGTTTTGAACTGGCGACCTCAGCATTTCCAGGTCGACGCTTTATCCACTGCGCCACCACAGGTCAGGCATTATCTGTAGGATTTTAAATGTGCCCCGACTTCAAAAAGTTTGAGAACCACTGCCCTATTCAAACTAAAACAATAGGTCTTGGGGAGGATCCTCCTCTCCCATAGCTGTCTCCAACAAGTAATCCTGCAACTGTGCAAACTGAACGCCAGCCATTCTCTTGGCAGCTGCCAGAGCCACCCCCTTTTTCAGCAGCTGAAACTTCTGTTTCAGCTCAAGCTGCCACCAAAGCTCTAAAAGGACTTTATTAGACCTGCCATCCAATTTCTCCCTATCTTTCCCAGCCACAATCAAATCTACCCACATCTGTGTCTGAGTAACCTTTACAGGCCCTGTCACTGTTGGTGACAGCGTTCCATCTCCCTTATTAATGGGAGGGGCAGCACAGGCAGCAGCCCTCACTGTTTTATGATCCCGTACTGTCACCAGCTCCCCCAAATCTGCTACCATCTGTATAACCATATTGACGGGCTGCCCCACATAGGGGCCCAGAATAGCCACTAGTGTCCCAAAAAGATGTGATGGGGTGCTGTAGAGAATAAGGTCTGTGATTCCTACCATAAACACTTCCTTATCTGGCCCATGGGACCCCAGGTGGAAAGCAGCATTCTTCATGCTTAGTTCCCAAAGGACCCTTACTAGCTCACTATAGCACTGCCACCAACTCATTGCCCCTGGCAAGTCTCCAGCCATATTTTATGAATGGTGGCCATTACTCATTCTAATAGGGTATGTTTTCCTGGGTTGTCATGGCAGTTCTGAAGATGCTGTCTTAAAAAAGAGTGCATGGTAATGGCAGCCAATTTTTCCATCTCTGTTCCAGAAAGCATGATGCCATCCACCACCTATGTCCCACAACCACAGTTACCAGGCTACCAGGGGCTCACTAGGGTTCTGCCTAAATTGCACCTTCAACTCCATCAGCTCTGCCTGGGTGTAAGGACGGACCACAGAGTGCTCTACCATTTGTGGAGGGGTTTGTGCCTGTCCCTGAGGGACTCATGGCTGCTGGGTTTTTTACCTTCTGGGAGACCACTGGCCAGGCCCTGAGCCTGCGGATGGCAGCTTCAGTCCTAACCTCCACATCCTCCAAAGAGTCAAAAACGTCTGCTCCTGCTGGTTCAGAGCCACTCTGTTGGCTCTAATGTAGTCCTGTCTTTAGCACCTGCTTTGGCTCCTACAGCTGCTGCCCATGGCCCCCAACAGGAGAGTCATGAGAAACAATACATTGCTCTATCCCACACATCAAGGGTGGTGGTGGCTCCATACAAATCTGATCCAAACTCTGCTTGCCGCACCATATGTAAGGCTGGTGACATGGCTGTGCAGATTTGCATTGAATTCTGGCAGATGGTAAAGGAACTGTGGAGCTGGAAAATGGTGGACCATTCTGTTTTTTAAAGTCTTGTAATGGTGAACGAGTGAGCAGAGAAAACTTCTTCCCTCTCATTGGGCTGAGGAGCAAACAGGCCTGAGGAAAAACTCCTTCTCCCGCAGACAATAGCAAAAACGCCCCTCCCAATAGTGGCAGGCAGTCCACAATCTACATAGACTATACACATGGTGCTGCCCTGTGTTCATGCACCAATCAGGCAAAGTACAAGTGAGCAAGCCTAACATACTTGTTTGACCAACAGGCATTGTCTGAAGTGTCAAGTGGGCCAACTGTGAACAAGTGCCAGTGTGAGGGGCTCAGCCCTGAAATTCCTGGGCAAGGCTGGATGTTCCTTTGCAGTAAAGTCATTCCATGGAATTTTCACCAAGGAAAAGCACAACTGGCAAAACCTGATGTCCAGAGTTTCATCTGCTCAGCTGGAAACACATTCCACATTTGAAGCACAGATCTGGACCAGGCCTGGATAACAAGGCAGCTATCCATATGGATGGAGCACAGGCACCATGTTCTCTGAAATGTCCAGGACCCACACACTGTCATACTCAGGAAGGCTGCAGAGGATGGGATGTCTGCCAGAGGCTCCCACGGAGCATTTGGGTGCCCACGACTGTGAAGAACATGAACAAAAAAGACAAATGGAGAGATCCCCATAGAGAAGAAAAATAATGACAAGATGCATTTCCTGGAGCAACATGACAACAAGGAGTTCAAAAGGACACACTGTAGAGTCACGGCTTGGGTGCTCAGAGGGACCAAGCAGAGATTCAGGGCTAAGTAGGAGGTGGGAGTTCAGATGAGAGTGGCTCTGGGGGAGAGGTTCTTGTTTGGTTCGAACTAAGGTCTGTGGGCTTGAACACATGGTTTTAAAACAGTACTCCAGACTCAGATGTAAGGTATTTTTCCCCACTGAGGAAGAAGGAAGGGCATAGCCACGAAGTGTGGAATAGTACAGTGCTTCCCGGACAATGTTCTCTGGTCCAGGGGCCAGGGGCCAGAGAAGTCGCATGGAGGAAACCACGTGGGGGAAATTTAAAGGGTCATTAGGGCAGTCAGGCTAATATGATGTGGCGAAATTTCATTGGCTGACAGACAATTGCTCTTTTTCAAAGGACTCCTGGGGGGGAAAAAAAGGACTCCTGGGAAGTTTCTTTTGGCGCGCATGGGTGTGGGCCGTTCTAGCCAAAGTTCCCGGGCCTGGTTCCTCACGTGATCTTCCCCCATTGCCCACCAACCTCACATTCCGACCTTTTATGTTAGATAGGGGCGTCGCTATTCATGTGGCTACTTCCTGCTGGTTAGGGGCATCGTGGGGAGGGAAGGTCGGAAGGTGGTGGCTTTGAGGGGAGTTCCAAGGAACATGTTTGACCATGACTCAAGAAACTTTGCAGATGCGGTCCTGTAAGGATTAAAAAAAAAAGAGGAGGCCCTGGCCGGTTGGCTCAGCGGTAGAGCGTCGGCCTGGTGTGCGGGGGACCCGGGTTTGATTCCCGGCCAGGGCACATAGGAGAAGCGCCCATTTTGCTTCTCCACCCCCCCCCTTCCTCTCTGTCTCTCTCTTCCCCTCCCGCAGCCAAGGCTCCATTGGAGCAAAGATGGCCCAGGCGCTGGCCTCTGCCCCAGGCACTAGAGTGGCTCTGGTCACGGCAAAGCGACGCCCCGGAGGGGCAGAGCATCGCCCCCTGGTGGGCAGAGCGTCGCCCCTGGTGGGCGTGCCGGGTGGATCCCAGTCGGGCACATGCGGGAGTCTGTCTGACTGTCTCTCCCCATTTCCAGCTTCAGATAAAAAAAAAAAAAAAAAAAAAAAGAGCAAATATGAGTAACATGCTGATAATTAGAAGAGGATTTAGGATGGAGCAGCCCAGGTGAGGATGAGTGGCTGCCACCAGGAGTTAAGCAGGTTGTACGAGGAGAGATTCTTGCTCAATTTCTCTCATAGACAGTTGAGGAGATTGATGTTTTCTTCCATTGGGCCAGTCTCATTGAACAGCATTGCTCCCTGCTTTAGCTCATTCTGGCAGCAGGTTTTCGGTGGGAGAAACAGGAGCAACAGGGGTATCCGCAGGACCCAACCATTTGGTGAGTTGGAGATGGGTAGAGCCCAGTGGTTCCAACTGCCAGCAGTCCTGCATGGGGGCAAGCTTGAGGTGAGAGACATGGTTAGAAATGAGAGTAATATTGATTATGGGGGAGCCCTTGGTAGTGAGGAAGATATTGTTAGCTAGATAGTGGCTCTGAGACTTTGTAGAATGTCCCGACCCAGGAGGGGTACAGAGCATGATGGCATAACTAAGAAGGAGTGTGAAAAGGGGATTGCGTCCAAACTACATGTCAGGGGTGGCGTGCGAAGGGGAAAAGAAGGGGCCCTATCCACTCCCATAACCGAGACCTGTGAGGGATGTAGAGGTCCAGAGTGTGATGGCAAAACAGAGAAGGTAGCCCCCGTGTCCACAAGAAATGAGATGAATTTACCTGCTCCTGTAGCATTACCCATGGCTTGGTGAGCGTGATGGGGGTCTCTGAGTCCAGGCCACGTCAGTCGTCCATGAAGCCTAGGAGTTTGAGCAATGGGCCCGCCTGGCTGGCTTGGCCTCCCATTTGAGTAGCTTGTTCTCCACATAGAGTCGCTGAGTAAAAGCCTGTTGCCCAAAAGGGGCAATCGTTCTGCCAGTGACCAGGCTGCTTGCAGTCAGGGAAGGGCTTAGTGGGTACTGCCGGGACCAGTGACCCTCTTTGCCACATTTAAAGCAAGCTCCCGGTGGGGTTCCTCTTTGTGGCCTGGGCTTGGGTGGGCACCTCCTGTGCCTTGCCCCTGTTGCTCTGCCAGCCTCAGGGCTGCCACAAGAGCCTGGGTTTGTAGCATTACCTTCTGCTGCATGTGGGCCTGGCGAGTAGCCTCAGCCTTTTCCTAATAGCCGTGACCATTAAAATCTTTAAATGCCATGTTCACAGGTCTTGGATAGGGGTCTGGGGGTTGAGAATAAGAGGAAGGGGGCTCCTGGGGAGCCCGGCACCCAGATCCAGTCGGAAATGCTGGAGCCAGAGGCAGGATAGGACCAGGCCTTCCTGCAAGAAGATCAGGGTTGGGCCATGGAGTCAGGAGCCCTGCAAACTGGCGTGAGGCCAATGTCTGGTGGAGAAGGGCCTGATGAGGGAGGGGCTTAAGAACACAGTGGATAAGGGAGGGGACCCTGGCCAGCAGGGGAGGAGAAAGAGAGACTAGTATTTGTAGGTGAATGAGAAACAGGATCTTGAGAAGGGAGGGGAGGAGTCTGATAGGATGAAGGGAGCATGCAGGAGGGGAAGAGAGTTGGGGGTCGGCCAAGAAGGAAAGATCAGAAGTGGAGGGTTTAGGTGAGGTTTCTCTGGCCAAAAAGGGCCTACACCATAGAACAGGCGGCACAAAGATTAGGACAGGAGTGCAAATACTAGAAGCCCTGAATGTAAAGGATCTCCAACCAGTTCCCAGTTCTTTTGGCGATAGTTAAATTGGCAAGGATGTTAAAATCGAAAGTCCCTTCAGGAGGCCACCTGGTTTGATTATCCACTGGGTTCTGTGGCCTGGCCACAGCGGAGAAGAAGAACAGTTTCCTCTCCTTTAGGGAGGGAGAGATTTTGGATAAGGCACTCCAGGAGTGTTTTTGAGTCAGGTTTAGATTCCTGTGCCCCCACGGCCGCCCTCAGTCCTCAGAGTGATCAGAGATGAGAATTGGTGTTCCACAACTCAAGCTCTGGCTATTAGACAGTTAGGTAGAGTGGATGTGCTCGGGACGTCTCCATGGGCACACACGCACTTGAAACGGAAAAGAGATCTCTGACGAAGCTGCAGTTATGGACAGGGAGTCTCAGTGGAAAGAACTGAGAGGAGGCTGGAGGCAGGGGACTTACTGCACCGTGTGCCGAAGTGGATGAAAAGTCAGAGATTCTGGTTCTTCCTGGGAAGGGAAGGGGAGAAGAGCGGTCCCAGTGGGCTTCAACTCCTCCTGGGTTTCAGCACCAAATGTAAGGTATTTTCCCCGCCAAGGAAGAAGGAAGGGCGTAATCACAAAGTGTGAATAGCAAAAGCTTTACTTAATACAGTGCTTCCTGGATGAGGTTCTCTGGTCTGGGGGACAGGGGCCAGAGATGTCACATGGAGGAAACCGCGTGGTGGAAATTTAAAGGGTTGTTAGGATGGTCAAGCTAATATGACATGGCAAAATTTCATTGGCTGACAGACGGTCACTCTTTTCCAAAGGATTCCTGGAAAGTTTCTTTTGGTGTGCATGGGTGTGGGCGGTTATCTAAATTTTAATTGTATTCGAAAAAAACAACAACCCTATCTGCTTCTATTGAACTGCTAAGTCATTCTCATGTGAAAAATAGAAATCGGCCCTGGCCAATTGGTTCAGTGGTAGAGTGTCAGTCTGGTGTGTGGAAGTCCTGGGTTCAATTCACGGTCAGGGCACACAGAAGGGCCCACCTGCTTCTCTATCCCTCCTTCTCTCCTTTCTCTTTCTGTCTCTTCCTCTCCTGCAGCCATGGCCCAAATGTTTGAGCTATTTGGCCCTGGGCACTGAGGATGGTTCCATGGCCTTGCCTCTGGTGCTGAAATAGCTTCATGCTGAGCAATGGAGCAGCAACCTCAGATGGGCAGAGCACCATCCCCTAGTGGGCTTGCCACGTGGATCCCAGTCTGGGTGCATGTAGGAGTCTGCCTCTCTGCTTCCCCTCCTCTCACTAAATAAAAATTAAAAAAGAAAAACAGAAAATTGGTTTGTGTGACGATGCACAGTTAATTGACATTTGGTTTGAAGATAATCTATACTTAAACTAATGGTATTTGATAGTGACAGACAAAAGGTATAAGCCTGTGAATATTAATTTAAAATTTTTCATTTGGCCTTGGCCAGTTAGCTCAGTAGGTTGAGAGCCTCATCCCCCCCAAAAAACAAGAAACAGGTTTGATTGCCTGTCAGGGCACACATGGGAAGCAACCAAAAAATGTACAGCTGAGTGTAACAACAGATACTTCTTTTCTCCCTTCCCCTTCCTCTTCCTCTCTCTGTCTTTCTAAAAAATATAAAAGTCAATAAAAATTAAGCCCAGTTTGACTAGGCAGTGGTTCAATGGATTGGTCTTGGATGCTGAGGACCCAGGTTCAAAACCCCGAAGTCACTGGCTTGAGCGCGGGCTCATAGACATGGCCCCATGGTTGCTGGCTTGAGCAAGGGGTCACTCACTCTGCTGTAGCCCTCCCAGTCAAGGCACATATGAGAAAGCAATCCATTAACAACTAAGGTGCTGCAAGGAAGAATTGATGCTTCTCATCTATCTCCCCTCATGTCTGTCTGTCTGCCTCTCTCTCTCTCATTAAAAAAAATAATTAAGCCCAGGCCCGATTGCTCAGTTGGTTAAAGTATCCTCTCGGAGCACAGAAGTTGCTGGTTCAATTCCCCAGTCAGGACACATGCAGGAACAGCTTTGTGTTCCTATCTCTCTCTCTCCCTGCCTCTCAAAAAAAAAAATATATTTTTTTTTTGGTTCAACAATTTATCCTTGCCTTCACAGCCTTTCTTTGGAGAAAATGGTCTAGCTGAGTGGTAAATTAATGCAATTTAACATTCTTAAGCGCCTTAAATATACAGTGCCAATATATAAACGACACTGTGCTAAGTAACAGGTTTTTGTAAAGGTCACAGGGCATCCTTCATCATGGTTTCTCAAACACAAACCTATGTTAGGGACCTAGAGGGGACCCAGGCTGGAATGGCAGAGCTCTGTTTATCTGTGATTCACAGAACAGAGCAGAAATCCTCAAATAGGGCTGTCTGTGTGGACAATCCAGGGGACTTGTTTAAAAAGTACACCCCTTACTTGCTTATTCAACAGATTCTGAGTCTAAAATTCTGTGATGGCTCTAGGCACAATAATTTTGGTTTTTATTATGGAAAATTTAAAACATTTACAATAGTAAGGTGATTAGTATAATGGACCTTTATATACCCAACACTAAACTTCAATTCATGGCCTGTCTCGTTTTATCTACACCTTAGGGTAAACAAATGTTTCTAGGTTTGCTCATTTGTATTGGGGCAGCACCATGTATGTATAGTCTATGTAAGGCTACAGGAGCTTGCCCTCAGAGCAGCAGATTGCAAATTGTGGCTTGCTTTCCTGCTTGGGAGGGGCCATTGTTTGCTGGAGAGGGTTTTTTTAACCCCAGCCAGTTTTGCTGGAGAGAAAGGGAGAGTCCGGAGGGTGAGTCCAGAGAATGAGTCCGGGTTCTGGAACCAGAGACTGAAGTCGGGCTTCAGAGCCCTGATTTCCAACCTGCCTGTTTGGCTGGGAAGTACTGAGACTTGGAGGGTCCTGAGATGAGAGAAAGGAAAGCAGTCTTCCCTGCCTGTTTGCTCATCTGCCCGTTAGGAGACTTTAATAAACTAATGACCCATTACTTTCTGGCTACACAGTTCTTTTGCCATCTGCCCGAATCCAATGTGAACCTGCATGGCCACAGTGGCCCCTTACAATGAATGCCCTTTGCCCCCCGGCCCAGGCCCATATTATTTTGAAGCAAATCCCAGACATCCTGTTTGTCTTTTTGTTTTTTGGTTGATTTGGGGGGCAGGGAGTGTGGGGGGTTGGGATAGAGACAGGAAGCATCAACAACTCATAGTTGTGGCACCTTAGTTGTTCATTGATTGTTTTCTCATATGTGCCTTGATGGGGGGCAGGGCTGGCTCTGTTGTAAGGTATCAAAAGTTACAGAATTAATATTAATATTTTAGGAAGCTTAAAGAGCATTTTATTAATTTGGGCTAGATGTGCAGAAATATATATATTTTTTCATTTTTCTGAAGCTGGAAACAGGGAGAGACAGTCAGACAGACTCCTGCATGCGCCGGGATCCACCCGGCACGCCCACCAGGGGCGACACTCTGCCCACCAGGGGGCAATGCTCTGCCCATCCTGGGCGTCGCCATGTTGCGACCAGAGCCACTCTAGCGCCTGGGGCAGAGGCCACAGAGCCATCCCCAGCGCCCGGGCCATCTTTGTTCCAATGGAGCCTTGGCTGCGGGAGGGGAAGAGAGAGACAGAGAGGGAAAGCGCGGCGGAGGGGTGGAGAAGCAAATAGGTGCTTCTCTTGTGTGCCCTGGCTGGGAATCGAACCCAGGTCCTCCGCAATCGAACCCGGGTCCTCTGCCAGAAATATTTTGAAAATAATCTTTGTACTTGTGTGATTAGCATTAAAACCAGGATGGCGAAGGCATTGTATTATAAATGCAGAAGGGAAGGAAGAGTTGGATTCTCTGACTTTCCCCCCACACCTGTGAGGAATCGAGTGAATAGCTAGCCAGGTGCAGGAAGAGAAAAGATTAAATTAAACCTATTCTTATATTAATGGTCCATTTACAGGCATTTGTCCCCATGGAAACTACCCCTCCCCTCCTGAAAGCATGTAGTTAATGTATGTATCTCTGGACAAAGGAATAGCAAATGAACACTAGAAAATATAGGAATGTCTTTTAATATGGAGAGTGACATTTTTACTATTGTGTTACCTTATAAGTTTTAATGTGTAGAAACGGTTTGTTTTTGTTTTTTTTTCTGAAGCTGGAAACGGGGAGGCAGTCAGACAGACTCCCGCATGCGCCCGACCAGGATCCACCCGGCACGCCCACCAGGGGGCGATGCTCTGCCCATCGGGGGTGTCGCTCTGTCGTGACTAGAGCCACTCTAGCACCTGGGGCAGAGGCCAAGGAGCCATCCCCAGCACCCGGGCCATCTTTTGCTCCAATGGAGCCTCAGCTGCGGGAGGGGAAGAGAGAGACAGAGAGGAAGCAGATGGGCGCCTCTCCTGTGTGCCCTGGCCGGGAATTGAACCCAGGACTTCTGCATGCCAGGCCGACGCTCTACCACTGAGCCAACCAGCCAGGGCCTAGAAACGTTTTTTATGAATCCTATAGACAAATGTTATAAACTTGCTAATGAATTGTGTCCCACCCCCCACCCCCTTCATCCTTTTCCCAAACCTGTATAGGTGAAAACAAAGGTTATAAGCTTATGCCATGATGTCAGGCTTTTCCCCACCCATGTATAATTAAGGGTATATAACCAGCCTCTAGAATATTATAGAGGCACAAGATTTGGAACTGCTGCCCCCGTGTAAGATATATGTGGCCAGCATATTTAATAAATTTCCTCCTTTAATAAAACTTTTCAAATTTTATCTGGACTTGATGTTTCTACAAAAACCTGCAGAATTGTGGATTAGGTACTTTACAACATTTGGCGCCCACACGGAGCCTGCAGTGTTTCACGTCACCCGGTAGAGACCAAATCAGACAGACTTTCCACTGAGGTGCCCAGCCCCGCTTGAGTCCTGAGGAGAGGTGTGCCACCTGACATATTTTCAGGGCTCCTGGCCTTCCTATGGGGTCTGGACAGTTCTCCAGTAGATGCTTCTCGGTTCCCAAATTTGACAATTTGGATAATTCAGCAGAGAAATCGAGGAGGTAGATAAAGCAACTCTTTGCTTTAATGAATTTTCTGGCTTTCCTCTGAACTCTTGCTTTTGCTTTTCTGTTTCGGACTAGAAGTAGGTAGAGTGGATTTGGGGCTTTGCTGAGTTGTGACTCTGGTGATGTGGAACTCCGGTGGAGTAGGTAGGGCTTTCAAAACTACTTTGCTGTTTGTAACTAGTCTATAGTCTTTATGTTTTGGGGTACAGTGAAACAGATCAGATGTGGTTGTATGTTCGCAGTACACCCTCCAAGACCGAGACGTCAGTGGGGAGTTTTAGTGGTCGCACTTTGGGTTTTGCTGGGGGACATCTGGTTATACTCTGGAGGGATGATTGGTGGGGATTGGTTCCTGCTTCAGGCTCTCGGGGATATCTGCTCATACCTTAGAAGGACATTAATGGGAACCGAGTGAACCAGGTCCACCAGTTCTGTAGCAGGCCTTCAGAGACGTCAGTTTCTCTAAGAGAGGTATTAGTAGGAACTTCATCCTGCCCAGGACTTCCGGAGGTATCTAGTTGGGCTGTCAGTGAGATGCCAGAAGTGGGACAATTGTTTCTTTCTCTGGAAGGGCATGGTGGAGGTTGAGTCAGTCCAGGATTAGTCATTCTCGAATCATTATACCGTAAGGCTTAGTTTTAAGACTAATCTTTCCCACCCTTTAAATCCTAAAATCTTCTCAACACTAAGCTTTTCCCCACACCCTTGACTGTTACATGATGTGGGGTGGTGCACTCTTATGAGGAATCCCATTTATGCCTCAGAGAAGTGACTTTGTATCAGAGACTTCCTTATTTGTATATTGGCTTAAAGGTTTTGATTTCTACACTATAAAATGGCTCACACTAGGGGCTCTCACTCAGTCCCTGAAATTAGTATTGCAGAGGAGAGGCAGCAAAGATGGTGGAGTGCTGAAGGAGAAGCCAGTTTGTGCAGAATTTGTGCAGAGAGAAGGAGATGGGGAACAGAGGTGAATAAGGCTGGTGAGCTAGAAACATTTGATTCTAGGAAACTCGGATGAGACAGTGGCTTTAGGTGCCCTGAATGGAAAGGGAAGTGTTTTCCTACTGTGTGTATTTCTTGCCCGCCGGGTACAAGCCAGGATTAAAGGTAATGGCTCACCAGTTTTTGGCTCCATTATTTCATTACCGTCTGTTTGAATCAAATGTGAACCTGCATGGGCCAGGCAGCTGTGATGGTAGCCATGGTTACTGGCCTTGCATTTGGCGTAGTCTGTGGCAGGATTTGAATCAGATTGGTATGGAGCCACTACCACCTTTGAGCAGTGGAGTAGAGGACTGGCTGCTGTTATGATTCCCCATGTCTGTCCTTTTGGGGACTGTAGGCTGGCTGACTTTTACAGCCATGTGTGAGGAAACTGAGAGCTCTGTGGAAGAGCCTGCCCGGGACCTGCAAACCAAGCAGTGGCAAGAGCTGACGCAAACGTGGGAAAAAGAGATGCCGACTCAACTGGAGAAAGTACTGGAGAAGGAGGCTGACCAGGTTCGTGAGATTCGCCTGGAAATGAAGCAGCCGCTGGAGAAGGAATCACAGGTTCGTGAGTTGCAGCTTGCCCTGGACATTGTGGAGAGCCAGCAGCGGCAGGAGGCCAGGGCTGAGGCCAAGGCTGGGGCTGCAAGGTCTGCAGAGCAGAAGGCAGTGGCAGCCCGGAGCTCAAGCCCGGCAGTGGGAGCTGGTGTTTCCAGTTCCTCTTTGGAGAATGAGTAGAATCGGGCTGGAGTTGCAATCCACCATCTCCAGAAGATGAAAGCCCACCAGCAAGCAGTACCTACTACACCCCTGGTAGATCTGCGATTTTGGGACATAGGGGTAAATGCCATCATGTTCTACAGAGCAGAGATGGAAATGCTGGCTGCTATTGGCACATGCTCTTCCTTGGGACAGTGTAAGACCTGCCAGGACTTTACACTTCCCTTTCCATTCAGGGCTCTCAAAGCCACTGACTCATCCAAGTATTCCTAGAATCAAAGGCCCCACCAGCCTTATTCACTTCTGTTCTACATCTCCTACTCTCTGCACAAACTGGCTTCTTGTTCAGCACTCTGCCATCTTGGCTGCCTCTCCCCTGCAATGCTGATTGCAGGATCTGAGCGAGAGAGCCCCCAGTCTACCTTATTTTATAGTTGTAAAGCCAGAAGCCAGGACTACCATCACAGCAGCCACCTGGCCCATGCAGGTTCGCATTGGATTCGGACAGTCGGTAAAGAAACAATGGAGCCACAAACTGATAGGCCATTGTCTTTAATCCTAGCTTGCACCCGGCGGGCAAGTAAAAATACACACTAGGCTCCAAAACCCACTCACATTCAGTGCTCACAAAGCCACTGACTTATCCGAGTTTCCTAGAATCAAAGGTTTCTGATAGATACGTGAATTCCAAACTGCCCTCTTGATGTTCCACTTGTCAGACCTCACCCTTACTGGACTAATGACCCTGAGACAGAGGAATTCCAAAAAGTTGACAACCCGCCCCAAGGAGGGGCTCCGGACATACCAGGACTTTTGGTTCAACACCCACATGCTCAAAGCCCCCCAAGGAGAAGCATTCCGGACATACCAGGACTTTTGATTCAACACCCACATGCTCGAAGCCCCCCAAGGAGGAGCATTCCGGACATACCAGGACTTTTGCCTCAGTATCCCCTCAGGCTCTCCCAAACACTATATAACTCGCCCTAGTCTGTAACCAGTGCTCTTCTCCCCCAGGAGAAGTGCCCAGCAGGGTTCCTTTCTTCCTTTCAATAAAGCCTGTTACTCTGGTCTTTCGGACTCCCATGGATTCCAACAGTTTCTAGCTCACCAGCCTTATTCTCCTCAGTTCCCCATCTCCTTCCTTATCCCAGATACAAACTCTACACAAACTGGCATCTCACTCAGCACTCCGCCATCTTGGCTGCTTCTCCTGGCCTACTCCACGTGGCCTCCTTCTGCTCTGCTCTCTCCTCTAATCATCCCAGGAACCAAGAGGGCAAGCTCCCGCTCTGTCCCCATTTTATAGTGTAGAAATCCAAACCCTTAATCCAATATACAAAATAGGGAAATCTCTAATACAAAGTCACTTCTTTGAGGCATGATTGGATTGTACCACCCCACATCAAAAAGGGTGGGAAAGGCTTAATCCCAAAACCAAGCCCCAGGCTACAATGATCCTGCCTGCCCCCAATTAATATCACCTGGGCAACGGCCTCCACGTGGGCAACGTTATCTTTTACAAAGTGAGCATAATACATTTTATCTGCCCAACAATATTGTAGAAATTAAAGCCTGTTGTAAAGTACCATACCCCAAATGTTGTAAAGTACCATACCTCATTCGTAGGTTTACATAGAGACAAGTCCAGATGAATTTTGAAGGGTTTTATTAAAAGGAGGAGATTTATTAATATGCCAGCTGTAGTAAGGTACCAAAAAGCTACAAAATTAATATTGATATTCTAGGAGGAAAAGGTCAGGCTTTCCTGTCCTTTCTTTGGAAAATGGAGGAAAAAAGAATATAGAAGTCTCCTGACTTACAAGGACAACTAGGGTCATTTAGTTTTAAGTTCTCTGAAAGGATTAAGGTTATCTGAGGAACTCCCTTTCCCTTTCAATAAGAGATAAAATTTACATATCACCCTACACTGACCTTAGCTCTCCCTCCTTTCCTGAAATCCTGAGATTAACCCAGGGGTCTCAAACTCGTGGCCCGCAGGCCACATGCGGCCCGCCGAACAATTTTGTGCGGCCCGCAGACTAATCCACGAAGTTCAAAATATTTTGGATAAAATTAAGTAAGCCTAGGGGCTACTTGTATTTTTCATTTCTCTAGCATCCTAGCTAGATATTAGCTTAGTTAACAGCAGTTGTGATGCGAACTACAGTTTCTGGTCGTTTTGTGACACTGAGTAAACTGCATGTACGATTGTGCTTGTTGTACTGATTTTTTTTTTGTTTTCAACTGCAGTGAGAAAAGTGTTGCGTAACAGTTGCCTTTTGTAGACCTAGTGCGGCCTGCCGAACGTCTGTGATCTTGCTCTGCGGCCTACATGCTGAGTTGAGTTTGAGACCCCTGGATTAACCTGTACCTCTAGGCAAAGGAGGAAAGATAGATACTAACAGGATTTGTAAATGTCTTTGTATTACCTTGAAAGTTTTAATGTTCTTTGTAAATCCCCTAGACAAATGTTAATCTTGTTATTGTAAACTTGTCAAATGTTAATCTTGCCAAATATGACATAAATCTTGTTAAATGTTAATCTTGTCACGCTGTCATGGCCCCCCCCCCCCAACCTGTATGTAGTCAAAGGGTATATAACCAGCCTCTGAAATATACTCGGCATACACAATTTGGGTCTGCAAATGCCCTGTGTCAGCCATACGCGGCCGGCATATTTAACAAACCTCCTTCTTCAATAAAACTCTTCAAAATACATCTGGACTGGGTGTCTCTATGTAAACCCTATGGAGTGAAGTATAGTGCCTTTCAGAATCTGGGGTATGGTACTTTATAACATTTGGGGGCTTGTCTGGTGTTGGGCAGATAAAATGTATTATGCTCACTTTGTTAAAGATTACACTGATGGCCCTGGCCGGTTGGCTCAGCGGTAGAGCATCGGCCTGGTGTGTGGGGGACCTGGGTTCGATTCCTGGCCAGGGCACATAGGAGAAGCGCCCATTTGCTTCTCCACCCCCCCTCCTTCCTCTCTGTCTCTCTCTTCCCCTCCCGCAGCCAAGGCTCCATTGGAGCAAAGATGGCCCGGGCGCTGGGGATGGCTCCTTGGCCTCTGCCCCAGGCACTAGAGTGGCTCTGGTCGCAGAGCATCGCCCCCTGGTGGGCAGAGCATAGCCCCTGGTGGGCGTGTCAGGTGGATCCCGGTCGGTCGCATGCGGGAGTCTGTCTGACTGTCTCTCCCTGTTTCTGGCTTCAGAACTCTAACGGTGTAGGTAGAACAAATTGTCTGATTTACTGAGTTGAAACTTTGGAGGTATGTAGGTAAAGCCATCTTTCCAGTATTACTGAGTTGAAACTAGTCCCATTGTGGACTCTTCAAAGACTGAGACATTGGTAGGAGGTCCATTGGTCCTGATTAAGATTCTCTGAGATGCATTTAGTTGTACTCTGGAAAGACCATTAGTAGGAGCTGAAATGACCAGGTCCATCAGCTTCTATTGCAGTTTTGTGTTTGCACATTTAGTCGTACTCTGAGAAGACAATTGGGAGGAGCTGAAGTGACCAGGTCCATCAGTTCTATCTCGGGCTTTCAGAGATATCTGTTTGTGTTTGCACATTTGTACATTTGTCTAGAAAGATAATTAAAGAGGACTGAGTAGAGACCCCAAACTTCCAGAGACAGCTAGTTGTGTTATGCTCCCAAAGAAAAAACCTGAGTAGGGACATTTGGTAGTGCCACATTACATTTGGTGGTGTTCAAGTTCTCGTTCTTTGCTTTTCCTGTTTCTGTTTGAAATCCCTGAGCTCTGGTGCCTAAGCTGAAGTTCCAGGAACATGGCTAGGAGAACACCTGAGATGCTCCTGAAAGTGAAACCCCTTCCTTTCTCTATTGTGCTGTGTAAGTCATCTGTTTTGTCTCCTTGTTTGTCAGAGAATATCACTAGTGTAATTTTAATTGGAACAAGTAAAGCACACTCATTCAAATTTCTTGATTTATGATTTGTGAATGTGAAGTCTTTGTTTAATGTGTAACTGCACCTGTTTCTAAGGCCTGAATTGAATTTTTGCATGCAAAATTAGAAATTTCGGGGCAAAAGTAAAAGGAAATTTGTAACACAAGCCCGAAAACTATAAAATCTCTTTTCTTGGATGCAAGACCTTTATTTAGCTTCAGGGCACTCCGTCTGATTACTCCCCTGAAGAAATTATTCTCTTCTGTTGGTTCTTACTTCTTGTCTTTTGTCCTTTCACCCGGCATGCAAGAAATACACACAGTGGGAAAACACTTCCCTTTCCATTCAGGGCTCCCAAAGCCACTGACTTATCCGAGTTTCCTAGGATCAAAGTTTTCTACCTCACCAGACTTATTCATCTCTGTTTCCCATCTTCTTCTCTCTGCATGTTGGGCAGATAAAATATATATTATGCTCACTTTGTTAAAGATGGTGCTGCCCACGTAGAAGCCTGTTGCCCAGGTGATGGTATTGGGTGCCCTTTTTGCTTGGGATGGGCGTGATTATATTAATGTGTGCTGGGGGCAGGCTGTGGGCAGGCAGTACCCTTGTAGCCTGGGACTTGGTTTTAGGACTAAGCCTTTCCCACACTTTTTGATGTGGGGTGGTGCACTCTTATGAGGAATTCCATTATGCCTCAATTAAGTGACTTTGTGTCAGAGACTTCCTTGCTTGTATATTGAATTAAAAGGTTTTGGTTTCTACACTATAAAGTGGGGCAGACCGGGAGCTTGCTCTCTCTCGGTTCCTGAGATTAGTATTGGAGAGCAGAGAGCAGAAAAAGGACACGTGGAGGAGAGGAGAAACAGCCAATATTGTGGAGTGCTGAGGGAGATGCCAGTTTGTGCAGAGTTTGTGCAAAGGGAAGGAGATGGGGAACAGAGGTGAATAAGTCTGGTGAGGTAGAAAACTTTGATTCTAGGAGACTTGGATAAGTCAGTGGCTTTGGGAGCCCTGAATGGAAAGGGAAGTGTTTTCCCACTGTGTGTATTTTGTGCCCACCGGGTGCAAGCTAGGATTAAAGGTAATGGCCCACCAATTTATGGCTCCGTTGTTTCTTTACCAACTGTCCGAAACCAATGTGAACTTGCACAGGCCAGGCAGCTGTGATGGTGGCCATGGCTACTGGCTTTACACTGCACAAACTCTGCACAAACTGGCTTCTCCCTTAGCACTCCACCATCTTGGCAGCTTCTCCTGGCCTCCTCCATGTGGCCTTGCTCTGCTCTCTCAAAGCATGGGCTCCTCCTAGAATGTAATCACTCTTCTCTTGAACAACATGATCTCTTCTTTCTAAAACCTTTTGGCGCAAAAGCCCTCCCCAACACACATTAATACAATCACAGCCATCCCAAGCAAGAAGGGCAATTAATACTAACATTGGGAAACAGGCTTCCACGTGGGCAGCGCCATCTTTAGCAAACTGAGCATAATATATTTTATCTGCCCAACATTCCTCTATAGTCAAACACTCTTTATTCCAGGTGCTAGTAATTGTCTCTTATCTTTCATTCCAGGTGCTAGTTAACTCCCTGTCTTATCTTTCTTGATTTTATTAGTGTTCTAATTCCTGCCCTCTCTTGGACAGTTTGAAGTGTTTCCCCAGCCTCTGATGCAAAGAGCTGACAAGCAGTTTGGATGAGAAAAGAGCGGAAAGCAGGGCTGGGACATGCTGTGTGTGGAATAGTGGGGGAAGGGCGCTAGAGTAAAATGTCAGGGACAGCTAAGGGTGAAGTGACTAGAGAAAGTATAGAATAGAAATTAATTTTAGATATCTACCTACTGATCAAAAGAAGTTTTACCCATTTGGAAAATACAGGGTAGGAATAGTATTAAAAATTGGGACTTTGCTTTAGAAAAATCATAGAAAAAGAAAAAAAAAACAGGGCCAGGTAAAAGGATTTAAAAATTAACAAACTATGAGTGTGGACCTTGCTGGTTATCATTTCTTTGAAATGAACTGCAATTCCAGAATAAGTGATGAGATTATAAGTAATAAAATCATAGAAAATGGGATTATCAGGACAGCCTAGAATGAGTGATGGGATCATGAATAATAGGATTATAGGAAATAGGATTATCAGGACATTCCAGAATAAGTAATGGGATCATGAGTAACAGGATTATAGGGGATGGGATTATCAGAAACAGGCCCTCCAGCTGCCTCTCCCCTTCTCCTTCCTAGGACATAGGGGTTGCGTGGGCCCTCCATGGGTTAAGATTAATGGCTTATTGCCCTCCACTGTTGTATAGAAAGTTATAGAAGGGAAAATAAGTGTAAAGTTTACAAAAGTAGCACTAGGAGAAGGGTTTCGATTCTCTCCTGCAGGGCTGAAGTGGGTGTTGGGTCCCCTCCAAGTTTCCCCTATCTTTCCCCAATTCCTTCGTGTGGCATGGCTATTATCTGATGAGGGAGGCATGGGATTCATGGGGAAGACCCACTGTTTTAGCCATAATAATAAAAATTTTAAAAAAGAATTTTCAGGGAATTGAGGGGAAATTAGAAACCTCATATAGGCTAAAGCAACTCACTGTTAGAAAGGTGAATTTGTAAAATTTATATTTTTTAATTTGCGGCTTTTGTTGTAAGAAATAAAGCTAAACAGATGCTGGGGGTGAAAGTCGGCTTAGTTCTGGGAAATGCCAGGTTGTGCAAGAAGGGACAGGCCCGCCGGATGCCTCTGCCTCTTCCCCCTTCCCTAAGAATCCTGGTCGGAAAACTGTTGCTCGCAAACAGCTCATGGACCACATGGGTCCTTTTTGGTATAGCTCCCCAACAAAGTGCCATATGTGGGTGCTGCCTTGGTAGGAAGTGTGCCTAACTATATAGTTTAGGTTTAGAATTTGGCTCTCAAAAGAAACCCCAGTTATTGTACTGTTAATAATTGGCTATATTGACTAATAAGTTTTCTGACCACTGGGTTAGGAGTAGTGACTTATTGTCCCCACTGATGTGTAAAAATATTTTATCCATGTTAAAATTGTATATGTTATTTCAAAAGTCTTTTGTTAATTCTTTAAAAAAATTTTTTTTATTTCTTTTTATTTTTTATTTTTGTATTTTTCTGAAGTTGGAAACAGGGAGGCAGACAGACTCCCGCATGCGCCCAACCGGGATCCACCCGGCATGCCCACCAGGGGGCGATGCTCTGCCCATCTGGGGCGTTGCTCTGTTGCGACCAGAGCCACTCTAGCGCCTGAGGCAGAGGCCATAGAGCCATCCTCAGCACCCGGGCCAACTCTGCTTCAATGGAGCCTTTGCTGCAGGAGGGGAAGAGAGAGACAGAGAGGAAGGAGAGGGGGAGGGGTGGAGAAGCAGGTGGGCGTTCTCCTGTGTACCCTGGCCGGGAATCGAACCCGGGATTCTTGCACACCAGGCCAATGTTCTACCACTGAGCCAATCAGCCAGGGCCTTGTTAATTCTTTTTTATTTGCTGTTTCATGCCCTATAATATCGAAATCTTGCCCTGGCCGGTTGGCTCAGCGGTAGAGCGTCGCCCTAGCGTGCAGAGGACCCGGGTTCGATTCCCGGCCAGGGCACACAGGAGAAGCGCCCATTTGCTTCTCCACCCCTCCGCCGCGCCTTCCTCTCTGTCTCTCTCTTCCCTTCCCGCAGCCAA
Source organism: Saccopteryx bilineata (assembly GCF_036850765.1). Taxonomy (NCBI): domain Eukaryota; kingdom Metazoa; phylum Chordata; class Mammalia; order Chiroptera; family Emballonuridae; genus Saccopteryx; species Saccopteryx bilineata. Next base: position 192,769,155 of record NC_089491.1, read on the forward strand.
GGCTCCATTGGAGCAAAGATGGCCCGGGCGCTGGGGATGGCTCTGTGGCCTCTGCCTCAGGCGCTAGAGTGGCTCTGGTCGCAATATGGCGACGCCCAGGATGGGCAGAGCATCGCCCCCTGGTGGGCAGAGTGTCGCCCCTGGTGGGCGTGCCGGGTGGATCCCGGTCGGGCGCATGCGGGAGTCTGTCTGACTGTCTCTCCCTGTTTCCAGCTTCAGGAAAATGGAAAGAAAAAAAAAAAAAAAAAAAAAAAAAGAAATCTTGGTTTAGATATTAGGAAATATGTAATAATTCTTTTTTTTTTCTTTTTTTTCTTTTTCATTTTTCTGAAGCTGGAAACAGGGAGAGACAGTCAGACAGACTCCCGCATGCGCCCGACCGGGATCCACCTGGCACGCCCACCAGGGGCGATGATCTGCCCACCAGGGGGCAATGCTCTGCCCATCCTGGGCGTCGCCATGTTGCGACCAGAGCCACTCTAGCGCCTGAGGCAGAGGCCACAGAGCCATCCCCAGCGCCCGGGCCATCTTTGCTCCAATGGAGCCTTGGCTGCGGGAGGGGAAGGGAGAGACAGAGAGGAAAGCGCGGCGGAGGGGTGGAGAAGCAAATGAGCGCTTCTCCTGTGTGCCCTGGCCGGGAATCGAACCCGGGTCCTCCGCACGCTAGGCCGACGCTCTACCGCTGAGCCAACCGGCCAGGGCTATTCATTTTTAGAGAGGAGAGAGAGAGGGAGAGAGAGAGAGACAGAGAGAGAGAAGGGGGGAGGAGCTGGAAGCATCAACTCCCATATGTGCCTTGACCAGGCAAGCTCAGGGTTTTGAACCAGCGACCTCAGCATTTCCAGGTCGACGCATTATCCACTGCGCCACCACAGGTCAGGCTACACATCTATCTTTATCATGCTCTTTGTTTAAAATTTCTTTTGAATGCTAATGTACTGAGTTATTCAGGAGTGGAGAGACTCTGGAATCCTAAAGGAGACACCTAACCTGTTTCTCTTACAAGCACCCTCTTTTATTTGATCCAGCTAATAACTCTGTTTTTGTCTTTTTCCAAAAGTTTATATAGATAGAAAAGGGCTCTCAAGCCCCAGTGAAATCTTCTGAGCATGGCTTTTAAGGTCTATAATGACCAAGATAGTAACAGAAAAGACAAATAGAGCCCAAAAGAGATCAGGAAAATACCAGCTTTTGGCATACTCCCTTAAAGGCTCCAACACCCCAAAGGGGCTTCATAGGATTTCATAAGGGCCTTGCTTCAAGAGTGGAAAGAAAGATCATTGAGCTAAAGCCTGCCAGGCTTCTCAGCCCCCACTAGGGGACATGTCTTTGCTGTGGAAAAGGGGACACGAGAAGGTAAGCTTCCCCCTTGCACCATGTAGGGAGGGTTCAGTCTCTTCCAGCCCTTTCCAGCTACCTGTGACCTGACCTTGCTCAGCATGCCAGGTCTTGCCACTGAAGGCTAAAGGTGTCCAGGGCTGTTGGCCCCATCTCATGTTACCATGGACGACCCTAGGGAATTTCTTCCAAGTAGCAGGTAAACTGATCTCATTTCTTTGAACACAAGGGCCATTTACTATGCCTTGCCTAAATATTTGAGATTTATTTATCCCTCGAACATCTCTACTGTGGGTATTGACAGTCTGAGGATCGCTTCATGGCCTCTGCCTCAGGCTCTAGAATGGCTCTGGTTGCAACAAGAGCGATGCTCCCAATGGGCAGAGCATTGCCCCCTGGTGGGCATGCCGGGTGGATCCCGGTCGGGTGCATGCGGGAGTCTGTCTGACTGCCTCCTCGTTTCCAACTTTGGAAAAATACAAAAAAATAAAAAATAATAAAAAAATAAAATAAAAAGAAAAGCAAAAAATATAAGACAGATAATAACTAGCACCCAGAATAAAGGGTGTTTGACTATAGAGGTATTAATTATTACTCAAGACAAGAGGAAGGATCCAACAGAAGAGAATAATTTCTTCAGGGAAGAAGTCAGACAGAGTGCCCTGAAGCCAGAGGTGCATGCAAAAATTTAATTCAGGCCTTAAAAAAACACATTTAAACATTAAACAAAGACTTCACATACACAAATTATAAATCAAGAAATTTAAATGAGCGTGCTTTACTTGTTTTAATTAAAATCATACTAGAAACTTTTCTGACAAACAAAGAGACAAACAGATTACTCACTCAGAAGCTCAATAGACCTAGGAAGGGGTTCCACTTTCAGGGACTTCTCAGGTGTTCTCCTAGCCAAGTTCTTGGAACTTAGGCTTAGGCATCAGAGAGTTTTATTTATATATTAATTACTCATCAGATGCTCTCCTAGCCATGTTTCTGGAACTTGGGCTCAGGCACTAGAGATTTTCGCTCATACACCAATCACTCAGGGAGTTCAGACAGAAACGTTAAAGCAAAGAACAAGATCTGGCAAACACCTGACAAACACAAAGATGTCTCTGGAAGTCTGAGGTGAGATCGATTAACCTAGGTAACTCAGTCTCCACTGATGCAGTGTGATGCGAGACTGATTAATCCTGGCAATTCAATTCCCACTATGCCTTCCTAGAGCACGAATGAAGAAGATGTCTCTGGAAGTCCGAGGCGAAATTGATTAACCTGGCTAACTCAGTCTCTACTGATACAGTGCGATGCGAGACTGATCAAACCTGGCCAATTCAATCTCCACTATGCCTTCCTAGAGCATGAATGAAGTTCTCACTAATGTCTTTTACTGAGAGCACAACTAGATGCCTCTGAAAGTCTGAGGCAGGATTTGGTCCCCACTAATGTCCTCCTAGAGCATGAACAAATGTGCAAACAAAACAGACGTCTCTGGAAGCCCGAGGTAGAACTGATCAACTTGGTCAACTCAGTTCCCATTAATTGTCTTTCTAGAACATGAATAAATGTGCAAATGCAAATGGATATCTCCAGAAGCCCGAGGCAGAACCAAGTCCCCACTAATGTCTTTTCAGAGTGCAACCAGATGTCTTCCAGCAAAGCCCAAGGTGGGACCTCAAAACTCTCTACCAACATCTCGGTCTTGGAGAGCCCACTGCAAGAGTGTGACCATGTCTGGTCCTCTACGCAATGACCCAAATTGACCAGTCCCAAACAGAAAAGCTAGAATTCAGAACAGAAGAAAAGCTAGAATTCAGTAAAGTCAAAACGTTGCTTTACTTACCTCCTTGGTTTCTCTGCCAAATTGTCCAAATTGTTGAATTTGGGAACCAGGAGGTGTCTGCCAAAGAACTATTCGAACTCACAGAAAAACAAGGAGTCCTGAAAACATCTCAGGTGGTGCCTCTCCTCGAGATTCCAGCGGGGTCAGGCAGCCCCCCAGAGAGACCAGCCTATTTGGGGTGTCTCTACCCAGTGACACAAAACACTGAATCCCAGATCAGCTCCCAAATGTTGTTAAGTACCGTACCTCACTTCCATGGGTTTACGTAGAGACACCAAGTCCAGATGAATTTTTAAGGGTTTTATTAAAAGGAGGAGACTTATTAATATGCTGGCCGCATATGACTGACATGGGGCATAGCAGACCCAAATCAGGCAGCCCCAAATGTATTTCAGAGGCTGGTTATATACCCTTTGACCACATACAGGTTTGGGGGAGCATGACAGCATGACACAATTATTAACAAGATTATAACATTTATTTAGGGGATTTAAAAAACATAAAACATTTAAGGTAACATAATGGTGATGCCATTTTATATATCAAAATAAATTTATAAACCTTTTAGTGTCTATGTCTCCTCCTTTGCCTAGAGCAGTGGTAGTCAACCTGGTCCATACCGCCCACTAGTGGGCATTCCAGCTTTCATAGTGGGCAGTAGCGGAACAACAAAAGTATAAATAAAAAGATAGATTTAACTATAGTAAGTTGTTTTATAAGATTTATTCTGCCAAGGCCCTGGCCGGTTGGCTCAGTGGTAGAGCGTCGGCCTGGCATGCGGGGGGACCCGGGTTCGATTCCCGGCCAGGGCACATAGGAGAAGCGCCCATTTGCTTCTCCACCCCCCCCCTTCTTCTCTGTCTCTCTCTTCCCCTCCCGCAGCCAAGGCTCCATTGGAGCAAAGATGGGCCAAGCGCTGGGGATGGCTCCTTGGCCTCTGCCCCAGGTGCTAGAGTGGCTCTGGTCGCAGCAGAGCGACGCCCCGGAGGGGCAGAGCATCGCCCCCTGGTGGGTGTGCCGGGTGGATCCCGGTCGGGCGCATGCGGGAGTCTGTCTGACTGTCTCTCCCCGTTTCTAGCTTCAGAAAAATACAAAAAAAAAAAAAAAAAAAAAAAAAAAAAAGATTTATTCTGCCAAACTTAGCGAAAATTCGACATAAAGTACTTGGTAAGTAATTATTATTATATGCTTTAACTTGCTGTAACTCTGCTTTATAAATTTTATAAAGTTACTTCTCTACTTTATAAATCACCATTACTGTGATTACTGTGGAACCAGTGGGCAGTTAGAAAATTTTACTACTAACAGAGATACAAAACTGGGTGATAAGTATAAAAAGGTTGACTATCCCTGGCCTAGAGGTATACATTCATCTCAGGATTCCTGGAAGGGAGGGAGAGCTAAAATCAGTGTAAATTCTGTCTCTTACTGAAAGGGAAAGGAAATTCTTCAGATAAGCTTAATTCTTTCAGAGACCTAAAACTAAATGACCCAGTTGTCCTTGTAAGTCAGGAGACTTCTATATCCTTTTCCTTCCTTTTTCCAAAGAAAGGACAGGACAGAAAGCCTGACTTTTCCTCTTTAAAATGGCATTGCCAATATACTAAGTTTTACAGTTCTCTGGCACCTGACCACAAGCCTTTAAGCCTATATACAAATAAGGAAGTCTTTGATACAAAGCCACTCATCTGAGGCATAAATGGGGTTCCTCATAAGAGTGTACCACCCCACATCATGCAACAGTCAAGGGTGTGGGGGAAAAGCTCAGTTTTGAGAAGATATTAGTATTAAAAGCAGGGGTCCCCAAACTACCGCCCGCTGGCCGCATGCAGCCCCCTGAGGCCATTTATCCGCCCCTGCCGCACTTACGGAAGAGGCTCCTCTTTCATTGGTGGTCAGTGAGAGGAGCATAGTTCCCATTAAAATACTGGTCAGTTTGTTGATTTAAATTTACTTGTTCTTTATTTTAAATATTCTATTTGTTCCCATTTTGTTTTTTTATTTTAAAATATGTGCAGTGTGCATAGGGATTTGTTCATAGTTTTGTGGGTTTTTTTTTTGTTTTGTTTTTTTTTTTTTGTATTTTTCTGAAGCTAGAAACAGGGAGAGACAGTCAGACAGACTCCCGCATGCGCCCGACCGGGATCCAACCGGCACGCCCACCAGGGGGCGACGCTCTGCCCACCAGGGGGCGATGTTCTGCCCATCCAGGGTGTCACTCTGTCTCAACCAGAGCCACTCTAGCACCTGGGGCAGAGGCCAAGGAGCCATCCCCAGCACTTGTCCCATCTTTGCTCCAATGGAGCCTCGGCTGGGCTGCGGGAGGGGAAGAGAGAGACAGAGAGGAAGGAGAGGGGGAGGGGTGGAGGAGCAGATGGGCGCTTCTCCTGTGTGCCCTGGCGGGAATCGAACCTGGGACCTCCGCACGCCAGGCCGACGCTCTACCACTGAGCCAACCAGCCAGGGCTGTTCATAGTTTTTTTTATAGTCCGACCCTCCAACGGTCTGAGGGACAGTGAACTGGCCCCCTGTGTAAAAAGTTTGGGGACCCCTGATTAAAAGGGTGGGAAAGGCTTAGTCTTAAAACGAAGACTTAGGCTATAAGGACCTTGCCAGCCTATAGCCTTTTCCCCACACCCAATGCAAACTATAAGCGAGTAAACATATATATCATATTTACAAACTTATTTGACTAACAGCTCCCAAGTCCCTCAGCACTCTCTCTGCACTCTAGCAAAACAGGCTGGGGGAAAAAATCCTTCTCCAGCTAACAATAGCAAACAGTTGCCCCTCCCCAAGGTGGCAGGCAGTCTGCAATTTGCAGTCTGTCGCCCTGAGGGCAAGGACCCGCAGCCTTCCATAGACTATACACACATGACACTGCCCCAGTACAAGCGAGCAAACTTTAAAAACATTTGTTTACCCAACACTTAATCAAGCCAGCAGCCTTGGGTTCAAACCAGCAACCTGAGGCTTCAAACCAGTGACCATGGGGTCATGTCTATGATGGTGAGCCTGCACTCAAGACAGCAACCTCGGTTTTCCAACCTGGATCTTCAGCATCTGAAGTTGATACTCTATCCATTGCGCCACCAACTGGTCAGGCAACATCATTTTTTCTGTAAACATTTCAGTATTGAACTCTAAAAAGTAAGGACACACACACACACAATAAAAGGCATCAGATTAAAAAAGAAGAAGTAAAATTGTCTCTATTTGTAGATGACATGATCTCATACAGTGGTGGGATTCAAATAATTCAACAACTGGTTCTCTTCCCTAATGACTGTTTTAAGTATAAAAATATATATACCAAAAGGTAGTTTATTATTTCATTTCATGCATTTAATACATAAGTAATAACAATAAAAGAGATAAACAAAACTATATTATAAGAATTTTAAAATATTAATGAAAAAATATTAAATAATGCCTGAAAAAAGCCAAAAAAAACTGTTATTTAAGATATTTTTATATTGCTTCTTTTTTTAAAAAAATTATTTATTTATTTATTTATTTATTTATTTATTTTGTGGCAGAGGCAGAAAGAGTCAGAGAGTGACAGACAGACAGGAAGGGAGAGAGATAAGAAACATCAATTTTTCTTTGCGGTTCTTTAGTTGTTCATTGATTGATTTCTCATATGTGCCTTGACCTGGGGCCTACAGCAGACCAAGTAACCCCTTGCTCGAACCAGCAACGAAGTACGAGTGATCCCCAAGCCCAGATGGGAGGAGGTAGCACTGGAGGGAAATGACAGAAAAGTGCTGAACCTCTTCCTGTGCCAGCTTTCTCAGCAAGTGCCCTGTGTTCAGACTAACAGTTGATGTCTGAATGGCACAGCCACCAGAAGAGGGGGAGCTGCAAACCATGTGAGTCTGGCTAAGCAGGATTTTATTTATTTATTTATTTATTTATTTATTTATTTTTATTTTTCTGAAGTGAGAAGCGGGGCGTCAGAGAGACAGACTCTTGCATGCTCCGGACCAGGATCCACCTGGCATGCCCACCAGGGGGCGATGCTCGGCCCATTTGAGGCGTCACTCTGCTGCAAACTGAGCCATTCTAGCACCTGAGGTGGAGGCCATGGAGCTGCCCTCAGCACCAGGGTCTACTTTGCTCCGATGGAGCCTCGGCTGTGGGAGGGGAAGAGAGAGACAGAGAGGAAGGAGAGGGGGAAGGGTGGAGAAGCAGAAGGACGCTTCTCCTGTGTGCCCTGGCCGAGAATCGAACCTGGGACTTTCACATGCTGGGCTGACGCTCAATCGCTGAGCCAACTGGCCAGGGCTAAGCAGTATTCTTAAATTCTTTTCAAACCATGATGCATATGCACCCCTTCCTGAAATGTTTTCTAATGCATAGACTAAAAATACATATGACTACAATTGAAACCAATGTTTTTAAAATGCAGTGATTGAATATTTTTTAAAATCTGGTGCTATAGTAATATAGTAGTACATGTTTCTTTTTTTCGTACATTAAGATCTAACGGCAGAACTAAAGACTTACATAGTTTTGAAGTAGGGGCCACCATAAATGGTATTTCAAGAATAACTACAACAGTTGTAGAGTGATATGAAAATGTCTGTGATTGCGATTGCAGACCAAGTCACAAGTTCTGCTAATGTTACTGGAATTGCTGCCTACATTCAAAAATGAAAGGAGTGCAAATTTCAGTTGGAAATTAGGGACAGTAAAGTGGTAACTTTCTCCATCCAAGTTCATGGGGCTCTCTGAACCTTGGGTGAGGAACCCCTGGACTAGTAGTTTGCTCTACAAGCAGGGAAGCCTGGTGAAAGGCTTAGTGAGGAATTAAATACATCACATTATTAGATTTCCTTCCATATAGAATAAAATTTCTGATATAGTTCATAAATATTTTTCAGTCAGTACATCTTTTCATTTTCTTTTTATTGGTTGCTTTTAGAGAGACAGAGAGAGGAAGGGAGAGAGAAGCAGGCATTCATTTGTTGTTTCACTTAGTTGTGCACTGATTGGTCATTTCCTGTATGTGCCCTGACCAGGGATAAACCAGCAACCTCACTGTTTTGGGACAACTGTCTAACCGACTGGCCAGGGCCAGTACATATTCTCTTTCTTTTTGTTTTTTTTTTTGTTTTTTGTTTTTTTTGTATTTTTCTGAAGCTGGAAATGGGGAGAGACAGTCAGACAGATTCCCGCATGCGCCCGACCGGGATCCACCCGGCACGCCCACCAGGAGCGACGCTCTGCCCACCAGGGGGCGATGCTCTGCCCCTCCGGGGGGGGGGGGGTGTCGCTCTGCAGTGACCAGAGCCATTCTAGCGCCTGGGGCAGAGGCCAAGGAGCCATCCCCAGCGCCCGGGCCATCTTTGCTCCAATGGAGCCTTGGCTGCGGGAGGGGAAGAGAGAGACAGAGAGGAAGGAGGGGGGTGGGTGGAGAAGCAAATGGGCACTTCTCCTATGTGCCCTGGCCGGGAATCGAACCCGGGTCCCCCGCACGCCAGGCCGACGCTCTACCGCTGAGCCAACCGGCCAGGGCCTATTCTCTTTCTTTTAAAAAAATATTTTATGTATTGATTTTAGAGAGAGAGAAGAGGCAGGGGGAGCAGGAAGCATCAACTCATAGTTGCTGCTCATATGCCTTGACCAGGCAAGCCCGGGGTTGCAAACCATGGACCTCAGCATTCTAGGTCAGCACTTTATCCACTGCGCCATCACAGGTCAGGCCAGTACATATTCATATTTTCAAATTTTGGGAAAAAGAAATCTGGCTAACAAAAGAAGGCTGTCTGGAGGCCTAACCAGAAATTAAAGAAAGTCCAGAAGCTATGCATTTCTGCAATGAATAATGAAGGGGAAATTTTAAAGTCAGGACTTTAAAGCAGCTGGACTTCTGGTGAGGCGACCGCATTAATTTTCCTAAATGATCTGGATATCTTGTACTCTATCACCTGCTGTATAAGTGACCTGAGTTAATCTGATCATGCACCACTCTTTAGTTGACTGGGCAGGTAATGGTAGCTGCCACAGAATTTGGAACTAGCACCTGACCAGTAGTGGCGCAGTGAATAGACAACAAGCCAGGATGCTAAGGACCCCAGATTGAAACTCCAATGTCACCAACTTGAGCACGGGGTCATTGGCTTGAGCATGGGATCATCAACATGATCCCAAGGTTGCTGGCCTGAACAAGGGGTCACCTTGGCGAAGCAATCAATGAACAACTAAAAGAGTCACTCTCTTCCCCTTTATGTCTTTCTGTTGCTTAAAAAAAAAAAAAAGAATTTGCAATGGGCTAGGATTAGCAACCCTCCTATGTCTCCCCATTGGGTAATAATGAGAGTGAGCCTCGAACTGAACTCAAATACAGACAGGCATTTATTATACACTTATTAGCAGCACAAGCACAAAACAGTTCATACAACCTGTTCTGGAAGCTCAGAAAAGCTCCACCTCTCTGCCCAGATACCATGGATGCAACATTCCTCTCAACCAAGGGCTAAGAGGCCATCAAACCTCAGGCCCAACCTTAAGGTCACAGACTAGAGTTCTCCAAATTCTTTTTTATCAAGTTAATTAAAAAAAAAATTTTTTTTGGCCCTGGCCGGTTGGCTCAGCGGTAGAGCGTCGGCCTGGCGTGCGGGGGACCCGGGTTCGATTCCCGGCCAGGGCACACAGGAGAAGCGCCCATTTCCTTCTCCACCCCCCTCCCCCTCCTTCCTCTCTGTCTCTTTCTTCCCCTCCCGCAGCCAAGGCTCCATTGGAGCAAAGATGGCCCGGGTACTGGGGATGGCTCCTTGGCCTCTGCCCCAGGCGCTAGAGTGGCTCTGGTCGCGGCAGAGCGACGCTCCGGAGGGGCAGAGCATCGCCCCTGGTGGGCAGAGCGTCGCCCCTGGTGGGCGTGCCGGGTGGATCCCGGTCGGGCGCATGCGGGAGTCTGTCTGACTGTCTCTCCCCGTTTCCAGCTTCAGAAAAATACAAAAAAAAAAAAAAATTTTTTTTGGAGAAAGAGACTGGAAAGGACTAGAGATGAGAGGCTTCAACTCATAGTTGGGTCACTTTAGTTGTTCATTGACTGCTTTCTCATATGTGCCTTGACCAGGAGCTCAAGCCAATGCAGTGACCTCTTGTTCAAGCCAGTGACCTTGGGATAATGTCAATGATCCTGCGTTCAAGCCAATGACACCGTGCTCAAGCTGGTGAGCCTATGCTCAAACCAGCACCACCCATCAGGCTCATTTTGTTTATTAATTTTAGAGAGAGAGGAAGAGAGAGAGAGAGAGACACAGACAAAAACATCAATCTGTTCCTGGATATGCCCTGACCCAGTAGAGTAATCTTGATTGTAGGTTTTTCCTTTTCATCACTGAATATTCTGTGCCAATCCCTTCTGGCCTACAAAGTTTCTGTTCAGAAACCAGCCGACAGTTCTATGGGAGCTCCCTTGTAAATTTTTTCTTGCTGCTTTTCAGAACTGCAGATGGCTGCTGCTTGGGCTGGGCTTGAGGTGCCCAGAAGAGATGAAGCTTCGACCCAAGACTGGCTGCCACTGGTGCTGGGCCTCGATGCACTCAGTGAGAAGTGCAGGGCACATTGAGGCCAAATGCTGCTTGTTTGGGGTTTGTGAACATTTGAGAGCCTTTAGGAAAGTCCACAGCATGAGCCAGGTCAGGATGTTTTCATGGAAAAGCCACTGGAAATGGCTTGGGTGAGCCCAGGTAAGTGGGGGTCTCAGGGAATCACCAGGTAGGGCAAACAGTGATACTCAGGTTGATAGAATCTCAGATATGGCTCCTACCTGGGGGCTGGGTGGGGGCTCAGAAAAGGGACAATGGCCTGTGCTGGCACTTCTGTCTGGGAAGAAGCTGCCCCTCCAGCCCTCACTCTGATGCCAGAGAATTCAGTCCCTCTTTGTATGTTCACATACAGCAACTTTCCAGCTGTTCAGAGGGTGTAAGTCCCATAAGTCTGTGTGTGGGCCCTTTAAGAGGAACACCTGGGACACCAGGCTCCCTCAGCCTCGCGCTCAGCCACAATCCCTGATGGTTCTACAGCCTTAAATCATGGGAACTTTTTTCCTGGCACTGGTTCTGATGTGGGTTGCACTGTTGCTCCTTAGGTGGGCCTCTGCAGCCAAGATATCCCTCCCCATTTCCAATCTCCACTCATGGGTGTGAAACCAGTCCCTTCCCTGTCTCTGCCCCTCCTACCAGTCTCCAGGTGGCTTCTCCTGTATGTCTTTGGTTACAGGACTTCTGTCTGCCTAGATTTCAGGAGGTCCAAATGATGGTGGTTCTGTAGTTTAGTTGTGATATTAATGTGGCTGTGGGGCAATTTGAATACTGCATTTACCTACTTCGCTATTGTGACCTATGATGGTAGTACTTTTTTTCATTGATTAATTTTAAAGACACAGAGAAAGGAAGGGAGAGGGAGGCAGGCAGGAAGGGAGAGAGGGATAGAGGGAGAGGGCAAGAGACACCGAGAGAGAGGAAGAGAGAAGCATTCATTTGTTGTTCCACTTTTGTTGTGCATTCATTGGTTGCTTCCATTATGAACCCTGACCAGGAATCGAACCCACAACCTTGATGTTTTGGGACAACAATCTAACCAACTGAAGTATCTGGCCAAGGCCCATGATAAAAGTACTTTAAAAGAATTTTTCCAACTATTTCTTTTTGTGTGTATTTTGATAGAGATTTACTTTTTCAAACATTACTTTTATTTTTTAATTTCTAAAAGTAAACATATACTTATAAAAAATGTGGAAAATACAAAAAAGATGAAAGTCACAATTATCTACTATCTTCCAACAGAGAAATTTGTTAATATACTTGCACAGTTCATTCCAGGATGTTTGTGTGTATGTGAGTACATATTTTGTTAACAGAATTAAATTACTTTATATTTTATCCTTCTTTTAAGCTATATTTTATTAGAGTGTTTTTACTCATTAAGAACTCTAAATAAAACATTTCCCGGCCCTGGCCGGTTGGCTCAGCGGTAGAGTGTCGGCCTAGCGTGCGGAGGACCCGGGTTCGATTCCCGGCCAGGGCACACAGGAGAGGCGCCCATTTGCTTCTCCACCCCTCCGCCGCGCCTTCCTCTCTGTCTCTCTCTTCCCCTCCCGCAGCCGAGGCTCCATTGGAGCAAGGATGGCCCGGGCGCTGGGGATGGCTCTGTGGCCTCTGCCTCAGGCGCTAGAGTGGCTCTGGTCGCAACATGGCGACGCCCAGGATGGGCAGAGCATCGCCCCTTGGTGGGCATGCCGGGTGGATCCCGGTCGGGCGCATGCGGGAGTCTGTCTGACTGTCTCTCCCTGTTTCCAGCTTCGGAAAAATGCAAAAAATAAAAAAAAATAAAATAAAACATTTCCCTCATGCCTGACCAGGTGGTGGCACAGTAGATAGAGCATCGAACTGGGATGCAGAGGACCCAGGTTCGAGACCCCGAGGTCACCAGCTTGAGCACGGGCTCATCTGGTTTGAGCAAAAGGCCCACCAGCTTGAACCCAAGATTGCTGGCTCGAGCAAGGGGTTACTCGGTCTGTTGAAGGCCTGTGGTCAAGGCACATATGAGAAAGCAATCAATGAACAACTAAGGTGTTGCAATGCGCAATGATAAACTAATGATTGCCTGACCTGTGGTGGCGCAGTGGATAAAGCATCGACCTGGAAATGCTGAGGTTGCCGGTTCGAAAACCTGGGCTTGCCTGGTCAAGGCACATATGGGAGTTGATGCTTCCTGCTCCTCCCTCCCTTCTCTCTCTCTGTCTCTCTCTCTCTTCGCTCTCTCTCTCCTTTCTAAAATGAATAAATAAAAAAATTTTTAAAAAAAGAAAAACTAATGATTGATGCTTTTCATCTCTCTCCGTTCCTGTCTGTCTATCCCTCTCCCTGACTCAGTCTCTGTCTCTGTAAAAAAAAAAAATAATAATTAATTAATTAATTAATTAAAAAATAAAAACATTTTCCTCATTAGAAATGTTGAGCCTGACCTGTGGTGGCGCAGTAGGTAAAGTGCCGACCTGGAACGCTGAGGTCCCTGGTTTGAAACTCCTGGCTTGTCCAGTCAAGGCCGATACAGGAAGCAGCTATGAGTTGATGCTCCCCGCTCCCTCCCTTTTCTCTGTCTCCTCTAAAATAAAAAAATAAAATCTTTTTAAAAGAGAGAAATGTTGAGTTATATAACATCTTTGTGTTTCTGTTTTCTCATTTGTACAATAGGTTAAATAATATACATACCTCAGTATAGTTGTGAAAATTTTTCATTAATTAATTAATTATTTTTCTTAAGTGAGAACTGGGAAGGCAGAGAGACAGACACCCCCATGCACCCCAACCAAGATCCACCCAGTAAGCCCCCTACTGGGCTCTGCTCTGCCCATCAGGGGCTGTTTTTCCGTTGCTCGACAGCTGAGCTGCTATTTTTAGCTCCTGAGGCAAGGCCATGGAGCCATCCTCAGTGCCCACCCACAACCAACTTGCTCCAACTGAACCATAGAGAGAGAAGGGAGAAGGGGAAGGGTGGAGAAGAAGATGGTCGCTTCTGCTGTCGAAGCGACCAGGAACTGAACCAGGAACTGAACCTGGGATATTCACACACTGGGTCAACGCTCTACCACTGAGCCAACTGGCCAGGACCAGTTGTGAAAATTAAATGAGATAATGTCACAAAGTGTTTAGCACATAGATTGAAAAAAAAATGGCCACAAATTCCTGCCATCCTTATGTGCATGCTTTCTGTTGTGTGCCTTAGCTGTAATTTGGACTAAAGTTGAAGCCTATTTCTCACTTCTTGGATTGCTGGCACAGCCTCCTGATTGGTTTTGACCAATCAAAAGCAGCAAAAGTGCAGTTGTGCATCTAATGAGCCAAGCCTTCACAATGATTTGAAGTTTTTGCTCTCATGCTACTGAACTCTGAGACTACAGTGTGAAGCCTGGATTAGCCTGTTAATGACACATGGTTCAGCCAAGAGCCCCCAAATCATTAGGCAGGCAAGTGAAAGTATCTTAAACCATTTAACTTCCAACCCCCAAGTTGAACTTTCAGATAACTACAAATGCAGGAGGGAAGTGGGTAGATCAGAAGAACTGCCTAGCTAAGCCCAGCTGAAACAGAGCACTGTCTTAAGCTTCTCTGTTTAAGTGTTTGTTATGAAGCAATAAAAAGATAACCAATATAGCAATCATAATTATTAACTCTTATTATTAACATATAAATCTGAAAGATGAGAATATGACACTGAGATTGTTTCTAAGCATTTTAAAATGTTAATCACTTAACACATATTTTCGTGTCAAGTGTGTATTTATATATATAAATATAAAGCAGGGCCTTAAATTTTGTTCATGCCTTGGTAGACATCAATACCGCAAAGACATCTATTCACATACATTCCCTAATCCCAAGGAACTAATAAATTATTGGATATCTTTCTTTATGTGCAACCTTAAAATCAGGACCAGAAGAGCCACCCCAAGTCTCCCCCATAAAATACTTCATACAGATTTGGTGGTTAAAACCTAATAATTTCCATAGTTACCTTTTAAAAACTTGAATAAACATGCTCTTAGTATTTTGCAAGTGATTGAAAATTAGTACATCTTTTTTTTTATTTTATTTATTCATTTTTATTATTAGAGAGAGAGGAGAAAGAGAGAGAGAGGAAAGAGATAGGGAGAACAGAAGAGGAGCAGGAAGCATCAATTCCCATATGTGCCTTGACCAGGCAAGCCCGGAGTTTCAAAACGGCAACCTCAGGGTTCCAAGTCCACGCTTCATCCACTGCGCCACCACAGGTCAAGCAGTACATCTTTATTTGAATATGCATGATAAGTAATTACAAAAGAGTTATAATTAATTATGACAGCAATGCTGTTTTTTTCATAAAGTTTTCATGGAGTCAGCTTTACGTGGGCAGTTAGCCTCTTAAGCTGTTCCCATTTCGGCACTGCCAAGGAAAGCAGAATCCATATAGCAACGCTGATTGTAGTGGCCCCACTGGCTTAGTGCTTAGTGCACAGCAGACACAACGCAAACTATTCTAGATGCATTTCTTGCTCATAGCAGGCTATTTGGTATTTTATAACTTATGGATCAGGAATCTTGTGACCCGGAGCAGTTAATTGATTCAAGATTAACCAGGTACCAAGTGGCTTAGCTGAAGTTCAAATATAAAATCCATTTAATTTCACAGGGTAAGGTTTTTAATCCTCTACAATTTGCTCCCAGTATGACTCTGCAGGCACTTGAGGAAAAGAATGTATTTAAAAGCCATTTTGATCTAATCAATAATGCTTAAAATAGGTGGTAAAGTGAGAAATATTTCAACTGTGATAAGTAAAACATGACCCCTCATTCTGTTCCACTGGCTTAAAATGTACTATAAGGGAGATGGTTCTTGGAACAAGCCAAGAAGTGTAATATTCATTTGTGTGAATTCTAAAAGGAAAGGAGAAAGAGTGCATAAACTTAAATATAATTTGAGTTCAGAGCTGAACCTGAACCTAGCAGGCCTGGTAGGTGGACTAAGAGATGCTGAAAAGCTCCTTTTTTTTTTTTTTTTTTTTTTTTTTTTTTTGTGAGAGAGACAGGGACAGAGAGAGGGACAAATAGGGACAGACAGGAAGGGAGAGAAATGAGAAGCACCAATTTTTCATTGCAGCACCCTAGTTGTTCATTGATTGCTTTCTCATATGTGCCTTGACTGGGGGGCTCTAGCTGAACCAGTAGCCAGTGCCCCCTTGCTCAAGCCAGCGACCTTGGGCTTCAAGCCAGCAACCATGGAGTCATGTCTTTGATCCCACGCTCAAGCCAGTGACCCTGCACTCAAGCTGGTGACCTCAGGGTTTCGAACCTGGATCCTCTGTGTCCCAGGCCAATGCTCTATCCCAGGCTGTGCCACTGCCTGGTCAAGCTCTCTCTTTCTTTTTCTTTTTTTTTTTTTTAATTTTCATAAATTTATTGATTTTAGAAAGAGAAAGGGAGAAAGAGAGAAACATGAACATTGATCCGCTCCTGTATGTGAGCTGACCGGATCGAACCTACAACCTCTGTGCTTTGGGACAATACACGAACCAACTGAGCTATCATTCAGGGCAAAAGCTGCCTTTACTATTCTGAAATATACCTGCTGTTTTACTGCCACAAAAAATGGGAAAAATTCCATTTTAATATGAGCATGTTTTTCAAAAGATCCAAAATATGAACTTATATCTGAGCAACCAAACTTCCCAATAATAGCAGTAAAAGGCTGTTAGAGTCTTTATTTGCACAATTCCAATGCTTTCCTTTTAATTGATTAATTAAAGTGCCCTTGTGTGTCTGTATTTTTATACTATGAAGGTTTTTTTGTTTCATTTTGTTTTAAATTTTCATTTTATATGCTATGGAGGTTTTGAAAAGGATTTAATATTAGAATCATTGCCTGACCATGGTGGTGCAATGGATAAATTGCTCCTGTTGAGGAGTGAGAGAGAAAGGTACAGGAGAGGAACAGGAAGCATCAACTTGTTATAGCTGCTTCTCACATGTGTCTTGACTGGGCAAGCCCTGGGTTTTGAATTGGAGACTTTAGCATTCCAGGTCAATGCTCCACCACAGGTCATACAATAAAATCTTCAAAAAAAATAATCATAGAACTGGGGGGAAAATTTAAATATCTTTTTTTAAAAACTGAATATTGACTGCATTCAAGGTCTCATTCCTAAGAAATAGTTTAAAATTTTTAAATAATTTAAATTTAATAATTTTAGAGAAAAAGTGAAAAATATTGTTATTCCACTTTTTTATGCATTCGTTGGTTCATTTTTGTATGTGCCCTGACCAGGGTTCTAACCTACAACCTGGAGTATCAGGATGGTGCTCTAACCAAATAAGCTACCTGGACAGGGTAAAAAAAAAATTAACAGTGATTTAAATCACACACACAAGAATATCTAAAATGTATAGCTAGAAGAATGAAAATCCACTCCCCTCCTAATAAAAAAAAACAACCCATTACTTTCAGTGTACAGTTGATGTGTTGCAGAACTGTGCACCTAAAACCTGTATAATTTTGTTAACCAGTGCCACCCCAATAAAAAAACCCCAAAAAAGAAAAGAGAAAAAAATATATATATATCACTAGACTCTGAGAAGCTCCCTGGATGCTGTAATGCCAGTGGTTGCGGCCAGATGGTTCACATTGAATTCGGTCAGACGGTAGAGGAATGCAGAGTCAGAAAGTGTTGGGCCAGTGTCATTTATTGGAGGCTCGCAGAGATGGGCAAGTGATTAAGCAAAGAAAAACCACTTTTCTTGGTGGAGAGCAAGGGATCAGAAACACTGCCCCTCATGGTGGGGGCTGAGGGAATCAGGGAACCACACCTTGCAGTGGTAGAAGAGTGATCTGGGATAATCACCTCAAAGGGAAAGCACTCAGAGCTTTTCATAGAGACACACATGTGGCTTTGTGCCATGTGCTCACACACTAATTTTGCAAAAGTGCTTTCAGCCGGGAAACCAGTGAGCAAGCCTAACACAGCTGTTTTCCCCACAATGTCCTCCATAAATGCATCCCCCAACTTACTCAGTCAAAAGTAACACCAGCCTAAATTTTGTGTTAATCATCATCTTGCTTCTTTTTATAGTCTTACTACTTGTGTTTGTTTCCCTAAACAGAATTGGTGATGTGTGTGTGGGGAGGGGGAAGAGTGTGTTTCTATTTTTGAACTCTGCATAAATTGAATCCTATTGTATATACTTTTCTGTGACTTGCTTTTTTAATTCTTGCTTTAAAAAAAAGTATATTGTGCCTGACCAGGCAGTGGCACAGTGGATAGAGCATCGGACTGCGATGTGGAGGACCCAGGTTCGAGACCCCAAGGTCGCCAGCTTGAACGCGGGCTCATCTGGTTTGAGCAAAGCTCACCAGCTTGGACCCAGGGTCGCTGGCTCGAGCAAGGGGTTACTCGGTCTGCTGAAAGCCCAAGGTCAAGGCACATATGAGAAAGCAATCAATGAACAACTAAGGTGTCACAACGAAAAACTGATGATTGATGCTTCTCATCTTTCCGTTCCTGTCTGTCTGTCCCTATCAGTCCCTCTCTCTCTGACTCTCTGTCTCTGTAAAAAAACAAAACAAACCCCCACCCCCACCCCTAAAAAAAGCATATTGTGCCTGACCTGTGGTGGCACAGTGGATAAAGTGTCAACCTGGAATGCTGTGTTCACTGGTGCGAAACCCTGGTCTTGCCTCGTCAAGGCATATATGGGAGTTGATGCCTCTTGCTCCTCCCCTACTTCTCTCTCTCTCTCTCTCTCTCTCTCTCTCTCCGCTCTCTAAAATGAATAAAATCTTTAGATAAAAAATACAAAAAACATATTGATGTGCACCTGAAACCTGTATAACTTTACTAACCAATGTCACCTACATAAATATAATAAAAATCTAACATCTTGGGCCTTCTTTCAGTAATTGATATAGATTACTGAAAGAAGGCCCAAGATGTTAGATAACCAAGATTGTGGCCTCCATACATTGCAATGTAATCTTTGCTGAAGAAAATAAATGAGTGGAAATGGAAAAAAAGGAAAGTTAAAAAGTTGGGAAAACAGCTGTGTTAGGCTTGCTCACTGGTTTACCAGCTGCAAAGACTTTGCCTGATTAGTGTGTGAGCAAGTAGCAGTGCCACGTATGGATAGTCTCTGTAAGGCTGTGGGTGCTTTCCCTTGGGGGTGATTCTCCTAGACTGCTCTTCCGCCACCAGGAGGTGTGGTTTTCCTGATCCCTTTTCCTTCACGGAAAAAGCAGGATTTCCTTTATTAGCCCTTTTCCTTTTTTGTTTACCTGCCTGTCTTTGTGAGCCTCCAATAAGTGGGTATGGCCTGACGCTTGCCGGCTCCACAGTTCCTCTACTGTCTGCCTGAATTCAATGGAACCTCACCACGGCCATGACCATTACATCTGGCATAGTGGGCAGGATTTGGATCAGATTGGTATGGAGCTGCTGACACCCTTGAAGGGTGGGGTAGAGAAGTGCTCATTGTTCTCAACATGTGGTTCCCTGTGGCTGTTCTTTTGGGAGCCATGGGCTGGGTGTTTTTTTACAGCCCTGCAAGAAGAAGCTGAGAGCTCTGTGCGAGAAGCTGCCCGAGGTTTAAAGCTCCAGGATGAATTGCAGACAGAGCAGCAACAACAGCATGAGCTAGAACAGTCACTGGAGAAAGAGCTGCAGTCTGAGAACTGTAAGTCAGGCTACAGGTTGAGAACCAGAGATAGTGTGAACTGGAACGAGGGCTGGAGGAGGAAGCCGACCAGCTTTGATAGCTGCAGTGTGAGATGCAGGCTGAGCACCAATGGCACCTGGAATTGAAGTGATCTCTGGAGAAGGAATTACAGGTTCATGAGTTGCAGTTTTCCATGGAAGCAGAATGTTGGCAGTGACAGGTGTTCAAGAAACAACTGTGGGTTCAAGAACTCAAGTCTCAGCTTCATGTTGAAAGCTGGCAGCCACAGGAGCTGAAGCAGGCACAGAAGATGAAGCTGCACTCAAGCCAGCTAGTGGCTCTGAGTGGGTGTAAGCAGGTGTTTCCAATTCCTCCTCTTCTGAGGAGGAGGTTTGGGCTGAAGCTGCCATCCACAGACTCAGAGCCTGGACAGTGGTCACCAGAAGGTGAAAACCCAGCAACCAAGAGTCCCTCAAGGGCAGGCACAGTCTCCTCCACAGGTAGTGGAGCACTCTGTGGCCTATCTTTACAACCAGGCAGAGCTGATGGACTTGGGGGCGCAATTCAGGCAGAAACCCACTAAATCACTGGCAGCCTGGTTGCTGCAGTTGTGAGACATAGGATTGGATGGCATCATGCTCTCCAAAATAGAGATGGAGCAATTGGCCGCCATTGCCATGCACTCCTCCTTGAGGCAGCATCTTCAGAACTGCTATGACAACCCAGGAAACCATACCCTATTAGAATGGGTGATGGACACCATTCGTATGGTCTGGCAGAATGCTGGAGACTTGCTGGGGTTAGTGAGTTCGTGGCAGTGCTATAGTGAATTAGTAAAAGTCCTTTGGGAACTAGATATGAAGAATGCTGCTTTCAACCAGAGGTCCTGTGGGCCAGATGAGGAAGTGTTTACAGCAGGAATGAGGGATCTTATTCTCTACAGCACTCCATCAGCCCCTTTTGGGTCACTTGTGGATATCCCGGGTCCCTATGTGAGACAACCCACCAATGCAGATACACAGATGGTAGCAGATTTGGGGGCACTGAAAGCAGCACAGAATCAGAGCTGTGAGGGCTGCTGCCCCCATGACTAACAAGAAAAATGGGCCTATAAATTTTACTCAGACACAAATGTGGGTAGATCTGATTGCAGCTGGGGCAGATAGGGAGAAATTAGATGGCAAGCCCAATAAAGTTCTTTGGAGCTTTGGCAGCAGCTTAAACAAGAACAGAAATTCAAGTCACTGGGACAAATGGCCCCAGAAGCTACCAATAAAATGGTTGGTTCATGGTTGGTATGGTTACAAGATTATATGATGGAGGCCACTGAGGGAGAAGAGGACCCCCAAGACCTGCTGTTCCAGTTTGAATAGTGGGTAGACCTAGGGACCCATCTAATAGGGAGGGTGAGGATCAGAGGCCCCATGTGGAACTGGCAATCCACTGGTCCCCTTCTAATTTACAATGGGTGTTGGCCTTGGTGAATACCAGTGCAGAATGTTCCCTCCTCTATGGAAATCCAGAGTGGTTCAGTGGGACCCCAGTGGCCATTGACGGTTATGGGGGCCAAACTGTTCGAGTGAAGCCAATAACTATTCCATTGGGGATAGGAAGACTGCCTCCTAAGCCTTATAAGGTGTATGTATCCCCTATTCCTGAATATATTTTGGGGGTAGATGTCTTATAAGGACTGTGGTTGGAAACTACAGCTGGGAGTTCTGCCTGCTAGTCTGGGTTGTGAAGGCAATATTGCGGGGATATGCAGCACATTCCCCCTTGCAATTACCCATTCCCCAGCATGTGACTAGAACAAAGCAGTAGCGACTGCCCGGCAGGCATGCAGAAATCATGGAGATGATCCTCAAACTATAAAAGGTGGGGATCATCCAGCCAGCGCACAGCCCTTACCACTCCCCGGTATGGCCTGTGCGCAAACCAGACAGAACCTGGTGAATGACAATAGATTACAGAGAACTTAATAAAGTTGTTCCCCCTTTGCATGCTGCTATTCCCTCGATAGCTAACCTGATGGATCAGTTAAGCCATGAGTTGGGGACATACCACTTTGTGGCAGATTTTGCTAACATCTTTTTCTCTATTGATATAGCTGTGGAGTCGAGACCAATTTGCCTTCAGTTGGGAAGGGAGACAATGGACCTTCACAGTGTTACCACAGGGCTATTTGCATAGCCCCACCTTGTAACATGGACTGGTGGCTGCTGACCTGGCTAAATGGAAACAGCCAGAGGCAGTTCGCATGTACCATTATATTGATGATATTATGCTAACTAGTGACTCTCTTCCAGAATTGGAGCAAGCAGTGCCTACCGTGCTATCCCATTTGAAAGCATGTGGCAGAAGTCAATGAGGGCAAATTATCTGTTAAGTTCCTGGGGGTTGTCTGGTCGGGTCAAAGGTTATCCTTGATGCAAGTATAGATAAGATCCAAGCATACACTGTGCCCACTACAGTAAAGCAGTTATAGGAATTCCTAGGTCTGTTGGGGTGTTGCGAGCATTCATACTCCAGTTAGCTCAGTTACTGCATCCTTTATATCACCTTATTCGGAAAAGGGTTCACTGGGATTGAACTGAACAGGCACAATGTGCGTTTGCAGCAGCTAAGAGAGCTGTCAAGGTGGCACAGTCCTTGAATGTGTTTGATCCTGCCAGGCCCTGTGAAATTGAGGTATATGTCACCTCTGAGGGGTTTGGATGGGACTTGTGGCAACAAACAGAGCGCCTACAGCAACCTTTTGGATTTTGGTCCTAACTGTGGAAAAGCGCTAAAGTCCGTTATGCATTAGTGGTGAAACAGTTGACAGCTATGTATGCTTACCTCCTAGTCACTGAGAGTATTACGACCACAATTCCAGTTACAGTCAAAACAACATACCCTATTGCAGAATGGATGAGAGATTGGGCGACCAAACCCCTTAGTAGTATGGCCCAAATGTCCACCCTGGGCAAGTGGGGTGCATACTTGCAACAACGCTGTGCTCTTAGCACCAGCCCATTGAGCAGAACTTCAGGAAATCTTGGGTCCAGTCACGTATGTGACCTTAGAGTTAGGTGCAGCTGGTGCTCAGGAGGCAGAACCTGAAGTCAGTCCTACCAGGAGGGGCGAATGCCCATCCCCAAGGATGCCTGGTATACTGATGGTTCCAGCGGGGGCCAACTGGCCAAGTGGACGGCCATAGCCTTCCATCCAGCCACTGAGACTATTTGGATGGACACAGGTACAGGCCAGAGCAGCCAATGGGTGAAATTAAGAGTGGTATGGCTAGTTGCCCGTAATGAACCTTCCTTTACCTCTGGTGATGTGCAGCAACAGCTGGGCTATCGTGGACTGACACTTTGGATTGCCACCTGGCACATTAACCACTGGGTGGTAATGCATCATCTGATACGGGGTCAGGCCATGTGGCAGGACTTATGGGAAATAGGACACCAGAAGCAGGTGACAGTATACTGTGTCACAGGGCATGCCCCTCTAGCCCATCCTGGAAATGATGAGGCAGATACATTGGCAAGGGTGCGATGGTTGGAGACTGCACCTGCAGGTGATATGGCGCAGTGGCTCCACCAGCGCCTGCTCCATGTGGGACAGAAAACTGTGTGGGCTACGGTTAAGGCTTGGGACTTGCCAGTGTCCTATGCAGAGGTACTTGCAGCCTGTGATCAATGTGCAGTATGTTCCAAGGAGCACCCTCGGAGACCACTGGTGTCACCTGGACAGATCCAGAGAGGTCATGTTCCACTGACACGGTGGCAGATAGACATCATCGGACCTTTACTAAAGTTGGACAGGTACCAGTATGCAGTCACCTGTGTAGATACTGCCACCGGTCTGCTTGCTGCTTACCCCGCCCGTAACCCTGACCAGAGGGCAGTCATACAGACTCTGGACCGCCTGAGTGCTACGTACAGGCAGCTGCTGGTCCTAGAAAGTAACAATGGTACCCATTTCACAGGTTCTATGCTGAAGCAATGGGCTCAAGACCTAGGGTGTTGGAGACCGAATAAATAAACAGGGTATTTTTACAATCTGGACAGAGATGCTGGGCCCAAACCCCACCTCATTTGCCTAGTTAACAAAGAGCTACACCTGATTCTCATGTGTCTCACACATGTTCTCCAGAGGAGGCTGGAAGCTAGTTTCTTATTAGTGTAAAGTAGATTTGGATGGTATGGTGGGGGTTGTCTTTGAGTTGCCTTAGACACTTAATTGAATTGCTGATGGACCACATTTTGTTCTATGAATAAAAGTGGATGTGTTTCTGGGAGCACGGACGTATGGCTAAGGAACAGTAGAGACTGTTTGCCATGGCGTCCTCCTGAACCCATCAGTATGTATATATCTTTAAGTCCCTGTCTATCGTTTATTTCAATTCCATGCCTTTTCTTGTTTGAAGACCCTGTAATATACTTGTCGTGGCTGGACCTTGACAATTGGTGCCCATACGTGTGACCATCGAAAAAGGGAGAGGAGAGTTAATGGAACTTTCCAGAAGTGTGCACACGAAGTAAGTATACTTTTTTTTTTTCATTTTTAGAGAGGAGAGAGAGAGAGGGAGAGAGAGGAGAGAGACAGAGAGAGAAGGGGGGAGGAGCTGGAAGCATCAACTCCCATATGTGCCTTGACCAGGCAAGCCCAGGGTTCAAACCGGGGGGCTCAGCATTTCCAGGTCGACGCTTTATCCATTGTGGCACCACAGGTCAGGCCACACGAAGTAAGTATAAAGCTTCTAGACAGTGAAGCTTTTAAGTAGAGTTTGGGGGGAGAGTATAATAATAAAGTCACACGAAGTAAGTATAAAGCTTTTAGAGAGTAAAGCTTTTAAGTAGAGTTTGGTGAGAAAGTATAATAAGAAATAATTCGGGGAAAAATAAATATGAGAGTTGTAGGATCAAAAGTGAGGAACTTTTTTTGTACAAATGTTTTTATTTGAGAAGAAGCTGTTTGAACAGAATGACGTAGAAACAGAGGAATGTAAATATGAGAAAAACTTGGAGTCTGAGAATAACTCGGGAGATGAAAATATCACAGCTTTGGCATTTTAAACTTTGCACCTCTGCAGCTCTTCTGCTCCCAAAGTCTTTGCCTCAGACCCTTGGAGATCCCCACTCCAACAAGCTTTGGATCAGGCTCGAGATTCAGAGGAAAAAATGGAGGAATTCAGCACTATTAGGCAAAGTCCTGATGAGCAATATCAAGAATTTGTTTCACAGCTGATTATGGCAGTTGAAAGAATAGTGATAGAAAAAGAAGTTTATATCAAAATATGCGCTGATGTTGAGACCTCATACATGCAAAGTCTTGCATTTGGCACAGACCTTAAGGTGAGGATTCCAAGAATTCTTGATAAAAGGTAGGACAAACGAAAGAAAGAAGGTCAGGGAAACACTTCTGCCTTTCTGCCTGTGAATCTTGTTTCCAATGCAGCGGCTGGGTTGGGCCCAGACTGGCAGAGGCTGCAGCCAAGGGGAAGGTAAAGCAGCGAGGTGAATGGATAAGCCTTCCCCACCCTGGTAAACTAGGTCTGCCGCTAGGATGGGATTGAGATGGAGGCTCTCAGGGGCCCCATGACTCAGCATGATTAGTCTAGGCTGCCAGTTGCAACAGCTATTAGAATTTGAGCTTTAGTAAATAAAAAGACGTTAAGAGTTTGGGAAAATTACAGCTTTTCCCCATTATTCTCTAACTTTCTCTAAACTATCATTTTACTTCTTTCCTATGCTATGCCTGGAAAGAGGGCGAAGGGGGAGCCTGTTTGGATATGCCTAGACAAAATCTCATACGGCCAACTTGAGACTTTTCAAGAGAGATTTGTCTAGTATTTATCCTTACCACATTCCTATTAAAATAGCTCTACATAAGACCAAGCAGGCACATTCTAATCTCTAAAATCCCGGGTTTCACTCTTGATATGTGTAATTGTATGTGAAGTCTATGTTTAATGTTTAAATGTGCCTGTCTTCAAGGCCTGAATTAAGTTTATGCATGCAAAAATTGGAAATGCTGGCTCTAATATTGTAAAAATAAAATATCATCCCTACAAATTAAAAAATTTAATTGGAACAAGTAACACACGCTCAATGAAATTTGGATAAAATGAAATGTAGATTCTAAAGACTTCCTAATTTAGCCAAACTGCTCCAAGCTAAAG
Organism: Saccopteryx bilineata; assembly: GCF_036850765.1. Taxonomy (NCBI): domain Eukaryota; kingdom Metazoa; phylum Chordata; class Mammalia; order Chiroptera; family Emballonuridae; genus Saccopteryx; species Saccopteryx bilineata. The sequence goes on from NC_089491.1 coordinate 192,794,701, forward strand.
TTACTGCAGCTGCAAAGCTTGAAACAGGGTGGATTTGCTTAACAAAGGTGTAAATTTTTTTTTTTTACTCTTTGAATTGCCTGTTGATTGATTGGGTAGAAGTGTTTTGATGGATGTGGGAGTGCTACTTGAAAGTACGTTTGCTGCATTTTGTTGGACGTTGGCATTGAGAGGGGTGTTTCTTGCAGGGTTTTTTTTTTTTTTTTTTTTTTTTGTATTTTTCTGAAGCTGGAAACGGGGAGAGACAGTCAGACAGACTCCCGCATGCGCCCGACCGGGATCCACCCAGCACGCCCACCAGGGGGCAATGCTCTGCCCACCAGGGGGCGATGCTCTGCCCCTCCGGGGCATCGCTCAGCCGCGACCAGAGCCACTCTAGCGCCTGGGGCAGAGGCCAAGGAGCCATCCCCAGCGCCCGGGCCATCTTTGCTCCAATGGAGTCTTGGCTGCGGGAGGGGAAGAGAGAGACAGAGAGGAAGGAGGGGGAGGGGGTGGAGAAGCAAATGGGCGCTTCTCCTATGTGCCCTGGCTGGGAATCGAACCCAGGTCCCCCGCACGCCAGGCCGATGCTCTACTGCTGAGCCAACCGGCCAGGGCCTCTTGCAGTTTTTGAGGTCAACATGTTGTGGAGTGTACTCAACAAATGCTTAAGGGTCAATTGTAAATAATATAAAAAAAAAGAGGGGGGAGTCATGTCCTGGAACTCCTGCAAATCTATTTACTTTGAAGAATTTCTTTTGAATGCTGATGTACAGGAGATGCCAGGCCTCTTTCTTTTGCAAACTTCTACCTTTTATTTGATTCAGCTAGTAACACTGTTTGCCTTTTTCTAAATAGTTTCAGATATACAGAAAAAGTTTATATAGGCGGATGTGGACCCTCAAAACCCTCAGCGAGATATTCTGAGCATTGCTTTTTTGTTTGTTTTTTGTTTTTGTGACAGAGATAGAGAGAAGACAGATAGGAAGGGAGAGAGCTGAGAAGCATCAATCATTAGTAGGGATTTTTTTTTGTTGTTGTTGTTTTACAGGGACAGGGAGAGAGTCAGAGAGAGGGATAGACAGGGACAGACAGACAGGAATGGAGAGAGATGAGAAGCATCAATCATCAGTTTTTCGTTGCGACACTTTTAGGTGTTCATTGATTGCTTTCTCATATGTGCCCTGACTGCGGGCCTTCAGCAGACCGAGTAACCCCTTGATCGAGCCAGTGACCTTTTTTTTTGCTCAAGCCAGATGAGCCCATGCTCACACTGGCAACCCCCGGGTCTTGAACCTGTTTCCTCCGCATCCCAGTCCGACGCTCAATCCACTGTGCCACCGCCTGGTCAGGCCTGAGCATTGCTTTTTTTTTTTTTTTTTTTAAATATTTTATTTATTGATTTTTAGAGAGAAGGGAGAGAGAGAGAGAGAGAGAGAGAGAAGGGGGAGGAGCAGAAAGCATCAACTCCCACATGTGCCCTGACAGGCAAGCCCAAGGCCTCGAACCAGCAACCTCAGTGTTCCAGGTCAATGCTCCATCCCACTGCGCCACCACAGGTCAGGCCTGAGCATTGCTTTTAAGGTCTGTAATGACCAAGAGGAAAAGAAAAGGCAGACAAAGCCCAAAAGAGATCAGGAAAAATACCAGCTCTTGGCATACGCCCTTAAAAGCTCCAATGCCTCAAGAGGGCCTCATAGGACTCATCAGGGTCCTGCTTCAAGAGTGGAAAGGAAGGTCATTGAGCTGAGGCCTGCCACGCTTCTCTGCCCCTACCAGGGACATACCTTTGCTGTAGGAAAAAAAAGGGAAACTGGAAGGTAAGCTGCCCCTCATTCTTCTAAGGGAGGGTTCAGTCTCTTCCAGCCCTGCTCCAGCCACCTGTGACCTGACCTTGCCCAGCCTGCTGAGACTTGCCACTGAAGGCTAAAGGTGCCCAGGGCTGTCACCCCATCTCATGACACTGTGGACGAACCTAGGGTATTTCTTCCAAGTAGCAGGTACACTGATCTGCCTATTTTAGGCTGGGACTTGCTCCTAATTTAGATGAATTTACCTCTGCCACCCAGTTTATCCCAAGGTTCTCTTCAACACACCACAGCTGCAGAGCTCCAGGGAAAGGCACCCTGGTTTCATCTCTCCAGTTTAAAGAAAACGGAATCTCCATCTCCATACGTGCTGCAGAGGGCTTTACCAGTCTATCTCAATCATTATCAGCTAGAAGCAGTGGTCATTGGGACTTGGATTCTAGCTGCAAAGTGTGGAAATGTGACCACAACTCCAGTGCCTTGTGGACTTTTCCTGAAAACATGTGACTCCTGCTCCTTGGGACAGTTCTCAGACTGAACTGGGGTTAGGTTACATTTAAAAATAATATGAAGCAATGATGGTGTAAACATGGATTTGGTGAAATTACATTAACATGTTAAGGACATTTAAGACTGTAAGAATTTTTATTATAGATCCTACTGTATTAGTTAAGACTTGATAATATAATAACTTCATTGTATTAGGACACTTGTTATAGTATCTGTTAGCATTGGATATTTCAATTTTGTTGTTTATTTTATAGTTTTCCAGTCTGCCTCCAAATCGAAACATAGGATTCAGATGAGTATGAATCACAGTACACGAATTGAAATTTAAAAAATAATAAAAATAAAAAGGGGGATATGTTGGGGACTGAATAAATAAACAGGGTATTTTTGCAATCTGGACAGAGGTGCTGGGCCCCAACCCCACCTCATTTGCCTAGTTAACAAAGAGCTACACCTGATTCTCATTTGTCTCACACATGTTCTCCGGAGGAGGCTGGAAGCTAGTTTCTTATTAGTATAAAGTAGATTTGGATGGTGTGGTGGGGGTTGTCTTTGAGTTGCCTTAGAAACTTAATTGAATTGCTGATGGACCACATTTTGTTCTATGAATAAAAATGGATGTGTTTCTGGGAGCAGGCACATTATGGCTAAGGAAAAGTAGAGACTGCTTGTCATGGCGTCCTCCTGAACCCATCTGCATGTATATATCTTTAAGTCCCTGTCTATCATTTATTTCAATTCCATACCTTTTCCCGTTCGAAGACCCTGTAACATACTTGTTGTGGCTGGACCACAACACTAGGGGTGGACTGGAAGTACCATGTCCCCTACCACTCACAGGCTGCTGGTATCACTGAGTGGTATAATAGACTCTTAAACAGGAACTGTGACAGGAGGGGAGCACCAGCTCCCTTACTGGATGGACATGCTGCTTGTGGACAGTACTCTGGATTTTGAATGAGAGACCATTATTGGGGGGGGGAAGTTCTGGTGGAGGCCCTCCTGCACCAGGCAGCTGCTCCCATCCAGGTGCAGATATGCACCAACAACGCTTTACTCAAGCTGGGCTTTGGACCATGAGGCGTTATCTTGCCTGCCCCAACAGCCCTCCTTAAAGGCCAATGGCTTTAATGGACATGGCCCTGGACTGTACAGGCCCCCACCTACGATGGGTGGCCTTGTTGGCACCATGGGGAAAGGGGCTAGAGGTGGACCTCCAGTTAACTCCCTGAGCAACCAGCACTTGGCCACCTAAGATAGAAGTGTATTATCCCTTGAGTGCTCAGGGAGACAGCATTATGAAGGGCACCTTTGTAATTTCTTTATGGCCTATAATTCTCTCATTTTGCTGCACATAGAACCAGCAGATCCCAGTGTATAAGCCAATAAGATTTGGCATGCCAGCCTGGGTCAGCATCTAGTACCAGCTACTGTGCTATGGATAAAACTCTGTCCTGTGTTCTGCCAGAAGCGAAAGATTTGCCTCTCTTAGTGCTGCTGATCACTCTCTCATTTTGCCCATGGCTTGTGCTTTGTAATTCTGTTCAGGTAATGTGTACCTCACTCCTTGCACAGGAACCATTGTAGAAGATACCTGTCACGTAGATTGTGAGTCGAGCAACCCTAAAGGGTTGAAATGTGGGCAAACAGCTGTGTTAAGCTTGCTCGCCAGTTTACCAGCAACAAGCACTTTGCCTGACTAGTGCATGAGCACATAGCAGCGCCATGTGTCTATGGTCTATGTAAGGCTGCAGTGCTTTCCCTCTGGGCGATTCTCCCAGATCACTCTCCCACCTCTGTGAGGTGTGGTTTTCCTGCTCCCTTGCTCTTCAATAAGAAAAGCAGGTTTTCCTTTATTAGCCCTTTTCCTTGTTTGTTCACTCGCCTATCTTTGCAAGCCTGCAATAAGCAGGTATGGCCCAATGTTTTCTGGATCTGCAGTTCCTCTTCTGTCTGCCTGAATTCAGTGAGAACCTGCCTGGCCTCGGCCAGCTATATTACAAAAATAAAAGCGTATTGATTCATCCATTTACATTTCTTTTTCTTTAAGTGAGAGGGGAGATAGTGACAGACTCCCAGCACCGACCAGGATACACCCGCGCCACCTATCTGGGGCCCAATACCCAGCTATATTTAGGGCTCCCATGGAGCTATTCCCAGAGATGGAGGCCATGCTGGAAACAATTGAGCCAACACTGGGGGAAAGAAAGAGGAAAATAAAGGGTGGGAGGAGAAGCAGATGGTGGCTTCTCCTGTGTGCCCTGACCAGGGATGGAACTCGGCAAGTTCCAGTGCTGGGCAGATGCTCTATCCACTCAGCAAACCGGTCAGGTCCCATTCATTTACTTTCAAGTCTATGGTATTTCATTTTATAATATACTGTATTTACTGATGTATAAGACACTCCCATGTATAAGACATACCTTAATTTAGGGTCTGAAATTTGAAAAGAAATGTATTATATAAAGTTCTTTTTTTTAATATTTTAAAATTTATTTATTCATTTTTAGAGAGGAGAGAGAGAGATAGAGAGGGAGAGAGAGGAGAGAGAGACAGAGAGAAGGGGGGAGGAGCTGGAAGCATCAACTCCCATATGTGCCTTGCCCAGGATTTCGAACCGGCGACCTCAGCATTTCCAGGTCGACGCTTTATCCACTGTGCCATCACAGGTCAGGCTTACATAAAGTTCTTGAACTCAAGTTTTATTCCTCATAAAATTCATACAACTCATCACCGTGAAAACTCCCATCCATTAGCTCATCCTCATCTGTCTGATGACCAATCACTGTCTTCAACAATGAACGCAAAAACAAGCGTGAAAAAGTGGGTAATGCAAGAAAAAAAAAAACTACAACCACTGTATAAATAGCACCCAGTTTTTAGACCTCAAATTTTTCAGGACACGGTGCATCTTATACATGGTAAAATACAATACTCTTGGTAGACAGCTAGTCTACCGATTGTCAAATGCAGCTATGATACCTACCCTCCCAATCTGCGGTTATATTTTTAAGGTCAGGTTGGTTGTTTTGCTTAACTTTAATGCATTCAAATCTGTCCATCTCTCTGGTCAGTGATTTTTATGATGGTCCACTATGTCATCTCCAAAAAGCCCTAGTTTCCGTTCAGGTCTTTGATGTGCCTCCAACCACGGGGGTAGGAGGGAGCAGTGTCTTTCCTTCCGCAGGACCGATCGCCGGTCCCCTCGGCCAGGGTCCTCTCCGCCCGAATCCCCGCGCCGGTCTCCGCCCCGGCTGGTCCCCACCAGGCTAACTATCTCCAGCACACAGAATAGCTCCACATTTTACTAACACAGGCACGTGCTTGGTCACTCACAACAGTATCTCCCGTAGTGCTCCTAAGCGCCTTGCACTAAAGTTTCCATCATTCCATGTGAAAACGCCCTGGCGAGCTTTTTTGGACCCCGAACATTTGAGAGGATACATAACTAACACGTGATTAGCGACGATCCGTCCCCTCCAACACTTTGCCTCGAGGACGCCATGGCCCGCCTCCTTTAGGGTGACGGAACACGCAGGCGCAGGTTCAGTCGGCCTGCGCTTCCGCGGCGCACAGAGAAGTGCGCCTGTGCGAAGGAACACCTCGCCCCGCCCCCGATTTGCTATAAGGCCTTGAACTTCTCGCGAGACGCTTCGTTTACTCGCTCGCTGCCGGGGTTGGAGGTTATAGCGAGGGTCTCGCGCACCAGTGGACGAGTGGAGAAAGATGGCTGTGGAGTCTCGCGTCACCCAGGAGGAAATTAAGAAGGAGCCGGAGAAACCAATCGACCGGGAAAAGGTGAGGGACATGAAAGAGGTTGTGGAGGGCCGACGGGGCGCAAAGCGGGGCCCGCAGAGTGCGAGGAGGAGGCCTGCGGGAGGCGGCGGGGCGGTCGGTGGGAGGCAGTGGGGCCCGCGGTGGCCGGCCGGATCACTGGCGCTTCTCCTCCCGTCCAGACGTGCCCGCTGCTGCTGCGCGTCTTCACCACCAACAACGGGCGCCATCACCGCATGGACGAGTTCTCCCGGGGGAACGTGCCGTCCAGCGAACTGCAGATCTACACCTGGTGAGCGGGCGGCGGCCCGGAGCGGGGCGGGTTTTGCCGCTTGGGGCGGGAACGGCCTGAAGACCATGGGAGCTCCGCGCGATGCCGCCTCCTAGCTGTCGTCGTGTCCAACAAAGCCCATGAACCCGTGTGGTTTCTGATGTATGCGAATGGAAATGTCCTGCGTGGGCCGAGTGGAGCCCAGGACCTGCTGACCGTCCCGGTGTACCGCAGTCTACCCCCCATCCCTACCCCCGGCTGACACGCACCTCACGTTTTGTACCTGCGTGGAGTTTTTGCTCTAATGTCATAATGGCTTTTTTCTTCTTTTTTAAAAAATATTTTATTTATTGATTTTTTAGAGAGAGAGGAGTGAGAGAGAGACAGAGAGAGAGAGAAGAGGGAGGAGCAGGAAGCATCAACTCCCATATGTGCCTTGACCAGGCAAGCCCAAGGTTTCGAACCCGCGACCTCAGTGTTCCAGGTGGACGCTTTATCCCACTGCGCCACCACAGGTCAGGCCATAATGGCTTTTTAATAACAAAAAGGTCTATGATTATTTCACGTGTGGGCTCTTTGGTTACATTTGCCATTTTAATTATTTTTAAGGGTACAATTTGGTAGCAGTAAGTAGTCACATTGTGCAACCATTACCGTTCCTTATCTCTAAACCTTTTTAAATGCCCTCCACTCCTGACCAAGAGGTGGCGCAGTGGATAGCGCGTCCACCTGGGACTCTGAGAACCCAGGTTCAAAACTCCAAGGTTCCTGATTGAGCAGTGCCACCGGGTTGAGTGTGAGATCATAGACATGACCCCTAAGGTCACTGGCTTTAGCAAGAGTTCTCTGGCTCTGCTGGAGCCCCCCAGTCAAGGCAGGAATGAGCAAGCAGTCAATGAACAAGTACATAACTGCAACTAGGAGTTGATAACCTCTCATTTCTGTACCTGTCTGTTGCTAAAAATACAAAAAGAACAAAAAAACCCACCAGGAATTCTGCACTTAGTAACAGCTCTCCATCTCTCCCTTCACCCGGTGTGAGGGTAGACACCACTCTACTTTATCTGAATTTGCCTGTGCTAGGCATTTTGTATAAATGAAATTACAGTGTTTGTCTGTTGTGGCAACAATGAACTATTCGGAGACCAGATGAAATGCTCTGAGCAGAGGGGAGGCAACAGCCCTGGTCAAGGGCTGAAGGACTGAAGCCCCATCCCTAACCTTACTCAGATATTTACTAGCCAGTGCAAATAACTCAAGGAAGCAGACAGCAGAAGTTTTTAGGGGGTGAAGTAAAGGACAAGGAACATGCTGAGTTCTAATCTCTGTTCTGAGAGCATAAACATTTCTTGTTGCTGAATCTTATCCTGCTGTTTTGCTGTTTCTAGCAAGCACTGTTTCTAGCAGAGGGTCAGAGAGGGCCCTGGACTTGTGTCTACTCAGGGCTTTTGCCCTAGGGAGCCTCACTGTCTCTAATTAGCATCCTAACTGCATATTTTCATAGCACATTCCTACATTTGTCCTTTTGAGGCTGGTTCATTTCACTTACCACAATATATGCAAGGTTCATCCACGTAGAGTATTGCAGAATGTCTTTTATGGCTTAATATTTCATTGTATGGCTACACCACATTTTGTTTGTCCATTTACCTATTAATGGGTATTTTGGTTTTCTTCCCTACCTTTCAGCTATTGTGAATGCTGTTGCTATAACACAGGTGTAAGTCTCTGCTGAGTGAGTGCTCTCAGTAGTTTTGGGTGTGTACCCAGAAATGTGAGTGGTGCATTGTGAGGGCATTTGTGTGTAACTCTTAGAAACTACCAAACTTTTTCACACAGTGTTTTAGTTTCCCCAAAATAAAACTGTAAGCCCAGTGTACTAGAACTCAGTTTTTGAAGCTTGGGACCTTAGTCTTTTCGAAGGTTTGTGTTAATTTTATTTAGTACTATCATTCTAGTTCAGTATCATTCCAGGATAAAGTTCTGGAAAGGTGATTTAACTTACAGGGAAGAACTGCTAATAATAGGTTGATGAAAACCTTTATTCAGAGAGAAAAGTTTATATTTTCTCCAAAGGTATCTTTTTTCTCCAAAGGTATCTTATTTAGATATCCTATTTGCTAGGTACTGTACTAAGACTATAAGGAGATAAGTTAAAGGTGTAGTAAGTAAGTAAGCTCAGTCCCCACATAGTAAGCTCAACCTAGTGAATTTACTAGATGAGATGAATATAAGATTGTAGGGTAAAGATGGCAGGGTGAGATCGTTTAGCACAGTGGTCCCCAACCTTTTTTGGGCCACGGACTGGTTTAATATCAGAAAATATTTTCATGGACCGGCCTTTGGAGTGGGACGGATAAATGTATCACGTGACTGAGACAAGCGTCAAGAGTGAGTCTTAGACAGATGTAACAGAGGGAATCTGGTCATTAAAAAAAAATATCGTTCAGACTTAAATATAAATAAAACAGAAATAATGTAAGTTATTTATTCTTTCTCTACAGACTGGTACCAAATGGCCCACGGACCGGTACCGGTCTGCGGCCCGAGGGTTGGGGACCACTGGTTTAGCAGACTCTCTACTCCCAATCAAGGACAGAAAAGATTAAAAAATTATGTCCTAAACTGTTCTGTCCAGAAAATGCAACTAATAAGGAAAGATAATCTTGTCCTGTACTTCAGAATGGTGCCCAAAGAAGACAGATTCTGAAAGACTGGATGGTTGGTATTGGGGGGTTGGGACACAGAGTCCTGCCCCCACTCCCAGAAGCAGTAATGAGGGAGATTAGTTAATAAAGCTTGGGAATTCTCAATTTGTAGACATGGACTGAGGTGTTAAGAAGTAGGCAGCCCTAAAACAAGTCAGGAAAGGAGTGGAAGTCAAGGAATCCAACAGAAGCAAGGTTTGCCCAAGTCCAAGGCACGCTGGAGTTGGAGCAACAAGCCGGACACCATAGAAGTGATCTCTCTCCTGTACCTGGGTGACCACTAATAAATGTCATTGGAGAAGCACTACATAGGTCACTGTATTAGGGTTCAACCAGAAAAACAAATAGGAGCTATATATTAAGAGATTTATTGCAAAGTGGATTACATATTTGTTGAGCCTAGGTACCAAAATCTCTAATCCATAGGGCAGACTATCAGAAGGGCCCGCTGGAACTATCAGACATGAGCTAGAGCTGTTGGTGCAGCCTGATAAGGCCCATCCAATTGATTGAATCAGGTATACTCAGATTATCTAAAATAATCTCGTTAAAATCCAACTGATGATAGACTTTAATTTTATCTACAAAATACAGATCCTTCTGGACCTACCATGGGATTATGACCCAAAAAACACATTGTCAGTTGGAAATATTTTAAGTCGAAATATACTTAATATAATTACACTGTTAAGTATTGGTTGTTTACCTTTGTGATCTCGTGTAAATCTGGGACCAGTTATACCTTACTCAACAACTGCATTAGTATTTGATTGAATAACTAGGAGCTTCAGCTTCACCAGATTGACATAAAGTGACCTTCACAGTCACCTAGCAAAGTCTTCAGTCCTAGGGGTTTGTTCTATTCAAGCTTTATTTTAATTTTTTTAGAGAGAGATACAGGAAGGAAGAGAGATGAGAAGCATCAAATTGTAGTTGTGGCACTTTAGTAGTTCATTGATTGCTTTTCATATGTGCCTTGCCGGGGATGGGGGGGGGACCTCCAGCTGAGCCAATGACCCCTCACTCAAGCCAGCAACCTCTAGGCTCAAGTCAGTGACCATGGGGTCGTGTCTATGATCCCACACTCAAGTCGGCGACCTTGGGCTTTCAATACTGGATCCTCAGTATCCCAGGTTCAAGCTTTATTTTTTATTAAAAAAAAATTTTTTTTAATTTAAACATTTGCCTTGGTCAGATGGCTCGGTTGGTTGGAGTGCCAGGAAGTGCAAAGATTACTGGTTTGATCCCTGGTCAAGGCACGTACAGGAACAGAACAGTGTTCCTGTGTCCTTCCCTCCTTTTTCCTCTCACCAACATCAATAAATGTTTAAAAATAATAATAAATTAAAATATTTTTTCTTTTCTCTTTTTTCTATTTTTTTTTGTTTTGTTTTGTACTCAAGCTTTAGATTAATTGTCAGAAAGCAACAGTTGGCATGTCAGCTATTGGTCTGGGAAGACAGTCCTCAGCAGGTGGGAAGCTTGTGGAGGACTCATACTGTTAAAACTCATAAAAGGTGTGACCCCAATTTCTCAAATTCTTTTTTTTTTTTTTTTTATTCATTTTAGAGAGGAGGGGGGGGAGGAGAGAGAGACAGGGGGGAGGAGCTGGAAGCATCAACTCCCATAGTGCCTTGACCAGGCAAGCCCAGAGTTTCGAACCGGCGACCTCAGCATTTCTAGGTCAACGCTTTATCCACTGCGCCACCACAGGTCAGGCTAATTTCCCAAGTTCTTGATGAGCAAGATGACAAGATGGAAAATCTTTTTAGAAAGGAAGACAGAATACACATCATAGGCATATACTGCGTACCAGAGAATATACTTGGTTACAATTAACAGCATCAGAATATTGGGTTAAAGAATTGTCACCTCCAAGACAGCAGTAAAAAATCACTCTAGCCTCAGACTTGATGCCAATGTTGGACAAAGTAAATAACCAGCGTTGCAGAATAGGATGTGAACTTGGACATAGTAAAAATAAGCTACAACAGTACAAGGTGAGAAGAGGAACAAAATCTTTCTCTGAAGTTGTATAATTTCTTCAGTTTGACTTTAGTTTTTTCTTTTATTTGAAGTTAAAATAAACTTCATTTGATTTAAAATATGTATGGTATCTGATGAGTTACCATATTTCCCCATGTATAAGACTTTTTATCGAGAAATTTGGGTCTAAAAACTGGGTGCATCTTATACAGTGGTTGTAGGGTTTTTTTACTTGCATTTCCTGCTTTTTTGTACTTGTTTTTGCGCTCATTGTTGAAGACTGATTTGTCATCAGAAACAGATGAGGACAAGCTAATGGATGGGAGTTTGGACAGTGATGGGGAATTGTATGAATTTTATGATGAATAAAACTTGAGTTCAATAACTTTAATATATTTTTTTTTTCAAATTTCAGGTCCCAAAATTAAGGTGCATCTTATAGATGGGAGAGTCTTATACATGGGGAAATACAGTATATATTTGTATTGTAGTCTCAGTATGCTTAATAATTTAAAGGAATTTCTTTTCTGTAGCATTGCGAGTATGCATAGAAAGATGCCTAGAGTGGTGTTAATCCACTGGCTATTTCTGGTTGGTGAGGTTTGGGATATAATTTATTGTGCTGTTGCATGTGGCTTTCCCCCCTCTTTAAATAATGAACAAGAGTCAAATTGGGGAAGGCAGTCTTGTGGCACTTCTCACCCTGTGGTGAGGCTGCAGAAGAGTGGTCTTGGGCCCAGAGCATTCATTTCCTTGTAGAGATAAAGAGCTTGCATAGCCTGTGCTGGGCTGGATATGGTGTTTGTTCTGTTTAAGTGCCACATGGCACCTGACCTCCTCCACTGCTGTACCCTGGATCTTCTACCTGCAGCACGGGAGGGATGCCTGCAGACCACCTCTCTGCATTGGTTGCTTAGTGAGACCTCTGCCAGTGGGGGACCCACATGCACTCACATTGAAGCTGGTCTTGCATGTCTTTTTGTGCAGGTAAAGTGTTGTCCATGTCTTTCTTGGCAACCTGACACCTGCCAGGAAATGGGGTGATGTCCTGGGATGCGGGTCTAGTGGTGCCCTCCACATAATAGATTCCTTCCCAAAGGTGGGAACAGGTATTGCTTGCTTAACATACCTTTTTTAAATTGATTTATTGGGGTGACATTGGTAAATATATAACATTACATAGGTTTCAGGTATACCGTTCCATAATACTTCATCTGTGCACTGCACTGTGTGTTCAGCACCTCAAGTCGTCTCCTTTCATTACTGTCATACGTTTTATACAAAACCAGAAACCAGAGATGAGTCAAAGTTAATATATAGTTAAATAACGAGAGGTTGAAATAAAGCAGTCATGGTGGGGATGGAGAAAAAAATAGATTTGACCTGTATTTAGTACAAAGTAGACACAACACGATGGAGATGGGGAGAATTGAACAGTGCTTTATGCCCTGGGCAACTAGGTGGGTGATGGTTGTGTTGATGGTAAAGTGAGACGAAGGGCATTTGTGGGGGAGCAGATGAGAAAGATTTGGCTGATGTAATCATCCTGGATATTTCTGCTCTCAGTGTGGTTAAAGCTGTGGTTTTACCTTAGTATAATGTAGTGTGGGTTTCTTTTTTTTTCTTTTCTTTTCTTTTTAAGCAAGAAAGAAGGTGGGAGAGACAGGAAGGGAGAGAGAAAAGAGGAATCAACTCATATAGTTGCTTCCTTTAGTTCATTGTTTGCTTCCTATACATGCTTTGATGGGGGGGGGGGAGCTCCAGCTGAATCAGCAACCCTGGGCTCAAGCCAGCAACCATGGGATCATATTGATGATCCCTTGCTCAAGCCAGTGAGCCTATGTTCAAGTCTGCAACCTCAGGATTTTGAACCTGGGACTTCAGTGTCCTAGATCAATACTGTTATCTATTGCACCACTGGTCATGCTGGAGTGTGGAGATTTGTAATAGGGTGCAGCGTGAAAACTAAGTGACCTCTTGGGCATTTGACTCTCTGCTTGATATATTTAACAATCTTATTCTTCATCATTGCCTGGTATCCCTGTGTTGTTTTATAGCAGCCCACAATCTGTTTTAAGTTCCAGGATGCTTATATTTTAAAAGATTTTTCCAGACTGCCATATTAACTCAAAAGACTATGTAGTTCTTAGTTTCAAATAAATATGTGTAGGGCAAGAATATACATTGTGAAAGGAGTCTGTGCTTTGTCATTGTAAAATTTACACTATTCCTTCTTAGGAAAAACACTGTACGTTTATGAAAATGCTTTCTTTCGCATTAATTCCAAGGTGCATTCCAATACCAGGGATGCTAAATGTGGGAAAGTATGTGTCTTAGAACTAATGAAACAAGATTAAGTGTTGGGATTTGGACTCATTACCCGTAAAGGGACAAATCACTAGGCCAGTAGGTGTTACATAGCAACAATCTATAGCATATATAAATCTGAAGTCTGTTAGCACTAACAGTTTGACTTCAGTTCATCAAAATTTCAAACATTGCCTGACCAGGCGGTGGTGCAGTGGATAGAGTGTCGGACTGGGATGCAGAGGACCCAGGTTCGAGACCTCAAGGTCGCTAGCTTGAGTGCGAGCTCATCTGATTTGAGCAAAGCTCACCAGCTTGGACCCAAGGTCACTGGCTCGAGCAAGGGGTTACTCTGTCTGCTATAGCCCCGCGGTCAAGGCACATATGAGAAAGCAATCAATGAACAACTAAGGTGTCGCAATGTGCAACAAAAAACTAGTGATTGATGCTTCTCATCTCTCCGTTCCTGTCTCTCTGTCCGTCCCTGTCTATCCCTCTCTCTCAGTAAAAAAAAAAAAAAAAAATTCAAACATTGAGGCTGGTAAGGGTAGTATTTGGGTGGCAAATAGTATTATTAAATGCTTTTAAACTAACAAGTACAAAACTGACAATTTCTAACATAAATTACATTTAAAACACATTTAATTAACTCTGATATTTGTGTTATATTATTGCTGATTAATGAAATATTTCAAATTTATTATATTTTTTATTCAGGATGGATGCAACCTTGAAAGAACTGACTAGTTTAGTAAAAGAAGTCTACCCAGAAGCTAGAAAGAAAGGCACACACTTTAATTTTGCAATTGTTTTTACGGATATTAAAAGACCTGGCTATCGGTAGGTAACTTTTTAATTCCTATGATGTCTTTGGTTTTGATATGTTCTGATAGAAGTAATACTTTTAGTGAGTCTCATTAATGGGGGGAATATACTGTATTTCCCCATGTATAAGGCCTTCCCATGTATAAGACGCACCTTAATTTTGGGCCTGAAATTTGAAAAAAAAAATGTAATTACATCATTACTGAACTCAAAAGTTTTATTTATCATAAAATTCATACAACTCATCTGTGCAAAAAAAGCAGGAAATACAAGTAAAAAAAACAACTATACAACCACTGTATAAGATGCACCCAGTGTTTAGACCCCAAATTTTTTGGAAAGGGTGCATCTTATACTTGGAGAAATGCAGATTTGCATGGTCAGGGCCTGGTTTACCGTGCTCTAAGATAACAGCGCAGGATCCAGCCCTGTGTTCACTGTGTGGGGTGTGTGTGTGTAGCTGCGTTATGTGTGGTACAGTAACAGTTGGTTTCCTTTCTGCAGCGTCAAGGAGATTGGCAGCACCATGTCCGGGAGGAAGGGCACTGATGATTCCATGACCCTGCAGTCACAGAAGTTTCAGATAGGAGATTATCTGGACATAGCCATCACCCCTCCGAATCGGGCACCACCTTCTTCAGGGCGCATGAGGCCATATTAAATTTTATTGACTATTTCATGAGTTTATTTTTCATTCAGTTACATAAAACAAATTTATGCTTTTTCCTCCCTTGTTATTGCCATTAAGCCTTTAAACTAAACAAATTTTAATACTTTTATTTAGGAGTTAGGTTTGGTTGTGCTGTGGTATGAATATTAACAGAAAGCCCGTGTTTCAAGTCATTCTGTAAAATATGAAGTGCTCTTAGCATCCTGTGTAAAACTGCTGTTAAATATACGTGTGCAATCAGCCTGAGTGTGAAAGTTAATGGAGGCATGGGAACTGGGTTTACTTGAGTATTTGGGGAGAGGAGTGTATTTAATGCCACATGGTGCAGAAGGAGGAAGCCGTGGGACTCCATGTAAACAGCACGAATCTGTGGCCCGGACCGTGGTATGGTGTTAGGAAAGGGGGCCTGTGACAGCATGGCAGCAGAGGCTGTGTGGAATAGATTGAGCTGAGGCAACTTGAACCTGTGATGGAAGAAACTGTCCTGCCTGCGTCACAGTAAAATCAAAAACTCTTCAAAAAGTTAGAAAAGGAGAACAGATGCCACAATGAGGATTTTTTTATGTTTTAAGATAGGAGGACAGGAAGCAGTATAGAAGAAACAATGGTTAGAACTTAGGGTCAGGGTGGAAAGGTTTACCGTGAAGATCTAAACATGGAGGGAGGGGGGGAGGGAGAGGAGGGAGGGGGGGGATGGATGGGTGGATGAGGAATTCGAGGCAAGGGAGAAGGGCCAGGGATGAGGTCAAGTTGAATATGTAGGGGACAGTCACACATCTTGGTGAGTGCTTGTAGGTGAATAGTCATTCCCCCTTCTGTTGGGGACACTCCAAAACTCGCAGTAGTTACCTGAAGTAGCGCATAGTACTGAACCCTATGTGTACTGCCTATTTGTTCATACCTGTCATAAAGTTTAATTTATAAACTAGGGGTAGTAAGAGATTAACAGCAATAATAGAACAGTTAATGTACTGTAATAAAGTTAATGGATATGGTATTATGAATAATAGGGTTACTGGGATACAAGCACTGTAATCATCAGTCTAATGAGGGCTAGTAAGAAACTGACAGGTGGGGAGCATAAACACCATGGAGATTCTGGACAAAGGGATAGAGTGTCGGCCTGGCATATGGTCGGCCCAGGTTTTATTCCTGGTCAGGGCACACGGAAATGTGCCTCCTCCCTACTCCCCCATTCCTTCTCTCTTTCTCTCTCCTTCTCTCTTCCCTCCCATTGGCTCAGTTTGTTTGAGCATGACCCCAAGTGCTGAGGATAGCTCAGTTGGTCTGAGCACATCAGCTGCAGATGCTAAAAATAGCTTGGTTGATTTGAGCATCAGCCCCAGATGGGGTTGCCTGATGGATCCAGGTCAAGGGGCATGTGGGAGTCTGCCTATCTCCCTAAAAAAGAAAAAAAATCATTCTGGTAGCTCTGGCTGGGTAGTTCATTTGGTTAAGAGTGTTGTTGTAATACGCCAAAGTTGCAGGCCCAATCTCTGCTCAGTGCACGTAACAGCCAATGAATGCATGAATAAGTGGAACAAATTGATATTTCCCTCTTAAAATCAAATTATTTAAAAAATAAGTCTCATTCTGTGGCACTGGTGTCCCTGTTGCAAAGTAAGTCACCAGGTGGGAGAGGCAAGCCTGGAATGAGGTCTAGAGCTTCTTCTAGTTTACCCCAAACCCAGATTACTGTTTCCAGCTAGATGTTTGAGTACTATGAGTCATAGTTAATTTAAGCCTAATTGTTTGGAGAAGAGGAGCCATAACTGCCTTCCTGTTTGTGGGGACAAACGGATTTACTCTGCCAATGGAGAAGGCAGGAACTAGAAGACCTTTTGCAAGCCAGTTTTTCCACAGTGGTGTGAACTACAATATAATGAGGACTCTCCTGACTTGGTGGTTCTCCCAGTAGCTTAATGATTTCTGCACTGCTTACAATAAGGAATTTCTGCTTTAAAGATTTCAGTCTTCCAATAAAAGTGCAATTGATACCTAGTAAACTTACTGAATGCTAAGAATCCAAAGCTTGACTTAGTCCTCTGTGTCTCTGGGTTTGGTAAGCATGGCTTTGAGTCACTGAGGTTTCCTCACTCAATATGAAGTAGGAAATTAATGGTCAAAACAAGTGAACCATGCTTAGTACTTTAGTGTCCTGGCTTTGTCACTTGCTCCTAAGGCATTTTGGAATTTATTTTCCCTTTGGCGTGTTGGTTCTAGCACTGCATTATCTTCTACAATACCTTCTCAGTTTTCTCAGCATGTATATGAACTTGGTATTTTTATCAGATACTCTGTAGGGAGTCTTGATAAAATTTTTACTTAAGTTTTACAGAATATAATTGGGACTGTGTGTGCTTGGGAAGGGCAGGTGTGAGGAAGAGAAAGTCATTAAACTGACTAGGGTTAAAATTCTCCAAAATTTAAACAATTTTTAAAAATATACGTGAGAGGGGAGACAGACTTCTGTATGCACCCCGACTGGGATCTTACCTGGCAAACCCCATCTTAGGCTGATGCTTGAATCAACTGGCCTATCCTCAGCACCTGGGGCGAATATTTGAACCAACTGAGCCACTGACTGCAGGAGAGGAAGAGGGAGAGAAGAGGGAGGAGGATAAAGAAGCAGATGGCCACTTCTCATGTGCCCTGACCAATGATTGAACCCAGGACATCCGCACACCATGCTGGGGACGCAAACCGGACAGGGCCTAAACTGGTCTTAAAAGCTGAACCCAGCCTACCCTGTCCAGGCAGCAGCACAATGGATAGTGTCAGACTGGGACACAAAGGACCCAGGTTTGAAATCCCAAGGTGGTCTGCTTGCGCACGGGCTCACCAGCTTGAGTGTGGGGTTGCTGGCTTGATCAAGGGGTCACTCACTCTACTGTAGTGTCTGTGCTCCCCTCCCCTCCACACACATATCAATATAAGAAAGCAATCAGTGGACAACTAAAGTGCCGCAAAGAATGCTTCTCATCTCTCCTTGTCTGTCCCTGTCCCACACACACACAGCTGAACCCAGCCTACCTCTTCACTAACACAAATCTAAAACTTAGTCTTTGTGAAACTATGGAGGCAACACCCTAAAACAGCTTATAATTGGAGTGCTTAGTTGTGCCTCATTCTGTGCTAAGGAAGTCACCACACATTATCTCATTTACTGAGCTACAATGACTAGTTTCCACCTGCAGATGATATCAGACCTTTCAATAATAGGTCACAAGGGGGCATATGAACCTAATAGATTAGTTAAACCGGTTCCAAAAATAGTGTTCTTTCAGTTTCTTTAACTCAGCTCTCCTCTGCATTCCAAGTTTCTGCCCAAAGGACAGTCAGTCACCTGGAGTTGTGGGCATGTTTCAGTTTCTATACAAATCAGGACGCCTCAGCAATGTAGCCATGGCTCACAACTCGAGCAGCCAAATGAGGTCTGTATTGCATTTTATTTCTTAGATGCAGGTTGTTTTGCCAGTAGCTGTAATTGGAAGTCATCAATGGAACAAGCTTGAAGAAAAATGTTTATTCTCAGCATGTATATGAACTTTTGGTATTAATACTTTTAAAAAGTACTAATCATTATCAGGCAGCTATTCTGTGAAGATAAACTCATACCCTCCCCCCATTCCTAGGGGTAATAGCTAAAACCTAAAAGGCAATTTTAATACTATTTAAAAACTTTAATAAGCAAAACCTTTCAACCTGGGACTATTTGCAGCATTTATAGTGTTAAGATGTTACTATGTAGCCACCTCATGATGTCGGGAGGAGTTAAAGAAATGGTGCTTAGAGGCCAGCCCAGTCATAACCATCTCCTAAGAAAGTTTCACATAAGATTTGATGAAATTAAAGCAATCTAAATTATGAAGTGAACCTCTATTTGAAGGCATTTTCAAAATCTGTAAATTCCAGAGTAATTGCTAGAAAGTTATCAGAATTTGTAATATTCCTGATTACTTGACTCTCACACTTTGCCAAGAGATAAAATATCTTTACTGAGTGTCTCATGAATCAGGTTCTGTAGGCCTGGAGAAACAAATGATACAGAACCTTCCTCAGAAATCCTGTTTTGCAACGGATGGGTCAACACTGCTGCTGACGTGTCCTAACTAGCTGCTACTTGAGGTGGCATTTAAGCTTGTCCAACTCCTAAAACGTTACAGGGAGAGCCTGAATAAAGGTGTAAAAGTGGGAATGACAGGGCTTACACCTTCAACGGAATACTGTTATGTATTGATACTAATTTTGGTTGAATTCAGGGTGAAGAGAAGGGGACACATCCCAGAGATGCTGGCGTAGACAATAGGGCATGGAAAAGAAAGTCAACCATTAAAGCTGCCATTTCCTCATCTGAAAAGTAGGATAGTTTCTACTTCAAAAAGTTAATATATGAACTAAATAGATTAATATTTAGGACCATGCCTAGCATGAATGTTTACTGTTGCCACTGATTCATTCAATACAGACTTTAAGTGTTAGGAACTAGCATTGTGAACAAAGCAAACAAGAAGATCCTTGCCCTGAGTGTGTGGTCCAGTGGGAGACAAACATTAAGTAAATGTGCACTCAAGTATTTTGTTACATATCCCCAAATTAACAAAATATTACATGTAAACTATAATTAAAAATAAAAAATTTAAAAATCATATCACAATTCCTATCACAACTATCAAGGATGAGAATAGGATGCTGAGAAAGGACTAAGAGGGTGGGGGCTTTTTTAGGCTGGGAGAACAGGTATCTTTGCTAAAATGACATTTAACCTGAGACCTGAAGCTGATGAGCCAAGGTTTAAGGTCCAGGTCCAAGCACATCTTGATTTATTGCACTTCACAGATGTTATATCCTTCACAAATTGAAGGCAAGACCCTCCACAGGTAAAAAATGACAACTTGCTTTGTTGGGGTGGCCTGGAACTGCAGTTGCAGTGTCTCCGAAGTGCCCTGGAACAAAGCTCCTACGAACTTATGCACAGGTGTTGGAAGCATGGAACTGCAGTGTGGGCCTGAGATCTGGCATCAGGCCCAGCTATCGCTGGCTCAAAGCTCTCCAACCTCTATGCACAGGTTGGTCTAATTGGGCTTCTGTGCTGGCTCCTCACAGGCTCTCCAATTCAGTGGGAAGACAGTGGCTAGCAGCTCCCAGGCACATCCAGAAACATGTGCTGCTCTTTGCCAGAACCCCAGAGCTGCTCTCTGCCACTTGCCGTGGGCCCTGTGTGTCTCTGACCAGGGCCCACAGGGACTGGGAAGCTGCCTGGTCAGGCCTGGAGCTGGGCTGAGTTCTTAAGGGAAATCAGAATGCTGTTTTCCTTTAGAGAGGCAGTAATGGTGGGCAGATGGAAATGTCAGGCATCTACAACTTCAGGATGAGAGAGTTAGCTCAGCCGAGTGGACAAGGAGAGCATTCTGGGCAGACAGCACGTCCCAAGGGTCCCTCTGACAGGGTACTGAGGTTCACTTTCACAGCGATGGAAAGACACAGGATTTTCAGCATGGGGATATGCTTGAAAGATCCTCACGGTGGAAGCTTGACAAGCTGCGAGCATCACAGTTCTAAGTAACAGAAAGTAGGACCACTGGATGAAAGTGTTTAGGGAGTGAAACTGGACAAACTGAACTTAAGCGGCCATCACAAAACAAGCAGAGATATCTTGCTAGCATCAGAAATTCTCCATGAAACATCACTTCCATCTTGTTTTTCTCCACACCCCTCTAACTGCTACATCATTTCCACTGTCTGCTTCATACCCTCAAAATTAACCAGTGCCAGCCCTGGCCGGTTGGCTCAGCGGTAGAGCGTCGGCCTAGCGTGCGGAGGACCCGGGTTTGATTCCCGGCCAGGGCACACAGGAGAAGCGCCCATTTGCTTCTCCACCCCTCCGCCGCGCTTTCCCTCTCTGTCTCTCTCTTCCCCTCCCGCAGCCAAGGCTCCATTGGAGCAAAGATGGCCTGGGCGCTGGAGTTGGCTCCTTGGCCTCTGCCCCAGGCGCTAGAGTGGCTCTGGTCGCAACATGGCGACGCCCAGGATGGGCAGAGCATCGCCCCCTGGTGGGCAGAGCTTCGCCCCTGGTGGGCGTGCTGGGTGGATCCCAGTCGGGCGCATGCGGGAGTCTGACTGTCGCTCCCTGTTTCCAGCTTCAGAAAAATGAAAAAAAAAAAAAAAAAAAAAAAAAAATTTAACCAGTGCCACCAATACCATCTATTGTGCCACCAAGTCCAACGGTCAATTCCTTTTTATGTGATTTTCAGCAATACCAACAGGATTAGTCACTTTCCTTGCAATCCTTTCTTCCCGCTCACTGGCCTCTGCAGTCTCCTTCAGTCCATCAACCTGCCTCTTCCAGTTGTCTGATAGAAAAGTCTGGCATTCAGTCCTGGTACATGGGACATTCCCTCTGAGCAGTCCACCTGCACTGTGCATTTCTGCCTGTGCAGTTGTGAGAAATGATGAATGAAAGGTTGGTAGAAACTGGGAGTTATCATCACCTGTAAGGTTTTATCTTAAAATAAAACAGTATCTTGAAAAGAACTTATTTTACATACTTAACAAAAATTACAACTGTATAGTAATTCATAGAACATTGAATAAATCAACTTGTTTTAATTTTCTGACAAAATGAAGACAAGCACAGCACAGTCATAGAATGGAGTACTGTATGAGATCTGATTTCCCATAGCTAGTCTGGTAAAGCACTTTGTGATACTATCAATTGTTTCTTCTCAAATTCTTTTTTGAGACAGATAGGGACAGACAGCAAGGGACAGAGATAAACATCGATTCTTTGTTGCGGCACCTTAGTTGTTCACTGATTACTTTCATATATGCCTTGACCTGGGGGCTCCAGCTGAGCCAGTGACCTTTAGGCTCAAGTTAGTGAGCTTTGCTCAAACCAGATGAGCCCGTGCTCAAGCTGGCGACCTCAGGGTTTCAAACCTGGGTCCTCCACATCCCAGTTCGATGCTCTATCCACTCTACCACCGCCTGGTCAGGTTCTCAAATTCTTAACTGATCTTTACAATATGCTAGGTCCTTATTTTCCCACTGGCCATAATCTGAATCGTTTGCTAAAGTACTTTCATGAACTTAATTAGATAAAATTATTGTTGACTGTACTTGAATTGGAAGGATCTTGAGCTTGATGGGAGTGCAGTGTGCAGTATCAAACAGCTCTAGATGTATTGTCTCCCAGTTCCTGTGGTCACAGCTAACAGTTCAGAAAAGGACACCTAGCCCAAGAAGACTCATTGGAATCTCGGGGTCTGTGGGCAGCCACTGGAACGGAACCTGGAGAGGTCAGCACCACATTGTGGAAAGAGATGAGCTTATAGGATAAAAATGACACCAAGTAAAAAGTTGGCAGTAAAAATGAAAACACAAACCCTGACATGACAGCAGGTGAGTCCCCGATTCCAATGTCCTTAACCTACTACAGTGCAGTTATCCCAACCCATAAGTTTTTCCCTTAAATTAAGCTGACCTCTTTTAGAACAGTCAGTTTGTGAATGGCTATGTTTTAAAAGAGCAATGTTGAAATAAAAAGTATAAGAGCCTGTCTCCATGAGACGGTCATGGAGAAGGCAGAAGGGCAGAGTTAGGGTTAAGAAACCCTGGTCGTGGCTGGTTGGCTTACTGGTGGAGCGTCGACCCAGCCTGTGGATGTCCTGGGTTCAATTCCTGTTCAGGGCACAAAGGAAAAGTGCCCATTTGCTTCTCCACCCCTCCCCCTCGCTTCTCTCTCTCTCTTCTCCTCTCCTCCTGCAGCCATGGCTCAATTGGAGGGAGTTGGCCCCAGGCACTCAGGATGGGTACATGGCCTCCGCCTCAAGCGGTTGCAACAGTGCAAGGGCCCCAGATGGGCAGAGCATTGCCCTCTAGTGAGTTTGCAAGTGGATCCCTGTAGGGGCAGACAAAGGTGTCTGTCTGTGCCTCCCCTCCTCTCACTAAATAAAAGAAAAATAAAAAGACAACCCTTTAGGAACAGCAGTAACTAGCTAGTGTGGAGAGACTAGAGGTGACCTTATCTGAGTATCAAACAGTAACACATTTTAAAAATCATTGATCCTACTTTTAAGTATTACTGTCTTCATCCATTGCTGTATTAGGTAAGGTAAATCTGAAATCAATGAAATAGTAATGATATTAAAAAACTGAGTAGCTGAATCCGACCAGGTGCTGGTGAGTGGATAGTGTCAGACCGGGACATAGTGGACCCAGGTTCAAAACCCTGAGGTCACTGGCTTGAGTGTGGGCTCATAGACATGACCCCATGGTCGCTAGCTTGAGCAAGGGGTTACTTGGTCTGCTGTAGCACCCTTGTCAAGGCACATATGAGAAAGCAATCAATGAACAACTAAGGTGCCACAATGAAAAATTGATGCTTCTCATCTCTCCCTTCCTGTCTGTCTGTCCCTATCTGTCTGTCACAAAAATAAAAAATAAAAACAAACAAACTGAGTAGCTGAGCTACAGGCCCATAAGATTGAGGTTAAACTAATCTAGATGTAATAAAAAGTCTATTAATGACATCAGTGCCCGTGGTTATCTGTGCTAGGGGCTGGTTTCTGGAAAGGGAGTACAACACAGAAATATGGGAACCAATTCAGTCCAGCTGTTTTCACCTCACTTGTTCAGATTCTGCAACAGATGGAAAGGTCCACTAGAATTTCTGCAAAAAGATACAAATAAAAACATCAGGTAGGTATAATTAATAGCCATCAACAAATGATACATTGTGCTTATATATTTTTTAATTTATTGATTTTAGAGAGAAAGAGAGAAAACATTAATCTGTTCCTGTATGTGCCCTGACTGGGGATTAAACTGGCAACCCCTGCACTTTAGAACGAAGCTCTAACCTGAGCTATCTAGCCAGGGCATTATAAATTTTTATACTTTATAGATAAAATGGTTGGGAATAGATTCCCAGTGATATCAGATTTGCTACCATGGGAGTCAGATTTAGGGATTACAAATTCTATTAATGACAAAGACATAGGCTGCTAATCTAAGTTGCCAAATGTAAATTACATTTTTTTTACTACCACTCAAATGTTAATTTCCTTTTTCTTTTTCTTCCCTTCTTCTTTTTCAAAGTGAGAGGACAGGAGATAAGAGACAGATTCCCACATAAGCCCAACCCGCATCCACGCCCCAACAGGGATCCACACCAGGAACCCAACTCCCTGTCTGGGGCTATGCTCGCAACTAAGCCATTTTTAGTGCCTGAGGTGGAGGCTCCATGGACCCATTCTCAGTGCCTGGGGCCAATGCACTCAAACCAATATAGCCATGGCTGCAGGAGAGGAAGAGAGAGAAAGAAAGAGAGAAGAGGGAGGGGGAGGGGTGGAGAAGCCGATGGTCACTTCTTCTCTGTGCCCTGACCGGGACTTGAACCCAGGACTTCCACACACCGGGCTGATGCTCTACCACTGAGCCAACGGCCCAGGGCCCAAATGTTAATTTTCGAATGTTCTCCTTAAATGACACATACAGCCCTGGCCGGTTGGCTCAGTGGTAGAGTGTTGGCCTGGCATGCAGAAGTCCCGGGTTTGATTCCCGGCCAGGGCACACAGGAGAAGCGCCCATCTGCTTCTCCACCCCTCCCCCTCTCCTTCCTCTCTGTCTCTCTCTTCCTCTCCTGCAGCAAGGCTCTATTGGAGCAAAGATGGCCCGGGCGCTGGGGATGGCTCCTTGGCCTCTGCCCCAGGCGCTAGGGTGGCTCTGGTCGCGACAGAGCAACACCCCGGAGGGGCAGAGCATCGCCCCCTGGTGGGCGTGCCAGGTGGATCCGGTCGGGCGCATGCGGGAGTCTGTCTGACTGTCTATCCCTGTTTCCAGCTTCAGAAAAATACAAAAAAAAAAAAAAAATGACACATACACTTTGTTTAGAATGGTCATATACTCTCACCAGTTTTTCTGTTGCCAACATCTTGATGTTCTGTCCTTCACATCTAGTAAGGAATGCATTTCTGGCTGGCATGACAGTAACTGCTACTGGAATAGTAGGTAGGTTTGGGTTGTATTTTGATAAAATCTAAAACCAAGCAAATTCCTTTTTATTAAGCCATATGAACAGCACACATTTGGGAGGTGCTATAGAACATTAATGAAAACCCAAGGAATATATAAAGGTGTGGGTTATTTGAAATAGTAAGAATTTTTTAGCAGCACAGATATTCAACAGCACAGAGATGATGGCAATATTAGAAATTTAACTTGGGCATGGAAGCTTGATTTCTAAAACCTTCTAAACTGTACACTAGGAGCCTGACCAGGTAGTGGCACAGTAGATAACAGCATCGACTTGGGACACTGAGGACTCCGGTTCAAAACCTCTAGGTCGCCAGCTTGAGTGTGGCAGCATCACAGACATGACCCCAAGGTCACTGGCTTGAACAAAGGGTCACTGGCTCAGCTGGAGCTCACTGGGTCAAGGCACGTATGAAAAGCAGTCAATGAACAATGAAAGTGATACAACTATGAGTTGATGCTTGTCAACCCTCTCCCTTCCTGTCTCTCTGTATAAAAGAAAAAGTACACTAAGGATAATGTAAACAAGCAGCAGAGAACAAATTAAACCTTTACAAAGATTTTACAGAAAATATATATAGGATAGGAGGCAAAATAAATGTACAAAAGAGAGATGGTCAGTTATATAGATTACAGTCTGAATTATCAGCTATGTTTGTATACATAAAGAGGTGATATGTTAGCTACAAGGTTTCCCTCTTATAATAGAAATGAAAAGGAAATGGAATTGCATATCATGCTTGTAGACTGAAGTTGATCCTCCCTCAATTTATTAGAATGCCCAGAAAAACAGGAAAGAGAGAGAAAATAATAAACCCTTTACTGATACCTTAGGATCAGTCTGTTCTAATGGCATTTGGGTATTTTCCCAAGTAGTTTTATCTTTCTCCTAGAACACCATAAGCTAGGAAGGTTGCTAGAATGATTATTATAATTGCAAACACTGCAACTCCTATGGGGTGGTGGGGGTGGGGCTGGGCTTAAAGAATCAGAGTTGCAGTTATTTAGTATATTTGGCAGTTGTTATGAATCAGTTGATGACTAGTGGTAGAGATGTGCTAAAGAATCAGAGATTCTTATCTATCTATCTATTAGTGAGAGAGAAAGACAGGAAGAGAGATGAGAAGCATCAACCTGTAGTTACAGCACTTTAGTTGTTCATTGATTGCTTTCTCATATGAGCCTTGACTGGCAGCTGCAGCAGAGCCAGTGACCCCTCACTCAAGCCAGTGAGCCTGCACTCAAGCTGGACATGGACTGAAGCTAGCAACCTCAATGGTTTTTTTATTTTTATTATTATTTATATATATATATTTTTATAGAGACAGAGAGTGAGTCAGAGAGGGGGATAGACAGACAGGAATGGAGAGAGATGAGAAGCATCAATCATTAGTTCTTCATTGCACGTTGCAACACCTTAGTTGTTCATTGATTGCTTTCTCATATGTGCCTTGACCGCGGGCCTTCAGCAGACCGAGTAACCCCTTGCTGGAGCCAGTGACCTTGGGTTCAAGCTGGTGGGCTTTTCCTCAAACCAGATGAGTCTGCACTCAAGCTGGCGACCTTGGGGTCTCAAACCTGGGTCCTCTGCATCCCAGTCCGACGCTCTATCCACTGCGCCACTGCCTGGTCAGGCATACCTCAGTGTTTTGAATCTGGGTCCTTAGCATCTTAGGTCAATGCTCTATCCATTGTGCTACCACTAGTTGGGCAAGGATTCTAACATACTTTGAATCAGTGTTTCTCAAACTGAGGTCCAAGACAGCTGAAGTTCAAGAAAAACTGGTAAGTTATTCATGATACCCCTGTCTGGAGAACTGTAGGATAAATGACATTTCTGGCTTGGCAAGCAACGTCTCTCATGAAAACAGTGGTCAACATGCTCATCACAGTTGAACTATAAGGAAATAATAAGAATACATTTCTCAACATTAAAGAGAAAATGCCCCAAGGGCATAAAAGTACGCCATCATTAGCCCTTTTTCAGCTCAGAAGAACCTTTGCCAGGTAGTGTCAGAGAGGCCTAGCAGCCCAGAATTTAGATTTTTCACAATACCCAAACCAGCACATAGCCCAATGAGAAATAATAGTTTATACCAATTACTCAAATATCTAACTTTAAAAAAATATGTATCAAAAAAATAGCCTGGACAATAACCTGAAGAATGTCCTCTGGAACTGTAGTTACGTTCGGAGGTGTGGGTGTTCTGAGAAGATACTCATGTGGAGAGAGCTCGGGCGAAGAGGGAGCAGCACCACTCTCAAAGCAC
Source organism: Saccopteryx bilineata (assembly GCF_036850765.1). Lineage (NCBI taxonomy): Eukaryota > Metazoa > Chordata > Mammalia > Chiroptera > Emballonuridae > Saccopteryx > Saccopteryx bilineata. Next base: position 192,821,844 of record NC_089491.1, read on the forward strand.
TTGTCAGAATCTAACACTAACGAGGCACAGTCTTCCATTTCCAAGTCATCTGATGAACTATTTGTTTTTAATAATGGATAATCTGCAGATACCTAATGAATAAAAGTAAATCAAGTTATGGTGATATAAAATAATGTACCAAATAAAAAGTGTTAAGTCAATTGTTAGTTCTGTTGGGATCTCTAAATAGGCCGGAAATGTCCCCCCCTCTTCCCTGGCTGAGGGAATAAATACAGTCAAGAAAACAGAGAAGTGGTACTTGGAGGACAAAGCGCCGCCTGCATTACCAGGAAAGGCTGAGCACAGTATGCTGGACAGCGCAGCCCCTGCTCTCAGGCGGCAGTCACTGGGCCAGACGAGAGCCACTGGCTCTTGACCTCAAGAAGAAGAAAGCTGATCCAAGGGAGGGCCAGAATTTTGTTTTCCCACATCTACAGTGTCCAATACAGGAGCCACAGCCACCTGGCGTTGTTTAAACTTAATAAAACTAAAAGAAATAATTTGTTCTGCAGATGTACTTGCCACAGATTATGTGCTCAAGAGCTGGCTGTGACCAGCAGCTGCTGTACTGGATAGCACAGAACACAGCACACTCCACAACTGCAGAGTTCTGCTGCACCCCTGGTCTACCCTGGGCTGTCATAAATGTTCATACAAGCCATAAAAAGGGCTCAAAAATCACCATAAAAAACTGCATTTTGGTGTGTTTCTATTCATTCTTTCTCCTTAAAATATACTAGTCCCCTACCCAACCCCCAACCACAGGGGATACATTCCAACACTCACAGTGCATGCCTGAAACCCCAGATAGTACTCAATTCTATGCACATTTATTCCTATACATACATACATATGATAAAGTTTAAATCAGGCAGTGAGAGATTCACAGTAACTAATAATAAAATAGAGCAAGTATAATATACTACAATAAGTTATGTGGCTTGAACACAAGCACTTACTTGACAGTTAATCTGATGACTGAGATGATTAGTAAGTGACTAACAAGAGGGCAGCACTACAATGTGGACATGCTACACCCCTGGTCGGCAAACTGCGACTTGCGGGCTACATGCAGCTCTTTGGACCCTTGAGTGTGGCTCTTCCACAAAATACCACGTGCGGGTGCTACCTCGATAAGGAATGTACCTATCTATATAGTTTAAGTTTAAAAAATTTGGCTCTCTTGCCTGACCAGGAGGTGGCGCAGTGGATAGAGCGTCGGACTGGGATGCGGAAGGACCCAGGTTCAAGACCCTGAGGTCGCCAGCTTGAGTGCAGACTCATCTGGTTTGAGCAAAGCTCACCAACTTGGACCCAAGGTCGCTGGCTCAAGCAAGGGGTTACTCGGTCTGCTGAAGGCCCACGGTCAAGGCACATATGAGAAAGCAATCAATGAACAACTAAGGTGTTGCAACGTGCAATGAAAAACTAATGATTGATGCTTCTCATCTCTCTCCATTCCTGTCTGTCTGTCCCTGTCTATCCCTCTCTCTGACTCACTCTCTGTCTCTGTAAAAAAAATAATAATAAATAAAAATTAAAAAAAAAAATTGGCTCTCAAAAAAAGAAAGTTCAATCGTTGTACTGTTGATATTGGGCTCTGTTGACTAATAAGTTTGCTGACCGCTGTCAGCTAGACAAAAGGATGATTCATGTCCCACATGGAATGGAGCAGGAGGGGGAGATTTTATCACTCTACTCGAAGTACAATTGAAAACTTAAGACTTGTGCCTGTCCAGTCAGTGGCACAGTGGATAGAACTTTGACCTGGGACACAGAGGACCCAAGTTCAAAACCCCAAGGTTGTTGGCTTGGCACGGGCTCATCCAGCTTCTGTGCAGGGTCGCCAGCTTGGAATCAGACATGACCCCTCGGTTGCTGGCTTGGGCCCAAGGTCACTGTCTTGAGCAAGGGGTCACTGGCTCAGCTGGAGCCCCCCAATCAAGGCACATATGAGAAGCAATCAATGAACAACTATAATGCTTCAACTATGTGTTGATGCTTCTCATTTTTCTCCCTTCCTGTCTTTCTCTGCTTCTCTCTTTCAAAAAAGAAAACTTATGACTTGTTCATTGCTGGAATTTTCCATTTAACATTTTCACACTGTGGTTTACCACAGGTAACTAAAACCACAGAAAGCAAAACTGTGATGAGAAGACTACTGTATGTGTGCGTGTATGTCATTTTGTATACTGTTAAATATTTATTGATAAAACATTCTTTTCATGTTTTTATCTTTTTTTTTTCTTTTCTTTTTAAAGTGAGAGGAAGGGAAATAGACTCCCTCATGCGCCTGGACCAGGATCCACCTGTCATCCCATCTGGGGCCGATGCTTGAATCAACAGAGCCAATGCTCGGACCAGCTGAGCCACTGGCTGCAGGAGGGAAAGAGAGAGAAAAGGGGGAGCAGTAGGGGGAGAGAAGCAGACGGTTGCTTTTCCTGTGTGCTCTGACCAGGGTACAAACCTGGGACGTCCATGTGATGGGCTGACACTCTATCTACTAAGCCGACAAGTCAGGGCCTTATCTGTTTTTCAAAACCTTGATAGTTATGCCTAAACAGTGGTGGTACAGTGGACAGAGCGTCTGCCTGGGATGCTGAGGACCCAGGTGCAAAACCCTGAGGCTGCCTTAAGTGTGGGCTCATCTGCCTTGACCTCAGGCTTGACAGCTTGAGTGCACGGTCGCTGGCTTGAGCCCAAGGTCTTGGCTGGAGCCCCCTGGTAAAGGCACATATGAGAAGCAATCAATGAACAACTAAGGTGCCACAATTATGAGTTGATGCTTTTCATCTCTCTGTTGTCTTTCTCAAAAAAGCATGATAGTTAATATACATAACACTAGACCTTTCTGACATGCCTTAATGAATCTTGCTCCTCCTGTGCCATTTGATATTTAGATTGTTTCCATGTTTTGTTCTTATAACTTCCTTGCTATAATAAATCTGTCCCAGTGAGCATTATAATAAATTGAGACATGGTTAAAGGGCATGAAAAAATTTAAAGCTCTTGATATATGCTGCTAAATTACCCTCTGGAAGTAGATGGTAAATATACTTTAAAGACTGTATTAGTCTAACTTTTTAAACACACTGTTTGAGTCTGAAAATAGCAGTGTAGATGAGTCATCAGCAGCAAGATTATAAGATTTACCAAAGCTGCTCTGTTTTTTGTAGAAGGAATTTTCAATCCAGGAGTACAGAATGTAGGTGCCAAGGGAGACTTGGTATATTCAGCATCTGGAAGAAACATATGAGCATTTTAAAATAAACATTTGAAAGTGAAGTTGAAATATAGACTAATTCCACTTTTAAATTTTCTTAGCACTTGAGGTGGAGGCCACAGAACCATCCTTAGGCCTGACCTGTGGTGGCGCAGTGATAAAGCGTTGACCTGGAATGCTGAGGTCACCGGTTCAAAACCCTGGGCTTGCCTGGTCAAGGCGCATATGGGAGTTGATGCTTCCTGCTCCTCCCCCTTCTCTCTCTCTCTCTCTCTCTCACTCTCCTCTCTAAAATGAATAAATAAAAATAAAAAATAAAAAAAGAACCATCCTCAGCACCCAGGACCAACTCGCTCAAGTCAATCAAGACATGGCTGTTGGGGGGGGGGGGGAGGAGAGAGACAAAGAGAGAGAAAAAAAGAGAGAGAAGGGAGAGGGGGAGGGGTAGAGAAGCAGATGGTCAAATTTCCTGTGTGCCTTGACTGGAACTTGAGCCAGGACATCCACACACAAGGCCGATGCTCTACAACTGAGCAAACCAGCCAGGACCTGTGTATTTTATTCTTAATAAATTATAACTGATACATGCTTGGTTGGACAGAAAAAATAAAAACTGCCATTTTCACATAACTAATTATCATTAACACTGATAGAAGTTAAGCAAAATACAAATACCATATACAAAAACAAATACTTCTAGCATAAAAGCCCCATAAATACAATTTGAAGAAAGATATTTCTCATAATAGCAACAAAGAAGGGCAAGATAACCTTCTATAAATCTATTAACAACTGTTTAAGATATTTATGGAGAAAATCAAATTTCTGAAGAATAAAAAGGAGGAAGAGGGCCAGGAGTCACTTGTCTTCCAAGATATTAAGACACACTCTAAAGCTATAATAATTAAGTCAGTGTAGCATTAGTTAGGGATGGGAAATTGACTACTAGAACAAAAATAAGATCCTATAAACAGAACCATGCGTATACATACATTTGGTATCTAGAACACATAGTATCATGAAAGCAACTTTTTTTTTGAAGAGGGGAGACAAAGGAGAGAGAAAAGCATAACTCATTGCTCCACTTATGTGTGCACCTATTGATTGCTTCTCAGACATGACCAGTGCTTGAGCTAGTGCCCTTTGGATGGAGTCAGTACCCTTGGGATTGAGAAGACGACCTCAGCTCTGGGATGATGCTCTATCCACTATGCCACTGGCCACGGCATGAAAGCAATCTTTTTTTTGTTCTTTTAACTTATTGATTTTAGTAATAGAGGAAGCGGGAGGGGGAGAGAGGGAGAGAGAGAAAGAGAGACAGACAGAGACAGAAACTGTAATCTGTTCCTGTATGTGCCCTGATTAGGGACTGACCCTGCTATCTCTGTGTTTTGGGATAATACTCTAACAAACTGAGCTCCCCGAACAGGGCATGAAAGCAATCTTAAAAAAAAAAAAAAATTATCAAAGAGAAACTGTCACACTGGCAAAATCTGATTAGGCCTAAAAACCATCAAGTGCTGGAAAAGATGGAAAAACAGGAACCTAAACCATGCTGGTAAGAATCAAGCATAACCTTTTGGGAAAATTTTCTAGAGTAAGAATTTTCTAGAGTAAGTGATGGTGTACCTCTGTTTTCATCTAAAAATGCTATTCCTAGAGTGAGACACACATGTACATGGGATAATTTTCACTGCAGCACTGTTTGTAATACTAAAAAGTACAAGCCCTGGCCAGTTTGCTCAGTGGGAGAGTGTCAGCCCAGTGTGTGATGTCCCAGGTTCAATTCCTGGTCAGGGCACACAGAAATGACCATCTGCTTCTCCACTCCTCCTTTCTTTCTTTCTCTCTCTCTCCCCTTCCCACAGGCATGACTCTACTCGAGCAAGTTGGCCTTGGGCACTGAGGATGGCTCCGTAGCCTCTACCTCAGGCACTAAAAAATGGCTCATGGCTGAGCAATGGCCCTAGATGGGCAGAGCATCGCCCCCTAGTGGGCTTCCCCGGTGGATCCCAGTTAGGGCGCAGTTGCAGGTCTGTCTCTGCCTCCCTGCCTCTCACTAAAATGAGAAATAAAATAAAATAATTTTTTAACTGTTCTTTAATGAACATATAAATAAGTAAAATGGCTTATTCATCCTATGAAACACTACTGAACAATACAGTGGATAAACTGGATTTACATAAATTAACGTAAAAATACTGTGAAGTGAAAAATTCAAATGACAAAACTATAAATCAGATATTGCCATTTGTGTGAAATTCTAAAACACAACTATGCTTCTATCATTACTGTGGGGAGAAAAGGATGGAGAATGATGAAGTGGGGCTGGGAATTTAGCTTTATGTATAACTTGTTATTTTTTAAATTGATTTTAGAGAGAGGAGAAAGTGGGGGAGGTACGGGAACCAACAACTCATAGCTGCTTCTCGCAGGTGCCTTGACTGGACAAGCCTGGGGTTTTGAACTGGTGACCTCAGCATTCCAGGTCAACACCTTATCCACTTCACCACCACCAATCAATGTGTAACTTTAATTTAAAAGAAATCTTAAGCAAAATATATCAAGTTATTAACATCTATTTAATCTGATATTTCCAAGTATACACCTACACCCCTGGGGTTTTAAGATAAGGCAATTGAGCCCAAACCTGTCTACAGTGGGTAACCCATGGACCCTGGCTGGAGTAGACATAGAACAGCCCCTCAGGGCACACAACTTTCACTGAAAAGAACTCCATTTGCAAATGAGTTCACAGTTACAAATTAAAAGTATGAGGCCCTGGCCAGTTGGCTCAGTGGTAGAGCATTGGCCTGGTGTATTGACATCTCAGGTTCGACTCCCGGTCTGGGCACACAGAAGCGACCATCTGCTTCTGCACCCCTCCTCTTTCTCTGTCTCTCTCTTTTCACCTCCCTCAGCCATGGCTTAAAAGGTTCGAGCAAGTTGGCCCCAGACACTGAGGATGGCTCCATGGCCTTGCCTCAGGTGCTAAAAATAGCTTGGTTGTTAAGCAACGGAGCAGCAGCACCAGATGGGCAGAGCATCGCTCCATAGAGGGCTTGCTGGATGGGTCCAGGTCGAGGTGCATGTGGGAGTCTCTCTCTGCCTCCCTGCCTTTCACTTAATTAAAAAAAAAATTAAAATTAAAAGCATGTAAGGAAACAAGCCCCAAGAAAGACAACCAGAGAAATAAATAAAGGAATGCTTTAAAGAATCTTTCAGATACATGTGTTTAAAATGTTCAAAGAGATAAATGGAGGCACAGAATATGGCAAGAGAACAACACAGAAGGAAAAAAAGAAACAGTTACATTTGAAAGTATAAGAACTTACAAAACAAAAATATGTGCCTTACCTGTCTGTGGTGGCTAAATAGAAAGAGCATCAACCTAGAACACTGAGGTCGCTGGTTCAAAACCCAGAGCTTGCACAATCAATGCACACACGACAAGTAGCTATGAGTTGATGCTTCCTGCTATTCCCTCACACCTGCCTTTCTCTCTCTCCTCTCTCTAAAATCAATCAATTAGCCCCAGCCGGATGGCTCAGAGGTAGAGTGTCAGCCTAGTATGTGCAAGTCCTGGGTTCAATTCCTGGGGTCAGGGCACACAGCAGAAACAACCATCTGTTCCTCCATCCCTCTCCCTTCTCTTTCTCTACCCTCCTCCCGTAGCCATGGCTCATTGGAGCAAGTTTGCCCCAGGCGCTGAGGATGGTACCACTGCTTCACCTCAGGCACTAAAATAGCTCAGTTGCCGAGCAATAGTCCCAGTTGGGGCACATATGGGAGTCTGTCTCTCTGCCTCCCTGTCTCTCAATTAAAAAAAAAAGCCAATCACTTAAGAAATCTTTAAAGCCATGGCTTGTTGGTTCAGTGGATAGAGCATCAGCCTGGCACATGGATGTCCTAAGTTCGATCTCTGGTCAGGGCCCACAGGAGAAGCAACCATCTGCTTCTCTCTCCTCCCTCTCCCCCTATTCTCCTTCTTACTTACTCACAGTGGCTGAATTATGTAGTTTGAGTGTTGGCCCTAGGTTCTGAGGATAGCTTAGTTAGTCTGAGCGCGTCAGCCTCAGGCACTAAAAATAGCACAGTACTCGAGCATAATCCCAGGGTGGAACCCGGCAGGGACACAAGCAGTAGTCTATCTCAACTCTTCTCACTTAAAAATAAAACTTTTAGGCCCTGGCCGGTTGGCTCAGTGGTAGAGCGTCAGCCTGGCGTGCAGAAGTCCCGGGTTCGATTCCCAGCCAGGGCACACAGGAGAAGCGCCCATCTGCTTCTCCACCCCTACCCCTCTCTGTCTCTCTCTTCCCCTCCCACAGCCGAGGCTCCATTGGAGCAAAGATGGCCTGGGCGCTGGGGATAGCTCCTTGGCCTCTGCCCCAGGTGCTAGAGTGGCTCTGGTCGCAACAAAGCGACACCCCGGAGGGGCAGAGCATCGCCCCCTGGTGGGCAGAGCCTCGCCCCTGGTGGGCGTGCCAGGTGGATCCCAGTCGGGCGCATGCGGGAGTCTGTCTGACTGTCTCTCCCCGTTTCCAGCTTCAGAAAAATACAAAAAATAAATAAATAAAATAAATAAAACTTTAAAAAAAGATATTGCCAATGGCAATCGGAAGGATTTCAGTCAGCAAGTCATAAACAGTAGTCTCCTTTGATTATGTTATGGTCCACTGGGAAGTGATTTCTGAGCACGGTGGGAAGTGGTGGTCTCTTTTTATAAAAAACATACTGCTCTTTAATATACTTATGTTTTTTCTTATAACTTGAGCTCTAAGCTTACTATGAATGAGTTGTGTTTTTTTTTAATTCAGTGAGAGGAGGGGAGGAAGAGAGATAGACTCCCACATGCACCTGGACCAGGATCCACTCAGAAAGCCCATTAGGGGGTGATGCTCTGCCCATCTGGGGCGTTGCTCCATTGTTCAGCAACTAAGCTCTTCTTAGCGCCTAAGGCAGAGGTCATGGAGCCATCCTCAGCACCTGTGGCCAACTTGCTCCAATTGAGTCATGGCTGTAGGAGAGAGAGAGAGAAAGAGAGAGAGAGAGAGAGAGAAAGCGAGAAGGGGACAGGTAGAGAAGCAGATGGGCACTTTTCCTGTGTGCCCTGACCAGGAATTGAACCTGAAACAACCACATGCTGGCCCAATGCTCTACCACTGAGCCAACCAGCCAGGACCAAAAGTTGTATTTTTTTTTTAAATTTTATTTATTTTTCTGAAGTTGGAAATGGGGAGGCAGTCAGACAGACTCCCGCATGTGCCCGACCGGGATCCACCCGGCACTCCCACCAGGGGGCGATGCTCTGCCCCTCCGGGCCGTCGCTCTGTTGCGACCAGAGCCATTCTAGCGCCTGGGGCAGAGGCTGAGGAGCCATCCCCAGCACCCGGGCCATCTTTGCTCCAGTGGAGCCTCTGCTGCGGGAGGGGAACAGAGAGAGGAAGGAGAGGGGGAGGGTTGGAGAAGCAGATGGGCGCATCTCCTGTGTGCCCTGGCTGGGAACCGAACCCGGGACCCCTTGCATGCCAGGCCGACGCTCTACCAGTAAGCCAACCGGCCAGGGCCCTGGGTGTGGTTTATGTAAGAAAAATAATGTAGAATTCTCATCAATAGGCTGAAGGTAAACTAAAAAATTAAAGGGTGCTTTGGCTCTATATGAAAGATTGGTGGGGAAAAAAACGAAAAGACGGGTGAAATGTATATTTATATGCTAAAAACAAACTGACAAATACTTAATGTAACCAAAAAGAACATGAAAAGAAAGTCATAAAATTATTTCTTTCTCTAATATGAAATCATGCTGATGCCTGACCAGTGGTGGTGCAGTGGATAGAATGCTGACCGGAATGCTGAGGTCACCAGTACAAAACGCTGGGCTAGCCCAGTGAAGGCACATATGACAAGCAACTACTGTGAGTTAATGCTTCCCACTCTTCCCCCTTCCTTTCTCTCTCTTTCAAAATTAATAAATAAAATTCTTAAAAAAAAATCTGCTGAATATGAATGGAATGGTACTTAATGTCATCAACTGAGAAGATGCAAAAGGCTATTAGAATATCTACGGTGAGAGGATCATTTCTGTACAATGATTGCCTGGAAAAGCCATAGCTGAGATTTTCACACACACCATTTTTTCCAAGTTGCTGGTTCACGAGGCCAGGAGTGGTACCATCAATGGACACTGGTTCTGTTTCTACGGCATCCTCACTGGAATGACAAATAGGGAAATTATAAGGTTAAAAAGAAGCTAACATTAAGCCTCTGGGAAAATTTAATATTACAATGAATCAAGTCTGGATGAATGTTCAGTCCTATTTTATGGAACAGAAGGACCATGGGATTTTTTTAAAAATGTATAAACATAACTCAAAAAAGGTTAACAACCATTTTTTATTGATAGTTTTGACTGAGATTAAGAATCTCTGACTTAAAGGAAAGTTCAACTCATTAAATAAATTAATCTGTTTCTGGGTTATTTTGTTCCACTTATAGGTCCATTCTGTGACAGCTTTATTCTGTTTTAGTTACTGTAGCTCTAATATTTTAATAGCTAGTATATCAAGTCCCCTTGTTACTGTTATTTTTCATTATTTTCTTAACTATCCTTTTTATTTTTCCAAATAAATTTTAGAATCATTTTGTCAATTATTCCTCTTTCTCTACCTTAAGAAAAACTCCTCTTCTATGGAGCCCTGGCCAGGTAGTTCAGTTAGTGTGTCATCCCAATAAGCTAAGATTGCAGGTATGATCCCTGGTCATGGCACATACAAGAGTCAACCAATGAATGCATAAATAAGTGGAACAACAAATTGATGTTTCTCTCTTTCTCTCTAAATTCAATAATATTTTTTTATTTTAGAGAGAGAGAAATAGAAAGAAGACAGAGACAGGCAAGAAGGGAAGAGATGAGAATCAACTCATAGTTGTGTCACTTTATTTGGTCATTGATTGCTCATATGTGCCTTGACCAGGGGCTCTATCTGAGCCAGTGACCCCTTGCTCAAGCCAGCATCCTTTAGGCTCAAGCCAGAACCATGGGATCATGTCTATGATCCCACACTCAAGCTGGCAACCCTGCACTCAAGCTGGTGACGTCAAGGTTTCAAACCTGGGTCCTCAGCGTCCCAGGCCATTGCTCCTATCCACTGTGCCACCACTTGGTCAGGCAATCAATAAAAATTATTTTAAAATCCCATGAAGACTCTGGATGGTTGGCTCAGTGGTAGAGCATTGCCCTGGCACATGGTTGTCCCAGGTTAGATTCCTGGTCAAGGCATACAGGAGAAGTGACCATTTGCTTTTCCAACCCCCTCTCCTCTCTCTTTCCCTCCTACAGACATGGCTTGATTGGGATAAGTTGGCCCCAGGTGCTGAGGATGGCTCCATGGCCTCTGCCTCAGGGGCTAAGTAGGGCCTGGTTACTGAACAATGGAGCAATGCCCCAGATGGGCAGAGCATCACCCCTTAGTGGGTTTGCTGGGTGGATCCCAGGTCGGGGTGCATGCGGGAGTCTGTCTCTGCCTCCCCGCCTCTCGCTCAATTAAAAAAAAACCAGCCTGACCTGTGGTGGCGCAGTGGGATAAAGCACCGACCTGGAACACTGAGGTTGCCGGTTCGAAACCTTGGGCTTGCCTGGTCAAGGCACATATGGGAGTTGATGCTTCCTGCTCCTCCCCCTTCTCTCTCTCTCTGTCTCTCTCTCTCTCACTCTAAAAAAAATCAATAAATAAAATATTAAAAAAAAAAACTTAAAAAAAAAAAAAAGAAACCTTGGGCTTGCCTGGTCAAGGCACATATGGGAGTTGATGCTTCCTGCTCCTCCCCCTTCTCTCTCTCTCTCTCTCTCTCTCTCTCCTCTCTCTCTAAAAATCAATAAATAAAATATATTTTTTAAAAAATTTAAAAAAAAATTAAAAAAAAAAAAACAAAACCAAAAAACCTTATGGAGACTTTGTTGTAATTATATAACATCTATAAATTAACGTGATATGACTAAACATATTAACATTCGGTCTTTTAATTCAGAAATGTATCTCTTCATCTTATTTTTCCTTTTATACAACTCAGAAATCCTTCATGGTTTTAATCATATAGGCCTTTCACCTACAAATGGCATGAGTATTTTACTTTCTGTTGCAAATTTGAAAGTTTTTTCCCACTATATTTACCAACTAGTTATTAATAAAACATAGGAATGAATATTATTTCAAATGCTTATTTTTTCATTCATTAGAAATTCTCCAACTTCCCAATACTGTACCCTGCATTATTTCTAGTATCTTAAAAAACATAAAAATAGCCTAACCAGGCAGTGGCGCAGTGGATAGAGCATTGGACTGGGACACGGAGAAACCAGGTTTGAAACCCTAAGGTTGCCAGCTTGAGCAGGGGCTCATCCAGCTTGAGCAGGGGCTCACCAGCTCGAACGTGGGGTAGCTGGCTTGAGCAAGTTGTCACTCGCTCTGCTTTAGCCCCCAGTCAAGGCACATATGAGAAAGCAATCTCATCTCTTTCCTTTCCTGTCTGTCACTCTGTCTCTGTCACAAAATAAATAAATAAAATATGTAGCCCTTAAGTTTCTAAATTTGTTACATTTAAATAAAAACAGTTCTGCCTGACCAGGTGGTGGCGCAGTGGATAGAGCGTTGGACTGGGATGCGGAAGGACCCAGGTTCGAGACCCCGAGGTCGCCAGCTTGAGCGCGGGCTCATCTGGCTTGAGCAAAGAGCTCACCAGCTTAGACCCAAGGTCGCTGGCTCCAGCAGGGGGTTACTCGGTCTGCTGAAGGCCCGCGGTCAAGGCACATGTGAGAAAGCAATCAATGAACAACTAAGAAGTCGCAACACGCAACGAGAAACTGATGATTGATGCTTCTCATCTCTCTCCGTTCCTGTCTGTCTGTCCCTGTCTATCTCTGCCTCTGTAAAAAAAAACAACAGTCCTGCCCTAGCCCAGTAGTTCAGTATATTGGAGCACACTAAAGATATGCTAAGGTTGTGGGTTCAAACCCCAGTCAGAGAATATGGAAGAATCAAGCAAGAAATGCACCTGTGGTGGCACGGTGGATAGAGCAATGATCTGGAATGCTGAGGCTGCAGGTTCAAAACCCTGGGCTTGACTGTTCATGGCACATACAAGAAGCAATACTATGAGCTGATGCTTCCTGCTCCTCCCCTCTCCTTCTCTTTCCTCTCACTAAAATCAATATATAACATCTTAAAAAAAAAAAGGAATCAACTGATGAATGCACAAATTAGAATAAATCAGTCTGTCTTTTTCTCCCCCTTCCTCTTCCTCTAACATCATAAATAACTTTCTTTAATTAAAAAAATAAGTAAATAAGAACCATTTCATAGATCTATTAAATTTTTTAAGTTAGAGGGGGAGATAGTGAAAGACTCCCACATGCACCCTGACCAGATTCACCCAGCAAACCTGTCTGGGGCCGATGCTCAAATCAACCAAACCATCCTCAACACCTAGGGCCAACTCTTTTTTTTTTTTTTGTATTTTTCTGAAGCTGGAAACGGGGAGAGACAGTCAGACAGACTTCCGCTGGGATCAACCCGGCACGCCCACCAGGGGCGACACTCTGCCCCTCCAGGGCGTCGCTCTGTTGCGACCAGAGCCACTCCAGCGCCTGGGGCAGAGGCCAAGGAGCCATCCTCAGCGCCCGGGCCATCTTTGCTCCAATAGAGCCTCGGCTGCGGGAGGGGAAGAGAGAGACAGAGAGGAAGGAGAGGGGGAGGGGTGGAGAAGCAGATGGGTGCCTCTCCTGTGTGCCCTGGCCAGGAATCGAACCCGGGACTTCTGCACGCCAGGCCGACGCTCTACCACTGAGCCAACCAACCAGGGCCTAGGGCCAACTCTTGAACCAATTGAGCCACTGGCTGCGGGAAAAGGAGAGAGAGAGGAGAGAGGGAGGGAGAGAGAAGCAGATGGTTGCTTTTTCTGTGTGCCCTGACTGGGAACTGAACCTGGGATGACCATATACCAGGCCGATGCTCTATTCACTGAGCCACTGGCCAGGACCATTATTTTTTTCTTTTTAAGACTTTATTTACTAATTTTAGAGAGAGGGAGAGTAAGAGAGAAAGAGGGGGAAGAGTGGGAAGCATCAACTAACTGTAACTGCTTATCATATGTGCCTTGACCAGGCAAGTTAGGGCTTTCGAACCAGCAATCTCAGCGTTCTAGGTCGACACTTTATCTACTGCACCACCACAGGTCAGGCAGATCAATCTATCTATGGTTCTAAATATATTATTAATCACTCCAAAGCAATTCAGCATGAAATTAATCACTGAATTTCACATTTAAATTAAAACACTCAAATTTCAGAGCACCTCTACAGACATCACAAAATTAGTATGTATGACATCATCTGTCCCTTCAACCTGCAGGTGTTCCTTAGTTCTTTTTCCCCAGCGCTATCCTAGGCAGTAAACCAGAAATCTGGAATTGATCCTAGCTCTCTTTTCTTCTTAAGGGTCCATATCAAGTCAAAACAAATTCTTACTAATTTTACCCTTTCATTTTGTCCTTGCTTCTCTACCTCACCAAATAACATTTTTTTCCAGGCCCATGTCACTCCTGTGGCATCTAGCCTGAAAAAACCAACACCTCTCACTTTGCCGAATTGCTGATTCAGGGAAGTATCTGAAAACCTTATGGTTTGAAACATTTTATTTGTTGAAGGAAAAATCAACAAATACAAGACACAGACAATTAGATAAAATGTGCCTTTTAAGAAAGCTGCTGCCCTGGCCGGTTGGCTCAGCAGTAGAGCGTCGGCCTGGCGTGCGGAAGACCCGGGTTCGATTCCCGGCCAGGGCACATAGGAGAGGCGCCCATTTGCTTCTCCACCACCCCCCTCCTTCTTCTCTGTCTCTCTTCTTCCCCTCCCGCAGCCGAGGCTCCATTGGAGCAAAGATGGCCCGGGCACTGGGGATGGCTCCTTGGCCTCTGCCCCAGGCGCTAGAGTGGCTCTTGTCGTGGCAGAGCGATGCCCCGGAGGGGTAGAGCATCACCCCTGGTGGGCATGCCGGGTGGATCCCGGTAGGGCGCGTGTAGGGGTCTGTCTGACTATCTCTCCCCGTTTCCAGCTTCAGAGAAAAAAAAAAAAAAGCTGCTTTCCCTGGCTGTATATTTCAGTTAGAACATCGTCTGGAAGCACAGAGGTTCGATCCCCAGTCAGGGATCACAGAGGAATAAATAGATGTTCCTGTCTCTCTTTCTCCCTTCCTCTCTTGTTAAAATCAATAAATGTTGGCCCTGGCCAGTTGGATCAGTGGTAGAGTGTCGGCCCGGCATGTGGAATTCCTGGATTTGATTCCTGGTCAGGGCACACAGGAAAAGTGACCATCTGCTTCTCCACCCTTTCCTTTCTCTCTCTCTCTTACCCTCCCTCAGCCAAGGCTCCATTGGAGCAAAGTTGGCCCGGGAGCTGAGGATGGCTCTATGGCCTCCGCCTCAGGTGCTAGAACAGCTCCGGCCACAACAGAGCAACAGCCCCATATGGGCAGAGCATCGCCCCTGGTGGGCATGCCAGTTGGATCCCGGTTGGGCGCATGCGGGAGTCTTTCTGACTGCCTCCCTGCTTCTAACTTCAGAAAAATACAAAAAAGTAAAAAAGAAATTAAAAGTTGCTTACCTTTTATTCTTTATATTTTTAAGTCCCACTGTGTAATCTTCATTTAAACACATAGTATGTTCCGAGATACCATAGTGCTCTAATTTAGGAGTCACACACTCAAAATTGTCCATATTTAGTGCACATTTTGGAGTTATTAGTACTTTAACTAGTGATTGTTTGAAAGCTGGCATTAAGATTTTTGGCTCTTCCTTTGCTTTGTTTACCCTGTGTAGAGGGTTTGCTGGGACCTGAGATATCAGGTACCGCTCAAGTCCAAAATCTGAAAGTTGTGGACTATATGGAATCTTCTCAGAAACAGAGCTCCTCGGAATGACAGGATTAGACACATCATCCTTCTTATCAGGCTTCTGAAGATTTTCATCTCTAGCAGACTCTGGTTTAGAGTCAAAGACTTCTTGCTCACCCACTAGGAGGAAATAAAGTTCATATTCTATTCAAACATCAAATTAGGAAATCTCAAGTACTAAAACCACAAAAAAAGTTTTATTAGAAATGTGCCAAGGCCCTGGCCGGTTGGCTCAGCGGTAGAGCATCGGCCTGGTGTGCGGGGGACCCGGGTTCAATTCCCGGCCAGGGCACATAGGAGAAGCGCCCATTTGCTTCTCCACCCCCACCCCCTCCTTCCTCTCTGTCTCTCTCTTCCCCTCCCGCAGTCAAGGCTCCATTGGAGCAAAGATGGCCCGGGCGCTGGGGATGGCTCCTTGGCCTCTGCCCCAGGCGCTAGAGTGGCTCTGGTCGCGGCAGAGTGACGCCCCGGAGGGGCAGAGCATCGCCCCCTGGTGGGCAGAGCATTGCCCCTGGTGGGCGTGCCGGGTGGATCCCGGTCGGGCGCATGCGGGAGTCTGTCTGTCTCTTCCCGTTTCCAGCTTCAGAAAAATACAAAAAAAAAAAAAAAAAAAAAAAAGAAATGTGCCAAATCAGCAAAAGTCCTGATTCTGTCCTTAGTCTCTAAAGTTTTGTTTCTCTTGTACCTTTAGTAAATTTCCAACATGCAATACTTGTCCACTCATATCCCATTTTGATGACATATTAGAGAGTAAACTAAAGCGTTAAAAAACAAAAAATCAATACCTACAAATATAAGTTCAATTTTCTTACTTCCCTACTTAATGTAATTAATTAGTTGTTCTTATTACAAAACTATTTTATCATTTAACGACAGTAATTACAGTGTGGAATTAACTACAATCTAGATTTAACATTAAAATATTATTTTAGATGTTTATCTTACAGATATCTAAAAAGAAAAGGCTATTACACAAAGATAAAATTTCATCTGTCAGTCTAGTACACAAGTATCAAAAGCCTAGTAAAAGAAATAACAGGACAGCATGAGAATCGTTTATAGCTTAACTTTTAATAGGGCTTTATCTGGCTCTGCACCCTAACACTTCACCACTTCACCACTACAGCGGACACTTCAGACTACATGACTGACAACTGCACACGCTCAGTACTCTGTCACGGCCTGGGCACACTGCTGGAGCATGAAGCTGGTGCGGGGCTAAAGGTGGAGTTGAGATCGAGGGCAGCCCCTCAATGCCAAGTCCTCCTTTGTTTCTGTTCACTCAATCTTTTAAAGGAAGGTCTACAGTTGAAGTGGGGTCTATCAATACTGATGGAGATTCCTGTCAAAATCTTCTGGGTTCAAAGGAAGAGAGAAGGGACAAATTTAGGCTGTACATTTACTTGTCAAGCTAAGTGATTCCCACAGACAAAGGAGTAAAGAGGTGCACACTTTTTTTTGAAGACACTATTTTCTTTGTTTGATCAGCAACTGGAAATTAACCAGGATAGGGTACAATTTCTGTGCATAAACCAAGACACATTAAATCTGCAGGTGTACCATCCAAAGAAAAGTTATAATAAACTTTCACTTCACGGCTTTTGGCCCTTTGAAGAACTGGCTGCTGATTCACCAAATTGTTTGAAACTCTGCTTTCTGCTAATTCTGAGGAATGTTACAACTACCAAACACCTCTAGTACTTAACACAAGGTGTTATTGATGAAATTAATAAAATCATCACATGGCTAGCCCCATTTCACACCTGGAACTGTTCATGTCCACATGTAACAGTGTGTGTAGATGGCAAAGTCAGCATTTCAATCCATGGCTTCTGCACACCATCGTCAACTGAATCGTTTTTGTCACACCATGTGGACTGTTTAATATATCTTCCACACACATCCTCAGTACATATTTGTTGAATG
This sequence comes from Saccopteryx bilineata, assembly GCF_036850765.1. Classification (NCBI taxonomy): domain Eukaryota; kingdom Metazoa; phylum Chordata; class Mammalia; order Chiroptera; family Emballonuridae; genus Saccopteryx; species Saccopteryx bilineata. Next base: position 192,838,938 of record NC_089491.1, read on the forward strand.
TAATTAATGTTTTATTAATGTACAAAGATCACTCTCGACCAGGCGGTGGCGCAGTGGATGGAGCGTTGGACTGGGATGCGGAGAACCCAGGTTTGAGACCCCGAGGTCGCCAGCTTGAGCCCAAGGTCTCTGGCTTGAGCAGGGGATTACTCGGTCTGCTGAAGGCCCACGGTCAAGGCACACATGAGAAAGCAATCAATGAACAACTAAGGTGTCGAAACAAGGATCACTCTCGTGTTGGAAATGAAAACACTGAAGCTCAGTGACATTGCTCAACCAAAGGTTTGCGTACAACAATAACAATAGTTAACACCTGGTGATTAACATGCCAGGTACTGTAAGTTTTATCCATTTTTTTTTTTTTTCATTTCCCTGAAACTGGAAACGGGGAGAGACAGTCAGACAGACTCCCATGCGCCTGACCGGGATCCACCCGGCACGCCCACCAGGGGCGATGCTCTGCCCACCAGGGGGCGATGCTCTGCCCCTCTGGGGCGTCGCTCTGCCGAGACTAGAGCCACTCTAGCGCCTGGGGCAGAGGCCAAGGAGCCATCCCCAGCGCCCGGGTCATCCCTGCTCCAATGGAGCCCTGGCTGCGGGAGGAGAAGAGAGAGACAGAGAGGAAGGAGGGGGGGGAATGGAGAAGCAAATGGGCGCCTCTCCTATGTGCCCTGGCCGGGAATTGAACCCGGGTCCCCCACATGCCAGTCTGACGCTCCACCACTGAGTCAACCGGCCAGGGCCAAGTTTTATCCTATTTTATCCTAATACAACCTGAGAGGTAGAGACCATTAAACCCCTACACTTTACACATGAAAAACTGAGGTACAGGTTAAGTAGCTGTTCAAAGGCAAAGCATCTAGTAAGGAGTGGAATCAGAGATTCAAATTCAGGAAGTACGGCTCTGATGGTAAAACCACTCTGCTATACTATCCTTCATTACAATTTTAAAACTGAAAAGTACTTTATCAATTTATATAGGCAAAAACCTCCAATTCTACAGAAAACAAACTTGATGATAAGAAAAACAAAACAAGAAGCCCGAAGGTCCACCTCTCATTTATTAGCAGAACCAACTAAAAACCAACCATGGGGAAGTAACACAGATGTACCTCTCTTTCAGCACTGTGCTAATCCTCGTCTAGTGTTTTGGAAAGGACAGTGAGAACTGACTGCACTGCGCCCTGAGTCAGCACTGTACAAAGCATACCGTGGATCTGGGTAAATGACCAAACAATGGGTCACATAATGGCCGAGGAAGAGCCAGAAACCACAGCTGAGCCAAAATAGCCTCACTCGGTCATGCTGTCCTTCCTCTTTAATACTGAACATATGTTATAAAATGCAAGTTAGTCGCACCTGAACTTTGCTTGGCACATCGATTATATCCATACTTCTGGAAAAGCTCTGTTATTTTCATGATATCCGCTGAATTTTTGTTCATCAGCACTTTGGTTGACTTTATGAAACCAATGTTTTCTTGACTTTCCAAAATTGCTTTATCAAGAAGAATACTGGCATCATCCTTTTAGGAGGAAAGAAAGCACATTATATTTTCTCTAACTTTTGACTATGTTTGAGATTTTTAAAAATTATCACATAAAAACGATACATAACAATTGGAGTAATACCTTTAGAATCCGAACTTCTGAGTGAAGATCATGTAAAATTCTCATTGTGCAACCTTCAAACTCTTCAACATGAATATTGAAAGAAAAGGATGCAATAAAAAAATAGATGATGTAATTTAGTGTATTTTCTTAGAACTATAAAACCCTTGTATATATTTATTTATTATATCCTGTTAATCACAAGAATTTAGGCCTTTCTTTAAAACTTTTATTAAACTATACCACATACACAGAAAAGTAAAGAAATCATAAGTATATAACTTGAACTTTCAAAGTAAAGACCCTCAGATCAAGGAAAAAAGAGGTGGGAACATGGTAACACTGAGCAATTTTTCCTTTATGGTAAGCACTTTTTAATTCCTATTCTAAAAATCTTCACCCGTGACAACACTTATAGTTTCTTCTAAAAGCTTTATTGCTTTCTTTTCCATTTAGAGATTAAATCCACCTGGAATTGATTTTTCTTTGTGGCATGAGGTAAGGAGCAAGATCCATTCTTTTTCCCCATGAATGTACAACTGACCTGGCACTATTTACTAAAAAGATGTGCTTTATCCACTGTACTGCCACCTTTCTTATTAATCAGGTGGTCATGTATATATAATATAATAGCAGTTCTTTTTAAGGATTATATACCTCTTTCCTAAAACATGCCTCCTTTGAAGATCTTCTCCTTCCATCTATTAAAAGTCACCAAATTTTTGCCTGGTTAGTGGTGGTGCAATGAATAGAGTTACCTGGAACACTGAGGTTGCTGGTTCCAGGACCTGGACTTGCCTGGGTCAAGGTACAGACAAAAAGCAAGCAATGAACAACTAAAGTGAACCAACTATGAGTTGATAGCTCTCGCTGCCTCCCTCCCTCCTGCCCCCAGCTGCCCTACCTCCTCTCTCTATAAAATATTTATTTTTTTTTAAGTGAGAAAAACAGAGAGACAGGAAGGGAGAAAGATGAGAAGCATCAACCTGCAGTTGTGGCACTTCAGTTGTTCATTGATTGCTTTCTCATACATGCCTTGCCAGGGTGGAGGTGGCTCCAGCCTAGCCAGTAACCCCTTGCTCAAGCCAGCAACCTTTGGGCTTCAAGCCAGCAACCATGGCGTCATGTCTATGACCCCATGCTCAAGCCAGATCAGCCTCTGCTCAAGCTAGCAAACTCAAGTTTTCAATCTGGGTCCTCAGCATCCCATGTCAACGACATTCATCCACTGAGCCACCACTTGATCGGACAATAAAGTTTTTTTTTCTTAAGTGAGAGGAGTGGAAGTAGAGACAGACTCCCACATGCGCCCTGACCGGGATCCACCCAGAGACTCCTTCTGGGGCTGACACTGGAACAAATCGAGTCACTGGCTGTGGGAGGGGAAGAGGGACAGATGGGGGAGTTTGAAAGCAGAGAGGCAGATGGTCACTTCTCATGTGTGCTCTGAAACGGAATCAAACCCTGGACATCCATACTCCAGGCTAACACTCTATCCACTGTGCTACCAGCCAGGGCTATGGTGTAATATTTTAAGGCACACTAGAATTATGACATTTATTAAGTCTGAACTAGTCTTGAAAGTTTTAAAGATCCTTAATAGAGGTCCTGACTGGGAGGCTCAGCGAATGGAGCCTCGGTTGGAGCTGGGTCAGAGCAGGAGAAGGAACCAATGAATGCACAACTAAATGGAGCACCTAAGTAGAGCAAGGAGTTGATGCTTCTCTCTCTCTCCCTTACCTACTTCTTCCCTTTCCCTTTCTCTAATAAAAAAATTTCTTTAAAAATTGACCAGCTAGTGGCGCAGTGGATAGAGTGTCAGCCTAGGGTGCTGAGGATCCAGGTTCAAATCCCTGAGTTCGCCGGCTTGAGCGTGGGATCATAGACAAGGTCGCTGGCTGGAGCCCAGGGGCGCCACCCGTGTCAAGACACAAATGAGAAGTGAACAACTACAGTGGTGCGGCAACTATGAGTTGATGATTCTCACCTCTCTCCCTTCCTGTCTCTGTCGTTAAGAAAAAGAAAAGAAAAAACCCCCTGAAAATCCCTAGTACAAGTGCTAGTCATGAAGAACTTTGCTTTACTTGCAAAAAAAAGAAAACAAAAACATAAAAGGCAGCACTGGGTCCTGGTGTTGGCGCCGACTACACGGTCTGACCGGGGCCATCCGGGTGAGAGCGCTGAGCAGCTGCACTGCGAAGGCAGTCACTCCGTTCCCACGGCGAGGCTCTCCTCTCCGCTCTCTCCTGGACCGGGACGGAAACCGGGAGGGCAGCCGCCCACCCACTCACCGCTGTCTTCCTCCGCTAACGCTCGCTGCAGCCGCGCCGTCTCGCTGTCCAGGGTCACCGCCAGAGACCGCAGCTTTGCACAGAATTTCTGGATAGGGTCCATCATGAGCACAAACGGCCGCACCGCCCGCCACTCGTTTGAATCTCTGCCGCAGGAAGCGTCGCGGCGTCAGTGGCTGGCGTACGTATTCTGCTCTCGCGGGATCTGAAGTCTCGCGGGAAGTGGAACGATGCATTTCCGGCGGTGCGGCTGCCGAAGTGCGGAGAAAAGGGAGCTCGCTAAACGCCCGACTGGTGAGTGCGCCGGTACTGGTGGGCGCTCTGGAATGTGGGTGGGCGTGCGCTCTCTCGGAAAGCTGCTCCGCCTGCGGTCGGACTCGATGCCATCCCACTCCGTTCTCTGTCCGTGCAGGCACCATGTTCCTGACCGCGCTCCTGCGCCGTAACCGCATCCCCGGCCGGCAGTGGATCGGAAAGCACCGGCGGCCGCGCACCGTGTCCTTCCACGCGAAGCAGAACGTGCTCCGCCGCCTGGAGACGGAGGCGGAGAACCACTACTGGCTGAGCGCGCCCTTCCTCAGCGCCGCGCAGGAGTTCGGGCACGCCGCAGTCCGCAGGGCAGCCGCCTTCCAGGCCATCAAGGCGGTCTCCGAGGCCAAGTTTCCGCCGCACCGGCGACTGGCCGACCAGCTCAGCCACCTCAATGTCACCAAGAAGTGGTCCTAGCCCACCTGTCGCCCTCGTTTCTAGTGCATGGCGTCGGGTCCAGTTCCTCTGTCGGTCGTGTTTGTCGGCTCGCCTGGGTACTACGGTGCAAGATGTATATGGGATTGACGCGGCGACAGAGCTGCAAATTACGGTTTCTGTATGTGACTGACGCCTGGTGGGGTTTTAGTTTGCTTACCTTCTCTCAAAAAAAATTGCTGCGCCTAAAAGGAAAACATCCGTTTTGTCAGCCAAACTTATGACTAAAAATAGCACTTTTCCCCCTGGGATTTGCTAACAACAGTGGATATTTAAATGTAAAGTAAAATGTGTTTTTATCAGGACTGCCACGTGAAGGTTTTTTTTAAACTTGAAAGGGCCGGAGACGCAGTGGGTAAGAGTATCGACTTGGGATGCTGAGGACCCTGGTTTGAAATCAAGGTGGCGGGCTGGAGCGTGGGATCATAGACATGACCCCATGGTCACTGGCTCTTTTAAAGCCCCGGGGTCAAGGAACTATGAGAGAGCAGTCAATGAACAAATAAAGTGTGCAACCAGTTGATGTTTCTCATCTCTTTCCTTGCCTGTCTCAAAAAACTTCAACGGGATAAAATTAACATACCACACAACCCATCAGTTGTAGGTGTTTGCTTTCAAATAACCCTTTTCTTAATAGTCAAGCACTCTACACGTGTCACCAGGTAGAGTGATCCTATTGAGGCAAGGTGGGGTGAAACTGGGAAACCTCCCAGGCCGGTGGAATGAGGAAGCGGACAGATGGCTGAACAGACAGCTGGAACCACTGAGCAGTTAACCAGCTAATCACAAGACTATCCTCCCTGGGCAAAGACAGCTGAAAGCAGGTGGTTTCAATCACCTTAGTAGGGGAGGTAGACAACAGAAATCAGAGCCAAACTAATCCAAAATAGAGGTGATAGGGAGCAAAAGATGACTCCAAACCCCATTTATACTGATTCCTGAAAAAGCTAATGCATATCGTGTTGACATCCCTAAAATTCCCGCCTATAGAAAGTAGATACCTCCCTGCCCTCCAGGATTAAAGGACACCATGCCTGTGTCCCCTTTTCCCTCAGGCGTGTACTTTGCTGCTTCTGTGCTAAGCGTTGAGTCCCTAAGACACCTGTTCTCTGGGGAGCAGTGGGCAGCAGCACCTTTCCAGGCTTATCCCGATCCCACCCCCCCACCCCCGCACCTCGCGCAGCGCAGAAGCAGGCCTGTAACACTTGGGACAATTTTACCTGTTAGGAAACATGGAAGGAACTCCAACATTGTCATCACTCCCAGTGATGACAGTGACTTTGAGGAGTTGCTGTATAAACCAGAAATCTTAGCAGCTATGTTTATTTATATATATATATATATAAATTTTTTTTGTCTGTTTAATAGAAAGTTTTCAAAATGCAGAGAAAAGGATTCACACTGCCTTTTGCACCCCCCCCCCAACTCTGGAAACGTGAACATGAGTCCACAGAGGCACACAGGATGGACTTTTAAACCTCAGTGAGATCATCCTATATATGTATATTTCTGCATTTTCCCCCACTTAATGGCTTTAAAATGTTTCCCAAGGAGTTACTTAAATTTTTATGAAAAATACAAAACTTTTAAATGGCTTCATTGTAGTCTCAATACAGTAACGCAATTTAGCCAATTTCCTATTGATGGACACTGATTTCCTTTAAAACCTCTCAAACTAGCCCTATCTGCAAGTAAGGAAAAACCCAGCTCTTCCCTTCCATGTTTCTCACTACTCATGTGAAACACTTAATTGTCACAAATGTGGAGGATTTCCCCCAACTAGCAATTCCCTTCAATGCTAGCTGGGTGTCCTACAATTTAATTCAATGCTATCTACCTGAACAAAGATCAGATTCCACTATTGAGGACTCAGTCTCACAATTATCCACCACCCTGGTTCAGATGCCCCTTGCAAATAGTAGGTACCCAAGTAACCTATAACTTGTTTGACTTGACCACAAATTGGAGGTTCACACACCACCTCCTAAGTTTCGATTAATTTGCTAAAGCGGCTCACACAACTCACAGAAACACGTAAGTTTATTAAATATGATAAAAGAAATGAAGAGATGTGTAGGGCATGGCCTGGGAGGTTCCCAAGTAAAGGAATTTCTCGTCCCTGTGGAGTGAGGGTGCTAGCCCGGAGGCTCCCCAAAGCTCCTAAGACTGGGATTTCACAGAGGCTTCCTCACGTGGGCAAGCGGCTCCGTTTCCAGCCCCTCTTCCCCACTGGAGATGAGGGGGAGGGCTTAAAATTTCAAGCATCTTTTTCTACCCTTTTTGATGACCAGCCCCCATCCAAGAGCCCACCCAGTCAACTTCTAGTGCTCTTCCTTAGGAAATTACAAGGGTTTTAGGAGCTTTGTGCTAGGAACTGGGAGCAGAGACCAATACTGTATATATTTTTCCCATTATCTCACACCTTATACACATTTCTCTCTCTAAAATCTTAAGAGTGGGGTTGCCAGTACAGACATTATTCAGTGAAAATTTGACATATATTGCCAAATTACTTAAGCCATTTTGCACTCCTACCACAAATGCTTCTTTGCCCACATCTTCAGCAACAATGGCCATTGCCTTGGCAAAATAATCTATTTGCTTGTTTCATGTGTACATATTTCTTTAATGAAGCTGAGCACTCTTCTTGCTGTTAACTGATTAATCCGATTTCTTTCATGAATTTCCTTGTACTATCTCCATTTTCTTTTCTTGTTAGTGCTGTCTCTTTGTAAATTTTCCCGTACTCAAATCTGGTTTTCTGATCACTAGCACCATGCCTGCTTAGGAATACCTTTGCTATCCCATTATAAAGCCCTTCACCCATCTTTTCCTGCAGTACCTTTTTTTCATTTTCTAATGAAGTCCATAAGCCATGTGGGATTTGTTGTGTGGTGAGAGGCAAATAGTGGAAGCAACTTGACCTTTCCCCAAGGCAAGCAAAAGTGGTCCAGAAACACGTCAAATAATGTCTCTTCCCCTACTGATTATCTAAGGCACCGTTTTTTAATTTTTTATTTCTAAAAGTAATATGAACAAAACAGGGTATGAAAATAAAATAACATAGGGGTACACAGTAAACTTTAACCTATGACTGACCCCTGATTTTCCTCTGGAGGCAACCCTACTAATAAATAGTTCACTATCACCCTGGCTGGATGGCTTAGTGGAGCCTTATTCTGATGCACAGAAGTTATTGGTTTGAACCTGTTAGGGCACATGTAGGAATGGATTGATGATCCTGTCTCTTTCAAACCAGTGATTAAAAAAAAAATCATTGTCTCCTGTTAGATAATTCTGCATAAACAACTGGAAAAGTGGGTGGGACATTTATGTTCTAGTCTTTTGTTTCTTCAAACAGAAGAGCAACAAATATGCTTATAATTACTGCTTATAAAGCATAAGTATATCTATTAAACTTCTAAGTCTAACCTGATATGTTAACGAATATGGACATTTGAAACCTGATATTGTCAAATTGCTCTCCAAAGATACTGCACCATACATTTATACACTAAAATGTGTGAAAGATAGCTCTGGCCGGATAGCTTGGTTGGTTTAGACTTTAGAGCATCGTCCAGAAGCTCAGAGGTTGTGAGTTTGATCCCCAGGCAGGCACATACAAAAATAGATCAATGTTCCTGTCTCCCTTTCTCTCCCTTCCTCTCTCTCTAAAATCAGTCAATTAAGAAAAAATTTTAAATGCCCTGGCCAGTTGGCTCAGTGGTAGAGCATCGGCCTGGCGTGTGTATGTCCGGGGTTCGATTCTCGGTCAGGGCACACAGGAAAAGCTACCAACTGCTTCTCCACCCCTCCCCCTCTTTCTTCTCTTTTTTCTTCTCCTGCAGCCATAGCTCAGTTGGAACAAATTGACCCCAGGCACTGAAGATGGCTCTGTGGCCTCACCTGAGGCATTTAAATAGCTTGGTTGCTGAGCAGTGGCCCAAGATGGGCACAGCATTGCCCCACAGGCTTGTCAGATGGATCTTGGTTGAGCGTGTGTGAGAGCCTGTCTCTCTGCCTCCCCACTTCACATGTAAAGAAAAGAAAAACAATTTAAAAAAATGTGTGAAAGATGGTTCGACTAATAATTTTCAAGTTTGAGATTTTATTATCTCTGGTGCCCACTTTTTTTTGAGAACTTAGGCAGCACAACAGTTAAATCTAATGGACATTAAACTCATGACTGCAGTTCCCTTCTGAACTCATTGTTCATTTTGTGGGTAGTCAGTACAAAGAAAAAGTCCTCAGGAATTTATAATCCAGTGAGTTGGCTTGCAAGTATTTATAACCAACATATGGCTAAATGAAATCAGTACTAGATAAATGTGCAGTGCTCCAGACAGCACAGAAATGTTAACTCAGTTTGGAAGCCACGAGAATGTGATGGAAGAATGCTGCTGGAGTTGGAAAGCCTGCATCAAAAGAATTGCATTATGTGGGGAATGCGCAGGGAGGAAACAATCTCTGTTGAAAAACAGTATGCCCTTTATTAAGGAATAGAAAAGGCACTTCAACCCTCTGTATCACATGGAAGGCATTGAAGGGTTAAAGACAGTGACAGTAACTCATAGCATTGTTCAACTCACCCATAAAAAGCTGTTACACAGAAGAAATTAAGTGTTAGTTCTCAATGTCTTCTGATCAGGTAGTGGCACAGTGGATAGAGCATCAACCTGGGATGCTGAGGACCCACGTTTGAATCCCCGAGGTCGCTGGCTTGAGTGTAGGATCATGGATATGACCCCATGGTTGCTGGTTTGAGCCCCAAGGCTGCTGGCTTAAAGCTCAAGGTCACTGGCTAGGCTGGAGCCCTCCAGTCAAGGCATGTCTGAGAAGCAATCAATGAACAACTAAAGTGCTGCAATGAGTTGATGCTTCTCACCTCTCTCCCTTCTTGGCTGTCTCTGTCTCTCTCACTTAAAAAAATAAACGTACGTGTGTGTGTGTGTGTGTGTGTGTGTGTGTGTGTTAACTCTCATCTCTCTACATTCTGGAGCACAGGAGTAAAACAAGCACAAGGGGCCAACATCACTCCACTTTCCCAGAGTGGTTCTGAAAAGCTAGAAAGGAGAAAAGTAAGGCCAAGGTCATGTCATTAGTTCTACTCATTAAAAAAAGTGAAAATTTAGCCACTTTGGTCATTTAGTAGTTAATCCTCGTCCCCACCCAAAACAGTGCTGAATTAGCACAGCCTCCCCTCCCCCCAAGGTCATGTCATCTCTACTGGCCTCTGCTGGTCCTGGGAACTGCTCCACCTCAGATTCACCTTGTCTTAGCAAGCCAGCAGCCTCAACTACGGCACTGTCCCTTTGTGGGGGGGACTGGAGCACAGATGCCACAAAAGAATTCTACACAAGATATATTATTCAGCATTTTGACAATCACAATTCAACAACTTCTACTGTTCTGAAAGTACTTATCCAAATGTGACTTCTAAATTGAAAATTATGTTCAATAAAAGCTAAGTTTAAAACCTTTGCGAATAAAGCTATTTATACCTCTGGCCTAGGTGAACTACAATACTGTTGCATTCAAATAATATCTGTCTTAGATGTGGTTACCCCAAATTATTAGCCAAATCTTTCTATAATACTATTTTACCAGATTTTTAAAACCAAAATAATAGTTATTTTCTCATTTGGTAAAATATCACTTTATAACAACAACAAACTGTTCCAATACAAGACTTTACTTTTATTTCTTTATTAATAAAGTAAATTATGATTTTTGAAAAATGTTTAAAATGTTCAGCATTCCTGTTAATGCAGATTAGACCATCCCAAATAAAAAGCAAAGAATTAACATATTAAGTAATGGTCCAGGACTATACTTAGAAACAAAGGCAAGACTTATGGCACTTGGTAAGTAAAGACAACCTAACGTAAACTATTTCAAATCTGTTTATATAAAAACATTAAAGATCACTTTAAAATAGTGTCCATCTTTTCTTTTTAATGGGCATAGACTCATCTTCAATCACGTACAAATATAAAAACCTTGATTAGTAGTAGCTTTCTCAAGCTTGTAATACAAATACAAATTCTTGCTTCTTTATGCAACCCAACAAAGTAATACAAAGTGAACTTGTCAGAAAAATATGGACCTCTCTGAATCTATATTGCATTTTAAATTTAAATTGGCAAATATAGTTCAGATTATATAAAACACAGGGATTTCAGGTTTATATATTACCTGTATCTTTCATATTAGATATGGTCTTTATATTGGTTGAAATGCAAAAATATAATTTCTTAGTAACAGATTAAAAGTACTTTCCATTGATATAGTGCTAGTCCTAGAACAAAATGTAAGCTAAACATATTTGTCATTGTCACTTCAGAGCCCCAAATATGCAGACCCCGACACCAAGCCCTTAATATATTTTCTTTCAAGTTTACTAAATGGAAATCTCACATGTCTGATACATTTTTAAAATTCATTTTTAGAGAGAGAGAGAGAGAGAAGAGGGGAGGATCAGGAAGCATCAACTCCCATATGTGCCTTGACCAGGCAAGCCCGGGGTTTCAAACTAGGAACCTCAGCATTCCAGGTCGACGCTTTATCCACTGTGCCACCACTGGTCAGGCTTGATACTCTTGAATTTAAACACTCCTGTAAACAAAGTAAAAATCTGCTAATAGAAATAAAATTCAAGTAAACACTGCATATTTGACTTAAGCCAATCTTATGATCAAATTAACTTATGACACATTGAATTAAACTTAAATATGTAAAAGATTTAAAAAATCATCCATACATGAAGATGAAGCTAAACTCTGTAAACGGGTTCTTGTTAATAACTACTCAACTGTAGCTACTCTTTGGTTTGGCAAAGTGAGACTGGTCAGATGCCTCAGAAACTGTATATTCAAGTAAGTCTGTATGCAGGTAAAACCAAGTCTCCTGTCTAGTTTTTTTCCTTTTTTTAATGGCAATGGTAAGACCTGAAATCAACTTAATTTTCTGTGTCATCATATCTATTCAAGTGTTGGAAGGGCCAAAGACAGTACTAATAAATTTTCACAGGGTTCATTTTGACCTTTCTCTGCGAAGGGTGACACCAATCAATACCAGTTGAAAAACCAAAGAGGCAGCCATTCTTCTCAGTGGATTCCCATTCCACACTGGTATGTGTGGTAGGCCCCTGCTGAAGGGTCATTAATTTATGTCTCTGAACAAAACCAGCCAAATTCTATTTAGAGTGTAGCAAAATGCTGGCCACGAATTAAACCAATGGTAATTAAAGTTTTTAACTGAAAATTTCAAAAAAGGTGTTTACTATGCTATTGAAGATGATGCTAAATAACTTAAAAGAACTGAGAAGCCCTGGCCAGTTGGCTCAGTGGTGGAGCGTCAGCCTGGCGTGTAGAGGTCCCAGGTTCGATTCCCGGCCAGGGCACACAGGAGAAGCGCCCATCTGCTTCTCCACCTCTCCCCCTCTCCTTCTTCTCTGTCTCTCTCTTCCCCTCCCGCAGCCGAGGCTCCATTGGAGCAAAGATGGCCCGGGCGCTGGGGATGGCTCCTTGGCCTCTGCCCCAGGCACTAGAGTGGCTCTGGTCGTGACAGAGCGACACCCTCCTGGTGGGCGTGCTGGGTGGATCCCGGTCGGGCGCATGCGGGAGTCGGTCTGACTGTCTATCCCCATTTCTAGCTTCAGAAAAATGCAAAAAAAAAAAAAAAGAACTAAGAAAAATTACACCACAAAAAATGCCTGAACACAGTTAAGGGGAAAACTGTTTCCTCATCTGTTAATCAGGTACATGCAAACACTTTGATCTAAATATAGAAATACTCATAAAAAGTGCCAGATAATTTCTGAAAGTATTAAGTTTAAAACTTTTACTATTTCCTTATAATATTCAAATTGCCAAAATGAAGTGATAATTTTGGTTGGTAACTGATATCCCTTAACTTGCCTACTTAAACCTTTTCTAGAATCAAGATTATAAAAACTAGAGGTGAAATAAAGGTAGAAGAATCCATACTCTAGTATTACAAACTGTATTTTCAAAGCTAAAGCGTTTCTTCAGCTTAGAAGTTAAAAAAAAGTTACTTCCTTTTAAAATCTAATAGTATTAGCCAGTGAAATTATAAAAATCCTATAAATTATAAACCTGGAATAGTTGACTATAAAATTTATATGACATTAGGAAATTATAGAGCTATCCCTAGTATACTGGTTGATGTACAGAAGGTGCTCCAAAAGTATTTGTTGATGAATGAAAAGTAAGGTTATTTAGCAAAATCAGAAACTTAAAAATGTTAGTCATCCAGCCTAGCTCATTCATAACACCCTTCCCTTCAATCCCATGTTACAGAGCAGAAAACTGTAACTATAGATGATTACAGATGCTGGTTAAGATTTATCTCTATTGGCCCTGGCCGGCTGGCTCAGTGGTAGACTGTTGGCCCAGCATGTGGATGTCCCGGATTCGATTCCCAGCCAGGGCACATAGGAGAAGTGCCCATCTGCTTCTCCACCCCTCCCCCTCTCCTTTCTCTCTGACTCTCTCTTCCCCTCCTGCAGCCAAGGCTCCACTGGAGCAAAGTTGGCCCAGGCACTGAGGATGGCTCCGTGGCTTCCAGCTCAGGTGCTAGAATGGCTCTGGTTGCAACAGAGCAACGTCCCAGATGGGCAGAGCATTACCCCCTGGTGGGCTTGCAGGGTGGATCCCAATTGGGAGCATGCGGGAGTCTGTCTCTCTGCCTCCCTGCTTCTCACTTCAGGGGGAAAAAAAAAAGATTTCTCTCTATCCATTACTGGAAGCAATCAATTATTTTGACTTGTGTGTGTATATTTGACTAAACAGTATAAACAATTAACATTTCTATATTGTTTCTCCTTTATAAACTACTGTATTTTTCTTTATAATTAATACAGTAATTCTTGCCATTCAGATTGGATTTCAAAAAGACAAGAGGGCATGTGTCTACACAGAAAGATGTTGCTGTTAGATCAGATTTAGTATTTTGTATTTAAGAGTGGAATCAACCTCTCAAAAACTAGAAGTTTTAAATAACTACTCAGGTTTAAAATTTTTTTCCTAAGAGCAATCTCAACCTAAGAGCAGTTTCACCCTAATTCAAATTTCATTTTAAGTCACTGTTAAACTGTTACAGGATTACTGTAAAAAGTTCCAAAGTAATTTTTCATCATACCTAAATTAAAATTTGAAAGTCAATTTATAGTGTTTTGCATTCTACATACCATAGGACTGAAAATATTTTTAACAGCTTACAACAGCCTACCTTTCTCTTTACTTGTCTTTTAGCTCCTTCTACCTAGTCCTACTTTGTCCAAGATTTCCACAGTACATGTACGTTTGTGTTCTTCTGCATGTATACTAATAAAAAATTCAATAAAGGAGCAATTTTAAAGCAGAAAAAAACAAAAAATATTTCTTATACTGACAAGCTCCCTTTAAGCCTTGGGCACAACAATATACAGCCTTGTTGTACAAATACTTAGAACTTAGCCTTCAAAGAATTATACAAATGTGCTCCATGTTTTAAATCATTATATTTAGGTATCTTAATCCTTCTGTATTTTACTGTATAGCAACATTAAAAAATCTTTATTAAAAACGTTGAAAAGTATAAAACAGTAATTATAAACTATCAATCACCCAATTTTTAAAAAGCAGTTATTTTCTGTTCCTTACATAGTACAAGCAACAGTGATTTGGATATTATTATTATTATTCACTTATCAGCCACCATACTTCCCTAGACGTACTTCACTTAAGTTTTTAGCTTGTGTTTCTGAAGAATTCATAGGAACACGAAAAAACAACTGATACCGTAACTCAGGTTATCAAAAAATACATTATGTCATGTTAACATGTGATCTGACATATCATACCATCCCATAACAGGTGTTATTTGCACAGTAAAATTAAGCCCCTGTTGCAGCTGTGAGTCAGTGTTGGACTTATGTAGGATTAAGGTATCTTCCTGCTCTGAAGTAGCACTTCTGTGGATCCAGCGATCTATGCAAAAGCTTATTTTTTGGAAAAATATATCTTCTGTTATACTTCAATTATTTCATCCATTGATAATTTTCTTGCAAATAATAATGAAAATATAAGTCCATAATGTTTTTATAAACCTATAAAACCAGAAACAATTGAGTATTGGTTAAAACTTTATTTTCTTTTTATGAAAACAAGATTTATTAAACAGTTCAGCCCTAGCTGGACAGCTCAGTTGGTTAGAGTGTTGTCTGAAAGTACAGCGGTTGCTGGTTCAATCCCTGGTCAGGGCACATGTAGGAGCAGATCGATGTTCCTGTCTCTCTCTCCCTTCCTCTCTCTAAAATTAATCAATAAATAAATTTATAAAAAGATTTATAAAATGGTTCTGAGGACTAAGGTATAAAGCTACCAATATAACAAGACAGGAAAGAAATACTCTAATACTTCTATCTGTAATAATAAGAATTTTTTTAAAAATTGATTTTAGGGAGAGAGGAAAGGAGACACAGAAACATTGATCTGTTCCTGTCTGTGCCCTGACCAAGGATCAAACCAGCAATCTTTGCGCTTCAGGATGATGCTCTAATCAACTGAGCTATCTGGCTAGGGCGATAAGAAGATATTTATAACCAGTAAACAAGTACAACAAATCACTGACTCTTCTCCTGAAGCATCGAGAATTTAAAACAAGAAGATTCTCAGGGGTCTGCCTTTGTTACCCTGGCCATACTCTGAGAAGACACATCTTATCTACATCCTTTCAAGACTGTTGAGGCGTGTAGGAAAGACCCACAGCAACAGCTCTAGGAACTTCAGCCGGGGATTCTCAAGCACCACAGGCAGCAGCCACTCTTGCATCCACAGTGAAAAGAAACAAAGCTAGAACAGAGGCCCCCAGTCTGAGGCCCCACTGCTGTACCACAGCCTCAGCTCTCCGTGGCACTGACCAGGGCTGTGACCACCACAGCTGCCTCTGATGCTTGTCTTCAGAGTTCTGCCCACTCTGCCTGACAAGAGCCCAGCCTGAGTGCAGGGGCTCTGATTCTGTCTGGGTCTCAGGCTCAGGGACAGCTCCAGATCTGGAGGTCCTTGGTATGCAACTGAATGCTCAGGCTTCCCTGAGACTGGAGAAGACAACCAGTAAAAAATAAAGAGCTCGTGACAATAGAACCGCAGTAATGAACATGTGCCGTATGAAGCCGCTAGGCTTGTGGGCATTCATTATGGAGCAACAGGTGACACCAAAACACTCAAAGCAGGTTTATCAAAATTGAACACCTTCACAAAATGCTACTGGGCACTGAGCTCAGCTCCTGATTGAGTGCAGACAGTTTTATCCTTGACTTTACTGTTAGGACAGCCTCCACTACATCCCTGAAATTCAGCTGGAGGTGAGGTCAGCCATTACCTTCGCTGCTCAGACTGCCGAGCCACCTGGACTGTCCACCCAGGGCTCCCTTCGCAGAGCACACAGTCAAGGATGGATCATTCATGGACTTGCCTAGAGGGAACTGCTCTTCTGCATCTTTTATGAAGTAAGTAACTTCGATTAACCTCTCAAGACTTTTTTTCAGCCTCTGATGTTAGTCACTTCTATCTGGCTCAAATTTCCTCAACAGTAGGCAAAAGCTACCTTTATTTCTTAAACTGATCAATAGGCACTGTTTACCAAAAAGGTCAGTTGTCAACATACCAATCCTGAACAATTTTTACTAGTTTCTTCATTAATCTACCAGTAAATATTTACCGAGATTGTGCTAGGATTGGTAAGGAAAATGGGATTTAGGCAGATGTCTTCCAATCTCTCCTGAACTACCTAATTTTGCTGACATAATTGAAAGAGTAAAAAACTGACTTGTAAATTGTTTTCAGATCATGAAATAGGCAAATAAACTTCATTTGTTCAAGGAAATTACCTTTGCATTGTCTTACCTTGTTCTTATTCAATTGGTTAGTTATGAACAAGTGGTACTCAATTTTCTATTGCCACTGTAACATGGTTATTTGTCCCTGTAAGTACATAATTACATATGACATGACCAAAAAAAAAAGAAAAAAGATTAACTTTCTGGCTAAATAGCAAAATTGATGACTGAAGTAAAAGCAACGCTATGTGAGCACTAAATAGCCATATGGTGCCAACCATTTGTTTCTTGTAGAACCCAGAAGGAAAGCAGTGCTAAGAGCATAAAGTCTGGCTTTATGCTTATTTTTATGAAAATGTCCATTGGTTTTAAAGATGTTCAGCAGCAGTAACTAAGAAACCTAAAAGATGGATCTTTCCCTTGATCTTATACAAGGTACCTAATGATCCCACTGATACTAATTTTAGAGAATAATTTAAATGCTATAAAAATCCAAAAAGACAAAAAAAAAATCCGAAAATCTGACAGCAAGTCTGAAATTTTGGGGTATTTCCTGGAGTTAGTGCATCCAAACTATTTTTCTACAGTGCAAAAGGATAATGACAATGTTTTACCATTATTATTAAGATATATTTCAGGTAATAATACTAGTAAGTGGCCAGACAATATGATAGACAGAGAACTGATTCAAATGCCCACTTCTATCTTATCAACTGTTCCATAATACATCTATAATTCATTAAATGATTGAGTCATCAAGAAAAGACTAAAATACATTCAAATGCACTCTTTTTATAATAAGCAAAGAGAATAATGCTTTTTGAAAATTATTTTCAATTAAGAAAATGCTAGGACCCTAAAGAATAACCTTAAGTAGTTTTAGGTGTAAAACATTTATGTAACTTAACTATGTGATCACTCTGATAAATACAGCACCCATCTGACACCACATAGTTATTACAATATTGTTGACTATATTCCATGTGCTGTACTTTACATCCCCGTGACTATTCTGTAACAGCCAATTTGTTCTTCTTAATCCTTTCACCTTCTTCACTCAGACCACCAACCCCTTCTCCTATCTAGCAACCTTCAAAATATTGTTATCTATTTTTCTGTTTGTTCTTATTTTGTTTAGATTCCATATATAAGTGAACTCATATGGTGTTTGCCTTTCTCTATCTGACTTATTTCACTTATCCCAATTCCCAATTCCCTCTAGGTCCAACCATTTTGTTGAAGATTTCATTGTTTTGTTTTATGGCTGAATCAAATTCTGTTGTATATATGCACCACACTTCTTTATCCATTCATCTACTGACGGGCACTTAGGTGTTTCCATATCTTAGCTAATGTCAATAATGCTGCAATAAACATATGAATGTATGTGTCTTTTTTATTTCGTGTTTTGGGTTTCTTTTGATAAATACTCAGAGAGTTGCTGGATCCATATTTGACTCTTCTTGAACTTCTTTAGCTTTCTCTTGTCTGGGAAGCTCTTTATCTGTCCTTTGATTCTAAATGATAGCTTTGCTGGGTAGAGTAGTCTCAGTCGTAGGTCCTTGCTTTTCCTCACTTTGAGTATTTCATGCCAATCCCTTCTGACCTGCAAAGTTTATGTTGAGAAATCACCTCTCAGTCTTATGGGAGCTCCCTTGCAGGTTAACTACTGGTTTGTCTCTTCCTGCTTTTACAGTTCTGTCTTTAGCCTTTGGCATTTTAATTATCTTGTGTCTTGGTAGGGGCCTCTTTGGGCTCATCTTGTTTGGAACTTTCTGTACTTCCAGAACTTGTATGTCTATTTCTTTCACCAAGTTAGGACAGTTTTGTGTCATTTTTTCAAACAGGCTTTCAATTCCATGTTTTCTTGCTTTTCCTTCCAGCACCCCCATGATGAAAATGTTGGTACACTTGAAGTTGTCCCAGAGGCTCCTTATACTATCCTCATTTAAAAAAAAATAACTATTTATTGATTTTAGCAAGAGAGGGAGAGAGACAGAAACATCTATCTGTTCCTGTATGTGCCCTGAACAGAGATTGAACTGGCAACCTCTGCGCTTTGGAAGGAAGCTCTAACCAACCAAGCTATCCAGCCAGGACTATCCTCATCTTTTCTTTTTTTAAATTAATTTTACAGAGAAAGGAAGTGCAGCAAGAAGTATCAACTCATAGTTGCTTGACTTTAGTTGTTCACTGCTTGCTTCTTGCTTGTTGTATGTGCCTGACCAGGCAAGCCCAGGGCTTTAAACCGGTGACCTACCTACCATTCCAGGTCAAAGCTCTATCAACTGTGCGTGCCATCATAGGCCAGGCTATCCTCATTTAAAAATTTTTTTCTTTTTGCTGTTCTGATACTTTATGTTCCAAGTAGCTGATTTGATCCTCTGCTTTATCTACTCTCCTGTTGACTCCATATAAATTATTCTTCATTTCAGTTAGTGTAGCCTTCATTTCTGACTGGTTCTTTTTTATGGTTTCCATGTCCTTTTTTTATGTTGTTGAAGTCCTTGTTAAGTTCCTTGAGCATCACTATAACCATTGTTTTAAACTCTGCATCTGATAGTTTGATTATATTATTTCTACTTCATTTAGTTCTTTTTCTAGAGATTTGTTCTGTTCTTTCATTTGGTACTTGTTTCTTTGTCTCTGTGTTTTGGCTGCTTCATTATGTTTGTTCCTATGTATTAGATAGAGCTGCTACATCTCCCATACTTGGTAGAGTGGCCTCGTATAGCAGGTGTCCTGTAGGACACAGTGGCACAACCTTCCCAGTCACTCCAGCTGGGTGCTCCAGGTATGCCCCGAGTGGACTGACTGGGTATACTGTCCTGTTGTAGTTGAGCCTTGATTGCTGTTGGCAAGTGAATGGGAATGACTGACCCTAGGCCAATCAGCTGTGAAAACCAGCTGCTCGTACTGCCTGTGGCTATACTGAAGAAGCTGCCATACAGGGGCCCACTCCATGGAGCTGGACCCACTTCAGTGAGTTTTTGGTGCCTGCTGAGTCTACCCCCTTGAGTGTGTTGCTTGTGGAGTAGTAGGGTTGTAACCTGGAGTGGTCTGGAGTTGTCTGTTGGGTATGCTGGCTCTGGAATCACCTGTGCCATGCCCAAGGACACCCAGCACGACCTACAAAGTGATCTGTAGCTGCTATTTGTACCTACTTGTAGGTGTCTGAGACAGGACAAGCTGCAAACCAAGAACAGCTGCTGCTAGTGCCAGACTTGGAGCCACTTAGAAAGAGTTACAGGGTAAGCATGTGATGCTTGTTTAAAAAATTTTAGGAATGTTTAAGGCATGAGCCAGGGCTGGCTATTTGTATGGAAAAGCTACTGGAAAGGGCTTGGGTAGGCCTGTAAATGTGGGGCTGGGGATCTCAGGGAATTACAGTGCCAGTGGTGTTAGCCAGGTGAATGAAGACTCAGGTATGGGGCCTAAGGGCTCTGTGCGGGGGCTCAGAAAAGGAACAATGGCCTGTGCTGGCACTTCTGTCTGGGAAGAAGCTGCCCCTCCAGCCCTCACTCTGATGCCAGAGAATTCAGTCCCTCTTTGTATGTTCACATACAGCAACTTTCCAGCTGCTCAGAGGGTGTAAGTCCCATAAGTCTGTGTGTGGGCCCTTTAAGAGGAACACCTGGGACACCAGGCTCCCTCAGCCTTGCTCAGCCACAATCCCTGATGGTTCTACAGCCTTAAATCATGGGAACTTTTTTCCTGGCACTGGTACTGATGTGGGTCGCACTGTTGCTCCTTAGGTGGGCCTCTGCAGCCAAGATATCCCTCCCCATTTCCAATCTCCACTCATGGGTGTGAAACCAGCCCCTTCCCTGTCTCTGCCCCTCCTACCAGTCTCCAGGTGGCTTCTCCTGTATGTCTTTAGTTACAGGACTTCTGTCTGCCTAGATTTCAGGAGGTCCAAATGATGGTGGTTCTGTAGTTTAGTTGTAATTTTGATTTGGTTGTTGGAGGTTCTGAGCACCTCATTTACCTACACCTCCATCTTGACCAGAACTCACCTTTTTTAAGTTTTATTTGCAATATTATGCCAAAAGAATTTCTTATGTCTGAGATAAAGAAACCCGTGGCTAGGTAACAAAAAGCTCACTGTGAACAGAACGAGATACAACAGCGGCCCCTACACTTCCACACTCAACCCCCTTCTCCATAAAAGCTACCTGTAAACACTAACACCCCATACAGATGATATTTTATTTAAAAATCTCACACATTTTAGTATTTTAAATATCATATTTTGACTTTTATATATTTAAACCTGGCGAGTTTCATGTTAACCAGAGAAAGCAATGTTTTCAAATCACGAGTATTACCTGATCTGACAGGGCCTTCTTCAAATCCATTCTCTGTCCACTGAGAGTCACTATCCAGCAATCGGTTTTTTGATTCACTAAGTGGTTTGATAGGAAAAGGTTGATTTGAGCCAATACTGAAAAGGAAGAGCAAATAATTTAGTAAATATGCCATGGACAGGTGGCTCATCCTCCTGGCACGCTGAGGTCACTGGTTCAATCCCCAATCAGGGCACATATGATAAGCAACTAATGAATATACAACTAAATGAAACAACTAAGTGGAACAATGAAGTGATGCTTCTCTCTTACCCTTAGTCTCTCTCTTAAATCAATGAAAAAAATTTAAAAAGAATAATTTAGTAAGTAGTTTAACGCTCAATTAATAAGCAGCAAATTAGTAGTCTTTTCTCCTAAACATGTGAAGGCAACTCATAGGATCTCAGATCTCTTAAAAAAAGCCTCTATCTTCAAAAGAAAAATATGCCCCAGCTTCCTATTAAATGGTTCTCTAGACCTAAGGATATGTACTCCAACACTGCCAATAAAATCAATAAGAAAAACAAAAATCTTCAGAGGCCAGCCTGACACATATTTGACATGTTAATCAAGAGCTATAAGGTAGCACAGGACAGGTGAGGAACTATTTGTGGTCAGGAGAAAAACAATTACCTGTCATTTCCCAAGTTTTCTGCTTTCTACCTCTGTAGTTTAAAATCTAAGGGGAAAAAATTATTAAGTGATTTAGCGTAGATTTATTTTTCTAGCTAACAGATTCAGGGAGGGAGGGAGCGAAGGAACAAAAGAACGAGGAAAAAAGAACTAGTATTTCTTGTGTAACTACTATGGACCAGACACTGTATAAGGTGCTGTATATACATTATCTCACCCTTCACAAAAAACCTTGGAGGTAGAGCCCCTGGTCCGTAGCTCAGTTGGTTAGAACACTGTACCAATTCACCAAAGTTGCAGGTTCAATCCCCAGTTGTGGCACATATAAGAATCAACCAATGAATGCATAAATAAGTAGGACAACAAACAGCAGTTTCTCTCTTCCTCCCATTCTTCTCTCTCTTTACAAAACAAAACCCCCCCCCCAAAAAAAAAACCCATCTTGGAGGTAGATATACAGTTGGAAACTAAGGTTCAAATAGTTTAAGAGAATTGTTTACACCCACAATAGATGCTGGAGCTCTAAGGTCGTAATATCTTAGGTTTGAAGACCTTTGTGTTCCTGATATTAATATGTGAGTTTGTAATTAATAATCTTTTCCCCCACAATTAATTTCTATAGTAAATAAGTTTCAACTGTTTCACTTTGACAGAAGCATCTCCATCTTAAGATTTAATTTAAAATGAAACACTTTGAATGTAAGAATCAGTTTGCTCTCTATGCAAATACTGAGAAAATTCAATCTAAGATGAATGAATAAGAAAATTTCTATCTGTATTTTTGAATTCTCAATATTATTTTCATACTACAGTTAAAATCTGCTTATTAAAATAAAACGGTGAACAGGCTCTGGCTGGTTGGTTCAGTGGTAGAGCATCAGCCTGGCAAATTGAAGTTCTGGGTTCGATTCCCAGTCAGGGAATACAGGAGAAGCAACCATCTGCTTCTCTACCCTTCCCCCTCTCCTTTCTCTCTATCTCTCTCTTCGCCTCCCGCAGCCAAAGCTCCACTGGAACAAAGGTGGCCTGGGTGCTGAGGATGGCTCCGTGGCCTCTGCCTCAGGCACTAGAATGGCTCCAGTAGCAACAGAGACACAGCCCAACTGGGCAGAGCATCGGTCCCCTGGTGGACATGCTGGGTGAATCCCAGTTGGGCGCATGCGGAAGTCTGTCTCTCTACCTCCCCGCTTCTCACTTCAGAAAAAAATAAAATAAATGGTGAATAGAACAATGACTAATTTCTCTGAAAAAGTATAATTTACATAAACCAATTTAATCAAATCTTGAAAGAATGTCTTAGTTTCTCAGAAGATGCAGCAGCGTATTTAGAGCAGCTGTGCTTCCTAGTTTCCCCAGATATTTCCAGTTTTATGTGCTTGTTCTGGTTCAGCTAGTAATGGCAAGCATTCTCTTTCTTACTATGAAAATCATTCTGGTTTGAATGATAAAAAGGTATGGTTATCCTAAGCATATTGGGTATATATGCTTTTATACACATACACACAAAACACAATACAACACATAAGTAGATAGATAGTATTAGAAATGAACTTTCAGTTAAAAAAATTTAAATACGATTATTTTTTGGCTATCTGTGCTGACTTACTTAATTATTACTGTATTTATCTATAAAATATATATGTATCACATACACATATATAGCTTGTTTTATAATGATACTGAAAATCTCAATGATGAGAAGCACACCTTCTGGCATATTCACTCTGGTTAGGAACAGAAGCTTGCTCTGGATCCACTCCCACAAGACGCGCTGGAAAGCTGCAACCGTCACCCAAGCTGCATAATAAAACACATCAGTGATCATTTAAATCATATGAAGTTAAACCAAAGTTGTCAAATTTAACTTCCTTTTTTCAGAGACATGGTATAAGGAAATTATCATAACTTGTAATTTCAGAGGAAAGATCCTAGGATTCTTGACCTCCAGGCAAGAATATATACAATACTGTTTTCTTTTCTTGCTTTCTTTTTTTTTTTTTTTTTTAAAAGGACAGAGAGAGAGTCAGAGAGAGGGATAGATAGGGACAGACAGACAGGAATAGAGAGAGATGAGAAGCATTAATCATCAGTTTTTCATTGGGACTCCTTAGTTGTTCATTGATTGCTTTCTCATATGCCTTAACCGTGGCTCTTCAGCAGACTGAGTAACCCCTTGCTCGAACCAGCGACTTTGGGTCCAAACTGGTGAGCTTTTTTTTGCTCAAGCCAGATGAGCCCGTGCTCAAGCTGGCGACCTCGGGGTCTCGAACCTGGGTCCTTCCGCATCCCAGTCTGACGCTCAATCCACTGTGCCACCACCTGGTCAGGCTACAATACTGTCTTCAAAACAGCACAGCCTGACCTGTGGTGGCACAGTGGATAAAGCGTCGACCTGGAAATGGTGAGGTCGCCGGTTCGAAACCCTGGGCTTGCCTGGTCAAGGCACATATGGGAGTTGATGCTTCCTGCTCCTTCCCCCTTCTCTCTCTCCTCTCTCTCTCTCTTCCCCCTCTCTCTCTCCTTTCTAAAATGAATAAAAAAAAAAAAAAAACAGCACAGAACACTAGTCTGTGAAAGAAAAGACCTGACCAAGGGAGTTCCAGCCTCTGCCAGGCCAGGAAGAAACATGCAGAACAACAGGGTGACCCTACAGAACTGAGGTGACAGAGATAAAAATTTTGAGAAGGTAATGCAGCTTGAACCTATCGGACAAAGCTGAGGAAGAGGGAGATGTGCAGAAGCTGAAACACAAAATATGTAACTGCTACAAAAAAAGTTCAACATTCTTTAAAGAGAGACAAAATTTAAAAACTCAAATTGAAAATGTCCACCATCCAATAAAAAGTACTAACATAAAAAGTAGTAGGAAAATATGATAACAATTAAGAAAAAAACACAGTCTGGCCCTGGCCGGTTGGCTCAGCAGTAGAGCGTCGCCTGGTGTGCAGGGGACCCGGGTTCGATTCCCGGCCAGGGCACATAGGAGAAGCGCCCATTTGCTTCTCCCCCCCCCCCTTCCTCTCTGTCTCTCTCTTCCCCTCCCGCAGCCAAGGCTCCATTGGAGCAAAGATGGCCCGGGCACTGGGGATGGCTCTGTGGCCTCTGCCCCAGGTGCTAGAGTGGCTCTGGTCGCGGCAGAGCGACGCCCCCTGGTGGGCGTGCCGGGTGGATCCCGGTCCGGCGCATGCGGGAGTCTGTCTGACTGTCTCTCCCCGTTTCCAGCTTCAGAAAAATACAAAAAAAAAAGAAAAAAACACAGTCAATAGAAAAGAATTAAAACAAGAACTTTAAAATAGTGATTATAAGTGTCTCTGAATTAACAGGAAAAAATTAGATACAATGAAAAAAGAAATATAAAAACAGAACCAAACTGAACTTCTAGAGCTGAAAAAGATAGTATCTGAAATGATAAATTCACTGGATTATCTTAATAGTAGACATTACAGAAGACCACGAACTTAAAAACACAGCAATAGAAACTATCCAAATTAATGCAAAAAAAAATTAAAATAAAAAAAAATAAAAGATGGGGAAGGGAAAAAGGGGAAAGGACAGAACAACAATGGCCTGTGACAATCAAGCAATTTAGCATATACGTATTTATCATTATCAGGATCTGAAATCTGGTGGGGAGAGGAGGAGCAGGCAGCAAAAACAACTTGAAGAGGCCCTGACCGGTTGGCTCAGTGGTAGAACATTGGTCCAGCGTGTGAAAGTACTGGGTTCGATTCCTGGCCAGGGCACACAGGAGAAGCACCCATCTGCTTCTCCACCCCTCCCCCTCTCCTTTCTCTCTGTCTCTCTCTTCCCCTCCCGCAGCCAAGGCTCCATTGGAGCAAAGTTGGTCCAAGCATGGTTCCATGGCCTCTGCCTCAGGCACTAGAATGGCTCAGGCTGTAATGAAGCAATGCCCCAGATGGGCAGAGTACTGCCCCCTAGTGGATATGCTGGATGGATCCCGATCCGGCGCATGTGGGGAGCCTAACGGCCTCCTTGCTTCTAACTTCAGAAAAAATACAAAAAAAAAAACCAAAACAAAAACAAGAAAAGACAAAACAACTTGAAGACATATGATGAAAATTAATCAAATCTGATGTAAATTATAAAGTAAAAAAACTAGAAACCTAATGAATCCCAGAGACGATACACACAAACTAAACCATACCAAGGAACATTATCATAAACTGAATCATACCAAGGAACATTATCATCAAACTGTCTAAAATCAGTGATAAAATCTTCAAAGTGGCCAGAGGGAATTACAAACAGTCCAATAAAGGCAAGAGTAGGGCTCTTGCTTGTCACAAGCCAGAAGATAATGGAACCACATCTTTAAAAAAGAAAGAAAACTGTAATGTTGGAATTGTTTTAGAAAAAATAACCTTCCCAAAAAAAGTCTGTGTCTTAATCAGAGTGTAAAAAACCTTGCACTACAGAAGACAAAAGATAAAGTACACAGGAGACTGGATCTTAAAAATACAGCAATGAGATCTATCCAATGCCACAGAGAAAAAAGACTGAGCAAAAAAAATGGACAGCATGTCATAAGCTGTGCTTAGAAATTACTAGAGTAGAGTCCCATCAGTAACAAGGAGTGGCGATAATAAAATCTTATAAAAAAAAGATCAATTCAATTAAAAATATAAAATTATTTTCCAAATCTAATGAAAGTTCTAAAATCACAGATCCAGTAATTCAACCAATCCCAAGCACAAAAACAAGAGGAAAACTATACTAAGGCCCACAAAATCAAATCTCATGAAACTAATTATAAATGGAAAATCTTAAAAGTAGACAACAGAGAAAAAAAGACACATTACATACAGAGTAGAAAAGATATCAGTGACTGCAAACTTCTCATCAAAAAGAAATGATGCATGCCTGATCAGGTGGTGGTGCAGTGGATACAGTGTCAGCCTGGAACTCAAGAGGACCCTGGTCCAAAACCTGAGGTCACCGGATTGAGCACAGGCTCATCCGGATTGAGTGCGGGGTTGCTGGCTTGACCGTGGGATCAAAGACATGACCCTATGGTCACTGGCTTGAGCCTAAGGTCGCTGGCTTGAGCAAGGGGTCACTTGCTCTGCTGTAGCTCCACATATGAGAAAGCAATCAATGAACTAAGATGCCACAACAAAGAACTGATGCTTCTTATATCTCTCCCTTCCAGTCTGTCTGTTCCTCTTTGTCTATCACTCTCGCTAAAAAAAAAAAAAATGTAAACCAGAAGACAGTAAGCAACATGTAGAATTCTACACCAAGCAAAAACGTCATTTAAAAATAAAATCAAAATGTCATTTTCAAACAAAAACAGGCAATACAGTTAATTAAGGAAAAAAACCTACACCACTCACAAATACATCACATGAAAATTAAATATTTTTTCCTCTTCTGTAATGACTTTTTATAGATAGCCCAGGTAATATGCAGATATTCCAGTACTTTCAGCCTTTCGTATAGTGCATTTTCACCAATGAAATAAAAGTTAGTTTTGCATGTCATTTGCATAATCAAACTTTGACTTGTTTTTCTGATGTTTAATAAAAAAATCAAATGCTTTTTTTTATTGCTTCATATCCATTTAAAAATATCCTCTAATTTTTGTGAGCCGTATATAATCTGTGATAACATTTTTAAAGATATGGCCAATAAGTATAAATTCTTATGATTCTCTACTTAAAACAACTTATTTTCATTTTGAAGGAAAAGCAGTGATTATTTTTTATGAATTATCTTTTGCAACTTTTGATTCAAATATGTGCCCCAAACCGTCTCTAATAAAAAAAAATTTTCCTATAATCAAGTTATTCTGGGTTTTCATTCTTAAGGCTAAGAATGTCATTAAGTATGTGTTCTCTGAATATTAAGAAATTTAACTATAATTTCCATAATTTGAGATGTGCAGTTTATAAATTACCTTGAAAATACTGGAAGTAGCCAGTATTTCTTTTCATCACCAAAGACTTGTCTCCAATTCTTACTGCATCCAAGAGAGAAACCATTTCTGTCTGGTCCATAGGAAAAGGTGGGTGCACGAAAGGATTCTGTGGTATGTACATATAAAAATAAGTTAATCTATTTAAAATTAGAGGAGTGAAAGTCATTAAATTCTTGTTTTATATTTTGATAGAAAAAGCTATAAATATAATTTAAAATAATATATTTACAAGTAGTAAAGGATAAATTTCTGAAACTTATTTCAGGAAGAAAATTGCTTCTGAATACTTCACCTTTATAAAATAAAAATGTCGAAATAATTATCTAATATTACTGAAAATCTACTGTAGTATGTTTAACACATCTTACTTTTTTAATACTCTTGCAACTTTGCTTATTTATATACTTCCTACTATGTGCTTAATGGCATATTACTAGGTGCTTGGGATCCAAAAATAAATTCAATGAAATTCTTACAAAACCAAGTAGTCTAACAAAATTACAATATAATAAAGATGTGTAGGGCGGTGGGTTGTAGGAGGTGAGACCTGGAGGACATGACACTTGAGAATGAACTTTAATAAAGAATAACAAAGAAGCAGATGGTGATTAAAGACCTTTCTTTTAAATTTAATTTTATTTATTCATTTTAGAGAGAAGAGAGAGTGTGTGGGGGGGAGAAGGAGGAAGCTTCGACTCCCATATGTGCCTTAGACCAGACAAATGCAGGGTCTGGAACTGGTGACCAAAGCATTCCAGGTCGATGCTTTATCCACTGTGCCAACACAGGTGAGGCTAAAGACCTTTTTTTTTTTTCAATTTATTTATTTTTATTTTATTCATTTTTAGAGAGGAGAGAGAGACAGAGAGAGAGAGAAGGGGGAGAGGAGCTGGAAGCATCAATTCCCATATGTGCCTTGACTAGGCAAGCCCAGGGTTTCTAACCGGCGACCTCAGCATTTCCAGGTCCACGCTTTATTCACTGCGCCACCACAGGTCAGGCTAAAGACCTTCTTTTAAACATGGTTGTAGAGTGATGTAGAGTGAGGGTTAAAGAAAGACTTTTAAGTTTCACACAAAAAAGTGGGTTTTAAAATTTTTAAAATAGAATTTCAGCATGTTTTACAAGCCAAGGATAGGAAGCCAGAGAGAGATTGACTAGGAAAATTGGTAATATAGAAAAGTAAAAATTGATAAAGAATTCTGAGAAATGGGTGTTTTCTAGAAGAGCTGTAAAGATTAGCCTTAGCAAGGCTCCACTGGAGCAAAGTTGACCCAGGCTCTGAGGATGGCTCCACGGCCTCCCCTCAGGCGCCAGAATGGCTCCCGTTGCAACAGAGTAACGCCCCAGATGGGCAGAGCATCGCCCCCTAGTGGGCTTGCCTGGTGGATCCTGGTCAGGCACATGCAGGAGTCTGTCTGCCTCCCTGCCTCTCACTTCAGAAAAAAAAAATAGATTAGCCTTAGTTACTAGGTGAGAAATCCTCACCTAGTAGAAAAAGTGTAAGAGTAATAGGTTTGAGGCCCTGGCCGGTTGGCTCAGTGGTGGAGCGTCGGCCTGGTGTGCGCGGGTCCCGGGTTCGATTTCCAGCCCGGGCACACAGGAGAAGCGCCCATCTGCTTCTCCGCCCCTCCCCCTCTCCTTCCTCACTGTCTCTCTCTTCCCCTCCCGCAGCAAAGGCGCCACTGGAGCAGGGATGGCCCGGGCGCTGGGGATGGCTTTGTGGCCTCTGCCTCAGGCGCTGGACTGGCTCTGGTCGCAATAGAGCGATGCCCCGGATGGGCAGAGCGTCGCACCCTGGTGGGCGTGCAGGGTGGATCCCGGTCAGGCCCATGCGGGAGTCTTTCTCCCGTTTCCAGCTTCAGAAAAATGCAATTTAAAAAAAAAAAAAAAGAGTAATAGGTTTGAAAGCAGAAGTGTTTGTGAGGTTATAAAGGTGGGAAGAAGGTAAGAATTTACTTGTAACAACTTCTAATTCTCCTATGAAGGGCTCCCAAAATGGGTAAGAAAATTAAGAAGAATGGTGAAAATCTGAAATAACTGTTGTAGGTAATAAAGTAACAAAACTGATCAGAAACACCACAATTATGTCAAATAGAGGTGAGGGCCTACATGAGGGCTGAGACTAAATCTCCTGGAGTGTAACAATATCG
Organism: Saccopteryx bilineata; assembly: GCF_036850765.1. Taxonomy (NCBI): domain Eukaryota; kingdom Metazoa; phylum Chordata; class Mammalia; order Chiroptera; family Emballonuridae; genus Saccopteryx; species Saccopteryx bilineata. Next base: position 192,868,495 of record NC_089491.1, read on the forward strand.
AGGTTACAGACTGACTTCATCAGCTTTCTGAAGCCCCAATGCAATGTAGATAAAATGCCCTGGTCAGGCAAAAATTTTTTTCATTTAACTTTTTTTTTTTTACCATTCTGAGAATGAAGTGCCTTATTAACATATAAATCCACTATTCACCTTTCATAGATTAATTTTTGAAGACACTGTATAAATGCATGAAACAGTTTTTATTAACATTTATAAAACATGATTTGTTATCTACTTTTTTTTTTTAATTTTTTTTTATTTTTATTCATTTTTTTTTTTTAGAGAGGAGAGAGAGAGGGAGAGAGAGAGAGAAAGAGAGACAGAGAGAAGGGGGGAGGAGCTGGAAGCATCAACTCCCATATGTGCCTTGACTAGGCAAGCCCAGGGTTTCGAACCGGTGACCTCAGCATTCCAGGTCGACGCTTTATCCACTGCGCCACCACAGGTCAGGCTGTTATCTACTTTTACATACAATCCACTACTAAAATAAATATATAGCCTGATCAGGTGGTGGTGCAATGGATAGAACGTCAGACTGGGACATGGAGGACCGAGGTTGGAAACCCCGAGGTTACCGGCTTGAGCACGAGCTCATTGGGCTTGAGCATGGGATCATCAACATGACCCCATGGTCACTGGCTTGAGTCCAAAGGTCGCTGGCTTAAGCAAGGGGTTACTTGTTCTGCTGTAGCTTCCCCCCCACCCCCAACCCCCATCAACACATATGAGAAAGCAATCAATGAACAACTAAGGTGCTACAATGAAGAATTGATGCTTGTCACCTCTCTCCCTTCCTGTCTATCTGTCCCTATCTGTCCCTCTCTCTGTCTCTCTGTCACACAAACACACAAAAAATATATTTTATATATGTATTATATATATATTTTAATATATATTATATATATAAATAAAAGTCAATCTTCCTCAACCTTCTTTAAAATAATGAACCACCTTGCCATGGTGCACAGTGAATAAACCATTAACCTGGAATGATAAGGCTGCCAGTAGGAAACCTTGGGCTTCTCCTGTCAAAGAACATACGAGAAGCAACTACGAGTTGATGCTTCCTACTCCTCAAAACACCTGCCAATCACTCTCTCTCTCCTCTTTCTAAAATCAACAAATAAGATCTTTTAAATAAGGCCCTGGCCAGTTGGCTCAGTGGTAGAGCCCCAGGTTCGATTCCTGGCCAGGGCACACAGGAGAAGCACCCATCTGCTTCTCCACCCCTGCCCCTCTCCTTCCTCTCTGTCTCTCTCTTCCCCTCCCACAGCCAAGGCTCCACTGGAGCAAAATTGGCTTGGGCGCTGAGGATGGCTCCATGGCCTCTGCCTCAGGTGCTAGAATGGCTCTGGTCACAACAGAGCAACGCCCCAGATGGGCAGAGCATTGCCCCCTGGTGGGCATGCCGGGTGGATCCCGATCAGGTGCATGCAGGAGTCTGTCTGCCTGCCTCCCTGTTTCCAACTTCAGAAAAAAAAAAAAAAATCTTTTAAATAAATAAAATGAACCACTACATTTACATAAACCCACTGTTCCTGTCCAGTCACAGTGCATTTTTTTCTTTTTTTTACAGAGACAGAGAGAGAGTCAGAGAGAGGGATAGACAGGGACAGACAGACAGGAACGAAGAGAGATGAGAAGCATCAATCATCAGTTTTTCGTTGTGGCACTTTAGTTGTTCATTGATTGCTTTCTCATATGTGCCTTGACCGTGGGGCTACAGCAGACCGAGTAACCCCTTCCTCAAGCCAGCGACCTTGGGTCCAAGCTGGTGAGCTTTTTGCTCAAACCAGATGAGCCTGCGCTCAAGCTGATGGCCTTGGGGTCTCGAACCTGAGTCCTCCACATCCCAGTCCGACGCCCTATCTACTGCACCACCGCCTGGTCAGGCTCACAGTGCATTTTCTTCACACACAATTATTTTACGTTCTTTATCATGTACTGTCCTCTAGATTTCATATTCATTTATGATCATTTTCCTAAGAATTATGATTATGACCTACTTACCAATCGTTGTTTTATTTTTTCCAACGAGCCAGCAGTGGCAGCTGAAAAGTGACAGGACGCTGACGAAGAACATTGTAGACACAAAGAAAAGAAAAAGTACGTGGAATTGGGCATGTGTATCTGTGAGTTCGTTCTGAGTAAAGAAAAAATAAAGTGTTAATTTTGAAGATAGTATCTAAAATGTATCTTACTATTTGGTTTTCCTAAAGATATTTGAATCCACCAGAAATTGACCAGATGTGAAGAGTAATAAAACAAATTAGATAATAAATCCAAAAAACAATTTTGAAAATAGAAAACTGGTATTATCCAAGGAGCTTGCTTACATAAAACCTGAGTCATTTTAAAAACTGCTCTTAAACATTAAACAATTTTAGTAATACTTTCAGTAAAAAAAAGATGGACTCTTTACCCAACATTTTCCTTTGTACTTTCTGCATATGTGCAAGCTTTGACCCCAACATCCATTGATGAGGGTTTGCTCATCAATGCTGAAGTATTTCCTTATTTTCATTGTAATGCTGCTAACCAGAAATTGTGATAGGTTTACCTTTGTACTTGTCTAACCTCTATTCTTAGAACACCACTGCTGCTTCAAGTCTGACCTCTTTACTCCTTGCTCCATTCCTACACAGAGCTTGTTTTGGTTCTTAGCAATTTTGGTAAATAAATTTAACAGTTCCTCAGTTACTCATTCTTCTGGCTCTGTTCATTTTAACAGAAGCAAAGCCTTAACGTAGAAGAAATTAGTATCTATCTATTGATAAAAGGAGGGAGATTTTGAAGTGTTAGCTCTTAAAATGAAACCACATAGGGAAATCACTAAAACACAAGGCAGTCCTGTTTGATTTAAACAGTTTACAGGCTAAAAAGAAATTTTTAGCATTATATAATTCTGATACTTATCTTTTTCTCTTCTCTCCCAGAGTAACCATAATACCTTTTATTCAATACATACATCAACTGAATCTCCTATCTCCCCATCTTGTGAAGCATATTAGTATTACATATACAAGATTGGGCAAAAGTAGATTTACAGTTGTTCATATGAAATACAATAATTAATAATGATACAATAAAATTTTGCGTACTTACAACTGTAGCCTACTTTTGCCCACCCCGTATAGTCACTATAAATGTCATGAGATGAGATGACAAGAGTGTCATGGTAGTGATGTGTTTTACCTTTGGACAACTCTTTGTAGACTTCCTGTGGCAGAGCTTGTACAAATAGAGACAATGTATTAAGAAACCAATTTTTATACAAAATTTCTCTGAACACTAATCTTATACTTTGCTTTGTAGGAACAGAGATGGTGCACTCTAAAGGTCACTGACATCATTTTCTCAAACACAAAACAAACAAGAACATTTAACTCTTCAAACACATTTCAGGTATACTTTAAATACACACTTCTTTATCATGAAGTGAGGCAGAAGCCATTGAGCCATCCTCAGCCATCCTCTGTACACTGTATTGTGTGTTCACCACCCCAAGTCTCCATCCATCACCATTTATCCACCCATTCCCTCCTCCACTTCCAGAATTGTGCACCTGAAACCTGTATAATTTTGTTAACCAGTGTCACCCCAGTAAATTTAATAAAAAGGAAAAAAATTAAACAAATATATACTTTTCCATTTAATTTTCAAAATAGGTATCTAGGATAGAATAAAATTAAAAAAATTTTTTTTTAGAACCTGGCCAGTTGGCTCAGAGGTAGAGCTTCAGCCCGGCATGTGGAAGTCATGCATTAAACTCCTGGTTAGGGCACACAAGAGAAGCAACCATCTGCTTCTCCACCACCACCCCCTTCTTGCTCTCTCACTGAATAAGAAAATTTTTAGCAAATAGCTTTTTAAAAATAATTCTGCTTAGCAGTTTCTAAAAACCAGAGCTTCCAATTTCCTATCATCTTCAGTGCTATTGCAAGAGCCTTCTAAGAGACTGCTGCTTGTCTCTCTGGTACAGTCAGCATAGCATGCAGCGTAGTCCTTCATAAGTCAGTCTTCACTGCTCTGCTCCTACTGCACTGAGTAGTACACTTTCCAAGGGTCTTTATTTTGGGGGCCTATTTCTAGAACTACCCATTAGTCTCCTTCCTGCTCATCCCCTCCAGCCCCAACAGTCTCTTTTTTCTGCTGCTCAAACATTGCAGGATGGCCTTACTTTTGGGTCTTTTCCTGTTTCTTGGCTAAAATGTTCTCTCAGATATCCCCTAACTTCCTTCAAGTCTTTGCTCAATGACTTTCTTACTTAGCTCCTGATCACTCTTTTCTTTTCCTTAGTTGAGATATAACTGACACATAACATTATATTAAACTGGTAAGAACAGATACTACACTTGATCTTAGCCAAAAGGATGAGAAGCAATATAACAAATATTAGTGTCGGGTACAACATAACAAATTGTAATTGGATACATTGTGAAATAATCACCAAAGTAAGTCAAGTTAGTTAGCATCCATTACCTTACATACTTCATTTTTTTTATTTGAGAGGAGGGGAGGCAGAGAAACAGACTCCTGCATGTGCCCCAACCAGTATCCACCCGACAAGCCCACAAGGGGGTGATGCTCTGCCCATCTGAGGCTGTTGTTCTGTTGCTTGCAAACAAGCCATTTTTTTAGCACCTGAGGCAGAAGCCATTAAGCCATCCCCAGTGCCTGAGGCCAATTCGCTCAAACCAATTGAGCCATGGCTGTGGGAGAGGAAGAGGAAGAGGGAGAGCGAGAAAAGGGGAGAGAAAGGGGTGAAGAAGCAGGTGGTCACTTCTCTTGTGTACCCTGATCAGAAATTGAACCTGAGACATTCACATGCTGGGCCGATGCTCTACCACTTAGCCAACTGGCCAGGGCCAATATATTTTTCTTGTGCTACCTACTCTTAGGAACTTTTAAATATCCTTATGTTCTCACCATGGTGTATATTACATCTCCAGGACTTGCATATTTTTTACTACTTTCACCCACTTCACCGATTTCTCACCTCCTACTTCTGGCAACCACCCATCTCTGTATCTATGAGCATGAGCTGTTTTATTTTTTAATGCATACATATAAGTAATATAGTATTTGAATGTCTGACTTGTTTCACTTAGAAAAATGCCTTCAAGTTCTATCCATGTTGTCCCAAATGGCAACATTTCAGTCGTTTATATGGCTGAATAATATTCTGTTGTGTATAACTACTATATCTTCTTTATCCACTCATCTGTTGATGGACATTGTTTCCATGTCATGGCTACTGTGAATAATGCTGCTGTGAACATAGGAGTGCAGATACCTCTCTGAGATAATATTTTCATTTCCTTTGACTGTACTTCTGGAAGTGAAATTACTGGGTCATATTATAGTTCTAATTTTCTCCTTTTTTATTGAATTCATTGGGGTGACACTGGTTATTATGTAGGTTTCAGGTGTACCATTCTATAGTACATTATCTATATACTGTATTGTTTACCACCCCACATCAAGTCTCCCATGAGTTGTTCTTTTTTTTTTTTAGATTTTTAAAAATTTATTCATTTCCAGAGAGAGAAGGGGAGGAGCAGGAAGCATGAACTGCCATATGTGCCTTGAACAGACAAGCCCAGGGTTTCGAACTGGCAACCTCAGTGTTCCAAGTAGACGCTTTATCCACTGTGCCACCACAGGTCAGAGCACTAGTAGTTCTGTTTTTAACTTTTTGAGGAACTTCCATACTGTTTTCCACAGTGGCTGCACCAATCTACATTCTTACCAACAGTGCACAAGTGTCCCCTTTTTCCAAATCCTCATCAACACTTCTTTTTGAATGACAGCCCTTCTAACAGGTGTGAGATAGTAACACATTGTGAGTTTAATTTGCATTTCCCTACTGATCAGTGATAGCACTTTTCCTATACCTGTTAGCCAACTGCCTGTCTTATTTGGAGAAATGTCTATAAGGAATTCTGCCTATTTTTAAAATCTACTTGTTTTTTTTGTTTTGTTCTGTTTTTTGCTATTAAACTTTATGAGTTTATATATTTTGGATATTAACCCATTATCAAATACATGGTTTGCAAATATTTTCTCCCATTCAGTATGTTGTCTTATCATGTTTTGTTGGTTTCCTTTACAGTGTAGAAACTCCTTATTTTGATGTAGTACAACTTAATTTTTGCTTTTGTTGTCAAACCCAAAAAATCAGTACCAAGACCTGTCAAGGAGGTTACCACCTGTATTTTCTTTTAGTAGACTTATGCTTTCAGGGTTATGTTCAAGTTTTTAATCCATTTACACAGTTGTTTTTGTGTATAGAGTAAGATAGGGGTTTGGTTTCACTTTTTGAGATGTAGCTATCTAGTTCTCTGAGTACCATTTACTGAAGTTACTATCTTTACCCACTGGATGTTCTATCCTCCTTTGTCAGAGATTAATTGACCATACAGAAACGGGTTTATTTCTGGACTCCCTATCATGCTCCACTGATTTATGCACGTTTTATGCCAGTACTGTGCTGCTTTGATGGTTAGAGCTTTATAATATAGTCTGAAGTCAGAAATCATAATGCCTCCAGCTTTGTTCTTTTTTCTCAGGTTTGCTTTGGCTATTTGGACTGTTCTGGTTCTACACAAATTTTAGGATTATTTCTGTGGAAAATGCCATTAGAATTGTGATAGGGAGTCAACTGAATGTATAGATTGCTTTTGGTAGTATTAATATTTTAACAATATTAATTCTTCCTATCCATGAGCAGAGACTATCTTTCCATTTATTTGTCTCTCTTTCAAGTGCTGTCATCAAAGTCTTAGTTTTCAGTGTAACAAGTCTTTCACTTCCTTGTTAAATTTACTCCTAGGTCTTTTATTCTTTGTGATGGAATTCTAAATGGAGTTGTTTTCTTAAGTTCTCTTTCTGATAATTTATTAGTGTATAGAAATGCAACTAATTTTTCTGTATTGATTTTTGGATCCTGCACCTTTACTGAATTTATTAGTTGTAAATTTTTTGGGGGGGGGGTCTTTAGTGTTTTCTATGTATGTCATCTGCAAATAGAGACAGTTTCACTTTTTTCTTTCCGATGTCAATGTCTTTATTTTTTTATCTTACCTAATAGTTCTAGCTAGGACTTCCAATATTATGTTAAATAAAAAACTGAGCAAGCCCTAGCCAGTTAGCTCAGTCGGTTACTTAGAGCCTTGTCCTGAAACATCAAGTCTGCAGGTTCAAACCCTGGTCAGGGACCATACAGGAGGCAGCCACTGAATGCATGACTAAGTGAAACAATAAATGATTCTCCCTCTCCACTTCCTCTAAAACCTAGCAGTAAATAACTCAAAAAAAAAGTGAGTATCCTTTTCTTGTTCCTGATCTTAGAGGAAAAGCTCTCAGCTTTTCTCAGTTGAAGTATATGATGTTAGATGTGTGCTTAACATATATGCTATTATAAGGTACCTTCCTTCTATACCTACTTTGTTGAGTTTTATCATATGCAGATGTTAAATTTTGTCAAATGCCTTTTCTGCATCTACTGAGATGAACATATAAACATAATTTTTTACCTTTTTTTTTTAAGTGAGACAGAGAAAGAGACAGAGAGAGGAATAGATAGGTACAGACAGGTAAGGGAGATGAGAAGCATCAATTCTTTGTTGCTGCACCTTAGTTGTTCATTGATTCCTTTCTCATATATGCCTTGACTGGGGGGCTCCAACAGAGCAAGTGACCCCTTGCTCAAGCCAGCAACCTTGGGCTTCAAGCCAGTGACCTCTGGGCTCAAGCCAGTGACCATGGGGTCATATCTATGATCCCACACTCAAGCCAGCAACCCTGTATTCAAGCCAGCGCCCTCGGAGTTTTGAACTTGGGCCCTCTGTATCCCAGTCCAATTCTCTATCCACTGCACCACCACCTGGTCAGGCTATCCTTCATTTTTTTAATGTGGTGTATCACATTGATCAATTTGCAGAAGGTAAAGCATCCTGAATCCCTGAAATAAATCCCACTTGGTCATGATGTAGGATTCCTTTAATTGTATTGCTGAATTCAGTTTGCTAATATCATGTTGATGCTTTCCTATCTATGTTCACCAGGGATTTTAGCATGTAATTTTTTTCTGTTGTAATAACCTTGCCTGGTTTCTAGTCAGAGTAATGCTGGACTTATATAGTGAGTTTGAAACTGTTCCCTCTTCTTCCATTTACTGGTAAAGTTTGAGAAGGATTGGTATTACGGTAGTTCGTCTTAAACATTTGGTAAAATTCATCAGTGAATCCATCAATTCTGGACTGCTGTTGGGAGGCTTTTGATGACTGATTCAACCTCCTAAAATAATTAGTCTATTTCATTATGATTCAGTCTTAGCAGGTTATATGTGTCTATTAATTTATCCACTTCTCCTAAGTTGTCTAATTTTTGGCATTTAATTATTCACAGTAGTTTCTTATAACCCTCTGTATTTCTGTGGAATCAGTGGTAATGTTTCCTCTTTCATTTTTACTTATTTGAATCCTATCTCTTTTTTTCTTGGTGAGTCTGGGAAAAGGTTTTCTATTTTGATTCTTTACAAAAACACAGCTCTCATCTAAACTGATTTTTTTCCTACTGTCTTTTAAAGTCTGTTTCATTTATTTCTGCTCTGATTGTTATTTCCTTCCTTCTACTGACCTTGGGCTTTACTCTTCTTTTTCTAGTTCTTTGAGGTGTAAAGTTGGGTTAAGAGCTTTTAAATTTTTATTTTTTAACAAGACAGAGAGATGGAGATAGAAAAGGAGAGAGATGAGAAGCATCAACTTATAGTTGTGGTACTTTATTTAATTGTTCATTGATTGATTTTTTTTTTTACACAGAGACAGAGAGAGTCAGAGAGGGATAGACAGGGACAGACAGACAGGAATGGAGAGAGATGAGAAGCATCAATCATTAGTTTTTCGTTTCGACACCTTAGTTGTTCATTGATTGCTTTCTCATATGTGCCTTGACCGTGAGCCTTCAGCAGACCGAATAACCCCTTGCTCGAGCCAGCGACTTTGGGTCCAAGCTGGTGAGCTTTGCTCAAACCAGATGAACCTGCGCTCAAGCTGGCGACCTCAGGGTCTCGTACCTGGGTCCTCAACATCCTAGTCTGACACTCTATCCACTGTGCCACCACCTGGTCAGGCTCACTGATTGCTTCTTATATGTGCCTGGACCAAGGGGCTCAAGCTGAGCCAGTGATGCCTTGCTCAAGCCAGTGACCTTTGGGCTACAAGCCAGAAACTTTGGGTTCAGCAACCTTTGTGCTCAAGCCAGATGAGCCCGCGCTCAAACCAGGGACCTCAGCATCCCAGGTTGACTATCTACTACACCACCATCACTCAGGTTGTATTTCTTAATGTAGGCATTTACTGCTATGAGCTTCCTGTATGAACTGCTTTTGTGGTATTACATAAGATTTGGTGTGTTGTACTTCCAAGTTCATTTGACCCAAGATACTTTTTGATAGCTTATTTGACCACTGGTTGTTCAGTACCATGTTGTGTCCATATATTTGTGAATTTTCCAGTTTTCTCCTTGTAACTGACTTTTAGTTTCCTACCACTGTAATTAGAAAAGATGCTTTGCATAATTCAATCTTCTTAAATTTATTAAGACTTGTTTTGTAGACTAACATATGATCTATCCTAAGATAAGAATATTCTACGTGAGCTTGAGTAGAATGTGTATTCTGTGGCTTTTTGATGGGATGTTCTGTACATGTCTGTTAAGTACATATGGACTAACGTGTTATTGGAAGTGGATGTTTCTTTGATTTTTTTTTTGTTTGGATGATCTATCTGCTGATGGAAATGGGGTATTAAAGTCCCCTATTATTACTATATTGCTGCCTATATCTTCCTTTAAGTCCATTAATATTTGCTTTATATATTTAAGTGTTCTTCTCTCAGACATTTACTAGCTCCCTTTAAGTCTTTCCTCAAAACTTGAGAACTACTTGATTGCTCTCTTTAACGCTGCAACCTGCCCCTATCCAACCCACTCCCACACACTTGCCAAATCTCTTACCCTAGTTTTATTTTTTCCACAGCATTTACAACCTAATATAACTTGCATATTTATTGTTTATTATTGACTCCCTCTTCTCAAAAGTAAATTCCAAAGACATGACTTGTTGATTAGAATACTGCCTGGCACACTATAGGTGCTAAGGAAATACTTGTTGAATAAATGAAGAAAATGTAGATTTAAGTTCACTAGACTTTCCTTAACATGATTAATCTAAAAAAGTTAACATTTATTCTTTAATAAATCATTACATGTAAATAGTGCTGAAGTTTCTGATAAAGAAGTGTAAAATTCTGTTATTTGGATCCTTTTCCTTTAAATAGGGCCAGTAAGTATGGTTAAGCAGGTTGTAAACAGAATGAAGACACCTAGGTGAAGACACAACAAAGGCTAGAACTCATCAGGCTACGACCACACAGAAACAGGGCATTCCTTTCTTTTTTTTTTCTTTTTTCTTTTTTTCATTTTTCTGAAGCTGGAAACGGGGAGAGACAGTCAGACAGACTCCCGCATGCGCCCGACCGGGATCCACCCGGCACGCCCACCATGGGGCGACGCTCTGCCCACCATGGGGCGACGCTCTGCCCACCAGGGGGCGATAATCTGCCCATCCTGGGCGTCGCCATGTTGCCATGTTGCGACCAGAGCCACTCTAGCGCCTGAGGCAGGGGCCACAGAGCCATCCCCAGCGCCCGGGCCATCTTTGCTCCAATGGAGCCTTGGCTGCGGGAGGGGAAGAGAGAGACAGAGAGGAAAGCGCGGCGGAGGGGTGTAGAAGCAAATGGGCGCTTCTCCTGTGTGCCCTGGCCGGGAATCGAACCCGGGTCCTCCGCACGCTAGGCCGACGCTCTACCGCTGAGCCAACCGGCCAGGGCTTTTTTTTTTTTTTTTTTTAGAGAGGAGAGAGAGAGAGACAGAGGGAGAGAAGGGGGGAGGCGCTGGAAGTATCAACTCCCATATGTGCCTTGACCAGGCAAGCCCAGGGTTTCAAACCAGCGACCTCAGCATTTCCAGGTCGATGCTTTATCCACTGCGCCACCAGAGGTCAGGCCGCATTCCTTTCTAATATGCACAAAAGCAGCGCCAGCATTCCCTCATTGTAAACACTCAAACTTTGAATATCTAATGTTTTAAATAAAATTCTTCCAAAGTGTATTAGATATTTCCTGAGAAAGTAATTATGCTTTGACTCGAGGCTTTAATTCTGTTCTTCCCAACTAGGACTACAAAGAAGCAAGTGACAGTGGTAAGTATCTGGATGTTGGAATAAACAGATCTCAGTTAAAGTTCTGGCTTCTGATACTGTTAAATGAGTAAAATTGGGTAGTTCCTAGGAAACTCCTTCATCCTCATGTTCCAACTCTAAAAAACTGAGATCACAATAGCCCCTCTGCATTCATTCTATTTTGTCATCTCCTGTGTCCGTGATGCTCCAGTACCTGGGCTCTGCTGACGGGAGACACTGCCCTCACAGGACCAGCCAATTCTTAAGATACAGCAAGGACCATAATCTCTCATGCATAAACTAACCAATTCAGAGCCCAAATTCCAACCCCTAACCCCCTTGTCTGACTCTTATAATACAGGAGGCAATATTCCCCTCCCCTAATCACTCCAGAATTAAGTGCCAGACAACCAGGGACAGTCTATATGCCCAGAGACTACTGAACTATTCACACTACCTAATCCTAAATCACTTACCCTGCCTGGCCTTGCTTTTCCTGCAGAAACCACAATAAATGCCCTTCTGCTTCCTGAATGGCCCATGCTTCCCTGTGTGGCCCCTATGTGGCATAGCATGGATGAAATGCCTCCTCCCCTGGGAACTGTGACAAACCATCTTTCCAATGGTAATTAGCCCCTAATCTGTAAGCTTCACCATACCCAAACAAAAAAAACCCTACATTTTAAAACACCTTCATAGTGTTTTTAGGAAGAGTAAATACAAAAGTACTTTTAAACTATAATAACCCCCCTTCAAATTCAATGGTTTCAATGTGAAAACAAAAACAATAAAAATTCCATAAGAAAACACAGGTAAGTATTTGTATAAATTTATAACAAATAAACTAAAGACAGAAGTCATAATAAATCATACTTTTAGATTTAAAGCAACCATAAAATCAGAAGTCTTAAAATCCAAGTACTGCTTTAAAATATAAAACTTTGAGTTGATAAAAATAAAACGTTATAAGATATGAATTGAAAATGTGAAAAAAAACATTTGCATGTCACAACAGAAAAAGGATTAATTTCTACAGAGACAGGAAATTAGTGACTAAGCCTGGGAATATTACTTTTATTATAATAAAACGGCACTAAGTCTCATCAACTCAAATGAAAGCAATTACTTCCCTAAAATTGGTATGTCTATTATGAGAGTGTGGCTGAAAACAGTCTGGATCACTAAAAGGAAGCTCACTATATCCTGTTTAATATTCATTTATGTACAAATAAACATGTGTACATGAAGGTAAACATCCGTTTACCCTCTGACCACTATAAATTTTAACTAGTAATACTAAAATATATTTATTTATAATAAAGAATAAGTTCTTTATGAATAGAACATCTTAAAAAGTCTTAAATATATGTTTTAAGATAAAAAAGGCTTACCGTCCAAAATTTTATAAAGTACTGTAAAACTGTTGTAGCCACAAAAAGGCAATATAATAGGGAATACAATAAAAACAGCAGGAAGAATTTGTAATTAGAAAATCCCACACAGTTATTCACCCTAGAAGAATAAAGAAGGTCACACTGTAAAAATAAGACAAATCTTAAATTCACAGAAACAAAACCTACAATGTTTGCCAGGAGCTGGGAGAGGGGAATTGAGAAGTTGTTTAATGGGTATAGTGTTCAATTTTGCAAGATGAACTAGTTCTGAAGACTGGTTGCACAATGTGAACATATTTAATACCACTGAACTTAATATAGAAATATTTTTTACTATTATAACAATAATAAAAAATAAGACATTTCAAAAACGTAATCATTATTACTTGGAAATAGGTCATTTGGTAAGTGGGGAGCAATGTCTTAACTTTGAAAGTGTTTGATTGTGTTTTTAAAAGAGATGGAGGAGAGATGAGAAGCATCAACTTGTAGTTGTGGCATCTTAGTTGTTCATTGATTGCTTCTCATATGTGCCCTGACCAGGACAGGGGGCTTAAACCGAGCCAGTGAGCCCTTCCTTGTTCAAGCCAGAGACCTCTGGGCTGAAGCCAGCAACCCCACACTTAAGATGGCAAGCTCATGCTCAAACTGATGACCTTGGGAATTCAAACCAGGGACCTCAGCATTCCGGGTCAATGCTCTATCCACTGTGCCACTGTTGGTCAGGCCTGGATGTGTATTTTTAATAAATTCTATAAGGAATTTGGAATTTTAATGTTAATACTTAACATAAATTTATAATGTTAATTCTTAACATATATCTTTTTTATCTTAATACATTTTTAAAAGAACACATTTACTATAAACATGTACATATATATGCTTACCCACACACACATAATTAGATCAATCTTCTTATATATGACTAATTAAATTGACCTTGAAAATCACTCTAAATTCGCTTTCTGCCTCTCCCCCATATGTGACTTCACCTATTTTATACATACCAAGGACAGTGATGATCCATCTTAAGAATACATCTAAAAAACAAATAAACATAAGCAATCCATGAAGAAAATTATCCTAATTCTAATTGCCAATCACTTTTTCCTTAAATTTTTCTCTTTACTAATACATTTTAGAAAAAACAATCCAGTATATATTAAATTTCTGATATTTCCACTAACATTTTCTTTTCTCTTTTTTTAAAGACTTATTTATTGATTTTAGAGAGAGATGAGAAAGAAAGAGACAGAGAAGGGGGAGAGGAGTGGGAAGTAGCCAACTTGTAATAGTTGCTTCTCATGTGCCTTGACCAGGGAAGCCCAGAGCTTCGAACTGGCAACCTCAGTGTTCCAGATCAATGCTCTGTCCTCTGCATCACCACAGGTCAGGCTCCACTAATACTTTCAAAGGTAAGAGGTAATAATTTTTTTGCCTTGGACCACACCAAGTGACATTTTAATATACAGGTACATTGCACAGAGCACTTGGTATATTAGCTAGTCCAGCTCACAAATCAGCTGCAAGAAATAAAGTGAAATACAATCTCTATTTTCAACACGTGCAAGTCATAAAAATAAAACTTTAGAAGCAACCATATCAAAATATTAACACTGATAGGGTCATAGATGGTTATTTTTTCCATGTATTTTATAAAATCCTATCCCATGGATAAGCACCACTGTTCTCTTATAATCAGAAAAAAAAACCCAAAATGTGCCTCCTTGTCAATATAGGTAATAATATGTAATCATATTTATGAAGTCCGACCACACATCATCTCAAACATAATAAACAAGTAAACTAATACAGAGAAGGCTAAACAGCTTGTCTAACTCAAGTTCAAGGAATAACTGGGATTCCCAAACTAGGAATCCTTCTTTCTACACATTACCTTCTCACAGTGCATAAGAAATAAAATCTTTCAAGTTTTTCTGGGTATAATGTTACAGACGGAAAATGAAAAACATTTTTCTGTGTGGTCTGTTAGGTTTTAATATCAACATTAACAATAGAATACAAGAAAATTGTCACTTTTTAATCCAGGAAATAAGGTTATTCTTAAGGGGGTTATTACTTCCTTGCTCATCAATATTATATTAAGTATGAACATAGAAAGGATATTTAAAGAAACTCCACAACCAATACAGGGACTGTTATCAAAGACTGCTCCAAAGCCTATCCTAGTTTACAGAAACATTTCTATCAGCACACTTATGGAGCAAACAATAGGAGAAGATGAACTGCTTCTGCTAAGCATAAATAAAATATTGCTTCCCCTTCTGTTTCCGTCACCAATTTCCAATGCTGGCACTAAAATGAACCAAATGAGGACAACACTTACGTGTCACATGCTGAGCAGTGATGGGCACGGTCAGGTTTAATCAATTGACATCTTTCACAGTATCTGATGGCTACATTTAAGAATTGAAAGGAAGTTATTGAAGGGTGTACAGGTTCAGTTAATTTGACTATAAAATTTGTTTTCGTTTCATGTATAAATAACTGGGGAAAATTGACAACTGATAATTCCGTCATCAGGTTTGATTCTAATCTCCCACTGACTAGCTGGTGACCTTGGGTCAGTAACTTATTTCTAAGAGCCTCAGTCTCCTCCTTCTGTAAATGCAAATAATACCAAGTGTAATGAACTATTTTGCAGATTAGAACAAAACCTTCTAGAACATATCAGAGCCTCACTATAGCAGTTATCATAAAAACACTGCTATTTGTAATAAAATAAAAAGTCAGACTCCATGATGGGAAAAATTAGTGAGAGAGAGAGAGATTAGAAGATGTGTGAAGAGCCATGACAGAAAACAGCCAGGAGCAAATTCACTGCACAGACATCTCCCAGTGGCCAGTGAGACAGGGACAGGGCCCAGTCGCCAGAGTTCAGGTAAGTCAATGGGATGAGAGGGACTTAGCTGAATGGCAGCAACTTGCAGTTTACAAGGTAAAAATCTGAGATGTCCTGAGAAAACTCTCTAAATCGCTTCTTGTTAAAGTAAACAGAAGTTGAAGAGAGGTGGACAGTGAATTAAAACTTTAAAACTGGGACCTGGCTAGCTGGTTTGCTCAGTGGATAGAGCATCGGCATGGCATGCAGACGTCCTGGGTTTGATCCCTGGACAGGACACTCATGGGAAGCAACCACCTGCTTCTCTTCCCCTCCCTTTCACCCCTTTCTCTCCCTTCTAGCCTCCTGCAGTCAGTGGCTTGACTAGTCCAAGCATCAGCCCTGCGTGCTGAGGGCAGCTCAGCTGATTTGAGCACTGGCATCAGACAGAGGTTGCGGGGTGGATCCAGTTGGGGCACATGCGGGAGTCTGTCTGTCTCCCCTCCTCTCACTTAAAACAAAAGAAAACAACAACAAAAAAAACCCTTTAAATTGGATTTAGAGAGGAAAAAATAAACATCCCAGGCAGACAGAAAGACAAAAAAGATGGGGAGGGACACTGTTAGCAGAGCTGACACAAGGAAACACTGTAGGATGAAGCTGGCGGTAACTGCTGGTTGGACTGGGACTAGAGGGAAGGTGCAGAAAGACAGTGCTGTTTCCTGAATAGATTCTCTGTCCCCAAGGCTTGAAAAAGCACAGAAGGAAATTCAATGAGAAGTCCCTCCCTTGGTGCTTGGCCCCCAACTCCCTCTGTCAAGGCAGCTCCATTACCTTCAAGGCTCATTGGTCTATGGAAGGTCAACCGTAAAATTATAGTATTCTGTCATTTAGTTCTTTAAAGATAAATGGATATTGCTTCAATAGTAAGAAAATTAAAAGTCCCAGCACTTGGGATTCTCAGTAGCAGAAATGCAAAATGGTTCCCCAGAGCAGGACCTGCCTGCCAGCAGTCAGAAGATAAGGCACAAGTCCCAGACCCGGCCACTTGGGACGCTGAGCACCTCACTGAGCCGCATGTCTTCAACTCTAAAATGGAGACAAGTACAGCACCTGTCTCAGCACTGTTCTGAGGGTTAAATAATCACCAAAAAAATCTCAGCCTGACTCTGGTGTAGTACTCAATTGTTCATACTAGAGGACAGCCATTCTAACTTTTTATTTTTGAGAGAGAGAGAAATAAAGGGAAGGAGAGAGAGAGATAGGAAAGGAAAGAGTTATAGAGTCAGAGTGTGAGAGTGAGTGAGACAGAAAGAGAGAGAGGGAGAGAAAGAGAAGCATCAACTTGTTGCTCCACTTAGTTGTACACTGATTGCTTCTCATAAGTGCCTTGACTGGGGACTGAATCGGTGACCCTGAGCTCAAGCCAGCCACCTCAGGATCATGTTGGTGACCCCATGCTTGAGCCGGCAACCCCATGCTCCAGTCAGCAACCTAGGGTTAAAGCAGCAAGCTCGGTATTCCATGTCAACACTCTATCTGTTGTGCCACCATGGGTCAGGTGAGGACAGCAATTATAAGTAATTAAGTTAGCAAAGCTTTAAGGGTAAGTTTTTTACATTGTGTCTCTTAACTCTTTGGGGCACATGTAGTGCTCTGAAAATTAGATGATCTTGCTATGAATAGGCTCCTTGAAAACCCAAAATTTTGCATATAATCTCATGGATTCGTAAATTCTCTAAAATCTTGGCCTTTGGGTAAAAAAAAATCTAATCTGCAGAACAATAACTACTAACAATTATTGTAAACCAGATCTTTCAAAATTAAATATAAAAAAGGATTACTTTAAATTAACTAGCACCTACTAAAAATGTATTATGTACAAATAATAAGTGTGTATTTCATTTACATATTTCATTTAATACTTCCATTATCCCAGAGATGTACATATTATTCTCCTCATTTTAAAATGAGGAAACTAGGCCCTGGCTAGTTAAAGCGACATCCCGAAACAACACAGTTGCGGGTTTGATCCCTGGTCAGGGCACACATGGGAAGCAACTGGGGCTTAGAAATTTTAAGTGACTCGCATCGCACTAGTAATGGGAAAAGCTGGCGTTAGATCTGAAATCCACGTTTTCATTCCATATGGTAATATACCAGTTATATAAAAAGGACAGTATTAAATGCATTAAAAAAATTTAAAACTTGGTCAAATATCCCCTCCAATAGTCTTGTGCAAACCTTACACTTTCTTAACTCACGATCTGCAAATAACTACACAAAGGGAAAGTCCTTTTGTTTCTGCTTGGTAGGTTCTGAAGCCAGAGTACTTTGATTTAAATCTGTGTGACCTGAAAAAGTTATTCAAGCCCTCTGCATCTCAGTTTCTTAATCTGCAAAGTAGAGACAATAGTATCACCCTCACAGAATTGTTGTGAAGTTTAGATGAGTTCATAAACACAAAGCATTTAGAACAGAATGATTGTTAGGTATTACTTTTATCTGGTATTTGAATGAATTACTGAGTTATATAATACATACTTTAAAGCAATTCCCTATATTTAAATGACCTGTCTGGCCACTCACAGTGTCATCCCTATGTAAGGCTCTGTCCCTGAGAAAAGGCAACTGCTGCAGCAGTCACATCTCTCTCAGTGGAAGCTGTGGGGTAGCGGAAATACCAACAGCTTTGGGACCACACAGACCTGAGTTCAGATTCAGGCTCTCTGCAAAGTATATTTATAACCCTGAACAAGTTTTTATTTCCTGTGTTTTATTTTTCTTCCATTCCAAGTTAACACATTCTTGATTTTAAAAAAGTGACTCAGTGATGATACACAATATTCAAATTCAAACCAATATTTCCTTCCAATTAATACCTTACTAAGAATATTAACTGAAACTTTTAGCCATAAAGGTATACTTGGAAAAAAAGAATTTTGAATATTAAGAGAAATGCAACTCTTATTAGAGTGAGCCTTTTAAAAAAACCTGTATCAATACATGTTCATAACCACATCTGAAATACCACAGCACAACACAGGAAAATCTTGTCTCTAGACCATGTTATTTGTGGAATCACAATCTCCATTTAATAGTCAAATCATGCAAATATATCTTGGCAGGAAGACCATATTTTAAAAATTCTTTGAATAGAAAAGATGTTTTCTTACTCCCTGAGCCTGAGGTGGTATAGATGGGTAAGTCCCTTGCTGTTCTTCTCAAAATTTCTTGTTGTTGTTCTTGGCTGGTTTCTTTTTCATAACGCTCCCTTTCAGATTTGGACAAGTAGAACTATAAAAGAAGAAATAATTATTAATTCTTTTAAATCTCATAATTATTAACTATCATACTTCGAAAAACATGTTTTATTCAGAACAGAAAAATAAAAATTTTCCTCTATGAAGGCAAAGTTTGTCTTTAAACTTCTTTAAGAAGCTAACTCAAGTACATTTTAACAAAACTACAAACCTTTTGGCAGATTAAAAATATTTGTGCATGGGGTTGATGGCTTGAGTGTAGGATCATGTCTATGATGGTCCCTGACTTTGCCCAAAGATCACTGGCTTGAAGTCCAAGGTGATCGGCATGAACCCAAGGTTGCTGTCTTGAGCAAGGGGTCACTGACTTGGCTAGAGCCCCGCCCAACCCCCATTAAGGCATTTATGAGAAGCAATCAATGAACAAGCAAAGTGATGCTACTATGAGTTGATGCTTCTCATCTCTCTCCCTTCCTGTCTCTCTCTCTCACTAAAAAAAATTAAAAATAAATAAATAAATAAATTGCTCTGCTTAATGCTGGTAAAGAACATGAATTAAATCATTTTGATTTTTGATGGTGTTTTTTAAGAGAAAATTAAATTTCCCCATCAAAAAGGGAATAATACAGGTACTAAAAAATTTTTTTGGTGTTAAAATTAGTATCAAGAGATTTTTTTATTTGGGGGGCCCGGCCAGTGACCTAAGTCAATTAGAGCCTTGTCCTGAAATATCATGGTTGCAGGTTTGAACCCAAGTCAGGCCACATACAGGAAGCAATCAATAAATTCATCAACTAAAAGGAACAACAAATGAATACTTCCCCCCACTCTTTCTCCTCCTGTCTTCCTCTCTCTAAAAACAGTAAGTTTTTTTAAAGAAAAAGAGATTTTAAAATAATTCCTATTTAGGCCTGACCTGTGGTGGCACAGTGGATAAAGTGTCAACCTAGAACACTGAGGTTGCCAGTTTGAAACCCTGGGTTTGCCTGGTCAAGGCCCATATGGAAGTTGATGCTTCCTGCTCCTCCCCCCCTTCTCTCTCTCTCTCTCTGTCTCTCCTTTCTCTAAAATTGAATGAACAAATAAAAGGAATAAAAAGAAACCTAGCTTTAAAAAAATTCTATTTATTGATATTAGCAAGAGAGAAAAGGAGAAAGAGAGAGGGAGAGAGATAGGAACATTGATCTGCTCCTGTATGTGCCCTGACCAGGGATTGAACCTACAACCTCTGTACTTTGGGACAATGCCCTAACCAACCAAGCTAACCGGCCTGGATCACAGAAAAATTGATTTTTAATTTTTAGAGGAATGCCCGAAAATTTCCTTGCTTTGAGTGAAATGCTAAGTCACAAATCTTGGGGTCCTATTTTGTGGTCAAATGAGTCAACAAGTCATTATTTTATTACTTTGTTTTAGTGTTTAAAAAACTAACCAACAGGAGTACTTTCTCCAGGATTATTAAGGATTGTCAAAGGCAAGCATAGTCTCCTTTTCTTAAGCGGAGACGCTTTCATGGAGTTGTTTCTAGTTTGTACTTCTTAAGTTTTTATTTCCACGGGGCAACCTGCCTGTTAGTTCATCTCGCAAACAGCACTTTCCCTACAGAGGACTTCAGTTCCTCTTCTTCTGCTGTCATCTCAGCCTTCAAGAAACTCAAGTTTTATGCTTCTATTCCAGGGGTCCAGGAGCTTACGTTTCTAATAGTCTTTATTTCACAAGTTTTTAAAACTAAAAATGGCTTGAGATCTGCTCTTGAGCATGTTTTATATTTTAACAACACTGTTCCTCAATTTTTACTTAGTTACATGGGTTTGCTTGAAAAGGCCTAAGGAATCATGACTGGAATTTTATCTGTATGTATTTATATATTTTGGTCTGCCTGTTAACTCAAGTACCAAAACTCCCCACACTCTTGATGCCTCATCATCAATAACAGTATTGGCTTATCCAGGTAGCCTAATCTATTATAAACAAGGTCAATATTTGGCATAGAGGAGCCAGATGTGGTTGAGGAAACTGACCCCAAGAGGCTCAGGGAACTGTCTGAGACCGCACTATTACCGGCACAGGTGATAGTAAATCCATGTCTTTTGTACTCTAGCACGTCTGTCTCTGTACTGCTGATGTAAAATGCACGTTGTTCCTTTTTATGGATCTTTACTCTAACCAAAATACCATGGTATAAGAAGTGTTGAGAGTCTATTTAGATTACCTGGCCTGGCTCCCACAATTCAATCTGGATGATACAAGAAATCTCAAATTACTTATACAAAACAAAGTGACATGGACTTATAAATAAACAGGACAGAAAGAAGTCAGGAAAGATGCCCATGATTTTACAGTTGAGACTTAAGGTTACTTATCTAAGCTCAGGCAGGGATGAATCTTCAGACCACAATTCCAAGATCCTGCCCCCTCTTGAATTTTCCAGGTATAGAAATACTCACCTACTTTGTGAGACAGCCCATTCTCTTAAGAAAGAAAGAATTATAACCTGTTAAAACATTCTTCCCTGAAAGTCCATGTCTCTGAAACATCTATAACTAGAGAATAATAATCTTATGGTATGACTAAGACAGAAGAGGGACCTAAGCCTAGGACCCCAAGAACACCAGAAGGAGAGAAGAAAATCCAGACCACAAAAAAATGTAACCACCCCTCCAATTCCAACTCAAAAACACAAGGGTAGCTTGATTTTATCTCTTCCAACTGCGGATGCTTAAACTACCGACCTGAATGCACAAGTGATCAAGGTTTGACAGCTATACCACTTTCTTGGGATGGCAGTAATCAAGAGTCGGACAGGCCTGACCTGTGGTGGCGCAGTGGATAAAGCGTCGACCTGGAAATGCTGAGGTCGCCAATTCGAAACCCTGGGCTTGCCTGGTCAAGGCACATATGGGAGTTGATGCTTCCAGCTCCCCCCCCCCCCCGTCTCTCTCTCCTCTCTGTCTCTCTCTGTCTCTCCTCTCTAAAATAAATAAATAAAAATTAAAAAAAAAATTGAAGAAAAAAAAAAAGTCGGACACCTTGGCCCTCACAGCCCAGGTGCGAAGATAGCTGTTAAGCAACCTGACAGAAGGAGGAAGTAGATAAACCCTGAAATGGAAAATTCCAAAGCTCACCTTATTCAAAAACGCCTGTCTTTTCATACAAGCCCACTGTGTCCCCAGCTTATAGAAGCAGCCAAGCAGAGCCAGGTAAGAGGACCTTCCTCTCCTCAGTGCTGGCTCCCTGTATTCAAGCATAAGCTTAATAAAATCTGTCTGGGGGACTTCTGGTCAAGGTGGTAGAGTAGGTAAACTCTGTATTCACCTGCTCCCACAATCACATCAAAATTATAACTAATATGCAGAAAAACCATCATTCAGAACTGCCTGAAATCTAGCTGAACAGAAGTCCTACAACTAAGGATATGATAAAGAAGCCATTACAGGACTGGTAAAAAAGGTAAAGACGGGAAACAGATTGGTCCCAAACCTGCACGTGGCATTTAAAAATCAAAAAGGGGCCCTGGCCAGTTGGCTCAGTGAATAGAGCGCTGGCTTGATATGTGGACCTCCCAGGTTCGATTCCCAGTGAGGGCACACATAAGAAGCAACCACCTGCTTCTCTTCTCTTCCCCACCCTCTCCCCTTTCTTTCTTTCTTTTCCTCTTGCAGCCAGTGACTCAACTGGTTCGAGCACTGGCCCCAAGAACTGAGGATAGCTCGGTTGATTCGAGCATCAGCCCCAAATGGGGCTTGCTAAGTAAATCCTGGTCAGAGAATATGTGGTAGTCTGTCTATCTCCCTTTCCCTCACTTAAAAATCAGAAAGGATATATTGCTATAGAGGCAATATATATTGCCTGAGGAACGAGGGGTCCAAGCTGCACAGTATGCCCCCCAGAATAGTGGCCCAGAACCAAGACCAATCCCTAGAACCTACTTGAAAAAATAGTGACAAAAAACTTCCCCAACTTGGTGAAGGTAATAGACATACAAGTCCAGGAAGTACAGAGATGAACCCAAAGAGGTTCACACCAAGACAAGTAATTAAAATTCAAAAGGGAAGAGCCTGACCACGTGGTGGTACAGTAGATAGAGTGTCAAACCGGGACACTGAGGACCCAGGTTCAAAACCCTGAAGTCGTCAACTTGAGCGCGGGGTCACTGGCTTGAGTATGGGATCACAGACATGACCCCATGGTCACTGGCTTGAGCAAGAGGTCACTAGCTTGGCTGGAGCCTCCTGGTCAAGGCACGTAGGAAAAGCAATCAATGAACTAAGGTGCCACAACTACAAGTTGATGCTTCTCATCTCTCTCCCTTACTGTCTATCTCTGTCTCTCTCTTCAAAAAATAAATGCAAAAGGATAAAGACAAAGGATCTTAAAAACAGCAAGAGAAAACCAGTTACCTACAAGGGAGTGCCTCAACAAAAACATTACAGGCCAGCAGGGACTGGCAAGAAATATTCAAAGAGATGAAAAGCAAAGACCTACAGCCAAGGTTGCCTGATGCAGCAAAGCTGTCATTTGGAATGGAAGGACCCATAAAGAGCTTCCCAGAGAAGAAAAAGCTAAAGGAGTTCATCACCATCAAACCAGCACTATGAGAAATGTTAAAGGGTCTTCTTTAAGAAGAAGAAATATGAATAATAAAATGCCAACAAATACATATCCACCAAAATTACTTTAAATAAAAATGGATTAAATCCTCCAATCAAAAGACATACTGTGGCTGAATGGAAAATAAAACCAAACCCTTTCACACGCTGTCTACAAGAGATTCACTTCAGATCAAAAGACACACAGACTGAAAGTAAAGGGATGGAAATTCTATTTCATGAAAATGGAAATGGAAGGAAGAAAAAGTGGAGCTGTACTTATACCAGACTAAATAGACTGTAAAACAAAGGCTATCTCCTAGATGGTTAGCTTAGTCAATTAGTGTCGTCCTGAAACAGCAAGGTTGTGAGTTCAATCCCCAGTCAGGGCACATATGAGAAGCAACTAATGAATACACAACTAAGTGGACCAAAAAAATGAATGTATCTCTCTCTCTCTCTCCATAAAATCAATCAACTAAAAAAGAAAAAGGTTATAATCAAGACAAGCAAGGGCCCAACAATGAGAAAGCAACCTAAGTGCCCATCTACAGATAAATGGATAAAGAAGATGTGGTACACATATATGATGGAATATAACCGGCCATAAAAAAGAATGAGCTCTTGGCCTGACCAGGAGATAGTGCAGTGCACAGAGCCTCAGGTTCAAAACCCCAAGGTCCTCGGCTTGACAGCATCTCATCCGGTTTGAGCATGGGATCATAGACATGACCCCTTGGCCGCTGGCTTGAGCCCAAGGTCGCTGGCTTGAGCAAGGGGTCACTGGCTCGACTGGAGCCCCCGTTAAAAGCACATGAGAAAGCAGTCAATAAACAACTAAGGTGCCTCAACAAAGAACTTATGCTCATCTCTTTCCCTTCCTGTCTGTCTGTCCCTACCTGTTCCTCTCTGTCTCTCTCACTGAAAAAAAAAAAAAAGAGAGATTTTGCCATTTGCAACAACATGGATGAACCTAGAGGGTGTTATGCTGAGTGAAATAAGTCAGAGAAAGACAAATGTCATATGAGTTCATTCATATGTGGAATCTGAAAAATAACTAAATAAAAAAGCAGAACAGAAATGCACTCACAGATATAGAAAACATTTTGATAGTTGCCAGATGGGAGGAGGTTGGGGAACTGGGTAAAGAAGATGAAGGGCTTAAGAACAAATGGGCTGTTACAGAATAGTCATGGGGATGTAAAGTACAGCATAGGGAATATAGTAACAATATTGTAATTATTATGTATGGTGCCAGGTGAGTATGAGATTTACTGGGATGATCACTTAGTAAGTTATATAATGCCTAATCACGGTGTATACACCTGAATCTAACACAATAATATATGTCAACTGTAATCTACAAATAAAAAAGTTATTTTTAAAAGTCTGTCTGGAGCCTGACCGGGCGGTAGCACAGTGGATAAAGCGTCGGACTGGGATGTGGAAGACCCAGGTTCGAGACCCTGAGGTCGCCAGCTTCAGCAAGGGCTCATCTGGTTTGAGCAAAAGCTCACCAGCTTGAGCCTAAGGTCACTGGCTCTAGCAAGGGGTTACTCGGTCTGCTGAAGGCCCGCGGTCAAGGCATGTATGAGAAGGCAATCAATGAACAATTAAGGTGTTGCAATGCGCAATGAAAAACTAATGATTGATGCCTCTCATCTCTCTGTTCCTGTCTGTCTGTCCCTGTCTATCCCTCTCTCTGACTCTCTCTCTCTGTAAAAAAAAAAAAAAAAAAAAAAAAAGTCTGTCTGGAAATTTCTCTAGGGTTTCCTCTTGATTACTATCTTGGAGAACCCAAGAATCCCAAGACCAGTAACATGACACTACGTACATATCTGGATGGCTTGACCAGGTGGTGGCACAGTGAACAGAGCGTTGGCCAGGAACACTGAGGACCCAGGTTCAAAACCATGAGGTTGCTGGTCTCATCCAGCTTGAGCGCGGGCTCACCAGCTTGAGCATGAAATCGCTGGCTTGAGTGTGGGATCATAGATGTGACTCCATGGTCACTGGCTTGAAGCCCAAGGTCACTGGCTTGAGCAAAAGGTCACTCACTCTGCTGTAGGCCACCCTCTATCAAGGCACATATGAGAAAGCGATCAATGAACTAAGGTACTGCAGCAAAAAACTGATGCTGCTCATCTCTCTCCCTTCCTGTGTCTGTCCCTTTCTCTCTCTCTCTCTCTCTCTCCCTTTCTTTCTCTCTCTCTCTAAAAACAAAATCAAGCAAATAAAAAAACATATCTGGATGGGAGGTGTTCTAACTAAATTTTAGTTTCCTTGTAAAATCGGAACAAACTTCCCTGGGATGTTCTATTTGTAGCATACCATAGTATTACAGGCCTCAGTGTCATTACTTTTCCTTAAGAACTAAGGTTACAAATTATGAACCAAATGAAAATCTCAAGAAACACTAGAATTTTAGATGACGAATGAAATAAAACAAAATTTTATATGAATTAGTTTTTGATAATTACCAGAAGTCTATTTTTTCTTAAATTCAGTGAGAGGAGGGGAGGCAAAGACAGACTTGCACATGTGCCCCGACTGAGATCCATCTGGCAAGCTCACTAGGGGGCAATGCTCTGCCCATATGGGGCATTGCTCCATTGCTCAGCAACCAAGCTCTTATTAGCATCTGAGTCAGAGGCCATGGAGCCATCCTCAGTGCTCACGGCCAACTTGCTCCAATTGAGCCATGGCTGCAGGAGGCGAAGAGAAAGAGAGAGAAGCGAGAGGTCAAGGGATGAAGCCGATGGGCTCTTCTGTGTACCCTGACTAGGAATTGAACCTGGGACATCCACAAGCCAGCCTGATACTCTACCACTGAGCCAAGGCAGAAGTCTTTTTTTTTTTTTTTTTTTGCAGGGACAGAGAGAGAGTCAGAGAGAGGGATAGATAGGGACAGACAGACAGGAACGGAGAGAGATGAGAAGCATCAATCATTAGTTTTTCGTTGCGCATTGCAACACCTTAATTGTTCATTGATTGCTCTCTCATATGTGCCTTGACCGGGGGCCTTCAGCAGACCGAGTAACTCCTTGCTGGAGCCAGCGACCTTGGGTCCAAGCTGGTGAGCTTTTTTGCTCAAGCCAGATGAGCTTGCGCTCAAGCTGGTGACCTCAGGGTCTTGAACCTGGGTCCTTCCGCATCCCAGTCTGACACTCTATCCACTGCGCCACCGCCTGGTCAGGCAGAAGTCTATTTTTTATTAAAAACTACTGAACAGAATAAAACTACAAAATGTCATTTTATTTATTTAAATTTTTATTTATTGATGTTAGCAAGAGTGGAAGGGAGGGAGAGAACAAGACAGAGAGGAACACCAATCTGCTCTCATTATGTGCACTGACCAGGGATTGAACTGGCAACCTCTTGCTTTGGACAACACTCTAACCAACAAATTCAGCCAGCCAGGATTGAAATGTTATTTTAAACTCAGTGTTCAAACAGTTCAGTTTGAATATTTATTAAATATCAATTAAGAGTTTGGCACTCAGACATCAGGGATCTAAAGACTGGTAAAATTATAGACCTTGCCTTCAAAAGTTCATCTATAAGACATATTAGGGCCTGACAGGGCGGTAGCGCAGTGGAAAGAGCGTCGGACTCGGTTGCAGAAGACCCAGGTTCGAGACTCTGAGCTCGCCAGCTTGAGCGCGGGCTCATCTGGTTTGAGCAAAAGCTCACCAGCTTGAGCACAAGGTCGCTGCCTCCAACAAGGGGCTACTCGGTCTGCTGAAGGCCCGCGGTCAAGGCACATAAAAAAAAGCAATCAATGAACAACTAAAGGTGTTGCAACGCGTAATGAAAAACTAATGATTGATGCTTCTCATCTTTCTCCGTTCCTGTCTGTCTGTCCCTGTCTATCCCTCTCTCTGTAAAAAAAAAAAAAAAAAAAAAAAAAAAAAAAAAAAAAAAAAAAAAGCCATAGTAGGAACATCAGCCATGTAAACAAAGAACTGCAAATTACAAATCAGCATAACAAATATGTACAACATCCACTTTAGAAGGTATGATAAAAGCTCCTTTAGGGGTGGGGGCTGTTAATACATTCCCAGGAAGAAGTGTTATGTAAGCTGGGTTCTGAAAGATAAACAGGAACCTTCAGGAAGACAGAGAGGGAAAGAAAACGTTGGCACAAAGATGTGAGAACAGTGTGTTCAGGGCAGTACATGACTTGAGCAGAGTTCCAAGAAAAAGCAACAGAGATGAAGTTAAGATTTTAGTTCATGTATCATCTTCTGCACCGGGCAACTGAGCAGGACCTTGATTTTGTAGCTGTCTGACAACTTCTGAGGGTTGCCAGAGAAATGATGGGAACATATTTTCTTGCTAGAAAGATGACCCTCAGTGATGGAAGATGCCTACCAGCTCTTTATATGCTGCCTCCTGCTCACCATTCATTCAAGTATTCAGCAATCCGTCCATTACACACCAGGTCTGATTCTAGGTAATGAGGACACAGCAATAAACAATGAAGATTCTTCCTTCACAAAGCTTATGCTTTAGTGAAAGACATAAGCATAAAAGGTCTCTGCTTAAATGCCACTCTTCAGAGAAGATTCTTTGACCATACTATCAAATATAGCTTTTTTCTAGTAGCATTTACTGTTATACTCTACCATGTCATGTTCTTTATCTAAATGTATCACAATTTATAATTCTTTACTTATCATTTGTCTCTCCTTTTAAATGCAAAGACCCAGTGCTTGCCTCAGCAGCATTTTTACTAAATGTAAAGACCTTATCTTTTTTTTTATATTCATCGCCTACCAGCATGACAAACAGTAAATATTTAGTACATACTTGCTGACTGAAAGAATAAAAAAATACCCAATATAGCCTGACCAGGCGGTGGCGCAGTGGATAGAGCGTTGGACTGGGATGCGGAGGATCCAGGTTCAAGACCCCGAGCTCATCTGGTTTGAACAAAGCTCACCAGTTTGGACCCAAGGTCACTGGCTTGAGCAAGGGGTTACTCGGTCTGCTGTACCCCCCCTCCCGTCAAGGCACATATGAGAAAGCAATCAATAAACAACTAAGGTGTTGCAAGGAAAAACTAATAATTGATGCTTCTCATCTCTCTGTTCCTGTCTGTCCCTATCTATCCCTCTCTCTGACTCTCTCTCTATCCCTGTAAAAAAAAAAAACCCAATATAAATTAACTTTCTGCTTTTCAGACCCAGTTTGATCCCCTAGATTTTGAGCCCTAATTGTTGCTCTAACCTCTGAGCTCAGTCCTTTGAACAGTCACATGAGTACCCATCTCTCAGCTCTGTAATTGCTGCCTTACAAAGGGTGCCACAGTCAGCACACTACACTCTTTATTTGTAAAGAGTCCCTTACATTCCTGTGTCTTTGGTTGTCAAGGCAGCTTAGCTTAGCTGGCTATTAATGGTTTAATAATTCATTCAGTAATTACTGAACAACCACTATGCACTAAAAAGTGGGGAGAAGAGTATCGTGGAGAACACAGTGAAAATAATCCTTGCCCTCAAAGAGCTGAAAGTTTAATAGCATGATGCATACAATTAGAATAGGAAATGACGATACTAGGTAACAGAGCCAGAAGGAAGGCAGGATGTGCGGTGCAGGGCCACCAGGTGCAGAACTGGGCAGGCAGCTAAACTTGTACACACAGGGAAACAGTGGATAAATGGGCTCACGCCCTGGACGGAGGGATAAATAGGTGCAATATGCCAAAGGCAACCACCACAAAAGAAGACAATGACATTTAGGTGGCACTTTACATATAGTATTAATTATACAGGGGCAGGCAAACAGGTTTACAGTTGTGAGCACATAAAACAGTTTATTCTTGTATCATTTATTAATTATTGTAATTTCCATACAAACATCTGTAAACCTACTTTTGCCCCATCCTGTACATACAATATGAATGTATTAATCACATATATTAATTGATTCATCCCTTACAACAACCACATAGGTGTGCGTGGAGTCACCCTCACTTCACAGAGAGGTCGCAGCAGCAGACAGCTTAGTCTTCGCCATCACACAGCTGCTCAGGGGCAGAGGTCAGAGTTGAGCCTATGCATTCTAGAGCTGACTTCTTAACCTCTATACTATATTGCCTCTCAGAAGTACTGCCAATTGCTTTTCTTATTCTATTTTTTATCTCCTGTAATAAGAACTAAACTCTCAAGCATGCCATGTTTTTAATAGCCACCATGACTAAACTGATTAAGTAAAGTCAGAGCCTTTTCAACTTAGAGAATAAGATATGGATGGCATAACTTTAAGGGCTGACTATTACCAAATGTCTAAAGAATATATATGAAGAGACACTAAGTTTTATTAATGGTTTATAATACGTACCTCTTAAAACAAAAGCACATGAGAAAAATGGGCAAAAACTTTGCCATTATCTACTACTGCAGAATGTATTGTATGTACAACTTATGATCCAGCAGTTACACTCCTAAGCGTATCCCCAAAACAACCATGTATGCATGCGTGTATGTAAATGCATTGGCCATGCACTATAATGCTCACAGAGCCCTGTGTGTAGTAACCTTACACTGGAAGCTACCCAAATGTCTGTGCCCATCAACAGCAGTCCAGGTATGTAAACTGTGTTATAGACCACAACTAAATACTAAACAAGGAGAATGAACGATCTCTAACTGTATACAACAACACGGACAAATCTCACAAATAGGATGTTAATGGAAAAAGCCACACACACCTCACAAATAGGATGTTAATGAAAGAAGCCACATACACAAGTCTATGTCTGATATGACTCCATTTACATGAAGTACAAAACAAACAAAATCAATCAGCGTTACTGGAGAGGCTTCCCATAAAGTAAATGGGGGACTGGAGAGTGAGGCCACAGGAAGCGGGTGACATTCTGCTTCTTCCCTGGATGGTGGTTACTCAAGTGTCTTCATTTTGTGAACCTTCATTGAGTGTACACTTACACTATGTACATGTTTTTGCATATATGTTTTTTTCTAAAAAGTTAAGTGAATCCCCCTTTAATCTATATACAGATAGCAAATATTTACTTATGATGTTTCCACTATAAAGACTGCGGTCTTAGGGACAAATGCTGATTAACTATCTCAGCACTTCTTCCTTCTTCAAAGACTTGTCTGTCAACATGGAGCTCCGTGGTTTGTTTTTTTCGTTTTTTATTTATTTATTTATTCATTCTAGAAAAGAGAGAGAGAGGGGGAGAGAGAGAGAGGAGAGAGAGAAGGGGGAAGGGGCAGGAAGCATCAACTCCCATATGTGCCTTGACCAGGCAAGCCCAGGGTTTCGAACCGGCGACCTCAGCATTTCCAGGTCCACGCTTTATCCACTGCGCCAGCACAGGTCAGGTGAGCTCCATGTTTTATAGGATGTACTCGAGCTCACTCCATGCTCCCTGGAGCTTTAGCACAAGGGAATGCCCTTGTTGATCAAGCTACCCAAAAGAAAATTATTTGGAGCAACCATGAAAGATCAAGCAATTCAGTCTCATACTACTCATCACCAGAATGCTGCAGCCCTGTGTAAAGTTTCAACTTTCTCGGGAAGCAGCACGGCATATGGAAATCCTGTCCAAGGGGTCCTATACTACAATCTGTCCCTTAATTTGGAGTTAACCTTCAAGGACCCCTACCAGGACAACTTTGGCAAATGGATGTTACTCATACACCTTCATTTGGCAAACAGTCCTATGTCCACGTTACAGTGGATACATATTCTGGATTTATAGTAACCTCTGTCAGAACAGGAGAGGCTGCTAAGCATGTTATAGCTCATTCTCTGTATGCATTGTTCTATTACTGGATTTCCTAAACTAGTTAAACTGACAATGCTCCTGTATATGGAGCAAAAGCATTTACTGTATTTTGTCAAACCTTTCGAATTTATGTGTATTTCTTACAATCTTTAAAGTCGAGGTATTATTAAAGTGTACCCAACAAATATTTTAAGGTCAATTTAAAAAAATTTAAAAGGGGGGAGTCATATCCTGGAACTCCTATGGGTCTACCATATCATGCTTTTTACTTAAAATTTCTTTTGAATGCTGATGAACAAGAGACGCCAAATCTTTTTCTCCTACAAACTACTACCTTCTTTATTTGATCCAGCTAATAACACTGTTTTGTCTTTTTCCAAATAGCCCCAGATATATGGAAAAGATTTATATAGGTGGATGGGGATCCTCAAACCCCTCAGCGAGATCTTCTGAGCATGGCTTTTAAGATACCAAGAGGCAGAAAAAGCTCAATAGAGATCAGGGGAACTACCAGCTTTTAGGATACGCCCCTAAAGGCTCCAATACCCCAAAGGGGTCTCATAGGATGCCATCTGGGTCCTGCTTCAATAGTGGAAAGGAAGGTCATTGAGCTAAAGCCTGCCAGACTTACATGCCTCTGCTGTGAGGAAACAAGGACACTGGAAGGTAGGCTTCCCCCTCGCTCCCCTAAGGGAGGGTTCAGTCTCTTCCAGCCCTGCTCCAGCCACCTGTGACCTAACCTTGCCCAGAATGCTGGGGTTTGCCACTGAAGGCTGAAGGTGCCCAAGGCCGTCGGCCCCATCTACGACACTATGGACGAGTCTAGGGTATTTCTTCCAAGAAGCAGGTAAACTGATCTCATTTGCACAAGGGCCACTTAACTATGTCTTGCCTGAATAGTCAGGTTTTTTATTCTTCCCTCAAAGATCTCTGTTGTGGGTGTTGATAGTCCTATTTTCTGTTGCTTTGTTTAATATATAGTGTTTCCTTTATTCCTCCTACCTCAATACCCCACTCATATTTCAGGCTGGGACCTACTCCTAATTTAGAGCTCTCTTTCCCCCTTTTGCCAACTTCTATTATGAATCTACCTTTGCCACCCAGCTTAGTGTATCCCAAGGTTCTCTTTACCAAGCCACAGTCGCAGAGCTCCAGGGAAAAGCAACCTGGTCTCATCTCTCCAGGCAGAGGAGAACAGAAGCTCCGTTTCCACACATGCTGCAGATGGCATTTCCAGTCTACCTGAATCATTACCAGCTAGAAGCAGCGGTCATTGGGACTTGGACGTGAGCTGCAAAGTATAGAATTGTGACAATTCCAGTGCCATGCGGACTTTTCCTGGATGTGGACTTTTTCTGGACTCCTGCTCCTTGGGACAGCTCCTAACAGACTGAACTGAGGTTGGGTTGCATTTATCAGGGACTTGGCATGGTGTTGGGGCCAACTTGGACTTGGTGAACTTGTTAAGGACACTACTCTTTTATGGATTCTTGCTGTATTGGCCAAGAGTTTGCTTAAAGGCTTTAATCACTGTAAAAAAAATAGAAGACAATAAAGAAGATGTGGCACATATACACCACGGTATACTATTCATCCATAAGAAATGATGACATCGGATCACTTACAACAAAATGGTGGGATCTTGATAATATTATATGGAGTGAAATAAGTAAATCAGAAAACAACAAGAACTGCAGGATTCCACACATTGGTGGGGCATAAAAATGAGACTAAGAGACATGGACAAGAGTGTGGTGGTTACAGGGGGTGGGGGGAGGGAAGGAGGGAGAGGGGGAGGGGGAGGGGCACAAAGAAAACTAGATAGAAGGTGACGGAGGACAATCTGACTTTGGGTGAAGGGTATGCAACATAATTGAATGACAAATAACCTGGACATGTCTTCTTTGAATATATGTACCCTGATTTATTGATGTCACCCCATTAAAATTAATAAAAATTAAAAAAAAAAAGTTAAGTGGAAGTTGATATTTTAAAACACCTGGTCTATAAGTTTTAATGTATTTAATATGTAGAGAAATGTTATATCTGAGTGCTAATCATGTAACAGGTACTATATTAAAAGCTTTACATAACTGACTCTTATTTAATGCTCACAAACATCCTATAGATACAGGCACTATTATTAACTTCATTTCCCAATGAGAAATGGAGTCTCAAAATCATTAAGTAGTGAGATAGGGCAGAAAAACCAAACTCAGGCGCTCCTAACTCTAGGGAATATACCCTTAACCATCTAGCGATACTAAACTCTAGGTAAAGAATTCAGGTGATGCCAAAGCAAGAGACACAAGGGTATTGAAACTGACTCCAGGTCCTGGCTGGTTGGCTCAGCAGTAGAGTGTTGGCCTGGCGTGTAGAAGTCCTGGATTTGATTCCCAGTCAGGGCACACAGGAGAAGCACCCATCTGTTTCTCCACCCCTCCCCCTCTCCTTCCTCTCTCTCTTCCCCTCCGGCAGTCAAAGCTCCATTGGAGCAAAGTTTGCCAGGGTGCTGAGGACAGCTCCATGGCCTCCGTCTCAGGCACTAGAATGGCTCAGGCTGCAATGGAGCAATGCCCCAGATGGGCAGAGCATCGCCCCCTGGTGGGCATGCTGGGTGGATCCTGGTGGGGCACATGCGGGAGTCTGACTGCCTCCTTGCTTCTAACTTCGGAAAAATAAAAAAATTAAAAAAAAAAACTGACTCCATTTTTTTTCCAGGTGGAATCTTGAACTAAAAGAAACATTAGCGAAAATAAAAATGAAAAAAAGGAAACAATAGCCAGTCAATTTAAAAAAATAAAGAAAAAAAGAAACACTAGCCAGATTAAGGTGTAACAAGCAATAGCCTAGAGCAGGGTTCTCAAATTCAACTCAGCATGTGGGCCGCAGAGCAAGATCACAGCCGTTTGGCGGGCTGCACTAGGTCTACAAAAGGCAACTGTTATGCAACACTTTTCTCACTGCAGTTGAAAACAAAAAAAAATCAGTACAACAAGCACAATCGTACATGCAGTTTACTCAGTGTCACAAAACGACCAGAAACTGTAGTTCGCATCACAACTGCTGTTAACTAAGCTAATATCTAGCTAGGATGCTAGAGAAATGAAAAATACAAGTAGGCCCCTAGGCTTACTTAATTTTATCCAAAATATTTTGAACTTCGTGGATTAGTAGTCTGCGGGCTGCGGGCCGCGAGTTTGAGACCCCTGGCCTAGAGGTAGTTTGTTCCCACAATCAACCCCCCCCCCATGGCTGCATGCAGCAAATGTGGTCAGACCTGAGAAAATGCAAATGTGCAAAGGTTTCTAAAAATAAACACTACTTTCCTAACTCCATTCTGTCCCTTAAGATTTTTTACTCTAGTGGTATAGAGAATGTCTTTAATTTAAGAAAATATAACATGACAGAGAATATTAGTACAACTAACACAGCATTCATCTGTAACTATGCTTTCATAGGGCTGTTCTGAGAATAGGTTTATGATTCACGACCACAATGCAGGATTACCAAACCCTTTCATGGATGGAAACAGAAAAAATGCATCATATAATAAAGTGTTAACAAAGGTAACACAAGAAATAATTCCATTAGTTACAGCATTTGGCAATTTACCAATACTAAATTTACCTCTTTGGAGGGGGAAGCTGGAGAGGTGAAAATTGTCATCCAATAGGACCATACAAACATAACAAAGAACAGATGAAAAGCCACAAGGTAAACAACGGCCTTTCCTGGTAAATAAAAACAAATAACATTTCATTGAATCATGGTGAAAACAGAAAAAAGCATTACATTAAAACATAGTATTTACGGTCAGGAGGTGTAATCTAGTAAAAGTATTATTAAAGTATACTAAAGTCCTCAAATATATAAAGTCCTTCATCTGCATGATGTAACATTAGAGACATAAAGGAGCATTCTGTATTTAAGGGTTATCAGCCTGATATTATAAGTATCATAAGATTAGTCTGAGAATATATTCAATTTTATTGAGTTGCTTAAGATTTAAATTTAAACACCTCTTTCACTGATTGCATTTCAAGCTCCTCCTAAAAGTTAAGACTTTAAATGATATAAAACAGATTCCATTACCATGAACATTAAATCCAGTAAAATATGAACTGAAAATAAAAGAAGTTCCTATCACAGCAAACAATTTGTAGACGGAAAAACAAGATGAGCTACAGACTAAACCTGACAAGCTCAGCTGAGATCTGCATGATGGCCTTGCAAACTCAGAGACCTCAAGTAACCACACAGGGTAGGGTGGTCTGAAATTAAAACTTTCTAACTAAAAGTAGCTCATGGTGGGTAGTCATGTCCTAGAGAGGTATTTTTCTCTAACAAAGGTCAGTGCTTACCTGAAATGAATCTAGTCTGTCTGTTGTCTTTTGCATCTACAATAACATACCTGATAACATGCTTTTAAAAATGTAAGGATAATCTTCTTTCCCTGACCCTCTCTGAGCGAGCACCCCACCAGAGCAGGCACCAACAAACCCCCTCATTGTTATTATCATGTTACTTAACTGTTAACTATTTTATACCTGCCCATATAAAACAAACTTCAGTATATACTTTTTTTTTTTTTTTTTTTTTTTTTTTAGCGAGAGAGACAGAGAAGGACAAACAGAAAGCCATCAACCTTTGGCTTCAAGCCAGCGACCATGGGGTCATGTCTACGAGCCTGCACACAAGCTGGTGACCTCGGAGTTTCGAACCTGGGTCCTCTGCATTCCATGCCAACATTCTATCCCCTGTGCCACACCGCCTGGTCAGGCTCAGTATATACATTTTTACTTTTTATTTTTTATTTTATTTATTTTTTTTTTTTTCATTTTTCTGAAGCTGGAAACAGGGAGAGACAGTCAGACAGACTCCCGCATGCGCCCGACCGGGATCCACCTGGCACGCCCACCAGGGGCAACGCTCTGCCCACCAGGGGGCGATGCTCTGCCCATCCTGGGCGTCGCCATGTTGCGACCAGAGCCACTCTAGCGCCTGAGGCAGAGGCCACAGAGCCATGCCCAGCGCCCGGGCCATCTTTGCTCCAATGGAGCCTTGGCTGCGGGAGGGGAAGAGAGAGACAGAGAGGAAAGCGCGGCGGAGGGGTGGAGAAGCAAATGGGCGCTTCTCCTATGTGCCCTGGCCGGGAATCGATCCCGGGTCCTCCGCACGCTAGGCCGACGCTCTACCGCTGAGCCAACCGGCCAGGGCATACATTTTTACTTTTTATCCAATTCGAGATTCCAACCCCCTTTGCTTTCTCCAGCCTCTCTAATCACCAATCAATCCATGTAACCCCATTATATCTTCCCCTTTGATTCTATTGTATAAAATAAGTGGTGAAACCGCCATTTTTGGGAGCATTTTCTTAATCTGTTGAGACTTTGCTTACCAGCAATTGTTGACAGTTTGGCATAAATAAACTCATAACTAATTCTTTTGAAAAAAAGGCCTGACCAGGTGGTGGTGCAGTGGATAGAGCGTCAGTTTGGGACGATGAGAACCCAGGTTTGAAACCCTGAGGACACCAGCTTGAGCATAGGGTTATACACATGACCCTATGGTCCCTGGCTTGAGCAAGGGGTCATTGGCTGGGCTAGAACCTCCTTGTCAAGGCACATATGAGAAAGCAATCAATGAAAAACTATTGTGTTGCAACAATGAGTTAATGCTTTTCATCTCTCTCCCTTCTTGTCTGTACCCCCTGCTAAAAAGAAAAATTCTTACAGGTTTGGAAGTTTCTTACGCTGACAAATTAGCACATTAGAAAAACTCAGTTTCTGGATTGTTCAGAAAAGGTTATCTTAATTTCATTCTTTCATTCTCCTTTTCAACACAGAGTAAACAAAAAATTTTAGCCATTTTGAAGTTCTACCATAACTGTTTCCCAAGTGGATTACTGTAAGACATCAATCTGCAATATTAATTCACTGATGTAACTTCAAGTTTTTTGTTGGGTTCTGTAGTTTTTTGATTTGGAGAAAGTGGGACTGGATTCCACAAGAACAGAAAACTACTCAGGTGGTTAAATTCTAAGTTTGGGACTCATGTCACAAACCCACTGAAAAACACACAGCATACACCAGCACAAAAGTTTGAAATTCTATTCATTTTAACCCTTTGAGTAGTGAGTTTTTCTCATGCTTGCTGACCCCCAGGAGTGAGATTTTTTCAAAAAATGAAATTAGTTCCACTTACAGTTTTATTAACTTAAAATCATGTGTTTGATAACCAATTTATGGAAAGAACATACATTTGCCTTTTTTTAATGTTGCCTTATATAATTTTAAAATAAAAAGTTTTATACGATTGTATTCCAGACGGTTAGGAGGCATGAGGACGTACATGAATGTTTGTACTACTCAAAGGGTTAAGGTTCAGATTGGCCCTGGCCAGTTGGCTCAGCAGTAGAGTGTCGGCCTGGCATGTAGAAGTCTGGGGTTCGATTCCTGGTCAGGGCACACAGGAGAAGCAACCATCTGCTTCTCCACCCCTTCTCCTCTCTCTTTTCTCCTTCTGCAGCCATGGTTCGAATGGTTCCAGCAAGTTGGCCCCAGGCGCTGAGGATGGCTCTATGGCCTTGCTTCAGGTGCTCAAGTAACTTGGTTGGCGAGCAATGGAGCATTGTCCCATAGAGAGCTTGCTGGGTGGATCCCAGTCAGGGTGCATGTAGGAGTCTGTCTCTCTGCCTCCCCACCTCTCACTTAATAAAAATAAATAACTAAAGCTCAGATCAAATACTACTTCTTCCACAAAAGCCCTTCTCCATTACTTTCAGATTCATTACCCCCTCATACTTTATTTTGCTCAGACTTTAACCACTTAGATTTTTTTGTGTGTGTATTTTTCTGAAGCTGGAAACGGGGAGAGACAGTCAGTCAGACAGACTCCCACATGTGCCCGACCGGGATCCACCCAGCACGCCCACCAGGGGACGCTCTGCCCACCAGGGGGCGATACTCTGCCCATCCTGGGCGTCGCCATGTTGCGACCAGAGCCACTCTAGCGCCTGGGGCAGAGGCCACAGAGCCATACCCAGCGCCCGGGCCATCTTTGCTCCAATGGAGCCTTGGCTGCGGGAGGGGAAGAGAGAGACAGAGAGGAAGGCGCGGCGGAGGGGTGGAGAAGCAAATGGGCGCTTCTCCTGTGTGCCCTGGCCGGGAATCGAACCCGGGTCCTCCGCACGCTAGGCCGACGCTCTACTGCTGAGCCAACCGGCCAGGGCATATTTATTCATTTTAGAAAGGAGGAAAGGAGGAAGGGAGGGAGGGAGACAGTAAGATGGGGGGAGGAGCAGGAAGCATCAACTCTCATATGTGCCTTGACCAGGCAAGCCCAGGGTTTCAAACCTGCCACCTCAGCACTCTGGGCCAACTCTTTATCCACAGGTCAGGCTCATACTTTAACCACTTAATTTGACTCATTAAAGTTAGTTGCTTAATATCAATCCTCAATAAATACTGGTTATTATTACTATCTAGGCATCTTAATTTCTTTTCAAAACCTGGTTCTTTTTGTGCATTCCCTATGTCAACACTTCCCAAAGTGAAGGACTGATTGATAAAAGTTTTCACTGATTTGCAGTGAAATGAGAAAATTAAAAACAATGTTTTAAGTTTTTATAAAGCTAACGTGTATTCAGTTCAAAGTATTATTCTTCTTTTGGTCTGAGTTATTTTTCCTTATGTTTTTGGTTTTTTAAAAAATGTTCTTTTTTGGCTCTGGCCAGTGGCATATATGAATGTCCTGGGTTCGATTCCTGGTCAAGGCACACAGGAGAAGTGACCATCTGCTTCTCCACCCCTCCCTCTCCCGCAGCCAGGGGCTGGATTGTTTTGATTGGTTTGAGCATGGCCCTGGGCTCTGAGGATAGCTCAGTTAATCCCAGTGCACCAGTTTCAGATACTAAAAACAGCTTGGTACGCGAGCATCAGCCCCAAACAGAGGGTTGCTGGGTGGATCCCAGTCGGGGTGCATGCAAGAGTCAGCCTCACTATCTCCCTTCCTCTTGCCTAAAAAAATTCTTTTTAAATAAAATAACAGTATAAAATTGACAACTCCCTGGACCACAGCATTTTCTTTTGCAATTACCCTGGTTCAAAAGACAGGAAGGAAGACTTCAGGAAAACAGGGCTCGAGGACTCCTCATATCTCACAGCTCATTAGTAGAAAGTACTTCAAATTCTAGCTCACGGGGCTGGCACTCTACCGCTGAGCCAACTGGACAGGGCCCTACTTCTATTTTTAAATTAGCTTTCTTTTCACTTCCATTAAAGTTGACTGTCATCTTGGCCCTGGCTGGGTAGCTCCACTGGTTAGAACGTCATCCTGATATGCCAAGGTTGTGGGTTGGATCCGGGTCAGGGTACATATTGAGTTAACTGATGAATGCGTTAGTAAATGGAACAGGTTGATGCTTTTTTCTCTTTTTCTTTCTCTCTCTCTCTAAAAAGCAATAAATAAATTTTTAAAAGTCACCCTCACTGAAAATCCGAGCTCCTCAAAATCTGCATTTTGTATCATCTCAGCTCCTTCCAGTTGACCCTACGGTCTACACAAGGCCTCGGTATCCTTCGTTTGTTTTCCTTTGGAAAAGAACATAGGTGCTGTCTCCTCCTGTTACACCAACTGTCATCGTCTCCTAGATCTCATACTTTTATTTTTGTCTGGTCTGAAATTTAGTCAAGTTTGTCCATCCTCATCTATATACAGCTTTGGAATAATCTAGAGTTACTTTAAACTTTTTGATCATTTAGTTACTTACAACTAAGGCTAGAATGTAAAACAATGTGCTCTAAAATAATTTTTATAAACATTTAACATATTTTTAGCTCTCCAGAAAAACAAAAATAAAATGGCTTTTGCTTTTAAAAAACCGTAACCCTCAGTTACAAAACACAGGTTAAATCAATCTCTCAGCATAATGCCTGGAATATAGTAAACACTGAACAGACTACTATTATCAAATTAATGTAGGAGAGGGGCATCAGAACTGTTAACTAAAGTGAACATGAAATGACAAGCCTGCTACATGCTGCCTGAAATGAAACTCGTAACTGACAGGAGATGCAAGCAGAACACACAGCATCTGGCGACAAAGAAAATTCCTGCAGAGGCTGAGTCATAGCTACTCACCTGTACCTTACTGTTTACTCATGTTAAAGGAAAACACAAGGCCACAAAACAGACCTTGTAAAGGTGAAAGTTAATCTCAACCGTTTTCCACTCCATTTCCCATGTCAACAATTTTCCACAGAAACTACAGACAGCAGCTCAACTTCTAGAGATGGTTCTAGAGATGTTTTCAGACTCTTCTTTTTCTTTTGAGCATATAGTCTGCTAGTCTATCTGTGGAGTGGCTTTTCTACCTTGTTCTCTGTACTCAACAAAAACTGCTTTTCCACTTTAACCTCTTATCTGGCTCAAGTCTTTAATTCTTTCCTGCTTAAAGCCAAGGAACTCCCTTGGCTTGGGGCTTGAGTTCTGTTGGATAAACAGGATGTAACAAGTGTGTTAGACTTGTTTGCTTTGTACTTTGCCTGATTGGTGGGTGAGCACAAGAGGCAGTGTGTGTGTGTAGTTTATGTAAAGCTGCAGATGCTTACCCTCAGGGTGGCAAACTGTAAATAGCAGATTGCCTGCCTACTTGGGAGGAGCCATTGTTTGCTATTGTTTGCTGGAGAAGGGGTTAGCTCCCCATCCCGCCAGTTTTTTGGCTGCTGAGTTTCAAGAAAGAGAGGAAAGCAGTTTTCCCTGCCTACTTGCTCGTCCCCCACTGTGAGACTCCAGTAAGTGGTGGAATGGCCCACCATTTTCTGGATCCTTTACCGTCTGCCCAAATCCAATGGGAACCTGTATCTCCAGCATCAAAATTATGATGTAAATAATAGAAAATACTGCTTTTAAATAAGTTTGAATTACTGTGATTACTAATAATAAACTTCTGGTCACATACAGGTATATATGCTAGAAGAAATATATAAAGTAAAACTTAGCCTGACCAGGTGGTGGCACAGTGGATAGAGCATCGGACTGGGATGCGGAAGGACCCAGGTTCGAGACCCCGAGGTCGCCAGCTTAAGTGCAGGCTCATTTGGTTTGAGCAAAGCTCACCACCTTGGACCCAAGGTCGCTGGCTCCAGCAAGGGGTTACTCAGTCTGCTGAAGGCCCGCGGTCAAGGCACATATGAGAAAGCAATCAATGAACAACTAAGGTGTTGCAACGCGCAATGAAAAACTAATGATTGATGCTTCTCATCTCTCTCCATTCCTGTCTGTCTGTCCCTATCTAGCCCTCTCTCTAACTCTCTCTCTGTCTCTGTAAAAAATAAATAAAATTTGAAAAAAAAAAAAAAGTTAGCCTGACCTGTGGTGGCACAGTGGATAAGGCATTAATTGACCTGGATGCTGAGGTTGCCTGTTTGAGACCCTGGGCTTGCCAGATCATGGCATATATAAGAAGCAACTGTGAGTTGGTGCTTCCCATTCCTCCCTCCCCCCA
This sequence comes from Saccopteryx bilineata, assembly GCF_036850765.1. Taxonomy (NCBI): domain Eukaryota; kingdom Metazoa; phylum Chordata; class Mammalia; order Chiroptera; family Emballonuridae; genus Saccopteryx; species Saccopteryx bilineata. Next base: position 192,910,100 of record NC_089491.1, read on the forward strand.
CCTTTCTCTCTCCCCTCTCTAAAATCAATAAAAATCTTTACCAGTAAATAAATAAAGCAAAGCCAAGACCAAGGTCAGAGAGCTCAGTTGGTTAGAGCATAGTCCCGAGGCCCAGATGTTGCCAGTTCAATTCCCGGTCAGGGCACATACAGTAGCAGATCGATGTTCCTGTCTCTCTCTCTCTGTCCCTTCCTCTCTCACTGAAATCAATAAAAAAATAAAGTAAAAGTAAAAAAATAAAGTAAAAGTAAATTAAATTGCAGTTAAAAGAAAAACTGACCTACAAATCAAAAAGTCTCATTCAAAAATCACCTGTAATTAAAGACAAACCAATAAGCAAACAAAAAACTTCATCAAAAGACTCTTTGGGCCTGACTTGTGGTGGCGCAGTGGATAAAGCGTCGACCTGGAAATGCTGAGGTCACCAGTTCGAAACCCTGGGCATGCATGATCAAGGCACAAATGGGAGTTGATGCTTCCAGCTCCTCCCCCCTTCTCTCTCTCTGTCTCTCCTCTCTCTCTCTGTCTTTCCCTCTCCTCTCTAAAATGAATAAATAAAAAAATTAAAAATTAAAAAAAAAAGAGACTCTTTGGGAGACAGGAGGAAAACAGCCCCAAGAAATAATGGTACAAATTAAAAGTTTTGTTGTAAGAACTTCAAAAATTCTCTGCTTTTTGTATGTGGGCATTCAAGATATGGGAGTTTTCACTTAAAGGAAGAAAAACAAGCCTACCAAGACTGAGCCTATGTTTATTCTGTTACTAAGAATTGTTTCCAAAAAAAAAAAAAAAAAAGAATTGTTTCCAGTAATAAGAATAAATGCTGCCCTGGATGGGCAGCTCAGCTGGTTAGAGTATTGTCTTGATACGCCACAGGTTTCAGTCCCCAGTCAGGGCACATACAATCTCTAAAAATCAATTTTAAAAAAGAAAAAATTTTGGCCCTGGCCGGTTAGCTCAGTGGCAGAGTGTCAGCCTGGTGTGCAGGAGTCCCGGGATCGATTCCCGGCCAGGGCACACAGGAGAAGCGCCTATCTGCTTCTCCACCCCTCCCCCTTCCTTCCTCTCTGTCTCTCTCTTCCCCTCCCGCAGCCAAGGCTCCATTGGAGCAAAGTTTGCCCAGGCACTGAGGATGGCTCTGTGGCCTCTGCCTCAGGCGCTAGAATGGTTCTGATTGCGGCAGAGCATCACCCCCTGGTGGGCATGCCAGGTGGATCCCGGTTGGGCGCATGCGGGAGTCTGTCTGACTGCCTCCCCGTTTCCAACTTCAGAAAAATAAAAAATAAATAAAAATAAAAATTTTTTTAAAACGGTTTCATATCTAGAAATCCTCTGGCTAGTCATATTTCAAATCAAATTTTATTTTTGAAACTTGATCTCAAAAGACCCAACATATTATTTTACCTCAGTGAATTTAGAGTAAATATTTTTCCCTCAAGGTATTATTTTTTGACTAGTCATTATAAAAACTTTAAGACTTTTTTGTGTGTGTGCGTGACAGAGAGAGAGAGAGAGAGGGAGACACAGATAAGGACAGACAAACAGGAAAGGAGAGAGATGAGAAGCATCACCTCTTCATTGCAGCTCCTCAGCTGTTCAATGACTGCTTTCTCATATGTGCCTGGGGCGGGGGAGGGGGGGGTACAGCCAAGCGAGTGACCCCTTGTTCAAGCCAGAGACCTTTGGGTTCAAGATGGTGAGCCCTGCGTGACCAAGCGGTGGCGCAATGGATAGAGCGTTAGACTGGGATGCGGAAGGACCCAGGTTCGGGACCCAAGGTCGCCAGCTTGAGCGTGGGCTCATCTGGTTTGAGCAAAAGCTCACCAGCTTGGACCCAGGGTTGCTGGCTCAAGCAAGGGGTTGCTCGGTGTGCTGAAGGCCCACGATCAAGACACATATGGAAAAGCAATCAATGAATAACTAAGGTGTTGCAACGAGAAACTGATGATTGATGCTTCTCATCTCTCCGTTCCTGTCTGTCTGCCCCTGTCTATCCCTCTCTCTGACACTCCGTCTCTGTAAAAAAAATAATAATAAATTAAAAAAAAATTTTTTTTTAATTAAAAAAAAAAAGGTGGTGAGCCCGTGCTCAAACCGGTGACTTCAGGGTTTCGAACCTAGGTCCTCCATGTCCCAGTCCGATGCTCTCTCCACTGTGCCACCACCTGGTCAGGCTAAAACTTTAATACCCTTTCAAAATGAATTAGAAATACAATTTACAAACCTAACATCTGGCTATTTAACTTAATTTCTGTGAGTAATAAAGTGCTATTTTTAACAAAGGCAACAACAACACGATAAAATACAATCTCTTGCTACAACCTGGCTACTACTGTTATTAAATATCTAAACTATTACTATAGAGTTCTGAAGAACATACAAGGCAGTAATATGTCTGTAAGTATATTGAAGAAGTTTGGGTACTAGGTGCCTCACAAAATAACAACTGTAAAGCCAGTATCCAAGGCCACCAACACAGCCGCCTGGCCCATGCAGGTTCGCATTGGATTCGGACAGTCGGTAAAGGAACAACGGAGCCCAAGAACTGATGGGCCATCATCTTTAATCCTAGCTTGCACCCGGCGGGCAAGTAAAAACACACACTGGGCTCCAAAACCCACTCACATTCAGTGCTCACAAAGCTACTGACTTATCCGAATTTTCTAGAATCAAAGGTTTCTAGCTCACCAGACTTATTCACCTCTGTTTTCCATTTCCTTCTCTCTGCACAAACTGGCTTTTCCTTCAGCACTCCGCCATCTTGACTGCTCCTCCAGGCCTCCTCCACATGGCCTTTCTCTGCTCTCTCCTCTCTAATGCTAATCTCAGGAACCAAGAGGGCAAGCTCCCATTCTGCCTCCATTTTATAGTGTAGAAATCAAAACCTTTAATCCAATATACAAAATAGGGAAGTCTCTAATACAAAGTCACTTATCTGGGGCATGATGGGATTGTACCACCTCACATCAAAAAGGGTGGGAAAGGCTTAGTCCTAAAACCAAGCCTCAGGCTATAAGGATCCTGCTGCCACAGCCCGCCTCCAACACACATTAATATCACCTGGGCAACGGCCCTCCAGGTGGGCAGCGCCATCTTTAACAAAGTCAGCATAATATATTTTATCTGCCCAACAACAACTAATTCATTTTACTTATTTTTTATTTTTTAAAAAATGTTTATTTCATTAATTTTAGAGAGAGAAGAAGGGAGAGAGAGACAGGGACAGCATCTGTTCCTGCATGCGCCCCTTGGGACTATGCACTAACCAACCAAGCTTTCTGGCCAGGGCACAACTACTTCATTTTACAGAAATAATGCAGTAAGTGTCCTGGCTGGATGGCTCACTTGGCTGGAGCATTGTCTTGCAATGCAGAGGTGACTGGTTCAGTCCTTGCCTGGGGCACATACAGAAACAGATTAATGCTTCTGTCTTTCCCTTACTCCCTTCCTGTCTCTGTATTCAATAAAAATAAAAAATTAAAAAAAAATAATGCAGTAAGAATATATTAAATGTATAGAAATAAACCCAGTATTACATCTCATTTTAATTAAACTTAAAAAATATATACTGTCTTTCTGAAAACAAAAACACAAATAGTCATCACTAAATAAAAAGTATGTGGGTTGCAATTATGATACCATAAGTAGTCTACTTAAATTGAGAGTAAAAGTGCCTTACCGTTTTCTCCATTTCTAGAAAGAGTAACTAGAATAGAAGAAAAACATAATGAGTAAATATACATTTTCTACATAAATTTTATTGCAGGTTGACTTGTAGAAGCTCTGAATAGGAACATAGAACAAAGACAGAGTTCAGTGCCCTGAGGCAAAGGCCACAGTGGGTTTACTGACAGAAAGTACTGAATGCAATACTGTGCTGAACACCGCACAACAGGGATAGAATTAGCAATTCTGATCACTAGGTGGGGACACATTTGAGCTACTTGCTTGATCTTTAATCTGCTCTAAAGAAATTCCCCTTTCTGACTTCCTCCTTTTCTTCTCATTCTCTTCTCTGCTTCCTGACTTCCTCATTCTTGTCCCTGCTTCTATTTTGTGTGTATTAATAAATACTCATAAGGACTGGGGTTCAGGGCTGTCTCATGAAACCTGTACAGGGGACTGTGAGGCGGTCTTTCCTAGGTCCCTCATTGCACGCCACATGGTCTCTGACTGGTCATTGTCTCCCTGACCTTGATTATTCATTTTAATATCATTCTCATAAAAATAAAGTGTAGTTTTAAATATAAAGACTAATGAGATTTCAGAATTGCACAAAAAACCTGAAAACAAACAAAATGCTAACATTCAAATTCTTTATCATTAGCACTGCAATCTCATTAAACATTTTTTTCAGATTTTGTTCATTTTAAGTGTATATGCATAATTTTGGTTGTGATGTTTCTTTAGCTCTTTCCTTCATGCTACCTACAGAATGAACAGGACTTTCCTCCATGGCAATCAGTTATTTAATTAGCCTGTGACATACCTCTACAGAGTTTTTTTTTATCATTTCTTTGGCATCATATTTATATGTCTTTGCTTTTACAATGAAAGTCTTAGTCCTTAATTAATTTACTTATTTGGTTTATCCTAACATATACATAAAATAGTTTAAAATACTGAATACTAGCTTAAGATTATTGTGCGGCTTTTAAATTTTATTTTGGCTTTAAACTATATCCCACTAAGGAGTCAACACTAAATAAAAAGTATGTGTTCAAAAGTCACTTGAAGTAATTGATAGATATATGAAACTCCAACTGCCCTTTGTTGTTCCACCTGGCTGCCTGACCTCACCCTTATTTACTGGACCATCACCTGAGGCAGAAAAGTTCCAGAAAGCTGATCATCACCCAAGGAGGAGCATTCCAGAAAGCTGAAATCATAAAACCATAAAAGGGAACATACCAGAACTATTGACTCAGTACCCCCTCAGGCTTTCCAAAGCCCTATAAAATTCGCCTCATAGTCTATAACCAGTGCCCTTCTCCCCAGAGAAGTGCCCGGCAGAGTTCCTTTCTTCCTTTTAATAAAGCCTGTTACTCTGGACTTTTCGCACTTCCATGGATTCCAGCAGTAATTTTTTCCTGTGTGTAGTTATAGTATCAACTTTATATAAAATTAAGTTCATTTAGCCTGACCAGGCGGTGGCACAGTGGATAGAGCATCAACCTGGGATGCTGAGGAGCCAGGTTCGAGGTTACTGGTTTAAGTGCAGCAGGGTCCCAGGCTTGCACAAGGGGTCATTGGTTTGGCTGGGGCCCCCCAGTCAAGGCACATATGAGAAAGCAATCAATGAACAACTAAGTGTCACAACTAGGAGCTGATGCCTTTTTTTTTTTTTTTTCTGTATTTTTCTGAAGCCGGAAACGGGGAGAGACAGTCAGACAGACTCCCGCATGCGCCCGACCGGGATCCACCCGGCACGCCCACCAGGGGGGCGACGCTCTGCCCATCAGGGGGTGATGCTCTGCCCCTCCGGGGCGTCGCTCTGTTGCGACCAGAGCCACTCTAGCGCCTGGGGCAGAGGCCGAGGAGCCATCCCCAACACCTGGGCCATCTTTGCTCCAGTGGAGCCTGGGCTGCGGGAGGGGAAGAGAGAGACAGAGAGGAAGGAGAGGGGGAGGGGTGGAGAAGCAAATGGGCACTTCTCCTGTGTGCCCTGGCCGGGAATTGAACCCGGGACTTCTGCACGCCAGGCCGACACTCTACCACTGAGCCAACCGGCCAGGGCCCTGATGCTTCTTTTTTTCTCTCCCTTCCTGTCCCTTTCTCTTTAAAAAAAAAAATTGTTTATTTCATGATTTCAAATATTAGTTTGCTTTTATTCCCTCTTGGTTTTAATTTTACTTTTTCAAATGTATTAAGTATCAGTAGTTTAAAGTCAGAACTAATACAAAAAGGTACTCAGAAGGGCCTGGTGCTCACTTTGGCAGCACATATACTCAAAAAGGCCTTTTATTCCTCATCCCAAGTAATCATTTTTAGTAGCACGTGCTTTATCCTTCTAATATATATATATTTTTTAGCAAAATAAGCAAGTAAGTATATACAGAGTGGGGCAAAAGTAGGTTTACAGTTGTTCATATAGAAAATATTACAATCAATAATACAAGAAAAAGGTTTTGCAGACTCATGACTGTAAAATTACTTCTACCCACTCTGTATTTCCAATTTCTCCATTTATAAACTGTCCCACACTTTGCTATTGTCATCACTACACTTGAGTCCCTGGACACAGTCATGGCTTGTTTGTAACATACCGCACAGTCCTCCACTGTGTGGGACTTCCAGTGGTACAATCAGGCCTCTATGGATAGACATCTGGGATGTCTCCAATCTGCTGCTGCGGCAAACAATGTGATAATGAATAACCTTATGCATGTGTTGTTTCTGGAAGTTTATTTTCAGTGTAGATTCCTAATAAAGGAATTGATGGGCCAAAAGTAAGTCTGTCCACTTATTCCCCAAATCCCTATCATTGGGGTGGTACCATTTTACACTCCTACCAGCAATATATGAGACTATTTCTCCACAGTCTACCCAATAAAGCAGGGGTCTCAAACTCGCGGCCCGCCGAACAATTTTGTGCGGCCCGCAGACTAATCCACGGGCTTACTTAATTTTATCCAAAATATTTTGAACTTTGTGGATTAGTCTGCGGGCCGCACAAAATTGTTCGGCGGGCCGCGAGTTTGAGACCCCTGCAATAAAGTGTTTTGAAACTTTCGGTATTGCAGGGTAATTTTACTTTGCGTTTATAAGTGAGAGTATTTTTTTCATACGTTTATGAGCTATTTTCATTTTCTTTTTATTCTAAACTATCTGTTCATGTCACTTATCCATTATTTTCTATCAGGCTTTCCTCACTCCTTGGTTATAAGATCATCCACTCATGTTTCCTTCTAGTACTAGAAAAATCACCATTTGGCAACCAGCCTAGTACTAACTGTTTCAAACAAGAATCCTCAAGAGATGCTAAAAAGAGTAAATGCAAGAAGCTTGAACGTAATTTCCCACAAAGGTATTTCCCCAGAAAGACACTGCCTCAGGTTTTCTGGAATCAATCAGGTGCTGAAAGAGTACAAAGTATTTAGTGGGGACCACATATGTGAAATTAAGGAGAGGGGGGATTGAGGGGAAGTTTAAAGCAGTGCAGGCCTATCAAAGCCTGGGTTTGGAGCTCTGTAGCAGTCAAGCTGTTCTCACTCAGGTACAGGAAGCAGCAGATCCAGGAACAGTATGACCTCAGGTGTGGTGACTCATGTTCAAAGAGCTGACAGCTGCCTGCTGAAGCCACCTGCCACAACTGAGCAGCAAGTCCTTTCTTTCTTTTTTTTTTTTTTTAGCAAGTCCTTTCTTTAAGGGAGATCTGTGTGGTGCACCTAAGTCTACCAGAATACTTATTACTTACAAAAAAAAACAAACTGTACCGTTATACAGTGGAGAAACTTGGCAGACACCACCTTAAGTGGCAGCTAGTTATAGTCCCCAATGTGGTACATTCAATGACACAGCTTTACTTCTGTGGTACGCTTGCTAAAAACATATACTGAGTCTAATCATGAGAAAATATCGGACAAACCTAATTTCAGGGGCAGTCTCTTCAACAATGTCAAGGTCATGACAGACAAAGCAAGACTGAGGAGCTCTTCCAGATTAAAGGGCACTAGAGACATGACCACTAATGGCGCTAAGTGACCATAGACTGGATTCTGGAGCAAAACAATGGCTTAGTGAGACAACTGGTGAAGTCTATATGAGGCTTAGAGATTACAAAGTAGTATATTTCATCAATGCTAATTTCCTAATTTTGATAACTGTGCTATGGTTAAAGGAGAATGTTCTTTGATTATAGCTAAAAGTTTGTGTTCCTTTAAAATTTATGTTAAATCTTAACCCACAATGTGACAGAAGTAGGAAGAGGGGCATTTGGGAGGTGATTAGATCATAAGGGTGCAGCACTCATGAAAGGGATTAGTTGTCCTTTATAAAAGAGACACTGAGAGTTCCCTTGTTCCTTCAGCCATGTGAGATTACAGCGAGAAGACTGCCCTCTATGAACCAGGAGATGGGCCTTCACCAGACACCAATGTGCCAGCACCTTGATCTTGGACTTTCAGCCTCCAGAACCTACATTTCTTATTGTTTATAAGCTGCCTTGTCTATGGTATTCTGTTACTGGAGCCTGAACAGACTAAGATATTCTATTTCTTAAGAAATAACACTGAGATATTTACAGGTAAAGGGACATTATATCTGCAACTTACCCACAAATCTTTCAAAGGGAGAATGAATGAATGAATGACAAAGACATGCAGCAAATAACATTTAGGGAATTTGGTTGAAAAATATATATATATATACATATGTATTTTTTTTTGTGAGACACACACACACACAGATAGACAGGAAGGGAGAGAGATGAGAAGCATCAAGTCGTAGCTGTGGCACCTTAGTTGTTCACTGATTGCTTCTCATACATGCCTTGACGGGTGGGGGGCTCCAGCCTAGGCAGTAACCTTTGGGCTCACGCCAGTGACCATGGGGGCATGTTGATGATAAATGAAATCTTTGCAATTTTGCCCTTCTATACATAAACATAAAACAGGAAATGTCTTCCCATTTGTTCAAGTCTACTATTTTCTTTTTAAGATTTTATTTGTTGATTATATGGGGGGAATGAGAAGTATCAACTCATAGCTGCTTCACTTTAATTGTTCATTGACTACTTGTTGTATGTGCCTTAACTGAGCAAGCCTAGAGCCTCAAACCAGGTAGACTCTCTGTCCACTGTGCCACCACAGGCCAGGCCAAGTCTACTTTTGTTCGTATGTTTTCTCTTCAAGTTTTGGCATATATTTTTTTTTTTTTAGGGTGATACAATTTTTTCCTCTGAAGTGAGAACTGAGTTGTGGGGGTGTGGGAGGGGGTGGCGGACAGACAGACTCCCACATGTGCCGGACCTGGATCCACCCAGCATGCCTACCAGGGGGCGATGCTCAACCCATCTGGGGTGTTGCTCCATTGCAACCGGGGACATTCTAGCACCTGAGGTGGAGGTCACGGAGCCATCCTTAGCGCCCGGGCCACTTTGCTCCCATGGAACCTTGGCTGTGGGAGGGGAAGAGAGAGATAGACAGAAAGGAGGGGGGAAGGGTAGAGAAGCAGATGGGCACTTCTGTGTGCCCTGGCTGGGAATCGAACCTGGGACTTCCACACGCTGGGCCGTCGTTCTACTGCTGAGCCAACTGGCCAGGGCAGTTTTGGCATATTTCTTTTCTTTTCTTTTTTTTTTTTACAGACAGAGAGAGTCAGAGAGAGGGATAGACAGACAGGAATGGAGAGATGAGAAGCATCAATCATTAGTTTTTTGTTGCGCGTTGCAACGCCTTAGTTGTTCATTGATTGCAACCCCTTGCTCAAACCAGCGACCTTGGGCTCCAGCCGGTGAGCTTTTGCTCAAACCAGATGGCGATCTCAAGGTCTTGAACCTGGGTCCTTCCGCATCCCAGTCTGACGCTCTATCCACTGTGCCACCGCCTGGTCAGGCAGTTTGGGCATATTTCTTAAATATTTTTTTTAGTTTATTCATTTTAGAAAGAGGAGAGAGAGAAGGGGAGGAGAAGGAAGCAGCAACTCCCATATGTGCCTTGACCAGTTGGCTCAGTGGTAGAGCGTCGGCCTGGCGTGTAGAAGTCCCGGGTTCGATTCCCGGCCAGGGCACACAGGAGGAGCGCCCATCTGCTTCTCCACCCCTCCCCCTCTCTGTCTGGCATCTCTCTCTCTCTCTCTCTCTCTCTCTCTTTCTCTCATTTCCCCTCCTGCAGCCACAGCTTGATTGGAGCAAATTGGCCCCAAGCGCTGGGGATGGAACCTTGACCTTGGCTTCAGGTGCTGAGAAGAGCTCGGTTGCTGAGCAAGGAAGCATCACTCCCTAGTGGGTTTGCCAGGTGGATCCTGGTTGGGTGCATGTGTGAGTCTGTCTCTGCCTCCCCTCCTCTCACTACATTAAGAAAAAAAAGAGCCTGACCAGGCGGTGGCTCAGTGGATAGAGCATCGGACTGCGATGCAGAGGACCTGAGTTCGAGACCCCGAGGTCGCCAGCTTGAACATTGGCTCATCTGGTTTAAGCAAGAGCCCACCAGCTTGAACCCAAGGTCACTGGCTCCAGCAAGGGGTTGCTCAGTCTGCTGGAGGCCCACGGTCAAGGCACGTATGAGAAAGCCATCAATGAACAACTAGGGTGTTGCAACGCTCAATGAAAAACTAATGATTGATGCTTTTCATCTCTCTCCGTTCCTGTCTGTCTGTCCCTGTCTATCCCTCTCTCTGACTTGCTCTCTGTCTCTGTAAAAAAAAAATAAATAAATAAATAAATTAAAAAGAAAAAAAAGAATATGTCAAGAAATATATAAAAATATTAAGATAAAGTTACATAGTTACAGCAGGGCTTCTTAAAATTTGTAATATGCAAGTGAGCTCTGTGATAAAAGATATATGAAGTCCAAATGCATGTGACCACATACATTTACACGTTTAAATTCCCACTGTCAAATACAGTTCGTGGAACACTGTAAGCACTCAACATTTGATAAGCAACTAAACTAACATAAAGATGTTGTTAAAAGTCAGGCATTCTCTGTATTTGAAATTGTGGGTCACCTACAATGTGAATACATCCCACTCTTCTATTAGCATGGGAATTGACGGTGTGCAATCAGTCCACTCGTTCAACAAACATCTACTGAGTACACACCACACAGGGCCTATTAGGTTCTGGATAGAGAGCAGTGAACGCACTACTCAAGAGGCACAACTGTGTATGTCTAGTCACTGTGAGCTTCAGGAAGAAAAACAAGGCAGGGAGAGGAGAAAGTGAAAGAGGAAGCACTTACTACACAGGGTGCTTGGGTGCACTAGGAGTGCAGAGGTACTAGAGAGACCTCAGGGCGGAAGCACACAAGCCTGACCCTGCAGAACAGGGCCCGCTTGCTACAGCAGAGCAGCATGACCGTGTACAGAGAATGCAAACTGCTCCAGTGCAGTAGGAAAAAAGGGGTAAGCTGATGGAGGGTCCTGGGAGGAGCACTAATAATCCTGATGGGTTTTATTTTATTTTATTTTATTATTATTATTATTTTTTGTATTTTGCTGAAGCTGGAAACAGGGAGAGACAGTCAAACAGACTCCCGCATGTGCCCGGCACGCCCACCAGGGGCTATGCTCTGCCCACCAGGGGGCGATGCTCTGCCCCTCTGGGGCGTCGCTCTGCCGCGACCAGAGCCACTCTAGCGCGACCAGAGCCACTCTAGCACCTGGGGCAGAGGCCAAGGAGCCATCCCCAGCACCCGGGCCATCTTTGCTCCAATGGAGCCTTGGCTGCGGGAGGGGAAGAGAGAGAGAGAGAGGAAGGAGGGGGTGGTGGAGAAGCAAATGGGCGCTTCTCCTATGTGCCCTGGCCGGGAATCGAACCCGGGTCCCTCGCACGCCAGGCCAACGCTCTACCGCTGAGCCAACCGGCCAGGGCTTCTGATGGGTTTTAGAAGATCCACTCTGGACCTGGCAGGGTAGCTCGACTGGTCAGAGTACTCCCAATTCGCTAAGGTTGCGGGTTTAATCCCCAGTCAGGACACAGACAGGAGCAGGTAGATGTTTCTGTCTGTCTGTCTGTCTCTCTCTCTCTCTAAAGTCAATCAATAAATTTTTTTAGTGAAGAAATAAAAAATAAAAGATCTAATCTGGCCTTCTGGAGGGTGGGGTAGGAAGAATATACTGATATACTGTGAGGAGGTTACTGCATATGTACATGAGATTGTTATCTACACTCTTTCAATACCTGCCCTGGCCAGGTAGCTCAGTTGGTTAGTGTCATCTGGACATGCCAAGGTTGCAGGTTTGATACCTTGTCAGGGCACATACAAGAATCAAACAACGGCTGACCAGTGGTGGTACAATGGATAGAGTGCCAACCTGAGACGCTAATGTCCCAGGTTTGAAACCCTGAGGTCACTTGGCTTGACTGCAGGATCATCAACAAGATCCCAAGGTTGCTGGGTTGAGCAAGGGGTCATTGGTTTGGCTGGAGCCCCCCAGTCAAAGCACATGTGAGAAGCAACCAATGAAAAACTAAACTACCACAACTAGAATTGATGCTTCTCATCTCTCCTCCCCCCGCCCCCTTGCTGCCTTTCTCTCCAAAAGAAATCAACAAATGAATGCATAAATAAGTGAAACAACAAGTCGATGGTTCTCTTTCTCCAAATAAATAAGTAAATTTTAAATAAAATTACTATTCTGTTAAAAAAAAAGTATACTAGTTATCCACAGAAGAATGGGAATCATTAGGGAGGGAAAAGATCAGTATAATCTCACAGTAGTAATGTACACTATTAACATTTTTGTACACTGGTATTTCTTTCAAATATGATATCCTTTCACAATAAGTTCATGTTTGTCTTTACACATTGTTCTATTACTATGTTAATAAGTTACTCCTGTGATTCCAACTGGGTAGGCTCAAGTTCACAAAGTACAATAAAGAATTGAAAAGAACTGAAAGAACATAGTAAACAGAAATGTTCTAAAAACAAGTGTTTTTTTGTTTTGTTTTGTTTTGTTTTCCTGCATTTTTCGGAAGCTGGAAACGGGGAGGCAGTCAGACTCCCGCATGCGCCCGACCGGGATCCACCCAGCATGCCCACCAGGGGGTGATGTTCTGCCCCTCTGGGGCGTCGCTCTGTTGCGTCCAGAGCCACTCTAGCGCCTGAGGCAGAGGCCACAGAGCCATCCCCAGTGCCCGGGCCATCCTTGCTCCAATGGAGCCCCGCTGCAGGAGGGGAAGAGAGAGACAGAAAGGAAGGAGAGGGGGAGGGGTGGAGAAGCAAATGGGCGCCTCTCCTGTGTGCCCTGGCCGGGAATCGAACCCGGGACTCCTGCACGCCAGGCCGACGCTCTACCGCTGAGCCAACCAGCCAGGGCCTTTTTTTTTTTTTTAAGTTTTTATTTATTTATTTTAGAGAGAGGAGAGAGAAGGAGGGAGGAGCAGGAAGCATCAACTCCCATATGTGCCTTGACCAGGCAAGCCCGGGTTTCGAACCGGCGACCTCAGCATTCCAGGTCAACGCTTTATCCACTGCACCACCACAGGTCAGGCTAAAAACAAGTTTTAAAATGTTTATTATCAAGACTTAGGGATCTCAGTCCTGGCTGGGTGGTTCAGTGGATAGTGTTGTCCCAGTACACTGAGGTTGCAGGTTCCATCCCCAGTCAGGGCATGTACGGGAAGCAACCAATGAGTACACAACTAAATGGAACAATTAAGTGGAACAATGAGTTGATGAGTCTCTCTCTCTCTCTAATCAATGAAAAAATTAGAAAAAAAGACTATGGATCTCTATCTCAAAGAAATCTACTCTACATAAAACATTTATTTGTGCCTGAGGAGAATTGGTGGCTGCTGTGATTGGATAAAGTCTAATTTCTCATATTAAAGAGTATGGTCCCTGACCCCACTGTGCGATTCACATAGATACCTCAGAACGCCTGAGTAAGTTATAGATTTTACCAACACAAACTTCCTGAGGTGGAAGATGTTGTGATGGTGAATATAAGGTCCATTGCTAAAATAGGGGCTATGTCAGCCTGTTGTAATACAATAATATTAAAGGCATGATCTGTCTCGTCTTTATTTTTTTCTTTTTTATTAAGTGAGAGGTGGGGAGGCCAAGAGACAGACTCCTGCATGTGCCTGGACTGGGATCTACCCAGCAAGTCCCCTAGAGGGCAATGCTCTGCCCATCTGGGGCTGCTGCTCCATTGCTCAGCAACCAAGCTATTTCAGCACCTGAGGTAAAGTTATGGAGCCATCCTCAGCACCTGAAGCCAACTTGCTTGAACCATTCACCATTGCTGTGGAAGGGGAAGAGAGAGTGAGGGAGAGACGGGTAGGGGTGGAGAAGCAGATGGTTGCTTCTCATGTGTGCCCTGACCAGGTGGATCAAACCCAGGATTTCCACACGCCAGGAGTTCTACCAATGAGCCAACCAGCCAGGGCCAGCATGATTCTTCTTAGTGAGTTGTCCAGAAGACAAATTCATTCTATAAACAAACTCATCCAAATTGGCAGGAATGAATGTGACAAAGAAAAAGGATATATTGATTTGTCAAAAAGGAGAGTTTCTCCAGAGGTAGCAATTAAATGTGAAGATAAATTCACCAATTCCAAAACTGTTTATAGCATTCTGCATCATGTTGCTGAGGTTTTAGAGTACACTAAGGATGAGCAACTGGAAAGCCTGTTCCAGAGGACTGCTTGGGACTTTGATGACAAATACAAGAGACCTGGATACAGTGCCTATGATACATTTAAGCATGCAGTCTCAGGCCCATCTATTTTGGATAGTTTAGATTTGAATGAAGATAAATGGGAAGTACTCATTATTAATATTAATGTGTTTGACCTCTCAGGCTGTCAAAATTCAAGCAAATATTGAAGTGGCTTGTTATGGTTTTGAAGGCATTGATGCCGTAAAAGAGCCCTGAGAGCTGATTTGAATTGTTCTACAGAAACCATGCCCATCAAGATTACTCCTCCTTGGTATGTGCTAACTGCAACAACCCTGGAGAAGACAGAAGGCCTCTTTGTCCTCAATCAGGCTATGGCTGTTAAAAAAGTTTGAAAAAAGGGGTGTCTTCAATGTTCAAATGGAGCCCAAAGTGGTCACAGATACAGATGAAACCGAGCTTGCAAGGCAGTTGGAGAGACTTGGGAAAGAAAATGCAGAAGTGGACGAAGATGATGATGCAGAAGAAATGGAAGCCGAAGCCAAAGATTAACTTTGTGGGAAACAGTCCAGTTTAAGGAGCACGAAATAGCCCTTCCTGGCTATAAACCCTAGACTTAATTTCTAGTGTTGAAAGCTTCAAAGCTGAGTATTTTTCATTTCCAAGTATTTAAATGTTCTAACAGACCAAAACGTGAAATGTCCTCCTAAAATGTCAGCTGTTTTCACACAGTAGCTCCAACATACTGAGCATTTTTTAAGGAGTGGCGTAATTTCACTAGAGACAAATCTTTAAGAACAGTCATAAATTTGGGCTTTCTATTTCTTTTTTTTTTTTTTTTTTTTTTCTTTTTCTGAAGTTGGAAACAGGGAGGCAGTCAGACAGACTCCCACATGCGCCCCACGGGGATCCACCGGGCATGCCCACCAGGGGGCGATGCTCTGCTGCAACCAGAGCCACTCTAGCGCCTGAGGCAGAGGCCACGGAGCCATCCTCAGCACCCGGGCCATCTTTGATCCAATGGAGCCACAGCTGCGGGAGGGAAGAGAGAGACAGAGAGGAAGGAGAGGGGGAGGGGTGGAGAAGCAGATGGGCGCTTCTCCTGTGTGCCCTGGCCGGGAATCGAACCCAGGACTCCTGCACGCCAGGCCGACGCTCTACCACTGAGCCAAGTGGCCAGGGCCGGGCTTTCTATTTCTTATGTCTCCAGATTGACACATCTTTACAGTTCAGTGCTTCCATGTAACTTACCAGGGGCACCCAAAGCACATAGTCCCAACCTTTCTATATAATGTAGCAAGCAAACATTAAATAAACTTGAGGAATATTAAAAAAAAAATCACCTTTATTTGTGAACTACTATTTTTCTTTCTGAAGAAGAGAGAAAGAGAGGGAGGGAGGGGAGAGAGAGAAAAGCATCAACTCATAGTTGCAGCATTTTAGTTTTTCAATGATTGCTTCTCATACATGCCTTGACCAGGGGACTCAAGGCGAGCCAGTGACCTCAAGCCAGCAACCTCGGGATCACATCGATGATCCCACACTCATGCCAGAGACCCTGTACTCAAGCCAATAAGCCCATGCTCAAGTCAGCAACCTCAGGGTTTTGAGACGGGGAGCTAGATTACTTGGGTGGATGCTCTATCCACAGCACCAACAAAGGTCAGGCTGTGCCCTACTACTTGTTATTTAAGTATAGGTACCCTTCTGTTCAAGAAGTTGTGCTGTGTATTTAAGCAAGAACAAGATCTGAGCAGCTTATATGCTAACGGAAATAGTGTCAGGTATTGATCTTAAAGTCCCATGTGCTGATCATATGAAGGGCTTACCCCCTTAGACAACACATACCCCAGTGACACCTGCAGCGGCTCATCACTGAATAGGCACATTTCTGCAATATGATCTTCAAATATAGCTACATTAAAAAAGTATATATAGATTTAAAACGGTGTGAAAATGTGCTCCTTCACTCACTGAAGAGTGTATGGGGATTGTGGGGAGGGAACAATGAAACTACAGCAACTCTAATTGACTTATTAAGCTCATTTATCAAGTACTAAAGTATAGCAAAGTGGCCACCATGGTGGTCTCGAACAAATAAAGGAAAAGTGGGAAGGAAATTATGTCAGAGAAGTAAGGGCTTTAGGTCTTCAACTGAATAAGACACGAAGCTGGCCCCAGTTTTCAGAAGATGAATGACAAATCTGGTGTTATTTTTTTTGAATTTATTTATTGATTTAATAAAGAAAGAGAAGAGAGACAGAAACATCTATCTGTTCCTCTATGTGCCCTGACCAGGGATCAAACCCACAACCTTTGCATTTCAGGTCAACATTCTAACCAACTGACCTACCTGGCCAGGGCCTGATATTACTTTTAAAGGGATCATTCCAGCTGCTTCATGGAGACTAGACAGGGTACAGGGTGAGGGTGAGGATAAGGTGAGGAGGGAGAGACATGATTAAGGGTATTACAATGATACAGGTGATAACATTGCATTAACAAACTACACAACACTCAGTTACATTAAACAACTACCATTAATTATTTCCTACAGTTGTGTGGATCGGCAGTTCAGGTTACAATTAGCTGAACTGTTTTTCTATTAGCTGCAGTCAACTGGCAGTTTGGGACAGGAAAGTCTAGGATGGCCTCTCTCTATGTGCTCTAGCCTAGACTCCCTTAATGATGACAGAACATTTCAAATGTTCATTACTTTGTAGCATTGTAATTAGGTACATAAAATATAGTTTTTGTGTTCTCTTGATGAATAAACATGCATGTTGTCTTGAGCCCCTGGCACCAGATCTCACACATCACTTCCATGTCTTTCCACTGATCAAAGCAAGTACAAGACCAGCCTGGATCACTGGGTAAGTAAACAGATACCACCTCTTTTCTTTTCTTTCTAATATTTTATTTATTGATTTTAGAGAGAAGAGAGAGAGGAGAGAAAAGGGAATGAGGAGGAGCAGGAAGCATTGCAGTAGTTGTTGCTTCTTGTATGTGCCTTGACTGGGAAAGCCCAGGGTTTCAAACCGGTGACCTCAGGATTCCATGTGGATGCTCTATTTACTGCGCCACACCTGGTCAGGCAGCAATTTTTTTTTTTAAAGGCAGAGATTTTCAGATTGACTGAAAAAGCAAGACCTAACCACAGTGGTCCTTCATCTATCACAGGGGGTAGGTTCCAGAACTTCCCGCGATAGGCAAAAATCTGCGAAGTAGCAACCTTACATTTATTTTATTATTTATATATATTTTAAGGCTTTATAAACCCTCCCCACACTCTTATAAACCTTTCCCATACTATTATTAACCTTTCCCACACTTATTTTGCTTATTTTACCGCAAAAATAATATATAAAAATACCTATATACTGCAAAATTCCGTGATATAGCAAAAAATCCACAATAAAAAATTAGATATGTATATACAATTTAAAAATCTGTGCTACAGTGAGGCCACAAAAAGTGAACCACTATATGGCAAGGGACAACTTATATGCTGCTTACAAGAAATGCTTTTTATTTTTTAATGTTTTTTAAAATGTTATTTATTCATTTTAGATAAGTAGGAGGAGAGAGAGAGATATAAGGGCAAGGGGAGGAGCAGGAAGCATCAACTCCCGTATGTGCCTTGACCAGGGAATCCCAGGGTTTCAAACCAGCAACCTCAGTGTTCCAGGTTGACGCTTTATCCACTGCCAAGAAATGCATTTTAAATATAAAAACATAAATAGGTTAGCCCTGGCCGGATAGTTTGGTTGGTTAGAGCACCATCTGGATACACAAAGGTTGCTGGTTCAATCCCTGGTCAGGACAGAAATAGTTCGATGATTCTGTCTCTCTCCTTTCCCCTCTGAAATGAATAAACAGGTTAAAGTGAGAGGAAAGAGAAAGACATACCACCATCCTAACACTGAATAAAAGAAAGATCAGTGGACGTATTAATATCTGTCAAAGTAGATTTCAAAGTAAACAATATCACCAGGACTAAGGTCATTTCACAATGATAAAGGGTCAATTCATCAAGAGGACACAAAAACTATATTTTATGTACCTAATTACAATGCTACAAAATAAGCAAAAACTGATAGACAAATCCACAATTATAGTCGTAACTTTTTCAATAATTAATAGACAATATAAAGTCAGCAAGAACACAGAAGGCTTAAACAACATTACCAACTTGCCTTTTGACATTTAGGGAACATTATGACATAATAGGATACTCGACCCAACAATAAGCAGCAAAATATACTACTATTGTAGAATGAATTTTCTCAAATGTACTGGAACATTTTTAAGACAGACCACTTTCTGGGCCACAAAACAAGCCTGAATACATTTTAATCTTTTTTAATGTATTCACTTTAGAGTAGGGGGGGGGGAAGAAGGGCAGAGGAGTAGGAAGCATCAACTGTCATGTGTGCCTTGAACAGGAAAGCCCAGGGTTTCGAACCGGCGACCTCAGCGTTCCAGGTTGACACTTTGTCCACTGTGCCACCACAGATCAGGCTAATTTATTTATTTATTATTTATTTATTCATTTTAGAAATAGAGAGAGGCCTGAATACATTTTAAAGAACTCAAATCACAGAAAGTGTTTTCTAACCACATGGAATTAAATTTAAAATAGGTAGTAAAATAACAGTGGAGAAGATATCCAAATAACTCCAAGCTAAATAGCATACTTTTAAAATACCATGGATCAAAGATGAAATCAAAAGTGAAATTGGAAAATAATTTGAATTGAGTGAAAATACAGCGTATCAAAATTGATGAGATGCAAATAAAGCAGTATGAGGGATAAATTTATTTATTTATTTATTTATTTATTCATTCGTTCATTCATTCAATTTTTCAGTGAGAGGAAGGGAGGGAGAGACAGACTCCTACATGTGCCTCAACCAGGATCTACTAGGGTGCGATGCTCTGCTCATCTGGGGCATTGCACCATTGCTCAGAAACTGAGCTGTTCTTAGCACCTGAGGTGGAGGGTCAGGTGAGTCCTCATTGCCCAGGGCCAACTTGATCCAATCGAGCAATGATTGCAGTAGGGCAAGAGAGAAAAAGAGAGAGAGAGGAGAGAGAGAAGCAAGAGGGGGAGGGGTGGTAAAGTAGATGGGTGCTTCTCCTGTGTGCCCTGACAAGGAATCAAATCCAGAACATCCACATGCTGGGCCAGTGGTCTACCACTGAGCCAACCAGCCAGGGACAAATTTATAAGATTAAACGCCTGAGGATTCAGTAATATCAGTTTCCACATTAAGAAACTAGAAAAACAGCCTGACCAGGAAGTGGCAGAGTGGATAGAGAGTCAGACTGAAATGCGGAGGACCCAAGTTCAAGACCCCAAGGTTGCCAGTTTGAGCAAGGCTCACCAGCTTGAGCCCAAAGTCGCTGGCTTGAGCAAGGGGTCACTCAGTCTGCTGGAGCCCCCACCCCCACCCCGTCAAGACACATATGAGAAAGCAATCAATGAACAACTAAGGTGCCGCAACAAAGAATCGATGCTTCTCATCTGTCTGTCCCTCTCTCTCTGTCACAAAAAAATAAATAAATAAATAAAATGCATGTGGTGTGGGTTTAAAAAAAAATAACTAGAAAAATAGCAAGTTAAACCCAAAGTAAAAGAAAGGGAATAATAAATATCAGATTAGAAATCAATGAAACTGAAAACAGAAAAAACAACAGAAAAAACAAGATCTGGCTCTTTTGAAATCAATAAACACATGGAAATCAACTGTGTCCATACAGTGTGCTCAATGTTGCTGTTTAAGCTCTTTATCTGGTCTCATTCTAAATCTGATGAAATTATGAAGGAGACAGTGGAATTATTAAGACATATAGACTCAGAGTTTTTATCTATGTATTTTTCTCTGAAAAATATAAAAGGCATATAGATCCCTGGACAAACCAAACAGCTCTTCCAATTAACAGTTTTCTTGGGAGTCAAATAAAGGGATTGAATTCGATAATCTCTAAAAACATGCGAAATAAGAGGTACATACCTACCACTAACAGCTACAAATGACCTGAACAAGATGTTCTGATAAAATCCTGGAAACCTGGAGAAAAGTTGATCCATAACTAAATTCTTATGTTTAAATATCAGCCTTGGGGGAAAAATCAAAGGAGAATTTTGGTTTACTTTAAAATCAAAGACCAATGTTACTAATTACTTAATCATTACTTCTCTGCTTATCATTCCTGTGAGATGGCCATCTTAGATGCATTACTTCTTACTCAATGTTGTCCTCAATCCTACTCCTTCCAGTAATAGGAGTTCCTGATTTTATATATACACATACACACACACACAAATACATATGCATACGTATACAATATATGTGTGTGTGCATGAAATTACAAAATGAAGAAGTTATACAAGTTGGAATGAAATGAGGGCCTCTCATAAACAATTTATTTGTTGAAATACTACTATAGGCCTGATACTTTTATTTTCTGACGTATTTAGGAACCTTCTGCTGCCACCTTTTAGGAGAAAATTACCTCATACAAATAGATCATAAATAATACTGAAATCTGTCTGTGTAAACAAGTTGACTAGTCTTGCATCAAGGTTAATTTTAAAAGCATGGGCTCCAGAACTAAACCATCTGTGTTCCAATTCTGATCATGCCATATATTAGTTGCATGACCCTGGACAAATTATTCAACTTTATGGAGAGTATTATAAGTATTAAGTAAATTAATACTTGTAAGACTATACTTTTAGGGATCATTTCTATAGTTTGTAAATTAATACTTGTAAATATAATTATTCTCTCCCATCTAGTTTGATAAAGAATACCTGAAGCTATGAAAATTTTATAAAAATTTTAAAAAATACAACCCAGGACATTAAATACAACTCATACATCTCTCAATTTAAGTTCCTATAAAGCAGGGGTCCAGGGGGCCAGTTCACTGTCCCTCAGACAACTGGAGGGCCGAACTATAAAAAAAACTATGAACAAATCCCTATGCACACTGCACATATCTTATTTTAAAGTAAAAACACAAAACGGAAAAAAAAAAAAAGGAACAAATACAATATTTAAAATAAAGACAAGTAAATTTAAATCAACAAACTGACCAGTATTTCAATGGGAACTATGCTCCTCTCACTGACCACCAATGAAAGAGGCGCCCCTTTTGGAAGTGCTGTGGGGGCCAGATAAATGGCCTCAGGGGGCCGCATGTGGCCCACAGGCCGTAGTTTGGGGACCCCTGCTCTAAAGTTATACACTGATGTATTTCAGTGGGAGCATCTGTGCTTATGAAAAGATAAACATACATAAGTAGTTTAAAGAAGTTTTAATATGAGACTGAATGAGGTTGTATTGTTTTGTTTTGTTTTGTTTTAGCAAGAGAGAGACAGGGACAGACAGGAAGAGAGAGAGATGAGAAGCATCAATTCTTTGTTACAGCATCTTAGTTCTTCATTGATTGCTTTCTCACATATGCTTCGACCCCAGGGAACTCCAGCAGAGAAAGTGACCCATTACTCAAGCCAGTGACCTTGGACTTAAGCCAGAGACCATGGGGTCAGGTCTATGATCCCATGCTCAAGACGAAGACCCTGCGCTCAAGCCGGCAACCTCCAGTTTCGAACCTGGGTTTTCAGCATCCCAGACCATGCTCTATCCACTGCACCACCGCTAATGAGCTTTTATGCTCAGCTATATAGTCCAAGGATGAGGCAGACTTCTCAAATTCTCCCTAAACTCAGATACCTTAGAAGTATCAAATGCAGGCTCTTATATAAGACCTTTCACTATCAGTATTTTAAAATGCCCTCAATGGCCCACTCACTAGTTACATGTGGAATACAAAGATAAGGATTACAATCTGATAGCCACTCAACAATTTTGTGACCTAACCAAAGGGTCTATTTGCTCTGTTTCATTTATCACACCCGTGGCATATGGAGGTGAGAATGATGAAAAGTCCCCCCATCCCCACAAGCACACAGAACTTCTCAATTCACGTTCATTTTTCCTTTCTTTACCTCTGATGTCACCTTTTGATAGATTGTGCAATGTCAACACAGATGCACATTTTTTTTTTTTTTGTATTTTTCTGAAGCTGGAAACGGGGAGAGACAGTCAGACAGACTCCCGCATGCGCCCAGCACACCCACCAGGGGCAACGCTCTGCCCACCAGGGGGCGATGCTCTGCCCCTCCAGGGCGTCGCTCTGCCGCGACCAGAGCCACTCTAGCGCCTGGGGTACAGGCCAAGGAGCCATCCCCAGCGCCCGGGCCATCCTTGCTCCAATGGAGCCTTGGCTGCGGGAGGGGAAGAGAGAGGCAGAAAGGAAGGAGGGGGTGGGGGTGGAGAAGCAAATGGGAGCTTCTCCTATGTGCCCTGGCCGGGAATTGAACCCAGGTCCCCCGCACGCCAGGCCGATGCTCTACCGCTGAGCCAACCGGCCAGGGCCAGATGCACATTTTTTAAGTGTTCCTTCAGAAGCTTTACTTCACAATCAATACAGAATTAAAATAGAGTGGAAATAACCTTCTGATAGAATTAAATAAGATTGGTACAACTTTTGTAATAGATATGCCTACTCAAGGGTAAATAAAAGTATGATCTAAGCTGATGAAAACCCTATAATCACTATCAACTTCTGGAAGTAGCCTCAAGAAGTACCTAACTAGATCCCTTATCAATGAACCCAAACGTAATTTTTGGCAAACACTCTGGTACCCAAAAGGATGATACTAAACAAGAACAGTCAACAGGTTATTATTATTTGGAAACGTATTCCACAACTCATTTATTCCGGGCCTAAGTGCAGGGATCGTTTTCCTCAGAATTAAGTATTCTACAGCAGTGGTTCCCAACCTCCCCAACCTTTTTTGGGCCACGGACCGGTTTAATGTCAGAAAATATTTTCACGCACTGTCCTTTAGGGTGGGATGGATAAATGTATCACGTGACCGAGACAAGCGTCAAGAGTCTTAGACGGATGTAACAGAGGGAATCTGGTCATTTTTAAAAAATAAAACATTGGCCTGACCTGTGGTGGCACAGTGGATAAAGTGTCAACCTGGAAACACTGACGTTGCCGGTTCAAAACCCTAGCTTGCCTGGTCAAGGCACATATGGGAGTTGATGCTTCTTGCTCCTCCCCCTTCCTCTCTAAAATTAATTAATTAATTAAAAAATAAGACATTGTTCAGACTTAAATATAAATCAAACGGAAATCATGTAAGTTATTTATTCTTTATCTGCGGACCGGTACCAAATGGCTCACGGACAGGTACCAGTCCGCGGCCTGGGGGTTGGGGACCACTGTTCTACAGTACAAAAAACTTTTTTTAAAGGTGGCTATTTTAATTTAAAGGTGATCAAAACACTGTATCCCTTGTGCGGCGCTGGGAGTGTGCCAAGTGGCCAACGGAGCGGCTCCGCACCCCACGGCCCGCACCCGTTTCCTTCAGCGCACGATACACGGTCCCCGAGCCGAAACAGCGTTCGCTCCGGGCCCCGCGGACGGGGACAAGCGGGGACACGGAGCCCCGCGCGGATTCAAACAGTCGCGGGTCCAGCGCAGGACGCCGTCTCCTAGGACACACCCATCAGCTGGCGGTCGCCCCGAGGGGAACTCCACGGTGATCCGAGGGACGGAAACGTCTTTCCCTCCTGGGGACGGGGGCTGCGCCCGTACACTACTCCCGCGGCGTGTGTGGCCGTCCATCCCCTTTCCCGGGGAGCCGGGAGGACTAACGAAAGAAGCGGCAAGAAGGACAGCTACGCGGCCCTCTACCCCGAGAACGGGCGGGCCGGAGCCTCCGGAAGCGGACAGCGCGGAAGGGACCCTGGTCCGCTTGGTCTTTGTCCACAAGCGGCGCTGGGGCGGCGGACGGCTCGGCTCACACATGGGGCTTCCCCCACCCGGAGGGTGGCCGCGGCCCCCACGCCGCGGGCCCGGCGCCCCGGGAACCGCCGCCCAGGAACGGCCGCACTTCAGCAACGTGGCACCGCCGCGCCGCCCGCACCCACCGCCCGGTACTCACACACGCATAGCTCCACCACGTACGCATAGTAGGACCAGGCCACCACGAAGGCGATGAACAGCACCGGCACCCAGCCCACGCCGCGCTGGCAGCAGCGCCAGAACCGCCCCGGCGCCATATTCCGGGGCGGCTGCAGCACTGCGGCCGCAGGAACACCGGCCTCCGGCTGGCGACGCGAGGGCTCAGAAGGCCTCTCGCCGTGCCAGCTCCGCCCCGCCCCGCCGCGCCCGCCCCGCCCCGCCCCGCCCCGCCGCGCCAGCCGTCACCCTTGGGGTGGGGCTCCTGTGGTCAGTAAAGGCGGTCCGGCACCAGGGGCGAGGCCTGAGCTCAGGGCCGCCGGGAGCGGGCCGTGGCCAGGCCGGCGCGGGCGGAGGAGGTGGGAGGAGAGGGCTGGCTCAGTGCGTGGGACAGTGTTGCAGCAACCCTGCCTTCCACCGGGAGCTGAACCGTGGACTTCGTCTGCGTACCCGCGTTCCCCCGGAGATGGGTTTAAAGTGGGGAGCGCCCGCCCGCCACGTGCAGGCGGGGGACGGACGTTGCTAAGAGGCTCCTGCGGGTCAGTTGCCTCGAGCAGCTTTCCCGTTCAGAAAATGGGAGCCATCCAATTGCTGAATAGCCTACTGCAGCTTTATCTGAGCTTCTTCTCAAAATCTTTAGATAGTACCCACAACCTAATTTACATCTGTGTGTTGTGCTTCTTTTTTTCTTCGTTTTCCTGGTGGGATTTCTATCAGCTCCAGCCCACTGGAACAGTGAACATACACAAAAGCGTGGGAGCAGAGCCAAGAGGAGAAGAAAAGGTGGGACCCGGGAAGCCCATTCTCCTGCTTTTCCAAATTGGAGATACTACTACTGGAAAGAAGAGGAGAAAAGGGAGCCGATTTCAATCATAAAAAGGCCATAAATGGAGCTACAAGAATTCACCAAATATGAGCCTGTTTGCCAAACACCGTGGTGACTTCAGGGAAGGCCAAGTTAAAGAAGGTTCATCAGGAAGAGGAAACTGCCCTGAAGATGGCAGTATAAGGAATGGGTGTGTGTGTGTGTGTGTGTGTGTGCGCGCGGTCTCCAACGGTGGCATGTTTAGTGCCCCCTTCTGGACGACCATATGGTCTGGTTTACCAGAATGTGCCGGCAATATTGGATCAGCCAGGTCAGGAGATCTTGGAGTGTAATGACAAGAACACAGAGTCCAAATCAAACAGACCTGCATGCCAGTCTTGGTCTGACGAGTGCACCCTTGAACATTGGGTCCTTCTGATCTGAAAAATGGGGATAATACCTCACAGGGTCAAAGTTATGTGAAGAGTACACAGAATAGGTAAATCAGTTTGTGTAGTGTCTGGCCCCAGTAAATGTTTAATAAGTGTTAGATGTTATTATTATTACTATCATTATAATCCAAAGAGCAGTTGTGCCTATATTTGAAAGAATTTTAAATATTGGAACTTGAGAGAAGCATAAAAACACTAATGAGAGAAATAAAAATTCTACAGATTAAACTATGCACAGCTTTCCATCACAGTTGATGGAAACACACAACCAGACTGGACATTGTGGTGTGGTCTACAGGAATGAGTCTGGAATGTTGATGGAGTCTGTAAAGCCAGAAGCCATGGCCACTATCACAGCAGCCCGCCCCATGCAGGTTCGCATTGGATTCGGACAGTCGGTAAAGAAACAATGGAGCCAAAAACTGATGGGTCGTCATCTTTAATCCTAGCTTGCACCCGGCGGGCAAGTAAAAACACACACTGGGCTCCAAACCCACTCACATTCAGTGCTCACAAAGCCACTGACTTATCCGAGTTTCCTAGAATCAAAGGTTTCTAGCTCACCAGTCTTATTCACCTCTGTTCCCCATCTCCTTCCTTCTTCCGGCACAAACTCTGTACAAACTCGCTTCTCACTCAACACTCTGCCATCTTGGCTGCTTTTCCTGGCCTCCTCTGTGCGCTCTCTGCTCTCTCATGCTAATCTCAGGAACCAAGAGAGCAAGCTCCCATTCTGCCCCCATTTTATAGTGTAGAAATCAAAACCTTTAATTCAATATACAAAATAGGGAAGTCTCTAATACAAAGTCACTTACCTGGGGCATGATGGGATTGTACCGCCCCACATCAAAAAGGGAGGGAAAGGCTTAATCCTAAAACCAAGCCCCAGGCTACAAGGATCCTGCCTGCTAACAGCCCACCCCCAACACACCTGGGTGACAGGTCTCTACGTGGGCAGTGCCATCTTTAACAAAGTGAGCATAATATATTTTATCTGCCCAACAGAGTCCCACTCAGGAAGAACTACATGGAGCCTTGGACATATCCTCAAGTTGATTAATATCTGTTCTGGCCCTGACGCTAGGGTTTTTTGCCTTTGTTTTATATCAACCTCATTAAAGTACAATTTACGTGTAACAAAATGCATACATTTGCCTGACCAGGTGGTGGCGCAGTGGATAGCGTGATGGACTGGGATGAGGAAGGACCCAGGTTCGAGACCCTGAGGTCGCCAGTTTGAGCGCGGGCTCATCTGGCTTGAGCAAAGAGCTCACCAGCTTGGACACAAGGTCGCTGGCTCCAGCAGGGGTTACTCGGTCTGCTGAAGGCCCACGGTCAAGGCACATGTGAGAAAGCAATCAATGAACAACTAAGAAGTCGCAACGCACAACGAGAAACTGATGATTGATGCTTCTCATCTCTCTCCGTTCCTGTCTGTCTGTCCCTGTCTATCTCTGCCTCTGTTAAAAAAATAATGCATACAGCCCTGGCCGGTTGGCTCAGCGGTAGAGCGTCGGCCTAGCGTGCGGAGGACCCGGGTTCGATTCCCAGCCAGGGCACATAGGAGAAGCTTCCATTTGCTTCTCCACCCCTCCGCCACGCCTTCCTCTCTGTCTCTCTCTTCCCCTCCCGCAGCCAAGGCTCCATTGGAGCAAAGATGGCCCGGGCGCTGGGGATGGCTCTGTGGCCTCTGCCCCAGGCGCTAGAGTGGCTCTGGTCGCAACATGGTGACGCCCAAGATGGGCAGAGCATCGCCCCCTGGTGGGCAGAGCTTCGCCCCATGGTGGGCGTGCCAGGTGGATCCTGGTCGGGCGCATGCGGGAGTCTGTCTGACTGTCTCTCCCTGTTTCCAGCTTCAGAAAAATGCAAAAAAAAAAAAAATGCATACATTTTTAATGAGTTTGGACAAATATGTTCACTCGTGTAGTGTTGGGCGGATAAAATGTATTATGCTCACTTTGTTAAAAATGGCGCTGCCCACGTGAGGCCATTGCCCAGGTGATATTAATGTGTGTTGGCAGTGGGCTAAAGGCAGGCAGAATTGTAGCCTGGGGCTTGCTTAAGCCTTTCCCACCCTTTTTGATGTGGGGCGGTACAATCCAATCATGCCTCAGAGAAGGGACTTTGTATTAGAGACTTTCCTATTATGCATATTGGATTAAAGGTTTGGAATTCTACACTATAAAATAGGGGCAGAATAGGAGCTTGCTCTCTTGGTTCCTGGGATGATTAGAGGAGAGAGCAGAGCAGAGAGCGGAAGGAGGCCACGTGGAGTAGGCCAGGAGAAGCAGCCAAGATGGCGGAGTGCTGAGTGAGATGCCAGTCTGTGCAGAGTTTGTATCTGGGATAAGGAAGGAGATGGGGAACTGAGGAGAATAAGGCTGGTGAGCTAGAAACCTTTGATTCTAGGAAACTCGGATAAGTCAGTAGCTTTGTGAGCACTGAATGTGAGTGGGTTTTGGAGCCCAGTGTGTGTTTTTACTTGCCCGCTAGGTGCAAGCTAGAATTAAAGAAGATGGCTCATCAGTTTTTGGCTCCGTTGTTTCTTTACCGAATGTCCGAATCCAATGGGAACCTGCATGGGCCAGGCAGCTGCTGTGATAATGGCCCTGGCCCTGGCTACTGGCTTTACATGTAGCCAAGGCAATCAAGGTAATGAACATCACCCACTCACCAGAAAATTCCCTCGTCCCCCTTCCTAGTCCATACCCACTCTCACCCACGCCCCAGGCTGTTCTGCTTTCTGTCACTATAGATTAGATTTGCCTGTTCTTGGTCTTCAGATAAATTAAACAGTGTGTATTCTTTTGTGTCTGGCTTCTTTTGCTCAGAATGTTTTTAAGATTCATTATTTTGTTGTATGTGTTGATATTTTATTCGTTTTCAGTTGCTAAGTAGTATTGTGTTCTATAGATGTACCACATTTTGTTTATTCATTAAACCTATTGATGAACATGTTAAAAAAAAAAAAAGAGGCTCCTGCGGGATGCCTGCTTGCGCCTCTGAGCACCAGCCTGCACTTGGAATTTGCTGGCTCCGCCTTCGGGCCGAACCTCAGCTGCTCGCACGTGAGGCCGGCAGGTGCGGGTGATCTAGGGTGGAGGCCGTGTGCAGTTTGTCTGCCCGGTTGGAGACACAGTCTGAAGGCTGAGATGTGACAGCGGAAGCAGCAGCCCTCCTCCTGACCTAACCTACCCCCACGCACTGCTGAAATTTCGAGACTTATTTACAACTGGAATATGCTGCCCAACAATGTCTGTGATCACAGTAGAACCTAAAAGCGATGCAGCGGAGACAAGGTAATATTAGGAGCCATTACAGACCACGTTCCCTGATGCTGTCCTGTCTGCTTTGGTTAGACTAAGATTTTTTTTTTAATTTATTTATTTATTCATTTTAGAGAGCAGAGAGAGAGAGAGAGAGAAAGAGAGGGGAGGGGGAGGAGCAGGAATCATCAACTCTCATATGTGCCTTGATCAGGCAAGCCCAGGGATTCGAACTGGCGACCTCTGTGTTTCCAGGTTGATGCTTTATCCACTGTGCCACCACAAGTCAGGCTAGACTAAGATTTTAATTGCTGCGCAGCAAGGTCTTCAAGAAGTACACTTCCCCCTTTTATGGTGTGATTATAAAGGTCATAAAAGCAAATATTTCTAGTGCTAGAAATAGTAAGGGTGTGTAAAACATTCTATTTTCCCAGATTTTATACCTTGAAAGTCTCTGTAAAGCCAGTAGCCAGGGCCACCATCATAGCAGCCTGGCCCATGCAGGTTAGCATTGGATTCAGACAGTCGGTAAAGAAACAACGGAGCCAAAAACTGATGGGCCATTTTCTTTAATCCTAGCTTGCACCCTGCAGGCAAGTAAAAACACACACTGGGCTCCAAAACCCACTCACATTCAGTGCTCACAAAACTACTGACTTAATCTGAGTTTCCTAGAATCAAAGGTTTCTAGCTCACCAGACTTATTCACCTATGCTCCCCATCTCCTTCCTTCTCTCTGCACGAACTCTGCACAAACTCGCTTCTCACTCAACACTCCGCCATCTTGGCTGCCTCTCCTGGCCTCCTCCACGTGGCCTTTCTCCGCTCTCTGCTCTCTCCTCTCTAATGATAATCTCAGGAACCAAGAGAGCAAGCTCCTATTCTGCCCCTATTTTATAGTGTAGAAATCCAAACCTTTAATCCAATATATAAAATAGGGAAGTCTCTAATACAGTCACTTCTCTGAGGCATGATTGGATTGTACCACCCCACATCAAAAAGGGTAGGAAAGGCTTAATCCCAAAACCAAGTCCCAGGCTACAACGATCCTGCCTGCCCACAGCCTGCCCCCAACACACATTCATGTCACCTGGGTGACGGCCTCCACGTGGGCAGTGCCATCTTTAACAAAGTGAATATAATATATTTTATCTGCCCAACAGTCTCATTAATGTCATAGTTGATAGTAGCTTCCAGGCACAAAAGTGAATCTAGCTCCTTTCCCAGAGATCCTATGTAGGAGGGTTAGGCTTTCTAATGCAATTTGGATGATTGACAAGGAAGACCTAAACTTTTAAAGCCTTCCTCCACCAGTCCTAGTTGTTAAAGCTGAGCACAGATTCTATGTTCTCCAGAAGTCTTTCTTGATGTGGGGCAGCTGTGTTAGGCTTGCTTGTGAGGTTACCAGGTGCAAGCACTTTGCCTGATTAGTACATGAGCGCGAGGCTATGCCATGTGCGTATGGCCTATATAAGGTGGTTGCCCTGCAGAGATATTGGGGATTGTGGATGGCGAGTTTACTGCCCACCGCTGTGAGGGGCCATTCTTGCTGTTTGTGTGCTGGAGAAGAGGTTTTTCCCCTGCCTATGTACTTGTTCACCAGTGTGAGACTTTGTAAAAGGAATGGCCCAACCCTTTCCAGCTCCACAGTTTTTCTGCCCAAATCCAATGTGGACTTGCCTGGCCTCAACCACTGGCACTGCATCTGGCACAAATGGCAGGATTCAAAGCAGATGGGTATGGAGCCGCAGCCACCCTTGAGGGATGGGGTAGAGGACTGATTGTTGTTATGGCTCCCTATGGCTGTTCTTTTGGAAGGTGTGGGCTGGGTGTTTTTTAAATCCTGCTAGAAGAAACCAAGAACTCTGTGCGAGAAGCTAAGCGAGGTCGAAAGCTCCAGGATGAGCTGCATACTGAGTGGTGTTATGCTAGTGGCCACCATCATGGCCAGGCAGGTTCATTGGCAGTGAAGGCTGTTGGAGAAACAGTTGTGGGTTCAGGAGCTTGAGAGTCAGTTTCAGGCTGAGAGCCGGTAGCCACAGGAACTGAAGTGGGTGCGGAGGATGGAGCTGCATTCCTGCCAGTGGAATGGCTCTGAGTCCGCTGGAGCAGGTGTTTCTGACTTTTCTGAGGGGGAGACTCGGGCTACAACTGCTGTCCGCAGACTGGGAGCCCAGCTGGTAGTCACCAAGAAGGTAAAGACCCAGCAGCTAAGAGTCCCTCAAGGACAGCTATAGCCTCCTCCCCAAGTAGTGGATGGAGCATTTTGTGGTCTGGCCCTACACTCAAGCAGAGCTGATGGAGTTGGGTGTGAAATTCAGCTAGAAACCTACAGAGCCCCTGGCAGCCTGCTTGGTGCAGCTGTGGGACATAGGAGTGGGTGGCATTATGCTCTCTGGAACAGAGATTGACCATAAGGCTGTGTGGGCTGCTGCCCATGCTGCATCCCCCAACCCAACTAATAAGAGAAACGGACCTGTGAAAGCTACCTGAACACAGATGTGGGTAGATTTTATTGTGGATGAGGCAGATAGAAATTAGATGGCAAGCCTAATAAAGTCTTGTTGGAGATTTGGTGGCAGCTTGAGTCAGAACAGAGGTTCCAGTCACTGAAAAAGCAGGGGAAGCGGGTGGCCCCGGCATCTGCCAGGAAAATGGCTGGCATTCACGTTACAAGATCCCCCAGACCTGTTGTCCCAGTTTGTCTAGGGGGAAGGGTGAGGAGCCCATCTGATGGGGATAGGTGGAGGTCGGAGGCCCCATGTGAAATGGGCAGTCCACTGGTCTCCTTCTAATGTGCAGCAGATGTTGACATTAGAAGGTATTAGGTGCTTGCTTTTGCTTTTTTTTTTTTCTCTCAGCAACAGCAGTTAAGAGAACTGGTAAGACGACATAGGCCAGGAATGTGTTTGACCCTGCCAGGACCTGTGAGCTTGTTGAGCCATTTGGATGGGGCTGTGGCAATGGACAGCACACTATGGAAAGATGCTGAGGTCCGTTAATAAACAGCTGTATGGCTAGTTAGTTGCCTGTAATGGGCCTTTCTTTACCTTGGTGATTTGCACAGACAGCTAGGCTGTCTATCATGGACTGATCTTGGACTGCCACTATGAGAGTCCCTGATGGGGGGAGGGGCGTGGCACCTGTGGATGCCTTCCTGCCCTGGGAAGCTGCTCCCATCAAGTTGCACAGATGCACCAAGGACACTTTTTGCTTTCAATGGACATGGCCCTGGACTGTACAGGCCCCCCACCCTAGGATGGCACTATGGGGTGGAGAGTTGGAGGTGGGTCTTCAGTTAACTCCCTTGGCACTCTACATTGTGAAGGGCACCTTTGTAATTGTCATTTTTTGGAATGTGTGTAATGTACTTACTGGGATACGAGCAACCCTAAAGGGGTGGAATGTGGGCAACTGTGTTAGGCTTGTTCACAGGGTTACCAGCTGCAAGCACTTTGCCTAATTGGTATGTGAGCGTGGAGCGACACCTCGTGTGTAAGGCTATGGGTGCTTGTGTTCAAGAGAGATCGGGGATTGCTGATGGCGGGTTGCCTGTCCGCCACTCTGAGGGGCCATTTTGCTGTTTGTTTGCCTGAGAAGTGGTTTCCCTGCCTGTGTGCTTGTCCACCATTGTGAGATTTAGTTAAATGGAATGGCCCAGCGCTTTCTGGCTCTGCAGTTTCTCTACTGTCTGCCTAAATCTAATGTAGACCTGCCTGGCTGGCCGCGACCACCGGCACTGCACCTGATCACTTCAGCACACAGCGATTTCTTGATTTCTTTGTTATGCCATTTTGCTTTTAGCACAGCTCTTAGTCTTCTAAGACTGCCATACAGAGTGCTGCAAACTGGATGGCTTAACAGAAATTTATTGTCATGGTGGCCTGAATTGGAGTAGTGTGGCAATGGAGAAGGTGATAAGGAAGCTATTTAGAAGGTTAGATCAACTCTGATGTACCCACTCTGCTCCAAAAACACATTAGATGTAAATAAAAACAAAACCAAACTCACTCTCTAACCACCATTCTACCCAGCCCCCAACAAATGAAACAAAAAAAAAATGTACTGATCAACACCTAGAATCATGGCTTTTAACAGAGACTGGAAGATACACTCAAGCTCCCTAACCTGGAAATGAACCAAGCTACTAATATGCCTGGTGACTAGACCAGTGGTGTCCCCATTGTTACCATCAGCCAGAAACTCCAAAATGCTATTTTACATTCCAGTTCTGAACTGAGAGTTGAGTAAAATAAAGGCAGTTAAAGGCATTTCTGAAACCATTAGATAGGATTTATGGAAACCATGTAGCAGTCAAGAAATGAGAAAACTTTTTCAGTCCAGAAGATAGAAAATAAAAAAGGAAAAAAGCAACAAAAAAGGATTGGAAACAAAACACTGATAATAATGTTACCATCAGCTAAATCAGTAATAGTAAATACAAACAGAATAATGCTACATTTATTATTATTTTTTACAGAGACAGAGAGAGGGATAGATAGGGACAGACAGATAGGAACGAAGAGAGATGAGGAGCATCAATCATTAGTTTTTTGTTGCAACACCTTAGTTGTTCATTGATTGCCTTCTCATGTGCCTTGACCGTGGAGTTACAGCAGACTGAGTAACCCCTTGCTTGAGCCAGCGACTGTGGGTCCAAGCTGGTGAGCTTTGCTCAAACCAGATGAGCCCGCGCTCAAACTGGCAACCTCGAGGTCTCAAACCTGGGTCCTCCGCATCCCAGTCCGATGCTCTATCCACTGTGCCATCGCCTGGTCAAGCTACATTTTATTTTGTAAATAAAGGCACATGGGGAAAAATTGGAAGCAAAATGTTAGCAGAAGTCTGTCACTGTTATGTTTTTCAGTTCTGCAATAAAATGTGATACTTTTTTTTTTTTTACAGAGGCAGAGATAGACAGGAACGGAGAGAAATGAGAAGCATCAATCATCAGTTTCTCATTGCGCGTTGCGCGTTGCGACTTCTTAGTTGTTCATTGATTGCTTTCTCACATGTGCCCTGACCACGGGCCTTCAGCAGACCGAGCAACCCCCTGCTGGAGCCAGCCACCCTGGGTCCAAGCTGGTGAGCTCTTTGCTCAAACCAGATGAGCCCGCGCTCAAGCTGGCGACCTCGAGGTCTCGAACCTGGGTCCTTCCGCATCCCAGTCCGATGCTCTATCCACTGCGCCACCACCTGGTCAGGCAAATGTGATACTTTTATAATCTTTTTAAAGAAGAAAACAATGGGCCTGACCAGGCGGTGGCGCAGTGGATAGAGCGTCGGACTGGGATGCGGAGGACCCAGGTTCGAAAACCCGAGGTCACTCAAGCACAGGCTCACCGGTGTGAACGTGAGATCATAGACATGACCTTAAGGTTGCTGGCTTGAGCCCAAAGGTTACTGGTTTGAAGCCCAAGGTCGCTGGCTTGAGCAAGGGGTCACTCGCTCTGCTGTAATCCCCAGTCAAGGCACATATGAGAAATCAATCAGTGAAAAACTAAGGTGCTGCAACAAAGAGTTGATGCTTCTCCTCTCTCTCCCTTCCTGTCTGTCTGTCCCTCTCACTGTCTTTCTCTGTCTCTGTCACAAAAAGACCATCAGTCCGGTGTGTGGACATCCCAGGTTCAATCCCTGGTCTAGGGCGCACATGAGGAGTGACCATCTGCTTCTCCCCTCTTCCCTCTCCCACCTTCTCTCTCTCTTCCCCTCTTCCCCTCTTGAAGCCAGTGGCTCTATTGCGGGGGTTGGGAACCTATGGCTCGCAAGCCAGATGTGGCTCTTTTGATGGCTGCATCTGGCTCTCAGATAAATCTTTAATAAAAAAATAATGTTAAAAATATAAAACAGGCCCTGGCCGGTTGGCTCAGTGGTAGAGCGTCGGCCTGGTGCCGGGGTCCAGCCCCGGGGGGAGGATCCAGGGGTCCCACAGGAGGAGACGGCGTCGGCGAAATCGAGTGAGAGAGCCGAATTCTTTATTCTCTGGTTAGCATTTACTGCCAGGCATCTCTCTCAATGGCTGGTCTAACATTACTTTTTATGCATACACACTGAGTTACAGTCACATGGTATTTTGTTTCACTATGGTTACATGTTTCCAGATAACAGTTAATTCATATCTATAAGCTACAAGTCAGGTGGTAAGTTATTCAAAGTACAGTTATACAATAGTAATAATAATATTGGTACAAACTTCTAAAAGATTAGTACTAATTAATAACTCTATTTTACTCTTGTTGTGAGTCAAGGGCACAGAAAGAGATAGCAGACGAAATCATCAAGGACTAGCAGAGGACCACCGCTTGCTCAGGCAAATAGCCTTGAGTTCATGTAGTGTCCTAATTCTTTTTTCACAAGACTACAAAAGGCTTGCTGTTAAGAAACTGACATAGTATAAAGAGTAATTTTTACTTAGAGATACATAGAGTGCACCTGCAAGATAGCTAGTAGCAACATAATATCAGAAGGCATTAGTTGCTATTGCTGCTATGAATCCCACCACATACCTCTCCTATTCTTGGAAAATACAAAAATCTCATGAGAATGTTTTACTGAGAAAAGCCCAGCAACTGCCTTCAGTGACAAAACAAGTCTTTTAACAAAATATTCTTTACTAGCCAGCTGCACTCCTATCCAAGGCCACGCAACAGGCCACTCCACTACACTTTACCTAAGATTCTAATGTCTAGTTAAACTTTATTTATTTACTATATTCATATACTAGCTAAGTTCTAACTATATTCTTTCTAACATGATTAATAAGAAGAAATTCTCCTACAAACTTAACCCTTTATGAGGGATATCATGGCCAGCCTCTTATGTTTATGAGCCCAGTTCAAGGGGCTTACAGGCTTTTCTGTGGAACTTACACCTTCTGTCTCATTTCCAAAGAAATTACTACGAATCTACAGGGAAAGCACGGTACTATTATCCCTGTGCCATAAATAATAGCACACACCCAGAAAAGGGGGGAATATAAGGCCAGATTAATTCAAAAGATTAAAGGGGGAAGTGTCGTTATGCCTTTCCTTGCGGTGACTTTGTCAACCCGCAGCTGTTGGTCTTACTGCGGTGACTCTATCTTCTTTTGCTGTGACCTAGTTAGCCAGCATTAGTGGATCGGCTCCCGACAGCCTGGCATGCAGGAGTCCTGTGTTTGATTCCCGGCCAGGGCACACAGGAGAAGTGCCCATTTGCTTCTCCATGCCTCCCCCTCTCCGTCTCTTTCTTCTCCTCCTGCAGCCAAGGCTCCATTGGAGCAAAGTTGGCCCGGGCGCTGAGGATGGCTCCATGGCCTCTGCTTCAGGCACTAGAATAGCCCTGGTTGCAACAGAGCGACACCCCAGATGAGCAGAGCATTGCCCCCTGGTAGGTGTGCCAGGTGGATCCCGGTTGGGCACATGCGGGAGTCTGTCTGACTGCCTTCCCCGTTTCCAACTTCAGAAAAATACAAAAGAAAAAAAAAAGAAAAAAATATAAAACATTCTCATGTATTACAATTCATTCATTTTCTACTGCTCATGTTCATGGTTGCGGGTGGCTGGAGCCAATCACAGCTGTCCTCCGGGACAACACCAAATTTTTATTGGATAATGCGTAATGTACACGGGTCGTTGTGTGGCTCTCACGGAATTACATTTTAAAATATGTGGCGTTTACGGCTCTCTCAGCTAAAAAGGTCCCCGACCCCTGCTCTAACCAATAGAGCAGGGGTAGTCAACCTTTTTATACCTACCACCCACTCTTGTATCTCTATTAGTAGTAAAATTTTCTAACCACCCACCGGTTCTACAGTAATGGTGATTTATAAAGTAGGGAAGTAACTTTACTTTATAAAATTTATAAAGCAGAGTTACAGCAAGTTAAAGCATATAATAATAATTACTTACCAGGTACTTTATGTCGGATTTTCACTAACTTTGGCAGAATAAATCTTTATAAAACAACTTACTATAGTTAAATCTATCTTTTTATTTATACTTTGGTTGCTCTGCTACCGCCCACCATGAAAGCTGGAACGCCCACTAGTGGGCGGTAGGGACCAGGTTGACTACCACTAGGTTAGAGCATCAACCCCAGATGCTAAGTATAGCTGGTTGAGCATGAGTCCCAGAAGGGGATTGCTGGGTAAATCCCCGTCAGGCACATGAGGGAATCTATATGTTCCCTCCTCTCACTTAAAAAAAAAAAAAAGAATGCAATAGGTGCTAATTAATACCACCATTAAAGGTACTGAGACTGGCCTATGTCTTGTCTTTCTGTTGGAGTGGGGAAGAATCTTATCATAGTCTTTTGAATGTCAGAGTTCAGGGGGATAGACTGGAGTACATGAAAAAAAAACACAAAAGTATGTTTTTCATTCCTACTGACAATTAAAATAATCTTTGAGAATGGAGGACTGCATCTTGCTTTAGAAACAAATGCTCCAGGGAGAGTTTCAAGTCTCCATTGGGCTCAAAGGAGAGAGGAGGAGCTGGAGCAGGTGGGGGACTGGGTGACCGGAAGAGGAGAGTAGGGAGCTGCTTGGAGAAGCAGAGGCATCCCCAAGGCTCAAGGCCTGTGTCCCCCACTCTGTTAACCTGTCCCGTGAGTCCTGCGCCTCCGTCTCCCTACCTCACCGGCCCCCTGCCTGCTCTAGCCACACTGGCAGTGCTCTCCTCTGGCTTCGGTCTTACAAATTCCTCCGCCGCAGCCACTCCTCCAGCATACAGATCTGGGCTGCCCGCTCTGTGCCAGGCACTGTTCTAAATGCGGGAAACAGCGACAAAATCTGGGCTCTGATGCTGCTTTTGTTCTTTCTGGTACTCTCTGTTCAAATCCACACTATGGTCGGGGCGCGTTTTTGGAAAATTAAATCTGCCTGACCCACCTGAGTGATCTGAGTGCAGCTTCAAAGACCCTGCAGCCTGCTTCCTTCCTACCCCCAACCCCTGTCCTGGGCATTTGCCATCAGGCACGCTCTGGGCTTGCCCTCTTCATCCCCCACCCCAAAGGCTTGCTTTCTTCCTGAACCTCAGCACAGGCTTCCTCAGGTCCTGGCAAAGCTGCTTTGCCCACAGTGTCCCCTCCTACCAGTATTTCCCACCTCTCTTTCAGATCTGGCTCATCGCTACCTCAGGGGAGCTTCCCTGAGTCCTGTGTGTCCAGGCTGCTAAGGAACAGAGTCCAGATCTTCCAGGTCTGACCTCTCCTCCACAGGGACTCTGCTGAACGGGAAAGTGACCTTCCCCACCACTTAGCACAAGTGTTGTCTGCTTGAGTACAGATGGGTTCCAGTTTATGGTGACATTTTTATTTTTAAATCTTTTTTATTTTAAAATAATTTTAAACTTGCGGAAGAATTATTAGGTAGTGCAGACAGTTCTTTTGTAGCCTTCACCCAGCTTTCTCTAATGTTAATATTTTATATAACTGTGGTATATTTATCAAGACTAAGACATTAAAATTGGTACCTTTTCTTTTAGACTTTTAAAA
The DNA here is from genome assembly GCF_036850765.1 of Saccopteryx bilineata. Lineage (NCBI taxonomy): Eukaryota > Metazoa > Chordata > Mammalia > Chiroptera > Emballonuridae > Saccopteryx > Saccopteryx bilineata. The sequence continues at coordinate 192,948,436 of NC_089491.1, forward strand.
ATTTATTAATTTCAAAGAGAGAAGAGAGAGAAAGGTGGGAGTGGGTGGTAGGGAAGAATGGGAAGCATCAATTCATAGTTGTTTCTTGTATGTACCTTTACCCAGTGTGGGGCAGCTGTGTTATTCGACTTGCTCGCAGGTTTACCAACTGCAAGCACTTTGCCTGATTAGTGCGTGAGCATGTGGCAGAGGCACATGTGCATAGAGTCATAGACTATATAAGGCTGTGTGCTTGCGCTTGAGAGAGATGGGGGATTGTGAATTGCTACTGTGAGGGGCCATGTTGTTGTTTGTTTGCCTGAGAGGCGGTTTCCCCTGCCTGTGTGTTTGTCGGCCATTGTGAGACTTTATTAAATGGTAATGACCCAACCCTTTCTGGCCCCGCAGTTTCTCTACTGTCTGCCCGAATTCAGTGGGAACCTGCCTGGCCTCAGCCACTGGCATTGCATCGGGCAAGCTGGGGCTCTGAAATGGCGACCTCAGCCTTCCAGGTCAATACTCTATCCACTGCGCCCCCACAGGTCAGGTGGTACAATACTTTTAACTGAACTGCAGACTGATTTTTTTTTTTTAAGTGAGAGGAGGGGAGATAGACAGACTCTTTTTTTTCTTTTTTCTTTTTTTTCCTTCAGTTTTTTTTAATTGTCTTTTTTTAATTTAATTTTTTTATTTTATTTATTCATTTTAGAGAGGAGAGAGGGAGAGAGACAGAGAGAGAGAGAGAGGAGAGAGAGACGAGAGAGGAGCTGGAAGCATCAATTCCCATATGTGCCTTGACCAGGCAAGCCCAGGGTTTCGAACCGGCGACCTCAGCATTTCCAGGTCGACGCTTTATCCACTGCGTCACTACAGGTCAGGCATCTTTTTTCTTTTTCTTTTTTTTTTGTATTTTTCTGAAGTTGGAAACGGGGAGGCAGTCAGATAGATTCCCGCATGTGCCCGACCGGGATCCACCCGGCATGCCCACCAGGGGGCAATGCTCTGCCCATCTGGGGCGTTGCTCTGTTGCAACCAGAGCCATTCTAGCGCCTGAGGCAGAGGCCATAGAGCCATCCTCAGCGCCTGGGCCAACTTTGCTCCAATGGAGCCTTGGCTGCGGGAGGGGAAGAGAAAGATAGAGAGGAAGGAGAGGGGGAGGGGTGGAGAAGCAGATGGACGCTTCTCCTGTGTGCCCTGGCTGGGAATCGAACCTGGGACTCCTGCACGCCAGGCCGACACTCTACCACTGAGCCAACCAGCCAGGGCCGAGAGACAGACTCTTGCATGTGCCCCAACCAGGATCCACCTGGCAAAACCTGTCTGGGGCTGATGCTTAAATCAACCAAGCTATCCTCAGTGCCTGGGGCCAAAGCTCCAACCAATTGAGCCACTGGCTGTGTGAGGGGAAGAAAGAGAGAAAGGGGAGGGGAAGGAAAAGAGAAGCAGATGGGCGCTTCTCATGTGTGTCCTGACCTGGGATCAAACCTAGGACATCCATAAGCTGGGCCAACGCCCTATCCACCAAGCCATCTGGTCAGGGCCACAGACTGATTCTTGCCAGTTTTTCCAATAACATCCTTTTTTGTTCAGGGATCTCACATAGCATTCACTTCTCACATTTTTTTAGTCTCCTCTAATCTCTGGCTGTATCTCAATCTTTCTTTGCTTTTATGGAAAAACACTTTCAAAAATATTGATCAGATATTTTATAGAATACCCCTCAATTTGCACTTGTCTGATGGTTTTTCATGAGTAGACTGGGGTATGGATTGGGGAGAAGAAAATCACAGAGCCAATGCACCCTACTTGTGTCCTGCCAGGGTAGACATGATACAGCACACCTTCTTGTTTTTTTAAAATTAATTTTTAGAGAGAAATAGAAACATTGATTTATTGTTCCAGTCATTTATGCACTCATTGGTTGATTCTTTTTTTTTTTTTTTTTTTTTTTTTCATTTTTCTGAAGCTGGAAACAGGGAGAGACAGTCAGACAGACTCCCGCATGCACCCGACCGGGATCCACCCGGCACGCCCACCAGGGGGCGACGCTCTGCCCACCAGGGGGCGATGCTCTGCCCATCCTGGGCGTCGCCATGTTGCGACCCTCCTGGGTGTCGCCATATTGCGACCAGAGCCACTCTAGCGCCTGGGGCAGAGGCCACAGAGCCATCCCCAGCGCCCGGGCCATCTTTTGCTCCAATGGAGCCTTGGCTGCGGGAGGGGAAGAGAGAGACAGAGAGGAAGGCGCCGTGGAGGGGTGGAGAAGCAAATGGGTGCTTCTCCTATGTGCCCTGGCCGGGAATCGAACCCGGGTCCTCCGCACGCTAGGCCGACGCTCTACCGCTGAGCCAACCGGCCAGGGCCGGTTGATTCTTGTATGTGCCCTCACCAGGGATTTAACCTGCAACCTTGGCTTATCTGGACAATGCTCTATAAACAACTGAGCTAGCTTGCCAGGACCAACATGCCTTCATACTGGTGATATGTTAGCCTTGATCACTTGATTAAGGGGTTATCTCCACTGTGAAGTCACAATTTCCCCCTTTCCGTACACTGTGTCTTCATTAGAAGACAGTCACCAAGTCCAGCCACACACAAAGGGAGAAGACTTAAGTTCAATTGGAGGGAGGGACTGTCAAGGAATTGTGGACATCTTGCTCAAGCCATTATGGTAATTAGTAAGTATTTGGGGGAAGGTTCTCCGATGCTATGCAAATATCCTCTCTCTGTAAAGTGTCTCCCACTAATTTTAACAGCCATCAGTGGCCTTGGTGGCTGCAAGGTCACTTTCTTTCCCTTTGTGGCATAGTTGACTAGTGAACTATTTCTTCACTAATAAAATGCAGCCACAATGGGGTTCAGAGAGTTAGCTGTCAGATAGTGTGACAGATTCCTGACCCTGATCATAGCAAGAGGTTCCGGTTTGGTTAGGTTTGTGTTTGCACATTCGGAAGTCTGTACCCTAGAAAGTTTCCTGTCCACTTGTCTACTGATCAGTCTGAGCATGGGTTACTGGTTGCATTTAGGCTACAGGGAAAGTCTGGGCTTGGCTGCCACCATGAAAGCATTGATTGACTCTTGACCAGGGGAGAGCAGGTTTTTAGGAAACATTACACAGCTGCTGTAATGCAGTGATCTCTCCCTGCAATCAGTTTGGATTGAGAACTAATAAGTTCCTGGCTAACAAAGGCAGTGTGGACATGTCATTCCAGACAGGAGAGGGGGAGACATTAAACTCTTGAGTGTGTGGTGGTGGTGGTGGGTGGGTGGGTGGGGTGCAGTGCAGTGTTTGGAACTGCCCTGAAGTCACCCAGCATGCTAAACTCCCTGTATAAAACATGCAGTTGCACCTCGTACACATAATTATTTAATTAAAGATAGTCACTTTCTGCCCTGGCTGGCTGGCTCAGTTGGTTAAAGTATCATCCTGGTACGCAAAGATTGTGGGTTTGGTCCCCAGTCAGGGCACATACAGGAAGAGATACATGTTTCTGTCTGTCTCCATTCCTTTCTCTCTAAACTCAGTAAAAAAAAATTTTTTTTTTAAGAAGAGATAGTCACTTTTCCTAGACTGCAAACTTTTTGAAGAGACTAGGTCTTCTCTGCTGACCATCTTGAGCCCAGCACACTGGCAGGCATATAAAAGGCATTACATCAGATCTTGAATAGAAAAATGACAAGTAACCTGGAATTAGGAATGTCCATGTTTTTCCTACAGTTTTCTCAAACTCCCCATAACTTCAATCACAGCAGCAGTCTTGTATATAGTGGTTATAGTCTCTAGTAGAGTTAGAATAGGGTTGCAGTTTACTTATTAAGTAAAAAAAATTTGTGGACTAGCCTAGGGATTGAACTATGATGTAGATATTAGGGATAAGTTCACTTTGGGCATAGTGGAAAAAAGACTGTAGTGTTGCCCTGGCCAGGTCGTGCAGTTGGTTATAGCAACATCCCAATAGTTCAAGGTTGCAGGTTCAATCCTTGATCAGGACACATACAAGAAGCAACCAGTGAATGCACAACTAAGTGAAACAACAAATTGATGTTTTTTTCTCTCTCTCTCAAATCAATTAAAAAAAAGATTGTAGTGTCAGTGATATTTGGATTCAAATCTCAAGTTTCATCACTTATCAGCTATGTAATATTGTGGAATTCATTATCAAAGCTTCCAGATACTCAGTGTCTTCCTTCTCATATAACATAGCTTCTGTTGTGAGGGTTAGCTGAAATTTTATATACAAAGTATGTATATATAAGTATATATGTATAAATACATGTGTGTAATGTACTTGTATATATATTCTAATGTGTATATGTCTGTGTATCTGTGTGTCAGTCTGTGTGTCTATCATCTAGTCATATATATTATGTACCTATAGTTCTTGGCATATGGTCATTGTATTAGTCAGGATCCACATTAAATATTTCAACAGAGAAAGTTAATGTAAGGAATTGGTTAAACAGGTGTTAGAGAACTAAAAAAGCAAAGGGACTCTGAGGTTCCAAAGAGAAAGTACCTGCTGGGGGAAGTGTCACCCTGATGCCAAGGGCACAGGGAGAGGCTGGGCATATTGGAATCTGGAAGCTCAGAGGAAAGGCCCTGACCCGCCCATGGAGGGGTGCCTGCCAGTTGGTGCTGGATTTGCAGGAGGACACAATGCTATGGTTCTGGCAGTACTGAAACATTAACAACAACCAAAGAGGAGACTGGTACCAAATGCTGCTGGGATTGAGGCTGTGACTGGGGATGTTGACAGGACAGTGTGCCCTTTGCTTGTCTACCCTCACAAAGCCTAACATGATAGGGAAACAGGAAAGGCCCTGTCCCAGCGTCACAAAGCAGTTATGTATGGAAGGGAGTGGGACCGAGAGACAATAGCTTGGCAACCATCATGGAACATCATGGAACTTGGCTGGATTCATTCATCATTTTTAACAGCTTCCTTCCACTCCATTGCACCATGTACTTATGCATTTCTATGGGGCATTCAGGTTAGTTCCAACTACTTATTATTTGAAACGACGCTACACATTCAGCAATGAACATTCCTTTACTTCTATTTAGATTGTAGCATTCCGTGGTTGGGGGAGCTTGTAGAGCTTGTATAACATCCTGTAAAACGTAAAGAAGTAATTAATTAATATATTTTTTCTCCCAGTATTAAATATCTAAAAATTATGTAAAATCAGGTGTTATATGTGTGACAGCAACATATTTTCTCCTGTTTCGTCCTCTTGGGAGGAAGACTGTCAGAGAAGGAAGACAAGCACCTAGCAGAGTGCATAGAATAAGACAGGTGTTGATAAAGTTTGATACCAATACTGCTAAAGTAATAACCTGCCCCAATTACAATGTGCTGCTTGGAAAGTCCAAAGATTCATTTCCTTTCTCAATGAATGTACACAAACTCAAACTGCACATGTTCATGGTAAATGTGCTAATGCTCTGTGTTCACTTTCCTAAGAACTGGTGGGATGTCAGGCCAGTCTTCCACTTCAACAAGAAAGTCGTTTTGAAATGTTCTGCAATTTGCTTGTTTTTTTCTGTTAAAGATGATACACGGTGCTCAAGGAAGATAAAACATTTAGAAAAGCAAGAGCGCCATCTTGTGCACAATTGGTCCAGCACTTAGTTCTTTTATTTATTTTTTATTTATTGATTTGAGAGAGAGAGAGAGAGAGAGGGAGAAATGTATGTGTGGTGGAGGGAGACATAGATTTGATAGATTTGTTGTTCCACTTACTCATGCATTTATTGGTTGTTTCTCTTATATGCCCTGACTGGGGATTGAAGCTGCAACTTTTGGGTATGGACAATACTCTAACCAACTGAGCTACCTGGCTAGGGCCTAATTCTTTTCTATTTTATTTTTGATTGATTTTAGAGATAGATTGGGGGGGGGCAGGGGAGGAGGGAGGGCGAGAGAGAGAGAGAGAGAGAGCGAGAGAGAGAGAGAGAGACAGAGAGACAGGAACATTGATCTGTTCCTGACCTGACTGGGCATTGAACCAGCATCCTCTGTGCTTCCAGGGTGATGTTCTAACCAACCAAGCTATTGGGCCAGGGCTTTATTGATAGGTCTACATGTCTCTGGAAAGTTCTGCATTGCATTGCTTGTTTCTGTGGCTTTTTTTCTATTCTTTCCTGATGATCATATGGCTTTTATTTATTTATTTATTTATTTATTTTTACAAAGACAGAGAGTCAGAGAGAAGGATAGATAGGGACAGACAGACAGGAATAAAGAGAGATGAGAAGCATCAATCATCAGTTTTTTGTTGCGACACTTTAGTTGTTCATTGATTGCTTTCTCATATGTGCCTTGACTGTGGGCCTACAGCAGACTGAGTAACCCCTTGCTTGAGCCAGCGACCCTGGGTCCAAGCTGGTGAACTTTGCTCAAACCAGATGAGCCCGCACTCAAACTGGTGACCTCGTGGTCTCGAATCTGGGTCCTCCGTGTCCCAGTCCCACGCTCTATCCATTGTGCCACCACCTGGTCAGGCTGGCTCTAATTTATTTATTCAGTGACTCAAAAATATTTATGGAGTGTTGCTGCATGCCAGGTGTTGTTTTAAGTACTAAGAATACAGTGTGAATAAGATAAATCCCCTGCTTTTATGGAAGGGAAATGCTAATAGGATAGGATTGTTATCTCTCTAGGTAACAATCAAATTAAAAACATACACTGTTGTGGATCCTGACAAAGAAGTTACCTATTAAAAAGGACTGCTGGTGGTTAACTGGGCTCAAACTTTAAAAAACAGCATCTAGCAGCCATTTCTGCACTGGGGCATCTCATGCAAACTGCACTCCAGGGAGAAAAACCTGCACTGAACTACCTGCCTGCACTGTGTTCCGGCCAGCAGAGCCATCCCTTATAGAGGAGTTCCTGGAATCTTATTTTGACTAATGGGACTGAAGCTTTGTCAATCCAATTGGATCTGCACAGCTTCAACCAACCAGAGCAGTTCTGTTCTGGCCAATCAGGGCACTGCTTTTGGATAAATCAAACTGTGAGGATTTGGAGTCTTCATATGCATGAGGACAGACCAATCAGGGGCCAGGGGTGGGGGGTTCAATCCATATAAGCCTGTCCCCTCTGGCTTAAGGAGCATACTGGCTGAAATAAAAGAACATGGATGATGTTTTGTGGGAGCAGAGCAGACCAGAACAAAGGAGCATAGAACATAGCAGAGCTGTCTACCTGGAGAGGGGCCTGGCCCCATGGCCACTTCTTAGCGATGCAGTTCTCATAGCTGGGCTGTATCACCATTGAGCTGTTCTGTGTTGAGTAAACTGTCCTTTTTCATTGCACCCTGAATTGGGAATTCCTGTTGGCATTGAATTGGTGCTGGTGACCACGGGTTGATGCTGTTATGGATATCAAATCTAATAGTTTCTTCTAAATCTGTTCTATTTTTACAGGGTTGGACACCCTGACTTTGAAACTCTATCCTTCTTTTGTATGTATGTATACAACCCCCCCCCCCCCCCATACACACACATATATCAAGACTAGCTAAAGTAACAGAGTCACAATTCAGACCTTGCAGCTAGTTGGTCAATAACATTTTTAGAGGACTTTTTACAAAAATTGATAGGTAAGAAGGCGTATTTCTTGTTAGTATTATAGATTTGCTATTAACATAGCTTTACAGACCATTTAGAGCTTATCTTGTCATATGATGTTTAGCCCAATCATCTCTCTCCACATAGTGAGCCAACTTTACTAATATAACAAATATTCTATTCTTTATCATTACTTTTTTTTTTTTTTTTTTTTTGCGACAGAGAGAGGGACAAACAGAAAGGAAGAGAGATGAGAAGCATCAAGTCTTCGTTGCAGCACATTAGTTGTTCATGGATTGCTTTCTCATATGTGCCTTGACCAGGGAACTCCAGCGGAGCCAGTGACCCCTTCTTTAAGCTAGCAACCTTTGGCTCAAGCCAGCGACCATGGGGTCATGTCTATGACCTCATGCTCAAGTCAGTGACCCTGTGCTTAAGCTGGTGAGCCAGTATTCAAGCTGGTGATCTTGAGGTTTTGAACCTGGGTCCTCTGCATCCCAGTCCGATGTTCTATCCACTGTGCTACCACCTGGTAAGGCTATCATTGCCTTTTTTATGTCAGCTCAACTATATACCAAATTCTCATATATAAAAGGACTTGCTAAATACACTCTCCTGTTTAACCGGTCTATTTATGTTTCTGTGCTAATTCTATACTCTTTCTTTTTAAATTTATTTTTATTAAGAGAGAGGTGGGGAGACAGAGAGCCAGACTCCCACATGTACCCTGACTAGGACCCACCTGGCAAGCTCCCTACGGGATGATGCTCTGACCATCTGGGGCTGCTGCTCCATCGCTCAGCAACTGAGCTATTTCAATGCCTGAGGCGAGTCTGTGGAGCCATCCTCAGAGCCTGAGGCCCACTTGCTCAAATTGAGCCATGGATGCAAAAGGAGGAGAGAGAGAGAGAGAGAGAGAGAGAGAGAGAGAGAGAGAGAGAAGGGGGTGGGGTGGGGGGGGGAGAGGTAGAGAAGCAGATGGTCGCTTCTCCTGTGTGTCCTGACTGGGAATCAAACCAGAGACTTCCACATGCTGGGCCAACACTCTACCACTGAACCAACCAGCCAGAGCTATACTCTTTTTGATGAACATACATTTGTAATGTCTTTAAAATATTTTTTAAAACTTTTTTTTTTCTTTTAGAGAGATGTTCCACCTATTCATGCATTCATTGGTTGTTTCTTGTATGTGCCCTGATTGGGGATTGAACCTGCAATCTTGGCATATTGGAATGATGCTCTAACCAACTGAGCTACCTGGCAAAGTCCCATTGTAATATTTGTCTTTTAAAAAATTTTCCAATGATTTGAGAGAGAAGGGGGATGGGGAGGGAGAGAAAGAGAAACATCAACTCATTGTTCCACCCAGTTCCATTCAGTTGTACACTCATTGATTGCTTCTAGTATGTGCCCTGACCGGTGATCGAACCCACAACCTCAGTATGCCAGGATGATATTTTTCATGGAGCCACCTGGCCAGGGCCTATAATGTCTTTATATATATATATATATTTATATATTTATTTTTTTGTGACAGAGACAGAGAGAAGGACAGATAGGAAGGGAGAGATGAGAAGCATCAATTCTTCGTTGCGGCACTTTAGTTTTGTTTTTTTTTCAGAGACAGAGAGAGTCAGAGAGAGGGACAGATAGGGATAGACAGGAATGGAGAGAGATGAGAAGCATCAATCATTAGTTTTTTTGTTGCGACACCTTAGTTGTTCATTGATTGCTTTCTCATATGTGCCTTGACTGCGGGCCTTCGGCAGACCAAGTAACCCCTTGATCGAGCCAGCGACCTTGGGTCCAAGCTGGTGAGCTTTGTGCTTAAACCAGATGAGCTCACGCTCAAGCTGGCAACCTCGGGGTCTCGAACCTGGGTCTTCCGCATCCCAGTCCGACGCTCTATCCACTGTGCTACCGCCTGGTCAGGCCTAATATAGTTTTTTTTTCCCAAAATTGTTTTAGTTAATTTTGATTTGTTGATGTTCAATATATATTATTATTTTTATTTATTTATGGTTTTAATTTATTGTGTTTACATAGATTCAAGTGTCCCACCAAATATATCTTCCATCACCCTTTGTTCCCCTCGCTCCCCCCCTTTGCTTATTATTTTTGAGTGTGAGACACAGGAAGATAGAGGGGTGAGAAGGATCAATTCCTAGTAGCTTTCACTTTAGTTGTATGTTGATTGCTTCTCATATATGCCTTGATTGGGCCGAGACAGTGTCCTCTTGCTTAGGACACTGACCTTGGGCTCAAGCTGGTGAGCTTTGGGATCATGTGGATGATTCCTCCACTCAGGCCAGTGACCTTGTGCTGATAAGCCCAGGCTCAGAGCCGGTGACCTTGGGGCTTCAAACTGGTGACCTCAGGATTCTGGGTCAATGCTTTAGCCCAGGGGTCCCCAAACTACAGCCCACAGGCAGCATGTGGCCCCCTGAGGCCATTGATCCGGCCCCTGCCGCACTTCCAGAAGGGGCACCTCTTTCATTGGTGGTCAGTGAGGAGCATAGTTCCCATTGAAATACTGGTCCGTTTGTTGATTTAAATTTACTTGTTCTTTATTTTAAATATTGTATTTGTTCCCGTTTTGTTTTTTTACTTTAAAATAAGATATGTGCAGTGTGCATAGGGATTTGTTCATAGTTTTTTTTATAGTCCGGTCCTCCAACGGTTTGAGGGACAGTGAATTGGCCCCCTGTGTAAAAAGTTTGGGGACCCCTGCTTTAGCCAGTGCACCACCACTGGTCAGGCTCAATATATTTTTTGAGAATTGTTTTTCAAAAAACCCACTAAAATAACTTTTTTTGGTGTGTGTGACAGAGACAGAGAGAGGTACAGACAGGAAGGGAGAGAGATGAGAAACATCAATTCTTCATTGCAGCTCCTTAGTTGTTCATTGATTGCTTTCTCTTATGTGCCTTAATGGGAGTGGGGGTTACAGCAAAGCAAGTGACCCCTTGCTCAAGCCAGCGACCTTGGGCTCAAGTCAGCAACCTTAAGGTCATGTCTATGATCCCGCACTCAAGCTGGTAAGCCCGCACTCAAGCCGGATGAGCCTGTGCTCAAGCTGGTGACCTCAGGGTTTCGAACTTGAGTCCTGTGCGTCCCAGTCTGATGCTCTATCCACTGCACCACCGCCTGGTCAGGCTTATTGGGAATTTTTAATTGGAAGGCAGTGACGCTTACCACTGTTCTACCAATCCCTCATGGGAATTTGTATTGGGAATATTGAGTGTCTACATTAATTTGGAGAATCAACATAAATGGTGTTTTGTTTTACTTATTTTGGTCTTATTTAAAGTTCTTTGATAAAGCCTTAAAAGCAATATATATATATGTGTGTGTGTGTGTGTGTGTGTGTATATGTATGTATGTAAGTATGTGTACACACACACACAGTTAGGGGATGATAAAGTTCACGGAGAATGACAGAGTAAGAGGGTGGAGAGTGGAGCTCACAGGTGGATGGACCAGTCTGTGATGGTGTCTTTAATAAGGGTGACTGAGCAGAGAGCCTGATTACATGGCAGAGTGAATCCTATGGAAGACCCATGGTCACAATATTAAAGGCCAAGTGAATGGCAAGGAAGGGGAAACCTCTTGAGCTCATGGGGGCTCCAAGAAAAACAGGTTGGCCATGGTGGCTAAGCAAGAGGAGAGGTTTAGGAGGTTAAGGTTGGGAAATCAGGGGCAGGTGCAGACCTTGAGACCATGGTAAGGGTTCGTATATGATAGCCTTCGAAAGTAAGCTAAACTTACTAGCTTTGTACTGGTTGCCCTAGAATTTGCAGTATACATTTATATCACTAAGTGCTAGGGTCTTTGTGCATGCCCTCATGGAGATTTGTGATTGCTTCTCTGGGGACATCGATCCCAGCGCGAGATTTTTGAGTCATTGGGTGAACACGGACTTGATTTCACTAAAGATGGCCAGATCGTTAACTAACCAGCAATGCACATGGGATCACATCTCTCTGTGTCCTCTTGAACATTCAGTATTATCAGGTTTCTATTGTTTGCCAAACTAACCTAGGGAGATTGGTATCTTGTTTTAATTTGCATTTCTCCGGTTACTTCATGAGCAAATGCTTTTCCTTTGCCACTTAGACTCATCTGCTCACTCCTCGCCTTTCCTTGGTGAGTCACAAAAATCCATATTGACTGCTAATGAGGGTGGCAAGGGGTGATAGTATCCACACTGAAAAACAATGTGGTTTTCAAACAATATATATAAAAGGAAACACACCTCAGTAATTTGTGTTTGTATAAATAATTAATTTTGTTTCCAGGCCCAACACTGAAATATGCATGTTATTTTAAAGACAATGATTCACGAAAGAAAAATGTACAGGAAGTTCATGTGATACAGGACACCCACAAGAAGAGCTGAAGTAGTAACTTCATTTGCTCTGCTGGGAACATCAAGGCTGGAAGAATTGATAATGGCCTTGTATTGTCACATACTCTTTTCTAAGTTCTTGTTGACCCTTCCAGTGAGCTTACTATGTTACTGTGTCTAAGAAGTCAGTGAATAACTAAGTTTTCCATTTTATCAAAGCACAAAGCATTACTTCAATCCTGGGCCTTCTCACAGAATCCAGTTTGTTTTTGTAAAAGTAGACTTTCTTTTTATACTAAGTTCATTAATGAAATTTTATTAAGACATTACTGAATCAGAAACCAAAAACAAGGTGTCATTATGTTACAAAGGAAATCAGAGAAGACTTAAGAAGATAAGCATCTGGTACTTAAAAAAATATACCCAGCTTTTCATATTTGGGGCAAAATTCCCACAGGATCTTTTCCTAAAAAAGACCTTTTCCAGCTTGTTTCCAGACTTCTTTGACTCCTTTAATGCTTTCTTTTTTCACACATTTCCAGTATTCATGAACACTTAGTTGTTGTGGTACCTGTTAAGCAAAAATAGAAATTAAGAGGTCATTCTCTTTAAGGTTAAACATGATTTCTGTGTGATTGTTACTGTTTATTTCCCATGGTCCTCCAAAACACATAAAAGGTGATTGCAACAGAACTGTACAGTAAGGATACAAGATAAAATTGAATCTGATGTAAGACTATCTGCAGGGGAACCAAGGAGTGGAGGCTGACCATATGTGATCAGAGATTCCTCTGTCATTAAATGGAAGAGTATGGTCCTTGCCTGCTAGCTCAGCTGGTTGCATCGTCTAGAAGCACAGATGTCATGGGTTTGACCCCTGATCAGGGCACATACAGGAATAGATTGATGTTCCTGTCTCTTTTGTTTGCTAAAATCAGTAAGTTAAGAAAAAAAAAAAGAAATGGAAGAGTTTGATGTTTTATATATTGATTTTACTTTTATTTTTAATTTTTATTTTAGCGAGCAAGAGAGAGAGACAGATAGGGACAGACAGGCAAGAAGGGAGAGAGATGAGAACCATCAATTCTTTGTGGAGGCACCTTAGTTGTTCATTGATTGTGTCTCATATGTGCCTTGACGAGGGGGCTCCACCTGAGCCAGTAACCCCTTGCTTAAGCCAGTGACCTTGGGCTCAAGCAGGCAACCACGGGGTCAAGCCGGTGAGTGCGCACTCAAGCCAGCGACTTCGGGTTTTGAATCTGGATCCTCTGCATCCCAGGCTGATGCTCTATCCACTGCGCCGCTGCCTGGTCAGGCTATATATTGATTTTAGTTTAGTTTTTTTTTTTTTTTTTTTTACAGAGACAGAGAGAGAGTCAGAGAGAGGGATAGACAGGGACAGATAGACAGGAATGGAGAGATGAGAAGCATCAATTATTAGTTTTTTGTTGCGCATTGTGACACTTTAGTTGTTCATTGATTGCTTTCTCATATGTGCCTTGACTGTGGGCCTTCAGCAGATCTAGTAACCCCTTGCTCGAGTCAGCGACCTTGGATCCAAGCTGGTGAGCTTTGCTCAAACCAGATGAGCCTGCACTCAAGCAGCTACCTTGGTGTCTCGAACCTGGGTCTGCAGCATCCCAATCCGACGCTCTATCCATTGCGCCACCACCTGGTCAGGCTATATTAGAATTTTAAAATGTGATTATTTAATAATGGTTTCCTTTTATAACATTTAATTATATTTCTTCTTCCCTGTTGAACATTTATTTTAAATGTGAGGAGGGGAGATAGACAGACTCCCTCATGTGCCCCGACTGGGATCCACCCAGCGATCCCGTCTGGGGCTGATGCTCAAATCAACCGAACTATCCTCAGTGCCCAGGGACAACACTTGAACCAACAGAGCCACTAGCTGTGAAATGGGAAGAGAGAGAAAACAGAGAGAGAGGGTAAGAGAAGTAGATAGTTGCTTCTCATGTGTGCCTTGACCAGGGATTGAACTTGGGACATCAGCATGCTGGGCTGATGCTCTACTCACTGAGCAAACCTTCCAGGGCCATCCCTGGTGAATTTTATTTAGCTATATGGAATAAAAATTGTAAAATTTTTATTTAACATTGGCTCAAAAAAACCACAATATGTTTGATGAGAAGTGTTAAGAAGAAATAATATAATTCACCTAAGTGTTTTGTGAATTTGTCATGCCTTTCAAGTAAATGAGAAAGTGAGAGCTAGACAGCACTGGGACCCTGGTGAGCACAGGAGCACAGCATTGCTGGAGTCTCACCAAATGGCAGCAGAAGTCTAATAATTTAGAATATGTGTAGCTTCCTTTTCTATAGCCTAGTTATAGCTCTTCAACACTTTCTGAGAAATGGAAGCGGCTCCTGGTATATTAAATTGTTAACTGTAAAGGTTGGTTTAATCTCCAGAAACATGGTTATTAACTATGAGGTGTTAGATGGCTACAAAGCTTGTAAAACATGTTTGCTAACAGAAATCCTATTTGTTCATTTTCCATAACTAATGTTTCTGGCGGGAGATAAATGTGCTTTTCTAAGTAGTGAATAGGTGTGTGTTTGTGAATACACCACATTTTCTCTTCTGGCCTGATTGCCTACTTATCATGTGGTCCTATCTGGACCTGGACTTTCAGCCTGGACCTGGACTTCCAACCTGCACACTGTCTACCTGAGAGGACTTGTACAGGTTCTCAACTGAATTAAATTCTGGGTTTGATCGGTCTCAGTTTTAGATGAATATGTAAATTTGAATGAATAATGATAATAGTTAACAGCTACAAGTATCTCAGTCATTACTCTTAAGTATTTTATTTATTTATTTATTTTATTTTAGTGAGAGGAGGGGATGCAGAGACAGACTCTTGCATGTGTACTAACCAGGATCCACCTGGCAAGCCTGCTAGGGGGCAATGCTCTGCCCATCTGGGGTCCTTGCTCTGCTGCAACCGGAGCCATTTTTTAGCACCTGAGGCAGAGACCATGGAGCCATCCTCAGTGCCCGGGACCAACTCACTCTAATAGAGCCATAGCTGCAGGAGGGGAGAAGAAGAGAGAGAGAGAGGGGGGGGGGGGGAGCGAGTGAGGGAAGTGAGAGAAGGAGGGGTAGAGAAGCAGATGGGTGCTTCTCCTGTGTACTCTGACCGGGAATCAAACCCAGGACATCCACATGCCGGGCTGACACTCTACCACTGAGCCAACCACCCAGGGCCTCTAAATATTTTACATATAATTCTCATAATAATTCTTTCTGGTACATTCCATTAGTTTCTTCATTGTACAGATGAGGAATCTGAGGCTCAGAAAAATTATGTGGTTTTGTAAGATTTGGCAGTTCATAGGTGATAGAGCTAGGATTTGAATCAAGGTGTGTCTAACTGCAAACCCCAAAGTAAAGTCCAGGCTATGATTTCTCAATACTGGTTTCTGATCAGATTCAAACTAAAAAAAATAAAAATAAAAAAAGGCATAAACCCCCCTAAATTAGATCCCATATGTAGGAGATATCTCTTTATAAATGATGAAAACTCCACTTACGACTATGTACTTCCACGTGACCAGTGGTGGCTCAGTGGATAGAGTGTTGACCTGGAACACTGAGGTCCCAGGTTTGAGACTGAAGTTGTCAGCTTAAGTGTGAGGTTGCTGGCTTGAGTGGGATCATCAACCTGATCGTAAGGGTGCTAGCCTGAACAAGGGGTCACTGGCTTGCCTGGAGCCCCCCGGTCAAGGCAGATATGAGAAGCAATCAATGAACAACTAAAGTGCTGCAATTAGAAGTTGATATTTCTCATTTCTCTCCTCCCTTTCTCTCTTCCTTCCTGTCTCTCTCTTAAGGAAAAAAAAAAGGCCAATGCATTTCCTCAAATTCTAGGTCTAACACTATCAACTTAATTACATGTAAACATGCAGTTATTTAAAAACTCAAAATCTGTTACCCATAAACCTCGATGCATCCTGTTTTTTAACACTCCAAGGAACTCCCCATGGCTAAGACATTCATCACCATCCAAATCAAAGATCTTGAAGACGGTGTCCAAAATATTGTTTGAGAGCTCCTGTCCTGTAGCCACCTTCACAGCTCTTTTAAACTCCGCTAAAAAAAAAACCCATAAAACAACTCATCCACATGTGAGATAGTCTAAGTGGAATTAAGGTAATTTTTCATAATTTAAGAAGTAAAATGAAATCTAAATATTTATTGTACGGGAAGTAGATAAAAACAAACACATATCAGGAATGCACTCAGATCACAGCTCTGGCTGGGAAGGGCTGTGGGGCTGACAGCAGGCGCGCCGGGCTCCAGGGCAGCCTGTGTGGCCAGTTCTCCCCTCTCAGAGAATGAGAAGTCAAAGCAAACAGAGTAACTGTAAATGTGAGTGTTGGGGCTGTGAATCCAGACTGACTATGCAGAATTAAGTAAAGGGCCCATCACTTGCTTTATTTGATAACTGGCTCCTTGGTCAGTATCATCTCATTGAAGAAATGCTAAATATTAACTGACTCATAGAACTTACCTAGTCTGACAGGGCGATGAGCTAAATTGAACATCTGCATGGCAATAGCGAAGTCTTCCAGGTGGGTTGTAAAATGACAAAATGACTTGAACTCATCCAAACTAATGCTCTAATAAAAAAAAATATTTATTACAATTTAATAATTATGTTAAATAACCTAATGAAATAAGTTTGAGTCCCCTTTTCCATCATAAAGTTCATAAAGACCTCTCTTCCTAAGCAAGTCTATTAAAAAGTTTGAGATACAAAATAATGACCTTACAGATTTTAGAGATTAGGAAAGCCCCTGAGAGTAACTGGGAAGGCACTGGTGTGACTGTGCAGCCCAAAGTGGGGGTGGCCCTGTACTATGGACTGTCCTGTCTCATTAGCATTCCCGTGCTGTAGAACCCCAGTGTGTCTGTACTTGGAGAGCGGAGGTCCTGAGGATGGGGCCCTCACCCTCACTCAGCATGTGGAAAGAAGAAGCCTCACCAGACTCCATTTAATATATAATGGTATATATTAAATAGAATAAAATGCCAGACCCTTTAAAGTTCTTGATTTTTACATTTATTTCCATATTTTTGTGACAAAGACAGAGAAACAGATAGAGAGTGGGATAGTTAGGGGTAGACAGGAAGGGAGAGAGATGAGAAGCATCAATTCTTCGTTGTAGCTTCTTAGTTGTTCATTGACTGCTTTCTCATATGTGCTTTGACTGGGGAGCTACAGCATAGTGAGTAATCCCTTGCTCAAGCCAATGACCTTGAGCTCAAGTCAGCGACCATGGTCTTCAAGCCAGGTGAGCCCACGCTCATGCCCACAACCTCAGGGTTTCAAATCTGGGTCCTCTGTGTACCAGTCTGACACTCTATCCACTGTGCCACTGCCTGGTCAGGCTTAAGACCTCATTATAAATTAAAGACATTGGTGATGCCAATATTTCCCATAATTTTGTCACATTTTATTTTGACTTTGGTTATAATTTTGAGGGGAATGAAGGGAGTCAACAGACTTAATTTTAGGTAGTAATTTCATAAACTTTTCCATACAACCTTCTGGATTTTACTTAGAAAGGTAAGTATACACCACTCTGAGATGATTGTTTCCAAGTTGTCTTCTAATCTTATTCAGTTTCCTTTTAATCTTTAACATTTAATTCTTTGATTCCTCTGGAATTTATTTTAGAGTAGTGAGAGAGGGAGACTTAACCTTAATGTTCTCTCTGAGGTGGCCAGTGGACTGTCCCAATGCCCGCCCTCCCTCCCTCCCTCCCTCCCTCCCTCCCTCCCTCCCTCCCTCCTTTCTTTCTTTCATTTAATTTTTCCAAAGTTAGAAGCAGGGAGGCAGACAGACTCCTGCGTGCACCCAACAGAGATCCACCAGGCATGCCCACTAGGGAGCGATACTCTGCCTATCTGGGGCATTGCTCCGCTGCAACTGGAGCCATTCTAGTGACTGAGGCGGAGGCTATGGAGCCGTCCTCAGCGCCCAGGCCAACTCTGGTCCAATGGAGACTTGGCTATGGGAGGGGAAGAGAGATAGAAAGGAGAGTGGGAAGGGTAGAGAAGCAGATGGGTATTTCTCCTGTGTGTCCTGACTGGGAATCGAACCTGGGACTTCCACATGCCAGCCGACGCTCTACTGCTGAGCCAACCAGCCAGGGCCCCAATGCCATTTATTAATAATTCTTCTTTTACCCAATTAATTGGTAATATGAGTTTACATATATTAAATATCCATATGTATTTGGGTCTGTCTACCTCTAGACTTTATATTCTGTTCAATTGATAGATCTGTCAAGCTCATTATAACTGTTTTAGTTACCAATGGTTGATCCATTTTAGTACCTTGGCTTTCTTTTTTTTTTAAAGACCCATTTTTTTTTAAAGAGCAGTTGTAGGTTGACAGCAAAATCGAGAGGAAGGTACAAAGACTTCCTACATCCTCCCTGTCTCCTCAGCATTCTTTCTATATAAACTTTATGATATTTTCCAGAAACCCACAGTGTTCACTAGTGGCTGGTTCTCTGATTCCTGAATACAAGAGTCTCACTTCTGAGCTTCTATGCAGGTAGGTCAGATCATGTGGTCAGTCTGGCCAGTAGCCAGGGGTCGTTGTGCTTCTAGGACAAAACGTTTGATTGCCAGAACATGACTCACTCCTCTCTTTTCCTACTCCAGCCTCTGAGAATGGTGTTTTTCCAGATCGTGGAAATCCAAGATGGCAAGAGACTCAGAAAGTGTGAATCCCTGAGTGCCATGTGGGCAGTCTCCTACCTCCCACAACAGAGATGTGGCATGCTGAGAATGAAGCATTTCTTGTGTCATTTGGGGGTTAGTTTGCAACTGCAGCCAACAGGGTGTTTTGACTGGGACTGCTGTCCTATTTATACACTAATTTAAGGGAGAATTACTGTATTTATAATGCTGTGGCTTGCTTTCCTATCCATAACTTTAAAGTTTTTTATCACATATTTCTAGTTAATGTATAATTGTTACATATTTCTATTGCAATTATAAATGGGTCCTTCATTATATTTTATCCTTTTTTTTTTTAAAGAGAGAGAGAGAGAAAGAGAGGGATAGACAGGGACAGATAGACAGGAACGGAGAGATGAGAAGCATCAATCATTAGTTTTCGTTGCACATTGTGACACCTTAGTTGTTCATTGATTGCTTTCTCATATGTGCCTTGACTGTGGGCCTTCAGCAGATCGAGTAACCCCTTGCTCGAGCCAGTGACCTTGGGCTCAAGCTGGAGCTTTTGCTCAAACCACATGAGTCTGCGCTCAAGCTGGTGACCTCGGGGTCTCGAACCTGGGTCTTCTGCATCCCAGTCCAGTGCTCTATCCACTGTGCCACTGCCTGGTCAGGCTATCCTTTTTTTTTTTTGACAGAGACAGAGTCAGAGAAAGGGACAGATAGGAACAGATAGACAGGAAGGGAGAGAGATGAGAAGCATCAATTCTTCATTGTGGCTCCTTAGTTGTTCACTGATTGCTTTCTCATATGTGCCTTGACCGGGGGGCTACAGCAGACCAAGTGACCCCTTGCTCAAGCCAGTGATCTTGAGCTTAATCCAGCGACCTTGGGCTTCAAGCCAGCGACCTTTGGGCTCAAGCCTGAGACCATGGGGTCATGTTTATGATCCCATGCTCAAGCCAGTGACCTTGTGCTCAAGCTGGTGAGCCTGCGCTCAAGCCAGGTGAGCCCACATTCAAGTCGGCAACCTCGGGGTTTTGAACCTGGGTCTTCCACGTCCCAGTCCAACATCCTATCCATTGCACCATTGCCTGGTCAGGCCATTATATTTTATCTTTTTCCTCACTTTAAAAATAGCTTTATAATGATGTAAAAGTATACGCCCATTTCAAAAAAACTTTTGGAACAATATAGTAAAAACAATACATAAAGTAGGCCTGGCCCGTGGTGGCGCAGTGAATAAAGCGTTGACCTGGAATGCTGAGGTCGCTGGTTCAAAACCCTGGGCTTGCCTGGTCAAGGCACATATGGGAGTTGATGCTTCCTGTTTTCTCCCTGCCTTCTCCTTCTCCTTCTCTCTCTCCTCTCTAAAATGAATAAAGTCTTAAAACAACAACAAAACATACATAAAGTAAAAATCCATTGAAATCTCACCACTGTACATTAATTTTTTACTTTATTTTATTTATTCATTTGGGGGGGTAAGATAGAAAGAGGGAAGGAACAGGAAGCGTCAACTCCCATATGTGCCTTGAACAGGCAAGCCCAGGGTTTCGAACTAGCGACCTCAGCATTCCAGGTCGATGCTTTATCCACTGTGCCACCACAGGCCAGGCTCACCACTGTACATTAATCTTTTTTTTTTTTTCTTTTTCTGAAGCTGGAAACGGGGAGAGACAGTCAGACAGACTCCCGCATGTGCCCGACCGGGATCCACCCGGCATGCCCACCAGGGGCGACGCTCTGCCGCAACCAGAGCCACTCTAGCGCCTGGGGCAGAGGCCAAGGAGCCATCCTCAGCGCCCAGGTCATCTTTGCTCCAATGGAGCCTTGGCTGCGGGAGGGGAAGAGAGAGACAGAGAGGAAGGAGGGGGGGAGTGGAGAAGCAAATGGGCGCTTCTCCTATGTGCCCTGGCCGGGAATCGAACCCGGGTCCCCCGCACGCCAGGCCGACGCTCTACCGCTGAGCCAACTGGCCAGGGCCTGTACATTAATCTTTAGTAGTAGTTTGGCAATCATCATTTCATGCATTTCATACACATACACACATACATGCTATTACCTTTTCTGACCTGGAATTCTTAGGATGGCTACTTCTGATACACAGGGTGGGGCCAAAGTAGGTTTACAGTTGCTTGTGTGGAAAATAATACAGTAACTAATAACACAATAAACTGGGTTCACAACTGTAAACCTATTTTTGCTATACCCTGTACTTGTACTGTAACAGACATTTTATTTAATATTTATTGTTTCTAATGGTTTTTAAACTATTTCATTCTCTGTGGTTCTCAAAGCATATAATCACATCACCTGCAAACAAAGACAACTGTTGCCTCCTTTCACATTTTTACTCTCTTTTGTCTTGTTAATTTGCACTGCTAAGATTTCAGCACACCAGAGAGTGACAATAGTGACAGTAGACATTCCTGTTTTGTTTTTTTTTTGTATTTTTTGAAGCTGGAAACGGGAAGAGACAGTCAGACAGACTCCCGCATGCGCCCGACCGGGATCCACCCGGCACGCCCACCAGGGGGCGATGCTCTGCCCCTCCGGGGTGTCGCTCTGCCGCGACCAGAGCCACTCTAGCGCCTGGGGCAGAGGCCAAGGAGCCATCCCCAGTGCCCGGGCCATCTTTGCTCCAATGGAGCCTTGGTTGCGGGAGGGGAAAAGAGAAACAGAGAGGAAGGAGGGGGGGAGTGGAGAAGCAAATGGGCGCTTCTCCTATGTGCCCTGGCCGGGAATCGAACCCGGGTCCCCCGCACGCCAGGCCGACGCTCTACCGCTGAGCCAACCGGCCAGGGCCGACATTCCTGTTTTATTCCCGACTTTACTGGGAATGCCAGACTCAGGGCTGCTACCTGGATTCCAGCTTAGTTGACAGCTCATTAGTAAGAAAGTCGTATGTGAAAAAAAAATCCTCACTTTGATTTTATATTGAAATGTCAGAGAGCAGCTGAGGCTTGGTTAATTTGAAAGTCACTTATTTAATTGCATATCTATGTCTAACTGATTATTTCATGTTCATCACAAACATAACAAAAAGGCATACCAACCTCACCCGCTGACAGCTTCTCTCTCACATTTTTCCAATAAAGGTCTTTATTTTCAGTGTTAGTGAAATAAAGGAGCCACTCTGCAAAGTCTTCTTTTCTCATGAAACTCAAGCCTTTAGAGAACTGAAGGAACTCCATTTCTTGTACCTCTGTCTGTAGATTCTCCATAAACCTAAATGTTAAAGCAGAGTTGACAGAACAGCCAGTGGCCTCCAACTGCAACATCACAGATGGGACTGCAGGACCACCACAAGCAGTGTGGAGCATGGCGCTGTGCAGAGGACCATGGGAGCAGGGGGGAGGGGCACCGAGGGAAGTCCAGCACCTGCTCCAGTCTCAGTCCCTACGCTCAGTTTGTTTGTAAACATTCCAGTTGGCAACATATATTCTGACAAATCTAGACTTAAAAAATTAGCCCTGGCTAGGTGGCTCAGCAGATAAAGTGTCATCCTGGTACACTGAGGTTGCAAGTTTGATTCCCAGGGAATCAGTCAGGGAAGCAATCAATGCATGTATAAC
Organism: Saccopteryx bilineata; assembly: GCF_036850765.1. Classification (NCBI taxonomy): domain Eukaryota; kingdom Metazoa; phylum Chordata; class Mammalia; order Chiroptera; family Emballonuridae; genus Saccopteryx; species Saccopteryx bilineata. Next base: position 192,970,637 of record NC_089491.1, read on the forward strand.
TAAATGTAACAACTAAATGGGACAGCAAGTTGATGTGTCTCTCTCAAATCAATGGAAATATTAAAAAAAATAGTAAAACATTAAAAAAAAGATTTATTGACTTGAGAGAGAGACGAGAAAGAGAAGTGGGGGAAGGAGCAGAAAGCATCAAGTCATAGTTGCTTCTATTATGTGCCTTGAGAGAGCAATTTCAGAGTTTTGAACCAGCTACCTCAGTGTTCCAGGTTGAAGCTTTATCCACTGTGCTACCACAGGTCAGGCTGGAATACTCTTTTTATTTTTATTTTATTTTATTTTTTACAGAGACACAGAGAGAAAGTCAGAGAGAGGGATAGACAGGGACAGACAGACAGGAACGGAGAGATGAGAAGCATCAATCATTAGTTTTTCGTTGCGCATTGCAACAGCTTAATTGTTCACTGATTGCCTTATCATACGTGCCTTGACCGAGTAACCCCTTGCTCGAGACAGTGACCTTGGGCTCAAGCTGGTTGCTCAAACCAGATGAGCCCTCGCTCAAGCTGGCGATCTCGGGGTCTCGAACCTGGGTCTTCCGCATCCCAGTCTGACGCTCTATCCACTGCGCCACCGCCCGGTCAGGCTGGAATACTCTTTTTAGAATGTTAACCATAGTTAATGGTTCCTCATATTTATCAAATACCAAAGTTCATCAATGTAATTAATGCCTTTGCACCAAAATCCCAGATTTACCAGAAAGTGCTTATAATCTTTTGGACAGTAACACATGCTTATGTGAGTTAATGTTCTCTTTTTATAAAAAGCACTTTGATCAAACTGTCATCTATAGCTTCCTGAGAAATGTGCACCTGGTTTATTTATAACCTAAATCATGTAGAAACGTTACTATCTACATGAGCTTTAACGTGCTGTAGATTTTTTATTCTCTCTTTTTTTTATTGATTTTAAAGAGAGGAGTCAGAAAGAGACAGAGATAGAAGAAGGGGGAGAGGAGCATGAAACATCTCATAGTAGTTGCTTCTTGTATGTGCCTTGACTGGACAAGCCCAGGGTTTCAAACTGGCGACCTCAGCATTCCAGTTTGACACTTTATCCACTGCGCCAACACAGGTCAGGTCTTACTTACTTTATGTTAAACGACCTGCACTCCCTGTCATGTCACAGTTTAGTGGGGATACACACAGGGTGAAAACAAGGTATCGTACAAATTCAACAGGAAAAAAGCTGCCACTTACTCCCACAAGACCTTAGGAGCATGAGGGAGAGTCTGAGTTTAGTTCTTCTCTGTGGGGGGTGAGAATATGAATGTATTTGATATATATATATATAAGAAAAAAAATATATTTTCTTCAAATGCTATGTGTCTTTTTAAGTTAAAGCAGAATTTTATCTAAAACTTGAAGCATTTCACATTGGGACAGATCAACAAAATCTACTGATATGCTTCCATCCTTTGTTTCACTGAGTTTTATTGTACTGTGTACTGTGATAATGTTGGGCAAACCAGTATGTTTCATATGTTAGGTTTGCTCGCTTATATTTTGCCTAAATGGTGCATTGGCGAGGGGCAGCGACATGTGTATGTAGTGAAAGGCTGCAGCGGCTTGTTCTCAGGGTGGCAGATTGCAAATTGTGGATTGCCTTTCTGCTTGGAAGGGGCCACTGTTTGCTGGAGAAGGGTTTTTTCCTCCAGCCTGTTTTGCTGGAAAGTGCAGAGAAAAAGAGAGAGAGAGAGAGCTGAGCTTGGGAGCCCAGAGATTTTGGCAGGGTCTGTTGGCTGAGCCCTGCTGAGGTTGGTGGAGGTATGAGTCCAGAGGGAGAGTCCGGATAATGAGTCGGGACTTTCGGAGCCCTGAGTGACAGGGAAGCAGTCTTCCCTGCCTGTTTGCTCCTCCGCCATTACGAGACTTTAATAAAGGGAATGGCCAGAGGCAGATTTAATGGCCGTGCCCACCCTGGGCCCAGACTTCTGAAGGGCCCCACAAACTCCAACTTTACACTTTTTTCTAACAACACCAAGTTTGGTTTCATATGTGCAATTTTAACATTATTAGTACATAATGATTTTTATTTATTTAAAAATATGGTTAAAATGTATTTTTATTTTCCCTATCTCTCTCTTTTTTTAAGGGCCCAATATTTTCTTCTGCGCCTGGGGCCTCAATCAACTTCAATCCGCCTCTGAGAATGGCTCATCATTTTCCAGCTCTACAGTTCCTTTACCGTCTGCCCGAATCCAGTAAGAACCTGCATGGCCATGGGGCGGCCACTGTCCTTACAGATGACATTCAATTTCTTCTTATTAGGATTGTTAAAAGAATGCGTTAATTATAAATGAGTGCACAGGGAATAGGAAGGTAGAAAATACTGTGTCAGAACACAAATATCTGGTTTCTTTCCTTTTTCTTTTTCTTCAGGCTCCATCTGAGGCTGACCTGTCATAAACTTAACTGCTGCTACAGTGTACACTGTCTGATTTAAGCTACTTTTTTTTTTTTTTTGTATTTTTTCTGAAGCTGGAAACCGGTAGAGACAGTCAGACTCCCGCATGCGCCCGACTGGGATCCACCCGGCATGCCCACCAGGGGGCGATGCTCTGCCCCTCAGGGGCGTCGCTCTGTCGTGACCAGAGCCACTTCAGCGCCTGGGGCAGAGGCCAAGGAGCCATCCCCAGAGCCCGGGCCATCTCTGCTCCAATGGAGCCTTGGCTGCAGGAGGGGAAGAGAGAGACAGAGAGGAAGGAGAGGGGGAGGGGTGGAGAAGCAGATGGGCGCTTCTCCTATGTGCCCTGGCCGGGAATCGAACCTGGGACTTCCGCACGCCAGGCCGACGTTCTACCACTGAGCCAACTGGCCAGGGCCTAAGCTACTTTCATTTTAACTAAATATACTACTTTTGAAGAACATTAATATGCTTTGTGATAATAATCTAAGTCTAAAATTATATCTTGTTATGACACAAAAATCTGGAACATGATACTGTACATAGATATATAAATTGAAGACTTTATAAGACATAAGGCTACCAGATGCATTCTGAAAATATTTAAATAGGGTATAAATTAGTGGACTAACTGGAAACCCTGGGAGGACTCTGATTTTCCTTAACTGGGTGTTAGGCCCAGGTGTACTGGAGCTGTGAAATGTATTGTGTATGTGTCGACCACCTCGACTTCATATCTGGCCACTGGACTATTCATACCACTACCTTTAAGTGTTACCAATCCAGGCTGTTCTTCCTAAGACCTGAGGATCAGATGTACTTACCAGCATACTACCTTGGAATTTATAAAAATTCTTTGTGAATTTAGAACATCATTAACTAATAAGTGGTATTATAGAAGTTAAAAATATCCCAGTCCAGGCTCTGGCCAGTTGGCTCAGTGGACAGAGTGTCAGCCCGATGTATGGATGTCTGAGGTTCAGTCTCAGGTTTGATTCCTGGTCACGGCACACATGAGAAACGACCATCTGCTTCTCTTCCCCTCCCTGTCCCCCTTCTCTCTTTCTTCCCCACTGGCAGCCAGTGGCTCAATTGGTTTGAACATTGGCTCTGGGCACTGAGGATAGCTCAGTTGGTCCAAGCACTGGCCTTAGGCACTGAGGATAGCTCTGTTGCACTGGCCCAAGACAGGGTTGCTGGGTAGATTCTGGTTGGGGTGCATGCAATAGTCTCTTTATCTCCCCTCTTCTCATTAGAAAGAAAAAAAAAATCCCAGTCCTAAAAAAGGACATTAGTATCAATATCCTCCTAAATTTTTTTGATAAGAAAACTTGAGAGTTTTTTCCTTATTTCCCTACTTTTATAATTTTACAATTTACTTGTACATTTACACACAACTCTGTAAAGTAGGCAGGACAGGACAAGTACAACCATGTAAATTTTTTAAAGACTAAAAGAAGGCAACACTGACCCCTGAACAACGTTGAGTCCACTTATACTTGGACTTTTAAAAATATACATATCTGTGCCCTGGCAGGGAAACTCAGCTGGCTAGAGTGTCTTCCTGACATGCCAGGGTTGCAGGTTTGATCCCTGGTCAGGGCATATTCAAGAATCAATCAACGAATGCATAAATAAGTGGAACAAGTCAATGTTTTTCGCTCTCTCTACCTCTGTTTCTAAAATCAATATTAATAATAATAATAAATATATACATATGAATTAAAAAATCATGTATAAGGGAACCCATGCAGTTCAAACTTGTGTTGTTAACGGTCAACCATATTGTTTTCTCCACTTCTTACCTATAAATTTTCCCAAATAAATATAAATATTTGCATTTACCTTCGAAATTCTCTATAGTGAAGTTTTCTTTCTCCTTTTTTTCCAAAGAAATATATCTGAAGGGTTGTGTTAATTTCACGTTCTTTCACTTTTGGCTCCTGTAAAAAATGTTATAGTAATTTCAAGTTGTAACTATAACCAAGAACAAAAATAGATCCTGTAAGGTGGGACTCTCACCACAATATCCACAAAAGACTTGTAACAATAACAAAGGTGGAAAACAGAGGCAGTCATTTTGTCTGTTACTTTGCATAACAATATTTTATAATCACCTTTGCTCAAGCAGGAAAAAAAATTAGGGCCATAATATTCAAAATACTTCAGGTGAACTGCAGCAGTAAAACAAAATTTTAGAAATGTTCATTCCTTTGGACTCAACAACTAAACTTTTGAGAAGTTATCCCTCAGATATATTTACATATGTATAAAATGATATAATTAACAGAATTTATTAACTGTAGCATTATTTGTAACCTCAAAAGACTGTATATATTTAGACATTTTTCAAAAGGAGATAATTTGGCTACATAAATGAGTCATTAAAAATAATGAGATTGCTTGACCTGTGGTGGCGCAGTGGATAAAGCATCAACCTGGAAATGCTGAGGTTGCCGGTTCAAAACCCTAGGCTTGCCTGGTCAAGGCACATATGGGAGTTGATGCTTCCTGCTCCTCCCCCCTTCTCTCTTTCTCTCTCTTCCCTCTCTATAATGAATAAATAAAATCTTTAAAAAAAAAGGAAAAAATAATGAGATACTCAAATCTACTAAGAAAAAATGGGAGTGTGAAACAATATACACATGCTAGTGCTTGTATAAAAATGGAGAAAAGATATAAAGATATGGTTAGTTATTTATACATATGCTTACACATGCATAAAAACTCCTGGAAGAATACACAGGAAAACTAGCAGCACATGTCTCTCAGGGAGAAATTTGCCTGAGGGTAAGTTCTACTCTATACACATACTCTTGTGAACAGTTTGAAGTCTATGCCATGTGAATAGAGCACATCTACATAAAATTTTTAGAAAAAATGTTACTGATGATTTTCCAAAATATTTGGAAATACTTGAAAAAATAAACAGTGAAGTAATATGATGTCATCTGTTTGGAAATGTTTACATTATCTGCACATACCTGACATTCTGTTTCATCAGTTACTGTCCTCAAGTCATCCTGTTTACTGATGATTTTCTGCAGCTAAAAAGACAGCAAACATGAATTTAGATGTATTTACTGTATTTTTCAAAACAATCTAAAAAAATGCTGTTTTTGTTATAAAACATACACTAGGTATTTGTTAAATATTAGCTGAAATTCTGTAACTGCCAATGTTATGTTTTTTTCTCAGATCATGTAAGCAGAGGAGAAATAGAAATGTCAGTATTAACATTATCATTACAATTTGGATAATTTTTCTCCTAACAAAGCCAGCTTACTTAATATACATGTATTCTTAGGGCATAACTTTATATAAGAAACTTCATGATTACTCACTCTCATTCTTCAAGAGAATTTTTATTTATAATTTTTTTTAAAGATTTCATTTATTCATTATAGAGAGGGGAGAGAGAGAGAGAGAGAAGGGGGGAGGAGCAGGAAGCATCAACTCCCATATGTGCCTTGACCAGGCAAGCCTAGGGTTTTGAACCGGCAACCTCAGTGTTTCCAGGTTGACGCTTTATCCACTGCACCACCACAGGTCAGGCATATTCATAATTTTTTGTATTACTGATACTTTATGGTCACATTTTCAAATACATTAATCTTATTTTTTTAAAGTTGATTTTAGAGAAGAAAGAGGAGGGAGAGAGGATAGGGACAAGGAGAGAGAAAGAAACACCAAGCCCTGGCTGGTTAGCATAGAGCAGCAGTTCTCAACCTGTGGGTCGCGACCCACAGGTTGAGAACCGCTGGCATAGAGTGTTGGCCTGGTGTATGGACATCCTGGGTTAGATTCCCGGTCAGGGCACACAGAAGTGACCATCTGTTTCTCTCATCTTTCCTCACCTCTTCTCTCTCTCTTCCCCTCTCACAGCCAGTGGCTCTATTGGTTTGAGCATGGCCCTGGGCACTGAGGATGGCTTGGTTGAATCAAAGCATGGCCTCAGACGGGGGTTGCCAGGTAGATCCTGGTTGGGCACATGTGGGAGTCTGTCTTACTATTTCCCTTTCTCTCACTTAAAATAAAAAGCCTAACCTGGTGGTGGCGCAATGGTTAGAACATCGAACTGGGATCCAGAGGACCCATGTGTGAAACCCCGAGGTCGCCGGCTTGGGCGTAGGATTATAGACATGATCTCATGGTCACTGTCTTGAGCCCAAAGGTCGCTGGCTTGAAGTGCAAAGTTGCTGGCTTGAGCCCAAGGTCACTGACTTAAACAAGGGGTCACTCACTTTGCTGTAGTCCCTCACCCTCATCAAGGCACATTTGAGAAAGCAATCAATGAACAACTAAGGAACTGCAACAAAGACTTGATGCTTCTCATCTCTTTCCCTTCCTGTCTGTCTGTCCTATCTGTCCCTCTCTGTCTCTGTCTCAACCCCCCCCCCCCCCAAATAAAAATACCCGCATTGATTTCTTGTTCCACTTGTTCATGAATTCATTGGTTGATTTTTTTTTTTTTTTTTGTATTTTTCTGAAGTTGGAAACGGGGAGGCAGTCAGACAGACTCCCGCATGCGCCCAACCGGGATCCACCGGGCATGCCCACCAGGAGGCAATGCTCTGCCCATCTGGGGTGTTGCTCTGTTGTAACCAGAGCCATTCTAGCGCCTGAGGCAGAGGCCATGGAACCATCCTCAGTGCCCGGGCCAACTTTGCTCCAATGGAGCCCTGGCTGCGGGAGGGGAAGAGAGAGACAGAGAGGAAGGGGGGGGTGGTGGAGAAGCAGCTGGGCGCTTCTCCTGTGTGCCCTGGCTGGGAATCAAACCCCGGACTCCTGAACGCCAGGCCGACGCTCTACCACTGAGCCAACCGGCCAGGGCCATTGGTTGATTCTTGTATGTGCCCTGACCAGAGATTGAACCTGCAACCTTGGTGTATATGGATGGAGATCTAACCAACTGAGCTATCCAGCCAGGGCCAAGTACATAACTTACAAAAGCTACTCATATAAATGTTCCTTTTCCTTTAATGAGCTAATAAGGCATTAAAATAATTTAAAGACCCACATTTCTAAGAATTATTAATTGGTAATAGTGTCCTGAGACTGAGTACATTAAAAAGCCTCCCTTTTAGAGCCATCTGTACCAATCCTCATGTGGAAGGCAAGCAAAAAAAAGTTTTTAAAAAATTAAATGTAGGCAAAATCTCAAACTATGAATTTAAATCAATTAGGAAGTAAACCTTCACCCATTTTTTCTATGCTATTTCTTTGTTAACAATTTAAAAACTGTTGCAGCTAAATTCCAAATGATCTCAAATTTAGCTGTTTGTGCTACATTTTAGGAAAGTGGTTTATCTCCAGTTCTCTAAATCCCTCCCACTTTTCAACATACCTCATACTTATTTTAGGAAAGAGAATTGAAAGGCTTTATATTTGTTTTATCCTTTATTTTTGAAGGTGACAATCAAATAGTAGAATGCCAAGTTCAATACCCAACATTTCTCCCTAATGGTGATATCTCCTTTTCATTCCTGTTATTGATAGTGTGGATCCTCTGTTTATTTATTTATTTATTACTAAAGCAAAACTGACTTACAATATTATAGGCATTAGTTTCAGGTGTACAAGACAGTGCTTCAATATTTATACATATTACAAAGTGGCAGCATAAGCCTAGTTACCTTTTGTCACCACATAAAGTTCTGACAATGTTACTATATTCTCTATGCTGTAACTTACTTATTCTGTAACAGGAAGTTTGTATCCCTCAATTCTCTTTGCCTATTCACCCATATCCCCACCACCTTCCTCTGGCAAACCAGTTTGTTCTCTGTATTTATGAGTCAGCTCTGTTTTGTTTGTTTATTTGTTTTATTTATTAGATTCCACTTATAAGTGAGATCATACAGTATTTGTCTTTCTCTGTCTGACTTACTTAATTTAGCATAATACCCTTCGGGTCCATCCATGTTGTTGTAAATGGCAAGATATCATTCTTTTCCTTGGCTGACTAACTTTTAATATTCCACTCCGTGTGTGTGTGTGTGTGTGTGTGTGTGTGTGTGTATACCATATATTCTTTATTCAAAAATTTTTTAAGTTATTGATTTTAGAGAAGAAGGAGAGAGAGAGAGAGGGAGAGAGAGGAACATCGATCTGTTCCTAAATGTGCCCTGACTAGGAATCAAATTGGCGACCTCTCTGCTTGTCAGGACAATGCTCTAACTCAGGAGTCCCCAAACTTTTTTCACAGGGGGTTAGTTCACTGTCCCTCAGACCGTTCGAGGGCCAGACTATAAAAAAAACTATGAACAAATCCCTATGCACACTGCACATATCTTATTTTAAAGTAAAAAAACAAAACGGGAACAAATACAATATTTAAAATAAAGAACAAGTAAATTTAAATCAACAAACTGATCAGTATTTCAATGGGAACCATGCTCCTCTCGCTGACCACCAATGAAAGAGGTGCCCCTTCTGGAAGTGTGGTGGGGGCCGGTTAAATGGCCTCAGGGGGCCGCATGCGGCCCGCGGGCCATAGTTTGGGGACCCCTGCTCTAACTAATCGAACTATCCGGCCAGGGCTCATAGCTTTTATTAACAATCGTCTATCAGTGGACACTTAGGTTGTTTCCATATCTTAGCAATTGTAAATAATGTAGTGAACACAGAGACACATGTACCTTTCTGAATTAGTGTTTTGAATTTCTTCAGATAAATACCAGAAGTGTAATTGCTGGGTCATTTGGTAGTTTTATTTTTAATTTTTGGAGGTACTTCCATACTATTTTCCATAGTAGCTGCACCAATTTACAATCCCACAAACAGTTTATAACTTTTTTCTGGATCCTTTTTTTCTTTTCTTTTTTTTAGCTATATAAAGTCTTGAAAGTAAGTCAAAATTTATCATATATAACAATTGAAAAAATAAAAATAGATGTTATTCATAAAATGATTATAAATTTTTTTTAAGTGAGAGACAGAAGGGAGAGAGATGAGAAGCATCAGCTTGTAGTTGCAGCACTTTAGTTGTTTACTGACTACTTTCTCATATGTGCCTTGAGCAGGGGGGCTCTATTTGAGCCAGTGACCCTTTGCTCAAGCCAATGACTTTGGGGTTTTGAGGTCATCATATATGCATCCTCAGTGTCCCAGGCTGAGCTTCTATCTACTTCACCACTGCCTGGTCAGGCACCAGGCATTCCTTTTAAAGGACCCAAGCACAGACTTATACAAACTCACTCTCTGAGCTCCAGTGCTTTAGCAGCAGCTCGAGGTGCCATATGAGGACACAGAGGGACTGAATTCTCTGGCTTCAAGGTGAGAGCTTGAGGGCAGCAATCTCCCAGACAAAAGTGCTGGCAGAAGCCATTGTTCCTTTGCTAAGCCCTCTGCCCACAGAGCACCCATATGGGAGCCATATCTGAGTCTTCACCAACCTGGCTAAAATTGGTCACTGCCCTGGTAATTCTGAGACCCTGGCCACCAAAACTGTGGGCCTACCCAAGCCATTCCCAGTGGCTTTCCCATACAAACAGCCTGTCCTGGCTCATACTGTGGACTTCCCTAAAATCTCTTAAACAGGCATAATTTGAACTTTGTGTACACCATACCTCTTGCTAAGTGGCTCAGGCCCGGCACTAGTGGCAGCTGGCTTTGGTTCACAGCTTGGCTTGTTCTGAGGCACTTTTAAGCCAGCACAAGTAGCACTGCACAATTTTCATAACACTTTGTAGTTCATGCCAGGAGGTCCTGGGCAGGGTATATATAGGTGGTGGCTGATCTTGGCCTGCACCTTCTTGGAGGCTCTAGAGCTAGCGCACTCAGTGGACAGCTTTGGACCATGCCAAAGCATCACTGAACTAACTCTAAGATCTACACAATCAAGGAGTGGACTCAGTGGGCATCAGAGTCTGGCTGAAGCAAGTCTCACCCTGTGGGGTTGGCTCACGCACAGCAATTCCTTCACAGTGGTTGTAGGCAGTCCTTGTAGAAGATGGGCCATGGGATGATCCCTCCTACTGATGTGCCAACAGCAATCAAGGCTCAACTACAACAGGAAGGTGAGCCTACATGGGGGCTTACCTGAGCACCCAGCTCTGGTGACCTGGATGGCTGTGCACTGGGCCCTACAGGACACCTACTATATAAAGCTACCCTACCAAGACCAGGAGACACAGCAGCTCTGCCTAATACATTACAAATAAATAAATAAAGACAGGAGGCCAAAATGAGGAGACAAAAAAAAAAAAAGTCCCAACTAAAAATAAAACAAAAGTCTAGAAAAGAACTAAACAAAATGAAAACAAGCAGTTCTGGCCAGGTGGCTCAGTTGGTTAGAGTATCATCAAATACAGCAAGGTTGCGGGTTCTATCCTTTGTTGGGGCACATATAAGAATCAATGAAGGAAAGCAAAAATGAGTGGAACAATAAATAGATGTTTCTCTCTCTCCTAAATCAAGAGATAGCCTGACTGGTGGTGGTGCAATTAATAGATTGTTGACCTGGGACACTGAGGTCCCAGGTTCAAAACCCCAACGTTGCCACTTAAGAGGGTCGGTTCATCTAGCTTGAGCATGGGCTCACCGGCTTGAGTGTAGGATCATTGATATGATCCCATGGTCACTGGGTTGAGCCTAGAGGTCGCTGGCCTGAGCCCAATGTTGCTGGTTTGAGCAAGGGGTCCCTGGCTTGGCTGGAGCCCCCTGGGTCAAGGCACATATGAGAAAGCAATCAATGAACAACTAAAGTGCTACAACTATGAGTTCATGTGTCTTATCTCTCTCCCTTCCTCCCTCTCTCTCTCTCTTTAAAAAAAACAAATCAATACAGTGTGTCCGTAAAGTCATGGTGCACTTTTGACCAGTCACAGGAAAGCAACAAAAGACGATAGAAATGTGAAATCTGCACCAAATAAAAGGAAAACTCTCCCAGTTTCATACCTATTCAGTACAGTTCAATGCGGGCTCATGCACAGATATTTTAGGGCTCCTTAGGTAGCTATCCCGTATAGCCTCTACAGACTCATCACTGACTGATGGCCTACCAGAATGGGGTTTCTCCACCAAACTGCTGGTTTCCTTCAACTGCTTATCCCACCAAGTAATGTTATTCCTATGGGGTGGTGCTTTGTTATAAATGCGTCGATATTCACGTTGCACTTTGGTCACGGATTCGAATTTAGCGAGCCACAGAACACACTGAACTTTCCTCTGTACCGTCCACATCTTGACTGGCATGGCCGTGGGCTGCTCCGCTGTATACATGGTGTTACGTCATCATCTGCGCATGCGTACATGCTGCCACATCAGCCTACAGAAATGAGGAGGGTTTTCCTTTTATTTGGTGCAGATTTCACATTTTTATCGTCTTTTGTTGCTTTCCTGTGACCGGTCAAAAGTGCACCATGACTTTACGGACACACTGTATAGAAAAATACCATATTTCCCCATGTATAAGATGCACCTTTTTTTGGAAAAATTTGGGGTCTAAAAACTAGGTGCGTCTTATACAATGGTTGTAGATTTCTTTTCTTGCATTTCCTGCTTTTTGGTGCTTGTCTTTGTGCTCACTGTTCCACACTTGTTATAGGTATATTACTGGTTACCGGTATATTACGGTAGGTTATGTTTTGCCACGTTCTGCCCAGAAATGGCTCAGAAAAGATTTTTGTACAGCGCTGAATTCAAGTTAAAAGTGATCTAGTTTGCAGAAGTGAATGGAAATCGTGATGCTGAACTTAAGTTTGCTCCTCGTCCAACTGAGAAATCAATCCGAGACTGGTTACAGGGAGAAATCTTACTGAAAATGCCAATGCAGAGGAAGGCCATGAGAAGCAAGTCAGCTAAATGGCCTGATTTAGAGAGGGAATTGAAGATATGGATTGAAGAGCAAAGGGCAATTGGAATTCCTGTGTCCACAAAGATGGTTCAAGCATGAGGCAAGAAGAATTGCTGATGAAAAAGAAGTTGCTGCCCTGGCCGGTTGGCTCAGTGGTAGCGCGTCGGCCTGGCGTGCAGGAATCCCGGGTTTGATTCCTGGCCAGGGCACACAGGAGAAGCGCCCATCTGCATCTCCACCCCTCCCCCTCTCCTTCCTCTCTGTCTCTCTCTTCCCCTACCACAGCCAGGGCTCCATTGGAGCAAAGTTGACCCGAGTGCTGAGGATGGCTCTGTGGCCTCTGCCTCAGGCGCTAGAGTGGCTTTGGTTGCAGCAGAGCGACGCCCCAGATGGGCAGAGCATGGCCCCCTGGTGGGTGTGCCGGGTGGATCCCGGTTGGGTGTATGTGGGAGTCTGTCTAACTGCCTCCCTGTTTCCAACTTCAGAAAAATACAAAAAAAAAAAAAAGAAAAAGAAAAAGAAAAAGAAAAAGAAGTTACTGATTTCTAAGGAGGACACAATTGGTGCTTCAGGTTTATGAAACAGAATGAACTAAGCATGCGTACATGCACCAGACTTGCTTAAAAGATGCCTGAAAGCTATGAGCAGAAGGTCCTTGAATTTCATCATTTTGCCATTCAATTTTGGAAGACACATTAGTCTGAGTTGGGACAGATTGCAAATACGAACAAAGTCCCCCTTCAATCTGATGTCCCAAGTAACAGAACTGTTGATAAGAAGGGGGTGAAAACTGTAACTGTGAAGATAAGTGGACATGAGAAGAGCCATTATACAGTTGTTCTAGCTTGTTGTGCTGACAGAAGCAAGTTGCCCCCTAGGCTGATTTTCAAGTGCAAAACAATGCCAAAAGAAGACATTCCTTGAGGAGCGATTGTCCACATTCATGACAAGGGTTGGATGGATTAGGATGGGCTGAAGATCTGGTTTGAGAAAGTTTGGAGGAGACAGACCATGTGGGCTCTTACACAAATCTGCCCTATTGGTGTTTGATCAGTTCAGGGCGCACATAATAAAATACACAAAGAAGATTGCCGCAGAGAAAAAAATAAAACTTGCCATCATACCTGGAGGCTTGACATCCCAGCTCCAACCATTTGATGTCAGCATTAACAAACCCTTCAAAACTGCCATGAAAGACAAAAGGAACCAATGGATGAAGTCTTCTAGGGACAATTTGACACCAGTAGGAAGAGTGAAGAAACCAACTATAGGAAAAGTTTTTACCTGGATCAAAAGATCCTGGGATAATATCAAGATTGAGATTGTTGTCAAGTCATTTAAGAAGTGTGGCATTTCAAATGAGATAGATGGAACTGAGGTCAAGGCAATATATGAGGACAGTGATTCATCATCCGACACAGATGAGGACAAGCTAATGGATGGGAGTTTTGACAGTGATGAGGAGTTGTATGAATTTTATGATGAATAAAACTTGAGTTCAATAACTTTATGTAATACATTTCTTTTCAAATTTCAGACCCCAAAATTAAGGTGTGTCTTATACATGGGAATGTCTTATACATGGGGAAATATGATAAACTAAATAAAAAATGGACACAAGTCATCTACCAGATGTAGAGTTTAAAACAGATTATAAAGATGCTCAATGAACTTTGGGAAAGAGTAGAGGAACTTAGTGAGAACTTCAACAGAGAGGTAAGAAACATAAAAATAAAACTAGAAAAGATAAAAAAGAATTATAAAGAATAACTGAAATGAAAAATATAGTACAGAGTATCAATAATAGAGTAGATGAAGCAAAGGATTAAATCAGAGATTTGGAAGACAAGCAAGCATTAAAATACCCAATTAAAAAAAGTAAAAAGAGGCCCTGGCCGGTTGGCTCAGTGGTAGAGCATCGGCCTGGCGTGCAGAAGTCCCGGGTTCGATCCCCGGCCAGGGCACACAGGAGAAGCGCCCATCTGCTTCTCCACCCCTCCCCCTCTTCTTCCTCTCTGTCTCTTTCTTCCCCTCCTGCAGTGAGGCTCCATTGGAGCAAAGATGGCCTGGGCGCTGGGGATGGCTCCTTGGCCTCTGCCCCAGGCGCTGGAGTGGCTCTGGTCGCAACAGAGCGACTCCCCGGAGAGGCAGAGCATCGCCCCCTGGTGGGCAGAGTGTCGCCCCCTGGTGGGCAGAGCGTCGCCCCCTGGTGGGCGTGCCGGGTGGATCCCAGTCGGGTGCATGTGGGAGTCTGTCTTGACTCTCTCCCCGTTTCCAGCTTCAGAAAAATACAAAAAAAAAAAAAAAAAAAAAAAAAAAGTAAAAAGAAAAAGAATCCAAAAAAATGCGACTAGTATGCAGAGCCTTTGGGACAACTTTAGGCATAACAACATTTGCATTATGAGGGTGCAGGAAGAGTAAGAGAAACAGCAAGGAACTGATAACCTATTTGAAAAAATAATGACAGAAAACTTCCTTAACCTGGAGCAAGAAACAGGCACACAAGTTCAGGAAGCACAGAATCTCAAACAAAATGAACCCAAAGAGGCCCACACCAAGACACATCGTAATTAAAATGCAAAAGGTTAAAGACAGAGAGAATCTTAAAGTAGTTAGTTACCTACAAGGAAGCTCCCACAAGACTGTCAGCTGATTTCTCAATAGAAACTTTGCAGGTCAGAAGGCATTGGCAAGAAATATTCAAAGTGATAAAAAGCAAGGAAGTACAAACCAAGATTACCTGACCCAGCAAGACTATCACTGAGAATTGAAGGATGGATAAGTTTCCCAGACTAGAAGCAGTCAAAGGAATCTATCACCACCAAACCAGAATTACATGACAAGTTAAAAGGTTTTCTTTAAGAAGAAGAAAAAAAGAGATAAAATATATAAATAATAAAATGGCAATAAATACATATCTATCAACAATTTCTTTATTTGAAAACGGATCAAATGCTCCAATCAAAAGACATATGGTAGGTAAATGAATAACAAAACAACACCTCTACAAATGCTGTATAAAAGAGCCTCACTTCAGATCAAAAGGCACACAGATTGGAAGTAAATAGATGGAAAAACATATTTTATGAAAATGGAAACAGGAAAAAAGGCAGGGCAGCAGTATTTATACCAGACAAAATAGACTTTAGGAAAACAAAGGCTAGGCCCTGGCTGAGTAGCCCAGTAGATAAAGTGTCAACCCAACATACTGAGGTAATGGGTTCAACCCCTGGTCAGGCACGTACACAAAAAGCAATTAATGAGTACACAATTAAGTGAGATGAGTTGATGCTTCTCTCTCTGTCTCCCTTCCCTCAGCCCCTATTTCTTAGTTCCTCTCTCTCTCAAATCAATGGAAAAAACAAAACAAAAAACAAAGGCTGTAACACCAGACAAAGAAGGTCTCAGAAATTCTGCTTCTGAGTATTTGTCTGAAGAAACCCAAAACAGTAAATTGAAAAGACACACACATTCATATGTTCATTGCAGCATTGTTTACAATAGCCAAGATATAGAAACACCTAAATGCCCATCAATATATGAATGGATAAAGAAGATGTGGTGCACAAATATGATGAAATATGACTTAGCCATAAAAAAGAATGAAATCTTGTACCTGCAACAACATGGATGAACCTAGAGTGTGTTATGCTGAGTGAACTAAGTCAGAGAAAGACAAATGCTATATGAGTTCATTCATATGTGGAATCTGAAAAAGAAACAGGTAGAACAGAATACGACCCTAAGATACAGAGAACATTTTGATGGGTGCTAGATTGGATGAGTGGGTTGGTGGTGAAAAAGGTGGAGGGACTAAAAAGTACAAAAATGTAGTTACAGAATAGTCAAGGGATGTACACTACAGCATAGGAATTATGTCAATAATATTGTGCCTTATAGATGGTACACAGCTGATCTTAGAGCATCCACTTGGAATGCTGAGATTTGCTGGTTCAAATCTCTGAGGTCTCCAGCTTGAGTGTGGGCTCACCAGCTTGAGCACAGAAGTTGCTGGCTTGAGTGCGAGGTCACCGGCTTGAGCCCCAAGGTGGCTGGCTTGAGCAAGGGGTTGCTGGCTTGGCTTGAGCCTGAGGTCTGATCCCTGGTCAACGCACAACTAAAGTGAAGCAACTACAAGTTGATGCTTCTTATTCTCCCTCCCTCTCTCTTTCTCCCTTCCTGTCTCTTTCTCTCTCTCAAAAAAAAAAATTGTAATAACTATGTATAGTATTTTATAGATTTATTGGGGTAATCACTTCATAAATTATATAACTGTCTAATCACTATGTTGTACACCTGAAATTAATATATTGTGTGTCAACTGTAATTTAAAAATAAAATATTATTATTATTATTATTTTTCATTTTTCTGAAGCTGGAAACAGGGAGAGACAGTCAGACAGACTCCTGCATGCGCCGGACCGGGATCTACCCGGCACGCCCACCAGGGGCGACGCTCTGCCCATCCTGGGCGTCGCCAAGTTGCGACCAGAGCCACTCTAGCGCCTGAGGCAGAGGCCACAGAGCCATCCCCAGCGCCCGGGCCATCTTTGCTCCAATGGAGCCTTGGCTGCGGGAGGGGAAGAGAGAGACAGAGAGGAAAGCGCAGCGGAGGGGTGGAGAAGCAAATGGGCGCTTCTCCTGTGTGCCCTGGCCAGGAATTGAACCCGGGTCCTCCGCACGCTAGGCCGACGCTTTACCGCTGAGCCAACCGGCCAGGGCCTAAAAATAAAATATTATTAAAAAATTTCCCAATACTTGAAGTTCATACCAGTTTCTAAAATTTGATTAATTAAAATATAAAAAACTCATGAGTCCTACTGAGAGCTGAATTTCAATGACTCAACAGTCACATGTGGCTGCTGGCCACTTAACTGAATCGGGGGAAGACAGACTGTCTATTTTATTCATAATTGTAACAGGCTTTGTTGTCTGTTTTCCCAGCACATGGGAGACTGGAAGAAACAACAGGTAACTAGAACTGACATACTTTTTCTCCATGAAGTACTCTAGAAGATTAAAAAACCAGACCCTTAACTGGCACATAACCAACAGTTTATATGCAGGAGTATATTTAATATCACCATCAAGTTTCCTGAAATGAAGTGAAATTTGCTGGTTGAATGTCCTGGAGTTATGTCTTGGGTGATTTCATTTAAACATATTTTCAGCTTCTGAAACACTGGCTGTAGCAAATTCCTGGAAAATAGGCACTGATTTATACCTATTATGGCTTTGCCATTTTCCCCAGGATATAAGAAGGCCTAAGTTTTTGTTTTTTTTCAGCCTCTTCTTTGGGGGAAAGATAAAATAATTTTTAACGGGTCTATGAAGCCCTTTCTACTGTGTTATCATTTGTTGAAATCATAAAAAGAAACTCTAAAAAAGGCAGATGCTTCAGCTCATTCCTTTTTGGAATCTTATACTCTGTTCCTTAACTGTTTCCTCAAGGTGTAATATAAAGAAAATTGAGCATTTTTAATGTATAAATAATTTCTTGACATTTGATATATAAGTAGTAAATATAATTTTGATTTTTATGAAAATGTAAAATTATCACACAAATATCCAGATGCTTTATGATAAATTAAAAATAACTAGAATTTACTTACCTTAAAAAATTCCTTTTTCTCAACCATCTCATTACCATCTGCATCCAACATTTTAAAAGCAACATGAAACCCAGTATGGGGTTCTGTAATCAAGAAAAAAATGAGTATTAAACACTGGTGAAAGGTAGATTATGTGCAGATCTCACAGAGCTCTGAATCTGACATCAGCCACAAGAAACTAAATGATTAAATACCTGAACAGAGAAAGAAGTAATCTCTTTCAAAGTAAAGATTTTTTTCAAAGGCTGATACATTTCCATGGGTATGCTGTTCTGTTATTAAGTATGCTGCCCTTCAAAGAAAAAATAATTTGAGAACTTTATTTCTTTACGTTTCCCATACTCTTATCAGACCATGGCTATTTTCATATTGATTTTTATCCTCTCTCTCTTTGTTTAAGTGAGAGAAAGGGAGAGACAGGAAGGAAGAGAGATGAGAAACATCAACTCACAGTTGCAGCACTTTAGTTGCTCACTGATTGATTTTTCTCATACGTGCCTTGACCAGGGGTGGGTGGGGTGGGGCTCCAGCTGAGCCAGTGACCTTTGCTCAAGCCAGCAAGCTTGGGCTCAAGCAAGGGACCTTTGGGCTCAAGCCAGCAACCATGGGGTCATGTCTATGATCCCACACTCAAGCCAGTAACCCCATGCTAAAGCTGGTGAGCCCATGCTCAGCCCAGCGACCCTGGGGTTTTGACCTGGATCCTCATTATCCCAGGCTGATGCTCTATCCACTAGACTACTACCGGGTCAGGCTTGATTTCTTACTCTCTCTTTTCCTTTTTCAGAGTACGGTTTCTAAAAAACTTATTTGTGAGTTCCCATATACCTTTCATCCAACTTCCTCTAATGTTAACATCTTATATAAACATAGTACCTTTATCAAAACTAAGAAATTAATACTGGTATAACATTTTTTAAAATTTTTATTTTTTATAGCAAGAGAGAGACAGAGAAGAAGGGAGAAAGGTAAGAAGCATCAATTTGCAGTTGTGGTACTTTCATTGATCGCTTCTCATATGTGCCTTGACTAGGGTTTTTTAGCTGAGCCAGTGACCCCTTGCTCAAGCCAGCATTTTGAGTACAAGCCAGTGACCCTGGGCTTCAAGCTAGCAACCTGTGGGCTCAAGTAAGCAACCATGGGATGTTGATGATCTGATGCTCAAGCCAGTGACCCTGAGCTTAAGCCAGTGAAATTGGAGGCCCTGGCCAGTTGGCTCAGTGGTAGAGCATCGGCCTGGCGTGCAGAAGTCCCAGGTTCGATTCCCGGCCAGGGCACACAGGAGAAGCGCCCATCTGCTTCTCCACCCCTCCCCCTCTCCTTCCTCTCTGTCTCTCTCTTCCCCTCCTGCAGCGAGGCTCCATTGGAGCAAAGATGGCCCGGGCGTTGGGGATGGCTCCTTGGCCTCTGCCCCAGCCGCTAAAGTGGCTCTGGTTGCAACAGAGCAACGCCCTGGAGGGGCAGAGCATCGTCCCCCGGTGGTGGGTAGAGCGTCGCCCCCTGGTGGGTGCGCCGGGTGGATCCCGGTCTGGCGCATGCGGGAGTCTGTCTGATTGTCTCTCCCCGTTTCCAGCTTCAGAAAAATACAAAAAAAAAAAAAGAAAGCAATCAATGAACAACTAAGGTGTTGCAACGCGCAATGAAAAACTGATTGATGCTTCTCCTCTCTCTCCGGTCCTGTCTATCTGTCCCTGTCTATCCTTCTCTCTGACTCTCTAAAAAAAAAAAAAAAAAAGCCAGTGAAATTGGGTTTTGAACCTGGGTCCTCAGAGACCCGGGTCAATGCTCTAGTCATTGTGCCACCACTGGTCAGGCTGATAAAGCATTTTTAAACTAACTACAGACTTTATTTTGGTTTCAAGTGTTTCTACTAATGTTGTTTCCCCTATTCTAGGGTCAAATACAACCAACCATGTTGTACTTCATTGTTTCCTAGTCCCTTCCAAGCTATGAAAGTTTCTCTCTCTCCTTGATTTTTATGACCTTGACAGTGTGAAGACTGCTGATTAGGAATTTTATAGAATGAATGTTGATAAAGTTTTTTAATATAGAAACTAGGGTACAAATATATATATATTTAAGAATTTTATTTATATATTTATTTTCAAGAGAGGAGGGGAAGAGGTTAAGGAGAGAGAGAGTGAGAAGAGAGAGAGATAGAGTGACAGGAACATCCATCTGTTCCTGTATGTTCCCTGACTGGGGATCGAACCGGCAACCTCTGTACTCCTGGACGATGAAGCTATCTGTGCAGGGTGGTATGAATAATTTTAATGATAAAGACAAATACTAAGCTTCCAAACTCTGTTTGTTAGGAATAGAGAATTCCATGTAAGAATTGAGAAAAAATGTGGGTACAGTACTTACTTGTGAGGATTGTAAGCAAGAAAAGATACTCAGTATATGAAATTAATCCTGGAAGAGATAAAATAAAAACATTGGAAAGTAAGTTTTAGATAGTTTAGAAGCAATCATATACATACTATATGGAAACTTTACATAATTAATAAGAACACATTTTCACTTTAAATTATCTCTCTGTGGTATACTGGAAAACTTCTATAACAGAGTTAAGTACAGTACTAATACTTCAGAAAGATCCTAGGTCTTACACCACACTATTATTACTAGTATAGAAGGGGATGGATACTGGCTAGGAAATAACAGGTGTGCACCAGAAGTTTTATTTTCATGGCACTCTATGTAATTTCCACTCAGTTTTATTGTTCATAACATCTCAAGTAAAGCAAATTTATCTTTGAGTAGTGAGTTTTCATGGTTGTTGACCCCTGGGAATGAATTTTTCAAAAAATGAATTTAGTTCTACTTACAGTTTTATTAACTTAAAATCATGTTTGTTTGATAACCAATTTATGGAAACAAGAACAAACATTTGCCTTTTTTAATGTTGCCTTACACATGTATAATCGTACTCCGGATGGTCAGGAGTCACGAGGATGTACATGAACTTTCGTACGACTCAAAGGGTTATAAATTCACTAGAATAACAGAGGCTTGGATATATGAGGGTCAAACTGAACTACTTAAAATAAAACAAATCCTGTGATGGACGATTTTCCTCTAGTCAACCATTCCTTCCCCATTCTCCTACATGCAGTGTGGGTGGGATGGCCAATGATGTCCTCTCTGGAGGAAGAGGCCGAGGAGTCTTGTATATACTCTGACCTTTAGTGCATTGAGTCAATGTCTCATCCACTGATGCTCTATCCATTGAGCCACCAGACCAGTGCCATTGTAGTCTGATTTGCATTTTCTTAATGATTAGTCATGCTAAGCATCTTTTCATGTGCAAATCAGCCATTTGTCTATCTTCTTTTGTGTGTGTGTGTGTGACAGAGACAGAAAGAGAGAGAGGGGGACAGTTAGGGACAGACAGACAGGAAGGGAGAGAGATGAGAAGCATCAATTCTTTGTTGCAGCACTTTAGTTATTCACTGATTGCTTTCTCATATGTGCCTGCCAGGGGCTACAGCAGACCAAGTGACCCCTTGCTCAAGCCAGCGACCTTGGGTTCAAGCTGGTGAGCTGTGCTCAAACCAGATGAGCCCGTGTTCAAGCTGGCGACCTCAGGGTTTCGAACCTGGGTCCTCTGCGTCCCAGTCTGATGCTCTATCCACTGCATCACCGCCAGGTCAGGTGCACTTTAAACGTTTTTAATGATTTTTTTTGCATCACCAACTTTTCTATTGTTTTTATTTTGGAGCAGATGTACTACTCTTTATTGTCAGATACCTTAAAAAAAAGTTCAGTGGTTATGCCTGACCAGGTGATGCAGTGGATAGTGTTGACTTGGGATGCTGAGGACCCAGGTTCAAAACCCCGAGGTCACCAACTTGAGCGTTGGGGCCACTGGCTGGAGTGTGGGATACAGACACGATCCCATGGTTGCTGGCTTGAGTCCAAGGTTACTGGCTTGAGCAAGGGGTCACTTGGTCTGCTGTAGCCCCCAGGTCAAGGCACATACGAGAAAGCAATCAATGAACAACTAAGGTGCTGCGACTAAGAGTTGATGCTTCTCATCTCTCTCCCTTCCTGTCTATCTCTCTCTCACTTAAAAAAACATGTTTGGTGTTTATATGAAGGTACTCTAAATATTAGTTGACAGGAAAAGGTATTTCATCTCCTGCAGCCTCACAAAATAATGAATAACACTTTTTTAATTTTCAAAGGAATATAGCATTGTGAAGAAATGGCCAAACTGCTAGACTGAACTGGGCTTGGTGCCAAAAGGAGACCTTACGTTTCTTTTCTCCAGACAAAGTCCACATCTTTTACATAGGGGAGCTGTTTGAAAAAGAAAATTCCAGTCTTTCTTTGAAATACTAAGCTTTTTGTAAATAAAAAGCTTCAATAAATGTGGAGAATGTAAAAATAGCACCCTACACTTTCAATAGAGATTATAGACAAGATATTTGTACAACATTCTAGGGATCTGCCTTATGAAATGCTTTTTTAAAAGAAATTGACACTTTAGAATATTTATAGGAGAGACAATTTAATACATATTTGTTATACATAATTGTAAAATAAATGTTAAGTGGCAATATTATAGGACTGCATGTCAAATAGGAAGTATTTAAAATAATTTATATTAAAAATTTGTTTTAAAAAACCTTAGGAGCCACTAGAAGGGGTGGTTAAATTCTTTTACTATGCTTTTTTGAAAATATTTAAAAATTAGAATCATTATAAAATATGACTTGCCACTGAATGCAATTTTTTTTTTTTTGTATTTTTCTGAAGCTAGAAACGGGGAGAGACAGACTCCCGCACGTGCCCGACCGGGATCCACCCGGCACGCCCACCAGGGAGTAACGCTCTACCCACCAGGGGGCAATGCTCTGCCCCTCCGGGGCGTCGCTCTGTTGCGACCAGAGCCACTCTAGCGCCTGGGGCAGAGGCCAAGGAGCCATCCCCAGTGCCCGGGCCATCTTTGCTCCAATGGAGCCTCGGCTGCGGGAGGGGAAGAGAGAGACAGAGAGGAAGGAGAGGGGGAGGGTGGAGAAGCAGATGGCGCTTCTCCTGTGTGCCCTGGCCGGGAATCGAACCCGGGACCCCTGCACGCCAGGCCAATGCTCTACCACTGAGCCAACCGGCCAGGGCTGAATGCAATTTTAAGAACCATGTTCTCCAACGAGAAATTACATCTGTCACAGAATACTTATATCTCATAGCATGTTTTATAATTTATATTCAGAACATCATTTAAAAATAAAATTGAGAAGTGGGGAGGCAGAGAGACAGACTTCTGCATGTGCCCAGATCAAGATCCACTGGGCAAGCCCACTAGGGGGTGATGCTCTACCCATCTGGGGTCATAGCTCCTTTGCTCGTCCTGGGCCAACTTGCTCAAATGAGCCATGGCTGCAGGAAGGGGAGAGAAAGGGAGAGAGAGAAAAGGAAGGGGAGGGGGCAGGGTGCAGAAGCAGCTGGTCACTTCTCCTGTGTGACTTGACTGGGAATTGAACCTGGGACTTCCATACACTGGCCAACACTCTACTGCTGAGCCAACTGGCCAGGGCCTAGTACATCTTTGAGGATGGTATTATATTGAGAATTCTGTCTGGGCTTAAAAAATACATAACTATGACTTACAATTTCCTTTTTTATTTTATTTTCTTATTAAAAAGATTTATATTTTATTTTTTAGTGAGAGGAGAGGAGGCAAAGACAGATTACTGCATGCACCCTGACAAGGATCCACCTGGCAAACCTACTAGGGGGTGATGCTCTACCCATTTGGGGCATCCATGCAAACAGAGCCATTTTTTAGCATCTGAGGCAGAGGCCATGGAGCCATCCTCAGCACCCGGGGCCAACTTTCTCCAGTTGAGCCATGGCTGCAGGAGGGGAGAAAAGAGAGATAGAGAAGTTAGAGGGGGAGGGGTGGAGAAACAGATGGTCGCTTCTCCTGTGTGCCTTGATTGGAAATCAAATCTGGGACTTCCATGCACCAGGCTGACACTCTACCACTGGGCCAACTGGCTAGTGTCTTTTATTTTATTTTTTAAAATTTATTTACTGATTTTAGAGAGAGATAGGAAGAGAGAGAAGAAGAGAGAGAAAAAGAGAGAAAAAGAAAGAGAAAGAAACATGGATTTGTTGTTCTGCTTATTTACACATTCATTGGTTGATTTTCGTATGTGCTCTGACTGGAGAACAATCCCACAACTTTGGTGTAGCAGGACAACGCTCTAACCAACTGAACCACCAGGCCAGGGCTACAATTTCCTTTTTTATAATGCATGGAGGGTAAAATTATTTGCTTTATTTCAAGAATATACCACTTTTTGTTAAGTTATGAGATAGTGGAAACTTTTTAAAATTAATTTTAATATATTGTGTTAACATGGATTCAAGTGTCCCATAGAATATAATACCCTCACCCTCCATCTCTGTGTCCCTATTTACACCCCTTTTGCCCCCCTCCCCCTAACTCTTTCCCCCCCTCCCCTCTGGGATTTGCTGTCCTGTTATCTGTATCTGTGTTATGTATATATAATTTCACCAATATCTTTCCCTTCTCTGATGCCATCCTATCATCCCCTTTCCCTCTGTCTGCTTTTCCTCTGGTCCCTTTGATCCCACCTCTGCCTCTATTCCGTTCCTCAGTTCACATTGTTCATTGGATTCCTCAAATGAGTGAGGTCATATGATATTTTTCTTTCTCTGCCTGGCTTATATCACTTAATATAATAGTTTCCAGGTGCATCCATGTTGTCCCAAAAGGTAAGATTTCCTTCTTTTTCATGGCCCCATAGTATTCCATTGTATATATGTACTGTAAGGTCAGTTGGCGATGGGGGAAGGTCAGTTGGAATGTGAGAAACCAGGCCCGGGAACTGTGGCTGGAAACGCCCACACCCATTCCCTTCTTTCTTCCTTGGTGGGGAAAATACCTTACATTTCTGTGCCAAAACTCTGTAGGAGCTTGAAGCCCACTGGGGCCGCTCCTCTCCCCTTCCCTTCTGAGGAAGAACCAGGATCTCCGACCTCCCACCCTCTTCGGCACACGGTGCGGTAAGTCCCCTGCCTCCAGCTTCCCCTCAGTTCTTTCTGCCGAGACTCCCTGTCCATAATCGCAGCTGCGTCAGGGACCTCTTATCCATTCCAAATGTGTGTGTGCCCGTGAAGACGTCCCGGACACACACACACTACCTAACCATCTGGTGACCAGAGCTTGAGTTGCGGGACGCCAATTCTCATCTCTGATCACTCCGAGGACTGAGGGTGGTCATAGAGGCACAGGAATCTGAACCAGATCCAAAAACACTCCTGGAGTACCTTATCCGAAATTTCTCCTTCCCTAAAGAAGAAACTGATCTTCTCCAATGTGGCCAGGCCACAGAATCCACTGGATAATTGAACCAGATGGCCTCCTGAAGGGACTTTCGATTTTTACACCCTCACCAATTTAACTATCGCCAAAAAAGCTGGGAAATGGTTGGAGATCCCTTACATTCAGGGCTTCTAGTATTTGCACTCCTGTCCTAATCTCTGTGCCGCCTGCTCCACAGCGCAGGCCCTTTTGGCCAGAAAAACCTCAGCTAAACCCTCCACTCCTGATCTTTCCTCCTTCACCAACTCCCAACTCTCTCCCCCTCATGCCCGACCCCCGAGGGCGCCCGTCTCTTGGGACCCCTCTCTGGTCCCTCTGTGGACCTCTTCTGCTCGGGTCTCTTCCCTCCAGTAAGCCCCCTCCCCTGCCCGCGAGGAGTCCCTCCCTTCTCCGCTATGTTCTTAAGCCACTCCCCGTCAGGCCCTCATCCGCTGGCCACTGGCCCTCACGCAGGTTTGCAGGGCTCCTGACCCCATGGCCCAGCCCTGGTCTTCTTGCAGGAAAGCCTGGCCCTGTCCTGCTTTTGGCTCCAGCGTTTCTGGCTGGATCTGGGTGCCGGGCTCCCCAGGAGCCCCCCCCCATCTTATTCTCAACCCCTAACCCCTATCCGAGACCTGGTGAACATGGCATTTTAAGTTTTTAATGGTCACGGCTAGTAGAAAAAGGCTGAGGCTGCTCACTAGACTGCATGCAGCAAAAGGTAACACTCCAAACTCAGGCTCTTGTGACAGCCCTGAGGCTGGCAGAGCAAGGGGGCAAGGCATAGGAGGTGCTAGACCCAAGTCTGGACCACAAAGAGAAACCCCACCAGGAGCTTGCTTTAAATGTGGCAAAGAGGGTCGCTGGTCCCAGCAGTGCCCCTGCCCACGGTTGCCCCCTAAACCCTGCCCTAACTGCAAGCAGCTCGGTCAATGGCAGAGTGATTGCAACAGGCTCTTCCTCAGCGCCTCTACGTGGAGGACAAGCCACCCAAATGGGAAGCCAAGTCAGCCAGGCAGGCCTATCACTCGAACTTCTTGGTCTCATGGACAATTGACGTGGCCTGGACTTGAAGACCCCATCACTCTCACCGAGCCCAGGGTAATGCTGCAAGTAGTGAGTAAGTCCATCTCATTTCTTGTGGACACAAGGGCTACATTCTCTGTTTTGCCATCACACTCTGGACCTCTAGTTCCTTCACAGGTCTCGGTTATAGGAGTGGGTGGGACCCCTTCCTTTCCTCTTCACAGGCCACTCCTGACATGCAGTTTGGACGGAATCCCCTTTTTGCACTCCTTCAGATTCTTTCCTCAATCTAATAGGCTTCTTTTGACACTGAATTCCCAATTTTGCTCTCTTAGCCAAACCCCCCTCCTCTTGCCACCTACCTCCCCTTTCTGCCTTTACTCCACCATCTTCTCAGGGAACATGCGGACTGGACCCTTCCTCCCACAGGGAGTCCAGATGAAGCACACCCAGTGGTCCCCCTCCAGCCAGGAGACAGGGTTCTTCTGAAGGAGCTCCAGGCTGGCTCCCTACAGCCCAGGTGGACGGGACCCCATATGGTAATATTGACCACTCCTACTGCAGCCAAGCTCCTAGGGCAAACACCTTGGTACCATGTCTTTCACCACAAGCTTGCCTCCATGCAGGACTGCTGGCAGTGGAAACCACTGGGCCCCACCCGTCTCCGGCTCACCGAAAGGTTGGGCCCTGCAGAACCTCCTGTTGCTCCTGTCCCTCCCACTGGGAACCTGCAACCAGAGTGAGTTAAAGCAGGGAGCAGTGCTGTTCAATAAGACTGGCCTGATGAAAGAAAACATCAAGGTCCTCAACCGTCTGCAAGAAACTGTGCAGGAATCTCTCTTACACCCACTTAACTCCTGATGGCAGCCACCCATCCTCACCTGGGCTGCCCCTATCCTAGATCCTCTTCTAGTTATCAGCATATTACTCATATTTGCTCCTCTTTTTAAAATCCTACAGGACCGCATCCATGAGGTTTCTCAAGTCATGGCCAAACAGATGCTCCTACACCCATATACACGACTTCTCTCAAAGCCACGACCTTCTGACCTCCCCTTCCCACAACACCCCTAACCAGCAGGAAGTAGCCAGATGAATAGCGGTGCCCCTATCTAACATAAAAGGTCAAAATGTGAGGTCGGTTGGCAATGGGGGAAGGTCATGTGAGGAACCAGGCCTGGGAACTTTGGCTGGAACTGCCCACACCCATGCCCTTCTTTCTTCCTTGGCGGGGAAAATACCTTATATGTACCACCACTTTTTTATCCACTCATCAACTGATGGACACTTGGGCTGTTTCCAGATCTTGGCTATTGTAAACAATGCTGCCATAAACATGGGGGTGCATTCTTCTTTTGAATCAGCGATATGGTGTTCTTAGGATATATTCCTAAAAGTGAAATGGCCTGGTCAAAAGGCAGTTTCACAACCAAAAAGCCCATCAATAGATGACTGGATAAAGAAGATGTGGCACATATACACTATGGAATACTACTCAGCCATAAGAAATGATGACATCGGAACATTTACAGCAAAATGGTGGGATCTTGATAACATGATACGAAGCGAAATAAGTAAATCAGAAAAAAACAGGAACTGTATTATTCCATACGTAGGTGGGACATAATACTGAAACTAAGAGACATTGACAAGAGTGTGGTGGTTACGGGGGGGAGGGGGGAATGGGAGAGGGATAGGGGGTGGGGAGGGGCACAAAGAAAACAAGATAGAAGGTGACAGAGGACAATCTGACTTTGGGTGGTGGGTATGCAACATAATTGAACGACAAGATAACCTGGAATTGTTATCTTTGAATATATGTATCCTGATTTATTGATGTCACCCCATTAAAAAAATAAAATTATAAAAAAAAAAAAAAAAAAAAAAAAGGCAGTTTCATTTTTAATTTTTTGGGGAATCTCCATACTGTTTTCCATAGTGGCTGCACCAGTCTGCATTCCCACCAGCAGTGCAAGAGGGTTCCTTTCTCTCCACATCCTGACCAGTGCTTCCTATGTGTTGTTTTGTTAATGAACGCCATTTTGACTTGTGTGAGGTGATATCTCATTGTGATTTTAATTTGCATTTCTCTGATGATTAGTGATGTTGAACATTTTTTCATCTGCCTATTGGCCATCTGTATGTCCTCCTTGGAGAAGTTTCTGTTCATTTCTTTTGCCCATTTTATGATTGAATTGTTTATCTTCCTGGTGTTGAGTTTTACAAATTCTTTATAAATTTTGGTTATTAACCCCTTATCAAGACGTATTGTCAAATATGTTCTCCCATTGTGTGGTTTGTCTTTTTATTTTGTTCATATTGACTTTAGCTGTGCAAAAGCTTTTTAGTTTGATATAGTCCCATTTGTTCATCCTGTCCTTTATTTCACTTGCCCGTGGAGATAAATCGGCAAATATATTGCTGTGAGAGATGTCAGAGAGCTTACTGCCTGTTTTCTTCTAAGACGCTTATGGTTTCAAAACTTACATTTAAGTCTTTTATCCATTTTGAGTTTATTTTTGTGAATGGTGTAAGTTGATGGTCTAGTTTCGTTTTTTTGCAGGTTGCTGTCCAATTTTCCTAACACCATTTGTTAAAGAGACTGTCTTTACTCCATTGTATGCTCTTACCTCCTTTGTCAAATATCAATTGTCCATAAAGGTGTGGGTTTATTTCTGGGTTCTCATTTCTGTTCCATTGATCTATATGCCTGTTCTTATGCCAGTACCAAGCTGTTTTGAGTATAATGGCCTTGTAGTATAGCTTGATATCCGGAAGTGTGATACCTCCCACTTTATTCTTTTTCAAGATTGCTGAGGCTATTTGTGTTCTTTTTTGGTTCCATATAAATTTCTGGAATATGTGTTGTATATCTTTGAAGTATATCATTGGTATTTTAATAGGAATTGCATTGAATTTATAAATTGCTTTGGGTAATATAGACATTTTAATGATGTTTATTATTCTTAACCATGAACACGGTATATGCTTCCACTTGTTTGTATCTTCCTTAATTTCTTTTATCAATGTTTTATAATTTTCCAAGTATAAGTCTTTAACTTGGTAAATTTACTTCTAGGTACTTTATTTATTTTTTATTTTTGCAATAGTGAAGGGGATTGTTTCCTTAATTTCTCTTTCTGACAGTTCATTGTTGGTGTATAAAATTGCTTCTGATTTCTGAAAATTGATTTTATATCCTGCCACCTTGCCAAATTCATTATTAGGTCCAGTAGTTTTCTGACTGAGATTTTAGGGTTTTCTGTACATTATCATGTCAACAGTAAATAATGATAGTTTTACTTCTTCTTTTTCAATTTTGATGCCTTTTATTTTTTCTTCTTGTCTGTGGCTAGGACTTCCAGAACTATGTTGAATAAGAGTGGTGAAAGGGGGCACCCCTGCCTTATTCCTGTTCTTAAGGAGATTGCTTTTAACTTTTGCCCACTGATATGATGTTGGCTGTGGGTTTGTCATAGATGGCCTTTATCATGTTGAGGTATGTTCCTTGTATTCCCACTTTTTATGCTGAGAGTTTTGATCATAAATGGGTGCTGGATTTTGTCAAATGCTTTTTCTGCACCTATAGAGATGGTGGAAACTTTGACAGTATTTTTATGTGAACTCTGAAGATTCTCTTGTCACCTAAGATACTCTGCCTTACTCCTCCTTTCCAGGCCTTAATGAAAACTTGAATAATTTATCTGTAATTGCTCAGGGTATGACAAAGTTACTTCCTAAGTAATGCATATTTTATCATGGCTTAAAACATCTACTAAATAACATGAGTTATAACACTCTCCATGTAGACTCTCTACTGTACATTCTCTAACATACAGCTGCAAACCTCACGCCATAATTCCTTAATAATACTTTGGTTAATTAAAACACTTAAGTAGAAACTTAACAACAAATCAAAATTACCTTTATCACCAAGGTCTCTAAAAAAGGTTGATCCACGAGTTTTTTGGATTGCTGCCAGTACATCCTCGATATCCTTTGAATATACACATATTAAAATATTTTAATTTAACTTATAAATGCTCATTTTCCATATTAAGAAAAGAATCCCTCCTTACACACACATGGCTCACCTTTTTTGTCAGCCTCTTGACTGAAGTTTTACCTGCAGCAAAGAAGAAACACTTTTTAGTACAGTTACCTGTATTTCTTGGTAAAACTCAACTTCCATTAAGAAAAAGATCACTTAGAAGACAAAACAAACACTAAATATTCATTAAAAAAATAAAAGTTTGGTAATTCTAGCTAGAACCTTTAAATGAAAGTTACAAGCCAGAGAATTCTAAATCTAAACATAAAGAAGCTTTAAGTTCTTTGTTAAAACATGTTTTGAAAGTCACTCACCCCATCTCAGACATGAATTATAATTGGCATATATATTATATTCTATTAGTTTCAGGTGTACATCATAGTGATTTCATATTTACATGCAAAAATGATTACCACAATGTCTAGTTACCATCTGTCACCATATAAAACTGTAACAATATTGACTATATTCCTTATGCTCTATTTTATATTCCTGTTATTTCTTAGTCCCCTTCACCTATTTTGGTGGCTCCCCAACCTCTCCCCCCTCTGGAAATTACCAGTTTGTTTCTTCTATGAATCTGTTCGTTTTGTTTTTTAGATTCCATATATGATTCCATTCACTTAGCATGATGCCTTTCAGATCCATCCACTAACATATAAAAGCTTATAAATATCTTTGACTTATCTCAGTTGTCTGCATCATAAATTCTTGCCAAACATAATTTTGTTCATATGATTATTAAAATATTTTTGCTTTCACTGATTAAAAAAATACACCTGTTTTAGAAAGAAAGCTATCTTTTTGAACCCTAAAATGTTCTCTTAAGCTTAGAGTTCTGCAGTTCAATTAAAAGGCTAGCCAACATGACTGTCCATTATTAGGTGATGTTACTTTTAATAACTTCCAATTGGGCCCTGGCCGGTTTCTCAGTGAATAAAGCATTGGCCCTGTATGCGGATGTCCAGGATTTGATTATC
This sequence comes from Saccopteryx bilineata, assembly GCF_036850765.1. Lineage (NCBI taxonomy): Eukaryota > Metazoa > Chordata > Mammalia > Chiroptera > Emballonuridae > Saccopteryx > Saccopteryx bilineata. Next base: position 193,001,865 of record NC_089491.1, read on the forward strand.
CTGGTCAGAGCACACAAGAGACATGACCATCTGCTTCTTTCCCCCTCCCAATCCCCCCCCCTCACAGCCAATGGCTTGACTGGTTCGAATGTGGGCCTCAGGCGCTGAGGATACAAAGTTGAGGACAGCTTGGGTGATTTGAGCATCAGCTCTAGACAGAGGTTGCTGGGTGGATCCTGGTCAGAATGCATGCAGAAGTCTATCCCCTCTCCTCTCACTTAAAAATAAAATTTCTGATTGAGTAACAGAGATTTAGTATTTCAGGATTTTAGCCATTTTTTCTATGCTTACATCACTTTCCTTTACCCACTATATTTCTAAAGCAATTACACAGCTTCTTTGTTGGAACTTATTCTCATTGCCTTAGCCATTTTACAGCTAAAACAATGCTGGAAAAGTCTTGTTTTGTTTCTTTATTTTTTTACAGAGACAGAGACAGAGAGAGAGAGTCATAGAGAGGGATAGTGACAGACAGGAATGGAGAGAGATGAGAAGCATCAATCATCAGTTTTTCGTTGTGACACCTTAGTTGTTCATTGATTGCTTTCTCATATGTGCCTTGACCGGGGGGCTACAGAACACTGAGTGACCCCTTGCGCAAGCCATTGACCTTGGGTCCAAGCTGGTGAGCTTTGCTCAAACCAGACGAGCCCACGCTCAAGCTGGCGACCTCGGAGTCTTGAACCTGGGTCCTCCACATCCTAGTCCGACACTCTATTCACTGCGCCACCGCCTGGACAGGCTTGTTTCCTTACATAAGCCATGTTCAGCACAAACTTCCCTTTAGCTTTCAAAATACCTATGAGTTCCTTCTGTGCACTGAAAATTCAGGTGACAAGTAAAAAAAAAAGAATACCTTCACATATACTTTTTCTATAGATGCTTAAATGGGATTATAAATCTAGTGAGGATAAATTCTATTACTTGAAGTTAGTAAGTTGTCAAGACTTTATTTTTGCATTATTATTTTTTATAAATTTTTATTAATTTTAATGGGGTGACATAAATAAATCAGGGTACATATGTTCAAAGAAAACATGTCCAGGTTATGTTGTCATTCAATTATGTTGCATACCCATCACCCAAAGTCAGATTGTCCTCTGTCACCTTCTATCTAGTTTTCTTTGTGCCCAACCCCTTCCCCCTCCCTCTCCCCCCCCATAACCACCACTCTCTTGTCCATGTCTCTTAGTCTCATTTTTATGTCCCACCTATGTATGGAATCATGCAGTTCTTGGTTTTTCCTGATTTACTTATTTCACTCCGTATAATGTTATCAAGATCCCACCATTTTGTTGTAAATGATCCGATGTCATCATTTCTTATGGCTGAGTAGTATTCCATAGTGTATATGTGCCACATCTTCCTTGTCCAGTCTTCTATTGAAGGGCTTTATCGTTGTTTCCATGTCTTGGCCACTGTGAACAATGCTGCAATGAACATGGGGCTGCATGTGTCTTTACCTATCAATGTTTCTGAGTTTTTGGGGTATATACCCAGTAGAGGGATTGCTGGGTCATAAGGTAGTTCTATTTTCAGTTTTTTGAGGAACCACCATACTTTCTTCCATAATGGTTGTAGTAATTTACATTCCCACCAACAGTAGTGAATGAGGGTTCCTTTTTCTCCACAACCTCTCCAACATTTTATTTTTGCATTATTAATCAAAACTAATTGTGAATATGGTTAGGTAACTTTTAGGAACATCTATGACCATGTTTGTAAACTTAGGTATTCTAGTTTGGGATAATTTTTATTTATTGACACATAATATGTCACCAGGTGACAAAGAACTCTAGACTCTAATGCTAGGTAGGTGGTATCCCATGAGATCATCACATAGATAAGCATTATCATTTAATTTGCAAATATAAGGGTCTGTGTGAATGTGTATGCAGATGTAGTAATAGGATGTTGATAAGAAACCCCAGAAGTGTGTAGTACTCATATTCCCCTATCTTTGCATATTCTATTAAAAATAACTGATCATGATTCATATACCTTACAAAGATCATGATTTACATACTTTATACTGCTTTTCTTAAAGTTATGTTACAAATTATTCATTAGCATATACATTTTCATTTTTAGACCGTTCAAGTTAGTCTCATCAGTTTTTTTTTTACCCTTTGAGTTTTTGCATGGGGTGGAGGGGAAGAAGTATCAATTCATTCTACTTGGTTGTGTACCCATTGATTGTTTCTCATACCTGCCCTGAGGTGGGCTCAGACTGGTGACCATGGGGTCAAGCCAACGTCCTCCAGATCAAGCCAGGGATCCCAGTATCAAACCTGTGACTTTGGAGCTCCATGATGCTCTATCCACTATGCCACCGACCAGGGCGTCTTTATCAGTGTTTTCTTTTTTTAAAGAGAGACAGAAAGACGGACAGACAAGAAGGTAGAGAGATGAGACGTATCAACTCGTAGTTGTGGCACTTTAGTTGTTTATTGATTGCTTCTTATACGTGCCTTGACCAGGGGCTCCAGCCGAGCCTGTATTTCAGGGGTCCCCAAACTTTTTACACAGGGGGCCAGTTCACTGTCCCTCAGACTGTTGGAAGGCCGCCACATACAGTGCTCCTCTCACTGACCACAATGAAAGAGGTGTCCCTTCCGGAAGTGCGGCGGGGGCCGGATAAATGACCTCAGGGGGCTGCATGTGGCCCACAGACCATAGTTTGGGGGCGCCTGCTGTGATCCCTTGCTCAAGCCAGCAATCATGGGATCATATTGATAATCCCACACTCAAGCAGGCAACCTCGGGGTTTCAAACGTTGGACCTTAGCTTCCCAGGTCGACTATCTACTGTACCACCACCAGTCAGGTACCTCATCAGTTTTTAAAAGAGAGATTGATCCTTGTTGCCAACTGAAGAACTGTTCTAGGAAGTAATAACTGACATCTAGAAGGTGACATCTTGAGATGGCAGTATGTTTTCTAAGAAATGGTCATTTCTTTTTTTTTTTTTTTTTAAATAAATTTTTATTAATGGTAATGGGATGACATTAATAAATCAGGGTACATATATTCAAAGAAAACATGTCTAGGTTATTTTGTCATCAAATTATGTTGCACACCCCTCGCCCAAAGTCAGATTGTCCTCCGTCACCCTCTATCTAGTTCTCTGTGCCCCTCCCCCTCCCCCTAACTCTCTCCCTCCCTCCCTCCCATGTCCTCCCTCCCCCCCCACCCTTGGTAACCACCACACTCTTGTCCATGTCTCTTAGTCTCATTTTTATGTTCCACCAATGTATGGAATCATGTAGTTCTTGTTTTTTTCTGATTTGCTTATTTCACTCCTTATAATGTTATCAAGATCCCACCATTTTGCTGTAAATGATCTGATGTCATCATTTCTTATGGCTGAGTAGTATTCCATAGTGTATATGTGCCACATCTTCTTTATCCAGTCTTCTATTGAAGGGCTTTTTGGTTGTTTCCATGTCTTGGCCACTGTGAACAGTGTTGCAATGAACATGGGGCTACATGTGTCTTCACGTATCAATGTTTCTGAGGTTTTGGAGTATATACCCAGTAGAGGGATTGCTGGGTCATAAGGTAGTTCTATTTGCAGTTTTTTGAGGAACCACCATACTTTCCTCCATAATGGTTGTACTACTTTACAGTCCCACCAACAGTGAATGAGGGTTCCTTTTTCTCCACAGCCTCTCCAACATTTGCTATTACCCGTCTTGTTGATAATAGCTAATCTAACAGGAGTGAGGTGGTATCTCATTGTAGTTTTGATTTGCATTTCTCTAATAACTAATGAAGCTGAGCATCTTTTCATATATCTGTTGGCCATTTGTATCTCTTCCTGGGAGAAGTGTCTGTTCATGTCCTCTTCCCATTTTTTTATTGGATTGTTTGTTTGTTTGTTGTTGAGTTTTATGAGTTCTTTGTAAATTTTGGATATTAGGCCCTTATCTGAGCTGTCGTTTGAAAATATCAGTTCCCATATAGTTGGCTGTCTGTTTATTTTGATATCAGTTTCTCTTGCTGAGCAAAAACTTTTAATTCTGATGTAGTCCCATTCATTTATCTTTGCCTTCACTTCTCTTGCCATTGGAGTCAAGTTCATAAAATGTTCTTTAAAACCCAGGTCCATGATTTTAGTACCTATGTCTTCTTCTATGTACTTTATTGTTTCAGGTCTTATATTTAGGTCTTTGATCCATTTTGAATTAATTTTAGTACACGGGGACAGGCTGTAGTCGAGTTTCATTCTTTTGCATGTGGCTTTCCAGTTTTCCCAACACCATTTGTTGAAGAGGCTTTCTTTTCTCCATTGTGTGTTGTTGGCCCCTTTATCAAAGATTATTTGACCATATATATGTGGTTTTATTTCTGGGCTTTCTATTCTGTTCCATTGGTCTGAGTGTCTACTTTTTGCCAATACCATGCTGTTTTGATTATTGTGGCCCTATAATATAGTTTAAAGTCAGGTATTGTAATGCCCCCAGCTTCATTCTTTTTCCTTAGGATTGTTTTGGCTATTCGGGGTTTTTTATAGTTCCATATAAATCTGATGATTTTTTGTTCCATTTCTTTAAAAAATCTCATAGGGATTTTGATGGGAATTGCATTAAATTTGTATATTGCTTTGGGTAATATGGCCATTTTGATTATATTTATTCTTCCTATCCAGGAACAAGGAATATTTTTCCATCTCATTGTATCTTTTTCGATTTCCCTTAACAATGCTTTGTAATTTTCATTATATAGGTCCTTTACGTTCTTTGTTATGTTTATTCCTAGGTATTTTATTTTTTTTGTTGCAATCGTGAAGGGGATTATTTTTTTGAGTTCGTTTTCTAATATTTCATTGTTGGCATATAGAAAGGCTATGGACTTTTGTATGTTAATTTTGTATCCTGCGACCTTACTGTATTGGTTTATTGTTTCTAATAATCTTTTTGTGGAGTCCTTCGGGTTTTCGATGTATAGGATCATATCATCAGCAAAAAGTGATAGCTTTACTTCTTCTTTTCCGATATGGATGCCTTTTATTTCTTTGTCTTGTCTGATTGCTCTGGCCAGAACTTCTAGCACCACGTTGAATAAGAGTGGAGAGAGTGGACAACCCTGTCTTGTTCCTGATTTAAGATAGAAAGTCCTCAGTTTTATGCCATTTAATAGGATGTTGGCTGATGGTTTATCATATATGGCCTTTATCATGTTGAGATATTTTCCTTCTATACCCATTTTGTTGAGAGTCTTAAACATAAAATTGTGTTGTATTTTATCAAAAGCCTTTTCTGCATCTATTGATAAGATCATGTGGTTTTTGTTCTTTGTTTTGTTGATATGGTGTATTACATTAACCGTTTTGCGTATGTTGAACCATCCTTGAGATTCTGGGATGAATCCCACTTGATCATGATGTATTATTTTTTTAATATGTTGTTGTATTCGGTTTGCCAGTATTTTGTTTAGTATTTTAGCATCTCTATTCATTAGAGATATTGGTCTGTAGTTTTCTTTCTTTGTGCCATCCTTGCCAGGTTTTGGTATGAGGGTTATGTTGGCTTCATAAAATGTCTTTGGAAGTATTGCTTCCTCTTCAATTTTTTGGAAGACTTTGAGTAGAATAGGAACCAAGTCTTCTTTGAATGTTTGATAGAATTCACTAGTATAACCGTCTGGGCCTGGACTTTTATTTTTGGGGAGGTTTTTAATAGTTTTTTCTATTTCCTCCCTGCTGATTGGTCTGTTTAGGCTTTCTGCTTCTTCATGACTCAGTCTAGGAAGGTTGTATTGTTCTAGGAATTTATCCATTTCTTCTAGATTGTTGTATTTGGTGGCATATAATTTTTCATAGTATTCTACAATAATTCTTTGTATTTCTATGATGTCTGTGGTGATCTCTCCTCTTTCATTTTGGATTTTATTTATTTGAGTCCTGTGTCTTTTTTCCTTGGTGAGTCTTGCTAAGGGTTTGTCAATTTTGTTGATCTTTTCAAAGAACCAGCTCCTTGTTTTATTGATTTTTTCTATAGTTTTTCTGTTCTCTATTTCATTTATTTCTGCTCTGATTTTTATTATCTCCTTTCTTCGGCTGGTTTTGGGTTGTCTTTGTTCTTCTTTTTCTAGTTCCTTAAGGTGTGAAGTTAAGTGGTTTACTTCGGCTCTCTCTTGTTTGTTCATATAGGCCTGAAGTGATATGAACTTTCCTCTTATTACTGCTTTTGCTGCGTCCCAGAGATTCTGATATGTCGTATTTTCATTTTCATTTGTCTGTATATATCTTTTGATTTCTGCACTTATTTCTTCTTTGACCCATTCATTTTTTAGAAGTATTTTGTTTAGTTTCCACATTTTTGTGGGTTTTTCCCCCTCTTTTTTGCAGTTGAATTCTAGTTTCAAGGCTTTATGATCAGAAAATATGCTTGGTACAATTTCAATTTTTCTAAATTTGCTGATATTGTCTTTGTGGCCCAACATATGGTCAATTCTTGAGAATGTTCCATGTACACTAGAGAAAAATGTATACTCTGTCGCTTTGGGATGAAGTGTCCTGTAGATGTCTATCATATCCAGGTGTTCTAGTATTTCGTTTAAGGCCACTATATCTTTATTGATTCTCTGTTTGGATGACCGATCTAGAGCCGTCAGCGGTGTATTGAGGTCTCCAAGTATGATTGTATTTTTGTTAGTTTTTGTTTTAAGGTCAATAAGTAGCTGTCTTATATATTTTGGTGCTCCTTGGTTTGGTGCATATATATTAAGGATTGTTATGTCTTCTTGATTCAACTTCCCCTTAATCATTATGAAATGACCATTTTTGTCTCTGAGTACTTTTTCTGTCTTGTAGTCAGCATTATTAGATATGAGTATTGCTACACGTGCTTTTTTTTGGGTGTTGTTTGCTTGGAGTATTGTTTTCCAGCCTTTCACTTTGAATTTGTTTTTATCCTTGTTGCTTAGATGTGTTTCTTGTAGGCAGCATATAGTTGGATTTTCTTTTTTAATCCATTCTGCTACTCTGTGTCTTTTTATTGGTAAGTTTAATCCATTTACATTTAGTGTAATTATTGATACTTGTGGGTTCCCTACTGCCATTTTATAAATTGCTTTCTGTTAGTTTTGTATCTAGTTTGATTCTTCTCTTTTGTTTTTCTATCATTTGTTTTTGTTTGTTTGTGTTCCATACTTCTTTCCTCTGTTGCTACCTTTTTTAAGTCAAGTGTTTTTGTGGTGGTTTTTTTAAGGGTGGTTACCATTAAGTAATGAAAAGGGTACCTACCATATTCATTGTAGTACCCTATCTTATAAGTATTTCTGCACTTCATCGTCCTTTGCTACTGTTAATCTCCATCCTCTCCCCCCTTTTTTTCCTTTGTTGTCACAGTTTAAGTTTGGTTTTATTGTGTTCTTGGTGGAGCTGTTACTTGTGGTGTTGTTTTCTTTTGTTCTTTGAATCTGGTTGGAAAACCCCCCTTAGTATTTCCTGGAGTGGGGGCTTTCTGTTGATAAATTCTCTCATCTTTTCTGTATTTGTGAATGTTTTTATATCTCCTTCATACTTGAAGGATAGCTTTGATGGGTATAGTATTTTTGGCTGAAAGTTCCTCTCTTTCAGGGCTTTAAATATTGGGGTCCACTCTCTTCTAGCTTGTAGAGTTTCTGCTGAGAAATCTGATGATAATCTAATAGGCCTTCCTTTATATGTTGTACTCTTCTTTTCCCTGGCTGCCTTGAGAATTTTTTCTTTGTCATTGGTTTGTGTCATCTTTATTATGATGTGCCTTGGAGTGGGTTTGTTGGGGTTAAGAAAACTTGGTGTTCTGTTTGCTTCTTGAATTTGAGGCTTTAGTTCCTTCCACAGGCTTGGGAAGTTCTCGTCTATTATTTGTTTGAGTATATTCTCCATTCCATTTTCTTTCTCTTCTCCCTCTGATATACCTATTATTCTGTTATTCTTTCTGATGGAGTCAGACAATTCCTGTAGGGCTTTCTCATTTTTTATTATTTTTGAGTCTCTTTCTTCTTCTCTCTGTTGTGCCTCAAGTTGTTTGTCTTCTATTTCACTAATCCTATCTTCAATCTGGGCTGTTCTGTTAGCTAAGCTTGTTACTTCGTTTTTCAGCTCGTGAATTGAGTTTTTCATTTCTGTTTGATTTGTTTTTATAGTTTCAATTTCCTTGGTAATATATTCTTTGTGTTCATTGAGTTGTTTTCTGATCTCCCTATATTGCCTTTCTGTGTTTTCTTGTATATCTCTGAGTATTTTTAAGATTTCTATTTTAAATTCTCTGTCATTTAGCTCCAAGGCTTCCAATATGTTAAGTCTTTTCTCCATAGATTTTTCCACATCTATTTGTGTTACCTCTCTTTCTTTTGTATCCATAATATTCGATTTCCTCTTTCTTATCGGCATCTGAGGGTAGTCTTATTGATAGCACGCAGGCGCACTCCCTGGCGGCTTGAATGAGCGTCGCTGTGGTAGCTTCCTCCACACCCTCGTCTCTCAGATTCAAGTGATAACAGTCCTTTTGCTTTCAGTTTGTGTGGAACTCCGGAATGCTCCGAGGATAAATTTTTCTGTTTCTAGTTGATAAATTTGTTGTGATTTAGGGGAGAGCTGTCGGACGCACTTCTCACGGCGCCATTTCCGTCAGAAATGGTCATTTCTAAGGACCTTATATCTGCTTCAGACCTAGATTCCTTTCTGGCCTTTTAGAAATCTGGGCTTTAAAAAAATCCTTCTACCTGAAACTGAATGAGGAAGGGAGGTAATGTTTGCTTCCCTGCTGCTGAAGTCTTGATGCCAAATGTCCCGCAGATACAGTTCAATAGTATGAGTGGAATAGAGCAATAAAGGCACCAACTGATTAACAACACCAGACTCACGGCTAAAAACTAAACTGAAAAACCTACTGAGGCAGCTAGTTATTCCATATCTGTCTTACCTTTATGTAGCTCCGTGTTTAACATTTAAATATTTGTTGAATGATTCTGCTGATGCTTTTGAAAAGCTATGACACAGAATTTGTTAATATATTGTAATCATGTTCCTTGGGAGGCCTTTGGGAATTGTTTTTATGCATTCAAGGTGTTTTCTTTTTTTTTGGCAAATTGACTGTCACATGGAGCCACTGTCCCGGAAGAGTCCTGGAGTTTCAGTGTTTGGAGAAGAGAAGGGTCTGGTACAAAGTCAGAACTGAGGGAAACTGCTAGAAAGCACATGAGCTTAAAGGCCAGGTGGAAAAAACTTTTCCTACATGAAATCGCACAGGACTTGAGTTTAGTAAGGACCCTGGTCTTATCTCCTATCTCCTGACCTCGGGTCACCAGGAGGGCTGCTGAGGCCCTGCCTGTCCCTTAGATGCGGTGTCAGTGAGCCCCTTGAAGACTGGCTTCCCCTCATCACCAGCTGTGGGCCACAGGTTGCCCCAGTGTGGGAGGGCCTATATTTGGCTGAAGTCATGTCATCCGGCTACGTGTCTATCATGTGGGAAATAGCCACTTCGCTGTGGGAATGCAGGTGCCTTCTCTCTTGTAAACTGTCAGAAGCTCTCTGCCCACGGCAGAGTCGTGCACTTTGCCAAAGTACTTACCTAAATGACAGTCAAGTTTGATGGACTGATGTGGCTAAAAATACGAAGCAAATGAGCAATTCCAACCCAGGACGTTATCCATGGCAGCTCCGAGGACCCGGCATGGGGAGTGCATAGCTCTTGCAGAGCAGGGAAGGCAGCAGCCACTTCCAAGGTCGCGTAGACAAGCTCAGTGTGGGAGGCAGGAGTGGCAGCGAACTTCCTTCCTAGGGCATTTCTACAGCACCCGGTTGCCAGTTACATCGGTTGGATATGCAATTATTGTATCTGAGTTTCCGCAGCACAACTCTTTTTTAAAAAAAATAAATATTCAAAATAAATCTAATTTTTTGATAAAAAGTATTTGAATGAATTGAATAAAAATTAGAAAAGATTCCAGAATGTCTTATTCAGATCCCTGCCTTTTAATGGTTAATAAATTATTATCCCCATTTTACAAATAAAACAGGTAAGGTCCAGCAAAGGGCAAGAGGAATTAGGTCATATGTGTGCTGTAATTTCCTTTCTCACATAGATTTTTCAAAAACAGGCGTTAGACAGCTTGAGCTCCACTGAAGTGGAAACCTGTGGACTAATTTCAACACTTTAGAAGGCTTCATAGAACCGAACAGTTAAGCATGATAGAGGCAGGTTTTTGTTTTTTTGCTTTTGATTATGACTCAAAATATACAACTCAGCCCGGGTTATTTCAATGTTGACTACAGATTCTGATCAGTACTTCTAGATATATTTGATGATCAAAAATATAAGAAACCATATATTTAATAAGCTTCTCGTAAAAATTTTTTCAAAATGAAATAATTAGAAATTGACAAATTATCTCTGCTGATAAAAAGTTCAGAGGCCACTGTCATACAAAATTCATTTTTCGATTAACAGAAAGACAAAAGCAGAGCCACCAGGAGGGAACACCTATTCTCTTTCACTTCCTCACTTTCACATTAAGTTTTACCCTGAGTAAGAGAAGGGGCTGGCCGGACTTCTCCTGCAGGGGTTGGCTGTCTCACCTGGAATGGCCAGTCTTATACCACTTGTTCTTTGGCTGTACTGGGAGACACCAGAGCACCAAATCAGAGGCCTGTGGTCAGATCTGCTGCATGAGGAGCAGTAACAATACAGGACAGAGTAAACAGACCTGAATATTTTTGGTCACGTGTTTCTATTTAAGGATAAAACGCATCTATCATTAATCTAATTTTTCCTTCAGGATTTTCTTTTTTTCCTTTTTTTGGGGGGGAAGGGTACTCCTGCTTCTCTTTCTTTGTCTATGTCTATTTCATATACATTAATGTACTCTTAAATGGAAATAACAGAAAGGGAGAAAAACTTTACAGTGAAAAAGGTAGATCTAGAGTTGAGGTTGTAAGGTTTTATTGCACAATATGAAAGAATGGAAAATACACTGTGGCTTTTCTTGGCAGGAGAGTTATAGATCTTCTAGCACTATGATGAAATTTTGGCTTAGGAGGAAGAACGTTTTTAAAGGTTTCCATCTAGTCTAGAGATTCCACCATGTGTTTTTCACTGTTGATAGAGGCTTCTTAAGTAAAACCAGGAATAAGCACATCTTGTTATAGGCAAACAGCCATTTTAGTACTTAAAATAAGCAAAATACATTAATGCATATTAAATGTTGTTATTGATCAAATAAATCTTTGCCTTTGGCCAAAGTCAAATTATTTGATAATCCTAACTATAAAAATATTACAAATGGTATCTAATTCAATTTCATTTTACTGGAGGTAAGTAGATTTTTGACACAAAAAAGAGACATTCCCATAATTTCATATCTTTTGCATAAAATTTTAAAACTTGCTATTAAAATTTGAATTAGTATAAAACAATGCTGAATATTCCAAAACTTGGTTGAATTCAGTCGCAACTATTACAAAAATCAAAGCAGAAAACAACTCATTAGCAAAGCAACTGAATATGACTAATAGGAGAGAAAAAATGGACAAATTCAATGGTGTTACTCTCTTTTAATAAAGCACAGGGCTTGGTTATTTATTTGTGCTGGAATATTTAAATAGTGAGAGTAAGAAATATCATCTGGTTGATATTTCTTCTAGAGGAAGACTAATGGTGATCCCCATAAAATTCCTAAAACTGGCCTTCTTGTCAATTCTGCTTAATACATTTAAATTATTTTTGAAAGGAAAAAAAGAAATATGCCTTGTTTTTTGCTACCCAAGCACTGTAAAACAGTAAGAACACTTAACATCAAAAATTATTTAGTTTGAAAACTGATATAAAGGTATAAATACAGCAGCTAAGAAGCTAGCCTGACCAAGTAGTGGCACAGTGGATAGAGCATCGACCTGGGATGCTGAGGACCCAGGTTCAAAAGCAATCAATGAACAACTAAAGAGCTGCAATTATGAGTAGATGCCTCTCATCTCTCTCCCTTCCTGTGTCTCTCTCTCTCTTGCTAAAAAATACAAACAAAAAACTAAATAATGGGGAGAGAGGAAGGTAATATTCTTATCTTATTCTCTAGAAAAGAGATGCTTATGTTAATGCCCTGAACCGGGTTGCATAGTTGAACAGAGCATTGTCCTGATATGCCAAAACTGCAGGTTCAATCCCCAGTCACGGCAATATAAAAATCAACCAGTGAATGAATAAATGAGTAGAAAAACAACATCGGCGTTTCTCTCTCTCTCTAAAATCAATAAAAATTAAGAAAAAGAGATGCTAGGACTTCAAGGATTACAGTTTCGCTTACCTGCAGTTGATTACAGTCCTAAAATATTAAATGAAAAATTCCCGAAATAAACAATTCCCAAGTTTTGCATTATGTACTGTTCAGAGTAGCATGATGAAATCTCACACTGTCTCTGCATTTTGCTAGGAACATGAACCATCCCTTTGACTGTGTTTTCATGCTGTGGATGCTACCTGCCTGTTAGTCACAAAGCAGCCATCTGTTACCACACTGACTGTCACGGGATTGCAGTGCTTGTGTTCCACTCACCCTTACATAATGTAACAAGGGCACCAAAGCATAAGAGCAGTTCAATCTTTCTCAAAAGGATGCGTGTATAGGAAAAACAGTATAGGTTTTGGCACCATCCTGAGCTTTGGGTACCCACTGGAAATCTTGGAATGCCTCCCCATAGACAGTGGGGAGACTACAATACAAATGAGCCCAGAAAAGTGGAGTCCACAGCATTCTGGAAAGAGCATGTCAATCTACTCTGAGGTGGGGAGAGAGGAGGCCCTGTCAAGTCTTTTTTCTCTTATAAGAAGGAGAGGCTGACTGACTGTGCAAGTATTTCTGGTGGCAGGAAGCTGAGATTAATTAATGACTTGTATTTTCTTTTTTAGATTTTATTTATTGGTTTTAGAGGGAGAAGGAAGAGGGAGGGCAGAGAGGCAGGAAGCATCAACTTGTAGTAGCTGTTTCTTGTATGTGACTTGACCAGGCAAGCCTGGGATTTCAGAACGGTGACCTCAGCATTCCAGGTTGATGCTTTATCCACTGTGCCACAAGGCAGGTACTGTGGAAATATGCTGTGAAAACATGCAGAGTTAGGGTAACAATTAGAGACAGCAAGGTGCCCTAGGGGGAAGCCCTGAGAGTATGAGTCCAGCAAGGTGCCCTGGGGGGAAGCCCTGAGAGTACGAGTCCAGCAAGGTGCCCTAGGGGGAAAGCCCTGAGAATACGAGTCCAGCAAGGTGCCCTAGGGGGGAAGCCCTGAGAGTACGAGTCCAGCAAGGTGCCCTAGGGGGAAGCCCTGAGAGTACGAGTACAGCAAGGTGCCCTAGGGGGAAAGCCCTGAGAGTACGAGTCCAGGGGCCTCTCTGACACTGTACTGAAAACAGTGCATGCTGGAAACAGTGAAACAGTAGGATAACCATAGGATAACAGTAGGATTTAGAAACAAGAAATGTTTAGGCTCTCAGTACAGAGATTAGGAGTCAGCATGTTCCTTGTCTTTTACCCCCTGAAAACTTCTTTCTGCTTCCCTCAGGTATTTGTACTGGCTAATCAATATCTGAGTAAGGCTGGGGACAGGCTTCAGTCCTTTGATCTGCTGACCAGGACTGTTGCCTCCCTTCGGCCCCTTGGTGTACTTCATCTGGTCTCCAAGTAGTTTTTTTGTCGTTGTGACAAGTGGTGCCCTGTGTGAGGAAAGGGAACCAAATGACAGATTTGCTACTCTGAGCAGATGATCAGGTAATTTGCTAGAATATGTAGGACAAAGCAGAAGGTTAGGGATTTTAAACAATTAGTATGATGCTGGTGTAAATATAATTGATTTTCAGAGATGCTGTATTCTGTGTGACCCTGATAGCTCCTTGTTAGTTCTCAAAGTTTTACTATTTGTAGGTGATCTGGAGTTTTCTACGTAGATAATCATGACTCTGAACAAGGACAGATCCTTTTACACCTGCAGGTCTATTTCTTTTCCTTTTTTTTTAAATTAAAATTTTTTTTTTTGTGCTGGCTAGGACTTTGGTACAATGTTGAATGCCAGTGTGGAGAGTGGACAGCCTTGTAAGTTCCTGATCTCAGAGGCAAAGCATTTGATTTTACACCACTGAGAATGAGATCAGCAAATGGCTACATATCCACATGGCCTCTTAGGATCTAACCTGAAAAGTGCCATAATGCATGCTCTTTGAGTTGAGGCAGTCACAAAGGCTCAAGAGGAGGGGGCATGGATATCTTTTTTCTTTTTGTGGCAGAGATAGAGTCAGAGAGAGGGACTGACAGACAGGAAGGGAGAGAGATGAGAAACATCAATTCTTTGTTGTGGTTCCTTAGTTGTTTATTGATTGATTTCTCATATGTGCCTTGACCGGAGGGCTACAGCAGACTGAATGACCCCTTGCTCAAGTCAGTGACCTTGGGCTCAAGCTGGTGAGCCTTGCTCAAACCCGATGAGTCCGCGCTCAAGCTGGCGACCTTGGGGTCTCAAACTTGGGTCCTCTGCATCCCAGTCTGATACTCTATCCACTGTGCCACTGCCTGGTCAGGGGGGGACATGGATATCTTGATGGTCAAGTTCTGGAAGAGTGTATGGGACCAGAAATACTGTTGCAACCATTTTTGGAAATACAACCTGCTCCAGCACCTTGACTGATTTATCCCCTCAGTGGAACATGCATCCTTCTGCTTTTCACATAGGAAGTTCTGTCCATCCTCCTCCTACCATTTGTGAAATCCTGATTACTCCAGTCCCCACAGACTGTTCTGCTGAAACTGTACTACATTTAAGACAGCCTATTACCTAGACTCACAATAGACTGTGAATCCCATTAATACAGTAACAGTCTCTTTTATTCACCACTATATCCCCAAGGCCTAACACAGTGCCTGTTACACGAGATGTATCTGGTAAAAGTTTTAATAAATGCACGTATGACATATCAATTCGTTGTAAGTGTATTTACTTATTAATCTATTTAATAAACATTTGTGCCAGGTGCTGTGCTGGGTAGGGAATAGAGTCAAAGAAGAGACCCTAATGCTGCTATTCCATTAGCAGAGGGACTAAAGGCAATGGTTCTCAAAGTGTGTACCCTAGAAGATTTCTAGGTACACCCTATGGTATTCCAGAGAAATATGTGCCTGTTGGGGACCAAAAAACAAACAGGGTTTTTGGAGTTTAGATTTTTGGGGGAATTTTAAAGAATAAATAACTTACATTATTTCCGTTTTATTTATATTTAAGTCTGAACGATGTTTTATTTTTAAAAAATGACCAGATTCCTCTGTTACATCCCTCTAAGACTCACTCTTGACACTTGTCTCATAAGTTCAACAATTGTTTAAAAATACCACAGATTTTACACCGGTTGCATAATTTTATTTTGTGCATTTATCTGTCCCACCCTAAAGGCCGGTCCATGAAAATATTTTCTGACATTAAACTGGTCCATGGCCCAAAAAAGGTTGGGGACCTTGGCTGTAAGCTGACAGTCTGCCAAATCCCCTAACTCACTTGCTTGATTAGGTTGCAAAAGGCTGTTAAGCTGTGGTGCTGAATTGTTTACATACCCCTTGTTCCCTGGAAAGACTGGAGGCAAATTTCTTCTAGCCTTTGTTTGGTGTAAAGTTAAGATGATATGTATGGTGGGGGTTTTCTGCATTCAGCACAAGAGTAAAAAGAGAGGAATTCTTCATTGTATTGACGAGAAAATGAGAGTTTGCCTTTCAAATATATGCTGAAACATTGAAGAAATCGCTAGGACATATCAGGCTCATGTTTCTCATAAACACAAGAATGAAAAAACTTAACACATTCACACGGGGACCTGTTGAATTTACTAAATCTTACTAAGAATGTATCCATATATATAAAAAAATAACTTTTTTTGTCTTTTTGTATTTTTTAACCCCTCTTTTTTACAAATTCTAAAAAGCATAACTCAGCCCTGGCCGGTTGGCTCAGTGGTAGAGCGTCAGCCTAGCGTGCGGAGGACCCGGGTTCGATTCCCGGCCAGGGCACATAGGAGAAGCGCCCATTTGCTTCTCCACCCCTCCGCCACGCCTTCCTCTCTGTCTCTCTCTTCCCCTCCCGCAGCCAGGGCTCCATTGGAGCAAAGATGGCCCGGGCGCTGGGGATGGCTCTGTGGCCTCTGCCTCAGGCGCTAGAGTGGCTCTGGTTGCAACATGGCGATGCCCCGGAGGGGCAGAGCATCGCCCCCTGGTGGGCAGAGCGTCGCCCCATGGTGGGCGTGCCGGGTGGATCCCGGTCGGGCGCATGCGGGAGTCCGTCTGACTGTCTCTCCCTGTTTCCAGCTTCAGAAAAGTGCAAAAAAAAAAAAAAAAGCATAACTCAAAAAATGTAACATAAAAATGTTTTTTAATGTCAGAATAAATTTAATTTTGTCATATTTATTTTGTTGAATTACCATAAATGCACACTTGGACTTTATATTTTTTCTTTAATATCTGACTTAATTATTATAACATATTTCTCAGAAATTTGTAAATAGTGCACCTACAATTATTTGTAGGATTTTAAATGCACCTCAACTTCCAAAAGTTTGAGAACCACTTGACTAGAGGGTAAGGCAGGATGATGGTACCTGTGAGGGTGCGGGTGGAGGGCACAGTATCTGCTACAGACACATATAGAGATATCACTGGTATTTTTGTCTTTTTTTGTGACAGAGACAGAGACAGAGAGAGGGACAGATAGAGACAGACAGACAAGAAGGGAGAGAGATAAGAAGCATCAATTCTTTGTTGCAGCACCTTAGTTGTTGATTGCCTTCTCATAAGTGCCTTGACTGGGGAGGCTCCAGCAGAGTGACTGACCCTTTGTTCAAGCCAGTGACTTGGGCTCAAGCCAGTGACTTTGGGTTTCAAGTCTATGACCTTTGGGCTTCAAGCCAGCAACCCCACGTTCAAGCTGGTGAGCCTGTGCTCAAGCCGGCAACCTTGGAATTTTGAACCTAGGTCCTCCAAGTCCAACACTATGGACTGTGCCACCACCGGGTCAGGCACTACTGGTATTTCTTAGAGCAGTGGTCCCCAACCTTTTTTGGGCCACGGACTGGTTTAATGTCAGAAAATATTTTCATGGACCAGCCTTTAGGGTGGGACGGATAAATGCACAAAATAAAATTATGCGACTGGCGTAAAAACTGTGGTATTTTAAAACATAATTGTCCAACTTATGAGACAAGCATCAAGAGTGAGTCTTAGACGGATGTAACAGAGGAATCTGGTCATTAAAAAAAAATAAAACATTGTTCAGACTTAAATATAAATAAAACGGAAATAAATGTAAGTTATTTATTCTTTCTCTGCGGACTGGTACCAAATGGCCCACGGACTGGTATCAGTCTGCGGCCTGGGGGTTGGGGACCACTGTCTTAGAGGAGATATCCCAAAACGGGTAGATTCATGGGTCTGGTGTTTTGGAGAAACATATGGGAATCAGTGTTCAGGAAAGAGCAAAAGCACTGATTAAGATCATCGAGTAAGAAGGTGGAAAGGAGTGAAGGCAGCTTGAAGACAGACGCTTACAAAGTAACTTCTAGTCTTGGTTTAGTCACTCCCATGAGACTGAAGACTTTTTGAGGGCTCATAGCTTATTAATTGCCTATATCCTCCAGGATATTCACTATAGTATGATACACTAACTTAGTATTATCTATCAGGCTGGACTGAGTTACTTTATGTCTCTTGGGTTTCATGTATGACAGATCCCCATCAACAACAGGTTTCCTAACCAGGAGTTAGAGCTTATCACAATCGCAGCGACCTCTGCTTTGTAGACATGTGATGGAAATAATCTGAGAGAAGTCAATGCCTCAGCTGTGAAAGAGGAAAGACTAAAGGGACATGCATGGTGGCATTGGTGAATATATCTTTTAGGCTGATGTTTTGTTAGAAGTTATGACAGAGACCTAACTAACCCTGGACATAATCATGTGGGGAGAGCTCTCCTACACCATGTCATGGTGATAGCTCTACAGGAATGACCAGGGTCACAACAGGGCTCCATGGTTGTAACTGTACCAGCCCTAATTTCCTTTTTCTTTTGTCTGTAAAGTACCTTCTCTATGTTGGGTTTAGTTCTGCACGTGGCTCACCACATTTGCATGTACAACACTGCAATCCTTTCTTTTCCCCAAATAAATCCTTTTAGATGGTGCAGGATCTAGTCAGCTTTTGTTTTACAGTTTACAGCTTGTTGATGCCACATTTCAAAACTGGACAAACTGCTGACAAGTGACCTTTTAAAACTGTATGTAGTTTCTCCAGTTTCTTAGTACAATACACCAGAAGTCTTATGATATGAATGTTAGTAAAAAAGAATTCATGTCTTTATTTTTTCATGATATTCACAACCTGAATCATTTTAGAAATTAATGCTTTTGTATTTTAAATTAATTTTTATTGATTTCAGCAAGAGAAGAAGAGAGAGAGCGCGAGAGAGGAACACTGAACATCGGGATGACACTCTAACCAACTGAGCTCTCTGACCAGGGCTGTTTTTCTTTCTTCTTCTTCTTTTTTTTTTTACAGTATTTTATTTTGAGAGAGAGAGAGAGAGAGAGAGAGAGAGAGACAGAAAGGAAAAGGGCGAGTGGGAGAGATGAGAAGCATAAACACATAGTTGTGTTACTTTAGTTGTTCACTGATTTGCTTCTCATTAGTGCCTTGACGAGGTGGGAAGGCTCAAGCCGAACCAGACCCCTTGCTCAAACCAGCGGAATTCATTTGTGGAATTTCAAAAGTCCAAGATAAACCCACAAAGACCTGGGCTCATACAAACAACTTTAGTAAAAACACCATAATACGTTTTTGTGGTCAACGTATTTATAACCCCTTCAGTTTTCAAGAGTAAACTGTTAATGCTTGTTCATTAATCTGAGTTTGACTTATTTATTGGCAATAAAGATCTATATTGTAAGTGTAAATAAGGGCATGCAGTATATAAAGGCAAGGATAGTCAAGACCAGCAAGGGGCAGAAGTCCTGTGGTATCTTCCCATGGATATTCCCCTCTTAACAGACCTGTCCTTCACAGCTCTTCTGTGACTCATTTTTGCTTACTCTTGGCTGTTTCTAAGGGGTTAATGGACAGACAGCTAAGTTGTGACTTCACTCTTTTTTTTTTTTTAAATTTAATTTATTTATTTATTTTACAGAGACAGTAAGTCAGAGAGAGGGATAGACAGGGACAGACAGACAGGAATGGAGAGAGATGAGAAGCATCAATCATTAGTTTTTCATTGCATGTTGCAACATCTTAGTTGTTCATTGATTACTCTCTCATACGTGCCTTGACTGTGGGCATTCAGCAGTCCGAGTAACCCCTTGCTGGAGCCAGTGACCTTGGGTTCAAGCTGGTGGGCTTTTTGCTCAAACCAGATGAGCCTGCGCTCAAGCTGGCGAGCCGGGGTCTCGAACCTGGGTCCTCTGCATCCCAGTCCGACACTCTATCCACTGTGCCACCGCCTGGTCAGGCTGTGACTTCACTCTTAAGAGGACTTATATTATAAAAGGGTTCCTAGATGTTGGAAAAAAACTTCCAAGGAATTAGGTTAAAATCATAGTCTGACAAGTGGTGTTAAAGCAGATATGTTCAGAGGTTAGCATAGCACCGAAGGAGAAGGAGCCAGCACCACTTAGAAGTGGCCCGGGAAGATGGCTTAAATAACTCCATCAATTACAATTAATATTAATAAAGTGTATTATTTGAAAAATGTTCATAAAGATAAATACCAGGTAAATGAAGCTTAGGATCTAGTAAGTCTCAGATTGTTTTATTTCCTTCTGTTTACATGGGAAGATCATGGGTCACTGGGCTGGCTCTTTTCCCCTTGTTTTGCTGTTCATCATGGTCCGAAGCAATGTAACCAAGATTATTCTTATTCTTATCCATGATGAAAATGAAGATGAAGGACATTATATGCATAAAGGATGTATTATTTGGTCTGCAAAATTACTGAATTCTTGATTTAGCTAAATGTCTTCTAATAGGAGTTTAACTGCATTCCAGTGAATAATAAAGGTGGAAACATTATAAAAACCAAATTTTATTAAATCAAGGGTTTCATAAAAAAAAAAAAAAATGAAACAAAGAAAAAGACCATGTATGTAAACTTTGAACTTGATTAGAAGAACAGCTTGTGCCTGTGGCTAAAATAAGGTAGAGCAAAGCAAAAATTAGATTCAATTGAAAGATCATAAACAGGAAAAATTCTTTGTAGACATTAAGCCCAAGAGTAAATCATTGAGATGAGGAAGAAAATACAAGTGTCTGAGTGTCAAAAAAGTGGACCATGGAGCTGTGTGAACACAGACATTAATACATATTACTTAAAAGCATATGATAGTTAATATTTTGAGGATGCTGATAGTTTTTATTGTACAACCTCCACTCGAAGCCCTAATATGAGAAGGGAACTGGGCAAGGGGGAGGGAGAGGTTTACCAAAAAAGGAAAATAAAATATGAGAGGAAAAAACAAAAGAAACCCTAATATGAAACAATGAACATAAATTACAGTGTAGGCCACAGCATAGACATTTCTGAAAACCAACACCTGTTTTGCTATAAATTATTTCTAAAGAATTCTTTCATTATTTTTTTCTCTCATACTGTCACCCTCTGTTTTATACCTCTTTGAATGAGAATTTTTAGAAAAAACAATCTAAACCTGCCATTTTCATTACTTCCTAATTCTCTCTTTATCTGCCACTGATCTTTTGAAACCGATCTACCAAAAGTTTCAGTGAATGATGTTAGTGAGGAAATTCAACAGCCTCTTCTCAAGCTATCCTGCGGGGACCTTTTTGGAATACCCACAGAACTGACCAAACATTTCCCAACTTCCATGATACTGCATTTTCATCCTCGGTCAATGTTCTTATTTAAAAACTTCTCTATAATTGGCTCTTCTTGCTTCATTTACCTTTCAAATGTAGATATCTTTAAGAAATATTTTTAACTTTTTCTCTTTTATACAAATAAACATTTGTTGCAAATGAATTAGAAAATTTTAAGAACAAAAAGAAAATATAAAAAATGGTAATTCCAAAAGTAAGAGTGAACTATTAGCAATTTGGTCAATACTCCTGCAGACTGCATTTTATGTATACACATATATAGGTAAGAAAAAAAGAGCTCATATTCTTTATATATTTTATTTTCCTTCTTTTCCAAGTGATAGGAGGGGGATAGAGAGACAGACTCTTGCATGCGCCTTGATAGAGATCCACCCGGCACCCCTTGCCTGGGGCCGATGTTCTGCCCATCTGGAGCCATGCTCCGGGAGGGGAGATAGAGAGAGAGAAGGGGGGAGAAGCAGATTGTTGCTTTTCCTGTGAGCCCTGACTGGGTATTGAACCTGGGACATCCACACGTCGAGCAATACTTTACCACTGAGCCAACCTGTCAGGGCTTATTATGTATTTTAAAACCCTGCCTGAAAAAACTGAATGAAAAAGACAGTTCTACAATAATGGAAACTTCAATACTCCACTTTCAACATACAACAGAACAACCACAGAGCTCAATAAGAAACTAGAAACTCAAACAACACTGGAAACCAGTTAGACCTAACAGACCTATGGAACTCTTCATCTGAGAGATTCAAGTAATTTATACACACTTCTAAAGAGCACATGAAACATGCCAGGACCATATGATGCTTAAAATTTAACAAAAATGATAAATCTAAACAATGAAATCATACAAAGTATTTTTTTCTAATAAAAGTGGAATGAGCCTGACCAGGTGGTGGCACAGTGAATACAACATCTGACTAAAATGCAGAGGACCCAGGTTTGACACCCCTAGGTCACCAGCTTGAGCGCAGGCTCATCTGGTTTGAGCAAGACTCGCCATCTTGAGCCCAAGGTCACTGGCTTGAGCAAGGGGTCACTCAGTCTGCTGTAGCCCTGGTCAAGGCACATATGAGAAAGTAATCAATGAACAACTAAGGTGCCACAACGAAGAACTGATACTTGTCATCTCTCTCCCTTCCTGTTTGTCTGTCCCTCTCTCTGTCTGTCACCCCCCCAAAAAAAAGTGGGATGAAACTAGAAATAACAGGGAAAGCTAGAAAATTCACCAACATGTAGAAATTAAACATCTTGTTTGAGAGAGAGAGAGAGAGAGAAGCATCAACTTGTAGCTGCTTTCACTTTAGTTGTACATTGACTGCTTTTCATATGTACCTTGACCGAGGATCGAACCTTAGGCCCAAGTTGAGCCAGTGACCCCTTGCTGAAGCCAGAGACTTCTGTGCTCAAGCGGATGAGTCTGTGCAGTTTAGAACTGGGGAACCTCAGGGTTCCGGGCTGACGCTTTATCCACAGTGCCACCACTGGTCAGGTTAAACAACACACTCTTAAATAACTAATGGATCAAAGAAGAAATCACAAGTTAAACTAGAAAATACCTTGAGAAGAATAAAAATGAAAATACAACATACTAAAAAATAAAAGTACTGCTAACTAGGAAATTTATTGCTGTGATTGTGTGTATTAAAAAAGATCTCAAATTAATAGCTTAATTATATACAATTAAGGAGCCAGAGCAAACTAAACTTAAATCTAGCACAAGCGAGGAAGTAATAAGACTAGAGTGAAGATAAAACAGAGACTAGAATAACAGCAGAGAAATATCAATGAAGACAAAAGCTGGTTCTTTGAAAATATCAACAAAGTTGATAAACCTTTAGCTAGTTTGATTATAAAAAAAGAGAGAAGTCTTAAATTACTAAAATAAGATATGAATCGGCCCTTGTTGGTAGTATAGTGGATAGAGTGTCATCTCAGTGTATGGATGTCTTGGGTTCAATTCCCAGTCAAGGCACACTGGAGAAGTGACCATCTGCTTCTCCACCCCCCCATCTCTTCCCCTCCTACAGCCATGGCTTGATTGGTTCTAGGGCATGGGTCCAGATGCTGAGAAGGGCTCCATGGAGCCCCTGCCTCAGGTGCTAAAAATAGCTCAGTTGCCAAGCAACAGCCCAAGATGGGCAGAGCATTGCTGCCCAGTAGGGGGCTTGCAGGGTGGATCCCGGGTGGGGTACATGTGGTAGTCTGTCTCTTTGTCTCCCCTCCTCTCATTTGGAAAAGAAAAAGAAAAAAAGAGGCTATAATAAGAGATAAAGGACACTACATCATGATAAAGGGAGCAATCCAACAAGAAGATATAACGCTTATATACATTTATGAACCCATCTTAGGAGCACCTAAATATGTAAAGCAAATCTTGATGAACATAAAGGAAGAGACTGACAGTCATAGTAGAGGATTTTAACACCCTACTGACATTAATGGATAGATCTTCTAGATAGAAAATCAATAAGGAAATGAAGGCCTTAATTGATACACTCCACCAGATGGATTTCATTGATATCTTCAGAGCATTTCATCCCAAAGCAGCAGAATACAGGGCTCTTCAGGTTATGACAATCTTGACATATGTTTTGAGTTTATGATGCTCACTCCCATAAAAACTTAAAAAAATTGAGACGTGAGTGTTTTGGCTTATGCGTTAGCATTTACTTATGGACTATGTGGGTGAACTACAGTAGTTTGGTTGGATGCGGCAGAATAATACGCAATAACACGGCATATGAGTGAGGGAGTTGGCGTCCCCCACTATGCTTATCTATCTCCTACTACATTTATATATACCACTATGCTTATCTGGACTGTTAAAAACACAAGTGTTCCGTTTGTGTTGTTTTGTTTGGCGACTTTTTGGCCCTTAGCATGGCTCCTAAATTTAGTCTTCAGATGGCAGTGCTTTGAAGAAGAGGAGAGCCATCATGATGGTATTACAGAGCTACTATCCCATTGAGAGGAGCTGTCTGCTGAGGACCTCATTCAGCAGGTGAAGCAGCTAACTGAAGAGGAAGAGATAGAAACCCCAGAACCCAAGAGATTTACTTCCAAGGGTTTGACAGAAGGTTTTTCTATGGTAGAGGATGGGTTGGCAAAATTCCAGGCTGAGGACCCCAGTGATAACAGATTCACTGAGGTCTACAGAGCTGTTATGGATGACTTGCAATGCTCTAGAAAGGTTTAGGAAGAGAAGAAGTCATCAACCTTCCAGACTAGTCTGGAACAATTTTTTAAGAAGGTAGAGAGGATTGCAACAGATCCTGTAACTCTCTACATCAGCTGCTTCTCGAAATGAAACACCTGTAGTACAGGTAGAATCATCTCCAACGTCTACTGTATGTTTGGGCAATCCTGATTCACCTGAACCAGTATCTCCAGCACCTTTGCAGTTTCTCTTGCCTCTTCAGCCTCTCATCCCCCCAATAGGCAACTGTCTCCCACCTTGCAATGCCCCTTCCAGTATGCAAGCCAACAGGAATAAAAATAAGGAAATTTTTTTTTTTTTTTTTTTACAGAGACAGAGAGAAAGTCAGAGAGAGGGATGGATAAGGATAGACAGACAGGAACGGAGAGAGATAAAGCATCAATCATCAGTTTTTCGTTGCGACTCCTTAGTTGTTCACTGATTGCTTTCTCATATGTGCCTTGACCATGGGCCTTCAGCAGACCTAGTAACCCCTTGCTCAAGCCAGCAACCTTGGGTCCAAGCTGGTGAGCTTTTTGCTCAAGCCAGATGAGCCCACGCTCAACATGGAGACCTCGGGGTCTTGAACCGAGGTCCTCTGCATCCCAGTTCGACGCTCTATCCTCTGCGCCGCCGCCTGGTCAGGCGATAAGGAAATTTTTTTACACTCATTTTTTTCTGTTACTACAGTACAGTGTACAGTACAGTATATTTGTCCTTTTTCTTTTTCTGTGGCTTAGTTGTATTTTTATGTTCTAGATTATGATTTTACAACTGTGTTAGGATAGCTAAATGACTTAGGTTATGATGTGTTTTGACTTACACCAAAATTTGGGTTACATCACTGTCGTAGGAACGGAACTGTGTTGTAATCTGAGGACCTCCTGTATATATCACTTTTAAGTATACATGGAACATTTTGTAGGATAGACTACATGTAAGGACACAAAACAAGTCTCAATAAATTTAAGATAGAATTACCAAACATCTTCTTTGACCAAAATGGTATGAAACTAGAAAGCAAACACAAAAGAAAAAAAGAAAACAAAGAGACATGGAGGTTACACAGTATATTACTAAACAACGAATGGGTTAACAATGAAATTAAGGAAGAAATCCAAAGATATCTTGAAACAAATGAAAACGAGAACACAACAACTCCAAATCTATGGAAACATAGCAAAAGCAGTCCTAAAAGGGAAATTCATAGTATTACATGCCTTTATCATCAGACAAAAAAAAAAAAAAATCAAGTAAACAATCTAACTTTACACTTAAAGAAACTTGAAAAAGAATAACAAAGCCCAAAGTGAGTAGAAGACAGGAAATAAAGATCAGATATTACAATGAGATATCACCTCACACTTGTCAGAATGTCCATTAATAAATCAACAAACAACAAATATTGGTGCAAATGTGGAGAAAAGGGAACCCTAGTGCACTTTTGGTGGGAATGGGGATTGGTACAGCCACTGTGGAAAGCTGTATGAAGATTCCTCAAAAAATTAAAAATGGAACTGCCTTATGATCCAGTGATTCTACTTCTGGGAATTTATCTGAAGAAATCTGAAACACTAATTCAAAAGAATACATTATGCACCCCTATGTTCACTGCAGCATTATTTACAATAGCCAAGATTTGAAAGCAGCCCAAGTTCTCATCAGTGGATACGCGGAGAATACCTTTACACAATAGAATATTACTTCGCCATAAAAAAGACATGGATAGACTTGGAGACCATAATGAAGTAAGTTAGAGAAAGACAAGTGCTATATGATTTCACTTAGATGTGGAATCTAATAAAAAAAATGAACTGACAAGCAAAATAGAGACCGACTTATAGATAGAGAGCAGGCTGATCACTGTAGGGGGACTGTGGAATGGGTGTAGGGTTGAGCAGAAAAGAGAAAAAAGTGGAAAAACTCATGGAAACGGATTGCTGGGGGGGATAGAGAAGAGTGTGGGGAGAAAAATGATGGAAGGAGACTTGACTTGGGGAAGTGAACACAAAATACAGTGTACAAATGATATGTTGTAGAACTGTGCACCTGAAACCAGTATAATTTTGTTAATCAGTGTCACCCTAATAAATGCAGTAAGAAAAAAAAGAGAAAAGATTTATAATGGGTAGCTTGAAGTCTTCTGCCAATTCTGAGTTGTACTCACAAGCAGTTTCTGTTGACTATTTTCTCCAGTGGGGTAATACTTTCCTGTTTCTTTGTATGTTTCTGTTTTTTGAAACAGGCAATTTTAGATAAAATATAGTAGCAACTCTGGGTATCAGCTCCACCCACCCCAACCACAGGGTTTGTCATTTCTTTGTTTAGTGTTTGGCTGAGTTGCTTTAGTTGGCTCCTTTGATGTTACTTCTCAGGAAAGCACAGCTTTGGGAATGCCCAGTCACTGGGATGACACTACATTGTCAGCTCTCTTGGTCTCTTTCCCTGACCACAAGGTGTTAAGTTCCACTAACTGCCAGTTAGTTGACTGCCTGTTGTTTTCAAGAATGCCCTGGGACATAAATTGCTCTAGAGTAGTGGTTTTCAGCACCAGTCCATGGACCTTGCGGTTGAAAACTACTGCTCTAGATAACAATACAATTAAATTTGAGCTCCTCACACCTTGCCCTAGCCTGTCTCTCCTTGTCTGTATATCACTACCCACAGGGCAGTACTTCCAGAATATTTTAAAAAGTGTCAGGAAGCCAAGAAATTTTCATTAGGACATTCCTATAATATAAGGCTCAGAGGATAGGGTCATATCTACTTCCTGTAAAGTAAAAGGGACTAGTTCAGATAATAAAATAAAATACTTATGATATCATTTGAAGTAACTAAGCATTGTCAATTTATGAACTAAAATTATGCAATTATAGCTTTTGTATTTTTGCTTCTCATTTTATTTTTTCAGCTTTTTATTTTATTGTTGTTGTCACTGATGGCATCATGACTCCATTATGTGGCCCTCTTTATTATAAACTTTAATTAGTTTCACTTTTTTGCCCAATTTAAAACTTTAATACCACCAAAAACTAACATGTTGGATAAAATAATTATTCTACTAATAATTTGACTAATGACATTAAAAAAACTTAACTGTTTTCCTTCTTCCTCCTTAGAAAACCGGATACACAAAACAACTATTTCTTAGATAAATATATACATATAAAAGTTTAATTGTACTTGTGTCACAAGGATTGAAACAATAAGTGCACAGAACAAAGGAGGCTGATAATTAAAATCAGGAAAACATATTACCAACTCTGAAAAACAGGCTTTTCAGCCCCAATATTTGTTTTTTAAACTAACCCCCCCCAAATACACAAAGCAACTCACGTTCCATGCGCTCAAACATTACTGAAAAGAGGAAGTCTCGAGGTGTCATGTAATGTTCTCCTTCATGTTCCAGTGAAGAAAACTGCATGAAGCGCTGTTTACGAAGAGATAACCTCGCCATCATCTTCCCATAGTCACCATTTTTCTAAAAGACAAAGATATGGCAATATAAGATTTCTTTCAGTATTATTCCTCAACTCAGTTCCTTCTCAAGCAATCTTATAATTAGTGAGTAAATTTGTAGAATGATGTAAGGGAATAGGAAGTGCCAGAAGAAATACAAACAAGATAAGAAAATGCTAAGGAATAATGTTTTAGACAGGACAGTCAGAGAAGGCCTCTTTAAAGAGGTGACATTAAGGAGCCAAAATGAGTTGCAGGTACTGAGCTGTGGAGCTCTCAGGAGAAAGAGTGTGTTCAAGGAACAATGGCTGAAGATACGATTAGAGAGATAGGTGGGCAACAGATCTGGTAGAGTTGTGCTTTCATAAAGATAAAATATAGCGTATGTGGCACATTGCTCTGTTTTGAAAAATATATTTATGTCATAGGTGGAAAGTGTTAAAAGAACAAGAGTGGGTAAAATATTATTAATGTAGCAGTCTGAGTCTATAGTCCAGGCAGTGGGACTTAGATCTTGACCCAAATGCTGATAGAGACAATACTGAAATATTTATTGCTAACCTTTCATTGGGCACTTACTATGTATGAGGCATTGTAGTAATTAAGCACATGGATTATTTAGTTAGTCCTCACAATAACTGAACAACAGATAGTACATTAGATAAGAAGCTATAAAGTAAATGGCAGAATCAGGATAAAAAAACAGGCATATCTAACTTAAAAGTGCCACAATATCTTTTTTTTAAAATTAATTTTACTAGGGTGACATCAATAAATCAGGGTACATATGTTCAAAGAAAACATGTCCAAGATATCTTGTCAATCAATTATGTTGCATACCCATCACCCAAAGTCAGACTGTCCTCCGTCACCTTCTATCTAGTTTTCTTTGTGCCCCTCCCCCTCCCTTCCTTCCCCCCCCAACCACCACACTCTTATCAATGTCTCTTAGTCTCGTTTTTATGTCCCACTTATGTATGGAATAATATAGTTCTTGGTTTTTTCTGATTTACTTATTTCACTTCGTATAATGTTATCAAGATCCCACCATTTTGTTGTAAATGATCCGATGTCATCATTTCTTATGGCTGAGTAGTATTCCATAGTGTATATGTGCCACATCTTCTTTATCCAGTCTTCTATTAAAGGGCTTTATGGTTGTTTCCATGTCTTGGCCACTGTGAACAATGCGGCAATGAACATGGGGCTGCATGTGTCTTTACGTATCAATGTTTCTGAGTTTTTGGGGTATATACCCAGTAGAGGGATTGCTGGGTCATAAGGTAGTTCTATTTTCAGTTTTTTGAGGAACTTTCTTCCATAATGGTTTTACTATTTTACATTCCCACCAACACTGAATGAGGGTTCCGTTTTCTCCACAGCCTCTACAACATTTGCTATTACCTGTCTTGTTAATAATAGCTAATCTAACAAGTGTGAGGTGGTATCTCATTGCAGCTTTGATTTGCATTTCTTTAATAACTAATGAAGATGAAAATCTTTTCATATATCTGTTGGCCATTTGTGTTTCTTCCTGAGAGAAGTGTCTGTTCAGGTCCTCTTCCCATTTTTTTATTGGATTGTTTGTTTGTTTGTTGTTGAGTTTTATAAGTTCTTTGTATATTTTGGATATTAGGCCCTTATCTGAGCTGTTGTTTGAAATATCATTTCCCATTTAGTTGTCTGTTTATTTTGTTGTCAGTTTCTCTTGCTGAGCAAAAACTTCTTAGTCTGATGTAGTCCCATTCATTTATTTTTGCCTTCACTTCCCTTGCCTCTGGAGTCAAATTCATAAAATGCTCTTTAAAACCAAGGTCCATGAGTTTAGAACCTATGACTTCTTCTATGTACTTTATTGTTTCAGGTCTTATATTTAGGTCTTTGATCCATTTTGAAATAATTTTAGTACAGGGGAACAAACTATAGTTGGTTTCATTCTTTTGCATGTGGCTTTCCAGTCTTCCCAGCACCATTTGTTGAAGAGGCTTTCTTTTCTCCACTGTGTGTTGTTGGCCCCTTTATCAAAAATTATTTGATTATATATATGTGGTTTTATTTCTGGACTTTCTATTCTGTTCTATTGGTCTGAGTGTCTATTTTTTCTGCCAATACCATGCTGTTTTGATTGTCGTGGCCCTAGAATATAGTTTGAAGTCAGGAGTTATAATGCCCCCAGCTTCATTCTTTTTCTTTAGGATTGCTTTGGCTATTCGGGGTTTTTTATAGTTCCATATAAATCTGATGATTTTTTGTTCCATTTTTTAAAAAAGTGTCATTGGAACCTTGATGGGAATTGCATTAAATTTGTATATTGCTTTGGGTAATATGGCCATCTTGATTTATTCTTCCTATCCAAGAACAAGGAATATTCTTCCATCTCATTGTATCTTTTTCGATTTCCCTTAACAATGGGTTTGTAGTTTTCATTATATAAGTCCTTTACATTCTTTGTTATGTTTATTCCTAGGTATTTTATTTCTTTTGTTGCAATCGTGAAGGGGATTAATTTTTTGAGTTCATTCTCAAATGTTTCATTGTTGGCATATAGAAAGGCTATGGACTTTTGTATGTTAATTTTGTATCCTGCGACCTTATTGTATTGGCTTATTGTTTCTAGTAGTCTTTTTGTAGATTCTTTGGGGTTTTCGATGTATAGGATCATATCATCTGCAAAAAGTGATATCTTTACTTCTTCTTTTCTGATATGGATACCTTTTATTTCTTTGCCTTGTCTGATTGCTCTGGCTAGAACCTCTAGCAACACATAAATAAGAGTGGAGAGAGTGAACAACCCTGTCTTGTTCCTGAGTTAAGGGGGAAAGCCTTCAGTTTTGTGCCATTTTATATGATGTTAGCTGATGGTTTATCATATATGGCCTTTATCATGTTGAGATATTTTCCTTCTATACCCATTTTATTGAGAGTCTTAAACATAAAATTGTGTTGTATTTTATCGAATGCCTTTTCTGCATCTATTGATAAGATCATGTGGTTTTTGTTCTTTGTTTTGTTGATATGGTGTATTATGTTAACTGTTTTATATATGTTGAACCATCCTTGAGATTCTGGGATGAATCCCACTTGATCGTGATGTATTATTTTTTTAATATGTTGTTGTATTCGATTTGCTAGTATTTTGTTTAGTATTATAGCATCTGTATTCATTAGAGATATTGGTCTGTAGTTTTCTTTTTTTGTGCCGTCCTTGCCCGGTTTCGGTATGAGGGTTACGTTGGCCTCATAAAATGTGTTTGGAAGTATTGCTTCTTCTTCAATTTTTTGGAAGACTTTAAGTAGAATAGGAACCAAGTTTTCTTTGAATGTTTGATAGAATTCGCTAGTATAACCGTCTGGGCCTGGACTTTTTTTTAGGGAGGTTTAAATAGTTTTTTTCTATTTCTTCCCTACTAATTGGTTTGTTTAGGCTTTCTGCTTCTTCTTCACTCAGTCTAGGGAGGTTATATTGTTATAGGAATTTATCCATTTCTTCTAGATTGTTGAATTTAGTGGCATAAAGTTTTTCATAGTATTCTACAATAATACTTTGTATATCTATGATGTCCGTGGTGATTTCTCCTCTTTCATTTCGAATTTTGTTTATATGAGTTCTTTCTCTTTTTTCCTTGGTAAGTCTTGCCAAGGGTTTGTCAATTTTGTTGATCTTTTCAAAGAACCAGCTCCTTGTTCTATTAATTTTTTCTATAGTTTTTCTGTTCTCTATTTCATTTATTTTTGCTCTGATTTTTTTTTTTCTTTTCCATTTTTCTGAAGCTGGAAACAGGGAGAGACAGTCAGACAGACTCCTGCATGCGCCCAACCGGGATCCACCCGGCACGCCCACCAGGGGCGATGCTCTGCCCATCCTGGGTGTCGCCATGTTGCGACCAGAGCCACTCTAGCGCCTGAGGCAGAGGCCACAGAGCCATCCCCAGTGCCCGGGCCATCTTTGCTCCAATGGAGCCTTGGCTGCGGGAGGGGAAGAGAGAGACAGAGAGGAAAGCACGGCGGAGGGATGGAGAAGCAAATGGGTGCTTCTCCTGTGTGCCCTGGCCGGGAATCGAACCCGGGTGCTCCGCACGCTAGGCCGACGCTCTACCGCTGAGCCAACCGGCCAGGGCGCTCTGATTTTTATTATCTCCTTTCTTCGGCTGGTTTTGGGTTGTCTTTGTTCTTCTTTTTCCAGTTCCTTAAGGTGTGAAGTTAAGTGGTTCATTTGGGCTCTCTCTTGTTTGTTCATATAGGCCTGAAGTGATATGACCTTCCCTCTTATCACTGCTTTTGCTGCATCCCGTAGATTCTG
The DNA here is from genome assembly GCF_036850765.1 of Saccopteryx bilineata. NCBI lineage: Eukaryota > Metazoa > Chordata > Mammalia > Chiroptera > Emballonuridae > Saccopteryx > Saccopteryx bilineata. The sequence continues at coordinate 193,033,705 of NC_089491.1, forward strand.
ATATGTTGTATTGTCATTTTCATTTGTCTGTATATACCTTTTGATCTCTGTGCTTATTTCTTCTTTGACCCATTCATTTTTTAAAAGTATGTTGTTAGTTTCCACATTTTTGTGGGGGTTTTTTCCTCTCTTTTGAGTTGAATTCTAGTTTCAAGGATTTATGATCAGAAAATATGCTTGGTACAACTTCGATTTTTCTGAATTGGCTGATGTTGTTTTTGTGGCCCAACATATCGTCAATTCTTGAGAATGATCCATGTACACTGGAGAAAAATGTATACTCTGTCACTTTGGGATGAAACGTCCTGTAGATGTCTATCATATCCAGGTGCTCTAGTGTTTTGTTTAAGGCCAATATATCTTTATTGATTCTCTGTTTGGATGACCGATCTAGAGCCGTCAGTGGTGTAATGAGATATCCAAGTATGATTGTATTATATTTTTGTCAGTTTTTTTGTTTTAAGGTCAATAAGTAGCTGTCTTATATATTTTGGTGCTCCTTGGTTTGGTGTATATATATTAAGAATTGTTATGTCTTCTTGATTCAGCATCCCCTTAATCATTATGAAATGACCATTTTTGTCTCTGAGTACTTTTGCTGTCTTGTAGTCAGCATTATCAGATATGAGTATTGCTACGCCTGCTTTTTTTTTGGATGTTATTTGCTCGGAGTATTGTTTTCCAGCCTTTCACTTTGAATTTGTTTTTATCCTTGTTGCTTAGATGAGTTTCTTGTAGGCAGCATACAGTTGGATTTTCTTTTTTAATCCATTCTGCTACTCTGTGCCTTTTTATTGGTGAGTTTAATCCGTTTACATTTAGTGTAATTATTGATGCTTGTGAGTTCCCTATTGCCATTTTATACATTGCTTTCTGTTAGTTTTGTGTCTTGTTTGATTCTTCTGTTTCGTTTTTCTACCTTTTGTTTTTGTTTGGTTGTATTCCATACATCTTTCCTCTGTTGCTATCTTTTTTAAATCATGTGCTTCTGTGGTGGTTTTTTCAATGGTGGTTACCATTAAGTAATGAAAAGGGTTCCTACCCTGTTCATTGTAGTGCACTATCTTGTGAGTACTTTTGCACTCCATCGTCCTTTGCTACTGTTAATTTCCGTCCTGTCCCTTTTTGTAGTTGTTGTCACAGTTTAAATTTGGTTTTATTGTGTTCTTGGTGGAACCTTTACTTGTGGTTTTGTTTTGTTCTTTGTATCTGGTTGGAAAACCCCCTTTAGTAATTCCTGGAGTGGGGTTTTTCTGATGATAAATTCCCTCATCTTTTCTGTATCTGTGAATGTTCTTATTTCTCCTTCGTATTTGAAGGATAGCTTTGATGGGTATAGTATTCGTGGCTGAAAGTTCCTCTCTTTCAGGACTTTTTGTGCCAATTTCATTATGATGTGCCTTGGAGTAGGTTTGTTGGAGTTAAGAAAACTCGGAGTTCTATTTGCTTCTTGAATTTGAGGCTTTAGTTCTTTCCACAGGCTTGGGAAGTTCTCATCTATTATTTGTTTGAATATGTTCTCCATTGCATTTTCTTTCTCTTCTCCTTCTGATATACCTATTATTCTTATGTTATTCTTTTTGATGGAGTCAGACAATTCCTGTAGGGCTTTCTCATTTTTAAAAATTTTTGAGTCTCTTTCTTCTTCTCTCTGTTGTGCCTCAAGTTGCTTGTCTTCTATTTCACTAATCCTACTTCTATCTGGCCCGTTCTATTAGCTAAGCTTGTTACCTCGTTTTTTAGCTCGTGAATTGAGTTTTTCATCTGTGTTTGATTTGTTTTTATAGTTTCAATTTCCTTGGTAATATATTCTTTGTGTTCATTGAGTTGTTTTCTGAGCTCCCTAAATTGCCTTTCTGTGTTTTCTTGTATATATCTGAGTATTTTTAGGATTTCTATTTTAAATTCTCTGTCATTTAGCTCCAAGGTTTCCAATATATTAAATTTTTTCTCCATAGATTTTTCCTCATCTATCTGTGCTACCTCTCTGTCTTTTGTATGCATGATATTCGATTTCTTTTCCTTAATGGCATCTTCGTGTTTAGTGTGGAACTTCTGGAGGCTCCAAGGATAGATTTTTTGTCTCTGGTTGAAGATCTTGTTGAATTTTTGGGGAGATTTATTGATATCTCTCCTTATGGCGCCATTTCTCTGATGTCATCCAAAAGTGCCTCAATTTCTTAACTAGCACACATGGCTGGGCACTGTGTCCTAGGCAGACCAGACAAAGACGACATACTAGTCAACACAGACACTATGGTCAATACAGTGATCATGACACAGAACACAAGTGTTATCTGTGAAGTCCAACAGCACACTCTTACCCTAGACAACTTTCCTTAAGGTACTGCCTTAATTTAAACAACATTCTTCCTTGGATGTATCACTCCCATTTCACACTCCCTACTGATCTATTATTCACCCTGACACACAGGTGATGTTCACACAGGTGATGTTCACACTAGAACTGAAATGGGTAAACAAATTCTGGTTGCTCAAACCTCTCCAGATTTAAAGCTCCTTTTTGGCTGATTTAAGTTCTCTCTCCTAATTTGACAGCAACTTCTTTGAGCAGACAGTTTTATACCTCTTTTGTGTTTTGTGCAGTGCCTACTAGAAAACTGGACATGTATGGGAACACATTAATACTACAATGAACAGTACCCTGTCTTTTCTAGAACTTGTCTATTCGTGTTTTTAAATTTCTTTCCTCTTAAATTACTAATAAAAGTCCTTTGAGGGGCATGTTTTAATTACGAGTCCACACTCAACCTACCAATCAGAAAATTGAAATTTATTAATACTTTCTGAACCTTCTATACATGAGGCAGATATATTATCATTTTATTTAACAAGTTAATATTAAGCATCTATAGCAAAACAGTAATAAACAAAACGAACATTAATTCCTATTAGAATGTCCAAAGTGCTTTGGCCGTAAATTTACAGAAAGTATTTGATGGGACAGGGAAGACAGGTGGGTAAGGGTCTTCTCAGTAAATGCCATAGCACTGGCAAAGTTCTGATAAGAGAGAGAGAGCACAGTATATTAGAACTGAAAGAAGTTCAACATGGGCATAAACATTAACTTAGAGAATATTACACAAATGTTAACATGTAGTCTTTTAAAAACCTACATGTGGTGGTTTAAAATTGGGAGGGATATCTTGGCAGCAAAGGTCCCTGTTAAGGAGCGAGGGGTCCCAGCCCAAGGTTCCAGTGCCAGGAAGAGAATCCCCACAACTTCTGGTTGTGAAAACCAGTGGGGATTGTGGATGAGAGAGACAGAGCATACTGGAGTCCCAAGAACTCCTCTTAAAGGGCCACATGGACTTACTCAGACTCAAACTCTTTGAGCTCCAGCACTGAGAAGGAGCTTGAAAAGAACCAGAGACACATAGGAAGAAACTGGATTGTCAGGCATCAAGGTGAGGATGGGGGACAGTTTTCTTCCAGATAAAAGTGCTGGCAGAAGCCATTGCTCCCTTGATGAGTACCCCTGCCCCCAGAGTTGGCAGGCAGGTACCACTTCTGAGTTTCCATTAACTTGGCTCACACTGTGTACCCCACCCAGGTGATTCTGAGACCACACCCCATACAACCTGCAGGCTACCTATGCTGTTTGCAGTGGCTTTTCAGTACAATGGTCTCTCTTATCTCACGCTTCAGAGATTCCTAAATCAAACAAGCAGCATCTGGCCTCTGTGTACCCTGTACCTCTTGTTAAGTAGCTCCAGGCCTGGCATTAGTAGCAACTGGCCTTGGTTCACAGTTCGGCCTCTCCTGGTCACCTCCCTAGCCCAGCACTAGTAGCAGCCACCTGCAACCCCTTTGTAGCTCATGCTGGGTGCCCCCAGGCAGGGAACAGGCAGTGGTTGACCTCGCACATCCCGGGAGGTCCCAGAGCCAGTGCAACTATTGGACAGTTTCAGAGTCAGGCAGGAACAAATGACAACCCTACCACCTCCAAGAGTGACATACTCAAGAGGTAAACCTAGAGAACAGCAAAGCCCCTCTGAAGCAAGTCCTGCTCCATAGGGTCAACTCCTGCACAGCAGTTCCTCTGCTGTAGTTGCAGCCAGTCCTTGCAGCCCACAGTCCTGAGGGTGGGGGGGTAACACCTCCAAGTGACGCCAAAAGCAATAAAGGCTCAACTACAACAGGACAGTGCACACAGCCCACTCACGGGTGCACCTGGAGCGCCCAACCTGGAGGCTGTGCCTCACAGCCCTATGAGACATGTTAGTACACAAGGCCACTCTACCAAGTTTGGAAGACAAAGAAGTTCTACCTAATATACAGAAGCAGCCAAAATGTGGAGACAAAAACATGTCCCCAAATGAAAGAACAGAAAAAATCTCAAGAAACTGAACTAAACAAAATGGAGGTCAGCAATCTAACAGATACAGAGTTCAAAACAAGAGTCTTGTTCTTTTTTATGGTTTCTATTTTATTTTATTGATTTTAGTTTATTGTGTTTACATAGATTCTAGTGTTGCCCTGAATGCATCCCCCCTCCCCCGTATTCCCCTCAACATCCCCCTTGCCCCCCCTCCCCATAGCGTTCTCCCATCATTCCTTCAGATTTATCCCATCCTATCATCCCCTTTCCCTCTGTTCTCTTTTCCTCTGGTCCCTTTGAAACCTCCTCTGTCTCAATTCCATTCCTCAGCTCACATTGTTCCTTGGATTCCTCAAATGAGTAAGGTCATATGATATTTTTCTTTCTCTGCCTGGCTTATTTCACTTAACATAATAGTTTTCAGGTCTATCCATGTTGTCGCAAAAGGTAAAATTTCCTTCTTTTTCATGGCCCCATAGTATTCCATCGTGTATATGTACTACTACTGCTTTTTAATCCACTTGTCCACTGATGGACTCTTGCGCCGTTTCCAGACTTTCGCTGTTGTGAACAATGCTGCCATAAATATAAGGGAGCATTTCTCTTTTTGAAACAGTGCTATGGTGTTCTTGGGGTATATACTTAAAAGTGGGATGACTGGGTCAAAAGGCAGTTTGATTCTTAATATTTTGAGGAATCTCCATACTGTTTTCCACAGTAGCTGCACCAGTCTGCATTCCCACCAGCAGTGCAGGAGGGTTACCTTTTCTCCACATCCTTGCCATCCCTTATTCTGTGTTGTTTTGTTGATGAGCACCATTCTGACTGGTGTGAGGTGGTATTTCATTGTGGTTTTAATTTGCATTTCTCTAATGATAAGTGATGTTGAGCATTTTATCATCTGTCTATAGGTCATCTGTATGTCCTCTTTGGAGAAGTGTCTATTCATTTCTTTTGCCCCATTTTTTGATTGGATTATTTATCTTCCTGGTATTGAGTTTTACAAGTTCTTTATAAATTTTGGTTATTAACCCCTTATCAGACATATTGTTGAATATATTCTCCCACTGCATAGTTTGTCTTTTTATTCTGTTCTTATTGTCTTTACTGTGCAAAAGCTTTTTAGTTTGATATAGTCCCATTTGTTTATCTTGTCTTTTATGCCCGTGGAGAAGTATTGCTGCGGGAGATGTCGGGGAGCTTACTGCCTATGTTTTCTTCTAAGATATTTATGGTTTCACAGCTTACATTTAAATGTTTTATCCATTTTGAGTTTATTTTTGTGAATGGTGTAAGTTGGTGGTCTAGTTTCATTTTTTTGCAGGTAGCTGTCCAATTTTCCCAACACCATTTGTTAAAGAAGCTGTCTTTATACCATGTGTGCTCTTACCTCCTTTGTCAAATAAGTTGTCCATAAAGGTGTGGGTTTATTTCTGGGTTCTCTGTTCTGTTCCATTAATCTATATGCTTGTTCTTATGCCAGTTCCAAGCTGTTTTGAGTACAATGGCCTTGTAGTATTTTTTTTTTTTTTTTTTTTACAGGGACAGAGAGAGAGTCAGAGAGAGGGAAAGATAGGGACAGATAGGAACGGAGAGAGATGAGAAGCATCAATCATCAGTTTTTCATTGAGACACCTTAGTTGTTCATTGATTGCTTTCTCATATGTGTCTTGACTATGGGCCTTCAACAGACTGAGTAACCTCTTGCTCGAGCCAGTGACCTTGGGTCCAAGGCGGTGAGCTTTGCTCAAGCCAGATGAGCCCACACTCAAGCTGGCGACCTCGGGGTCTTGAACCTGGGTCCTCTGCATCCCAGTCCGATGCTCTATCCTCTGTGCCACCATCTGGTCAGGCCTTGTAGTATAACTTGATATCAGGAAGTGTAATACCTCCCACTTTATTTTTCCTTTTCAAGTTTGCAGAGGCTATTCATGTTCTTTTTTGGTTCCATATAAATTTTTGGAATATATGTTTTATATCTTTGAAATATGTCATTGGTATTTTAATTGGTATTGCATTGAATTTATAATTGCTTTGGGTAATACAGACATTTTAATGATGTTTATTCTTCCTATCCACGAGCACGGTATATGCTTCCACTTGCTTGTTCTTCCTTGATTTCTTTATCAATGTTTTATAATTTTCCAAGTCCAAATCTTTAATCTCCTTGGTTAAATTTATTCCTAGGTACTTTATTTTTTTTGGTTGCAATTGTGAAGTGGACTGTTTTCTTAATTTCTCTTTCTGACATTTCATTGTTGGTGTATAAAAATGCCTCTGATTTCTGAGTATTAATTTTATATTCTCCCACCTTGTTGAATAAATTTGTCAGGTCCAGTAGTTTTTTTTTTTATTTTATTTATTTTATTTATTAATTTTTAGAGAGAGAGGAGAGAGAGAGAGAGAAGGGGAGGGAGGAGCAGGAAGCATCAACTCCCATATGTGCCTTGACCGGGCAAGCCCAAGGTTTCGAACCGGCAACTTCAGTGTTCCAGGTCGACGCTTTATCCCACTGCGCCACCACAGGTCAGGTCCAGTAGTTTTTGACTGAGACTTCAGGGTTTTCTATATACAGTATCATATCATCTACAAATAATGATAGTTTTACTTCTTCTTTTCCAATTTGGATGCCTTTTATTTTTTCTTCTTGTCTGATTGCTGTGGCTAGGACTTCCAAAACTATGTTGAATAAGAGTGGTGAAAGGGGGCACCCCTGCCTTGTTCCTGATCTTAAGGGGATTGTTTCTAAATTTTGTCCATTGAGTATGATGTTGGCTGTGGGTTTGTCATAGATGACCTTTATCATGTTGAGGTATGTTCCCTGTATTCCCACTTTGCTGAGAGTTTTATCAAATGCTTTTTCTGCATCTATTAAAATTATCATGTGGTTTTTCTCCTTCCTGTTGTTTATGTGATGAGTCACACTGATTGATTAGTGAATATTGTACCAGCCTTGCCTCCCCAGAATAAATTCCACTTGATCATGGTGTATGATTTTTTCCCCATATATTGTTGGATCTGGTTTGCTAATATTTTGTTGAGGATTTTAGCATCTAAATTCATCCAGGATATTGGCCTATAATTTTCTTTCTTTGTGTTGTCTTTGCCTGGTTTTGGAATCAGAATTATGTACGCCTCATAAAAGAAGCTTGGAAGTCTTCCTTCCTCTTGAATTGTTTGAAATAGCTTGAGAAGGATAGGAGTTAGTTCTTCTTTGAATATTTGATAAAATTCACTTGTGAAGCCATCAGGCCCAGGACTTTTCTTTGTTGGGCGTTTTTTGATAACTGTTTCAATCTCATTTGTTGTAATCAGTCTGTTTAGGTTTTCTGATTCTTCCAGATTGATTTTTGGAAGATTGTTTCAAGGAATTTGTCCATTTCATCTTGGTTGTCTAATTTTTTTGCATACAGTTCTTCATAGTATTTTCTTACAATCCTTTTTATTTCTGTTGTGTCAGTTGTTATTTCTCCACTCTCATTTCTAATTTAATTTATTTGAGTCGTCTCTCTTTTTTTCTTGGTGAGTCTGTTTAAAGATTTATCCATCTTGTTTACCTTTTCAAAGAAGCACTTCTGGTTTCACTGATCATCTGTATTGTTTCTTTAGGCCCTATGTCATTTATTTCTGTTCTGATCTTTATTATTTACTTCCTTCTACTTCCTCTGGGCTTTACTTGCTGTTCTTTTTCTAGTTCTTTTAGATGCAGGGTTAAGTTGTTTATTTGAGCTTTTTCTATCTTCTTAAGGTATGCCTGTAATGCTATGAACTTCCCTTTCAGGACTGCTTTTGCTGTGTCCGATAAATTTTGAGTTGTTGTATGCTCATTATCATCCATTTCTAGGAACTTTTTTATTTCTTCTTTGATCTCACTGTTAATCCATTCGTTATTTAATAACATGCTATTTAGTTTCCAGGTGTTTGAATATTTCTCAGTTATTCTGTTGTGGTTGATTTCTAGTTTCATGCCATTGTGATCAGAGAAAGTGCTTGATAGAATTTCAATCTTCTTAAATTTGTTGAGACTGCTTTTGTGCCCTAACATGTAGTCTATCCTAGAGAATGTACCATGAGCACTTGAAATAAATGTATAATCTGCTGCTTTAGGGTGAAAGGTTCTGAAGCTATCTATTAAATCCAGTTGATCTAGTGCTGTGAAGGCGAACCTTCTTATAAAAACCGCCCACTTTTGCAGTGTTGGTCAACTTGGTCCCTCTTGCACTGCAAAAGTGGGTGGTTTTTATAAAAAGGTTCGCCATCATGGATCCAGTGTGTCCTTTAAGTCTGCTGTTTCTTTGTTAATTTTCTTTCTTGAGAATCTATCTAGTGATATTAGTGTGGTATTGAAATCCCCTACTATTATAGTATTGCTGTTGATCTCACCCTTTATATTAATCAAAGTCTGCTTTATATATTTAGGTGCTTCTATATTAGGTATGTAGATATTTATAATGGTTATCTCTTCCTGTTAGATTACTGGTGTGCTGCTTCCTTTTGCTGCTATTACTTTTTCCAGGGGAAATATTCACTTCAGATTTGGGGAGTGACCAGCCCAGGGGTTAGGGTGGCTGTCCCTCAAAGTGTTTCTCCCTGTGCCTCCTAGATTACACTCTCTTCTTGCTACTTCGGTCCTCTCATCTCTCCCCGTCCCCTGGAGCCCTGGGTGAGTGGTTGTGAAAGAGGTTTTCTGCACGGTCCCTTTAAGAAGAATCCTGGGTCTGAGAAATCTGTCTCTTTCTCACAAACAGTATCCTGATTTGTTTCACAGCTAAATACTGTCCATATGCTTCTTCTAGACTCTGAGGTTGCAGGCTGCGGCTTTGTTCCTGAGGCCCAGGACCCTCCCCTCTCCACTGAATTCACTTCCTGCCACGCGAGTCTCTCTGGGCTGTTGTTCACTCCTGGGCTGGGCAGCCCTCTCTGCATTACCATTTTTCCTATCAGTCTCAGTGTGGCTTCTTTAGTGATCCTTGGTTAAAGAGTCCTCTTAGTTTAGTCAAAAGTTGGGTTTTTCCAGACGGTTCTTAAAATTAAGTTGTAATTCACTTTGGTTCTGGGAGGTGGAAGTTAGTACGTACGCCTACTCCATTGGCCATCTTGCCGCACCCTGTAATTAAGTCTTTTAAAAAAGACCTATCAGGCCTGACTTATGGTGCCGCAGTTGATAAAGCCTTGACCTAGAATGCTGAGGTTGCCAGCCCAAAACCCCCTGACTGCCTGGGAAAGCTCATATGGGAGTTGATGCTCTCTGCTCCTCCCTCTTCTCTCTCTCTCTCTCAAAATGTAGAAGTAATATTCGATAGTGTCAGGCACCAGCATACCCACTGGGCGCACACTCCTCGATTGGTCTTATAATAAGTCAGTTAACATATTTTGTGTGTTATATGTATTATACACTGCATTCTTACAATAAAGTAAGCTAGAGAGAGAATCATAAGGTTTGTCTGTAAGTTTTTTCAATTGTCACAGATTTCCAGAAATTTTCCAATATATTTATTGAAAAAATTGGCATATAAGTGGACCCACCCACGCAGTTCAAACCCATATTGTTCAAAAGTAATTTGTAGACCTAGTTTAGGCTTGTCATACATGCTATTACATGTCAAATAAAATTAGACTGCTGGATACAAATCTTTTCTTCCTTCTAATACTGTTAACACACACTTTTAAAAGAACTTACTTTCGGCCTGGTCTGTGGTAGCACAGTGCATAAAGTGTTGACCTGGAATGCTAGGTTGCTGGTTTCAAACTTTGTTAGAGGGAGGCTTGAAAAACTCTTTTCTACTAAACTTTGTTAGAGGGAGGCTTGAAAAACTCTTTTCTACTGCTTTCTTATCAGTGTGTAGGTTTTTTTTTTTTATTATTCTGTGATATTAAGCATTAACTCTCTCAGGAAAGTACATTATACCTTTTAGGGGGAGAGGACGAACTAACAGAGAACCTGTTCAAGGCACATACGACAACCAATCAATGAACAACTAGAGTGAAGCAACTATGAGTTGATAACTTTTTGCTCCACCCCCATCCTCTCTCTGTAAAATTAATAAATAAAACCTTGAAAAAGACCCTTACTTTTATTGTAGTCTTAGTCAGAATGAGGCATCAATAATAGGAAAAGCATCTACATAAATAATAGTTCAGCATGCTGACACAGAGGTTTGGGGATTTCAGGATATAAGGAGAAACATAATTGTAATCTCCTAGGATCAATTCCTTTCAAAAATAAAAGATATCATAAGGCTAACCACAATCTTAAGCAATTTATTTAGGGTATAAATTTCATTTTAAATATTAGTATTCATGTCTAAAATCCTTGTAAGAACAAGGGTTGTTTCAAGGCTATGGAGAGAATATCGACTGGAGAAAGTTGGAATCTCCAGGTATTATAGGATAAGCTGCATAAACCAAGTTTTCTTTTTCTTTTCCAGGGTGGGATAAAGTATTCTTCTTTTTCTCTTTTGGATTTTTGTTTTTTACTTTCAATCTATATAATAATCCACTTTAAAATAAAATCTGAGAGGTTCTTTTCTCTGTTAGTTCCTCCTCTCCCCCCAAAAGGTATAATGTACTTTCCTGAGAGAGTTAATGCTTAATAACATCACAGAGTAATAAAGAAACCCTACACACTGATAAGAAAGCAGTGGAAAAAAGTTTTTCAAGCCTTCCTCTAACAACCCAACAAACCAAAAAGAAGCACACCCAGGCATGTTGATGCTAGCTCTTAACTTCCCACTTCAAACTTGTTCTAGAAGGACTTCTGGATATTGATAATTTGGACCAAATTAAGACAACACTAGGATTGAAAACCAGTTTCTTCCACCATGTACTGGAATGAGAGAATGAAATTCTGAACCACCTTGCTGATCAGAACAAGTCTAGGAGCACCATTCACAGTATGGTCACCACACAATTGTCTAGCAAATGGCAGTCCAGTGCACTGAGGAGGGGGTATCTTTTCCTAATTTGCACACAGATTCCATATGTGCTGGGGCAATGTTGTCACTGACTATTTTACAATGTGCAGGGATGGTGCAGGCAGAGAGAAGAACACAATGTGCCCTGGAAGCTCCCATCTCATGCTACTTTCACTCCAGGCCCAATACCTGCCATTTTCCCCACCCATGCCCTCTCAAAAACACTGGCAAGTAATGGCTTGGTTGGGCAGAGAAATATACCGTATTCATGACCACACTTACCTAAAACTTAATACATATGACAGCTTTTCCCCAAAGAGGCAGGAACCCCAAAATGGGGGAGCAAAAGTGAAACCCAAAGGTCATTCTGTAGGATGGGAGAAATCTGACTTCACAGAACAGGTGGAGCAAACTGGGATATGGACACATTCCCAACTTTTGGAGAACTTGGCTTAGCTCTTTCTCCAACTCCTCAGGCAGGGGATTCACTGAAGAGTTAATATAAACTAATACCATAAAGAGTGCTCAGATCAACATGGAAAGGATATATATATTTATACTGTTTTTTGGCAAATAACGTATTTGGCAAGAATGTCTGCTTAAAACCTAATGTTCTATGCAAACCCTGTGAGAAAAATAAAAGGCAAGAGCCATAGAAAACAATAACAAAATAACATTCTGAAACAGAAAAAACCTGAAAAAGCTGATAGTTTTTATAATATCCAAGACAAAGGGGAAAGAGGACAGAAATATACCACTCACAAAAATTAGGAGATATTTCAAAATGAATATGAAGCAATAAAAAAAAGTATTTAATTTTTTTTTCTGTGTGACATAATTTATTTTTTTCTGTGAGACAGATAGCGAGAGGCACAGAGAGAGGGACAGATAGGGACAGACAGACAGGAAGGGAGAGAGATGAGAAGTATTATTCTTCGATATGGCACCTTACTTTCTCATTGATTGCTTTCTCATAAGTGCCTTGACTGGGGGACTACAGCAGAGTGAGTGACCCCTTGCTCAAGCCAGCAGCTGGTGAGCCTTGGTCAAACCAGATGAGCCCACACTCAAGCTGGCGACATTGGGGTTTTGAACCTGGGTCCTCTGTGTCCCAGTCTGACACTCTATCCCAGGGGTCCCCAAACTTTTTACACAAGGAGCCAGTTCACTGTCCCTCAGAGTGCTGGAGGGCCGGACTATAAAAAAAACTATGAACAAATCCCTATGCACACTGCACACATCTTATTTTAAAGTAAAAAAACAAAACGGAAACAAATACAATATTGAAAATAAAGAACAAGTAAATTTTTTTTTTCTGTATTTTTCTGAAGCCGGAAACGGGGAGAGACAGTCAGACAGACTCCCGCATGCGCCCAACCGGGATCCACCCGGCATGCCCACCAGGGGGCGAAGCTCTGCCCACCATGGGGCGATGCCCTGCCCCTCTGGGGCGTCACTCTGTCGCGACCAGAGCCACTCTAGCGCCTGGGGCCGAGGAGCCATCCCCAGTGCCAGGGCCATCTTTGCTCCAGTGGAGCCTCGGCTGAGGGAGGGGAAGAGAGAGACAGAGAGGAAGGAGAGGGGGACGGGTGGAGAAGCAGATGGGCGCTTCTCCTGTGTGCCCTGGCCAGGAATCGAACCCGGGACTTCCGCACGCCAGGCCGACGCTCTACCACTGAGCCAACTGGCCAGGGCCAAGAACAAGTAAATTTAAATCAACAAACTGACCAGTATTTCAATAGGAACTATGGGCCTCCTTTTGGATAATGAGATGGTCAATGTCCGGATCCATATTTGTCACTGCTAGCCGTAACAAGTGATATGACGCACTTCCAGAGCCGTGACACGTGTGTCCCGCATCACTGGAAATAGTACTGTATGTGAGTGATGCTGCGCTTTGTGTTGCTCTGACCACCAATGAAAGAGGTGCCCCTTCCAGAAATGCGGTGGGGGCCGGATAAATGGCCTCAGGGGGCCGCATGCGGCCCACGGGCAGTAGTTTGGGGACCCCTGCTCTATCCATTATGCCACTGACTGGTCAGGAGCATTTGACTTTTTTAAATAAACAAGAACATCAGAAAAGCAAATGACAAGTCAAAAAAAGTTGTTTGATTATGCGAATGAGATGCAAAACCAACTTTTATTTCATTGGTGAAAATGCACTGTACAAAAAGGCTGAAAGTACTGTAGTATCTGCACATTCTCTGATCCCCTAATTTTTGTGAGCAGTGTATTTGACAAGGGGGATGGCTGAACTAACTAAATAAAGGAGAAAAATACCATTATAAAACATGGTAAAACTTTAAGAAATACTAAGATTAGAGTGAATACTGCAGAAAAATCTATGGACAATGTGATAGTGGTAAAAAACATGTAGAAGGCAGAAGAAAAGCACCAGAAAAAGAAATTAGGGAAAAGAATGTGTACATGTGTAACAGACACCAAGGATTCAACTGCTGTGCTTCAGGAAGAGAAAGAGCAAATCAAACATCTATTTCAAATACAGCGGGAAAAGACTTGACTGAATGCAGAAAGACCTGTGTTTGCTACTGTATTTGCCACTGTCCTATGCACTATGTACTCTAGGTTTGACTAATTCCAGAGGCCTTAGGGGAGACTCATCAAATTTAGTCTTTTTCATAAAACCTAAGTTAAGTTTAGAATTGTGATGCACTGCCTGACCAGGTGGTGGCCCAGTGGATAGGGTATTGGACTGAGACTTGGAGGATCTAGGTTAGAAACCCTGAGGTCGCCAGCTTGAGCACGGGCTCATTTGGTTTGAGCAAGGCTCACCAGCTTGAGCCCAAGGTCGCTGACTTGAGCAAGGGGTCACTCGGTCTGTGATAGCCCCATGGTCAAGGCACATATGAAAAAACAATAAGTGAACAACTAAGGAGCAGCAACAAAGAATTGATGCTTCTCATCTCTCTCCCTTCCTGCCTGTCCTTCTCTCTGTCTCTATCACAAAAAACAAACAAAAAAACAAATCGTGATGCCCTTATTGCTGGGTTCAACCTAAAAACTGTTTTCTAAGGAGTTAATACAAAAAATGCCACAGGAAAAAAAAAATGCCACAGGAAAGGATGAGACATGACTGACTTCTAAGATTATTTTTGAGACATGTACCGCCTTCTGCACTTTGTGATGAAAGTGCAGGACAGCACATCCAAGCTGGTCAGCCGGAAAGGCCGACAAGGGTTGTTTTGCTCCTCCTCACCCCAACTTGCTCCCTGTAGTTTAAGAAAACTATTCATGTGGAAGCGGACTAAACAATAGTCTACATTTATCTGAATAATGAGATTCTACAAGATACTGTACAGAGCTACTCTGAGGGCCAATGTACATTGTCACACATAAATAACAGAGGGACTGGCAGGAGGCAACAGCTGCTTGGTCCCTGCGTCCAGGGATGAATGGCAGGAATTCAGTGGTGGAGATCAAAGGCCTGCATGGGACCTGCTGGTAGCTGTTATCCTGAACCACTTGACACACCAAATGGGGGTGGGGTCCCCGTAGGTAGAAAGTGATGGCAGCGCACCAATTCCCATTACCACAACGACATGCTTCTCAAACCCGAATCTATAGCTAAATACACGAGAAAGGAGGGGTGGGAGAACTGCTGGGAATGGGGGCTGTCCCGCGCACATGACAATCATCCACATGGTTCTGCTTATACAGAAAATGCTCTGTGGATTTCCAGGATTACTTGTAATGCAGTAAAATATGTGACAAAGGAATTAAGAGCAATGACTGATGCGGATTGGATAAGAGATCTTTGAAAGCTGATGACCTCTGTTAAAACATTTCACTAGTTTATTGCCGTTAAAAACAACAGGTGCTTCACCATTCTGTCTCTACTTTTTATCCACAAAGTGACAAATTGTAAATAGTTCTCTGTTCTTTGTTGAACATTCTTTGGTCTCTATATTTCTCAGGAAGAAGTGGGGGGAAAAAAGGGCCTTCCTTAACAATGCTTTCAATATATCATTCATACACACACACACACACACACATTGCATTAAACAAAAATGTGTAAAATCTAGTTTATTTGGTGCCTTTATTTTGGAATTTGTAATAATTTTGATAAAATATAATTGCTTTGTTGTCTTTAAACTTTCTGTAACTGAAAGAATATCTTTCCTTAAATAAAACTTTATGATTGAAAATTTTCCGTAATCAGACAGAGCTTTTCCATTTTGTTCTGGAAAAGGGAGATTATTGTACATGGAACAAAATACTGCCAGACGAGGTTAGAAATATTCACTGCATAAGCGATAATCAGGTTAAATTCTACAAAAAGGACAGCATATTTGCCAAGGACAAAAAAGTCATCCTTGAGAATAAAGGAAACCCTGGGATTGGCCCTCTAGCTTCTCAATATGGACTGTTTTCCAGAAACTGGATGGGAGTTGATGAGCATGGCAGAATGAAATGGCATATACTTATGTACACTGAGTCTTAAAAACACTCTTGTATTCTGTCTGAGGAGGGGTTGCCACTGTCAGGATGCTAATGAGCACAACAGCAGTATCTTCTAGTAACCTC
This sequence comes from Saccopteryx bilineata, assembly GCF_036850765.1. Lineage (NCBI taxonomy): Eukaryota > Metazoa > Chordata > Mammalia > Chiroptera > Emballonuridae > Saccopteryx > Saccopteryx bilineata. The sequence goes on from NC_089491.1 coordinate 193,049,506, forward strand.
TTTCTCCTTCCTGCTGAGGTCCCTAAACAGGACACTCATCCATCCTTCTCTCAAAATTACCTTTCAGGGAGTACATCATACCTACATAAATTTTTTGTTTATGCTTAGAACAGAAAGTTTAAATTAGGTTTCAAGAGATTAAAAAGAGATGACAGCCTTAACTTAAAATCTCAATACCCTCCTAAAGTATGACCAAAACCATTCATTGCAACCATAACTAAATAATGTTTTTTTAAAAGAGATTACTGAGTTACTATGTCTTGTTTTCCTATACAGAAGGTAAATATTTTGTGCATGCCTTCTACAGCTATTCAATATCAGTCTATTGAATAAGTATTACATGTCTACTACAACCAAGCATTGCATAGAGATACAGTGACAATGGATAGGCATTCCCTGCCTAGTGGGGCAGGCACAACAGAAGATGGTCAGTGCTAGACAGAAGTATAAAAGCAGCATCCAGCAAATGTATGTCCCACTAGGATAAATTTCAAACTGATTATTTATCAACTGTGACATTTTGACTTATTTTCAAAATGACTATATATTTTCAAGTTTTGCCATTAAACTTAACCAGAACACTAGTAACAGGTCCGGTACAAGATTATCTGAAATGGTCTCTCTTCTTCTGGGAGCTGAGGAGTGTAACCAAGCAGTAACGAGAAACCTTTGCGACGCAAGCTGCAGCCATGCAAAAGGTTCTTTGAACTGAGAACTTTCAGTAAGCCTTGAAAAGTGCTGCTGTCAGAGGCCACTGAGAGGGTTAATACTTAGGCTACTGTGTCCTAGAGTAATGACAGTGTGGCACAAAGAAGGGATGAATACAAGGACCCCTCTTTCCTTTCTCTCAACCCTCCTGAGGAACAGGTGCTGTCTGTAGCTGCATTTTTATAGCTGGGATTGCAGAAGCAAAGAGACTCATGCACACAGTATTCTGCACAGTTCCCCCCGTGACACACATACAGTCACTTAGACTTCCATGTCTCCGATCCCTAGCAAAAGACTGCCACCTCCATAAGCTACCTCACTTCACAGGACAGTCATAGGATGGATTTCCAAAGCTTGTGGCTGAACACTGAGGGCAGTTTGCCTCTCTGTCCCTTAAGCCCCACACTCTAACCCTACACAAAATATGGTCAAATATTAAAATTATTTAAAATTTTTTATTTATTTCATTTATTGAGATGACACTGGCAAATAGAACTACCTTATGACCCAGCAATCCCTCTACTGGGTATATACCCCAAAACCTCAGAAACATTGATACGTGAAGACACATGTAGCCCCATGTTCATTGCAGCACTGTTCACAGTGGCCAAGACATGGAAACAACCAAAAAGCCCTTCAATAGAAGACTGGATAAAGAAGATGTGGCACATATACACTATGGAATACTACTCAGCCATAAGAAATGATGACATCAGATCATTTACAGCAAAATGGTGGGATCTTGATAACATTATAAGGAGTGAAATAAGCAAATCACAAAAAAACAAGAAATACATGATTCCATACATTGGTGGAACATAAAAATGAGACTAAGAGACATGGACAAGAGTGTGGTGGTTACCAAGGGTGGGGGGGAGGGAGGACATGGGAGGGAGGGAGGGAGAGAGTTAGGGGGAGGGGGAGGGGCACAGAGAACTAGATAGAGGGTGACGGAGGACAATGTGACTTTGGGCGAGGGGTTTGCAACATAATTTGATGACAAAATAACCTAGACATGTTTTCTTTGAATATATGTACCCTGATTTATTAATGTCATCCCATTACCATTAATAAAAATTTATTAAAAAAAAAAAAAAATAAAAAAAAAATAAAATTAAAAAAAAAAAATTATATAGAATTCAAGTTTACAATTCTGTGATCCATGTATACTGTATATTGATTGCATTTTGTGCCCACCACCCAAAGTCAAATCTGTCACCATATATCTAACCCCTTGTACCTATTACTACTCCAAACCCAAGAATTATTATTATTTCTTTTAAAAAGACAGTATGGCCTGACCTGTGGTGGCACAGTGGATAAAGCGTTGACCTGGAAATGCTGAGGTCACCGGTTCGAAACCCTGGGCTTGCCTGGTCAAGGCACATATGGGAGTTGATGCTTCCAGCTCCTCCCCACCTTCTCTCTCTCTCTCTCTGTCTCTCTCTCTCTCCCTTTCTCTCTCCTCTCTAAAATGAATAAATAAAATTAAAAAAAAATAAAAAGACAGTATGTTACCTGCATACAAAGAGACCTTTTATTCAAGATAAAAAAAATGGAACAAAATTTTTGAATACATTCAGGTAAATGAAAAGATAGTAAAAGCCCGAATAAAGAGGCAGACCTGCAATTTCTTATCAAAAACAAAAATTACAGTAGATTCCAAGGTGGCAGTGGAGTTAGGCAGACGCACAGAATGCCACCTCCTGTGACCAAACTAGACTAAAAATTAATTTAACAACAGTCATCGTGAAAAACCAACTTTGGACTTAAAGAACAGGACTCTAAAACCAAGGAGCACAGAAGAATCCACACCAAGCCTGGTAGGGAGTGTGGGGGTGCAGTGGGAGCTCCCCCATTGCCAGCAGTGAGCAGAGGCTGAGACTGAGGGTCCAGAAGGTCTCTCATTGCCAGGAGAGAGACCCTGAGAGGCAGGGTCCTCAGTCCCAGGACTGGAGCCCCAGCCTAGAAACCCAGGGACTGGAGGAGACAGCCTGACAGCACTGAGTGGGGAGAAAAACAAAGAGTTCTGTCTGTGGGAAGCAGCTGGCAAAAGGAGCTGCAGCCTTAAAGGGGCAGCATAGAAAATATTGCTCACAGCCCCTTGCCTGGGGCTCTGTGGACTGGGAGGGCTGAGAGGACTGGTCTTGCATGAGGAGTTAGGAGATCAAGACACGGGACAAAAACGACGGGTAGAAAAAAACCTGAGCTGAGTCATTCTCCACTGCGGAAGCAGCCATAGTTGGGGTAGGGGTCGCTCCCTCTGTCCTGCACTAGCCTAGTATGGAACCAGTTAACCTACCTCCAAAAAGCTCTCCAGCTCCAGTCACCATGAAAGGTTGATTGGCAAGGAGGAAGTGAAGGGGAGGGGCAGTAACTCAGGTTTCCAGGAAGACTTGAGCTACACCTCCCCCTTCATACCAGACCGCATCCCACCCCCAGAGGCACTGGGCAGACCACACCTTAAAATTCTGAGAGATCACACCCACCACATTCCTGGACAGAGTTTCAACAAGGGCCAGAAAAACAAGATACGCCCACTTCCCCCCTCCTAAACACAGAAGCTGCCTGCTGAGATCAGCAAACACAGATAACCCCTGCTGGACTCAGCAAACAAACAGCTGGGATATTAAGACTTTTAAGCGCTCTACTGGTTAAGGATAATTAAAATCTGAGCAGCCAGCAGAGGCTGAGGGATAAAGGTCTGGAGGAGAAGCTGCATTCCATAAATCAAACTTAGACCTACAACTCTAACAAGCTTGCAAACACACAGAAAGAAGGGGAAGACAAAGAAATGTAAACCATATGCTTTAACAGAAAAATCTCCAGAAAAAGAACTGAATGAGGTGGAAATAACCAAATTACAGGATGCAGAGTTTAAAATAATGATTATGAGGATGCTTAAGGATCTCAGAGGTACAATGGATGGACTTAACGAGCACCTAAATAAAGAAATTGCAAGAATCAAAAAGGACAGTGAAATCATAAAAAAGAATCAATCAGAAATGGCAATTACAATATCAGAAATGAAGACTACACTAGAGGAATCAACAGCAGGCTGGATGAAGCAGAGGATCGAATCAGTGAATTAGAGGACAAGATAAATAAAAACACAGAAACAGAGCAGCAAAAAGAAAAGATCAAAAAGTCTGAGAAAACTATACTATAAAAGAACTCTGTGACAATATGAAGTGAAATAACATCAGCGTCATAGGTGTTCCTGAAGGAGAAGAGAAAGAACAAGAAATAGAGAACCTGTTAGAAGAAATCATAGCTGAAAACTTTCCTAAATTGATGAAGGAAAAAGTCACACAAGTTCAAGAAGCACAGAGAGTCCTGATAAAGAGAAACCCAATGAGGCCTACATCAAGACACATCATAATTAAAATACCAAAGTTAAGAGATAAAGAAAAAATACTAAAAGAAGCAAGAGAAAAGAAGTCAATTAACTTTAGAGGAGTCCCCAAAAGGATGACATCAGACTTTTCAACAGAAACACCTGAGGCCAGAAGGGAATGGCAAGAAATATTCAAAGTAATGAAAAACAAGAGCCTACAATGAAGACTTTTTTATCCAGCAAAATTAAGATTATCGTTTAAAATTGAAGAAAAAAATAAAGATTCCCAGACAAAAAATCCCCCCAAAACTCAAGGAATTCATTATAATCAAACCAGTAATGCAGGAAATGTTAAGGGGCTTGCTGTAAAAAGAGCAAAGGAAAAAATAAATCAAGAAAAAGAGGATTATAGATCTAAAGAATAAAAAGGCAATAAACAACTACATATCAATTATAACCTTAAATGTAAATGGATTAAATGCTTCAATCAAAAGACATAGGGCAGCTGCATGGATAAGAAAACAGGACCTATACATATGCTGTCTACAAGAGACCCACCATACAACAAAAGCTACTCATAGTAAAGGGATGGAAAAAAATATTTCACACAAATGGAAAGGAAAAAAAAGTTGCGGTAGCAATACTAACATATGACAAAATTAACTTTAAAACAAAGGCTATATATAGTAAGAGATAAAGTCAATACATAATGATAAAGAAGCATTACAACAGAAAGATATAACTATTGTAAATATATATGCACCTAATATAGGAACACCTAAATATATAAAACAGATTTTGATGGACAAAAAGGGCGAGATCAACAACAATACTATAATAGTAGGGGATTTTAATACTCCACTAACATCAATGGATAGAATCTCCACCATAAAATTAATAAAGAAACAGCAGCCTTAAATGACACACTAAATTAACAGGATTTAATAGATATCTTTAGAACCTTTCACCCCAAAGCAGCAGAATATACATTCCTTTTAAGTGCTCAAGGTACATTCTCTAGGACACAAAACAAGACTTAATAAATTTAAGAAGATTGAAATCATATCAGACACCATCTCTGACCACAATGGCATGAAACCAGAAATGAACTACGATAAAAAACTGAAAAACATTCAAAAACTTAGAGACTAAATAGCATGCTATTAAATAATGAATGAGTTAACAATGAGATCAAGGAAAAAAGAAAAAACTTCCTTGAAACAAATGAAAATGAACATACAACAACTCAAAATTTATGGGACAAGCAAAAGCTGTCCTGAGAGGGAAGTTCATAGCATTACAGGCATACCTTAAGAAGATAGAAAAAGCTCAAATTAACAATTTAACCCTGCACCTAAAAGAACTAGAAAAAGAACAGCAAGTAAAGCCCAGAGGAAGTAGAAGGAAGGAAATAATAAAGATCAGAGCGGAAATAAATGACATAGAAGCTAAAGAAACAATACAGAGGATCAGTGAAACCAGGAGCTGCTTCTTTGAAAAGGTAAACAAGATGGATGAACCTTTAAACAGACTCACCAAGAAAAAATGAGAGAGGGCTCAAATAAATAAAATTAGAAATGAGAGAGGAGAAGTAACAACTGACACAGCAGAAATTCAAAGGATAGTAAGAAAATACTATGAAGAACTGTATGCCCCAACATGAGACAACCTCGATGAAATGGATAAATTCCTTGAAAAATATAATCATTCAAAAATCAATCTGGAAGAATCAGAAAACCTAAACAGACTGATTACACCAAAAGAGATGGAAAGTTATCAAATTACTCCCAAAAAACAAAAGTCCTGGGCCTGATGGCTTCACAGGTGAATTTTACCAAATATTCAAAGAAAAACAAACTCCTATCCTTCCCAAGCTATTTCAAAAAATTCAAGAGGAGGGAAAACTTCCAAACTCCTTTTATGAAGTGAACATAATCCTCATTCCAAAACCAGGTTAAAGACAATACAAGGAAAAAAAACTATAGGCCAATATCCCTGATGAAGTTAGCTGCTAAAATTCTCAACAAAATACTAGCAAACTGGATCCAGCAATATATGAAAAAAAAAACCATACACCATGATCAAGTTGGATTTATTCTGGGGAGGCAAGGCTGGTACAGTATTTACAAATCAATCAACGTGATTCATCACAAAATCAAAAGGAAGGAGAAAAACCACATGATAATTTCAATAGGTGCAGAAAAAGCATTTGATAAAATCCAGCACCCATTTATGATTAAAACTCTCAGCAAAGTGGGAATACAGGGAACATACCTCAACATGATAAAGGCCATCTATGACAAACCCACAGCCAACATCATATCAAATGGGCAAAAATTAAAAGCAATCTCCTTAAGATCAGGAACAAAGCAGGGGTGCCCCCTTTTACCACTCTTATTCAATAAAGTTCTGGAAGTCCTAGCCACAGCAATGAGAGAAGGAGAAGAAATAAAAGGCATCCAAACTGGAAAAGAAGAGGTAAAACTTTCATTATTTGCTGATGACTTGATACTGTACATAGAAAACCCAAATATCTCAGTCAAAAACCTACTGGACCTGATAAATGAATTCAGCAAGGTGGCAGGATATAAAATCAATATTCAGAAATCAGTGGTATTTATATACACAAACAATGAACTGTCAGAAAGAGAAATTAAGGAAACAATCCCTTTCACTATTGCAACAAAAAATAAAGTACCTAGGAGTAAATTTAACCAAGGAGGTTAAAGACCTGTTCTCGGAAAACTATAAAACATTAATACAGTGGTACCTTGAGATACGAACAGACCAACATACAAGTATTTATTTATTTATTTATTTATTTATTTATTTATTTATTTAAGATACGAGCTGCAACTCGGTCCACATTTTTGTTCGAGATCCAATGAAATTCCGAGATATGAGTCGTGATTCGGGAAGCTACCACTAGTTGGCGCGTTGGTGCACGGTTCCAGTATCGGCAGTTTGATAATACGAGTTGACTGACTTACGATCTCGGTTACAGAACGAATTAAATTCATATCTCAAGATACCAATGTAAAAGAAATCAAGGGAGATACAAACAAGTGGAAGCACATACCATGGTCATGGGTAGGAAGAATAAATATCATTAAAATGTCTATACTACTCAAAGCAATATATAAATTCAATGCAGTTCCTATTAAATTACCAATGTCATACCTCAAAGATATAGAACAAATATTCCAAAAATTTATACGGAACCAAAAACGAACATAAATAGCCTCACCAATTTTGAAAACGAAAAATAAAACATTTCCTAATATCAAGTTATACTATAAGGCCATTGTACTCAAAACAGCTGGGTAGTGGCATAAGAACAATCTCATAGACCAATGGAACAGAGAACCCAGAAATAAACCCACATCTTTATGTCCAAATGATATTTGACAAAGGAGGTAAAAGCATACAATGGGGTAAAGACAGTCTCTTTAACAAATGGTGCTGCGAAAATTGGACAAATACATGCAAAAAAACAAAACTAGACCACCACTTACACCATTCACAAAAATAAACTCACAATGGATAAAAGACTTGAATGTAAGTTGTGAAACCATGATCCTCTCAGAAGAAAACATAGGCAGTAAGCTCTCCGACATCTCTCGCAGCAATATATTTGCTGACTTACTGCACAGGCAAGTGAAATAAAGGACAGGCTGAACAAATGAGTCTATATCAAATTAAAAAGCTTTTGCATGGCAAAAGACAACATGAACAAAATAAAGACAACCCACACAATGGGAGATCATATTCGCCAACAGGTCCAATCAGGGGTTAATAACCAAAATCTATAAAGAACTGTGTGAAACTCAACACCAGGAAAGTAAACAATCCAATAAAAAATTGGGCAAAAGAACTGAATAGACACTTCTCCAAAGAGGACATAAAGATGGCCAATGGGCATATAAAAAAATGTTCAACATCACTAATCATTAGAAAAATGCAAATTAAAACCACAATGAGCCTGACCTGTGGTGGCGCAGTGGATAAAGCGTCAACCTGGAAACACTGAGCTTGCCGGTTCAAAACCCTGGGCTTGCCTGGTCAAGGCACATATTGGAGTTGATGCTTCCTGCTCCTCCCCCCTTCTCTCTCTCTCTCTCTCTCCTCTCTATAGTGAATAAATAAAATCTTTAAAAAAAACCCAAAAAACCACAATGAGATACCACCTCACACATGTCAGAATGGCGCTCGTTAACAAAACAACACATAATAAGTGCTGGCAAGGGTGTGGAGAAAAGTGAACCCTCCTGTACTGCTGGTGGGAATGCAGACTGGTGCAGCCACTGTGGAAAACAGTATGGAGATTTCTCAAAAAATTAAAAATTGAACTGCCTTTTGACCCAGCTATTTCACTTCTAGGAATATATCCTAAGAATAACAAATCACTGATTGAAAAGAAGAAATGCACCCCCATGTTTACTGCAGCATTGTTTACAATAGCCAAGATCTGGAAACAGCCCACGTGTCCACCAGTGGATGAGTGGATTAAAAAAGCGGTGTGTGTACACACACACACACACACACACACACACACACACACACAATGGAATACTAGCAGTCATGAAAAAGAAGGAAATCTTAAACTTTGCGACAACATGGATGGACCTGGAGTGTATTATGCTAAGTGAAATAAGCCAGGCAGAGAAAGAAAAATATCACATGACTTCACTCAAATGAGGAATCCAATGAACAATGTGAACTGAGGCATTCAAGAGAAGCAGAGAAGGGGTCATAGTGTCCAGAGGGAAGGTAAGCAGAGGGAAAGGGGATGAGAAGACCAATGAGAAGACCGCTCTTCTCATCAAAGATAGGAAAGGCATTAGTGGAAGTATATAAACAAGAACACAGAGAGATAGAGGGCTGGATAGTAAATCATGGAGAAAAGGGGGGAAGGCATTAGGGGGGAGGCGGCAGAAGGGGTATCAAGGAGAACAAGGGGGGGAGGGAGGGAGATATATTCAGGGATACACTTGTAACTATGTAAACACAACAAATTAAAATCAATTAAAAAAGGTAAAAAAATAAAAACAAAAATTCCATTTCTATTTAAAAATTCTATTGATACTATTGTTTTTATGAATTGGTCTTTGTACTAAACAAATTCTGTGATTTAAATCTCAGCCTTAGTGTTGTTCAGCGTGAACAAGATGGATTGTAACTGTGTTCTTAGCTTCAGTATTCACCTGGGTACCTTTGATGCGCTTCAGTAAACTTTTACTGCATGCTTTTCCAGAAGACAGATTAAACAACCATTTACTGCTTTTGATGGCAATTACAACATTTCACAAATCATGTAACACAGCTGCATGTTTCTTGTCCCTCTTAAAAGGTCTTGCTACCTTATTTGTTTAGAATTCTGGTAATTACCTCTTTTAGTTCTTTCAAAGTACTCATTTGTGTTTGATGTCCTCTCAGCATAAACAAATGATGAACAGACCCTGATTACACTTTATCAAAGTCCTAATGACTGAAGTCCTCAAGAACGGAAAGTAATCTTCTTTCTGCCTTCCCAGTGCCTACTACATAGTATTGTTAAATTGTTAAAAGAAAAATGTGCAGGAATGAATTAATCTTTATAAATGGGAACCAATTCCAAACTCAGTGTGATTATTAAAAAAAATTAAAAATAGATTATTACCTGTGAACCAATATGCAAATCCTTGTTTTTTGTGTTTATATATTGTAAACCTTATTAATAACTTATTCAAGTACCTAGAGAGCTAGGTATGTACTCTGCTGTGTTCTACTACACTAAAGAACGCACACATAGAAATACAGGCCCTTTTATTATAACCACAAATTACTGCATAGTTAATTAGTTTAGATGAAAAAATGCTTTCATAAGAGGAAAGAGGTAAAACCACTGACAGGCAGTGTTAACTGTTTCGAAGGAAATGGCTGCATTTTTTGCCCACCGTGGAAATCATGGAATCTCAGAAACTAGACTACACAGCTATTTCACACTCTCCATCTGTAAACTTGAGTGAATGAGCTACTGGAGTTCAGGCTTCCTACCATGTTTCATTTAAATTTTAATGGATTTTTTTTCAGCTTTAGCTTGGAGTTCACTGATATATCTTAATACGGTATGTCCAAGATGAAAATTTTCTATTAAAATGTATTTGTAGGAAATGAGCAGGAGATGAGCCAGACAGTTCACCAGAATTGACAAATGGGTTAGTTTCCTAACAAAGGCATGAAGATGCATGCCATTTGTATTTCTGTTGTTTATTAATTACATCACCAGTTAAAAGAAGGAATACCTAGGTAACACAATACAAGTAGAAAGTAATATGACTATACATTTTGGCAAATCAATTTACTGTTCAAGCAAAGCTTTGCTTTGTACCTGTGAAGTACAAACTAGAGGAAATCATTTCAGACTGGCATGACTGCCATTTTGGAAAAGTGTGTAACCTTTCTGCTCTTACCTTATTCTTTGGACATATTTCATGATAAAAAGTAATGCTCTCATTTAGTAATTTTTGAATCACTTTAACAGTGAAGATTTAAAAAGATTCCATTATAGAATTTGCTAATGACTGAAAAAGCACATTTTTTTTTTGCTTTAAGATAACTGAAGTAAACAACTGCTAAATAATTGGAAAAAAAATTCCACTTCAGTACTTTAATTGTCACCACTACGAGAACTCATGGCCACCTTTCTTCTTCAAATCATCACCCTTCTATGCCTTTTACAGCAGTAGGTATAAAATGAACAATGACGTTCTATACCCTATTCTTCTGGCACAGGAAAGAAGCAGTATAAAACTGCCAATGAATCAGATACTAAGTTAGTTAATATGTGCCCAGCAACAGTGGGATCTGTACCAAGTATGAAGTTCTTTGGGATGCATGTTAAAGAAAAAATTTTTTCTTGACACCTGAGAATTTTAGGATCATATATGAAAAACAAAACCAGTCAAAACATAATTTATAAGCTGAGTTGTTACATACTTAAAGGGCAGGCATAGACAGAACTAATTAATCCTTTGGTAATCTTTCCCTTTAAAATTTATTTGGTGATTAATATACTCTGTACTCTTTATATAAAAGTTTATTCAAGAGAATATTTCCAGTTAAATCTTGGGAAGATGGTAAGAAAAAGATGGAACAGATACTTGTAGATTAGAATAGACAGAGCCTGCCTTTCTCAAACGAATAGGAAAACTCAAATCTCCAAACCTGAATTGGTGGTGAAGTCCCAAAGAGTAACTCTGAATATTTGAAGACTTGAATGAATTTAGTTACTTTTAGTGTAAAATTAGTACCTAAATATTTATGGCTATTGTTTACATACTCTTTCAATTTATATTTGAAAAGACTCTATTAATGTAACATGTATCATTACCAGCATTAGTAACATTCTTAAGAATTTACAGGCAGACTCCTTAAGCTCTAAAAACTTTTTTTTGTGTGAGAGGAGGGGAGGCATAGACAGACTCCTGCATGCGCCCTGACCAAGATCCACCAAGAAAACCCACTAGGGGGCGATTCTCTGCCCATCTGGGGCATTGTTCCATTGCAACCAGAGCCATTTTTTTGTTGTTGTTGTACCAGAGGCAGAGGCCATGGAGCCATCCTTAGCGCCAGAGTCCAACTTGCTTTAATCTAGCCGTGGCTGCAGGAGGGGAGGGAGAGAGTGAGATAGAAAGAAAGAACAGGAGGAGGGGTAAAGAAGCAGACGGTTGCTTATCCTGTGTGCCCTGACTGGGAATTGACCCACAGACATCCACATAACGGGTTGAACTCTACCACTGAGTCAACTGGCCAGCGGGGCTGAAAACTTTTTAATAACTTAACTCACAGGCAAGAGGGTAAAGAGAATAAAATTGAAGACGCTTTCTGGGATGATGGATTGTTGATTTAAAGAAGTTGGATGTGGTAATAGACAAAGGCATTTATAAAGTTTTAACTGGGATACCCTAGTACCATAAGGCTAACAGAACATACAATGGGCTAGAAAAGTATGTAGAGTAAGAACAGAAGTGAATATTGTAAATTATCCGATATGAGGATAATGACACGATCAAAGCAGTGAACCAGAAGATTTCACATTTGAAACAGTTCATAATGTGAAGGATAAATATTAAGAACCTGGAAGGGACAAGGGATACAATCTAAAAATTTAGAGCAGAGGATCTTAATCCTACACTACATGGTCACACTTCCTGCTGTTTGTGTAACTCCCTGAAATTACATGTGAAAGAAAACATGTGCATGCACTTGTTGGGAGAAAGTAAGTAACTTTTATCAAATCTCCAAACAGATTTGCAGTCTATTCAAAGACTAAGTGACAAAGATGAATCAGCAAACCTGAGTGATAATATGGTAAAATGATTCATAAAATAAAATGCTCTAATTTTAAGTACTACCCATGTTAGTGTATATAGTTAACTTTAAATAACTGAAATGAATATCAGATTCAATCCATTTTCAATATATGGCTATAGAAGTCTCTTAAAATTTAAAAGGAAGAACAAAGCTTCTCCAACAAGATGAAGTATAAAATGAGAAATTTATTAATTCCAGGTCCTCTAATGTCTTAATATTTTCTACCAACTAAAGCAGATTAATTAAAGAATAAACAACGCTGTCTAGCCAGAATAAAGCAAAGTGCTAAAGGACATCTTTGCTGCATAAAAATTTCAAATAAAAGCTTGGTTGCTTTTTTTTTAAAGTGAGAGGAGGGGAGACAGATAGACTGCACCCTGCCTGGGATCCAACCTGCAAGTCACCCTACCGAGGATGCTCTGCCCATCTGGGGCTGCTGCTCAGCAACCAAACTATTCTTAGCACCTGAGGTGGAGGCTCCAGGGAGGCATCCTCAGCACATGGGACCAACTTGCTGGAGCCAATCGAGCCATGAATGTGGAAGGTGAAAAGACAAGAGACAGAGGAGTGGGGAGGGATGGAGAAGCAGATGGTTGCTTCTCCTCTGTGCCCTGACTGGGAATTGAACCTGGAACCTGGTTCATGTGGGCCTGGCCGACACTCTACCACTGAGCCTATTGGCCAGGGCTGAAATGAGTTATTTATTTATTTTAGTGAGCTAGTGACAGAGGGAAAGACAGACAGGAAGGAAAAGAGATGAGAAACACCAACTCATAGTTGTGACACCTTAATTGTTCACTGATTACTTCTCATATGTGCCTTGATGGGGGCAGGGGTGGCTCCAGCTGTGCCAGTGACCCCTTGCTCAAGCCAGCGACCATGGGGTCATGTTAATGATCCCACACTCAAGCTGGTGACCTTGGGGTTTTGAACCTGAGTCCTCTGCATCCCAGGCCATCGCTCTACCTACTGTGCCACCATCTGGTCAGGCTAAAAGTACAACATTTAAGTTTACATACCTCGCCTGACCAGGCAGTTGGCACAGTGGATAGAGCGTCAGGCCAGGATGTGGAGGACTCAGGTTTAAGACCCCGAGGTCGCCAGCTTGAGTGTGGGCTCATCTGGTTTGAGCAGAGCTCACCAGCTTGGACCCAAGGTCGCTGGCTTTAGCAAGGGGTTACTCGGTCTGCTGAAGGCCCATGGGCAAGGCACACATGAGAAAGCAATCAATGAACAACTAAGGTGTCGCAACGAAAAACTGATGATTGATGCTTCTCATTTCTCTCTGTTCCTGTCTGTCCCTATCTGTCCTTCTCTCTGACTCTCTCTGTCTCTGTAAAAAAAAAAAAAAGTTTACATACCTATTATTGGTGGCTTAGGATATGTTTATGCAATGTTGTAATTCATAAAATTCCAAAATTTACAAGAACAAAGGCATCAATTTGTATATGTTTTCTAGTAGAACATGTGTTTTATAGGACAAAGAGTAATTTTTTACTTGAGTTCAGCTAAACAAATATAACTGCAAAAAAGAAGACTAAAATATGCTTGTTTTTATATTATGACTTGGTTTTCTTTTTTTCCTGCCTCTTCCCCCCAATAGGATATATGTGTACCATCCTATTATCAAGGAAGAAAAGACAACCTCTCATTCATACAGGACAAATAGCTATGCCACAGGCACAAATTACATCTAATTACAGGGTACAACTTTTGTCATTTTTTTTTCATAATCTAGTCAGCCATTTACAAACTTTGATTTTTTACTTCCATTTGGGTTTATAAACATCAAAGGTTTATCATCATGTATCTGTTTCTCAAGGCATTTTTCCCTGAGGCAACAATGTGTAACAAGTCTTTGCATTCTTGCTTTACCTTCGCAAGAAAGCTTTAGTCTTCATTAGGTTTATAATCTTTTCTGGTTATTAAACGTGTGTATACTATTATAAAGTTTACTGCCCCTGGCATACTAGTTTTAAATGTACTGTCATTTTTTTTTTGTATTTATCTGAAGTGAAAGAGGAGGCAGAGACAGACTCCTATATGCGCCCTACCCGGATCCACCCAGCAAGCCCACCAGGGGGGCGATACTCTGCCCATCTGGGGCATTGCCCCATTGCAACCGGAGCCATTCTAGCACCTGAGGCGGAGGCCATGGAGCCATCCTCAGTGCTTGGGCCAACTTTGCTCCAATGGAGCCTTGGCTGCAGAAGGGAAGATAGAGACAGAGAGAAAGAAGAGGAGGAGTGGAGAAGCAGATGGGCGCTTCTCCTATGTGTCCTGTCTGGGACTCGAACCCAGGACTTTCACACACCAGCTGATGCTCTACCGCTGAGCTAACCAGCCAGGGCTTGTAACAACCATAATATAACAGGAAAATATCTGAGATTTTTATTGATGACAAAGTCAGTTACTGTTAATACTATTGCAGCTTGTTGCCTACATTTGTAATTGAAGAAAATGTTAAATACAGGTCAATAAAAACAAAAATGTCATTTTTTCTAAGTTCATAGAATTTTTGAATTCTATGTCTAGATCTTTTGGGATCTATGAGGGGTAAGTAACCCGAAAATGGCTCCCTGATGTCCTCAGGTAAACATTTCTGTCATATGTCTTAAGGGGCACTTCATGATCTGACTGCTTGCCACCACTCAGCCCCAGTCTTGAACCTCATATTTTGCAGCTCATTATTCTACTGAGTGAAACCCCTACCTTCAGACCTCTGCAATGCTATTGCCTGCAATATTCTTCCCAGGCTTTTTGCCTGGCAAACTCCAAATCATCTGACAGGTGTCAGTTCACATCAATTCTTCAGTAAACTAAGACTGTGTTGGATGCCCTTCCGCTGTGCTCCCATAGCACCCATACTTATCACCCAATCACAGCATCCTGTGTGAAAAGTGCCTGCTCCATGAAACTGGAAGCACTTCAACTGTGTCTTGAATCCCCATTCCCTGCATGCTGCCTGACACCGAGCAGGTACTTAAGTAACTATAGAAGGAAGAAAGGAAAAAAAGAAGGAAAATTCCAATATATTTGCTGCTTCAGGATTTTGGATTCTACCATTGATTCCTGACTGACCACAAGCTGTTGGTCACACAGAAACCAGGAAAGATTCAATTACTATATAAAATATTTTTATTTTTTTTAAGTGAGCAGAGGGGAGATGAGACTCCTGAATGAGCCCTGACCGGATCCACCAAGCAACCCCTATCTGGAGCTTCAATCAACTGAGCTATCCTCAGTGCCTATGGCTGACACTGGAGCAACTAGCTGTGACAGGAGGAGATGGGGCAGAAAAGTAGATGGTTGCTTCTCTTATGTGCCCTCAACGGGGATTAACCCGGGATGTCCACAAGCTGGGCTGATGCTCTAACCACTGGGAAACTGGCCAAGGCCTAAAATCGTTCTTTTTATTGGAAAAATTACTTAGTGTGATAATTAAAAATAAAGGACATTGTCATTTATTATAAATCCATATTAGGAAGAGTTTATCACCTTATAATACTAAGTGAAACAACTATACTAATACATAAAATTGTACCCAAAGATGGTACACATCTATGTCAGTAATTCTCAACTATACATGACTCCAAAATGGTGGTGGTGACAGCAGTGGAGGGACTGCGGGCCCCCACCCCTCAGAAAGTGTTACTAGAATTGATGAGGTAGAGGGAGACTTTTCAAACTACAGACCTCTTAAACCCTCTTATATTCAGCCACTGCTGCTGAGAGGAATGTGTGGTCACCTTAAAGTCCGCTATGATGTTAGAAGGATGAGATCTACTGTTTTAAATTGGTCCAAAAGCAGATCAAGCAATGCTGTGTTAATAGACCTTCTAAAAAAACCCTAATAAAATGTGTTGTATATTCCTTTAGCTATGCTAAAGGAGGAGAGGGAACTGGGGAGAATTCAAACTACTACACTGGTGTTTTACTGTCATGTCAGGAATTCAAGGCACAATCACCTTAGAAGTGGGCCAAACAAAGCAAGAGACAGATGAACAGAAATGAGACTACAAACTGCTGAGGTGGTCAAACTGAAGTCTTGCTCAGGGGACAAGGGTGAGTCCACTTTGATTGGAAAATGTGTCTGAGTTGTGACAAGTCAGAGTGTGACTAGATGGGTTCTGAATGACAAGATTTTAAAAATTTAGATTTTATCCTAGGCCAGTGATGGCCAATCTTTAGAGCTTGGTGTGTCAAAATTTGCCAAAAAAACGAGCACAACTCGGGTGGTATGGTCACTTCAGGAAAAAAACCATAATTTCGCGATATTTATAGTTTAAATAACAAAAACGTATAATTGTAATTTAAACTGTATTTAATAAACCAAAAAGTAACTATTTAACTTACCTGCTTAGTGACTTCTTTGTTCAACAGTCAGTCGAGGGAGAAAAAATGGCAGCGGAGTAGGCGGATGCACAGACGCCCAGCTCTCACCACCAAACTGGAATACAAATCAATTTAGGAAAAATCAGCATGAAAAACCAACTCTGAACTGCAAGAACGGCTCTCAAAAACCAAGGAGAAAAGAGGAAAATCACAGGAGTCCTGGTAGGGAACCCCTGAACCTCCTCTGCTTGCCGGAATGGAGGGGGTGGGGTGGGGCTGAGAGCCCAGAGAGGATCTCGGACGGAGGGAAGCAGAAACTACTGCTCACAGCCACTTGCCTGGCGACCAGGGAGCGAGGTGTGTTGAAAGGACCAGCTTATCTCCCAGGTGGAGAGGACAGGGAGAGGGACAGACTGTGAGGGGATAAGGAATGCAGGAGAGGAGCTAAAAGGGCTGACTCATCCGTGCTGGAGGCGGCCATAGCTGGGGGAGGGACTGAACCTTTCACAAAACAGAGCTGAAGTGCTTCCGGATCAGAGACCTCCGGACATCTCTCCAGCTCCAATCAGCGCAACAAGACACAGCTGAAAACAAGAAGTGGGGAGGAGGGGCAGTAACTCAGGTCTCCATGGAGATCTGAGATATACCTCCCCCTACTGAAGCTGAGAAAACACCCTGCCCCCAGTGAATCTAGCTGGCTAAAGAGGCCTTCAGAGTCTCAGGTTACACCCACCGCATTCCTGGATACAGTTTCAAGGAAGCCCCCTGCTGAAATCAGTAAACAAGACTATCACCTGTTAAGAAAACAAACAAATCAAGACTTCAAAGCTGCCCAAATCCGAAAGTGGATTACAGATAACAGCTGATACCAACCCAAGACGACCTAGAAATAACACAACTGAAAACTGGAGGCAGACAACACCAAGCCTAGACTCAACCAACTCTACAAATAAAACAACAAAAAAAAGAGGATGAGAAGACAAAGGAGTGCAATCCAAATGAAACCACAAGAGACACCTTCGAGAGATGAACTGAGTGATATGGAAATAATCAAACTTCCAGATGCGGAGTTCAAAATAATGATTGTAAGGATGCTTAGGGATCTTAGGACAACAATGGAGGGGCAGTTTGAACACCTAAATAAAGAAATAGCAAGTATAAAAAAGAATCAGTTGGAGACAAATACAATATCAGAAATAAAGACCACAATGGAAGGAATTAAAAACAGGATAGAGCAGAGGATTGAATCAGCGAGTTAGAGGACAACTGGAATGAAGGCATGAAAGCAGAGAAGAAAAGAGAAAAAAGACTCAAAAAGTCAGAGGAAACTCTTAGAGAGCTCTGTGACAACATGAAGAGAAATAACATCTGCATCATAGGGGTTCCTGAAGAAGAAGAAAAAGAACAAGGGATAGAGACTTTGTTCAATCATATCATAGCTGAAAACTTCCCTAAATTAATGCAAGAGAAACTCTCACAAATCCAAGAAGCACAGAGGACTCCATTAAAGAGAAACCCAAAGAAACCTACACCAAGACACATCATAATTAAAATACCAAAGCTAAGCGATAAAGAGAAAATATTAAAAGCTGCAAGAGAAAAAAAATTTATCACCTACAAAGGAGCCCCCATAAGGATGACATCTGACTTCTCAACAGAAACACTTGAGGCCAGAAGGGAATGGCAAGAAATATTCAAAGTAATGCAGAACAAGAACCTACAACCAAGACTACTTTATCCAGCAAGGCTATCGTTTAAAATCGAAGGAGAAATAAAAAGCTTCCCAGACAAAAAACAACTAAAGGAATTCATTACAACCAAACCAATGCTGCAGGAAATATTAAGGGGCCTGGTGTAAACAGATCAAAGTGGGAAAAGAATACAGCAAAAAAAAAAAAAAAAAAGAAAAAGGAATACACCTTTAAAGAAGAAAATGGCAATAAACAACTACATATCAATAATAACCTTAAATGTAAATGGATTAAATGATCCAATCAAAAGACATAGGGTAGCTGCGTGGATAAGAAAACAGGACCCATACATATGTTGTCTACAAGAGACACACCTTAGAACAAAAGACACACATAGGTTGAAGGTAAAAGGATGGAAAAAAACGTTTCATGCAAACGGAAATGAAAAAAAAGCTGGGGTAGCAATACTTATATCAGACAAATTGGACTTTAAAACAAAGGATATAGTAAGAGATAAAGAAGGCCACTACATAATGATAAAGGGAGTAATTCAACAGGAAGATATAACTATTATAAATATCTATGCACCTAATATAGGAGCACCTAAATATATAAAGCAGACTTTGATGGATTTAAAGGGCGAGATCAACAGCAATACTATAATAGTAGGGGATTTCAATACCCCACTAACATCACTAGATAGATCCTCAAGAAAGAAAATTAACAAAGAAACAGCAGACTTATTGGAAACACTAGATCAACTCGATTTAATAGATATCTTCAGAACCTTTCACCCTAAAGCAGCAGAATATACATTCTTTTCAAGTGCTCATGGTACTTTCTCTAGGATAGACCACATGTTAGGGCACAAAAGTGCTCTCAACAAATTTAAGAAGACTGAAATCGTATCAAGCACTTTCTCCGATCACAACGGCACGAAACTAGAAATGAATTACAACAGAAAAGCTCAAAAATTCTCAAACACATGGAAACTAAGTAGCAGGTTGTTAAATAATGAATGGATTAAGAATGAGATTAAAGAAGAAATAAAAAAATTCCTAGAAACGAATGACAATGAGCATACAACAACTCAAAATTTATGGGACACAGCGAAAGCAGTGCTGAGAGGGAAGTTCATAGCACTACAGGCACACTTTCAGAAGCTAGAAAAAGCTCAAATAAACAACTTAACCCTGCATCTAAAAGAATTAGAAAAAGAACAGCAAGTAAAGCCCAAATGTAGTAGAAGGAAGGTAATAATAAAGATCAGAACAGAAATAAATGACATAGAGGCTAAAGAAACAATACAGAAGATCAATGAAACTAGGAGCTGGTTCTTTGAAAAGGTAAACAAGATTGATGAACCTTTAACTAGACTCACGAAGAAAAAGAGAGGACTCAAATAAATAAAATTAGAAATGAGAGAGGAGAAATAACAACTGATATAACAGAAATACAAAATATTATAAGAAAATACTATGAAGAACTGTATGCCAAAAAACTAGACAACCTAGATGAAATGGACAAATTCCTTGAAACATACAATCTTCCAAAAATCAATCTGGAAGAATCAGAAAACCTAAACAGACTGATTACAACAAAGGAGATCAAAACAATTATCAAAAAACTCCCAACAAAGAAAAGTCCAGGGCCTGATGGCTTCACAACAGAATTCTACCAAATATTCAAAGAAGAACTAACTCCTATCCTTCTCAAACTATTTCAAAAAATTCAAAAGGAAGAAAGACTTCCAAGCTCCTTTTATGAGGCGTACATAATTCTGATTCCAAAACCAGGCAAAGACAACACAAAGAAAGAAAATTATAGGCCAATATCTCTGATGAATATAGATGCTAAAATCTTCAACAAAATATTAGCAAACCGGATCCAAAAATATATGGAAAAAATCATACACCATGATCAAGTGGGACTTATTCTGGGGAGGCAAGGATGGTACAATATTCGTAAATCAATCAATGTGATTCATCACATAAACAAAAAGAAGGAGAAAAACCATATGATAATTTCAATAGATGCAGAAAAAGCATTTGATAAAATCCAGCACCCATTCATGATCAAAACTCTCAGCAAAGTGGGAATACAGGGAACATACCTCAACATGATAAAAGCCATCTATGAGAAACCCACAGCCAACATCATACTCAATGGGCAAAAATTAAAAGCAATACCCTTAAGATCAGGAACAAGGCAGGGGTGCCTCCTTTCACCACTCTTATTTAACATGGTCCTGGAAGTCCTAGCCACAGCTATAAGACAAGAAGAAGAAATAAAAGGAATTCAAGTGGGAAAAGAAGAAGTAAAACTATCATTATTTGCAGATGATATGATATTGTATATAGAAAACCCTAAAGTCTCAGTCAAAAAGCTACTGGACCTGATAAATGAATTCAGCAAAGTGGCAGGATATAAAATCAATACTCAGAAATCAGAGGCATTTTTATACACCAACTACGAACAGTCAGAAAGAGAAATTAAGGAAACAATCCTCTTCACAATTACAACCAAAAAAATAAAGTACCTAGGAATAAACTTAACCAAGGAGACTAAAGACTTGTACTCGGAAAATTACAAATCATTGATAAAAGAAATCAAGGAAGATACAAACAAGTGGAAGCATATACCGTGCTCATGGTTAGGAAGAATAAACATCATTAAAATGTCTATATCACCCAAAGCCATCTATAAGTTCAATGCAATACCAATTAAAATACCAATGACATACTTCAAAGATATAGAACACATATTCCAAAAATTTATATGGAACCAAAAGAGAACACGAATAGCCTCAGCAATCTTAAAAAAGAAGAATAAAGTGGGAGGTATAACACTCCCTGATATCAAGTTATACTACAAGGCCATTGTACTCAAAACAGCCTGGTACTGGCATAAGAACAGGCATATAGATCAGTGGAACAGAACAGAGAACCCAGAAATAAACCCACAGTTCTATAGACAACTGATATTTGACAAAGGAGGCAAGGAAATACAATGGAGTAAAGACAGCCTCTTTAACAAATGGTGTTGGGAAAATTGGACAGCTACCTGCAAAAAAATGAAACTAGATCACCAGCTTACACCACTCACAAAAATAAACTCAAAATGGATAAAAGACTTAAATGTAGGCCGTGAAACCATAAGCATCTTAGAAGAAAACATAGGCAGTAAGCTCTCCGACATCTCTCGGAGCAATATATTTGATGATTTATCTCCATGGGGAAGTGAAATAAAAGACAGGATAAACAAATGGGACTATATCAAACTAAAAAGCTTTTGCACAGCTAAAGAACAAGAACAGAATAAAAAGATAAACTACACAATGGAAGAACATATTTGACAATACGTCTGATAAGGGGTTAATAACCAAAATTTATAAAGAACTCGTAAATCTCAACACCAGGAAGACAAACAATCCAATCCAAAAATGGGCAAAAGAGATGAATAGACACTTCTCCAAAGAGGACATACAGATGGCCAACAGGCATATGAAAAAATGCTCAACATCACTAATCATTAGAGAAATGCAAATTAAAACCACAATGAGGTATCACCTCACACCAGTCAGAATGGCGCTTATCAACAAAACAACACAGAATAAGTGCTGGTGAGGATGTGGAGAAAAGGGAACCCTCCTGCACTGCTGGTGGGAATGCAGACTGGTGCAGCCTCTGTGGAAAACAGTATGGAGATTCCTCAAAAAACTGAAAATCGAACTGCCTTTTGACCCAGCTATCCCACTTTTAGGAATATACCCCAAGGACACCATAGAACGGCTCGAAAAGGAGAAATGCACCCCCATGTTTGTGGCAGCATTGTTCACAATAGCAAAGATCTGGAAACAACCCAAGTGTCCGTCAGAGGACGAGTGGATTAAAAAGCTTTGGTACATATATACTATGGAGTACTACTCAGCCATAAGAAATGATGACATCGGATCCTTTACAATAACATGGATGGACCTTGATAACATTATACGGAGTGAAATAAGTAAATCAGAAAAAAAACTAAGAACTACATGAATCCATACATAGAAGGGACATAAAAATGAGACTCAGAGACATGAACAAGAATGTGATGGCATCAGGGGTGGGGGGAGGGGGGATGGGGTGAAGAAGGAGAGAGGGGTTGGTGGAGGGGAGGGGCACAAAGAAAACCAGATAGAAGGTGAGAGAAGACAATTTAACTCTGGGGGAGGGGTATACAGCACAATCAAATGTCAAAATAATCTAGAGATGTTTTCTCTCAACATATGTACCCTGATTTATCAATGTCACTGCATTAAATTTAATAAATAAATTAAAAACAAAAACAAAAACAAAAAAAACCAGTCAGTTGATTTCTTTTGTTGGTCTTGATATTGGGCTGTTGTGAACTAAGATAAGTGAGGGGGAGGGGGAATTCTTGAACTAACCCTGCTTATTAGTGACTTTTTTGTTGCTGAATTTCATTGGCTAAATCTTCAATTAAAGGTTGGTATTTTGTACACTTTAAGCCCAAGCAAGCACTACTAACTTCATCTGTCAATCTGTTTCTTTTGTTAGTTTTGATATTATTTACTGCTGAGAATAAGGTCTCACAAAAGTACGTAGAGGGAAAAATTGTGAGTAAAGCCATTGCTATATTTTTCAGGGTGTTAAGTGTCTGGTAATCCGTTCCAGGCACTCCAAATTTCCTGTTCATAGTGGCACTCCTCTTGATTCTCCAAGCGGCACCTTTCCAGATACTCAAGCTTTGACCTCAAGTAGACAAACACCTGAGCCCAGGTGTCTTGTAATTCTGCAAGTTGCATCTTATGTAAATTAATATGGCTGCCACTATTTGTAATGGCGGGAAACAGCACCCATAGCACAGGCCCTCACCTCTCCCAGCCTCCCCCTCACTTATCTCAGTAATGATGGTCAATTAGAAATCCAACACACCCAAAACAGTAGATTAGAAGATGGTTGCTGTGGTTATGTGGTTGCTGGTGATGGCAATCACAGGGCCCCCAGAGATGCATCACGCATGGCATTCTGCTGCTCCTTGCTCGGCAGGCCAGAAGTGAGGTCAAGATCCCCTAATGACCTAACCGGAAGTCCCAGAACTAGATGCTCTGTGCAGGAGTTCTGTTGTGTCTGCCTAGAGACCTCCAGCACAGTGTCTACACTACAGCAAATGTTTTATCCTCCGCTACAGCACCTGGGCCATGCAGGAGCTGAGGATGAAACGTCCTTCTCGGCATGTGGCCCCATACTTCTCTGGTATGTGGCCGCATGCAGTGCTTGTCATCGAAAATGGCTATGTGTGTCAGTGCTGACACGCGTGTCATAGGTTCACCATCACGGTCCTAGGCACTAATGGTTTCCGCTGGGAAGATGAACCTAAGTGTCCTAAACAGGATGAATTAAGGGGCTGAGAACACAGACAGAGAAAACAGTGAGGGGAATAATATACAGCTTGAAACTGATTAACTCACAGAAATGCCATAAAACGCTGAGAGAGAGATCCTGCCGCTTGTGATCAAAAGTGGGGTAAGACTATGAGAGAGTTACTGCACATTTTACCTACCGGCATTTTAATTTAATACAAGTAAAAGGTATAATTTGTCAATTTTAACTCACAAGGTCTGCATTTCTCTTGTTTGCTGTAGCTGTTTCTGGGGATTTTCATGAAAAAGGCATAATGTAAATACAACAACCCTCCTCCCCTACAAAAACCTATCATGAAAAAGGCATAATGTAAATACAACAACCCTCCTCCCCTACAAAAACCTATTAAAGTTAAAATGTCCACAAGATATTTAAAAAGCAGGGTTTTTTCCTTCAAATTTTCAAATGTTTCACGTAGCCATTTTATGTCAAACGAGAAAACGTGACCGTCGCCTTGAACACGCGGAGGTTTTATAGAAGAATCATCTTTGACTTTGTGCTCACAGTACACTGAAGCATTAAGGTTTTTAGAATCCTGTAATAGTGTTTACAGCGGATCATAAACTCTGGAAGTTATCAGTCGGTTAATTTTTATGGTTGCCATTTTTTACGACGAAACAAAAGTGCTCTATGTATTAGGTCAATCTCCCTGTAAAGACGCTGTCGTCCACACTTCCGCGTGTCCGGGTGGAGTGATGGGGAACAGGGCCCGCGGGCCTGAGAGCAGGGACGGGAATGAGGGCTCCCCGCGCAGAGGAAAGGGGCCCGGCCATTGCTGCGAGAGACACGGACTCTGTCATCGGTACCGCGGCGGTGTCGCTAAGGATGGACCATGGCGTCGGGCTCCGCGGGCTGTCCCGGGAGGTACGCCGCGCTGTCACCGGCCCCGCACGCCCTCGGGGGCGCGCCTTGGGGCTCGCGTCGCGCTATCCGAGCCTCACCCACCCGCCACAACCCCAGCCCTCGCGTCGGAGGAGCTTGGCGGCGGCGGGCGCGAAGGCTCCGTCCCTACCTGCACTGCGGCAGTGACGCTGCCCTCCCGCGCCGCTACATTCATGCGGCCATGGTACCACGCCACTACCGCTCCTCCTAGCATCACGCCGGCCACGGAGGCTACAGGGCCGGTTGCTAGTCCGCGCCGCAACCTTCCGCCCCAAGCGGCCAGCCGCAGACCCCGAGCCGCCGCCGCCGCCGCCGCCGCCATCTTTGCGGAAGCGCAGGGCACAATTACGCGATATCTACCCCATCCGTGGGCCTCGCGATTTCCGCAGGCTTCGCCCCGCCTTCTACGCCTGCCCCATGCGTGCGCTGCGGGCGACTTAGGGCAGCACCAGGGACTAAGGCAACGCTTTCCGCTGTCTTGGGCCAGAAGGCACTGGAGAAGCGCCAGGATCGTCAGGCCCCCGAGGATAAACGGAGCCGTGTGGTGTACGGAGGAAGTGCCCCTGTCCGTAAGCGAGAGTGTCGCCTGTTGGTCACCGAGGGGTCCGGGTCGTGGGGTCCGCTCTGCACGCAAGGCGGCACGGTCACCTCGTGGTAGCTGTGAGCAGCTGTGCGGTTCGCCTCCGATCTGCGCGCGCTGACAGCGAATTCGCCCTGGAAGGGCCCGGGTGCGGAGCTGGGGGCTTGGCACATTCCTGGGACCTGCCTTTGCTCTGGGTGCGGAAGTCCACCTGTATTAACGGGTGCTTAAAGCGTCCCGTGACTCAGAATCCGCAGGTATTTTCCCACAGGAAGGTATCTGCTGTACACAGTACCATTTAAGCAGTTAAGTAAAGTTGTTTTGTTGTATTGGAACAGCGAGATAAGACATCTTGCCACACAGTCAATAAATTAGCCAAATTAAGAAATTAGGAGTCTTTAGTTTGCTGGCTATGTGGACTGCATGGAAACCTAAGTTCAAATTAAAACGGCGCCAACTGTATTTTTGAATTAGGTTTTATAGGGAGAATTACATACTGACTGAGAAGTAGGGAGGGGGAAAGTATAACAGTAAAACAAAACAGTGAAACAAGCTTTCTTACAATGTTTATTTATAGGGTTCAGGGAGAAACATTCTGAGAATACCTGCTACTTTGCAAAGCTAGTCCAAGGCCAATAGGGAGTAACTTTCAGAAAAAGTAAGTTCTGCTAGAAGTCTCTTTGTTTTAGAGAAAGTAAGTTTGCCGAAAATTATTTATGTTACAAGCCTTTCTTTTCTACATTTTATTCCCTAGTGGTTTTAATTAAATTTTAATCAAATCATTGATTCATTGTCATTTTCGTTGCTATCCCTCTTGTATTGGTGTGTATTGATTTCTGATTACTATTAATTTGATAGTTAATCCTCGCTCGAACAACCCTTGTTATAAAATTGATTAAACATGGTCCTACTATTAGAAATATTAAAATCAAAGTCAGAGGACCAATTGTAAACAAAAGCTGTGATGACTAATTAAACATTCTTTGGAACTAATTCTCTGAATATTCAAATTCTTTTCTATGTTTGCCCTAACTAAAGAAAGGTTTTCTTTAATTACACTAGAATTATTAGTATAGAAACAAGTTTCTCTTAATGCTGCACATAAGCTACCTTGTTGAACGAAAAGTAAATCTAAGCCTCTTTTATTTTGTATATACATAAACTTGAGGCATAACATTTGCTAGAATATAGAGGCTTATTCTGTTCCCTAAACCCTTTTTTCCCTTCTTCGTACAAACCGCTTAAAACGGGTCCCCAAACATTTTACACAGGGGGCCAGTTCACTGTCCCTCAGACCGTTGGAGGGCCGGACTATAAAAAAAACTATGAAAAAATCCCTATGCACACTGCACATATCTTATTTTAAAGTAAAAAAACAAAATGGGAACAAATACAATATTTAAAATAAAGAACAAGTAAATTTAAATCAACAAACTGACCAGTATTTCAATGGGAACTATGCTCCTCTCACTGACCACCAATGAAAGAGGTGCCCCTTCCGGAAGTGCGACGGGGGCCGGATAAATGGCCTCAGGGGCCGCATGTGGCCTGCGGGCTGTAGTTTGGGGACCCCTGGCTTAAAACCTGCACAAACCTTCTGCAACTTACATAAACCCTTAGCTTTCATGAACTTTCTTATCTATTCAGAAACAAGTAGCTTTCATAACAACTTTTTCTCTTATACCTTATTCCTTCTATTACACTGGGGAACAAAATTTTTGTTGCATCCACAAAAACACTTGTTCTTACCTAATTTGAGTGTGCTGATCTCAAATCTGACATTAGTTTTTCTCTGTAAGCTACAGTTTTTTTTTGCAATTCAAGATTTTAGGTTTTCACATATATATGATCAAATAATTTTCGATAAAGGTGCCAACAACACACAATGGAGAAAAGAAAGCCTCCTCAACAAATGGTGCTGGGAAAACTGGAAAGGCGCATGCAAAAGAATGAAACTGGACTACAGTTTGTCCCCTTGTACTAAAATTAATTCAAAATGGATCAAAGACCTAAATATAAGCCCTGAAACAGTGAAGTACATAGAAGAAGACATAGGTACTAAACTCATGGACCTTGGTTTTAAAGAGCATTTTATGAATTTGACTCCAAAGGAAAGGGAAATGAAGGCAAAGATAAAAATGAATGGGACCACATCAGACTAAGAAGTTTTTGCTCAGCAAGAGAAACTAACAACAAAATAAACAGACAACTAAATGGGAAATGATATTTTCAAACAACAGCTCAGATAAGGGCCTAATATCCAAAATATACAAAGAACTCATAAAACTCAACAACAAACAAACAATCCAATAAAAAAATGGGAAGAGGACATGAACAGACACTTCTCTCAGGAAGAAATACAAATGGCCAACAGATATATGAAAAGATGTTCATCTTCATTAGTTATTAGAGAAATGCAAATCAAAACTACAATGAGATACCACCTCACACCTGTTAGATTAGCTATTATTAACAAGACAGGTAATAGCAAATGTTGTAGAGGCTGTGGAGAAAAAGGAACCCTCATTCATTGTTGGTGGGAATGTAAAGTAGTACAACCATTATGGAAGAAAGTATGGTGGTTCTTCAAAAAACTGAAAATAGAACTACCTTATGACCCAGCAATCCCTCTAGTGGGTATATATTCCCAAAACTCAGAAACATTGATATATAAAGACACATGCAGCCCCATGTTCATTGCAGCATTGTTCACTGTTGTGGACCGTAAATGGCAAAAAGCCATTGTAGATTTGAGGCTTAGCAAAAGGCTAAGTTATCTTCCCTCCATCTCCATATTTGGCTATGATGCGGAGTATTTGCACCCACTCTACTTGCTTCCTTGGGTTGCTGGAAGCAATATACATGCCCTTCCTCTGACTTTTTGTTTGTTTCAGATGTTGGTAGATTTCACTAATGTATCCTGTTTTTTCCTTGGAAGAGTTCCTGTCTTAGCCTTGGATGTGCAACTTTGTATCAAGGTCCTTGATTTGCATATGGCTATATAATAAAGCAAATGGGGCTATGGGGCACCGGGATACTGCCAGGCATTTCAGAGTCCTTCCGGTCCCATCGTTTTTTGTTTTTTTTTCCAGGTTATCTTGTCATTTAGTTCTGTTGCATACCCATCACCCAAAGAGAGATCGTCCTCCGTCACCCTCTATCCAGTTTTCTTTGTACCCCTCCCTCTCCCCTTCCCCCTCTCCCCCCTTCCCTCCCCCACCCCCCCATTACCACCACACTCCTGTCCATGTCTCTTAGTCTCGCTTTTATGTCCCACCAATGTATGGACTCCTGCAGTTCTTGTTATTTTTCTGATTCGCTTATTTCACTCCGCAAAATGTTATCAAGGTTCCACCATTCTGCTGTAAGTGATCTGATGTCATCATTTCTTCTAGCTGAATAGTATACCATGGTGTATATGTGCCCCATCTTCTTTATCCAGTCTTCTATTTTTTTTACAGTGATTAAAAGCCTTTAAGCAAACTCTTGGCCAATACAGCAAAAGTCCATAAAAAAGTAGTGTCCTTAACATGTTCACCAAGTCCAAATTGGCCCCATCACCATGCTAAATCCCTGAAAAATGCAACCCAACCACAGTTCAGTCTGTTAGGAGCTGTCACAGGGAGCAGGAGGCCAGGAAAAGTCCACACAGAAAAAGTCCGCATGGCACTGAAATTGTTGTCACCATTCTATACTTTGCAGCTCATGTCCAAGTCCCAATGACCCCTGCTTCTAGCTGGTAATGATTCAGGTAGACTGGAAAAGCCATTTGCAGCATGCGTGGATATGGAGCTTCTGTTCTCCTCTGCCTGGAAAGTTGAGATCAGGTTGCTTTTCCCTGGAGCTCTGCGACTGTGGCATGGTAAAGAGAACCTTGGGATACACTAAGCTGGGTGGCAAAGCTAAATTCATAATACAAGTTGGCAAAAGGGGGAAAGAGAGCTCTAAATTAGGAGTAGGTCCCAGCCTGAAATATGAGTGGGGCATTGAGGTAGGAGGGATAAAGGAAACACTATATATTAAGCAAAGCAGCAGAAAATAGGACTATCAACACCCACAACAAGAGATCTTCGAGGGAAGAATAAAAAACCTGACTATTTAGGCAAAACATAGTTAAGTGGCCCTTGTGCAAATGAGATCAGTTTACCTGCTTCTTGGAAGAAATACCCTAGGCTCGTCCACAGTGTCATAGATGAGGCCAACGGCCCTGGGCACCTTCAGCCTTCAGTGGCAAACCCCAGCTTTCTGGGGAAGGTTAGGTCATAGCTGGCTGGAGCAGGGCTGGAAGAGACTGAACCCTCCCTTAGAGGAGCAAGGGAGAAGCCTACCTTCCAGTGTCCCTGTTTCCTCACAGCAGAGGCATGTAAGCCTGGCAGGCTTTAGCTCAATGACCTTCCTTTCCACTACTGAAGCAGGACCCAGATGGCATCCTATGAGACCCCTTTGGGGCGTTGGAGCCTTTAAGGGTGTATCCTAAAAGCTGGTAGCTTCCCTGATCTCTATTGGGCTTTTTCTGCCTCTAGGTATCTTAAAAGGCATGCTCAGAAGATCTCGCTGAGGGGTTTGAGGATCCCCATCTGCCTATATAAATCTTTTCCATATATCTGGAGCTATTTGGAAAAAGACAAAACAGTGTTATTAGCTGGATCCAATAAAGAAGGTAGTAGTTTGCAGGCAAAAAAGATTTGGTGTCTCCTGTTTATCAGCCTTCAAAAGAAATGTAATTTTTTTTTTTTAAGTAGAAAGCATGATATGGTAGACCTGTAGGAGTCATTGGCCTGGCGTGCAGGATTCCCGGGTTCGATTCCTGGCCAGAGCACACAGGAGAAGCGCCCATCTACTTCTCCACCCCTTCCCCTCTCCCTCCTCTCCATCTCTCCCTTCCCCTCCCACAGCCAAGGCTCCACCGGAGCAAAGCCACCCCGAGCACTAAGGATGGCCCCATGGCCTCTGCCCCTGTCGCTAGAATGGCTCTGGTTGTAACAGAACAACACCCCAGATGGGCAGAGCATTCCCCCCTGGTAGGCATGCCAGGTGGATCCCGGTCAGGTGCATGCGGGAGTCTGTCTGACTGCCTCCCCATTTCCATCCTCAGAAAAATACAAAAAATAAATAAATAAAAGAAAAAATACAACCCCCCCCCCCCAAAAAAGGGCATTCCCTTGTGTTAAAGCCCCAGGGAGCATGGAGTGAGCTTGAGTATGTCCTATTTAACATGGAGCTCTATGTTGACATTTAGTCTTTGAAGAAGGAGGAACTGCTGAACTAGTTCATCAGCATTTGTCCCTAAGACAGCAGTCTTTACAGTAGAAACACCATAAGTAAATATTTGCTGTCTGTCTATAGATTAAAGGGGGAATATGGCAAATGCTGAAAAGCCATGCTCTTTGTGCCCCTCCCCTCCCCCAATCCCCTCCCTCTCCTCCCCCCACCCTGTACCCCCAACACTGTTGTCCATGTCTCTGAGTCTCATCTTTATGTCCCACCTATGTATGGAATCATATAGTTCTTAGTTCTTTCTGATTTACTTCTTTCGCTCAGTATAATGTTATCAAGGCCCATCCATGTTGTTGTAAAAGATCCTATGTCATCATTTCTTATGGCTGAGTAGTAATTCCATAGTATATATATACCAAAGCTTTTTAATCCACTTGTCCTCTGATGGACACTTGGGCTGTTTCCAGATCTTTGCTATTGTGAACAATGCTGCTATAAACATGGGGGTGCATTTCTTCTTTTCAAACAGTACTATGGTGTTCTTGGGGTATATTCCTAACAGTGTATAGCTGGGTCAAAAGGCAGTTCGATTTTTAATTTCTTGAGGAATCTCCATACTGTTTTCCACAGTGGCTGCACCAGTCTGCATTCCCACCAGCAGTGCAGAAGCGTTCCCTTTTCTCCACATCCTCGCCAGCACTCTGTGTTGTTTCATTGATGAGCGCAATTCTGACTGGTGTGAGGTGATAACTCATTGTGGTTTTAATTTGCATTTCTCTAATCATTAGTGATGTTGAACATTTTTTCATATGCCTATTGGCCATATGCATGTCCTCTTTGGAGAAGTGTCTATTCATTTCTTTTGCCCATTTTTGGATTGGATTCTTTGTCTTCCTGGTATTAAGTTTTACAAGTTTTTTATAAATTTTGGTTATTAATCCCTTATCAGATGCAATTTTAAATATATTCTCCCATTGTGTAGTTTGTCTTTTTATTCTGTTCTTATTGTCTTTAGCTGTGCAGAAGCTTTTTAGTTTGATCAAGTCCCATTTGTTTATCCTGTCTTTTATTTCACTTACCTGTGGAGACAAATCAGCAAATATATTGCTGCGACCGATGTCAGAGAGCTTACTGCCTATGTTTTCTTTTAAGATGCTTATGGTTTCACGGCTTACATTCAAGTCTTTTATCCATTTTGAGTTTATTTTTGTGAGTGGTGTAAGTTGGTGGTCTAGTTTCATTTTTTTGCAGGTAGCTGTCCAATTTTCCCAACACCATTTGTTGAAGAGGCTGTCTTTACTCTATTGTATTTCAAATATCCTTTGTCAAATATCAGTTGTCCATAGAACTGTGGGTTTATTTCTGGGTTCTCTGTTCTGTTCCATTGTTCTATGCGCCTGTTATGCCAGTACCATGCTGTTTTGAGTATAATGGCCTTATAATATAACTTGATATCCGGAAGTGTGATACCTCCCGCTTTACTCTTCCTTTTCAAGATTGCTGAGGCTATTCGTGTTCTCTTTTGGTTCCATATAAATTTTTGGAATATGTGTTCTATATCTTTGAAGTAAGTCATCGGCATTTTAATTGGTATTGCATTGAATTTATAAATTGCTTTGGGTAATATAGACGTTTTAATGATGTTTATTGTTCCTAACCATGAGCACGGTATATGCCTCCACTTATTCGTATCTTCCCTGATTTCTTTTATCAATGTTTTATAATTTTCCGAGTACAAGTCTTTAATCTCCTTGGTTAGATTTATTCCTAGGTACTTTATTTTTTTGGTTGCAATGGTAAAGGGGATTGATTCCTTGATTTCTCTTTCTGACAGTTCACTATTAGTGTATAAAAATGCCTCTGATTTCTGAGTATTGATTTTATATCCTGCCACCTTGCCGAATTCATTTATCAGGTCTAGGAGTTTTTTGACTGAGACTTTAGGGTTTTCTATATACAATATCATATGATCTGCAAATAATGATAGTTTTATTTTTCTTTTCCAATTTGGATGCCTTTTATTTCTTTTTCTTGTCTGATTGCTGTGGCTAGGACTTCCAGAACTATGTTGAATAAGAGTGGTGAAAGGGGGCACCCCTGCCTTGTTCCTGATCTTAAGGGGATTGCTTTTAATTTTTGCCCATTGAGTATGATGTTGGCTGTGGGTTTGTCATAGATGGCCTTTATCATGTTGAGGTATGTTCCCTGTGTTCCCACTTTGCTGAGAGTTTTAATCATAAATGGGTGCTGGACTTTATCAAATGCCTTTTCTGCATCTATTAAAATTATCATGTCATTTTTCTCCTTTCTTTTGTTTATGTGATGAATCACATTGATTGATTTGTGAATATTGTACCAGCCTTGCCTCCCAAGAATAAATCCCACTTGATCATGGTGTATGATTTTTTCCCCATATATTGTTGGATCTGGTTTGCTAATATTTTTTTGAGGATTTTAGCATCTAAATTCATCTAGGATATTGGCCTATGATTTTCTTTCTTTATGTTGTCTTTGCCTGGTTTTGGAATCAGAATTATGCTCGCCTTATAAAAGGAGTTTGGAAGTCTTCCTTCCTCTTGAATTTTTTGAAATAGCTTGAGTAGGATAGGAGTTAGTTCTTCTTTGAATATTCGGTAGAATTCACTTGTGAAGCCATCAGGCCCAGGATTTTTTTTTTTTTGGGAGGTTTTTGATAGCTGTTTCAATCTCATTTGTTGTAATCAGTCTGTTTAGGTTTTCTGATTCTTCCAGATTGATTTTTGGAAGATTATATGATTCAAGGAATTTGTCCATTTCATCTAGGTTGTCTAGTTTTTTGGTGTACAGTTATTCATAGTATTTTCTTACAATATTTTGTATTTCTGTTGTGTCAGTTGTTATTTCTCAACTCTCGTTTCTAATTTTATTTATTTGAGTCCTCTCTCTTTTTTTCTTGGTGAGTCTCGTTAAAGGTTCATCTATTTTGTTTACCTTTTCAGAGAACCAGCTCCTGGTTTCATTGATCCTCTGTATTGTTTCTTTAGCCTCTATGTCATTTATTTCTGCTCTGATCTTTATTATTTCCTTCCTTCTACTAGCTCTGGGATTTACTTGCTGTTCTTTTTCTAATTCTTTTAGATGCAGGGTTAAGTTGTTTATTTGAGCTTTTTCTAGCTTCTTGAGGTATGCCTGTAATGCTATAAACTTCCATCTCAGGACTGCTTTTGCTGTGTCCCATAAATTTTGAGTTGATGTATGCTCATTATCGTTTGTTTCTAGGAATTTTTAAAATTTCTTCTTTGATCTCAATGTTAACCCATTCGTTATTTAATAACATGCTATTTAGTTTCCAAGTGTTTGAATGTTTTTCAATTTTTCTATTGTGGTTGATTTTCAGTTTAATGCCATTGTGATCAGAGAAAGTGCTTGATATGATTTAAATCTTCTTAAATTTGTTGAAACCGCTTTTGTGCCCTAACATGTGGTCTATTCTAGAGAATGTACCATGAGCGCTTGAAAAGAATGTATATTCTGCTGTATTAGGGTGAAAGGTTCTGAAGATATCTATTAAATCGAGTTGATCTAATATGTCCTTTAAGTCTGCTGTTTCTTTGTTGATTTTCTTTCTTGAGGATCTATCTAATGATGTTAATGGGGTATTGAAATACCCTACTATTATAGTATTGCTGTTGATCTTGCCCTTTAAGTCCATCAAAGTCTGCTTTATATATTTAGGTCCTCCTATATTAGGTGCGTAGATATTTATAATGGTTATATCTTTCTTTTGGATTTCTCCCTTTATCATTATGTAGTGACTTTCTTTATCTCTAACTATGGTCTTGGTTTTAAAGTCCATTTTGTCTGATATAAGTATTGCTACCCCAGCTTTTTTTTTCATTTCCATTTGCGTGAAATATTTTTTTCCATTTTTTTATCTTCAGTCTGTGTGCATCTTTTGATTTAAGGTGTGTCTCTTGTAGACAGCATATGTATGGGTCCTGTTTTCTTATCCATGCAGCTACCCTATGTCTCTTGATTGGATCATTTAATCCATTAACATTTAAGGTTATTACTGATATGTAAATGTTTATTGCCATTTTTTTTCTTTGAAACTGTATTCCTCTTTTGCTATATTCTTTTTTTCCTTTGATCTGTTTACAACAGGTCCCTTAGCATTTCTTGCAGCCTTGGTTTGGTTGCAGTGAATTTCTTGAGTTTTTTTTGTCTGTAAAGCTTTTTATTTCTCCTTCAATTTTAAATGATAGCCTTGCTGGATAAAGTAGTCTTGGTTGTAGGTTCTTGTTCTGCATTACTTTGAATATTTCTTGCCATTCCCTTCTGGCCTCAAGTGTTTCTGTTGAGAAGTCAGAAGTCATCCTTATGGGGGCTCCTTTGTAGGTGATAGTCTTTTTTTCTCTAGCAGCTTTTAATATTTTCTCTTTATCATTTAGCTTTGGTATTTTAATTATGATGTGTCTTGGTGTTGGTTTCTTTGGGTTTCTCCTTGATGGAGTTCTCTGTGCTTCCTGAACATGTGTAATGTTTTCCTGCCTTAATTGGGGGAAGTTTTCTGCTATAATATGTTTGAACAAAGTCTCTATCCCTTGTTCTTTCTCTTCTTCTTCAGGAACCCGTATGATGCAGATGTTATTTCTCTTCATGTTCTCACAGAGCTCTCTTAGAGTTTCCCCAGACTTTTTGCGTCTCTTTTCTTTTTTCTGCTCTGCTTCCGTGCCTTTATTTATTGTGTCCTCTAACTCACTGATTCGATTCTCTGCTTCATCCATCCTGCTTTTTATTCCTTCCATTGTATTCTTTATTTCAGATATTGTATTTGTCATTTCTGACTGATTCTTTTTTATTATTTCAATGTCCTTTTTTATATTTGTTATCTCTTTATTTAGGTTTTCGTAATGGCTATCTATGGTTGTTCTGATATCTTTGAGCATCCTAACAATCGTTATTTTAAACTCTGCATCTGGTAATTTGGTTATATCTGATTCACTTAGGTCCTTTTCTGGGGATTTCTCTTGGTTTATTTGTGTTGTATTTCTCTGCCTCCGCATTTTCTCTTCACGGGAGTGGCTGTGATCACGTGCTTGGGTGCACAAGCGTTGGTGGCCTTGGCCTTTGCCCCACCCCCGTGTGTGATGTTATGCTCGGTCCTGAGGGCACTAGCGAGCACCTTTGCTCAGCTGTGGGTCTCTGCCTGTTTCCGGGCTTTTGCCCTGCCCTTGCAGGAGACGCCCACTCAAGGAACGGTTGCTGGCCTTGGCTCTACTGCCGGGCAGGACTGTGTTCCCAAGCTCAGTTCAGTAGCGGAACTCTGCCTCTTCTGGGCTTTTGGCTCCACCGCCGTGGGAGGTGCCGGCTACCAAGTCAGACCGCAAGCCTGGGTTGCACGGGCGGGGCAAGGCTGTGCTCCTGCGCCCTTGCTCAGGGGCTGGTCTCCACCCTTTCTGGGGTTCCTGCCCTTTTCCCCGCAGGCTGGATTACTGGCTGCCGGCATCTGAGCTTGACCGCTTTTGCTCGCCCCCTTCTCTCCAGCCGGGCAAGATTGAGCTCACACGTGAGCTGAGTGGTGGCCAGCTGGTTTCCACCTCTGCCAGCAGAACCGTGCTTTTGTCTCCCGCTGCCACCTGCCCTCCGGCGTGCCCTCAGCCGCGTGGGTGGGGGCCTTGCAGCTTGGACCCTAAGACTCACTATTGTTGACCCAAAAGCTTCCTCCCTCTATGTGACTCTGCTCTGAATGCCACGGGGGAGGTTGTTTGGCTGCTCTCCTGCTTCCCTTTGCTGGTATTGCTGTTTCCGGGGGAAATATTTACTTCAGCTTTGGGGAGTGACTCGTCCCAGGGGTTAGGGTGGCTATCTCCCAAAATGCTTGTCCCTGTGCCTCCTAGATTACATTCTTTTCCTGTTACTCTGGTCCTCTCCTCTCTCCCCCCATCCCCAGGAGCCCCGGTTCGGTGGTTATGAGAGAGATGTTCTGCGTAGTCCCTTTAAGAAGGATCTTGGGTCTGAGAAATCAGACTCTTTCTTAAAAACAGTATCCTGACTTGTTTCCAGCTAAATACTGTCCTTATGCCTCTTCTGGGCTCTGGGGCTACAGGCTGGACGTTTGTTCCTGGGGCTCAGGACCCTTCCCCCTCTGCTAAACTCACTTTCCACCACGCGAGTCTCTCCCTGCTGCAGTTCACTCCGGGGAGCTGGGCAGCCCTCCGCATTTCCCCGTTTCCGCTTTTCCTACCAGTCTCTGTGTGGCTTCTTCAGCGTTCCTTGGTTGAAGAGTCCTCTTAGTCTAAAGTTGGTTTTTCCAGATGATAGTTCATAAAATTAGTTTGTAATCCACTTTGGTTTTGGGAGGTAGATGATGGTACGTCCGCCTACTCCAGCGCCATCTTGTCTCTCCTCGTTTTTGTTTTGATAAGTGTGTTTCCTTTATTCCGCACCGGTATTAGAAGCCATGCTGGTCCGTGGCAAGTGGTGCCCGAACAGATGACTTGAGTACGAGGAAACTAAAACTAAAGGAAGGTGACGGAACTCCCCAAAGTGAAGTACGCACAGTGAGTAAAGAAAGTTTTTGGGGAAAGTGTAGTCGGGAGTAAAAGATTATGGGACAGATAGGGTGAAAAATAAGGGACCTTTAAGTAGAAATGTTTTTGTATGAAGACAAATCGTTGTCTGAAGAGTATCAGGGTGAGCTGGAAACAGAGGGATGTGAAAATGAGGATAACTTGTAGTCTGAGACTGACGGGGGATGAAAAATTCGTGGCTATGGCTGCCTTAGCCGCGGGGCCTCCACTGTCCTCAGCTCCTTCCTACATTCAACCCTCTGCTCCTCCATTCCCTTATTGGGCTGATTGCAGAGTCTATAGCTCAAAATCTGGGAAATCCCCTCTCCAACAACCTATAGACCAGGCTCGAAAAGTAGGGGAAATAATAAATGATGGCTTTACCCATTTTCCTGTTGTAGAAAGACAGGATGATTCAGGGAGACTAGTGCGAGAACATAAACCTGTACCTTTTAGAACTCTGAAAGAGCTTAAACTTGCTTGTGTTCAGTATGGGCCTACTGCCCCCTTTTCACTTGGTTTATTAGATACTATTTGGGCAAAGGCTCTTCCCCCAAATGGCTGGAAGGTGATTGCTTCTGCTTGTCTCTTGGGGATAATTATTTGCTGTGGAAGTTGGACTTTCTTGAGAATGGAAAGTAGACTCAGGTATTAGGAAGATTGCAGCTTTTCCTGTCATGGTCTGATTTTCTTTAATATTTTGACTGCGATCTGCTGAACTATCATTTTGTTTCTTTCTTGTTCTTTGCCTAGAGGTTGAGGCAGGGGACCTGTGTTGGATCTGACTATAGAAAATATCCCAGCCTGACCAGGCGGTGGCGCAGTGGATAGAGCGTCGGACTGGGATGCAGAGGACCCAAGTTCGAGACCCCGAGGTCGCCAGCTTGAGCGCGGGCTCATCTGGTTTGAGCAAAAAGCCCACCAGCTCGAACCCAATGTCACTGGCTCCAGCAAGGGGTTGCTTGGTCTGCTGAAGGCCCGTGGTCAAGGCACATATGAGGAGGCAATCAATGAACAACTAAGGTGTCGCAATGCGCAATGGAAAACTGATGATTGATGCTTCTCATCTCTCTCCGTTCCTGTCTGTCTGTCCCTGTCTATCTCTCTCTCTGACTCACTCTGTCTCTGTAAAAAAAAAAAAAAAAAAAAAAAAAAGAAAGAAAATATTCCAGCAGCTGCCGAGAGCAAATTTTCTTGGGGAGATTTTGTTTAGTCATATCCTTCAGTCCCTCTCTGTCTTAAAGTGCCCTGACTAATATCAGGCAGGCATCTTTCTAATCTGGATGTGCTCTGAAATCCCGGGTTTCTCTCTGGTTTGTCTGGTTCGTCTAATTCTTGTTTCTGTTTAGTCTTTGTTTATTGTTGTCCAAATGTGTCTGTTTTTAAGGCCTGAATTAAGGTTTTTTTTTTTGCATGCAAAAATTGGAAATGCTGGCTCTAATATTTAGAAAAAATAAAATGTTTTTAGAACTTGTAAGGAGCGCTCATTTAAATTTAAATAGAATAGAATGTAGATCCTAAAGATTCACTGATTTGGTTAGTGCATTGTTGGGTGTGTTCAGAGTTAAGAGCCAAATAGCAATTTAAGTATTAGGATTAATCAAAGTTATATGTTATACTTGTGTTTTTTGTGCATAAATTGTCTTATTTAAAAAATGTGGTGGTTACCACGGAGAGTGGAAGGAAAGAGAGGGAGGTGGTGGGACAGGTGAGGGTCTCAAAGTAAACTAAATAGAAAGTGATGGAAGACAATTTGAGTTTGGGTGATGAGTATACAACTTAATCAAATGTCATAATGACCTGGAGATGTTTTCTCTGAATCTGTGTACCCTAATTAATCAATGTCACCTCATTAAAATTAATTGTTTAAATAAAATTAAAAAAATAACAAAAACAAAACAACAACAACAAAAGAAAAAAAATTGTCTTTTTTATGTGTAAGGTTATACTCAGGCAAAACAAAGGAATTGAGCAAAATTAAGCAGGGCCCTAATAAGTCATTTCAAGAATTTGTCTCACAGCTAATTCAGGCACTTAGAAGAATAGTATAAGGATGCTAATTCTGCTTCTCAGGCCACATCCTGCAAAGGAGGCTCCAAGGAAACCAGTGATTTGGCTCCTCTGATTTTGCCAATTGGATTTAAAAAAAAAAAAAGGTCAGGAACACCCTGAAATGGACTAACAATACAAGGGTGTAAATTTAAAGGACTTTTAGATACTGGAGCTGATGTATCTGTTGTTCCTAAGCTACATTGGCCTCCTTCCTGGCCCACTCATGCAGCAGCCACAGAATTACAAGGTATAGGGCAGAGTAAATCCCCTCAACAAAGTTCTAGTTTTTTACAATGGGAAGATAAAGAAGGTCATTCTGGATTTTTTCAGCCTTATGTGCTCTCTGGATTGCCAGTTAATTTGTGGGGTAGAGATGTTTTGAAAAATATGGGAGTGTTGCTTGTCAGTCCTAATAGTTTAGTTAGCACTCAAATGCTTGATCAGGGATTTTTTGCCCACTAAGGCTCTAGGGAAAAGTACAGCAGGGAATTCTCACCCTCATAGAAGTGGCATCCAATACCAGAAGGTGTGGATTAGGATATCAAAATTTAGCATAGGGGCCTTGGTAGCTCCTGCTACCCCAATAATGCATTTTGCAGACCCAATTATTTGGAAATCAGATAATCCTGTATGGGTAGACCAATGGCCCCTTTCTCAGGAGAAACTTAAGGCAGCTGCTCAATTGGTAGAAGAGCAGTTACAGCTTGGGCACATTGAACCATCCAATAGTCCATGGAATATGCCTATATTTGTCATTAAAAAGAAATCAGGAAACTGGAGACTATTACAAGATTTGAGAGCAATAAATAAGACTGGAAATTATGGTTCCTCTCCAGCTAGGACTCCCTTCTCCTACTGCCATTCCATGGAATTTTCACCTTGTAATTATTGACTTGAAGGATTGCTTTTTTACTATTCCTTTAAACCTGCATGATTGCATTCAGTGTTCCTTCATTTAATTTCTAGGCTCCAATGGAGCAATACCAGTGGAGAGTTTTGCCTCAAAGTATGGCTAATAGTCCTACCTTGTGCCAAAAATATGTTTCTCAAGCTATCTCTCCAGTATGAAGGCAGCACCCTAAGGCATACATAATTCATTATATGGATAATATTCTTATCGCTCATCCAGATAAAGGCACCGTGTTGATCATTTTGCAATAACTAGAATATTCTTTGAAAGAATCAGGACTTTATATAGCTCCTGAAAAAGTACAGCGATCTTTACCTTTTTCTTATTTAGGACAAATTATTGAGGGACAACAAATTCGTCCACAGAAAATAGAAATCAGGACAGATCATTTGCAAACTTTAAATGATTTCCAGAAACTGTTAGGAGACATTAATTGGCTTAGACCTTCCTTGAAATTAACTACCGGGGAACTGAAACCACTTTTTGATAGTCTTAGAGGCTCGGCTGAACTAGCTTCTCCTCGGCTACTTACAGCTGTGGGACAACAAGCTTTAAAGCTTGTAGAAAAAGCCTTGCAACAATCACAACTAAAATGCATAAATCCTGAAGAGTCAATTGCCTTACTAATTTGTCCCTCAAGTTACACTCCAACGGGACTATTGTGGCAAGCTTCAGGTCCTACTGAATAGATTCATTTGGCTGTTACTTCTAAAAAAGTTTTATCTTTGTATTTTGATCTTGTCACCTCCTTGATTATCAAGGGGTGTAGGCGACTCTTACAGCTTATAGGTTTTGAGCCTCAAATTATTGTTGTTCCTTTTTCAAAGGATCAACAACAATGGCTCTGGGAAACTTCCACTAAATGGCAAATTGCTTTTGTAAATTTTACAGGCCAAATTGATTCTCACCATTTACTTATGGTTGTTTCCACTATAGAGACTGCTGTTTTAGGGATAACTGCTGATGAACTATTTCAGCAGTTTCTCTTTCTTCAAAGACTTGTATGTCAACATAGAGCTTCATGTTTTATAGGACATACTTGAGCCCACTCTATGCTCCCTGGAACTTTAGCACAAGGGAATGCCCTTGTTGATCAAACTACCCAAAAGAAAATTATTGGAGCAACCATGACAGATCGAGCAATTCAGTCTCATACTATTCATCACCAGGACGCTGCAGCCCTACGTAAATAGTTTCAACTTTCTCGGGAAGCAGCATGGCAGATTGATAAATCTGGTCCAAGGTGTCCCATACTACAATCTGTCCCTTCATTTGAAGTTAACCCTCAAGGACTCCTACCAGGACAACTTTGGCAAATGGGTGTTACTCATACACCTTCATTTGGCAAACAGTCCATTGTCCACATTACAGTGGATACTTATTCTGGATTTATAGTAGCCTCTGCCAGAACAGGAGAGGCTGCAATGCATGTTATATCTCATTGCCTGTATGCATTTTCTATTATTGGACTTCCTGATGTGATTAAAACTGACAATGCTCCTGCATATGGAGCAAAAGCATTTACTGTATTTTGTCAAACATTTCAAATTACGGGTATTTCTTACAATCTTTTAAGTCAAGGTATTATTAAACTGTACCCAGCAAATATTTAAGGTCAATTTAAAAAAATATATAAAAGGAGGAGTCATATCCGGGAATTCCTGCAAATCTACCTTATCTTTAAAAAAAAATGTTTTTTTTTGAATGGTGATGAACAGGAGATGCCAAATCTTTTCCTCCTGCAAACTTCTATCCTTTTTTATTTGATTCAGTTAATAACACTGTTTTGTATTTTTCCAAATAGCTCCAGATATGCGGAAAAGGGTTATATAGGCAGATGGGGATCCTCAAACCCCTCAGCGAGATCTTCTGAGCATGGCTTTTAAGGTACCAAGAAGCAGAAAAAGCCCAAAAGAGATCAGGTGAAATACTAGCTCTTGGCATATACCCTCAAAAGGCTCCAATGCCCCAACGGGGCCTCATAGGACTCCATCAGGGTCCTGCTTCAATAGTGGAAAGGATGGTCATTTAAGCCAAAGCCTGCCAGGCTTACATGCCTTTGCTGTGAGGAAGAAGGGACACTGGAAGGTAGGCTTCCCCCTCGCTCCTCTAAGGGAGGGTTCAGTCTCTTCCAGCCCTGCTCCAGCCACCTGTGACCCTTGCCCAGAATGCTGGGATTTGCCACTGAAGGCTGAAGGTGCCCAGGGCCGTTGGCCCCATCTATGACACTGTGGATGAGCCTAGAGTATTTCTTCCAGGTAGCAGGTAAACTGATCTCATTTACACAAGGGCCACTTAACTATGTTTTGCCTGAATATACAGGTATTTTATTCTTCCTTTGAAGATCTCTGTTGTGGTTGTTGATAGTCCTATTTTCTGCTACTTTGTTTAATATATAGTTTTCCTTTATTCCTCCTGTCTCAATGCCCCACTCATATTTTAGGCTACGACCTACTCCTAATTTAGAGCTCCTTTTTTCCTTTTTTGCCAACTTACATATTTACCTCTGCTACCCAGCTTAGTGCATCCCAAGGTTCTCCTCACCACTCTATGGCTGTAAAGCTCCAGTATAAGGCCCCCCTGGGTTCATCTTTCTAGTTTAAAGAAAATGGAAGCTCCATCTTCATGCGTGCTGTGGATGGCTTTCCCAGCCTACCTGGGTCATCACCAGCTAGAAGCAGTGGTCATTGGGACTTTGAGGCTAGCTACAGAGTGTGGAAGTGTGACCGCAATTCTAGTGCATGTGGACTTCTCCTGGATGTGTTTTCTGGACTCCTGCTCCTGTGACAGATTTTGATGGACTGAAATGGGGTTGGGTTGCATTTGCAAAAATTTGGAATGGTGTTGGGTGCCAACTTGGACTTGGTAAACATGTTAAGGACACTCCTCTTTTATTGGTTCTTGTTGTATTGGCCAAGAGTTTGCTTAAAGGCTTTAATCACTGTAATGTTTTAGAATATTTGAGTATCTTGTTAGTATAGCTATACTAATTTTGTGTTCTGTATTTTTTCAGTCTGCCTCCAAATTATAA
Organism: Saccopteryx bilineata; assembly: GCF_036850765.1. NCBI lineage: Eukaryota > Metazoa > Chordata > Mammalia > Chiroptera > Emballonuridae > Saccopteryx > Saccopteryx bilineata. The sequence continues at coordinate 193,092,581 of NC_089491.1, forward strand.
TCTGGTAAACTAGGAAATCAGATGAGTGTAAATCGCAGCACACTAATTAAAAATAAAAAAGAAAAGGGGATATGTTGTGGACTGTAAATGACAAAAAGCCATTGTAGATTCGAGGCTTAGCAAAAGGCTAAGTTCTCTCCCCTCCATCTCCATATTTGGCTATGATGCTGAGTATTTGCACCCACTCTACTTGCTTCCTTGGGTTGCTGGAAGCAATATACATGCCCTTCCTCTGACTTTTTGTTTGTTTCAGATGTTGGTAGATTTCACTAATGTATCTGTTTTTGCCTTGGGAGTGTTCCTGTCTTAGCCTTGGATGTGCAACTTTGTATCAAGGTCCTTGATTTGCATATGGCTATATAATAAAGCAAACTGGGGCTATGGGGCACTGGGATACTGCCAGGCATTTTGAAGAGTCCTTCCGGTCCCATCGTTTTTGTTTTGATAAGCCGTGTTTCCTTAATTCCGCACTGTTATTAGGGGCCGTGCTGGTCTGCGGCAGTTCACAGTGGCCAAGACATGGAAACAACCAAAAAGCCCTTCAATAGATGACTGGATAAAGAAGATATGGCACATATACACTATGGAATACTACTCAGCCATAAGAAATGATGACATCGGATCATTTACAACAAAATGGTTGGATCTTGATAACATTATATGGAGTGAAATAAGTAAATCAGAAAAAAACAAGAACTGCATGATTCCATACATAGGTGGGACATAAAAATGAGACTAAGAGACATGGACAAGAGTGTGGTGGTTATGGGGTGGGGGAGGAGAGGGAGGGAGAGGGAGAGGGGAGGGGGAGGGGCACAAAGAAAACTAGATAGAAGGTGACGGAGGACAATCTAACTTTGGGTGATGGGTATGCAACATAATTGAATGACAGGATAACCTGGACATATTTTCTTTGAACATATGTACCCTGATTTATTGATGTTACCCCATTAAAATTAATACATTTATTTAAAAAAAGATTTTAGGTTTTCATCCTTTGTGAAATTTTCAACATTTAGTTTAACATAATGAAGTAGAATGTCTTCTTGGACATCACCTTTGTGAAACTAATTTATATAATGCAGGAAATACACTAATACACTAAAAGGTATGATTGCATCAGAATTTGTCTACAATTTCAAAATAGAACATACTAAAACTTATTTTAATCATAACATTTGTGCAAAACTTATTTAAATTTTATTTAGGCAAAAATTTGTGTTTGTAGCTCTTGCATTTGTGTACTTGTTGAGGACAATCTCGTTTGATGCTCCAGCAGTAGTCTGCTCATCACTAACAGCTCCAAGATTTTCAGAAACCTTATCAAGGTGACTGTTCAGGAAGTGAATCTTAACACTCATGTTACATCCAATGTTGTGGAAAGCCAACAGCATCCTTTGAACCAGAAGTTCATAGTTTTCTGCTTTTTTGTTGCCAAGGAAGTTCTTTGTAACTACCACAAAAGACTGCCATGCTGCTTTCTCCTTCTTATTCATCTTCATTGCAAATTCTTCATCACGTATGAGGGTTCAAGTTTGAGGTCTCTTGAATACACCTGCTTTTATCTTCTCAAAAGACAAGGCAGGAAAAGCAAAAATAATATATTGAAAGCATTCATTTTCTCTATTCAAAGCCTGAAAAAAACTGCTTCATTAAGCCAAGTTTGATGTGAAGTGGGGGGAAAATGATCCTGTCTCAATTAACTACGTATTCATTCACCATATTTTGCATCCCTACTTCCAGAGCTTCACGTTTTGGCCACTCCTTCTGTGTCCATTGTTTCTCCCAAACTTGGCTGTCCCACAAACACAGAATGCAAGGATACTTTGTGAAACCTCTCTGTTGTCCTAGCAGGAAATTTACCATTTTAAGGTCCACACAATTGATCCAGTTATGCTCCTCATACTTCAGGAAGTCAAGGACAATTTTTATGTCATTCTTTTTTTTTTTTTTTTTTTAACTCATAGTTGCTCACTTTAGTTGCTTGTTGCTTGCTCGAGTATGTGTCTTTTTTTTTTTTTTTCATTTTTCTGAAGCTGGAAACAGGGAGAGACAGTCAGACAGACTCCCGCATGCGCCCGACCGGGATCCACCCGGCACGCCCACCAGGGGCGATGCTCTGCCCATCCTGGGCGTCGCCATGTTGCGACCAGAGCCACTCCAGCGCCTGAGGCAGAGGCCACAGAGCCATCCCCCAGCGCCCGGGCCATCTCCGCTCCAATGGAGCCCTGGCTGCGGGAGGGGAAGAGAGAGACAGAGAGGAAAGCGCGGTGGAGGGGTGGAGAAGCAAATGGGCGCTTCTCCTGTGTGCCCTGGCCAGGAATCGAACCCGGGTCCTCCGCATGCTAGGCCGACGCTCTACCGCTGAGCCAACCGGCCAGGGCCTTTTATGTCATTCTTACTAAGTCAGTCAATTCAGGTTGGCTAAACTGCTGAGGGGTTAATGACTGCTTGGCATCAGAAGAAGACCCTTCAGATTCTACAACCATTTCCTCATGCATCTTATCAAAATACACTTGATCACCATGTTCACTTTCTTCGTCCTTAGAAGAAATACAACCATTGAAAACTGGAACCTGGAGTGTCTCAGAGTGTGGGATAGGTCGTATTGCTGAAGAAATATTAGGATATGTGATCATATGCCATATTTTCTTGCCAATGCCCTTTGTATGGATCAGACAGAAATAACAGTCACTGCTGTGATCCTTAGGTTCACGCCAAACCATGGAATACCAAAAGGCATTCTTTTGCATTTTTCTTTTGTCCAGTCATGAAGCATTTCTTCACAATTATGACACACAATATGAGGAGCCCAATTCTTGTCTTGATTGCCAAGGGGAACTTGAAAATACGCATTATATGCACAAGTCACAGATGATGAAATATTGAGCCTTTGACGTTGAAGTGTGTAACAGCCACATATATAACAGAAGGTGTCAGGACTATTCTTATATTTACGCCTACTTGAAGAAGCCTAGATTCAATCTTAAAACAAAATAAGAGGGTGTTTTTTATCAGAAAATAATTTTTTTACACTTAAAAACAACTACAATTATTGATATGTAAAAGTGATGTACAAAATCTTGTCTGATTTTGGAGCTGTTGCTAGCAAAACATGATTGTCTCTGACAGCACAGCCTTTCAGCCAGGGAGGGGGATTTCCTACTAGAGCCCTCCACTGATCTATATATGGGAACTGGTCTGGGTGGCCCAGAGGCTTAGCTATTACATTCCATACAGCTCTGACATCTCTAGGATCTAATAAGCCCTGTTTTGACCACTTTACCTTAAAGGATGGCCATTCTAGTTCACAAAGAGTTTGAAGACTCCCCTTTCTTAGTTTTACACCATAATCATCAGAAAATTCAATTTTGAAATTCTTAAGTATACACTCAAGAGGAGTTTGACTCTTACTTTGCCCTTCCCCTATTGTTACAAATAATATGAGTACAAATGAATTTCCCAAGATTATAAAAGGGATTAAGAACCAAGTTTTGTGCTAGTTCCCTAAAATGTCCGTTGTTGGATCATATCCTGGAGAACTAAAGGACAAAGAACTTTTAGACAAAAGGGAAGGGGGTACCTGTGAAGAGCCATTCACTGGAAACTCAGAGCTCTTTATTCACACATTCACTCAGGAGTCTTCAACACAGAGACAGAATAACAAAACAAAAGTGAAGAATGAGATCTCAGCAGGAGTAAAATCAGAGAGAGACCCTTGAAGATAAAAGTCCTCTATCCAGAGTAGAATGCTGGAAGGAGATCCCAAAGAGGGACCAAACCAGGAGATGTCTCTTAGGATATCCTGTAAAAACAAACAAAAGCAGCAAAACAGACAGAGGGCAGACATATGGAAGCAATTCCAAACGTGTCCTGGAAGCTGTCCCAGCAACTTTCCTCCCAAAAGCACACAGATCCCTCTTTCAGATAACTCTCTGCCAATGTCTTGGCCCTGGAGAGCCTATTGTGTGAGTTTGGTTGTGTCTGACACTCGATCACAATAGTACAGACAGCTAGCCACAGACAGACAGATTACAGATTAAGCAGATTGCAAATCTGCTCTGCTTACCTCTGGAGGCTTTCTTGATGACTCCAAATGGTTGGATGGGCATGCTGATTGTCTATGGCTGACTGTCGGCCAGACAGAAAAGACCAGTGAGGCCCTGGAACATCTCAGGTGGCGCCTCCCCTGCTAGGCTTCTGCTCCCAGCAGTCAACCAAGGAGGTCAGCTCCCTGCTTGTGTTGCAAAGACAAAAAGACAAATTAGTCCAAAGGACTCTTATCTCACTTTTATTTCTCTGAGGCCTACATATGTTGTATCAGAACAGCGAGATAAGACATCTTGCCACACAATCAATTAGCCAAATTAAGAAATTAGGAGTCTTTAATTTGCCAGCTATGTGGACCTCATGGAAACCTAAGTCATTCAAATCAATGCAGGGCTGACTGTAGTTTGGAGTTAGGTTTTATAGGGAGAATTACATACTGATTGAGGAAACCTAAGTCATTCAAATCAATGCAGGGCTGACTGTAGTTTGGAGTTAGGTTTTATAGGGAGAATTACATACTGATTGAGGAGTAGAAAGTGTAACAGTAAAACAAAGCAGTGAAACAAGCTTTCTTACAATGATTATCTATAGGGTTAGTTTAGGGAGAAACATTCTGAGAACACCTGCTACTTCCCAAAGCTAGTCCTAGGCCACAGTCTGGGAAGTTTGGGAAACCAGCCTCAAGGCCAATAGGGAGTAACTTATTTTCAGAAAAAGTAAGTTCTACTAAAAGTCTCTTTGTTTTAGAGAAAGTAAGTTTGCCAAAAATTATTTATGTTACAAGCCTTTCTTTTCTACACTTAAGTTTAAATTTGATTTAAAAAAGAATTGTGGTAAAATATACATAACATACAGTTTAACATCTTCACAATTTTATGTCTAACAGCTCAGTGGCTTAAGTGCATTCACACTCGCGGTGTGCAGCCATCCCCACCATCCATCCAGAACTTTGCTCATCTTGCAAAACTGACAAAGTTAAAAACGTTAGTGTCCCTCCCATCTGTTTTCTTCCTTCTTCCTAGCATCACATTTTTTAAAAACTTTAAAAATTTTTTTAAATCAAAGTCTGTGTTCAATATTATTTTGTATTAGTTTCAATGTATAGCGCAGTTAGTGTACAAAGTGGCCCCGCTGGTATTTTAAGCACCACATGGCACCATATACAGTTATTAGAATATCATTAACTATATATCCTGAGACTGTTTTAGGTTCCCCAGACTATTTTATAACTGCCAATTTGTACTTAATGCCTTCACCATTTTTACCCATTCACCCCCAACTCCCCTCCCCCTTTGGTGACCATCAATTTGTTCTCTATGTTTACCTATCCTCATATTTTTGACTGCTTTTATTTTTTTCTACATCATATCCTATCTCAGCCATCTCAGTTACTAGATGAAGTATTTTCTTATAGATTCCCAGAAAAACCTACACTCTTTATTTTGGGCAGGCACTATTTACTGATGTTGAATTTAAATGGTCCTGACAAGGTGTTTGGTGGCTATCTATTTTACCACCTGGCCAAGTCAGATGCAGCAGAACCCCTACCCAATGTCCCTGTCATCAGGGAGCCAAATGTTTTCCTTGTGGGTCAAAACATTACCTTAGTCCTGTTTGTTTCATTGGTCATAAGAGATGATTTCACCCAGGCAGATGATTTGGCTTTATTTTGTCTGCTCTGACCCTTAAGTCTTCGGTCTTTATTTCCCAGTGTCATTTACTTCAAAAACTCTTCTAATGTCACTGGCCATTAGAAGCTTTACTTGGACATGCAGAAACAGCCAGAGTCAATGGTGCCAAGAGTCCTGACCTTACAATCACTGCCATCCTGAAGTTTTGCAAACCAAACTAGATACAAGGGCTACACTAAATCTGACTTCACCACTGGATTCCTTAAATCAGTTTGCCAAAACCCACCATTAGTCCTTGCTCCCTTTTTCTTAGCCAGTTTGTTTAAACTAATTTGCAGTCGGAGCTTCCTCATGTTCTTCCCAGCTGCTTAAAGCACTTTCAGTGCCTTCCCAGGAAGGAGTCAGATTCACTGTGCACAGATATGTGAGTTAGGAAACAGGGTTTAAATCCTGGCTCTGCTGGGATGATCACTGTGACTGGGGGCAAATTACTTAATCTCTGAGTCTTAATTTTCTCCATTATAAACAACTCTTATGGTTTGGGGTTGGGGGATTAAATGCAAATTCCATGTAAGTGACCTGACACATGGTTGACTCATTGTAGCCACAGATACCAGTTTATCTTCTTCAAGATCTGGGTTTACTCCTGCCTTCTGCTCACAAATGAGCTTGACTAATGGTTCCAGATCACTGGCCCACATAACCTGAGAATTTCCTGCTTCACCTTGTAGATCTCTGGTCTGTTTTCATGTCTGCTAACCTCTTGGCACATACCTTGCTTTTGTGGATTGTTGGCATCTAGCTTGTTTCTGTGTCCTGCAGATTATAGGAACTCTAGGGTATGTTTGGACGTCCTGCATGTCTTACCTTGTAGCTTATTCTTGATTTCCATAGATCACAGTTAAAATGGTAGTGTTATTTATATACACGCTGCCTAATTCATACAGTCCTATAGCCATTTAATGAAACCTTGCATCTGTTACTTAAGTCATGTCGCCCAGTCCCATTTATGTACATATGCCTATCATAGCATTTGGTGTATTTAAAAACTGTATTTCTCCCACAGTTTGACATACTCCTGACTGAGGATATCTTATTTTTCTTTTTTTGTTTCCTCAGTACCCAGCACATGTTAAACACTCAATGAATGAATATATGAACAAGTGACTAAATAGATGGCACAAGTGAAACTCTGGTGTGCTTGTTTTAATTCTGTGGGCACCAAACATACAGAAATATATTTCCTTTCATCTAGCTCATTTTCTAAGACAAAAAACTCATTTTAAATTATTTTCTTTTGCTGAAAAAATTTGAACCTACTTGCAAAATTGTGCTTTGTAATTAGTTTTTGTGTGTTAAATGCTCAAACGTCTCGAACTCACGTTAAGATTTAATGTATTCATACTGTACTTCCCTTTGCAAAGGAAACAAAGTATTATAATAGAACCAATCTCTAGCCAACTAACCAACCATTCTAAGTATGAACTCTTCCCTGGCAGCTGCTCACATTTGTCTAAGTATATTGACTATATTGGACTTCTTAGGCTCCAGCTTTGTTTACTTCTTTATCACCAGCTGTAAAGAAAGTCTTTGCTTGGGATGCATTTTCAACCTTGTAGTTTTTAAATTAATCCCCACATAAGGAACTGCTTCTAAACCAGTAAGACCCATGCTGTTTTTAAATGTAGTTAAGAAAAATAGAATAGAAACACTGATAGTTTCAAGGTATTTTTAATTCCCTTTGTGGTCTTTTAATGTAGGAGGGACAAAAGTTATATGGCAGAAAAACTGTTATCAAGGGGCTTTACTTTCACTAAAGAGACCAAGCCTGAATTTCAAAACAATGCAAGATGGCATTTAATGATTGTCCTGTACAGAGGAAGAGTGTGGTGGCTGGAGCAGTCAGAAAGGCATATAGGGAAGAGAGGAGACTTGATTTAGGATTTGGAAAATGAGAAAGGTTTGGCTAGGGAGAATCCTCCAAGACTGGAGGAACAGTCAGGTTGAGAGTGGGAGAGAGCTAGATATGGCGTGTTTACATGGCTTGGAGCAGAAGGGCTGCTTTAGGGCTGGTCATGAGTGGCTTGAGGGCTGCTAGTGTTAGTGCAGTTATTTCCACTGGTCTGTGGAACAGCTGTGAGTTCTCTGACCCTCTGCATGTTTGATGTAGTCATGCCTCCTTTCTGGCATTCCAGCCCACTTTGTGCCTGATCTCTTAGTCTCAGACACATTCTACCCAGTGATTGTCTCTGACTGTCCATATTCTGTCCTGGACTTTCTTGCCCATTGCCCCATGTGCTACTTTAAATTGTATCCTTACTAGTAAAAACTCTGACTTTCTCTAGATTGCTGATCTTGAACAAAAGAATCAACTAGCTTTTCTTAAGACATCCTTCTATTGTATTTCCATTAAAAACAAAGTTATTAACTCAAATGCATCTTTAATTTTAGTACGTGTGGGAAGATAAACAAAAATTGCTATTCTGATTCTAACAGATTTGTTTACTGTTGTATTATAGAATGTGTGTTAAGACTGGTTTTCTGGCCCTGGCTGATTGGCTCAGTGGTAGAGTGTCGGCCTGGCATGTGGAAGTCCAGGGTTCGATTGCCGGCCAGGGCACACAGGAGAAGTGCCCATTTGCTTCACCCTTTCCCCTTTCCTTTCTCTCTATCTGTCTCTTCCCTTCCCACAGCCAAAGCTCCATTGGAGCAAAGTTGGCCCGGGTGCTGAGGACAGCTCCATGACCTCCGTCTCAGGTGCTAGAATGGCTCTGGTTGCAACGGAGCAATGCCCCGGATGGGCAGAGCATTGCCCCCTAGTGGGCATGCCAGGTGGATTCCAGTTGGGCACATGTGGGAGTCTTGTCTTTCTGCCTCCCTGCTTCTCACTTCAGAAAAATACAAAAAAGGGAAAAAATAAGATTGCTTTTCTTAGGTGGAAGAGAAAATATTTGGAGACTCTCAAAAGATAAATTAAGGAGGTTGGGTTCAGTCCTGTAGTAATAAATTAATGTACAAATGGACATTATTAAAGAACCAGTGCTTATAGTAGACAGAGATTAAACTATACTGCTCACAAAAATTAGGGGATATTTTATTGCTTCATATTCATTTTGAAATATCCCCTAATTTTTGTAAGCAGTGTATATTTATGGTGAATAATGTGGAGGAGGCTATGAAGTCATTCTCAGAGGCCATATGTGAGTCAAAGAATTTCTAATTATGTCTTTTGTAGACATAATTTGTGTCTGTGCAGTTTGGGGCCATGGGTAAAAATATATGGGTGTCATATAGTACCAGCATGTATAGAAATAGGTCAAGATTAACCCTTATGATGGTAAAAAGCAGTGCCAGGTGTTGGCTTTTCGGTGTCTTTTAGACCCTCTTCTCCTTCCTTTTCCCTCTGCATCACCCCAGCTTATGCTCTCATTGTCACAGGCTTTGATAACTGCAGTCGGTTCTTAACATAGGTTGATTCTTTTTTTTTCTCCTCTGAGGCCTCCCATAGATCTATGTCACATCAATCTTCCTAAAACATTTCTCTCACCATATTTCCATTAGCTGTGTGATTAACTTTCCTAAGCAGTTCCTTGTTGGAAAATAAGCAGATTGGTTTCAGTTTATTTTTTCAGTCCTAAAAATTTCATTTCGTGCCACTCCAAAGTATTTTTCTTTTCAGTCAGGACACTGTACTGAGTGTGAAATAGGTGCCAAACTTAGTGGCACACCTTAGAGATACAAAGACAAGACACAGTTTCCCTCCCTTGTAGTGCCTGTCATTGTCGGGTTCTCCATACCTTGGTTTGTGGTCCCTCTGCTTAAACATTTTAAAACATCTTGCCTCCATTTATGTATATTTCTTTCTTTTTTTTTAAAAAAATTGGCCCTGGCTGGTTGGCTCAGCGGTAGAGCGTTGGCCTGGCGTGCGGGGGACCTGGGTTCGATTCCCGGCCAGGGCATATAGGAGAAGCGCCCATTTGCTTCTCCACCCCCCACCCCCCTCCTTCCGCTCTGTCTCTCTCTTCCCCTCCCGCAGCCAAGGCTCCATTGGAGCAAAGATGGCCCGGGCGCTGGGGATGGCTCCTTGGCCTCTGCCCCAGGCGCTAGAGTGGCTCTGGTCGTGGCAGAGCCACACCCTGGAGGGGCAGAGCATCGCCCCCTGGTGGGCAGAGCGTCGCCCCTGGTGGGCGTGCTGGCTGGATCCCGGTTGGGCGCATGCAGGAGTCTGTCTGACTGTCTCTCCCCGTTTCCAGCTTCAGAAAAAAAAAAAAAAAAGAAAAAAAAATTAAGCAAGAGGTGGGGAGGCAGAGAGACACATTCCTGCATGCTCCCTGATTGGATCCACCTGGTAAGCCCCCTGTGGGGTGGTGTTCTCTCCACTAGGGGTTGTTGCTCCATTGCTTGGCAATGCCTGAGATGAGGCTATGGTGCCAATCTCCGCACCTGGGGCCAACTTGCTTGAATGAACCATGGCTGCAGGAGGGGGGGAGAGAAAGAGACAGAGAATGAGGAGGGAGGGGCAGAGAAGCAGATGGTCACTTTTCCTGTATGACCTGACCAGAATCAAACCTGGGACTTCCACATGCTGGGCCGATGCTCTACCACTGAGCCAACCAGCCAGGGCCTTTATTTATTTATTTATGATTTATTTTTATTTTTTTATTTTCCTGAAGTGAGAAGCAGGGAGGCAGAGAGACAGACTCTCACATGTGCCCAACCGGGATCCACCCGGTAAGCCCACTAGGATGCAGTTTTCTGTACAACTGGGGCTGTTGCGCCATTGTACCTGGAGCCATTCTAGTGCTTGAGGCAGAGGCCATGGAGCCATCCTCAGCACCTGGGCCAGCTTTGCTCCAATGGAGCCTTGGCTGCGGGAGGGGAAGAGAGAGATAGAGAGAGAAAAGTGAGAGGGAAGGGTAGAGGAGCAGATGGGTGCTTCTCCTGTGTGCCCTGGCCAGGAATCAAACCTGGGACTTTCACACACCGGACTGATGCACTACCACTGAGTGAACCAGCTAGGGCTTATCTTTATTTCTTAAATCAACATATTTACAACTAAATGTAAAAATTTTAGTGACGAGATAAGATGAAATGGTATTTATAAAATTTTATTATTAAAGGTGCAATGAATGTTTTGCTCTCAAAATGTTAATATTTTAGTGAGATCAGTGTTTTAAATTGACTTTGTTAACTTGGACAATCTTTATTTAAGGTGTATGAGACACAGATCTGGCTTTTGTTCAGGTCATTAATTTTTTGAGTAGTTACTGGGGATTTTTAAAATTGTTATTTTCAGTATTATTTTGTGTTGGTTTCAGGTCTCCAGCATAGTGGTTAGACAACCATGTACTTGACAAAGTGTACCCCCCAATATTTCCAGTACCCACCTGACACCACACACAGTTTTCACAGTATTGTTGACTGTATTTCCTATGCTATACACTACATCTCCATGACTATTCTGTAACTACCAATTTGTACGTCTTAATACCTTCACCTTTTTTCACCCAGTTCTTCAGTTAATTTAGACAGTTGTTTTTTTTAACAGAGATAGACAGTCAGAGAGGATAAACAGGGACAGACAAACAGGAATGGAGAGATGAGAAGCATCAATTATTAGTTTTTCATTGCGCATTATGACACCTTAGTTGTTTATTGATTGCTTTCTCATATGTGCCTTGACCATGGGCCTTCAGCAGACTGAGTAACCCCCTGCTCAAGTCAGCGACCTTGGGTCTAAGCGGGTGAGCACTTTGCTCAAGCCAGATGAGCCCGCACTTAAGCTGGCAACCTCGGGGTCTCGAACCTGGGTCCTCTGCATCCCAGTCCAACACTCTATCCACTGCGCCACCACCTGGTCAGGCTAGACATTAGTTTTTAATGTCTGTCAAAGCTCAAAAAGATATTTCACAAAATTACATTAATTCAAATTGAAGAAATATATTTTAACTGAAGTAATGAAATCATGATACTTGTGTCCTTTCAAGCTTTTTATTATGAAAAACTTAAAAATATGCAGAATTTGAGAGAATAAAACAATGAACCTCATGTAGCTCTGACCTGACTTCAACAACTGTTAACTCATGACCAGTCTTGTTTCATTCTGCAGCTCTCCAGTTCCCCCAGCTCCCCACTGGATTATGTTGAAGTCATTTTCAAGCTCATAGAATCTTATTCTATGTATTTCATTACGTATTTTTAAAAGGTGAGGACTCATAAAGAAAACCCACATACTAAAACTACATTTGGCTTTTGTATTTTTTAATTTTAATTTATTATGTTCACATGGTTTCAAGTGTCCCAGTCAATATAACACTCTCTACGCACTGCATTGTGCCCCCTGGACCCCATGCAAAGTCTCTTTCCACCCTCATTTCCCCTTCTTTACCCCCCCTCCACTTCCTACCTCCAACCCCCCTTTCCTCTGGCTATTGCTACCCTGTTGTCTGTATCTATGTGTTATGTATATATGATTTGGCCAATCTTTTCACATTCTTTGATCCCATCTCCTTTCTCCCTTCCCTCTGACAGCTGTCTCTCTGTTCCTTGTGAACCTGACTCTGTTTCTATTTTGTTCTTCAGTGTATTGTGTTCATTAGATTCCACATATGGGTGAGATCTTATGGTATTTGTCTTTCTCTGCCTGATTTACTTCAGTTAGCATTACCATCTCATGGTCCATCCATGCTGTTGCAAAGGCTAAGATTTCCTTCTTTTTTCCAGCTGCATAGTATTTCACTGTGTAAATGTACCACAGCTTTTTTTATCCACTCGTCCAATATTGGACACTTGGGCTGTTTCCAGATCTTGGCTATTGTAAACACTGCTGCAATAAATATGGGGGTGCATATCTTCTTCTGAGTCAGTGATTTAGTATTCCTAGGATATATTCCTAAGAGTGGAATAGTTGGGTCATCAGGCAGTTCCATTTCTAATATTTTGAGGAAACGCCATACTGCTTTCCACAGTGGCTGCACGAATGCATTTCCACCAGCAGTACAGGAGGGTTCCCTTTTTGCCACACCCTCACCAGCATTTGTTTGTTGATTTGTTAATGAAAGCCATTTGGACAGGTGTGAAGTGATGTCTCACTGTGGTTTTAATTTGCATTACTCTGATGATTAGTGATGTTAAACATTTTTTTGGTATGCCTATTGGCCATCTGTATGTCCTCTTTGAAGAAGTGTCTATTCAGGTCCTTTGCCTGTTTTTTAACTTGTTTATCTTCTTGGTGTTGAGTTTTATAAGTTCTTTACTAATTTTAGTTATTAACCCGTTATCAGACATATTGGCACATATGTGAGTTGTCTTTTTATTTTGTTCATGGTGTCTTTTGCTGTGCAAAAGCTTTTTAGTTTGATATAGTCCCATTTGTTTATTTTGTCCTTTACTTCCCTCACCTGAGGATATATATTGGTGAAATTATCACTTCAAGAGATATTGGAGAGTCTACTGCCTATGTTTTCTTTTAGGATTTTTAAGGTTTCATGACTTATGTTTTAGTGTTTTATATTTTGTGTTTATTTTTGTGAATGGTATAAGTTGATGGTCTAGTTTCATTTTTTGCATGTACCTGTCCAATTTTCCAACATCATTTATTAAAGAGACTGTCTTTGCTCCATTGTATATTTTTGCCTCCTTTGTCAAATATTAATTGACCATAAAGGTGTAGGTTTATTTCTGGGTCCTCTGTTCTATTTCATTGATCTGTATGCCAGTCCGTATGCCAGTACCAAATTGTTTTGATTACAATGGCCTTGTAGTCTAGTTTGATATGAGGAAGAGTGATACCTCCCACTTTGTTCTTCATTTTTAAGATTTCTGAGGCTACTTGTGGTCTTTTTTTGGTTCCATATACACTTTTGGAATATATGTCCTAGATCTGTAAAGTATGTCATTGGTATTTTAATACAATTGCACTGAATTTATGGATTGCTTTGGGTAGTATGAACATTTTAATGATGTTAATTTTCCTATCCATGAACACAGTATATGCTTCCACTTGTTTGTATGTTCCTTGGTTTTTTTTTCAATGTCTTACAATTTTCCAAGTATAAGTCTTTTACCTCCTTGGTTAAATTTATTCCTTGGTACTTTATTATTATTTTTTGTGGCAGTAATAAATGGGATTGTTTCTCTTTCTGACAGTTCAATATTCATGTATAAAAATGCCACTGATTTCTGAATATTAATTTTATATTCTACCACTTTGCTGAATTTATTTTTCAACTTGTGGCTGCTTTTTGGGTTTAGGTGCACATGGTAGGACCAAGCTGCACACATAGGCTGGCTTTTATCAGCACTGGGCCTGGGGGCAGGTCAGCAAAGAACCCAAGGTTCCTTGAGAACTGCCTCCTGCTGCCTCGGTCTGCTTGCTGTTTGAAACTAATCAGACATCAGGAAAAGTGATAGGTGTGGCTCCCTCCCCAGGGCCCAGGTATTGGTCTATCCTGAGTTTTTTCACAGACCTCAGTAAGGTGTGACCACTAGGAGTGTGGTGGGTGTGCCCTCTGAAACTCAGAGATTTGGTCTGCCTACAGTTTGGACAGTTTCTACTGAATCTCTCATGGGGCAGAAGCACCAGTTATATTCTCAGGAAAGTGTCCAGAACTAGCAAGGGAGAATGAATCGAAGCTCCAGGAGAAAAGAGTATGAGCACTGAGCCTGGGTGTGAAATGTTAGAGGCCACCATCTTTGTACTGTTTCTTGCAGAACGGAGAGGGTGGGAGCTTTCTGCCAGCTTCTTCCCTGATCCTGAAGGGCTGCTGGTCACCAGCATTTTCCTGAGCCATTGGCTGCTCTCAGCTGCTCACATGCAGCTGTTCCATGCCTGAACTGTGGGTGTAGGGTATGTCGATGACAGTAGGTAGCTTACATGGCCAAGATGATATTTATATTACAGTTCCATCCACCAGTTGGGGGGGAGTTTGTTGGGAGTTTGGCTCCTACAATCAACTTTTTTGATGTCACTCATTTGTTCTTTCAAATAATTGAGTTCAAAACTCACCAAAAATGTTCAAAGATTTTATATGGGTTAGTCATTTTAGGGTTCAGGTTTTTTAAGTTTGCAGATATGAGTTTTTCTAAGTCATACATGATTTTTTGGCAACAAACAATATAGTATTGCAAATACAGTTGACTCTTGAACAACTTAGGGGTTGGGGGGCACAGATGTCCTTTACTGTGGAAAATCTGTGTATAACTTTAGCTTGCCCTCTACATACGCAGATTTGAAAATAGTTGACTTTTGTACAACTTGAATTGTGTGGACCCATGCAATTCAAACTTACATTGTTCAAGGGTCAGCTGTGCCTCTAAGTACTGGTTTTCAAAATGTACTCTCCAAGCAGAAGTTTCTTTCAAAAGCAACTACTTTCATAGTCAATAAAAAGATTAATAATCACATTTGCCTTTAAGAGAAAGATTTATATGTTTTTCAATTAAGTATATTATTAATACAGTGGTTCTCAAAGTGTGCGCCAGGGCGCACCAGTGTGCCCTAGAAGATTTCCAGGTGCTCCCTATGGTATTCTAGAGAAATATATGCTTATTGGGGACCAAAAAACCAACAGGGTTTTTGGAGTTTAGATTTTTGGGGGACAGAGATATGGGGAATTGGCTGTAAGTGGACAGTCTGCCCAACCCCCCCCCCCACCTCACTTGCCTGGTTAGGTTGCAAAAGACTATTAACCTGTGGTGCTGGATGTTTACATTACCCCCCCCCCCCCCCATGTTCCCTGGAAAGACTAGAGGCAAGTTTCTTCTGGCCTTGCTTGGTATAAAGTTAAGATGATATGTATGGTGGAGGTTTTCTGAACTCAACACAATCTATATAAATAAAAATGTAACTGTTCATTTGTTCAAAATCTTAAATCTCTGAAATTTCTTTACTGATTGCTTTGAAATTTTGACACAATGTTGTATTTGAATATGCACATGTTTTTATGTTCTTATATACCTACTATTATATAGATGTCACATCTGTGACAAGTAAAAACATGCTTTTTTTGAAAAACAGCGCCATCTGTTGGATGTAGAAGCAACACATGCTATATTAAATATTTTATGATTCCATTTCAATGTTATGGGAGAAATATAAATCGCATATGGCTGAAGATATTTTTGATCGAATACGTAAGGAAAATTCAAATATGAACATGGATTTCACAGCAGAAATCTATAATGAAGCGTTGATAATGATTGAAGATTTGTGCTTAGAAATTGTGAACAAAGTTCTCAATCAATTGGGAATGCCATCACCGAATCAATCTGCTGCTGCTTCATTCAATGTAGAATTGTGTCGTGAATAAAATTACAACACGAGTGATCTTTTGTTGTATGTGCAATCAAATATTCCTAAGCTAACACTTGAGCAAAAAGGCACTTGCGATCAAATAATGCAAACTGTCAATGACAGGGTTGGAGAAATATTCTTCTTAGATGTGCCAGGAGGAACTGGTAAAACTTTCCTAATTAGATTGACTCTGGCAGCAATTTGATCCCCAAATGACATAGCCTTAGCTCTTGCATTGTCCAGAATAGCTGCGACATTGCTACCAGGTGGAAGAACTGCTCATTCCACTTTGAAGTTGCCATTGAATATGCTATTCATTGAAACTCCCACGTGCAACATTTCCAAAGCATCCGGCATGAGAAAAGTATTGCAGAAATGCAAACTTATTGTTTGGGATGAATGCACAATGGCGCACAAAAAAATCACTTGAGGCTGTTGATCGATCATTGCAAGATTTGCGTGGAAACATCAGACCATTTGGAAATGCATTAATATTGCTTGCAGGAGATTTCAGGCAAATGTTACCTGTAATTCCTTGATCGACACCAGCGGATGAAATAAATGCTTGCCTGAAATACTCTATTTGTGGTGACATGTAAAGACATTAAAATTAACTACAAATATGTGTGTCCAGCTGCAAAATGATCAATCAGCTGAGATATTCTCACATCAATTGCTGGAAATCGGGAACGGAAAGGTGCTGGTTGATCTGACCTCAGGACGAATTTCATTGCCTCATAACTTCTGCAGTTTAGTGATGTCAGAAGAAGAATTGGTTGAAAAAGTATTTCCCAATATTTAAACCAATTGTAAGAATCACAACTGGCTGAGTGAACAAGCTATTCTTGTAGCCAAGAACAAACATAATATTATTCAGTCTAACATTCAAAGTGAGGCAGTCACATACAAATCTGTCAACACTGTTGTGGAAGCAGATGAAGTGGTTAATTATCCAACAGAATTTTCAAATTCACTCGATCTGCCAGGGATGTCACTGCATGTACTGCAATTGAAAATCGGCATGCCAATTATCATGTTGTGAAATATCAATCAGCCAAAGGTTTGCAATGGCATGCAGCTTGCAGTAAAATATTAATGAGCAATGTTGTAGAAGCAACAATCTTGACAGGACCTTTCAAAGGTGAAGATGTCCTCATTCCTTGCATTCCTATGATTCCAACGGATATGCCATTTCAATTTAAGAGATTGCAGTTCTCAATTCGATTGGCATTTGCGATCACCATCAACAAAGCACAGGGCCAATCTTTAGAATTGTGCGGTTTAGATCTACACATGGATTGCTTCTCACATGGACAATTATATGTTGCGTGTTCTAGAGTCAGCAAACCAGACAATCTCTATATCTTTACAGACAATGGAAAAACAAAAAATGTATACTCACAAGCATTGTGAAATTAAACATATTAGAAACGTGCACTTTCTCTTTTCTTTCTTTTCCATTTAACCAGACTGAGCCACAGCAATGCGTGACCGGGTACAGCTAGTTAAGAATAAAAAGAGAGGAATTCTTCAATGTATTGATGAGGAAATGAGAGTTTGCCTTTCAAATATATGCCCAAACATTGAAGAAATTACTAGGACACATCAGGCTCATGTTTCTCAAAAACACAAGAATGAAAAAACTTAACACATTTGTGCCAGGACCTGCCAAATTTATTAAATCTTACCAAGAATGTATCTATATATATATAAAAAGATAACATTTTGTCATTTTTAAATTTTGTAACCCCCTTTTTTATGAACTCTAAAAAGCATAACAAAAAATATAACATAAAAATGATTTTAATGTCAGAATAAATTTAATGTTGTCATATTTGTTTAATTACCATAAAAGCAAGCTTGGACTATATATATATATATATTTGTTAATATTTGACTTAATTATTATAACATATTTCTCAGAAACTTGTATATAGTGCGCCTACAATTATTTGTAGAATTTTAAATGTGCCCTGACTTCAAAAAGTTTGAGAACCACTGTACTAATAGCTACTTGTGGAAGTGGGCAACAGATATGAAACACCTATCATTTTGCAAAAGAAATGTGTGTAACTCACCTTTCCATGTGAGAGTTGCTTAGATTACTTTGCTGTTAGTTTACTAGCAAACTGTTTTGTGGTCTGTTTCATGGTTACATTCTATGTCACTTTAGAGTATAGTAAACATTCTATAATATATCTGGCAAATTATGAAATTAAACACTGGTAGTTGTACAGTCTCAACACTATTGACACTTCAGCCTAGATAACTCTTTGTAGCTGGGGACTATCCTCTGTTCTGCAGGGTGTTTAGTAGCATCCATGACCACCACCCACTAGATGCCAGTAGTACTCCCCCCAGGTGTGAAAAGCAAATATGTCTCCAGACAGTGCCAGATGCCCTCTGGGTGGGGGGAATCTCCCCCAGTTGAAGGGGCAGTAGATTTTGTCCATATTGTGTACTTGTTTTACTGATGACTAGAACACCTAGCATGGACTAGGCATTCCATACCTATTTATTAAGTAAATGAACAAATGTTACTTTAGTATTTTTATTATGATAGGGAAAACAAGAATTTGCTCCATGGGTTTTGGGGTTTTGTTAACAGAGCTCAAAAGGAGCTTGTGAATGTTTTAAGTTTAGTGAAATTTTGTCAAGTACTGTATTGAATATTGTTGAAAAAATTTATTTGTAGAGGTTTATCTTTGTGTTATGGATAGTCAGTTTTGAATTCTTATCATGGCTCTATACCATTAATAGCTAATATCTCAAGACAAAGTGCACATTAGGATTAGGCTCATCCTTGATGATAATGGATATAAATCCACTACTTTCTCAAAGAACCTTCTTAATAACTTTTATAACTGACTTTGTCTAATAGTTGTTATAAAAATAAAGCCCAGGGTTTCGGAGATGGAAAATGGTGACGGAGTAGGCGGACGTTACAACTCCCACCTCCCAGAACCAAAGTGGATTGGATTACAACTTAATTTAGGAACAATCATCTTGAAAAACCAACTTTGGACTAAACTAAGAGGAATCTATAACCAAGCATCATTGAAGGAACCACACTGAGCTGGTAGGAAAGGTGAAGATGCAGAAAGACTGTCCCACTTCCAGGAGCAGGAGGCAGCCCGGAGGGTCTTTTACAGGGGGGCGGGTTGCCCAGAGACTTGTGGGTCCTCAGCCACAGGAAACCCAGCCTGGACTCCAGAGACTAGAGGAGGTATATGGACAGTATGTAGCTGAAGGAAGAGCTGGGTTACTGTTTGTGAGAGGGAGACAGAACTCTCAGACCCAGGCTCCATCTTAAAGGGACCACACAGAAAACCTGATTTACAGCCACTTACCTGGGGCTCTGGGAGTGGGGAGCACTGAGAGGACTGGAGTTACAAGAGGAGAGTATAGTCTCAGGGGCACAGGGAAAGACTGTGGGCAACAGCCATTTTGGCCCCTGTGCTGGGTCACTCTTCAAACCTAAAGCAGACATTCTTCCTCAGAAACCAAGCCAGCAAAGGAAAGCAATTACCCTACCCACCAGAGGCTCTCCTGCTCCAGTCAGTGCAGAGAGACACTTAGAAGCAGGGGTGCATCAGGGACATAGGTTTTGAGTGGTGAATTCTCAGCTACATGGCCCCCACCAACTTGCTGAGTACCCTCTGAAGGGCAGGAGAACCTGGCTGTGGAGGTGGCCGTGGTGCTTGGTCCATGCTGCGGATGGGGGAAGAGTCCATCAAGGCAGCCCATGCTGTGGCGGCAGGGGGGTGGAGCCTAGAGAGGCCACCCATGCACTCAGGGTGGGGGAGAACCCTATGGGGCGAGGCATCCCCTGTGCTGGCACAGGGCAGAGCCAGGTGGCCTGCATGGTGAAGGTGAGGGGTGGAGCCTGGAGAGAGCGCATGCACCCACTGGTTGCAAAGCCCAGCGGCCTGCATGGTGACAGTGAGATGCAGAGCCCGAAGAGTCGTCCCTCACGCCTGCAGGGTTGGAGCCTGGAGAGGCACCCTGCAGGACTGCGGGTAGGGGAGCCCAGCAGAGCAAGAAGTCTCCCAAGCCCGCAGAGCAGCCAAAGCTGCAGCCTGTGAACTCACACTGGTGTCTGAGTTACTGAGGAGGTGGAGGCATTGAGGGCTGGCAGAAAGACCACACATCAGGAATAGAGAGGCCATGCACACTGGCCAAGAGTAGACAAAAGCCAGCCTAGGAGTGCAACTGATATTTACAGTAGCATCAGGGTCCAGCAGAGGCAGCCATGAATTCTGGAGCACCTGTAGCTCCAAGAAGGTTAATAAGAGCCAGTCAATAGCAGTGACCTCAACTGATCTGCACCAAGTTCCTGCCAGGGTGGTCCAGGGCTGGTAGATCCAGTGGCTAGATATGGAGAGCATCAGCTCAGGACCTAACAACCCTAGTTAGAGTGGTATCTTAAGGAAAGGTTTCTCACACCTGACCCAGCTAAGGCATAGAAAATGCTGTCACAAACAGCAAAAAGAGAAGTAGCAGCAGGCAAGTAGTCCATAGCAGAATACAAACAGCTGAAGCCAACCCAAGAATATCTAGAAACAACACAACTGCAAGCAGGAGGCAGACAATACCAACCCTATAGTCAGCTAGCTACACAAACAACACAACCAAAGGAGCAGTCTATACAGAGACAAAATGGGAAGATAGACAAATGCAATTCAACCGAATCAACAAGAGAAATCCCCAGAAAAAGAATTGAATGAGATGGATCTAACCAAGACACTGGATGCAGAATTTAGAATAATGATTGTTAGGATGCTCAAGGATCTTAGAGCAACAATAGATGGACAAAATGAGCACCTAAATAAAGAGATAGCAGGCATCAAAAAAGACATTGAAATCATAAAAAAGAATCCGACAGAAATGACAAACACAATATCAGAAATGAAGACTACACTAGAATGAATTAAAAACAGGCTGGATGAAGCAGAGGATCAAATCGGCGATTTAGTGGACGAGATAAGCAAAAGCATGTAAGCAGAACAGCAAAAAGAAAAGAGGATCAAAAAGTCTGAGGAAACTCTAACAGAGCTCTGTGACAACATGAAGAGAAACAACATCCACATAATAGGGTTTCCTGAAGGAGAAGAGAAAAAACAAGGGATAGAGAAACTGATTGAAGAAATCATAGCTGAAAACTTCCCTAAATTGATGCAGGAAAAAGTCAAACAAGTTCAAGAAGCACAGAGAATTCCATTAAAGAGGAACCCAAAGAGACCTACACAAAGACACATCATAATTAAAATACCAAAGCTAAGAGGTAAAGAAAGAATACTAAAAGCTGCAAGAGAAAACAATCAACTACAAATGAGCCCCCATAAGGATGACATCAGACTTTTTAACAAACACTGGAGGCAAGAAGGGAATGGCAGGAAATATTCAAAGTAAAGCAGAACAAGAGCCTACAACCAAGACTTCTTTATCCAGCAAGGCTATCATTTAAAATTGAAGGAGAAACAAAAAGCTTCCCAGACAAAAAACCCCCCCCAAAACAAAAAAATCCCTCAAGATATTCATTACAACCAAACCAATGCTGCAAGAAATGTTAAGGGGCCTGTTGTAAACAGAACAAAGGGAAATAAAATCTAGTAAAGGATGAATGTACATTTAAACAATAAAATGGCAATAAAGAACTACATATCAATAATAACAAATGTAAACAAATTAAATGCTCAAATTAAAAGACATAGGGTAGTTGCATGGATAAGAAAACAGAAACTGTACATATGCTGTTTATAAGAGACCCACCTCAAAACAAAAGATACACATAGACTGAAAGTAAAGGGATGGAAAAAAAAATATTTCATGCAAATGGAAATGAAAAAAAAAAAGGTGGGGTCACAATACTTATATCAGACAAAATATACTTTAAAACAAAGACTATAGTAAGGGATAAAGAAGGATAATGGGAGTAATCCAACAGAAAGATATAACCATTATAAATATGAATGCACCTAATAAAGGAGCACCTAAATATATAAAGCAGATTTTGATGGACATAAAGGGCGAGATCAACAGCAATACTATAATAGTAGGGGATCTCAATACCCCACTAACATTGCTGGATAGATCCTCAAGAAAGAAAATTAACAAAGAAATAGCAGACTTAAAGGACACACTAGATCAACTGGATTTAATAGATATCTTCAGAACCTTTCACCCTAAAGCAGCAGAATATACATTCTTTTCATGTGCTCAAGGTACATTCTCTAGTATAGACCACATGTTAGGACACAAAACGAGTCTCAGTTAATTTAAGAAGATTGAAATCATATCAAGCATCTTATCTGACCACAATGGAATGAAACTAGAAATCAACTACAATAGAAAAACTGGAAAACACTTAAATACTTGGAAATTAAATAGCATGTTATTATATAACGAATGGGATAAGAGTGAGATCAAGGAAGAAATAAAAAATTTCTTTGAAACAAATGAAAATGAACATACAGCAACTCAAAATTTATGGGACACAGCAAAAGCAGTCCTGAGAGAGAAGTTCATAGCATTACAGGCATGCTGTAAGAAGCAAGAAAAATCTCAAATTAACAACTTAACCCTGCACCTAAAAGAACTAGAAAAAGAACAGCAAGTAAAGCCCAGAGGAAGTAGAAGGAAGGAAATAATAAACATCAGTGTGAAAATAAATGACATAAAGGCAAAAAAAAAAAATACAGAGGATCAAAGAAACCAAGAGCTGTTTTTTTGAAAAGGTAAACAAGATTGATGAACCTTTAACCAGACTCACCAAGAAGAAAAGAGAATGGACTCAAATACATAAAATTAGAAATGAGAGTGGAGAAGTAACAACTGACACAACAGAAATACAAAGGATTGTAAGAAAATAGTATGAAGAACTGTATTTCAAAAAATTAGACAACCTACATGAAATGGACAAATTCCTTGAAACAATCTTCCAAAAATCAATCTGGAAGAATCAGAAAACCTAAACAGACCAATTACAACAAATGAGATTGAAACAGTTATCAAAAAACTCACAAAAAACAAAAGTCCTGGGCCTGATGGCTTCACAAGGGAATTCTACCAAATATTCAAAGAAGAACTAACTCCTATCCTCCCCAAATTATTTAAAAAAATTTCAGAGGAGGGAAGAGTTCCAAGCTCCTTTTATGATGTGATTATAATTCTGATTCCAAAACCAGGCAAAGACAATACAAAGAAAGAAAACTATAGGCCAATATCCCTGATGAATTTAGATGCTAAAATTCTCAACAAAATATTAGCAAACCGGATTAAGCAATACATGAAGAAAATTGTACATCATGATCTAGTGGGATTTATTCTGGAGTGGCAAGGTGGCACAATATTCTCAAATCCATCAAAGTGACTCATTACATAAAAAAAAGGAAGGAGAAAAACCTCATGATAATTTCAATAGATTCAGAAAAAGCATTTGATAAAATCCAGTACCCATTTATGATTAAAACTGTCAGCAAAGTGGGAAAACAGGGAACATACTTCAACATGATAAAAGCCATCTATGACAAACGCACAGGCAACATCATACTAAATGGGCAAAAATTAAAAGCAATCCCCTTAAGATCAGGAACAAGGCAGGGGTGCCCCCCTTCACCACTCTTATTCAACATAGTTCTGGAAGTCCTAGCCACAGCAATCAGACAAGAAGAAAAAATAAAAGGCATCCAAATTGGAAAAAAAGAAGTAAAACTACCATTATTTACTGATGACATGATACTGTACATAGAAAACCTATGTCTCAGTAAAAAAACTACTGGACCTGATAAATGAATTCAGCAAGGTGGCAGGATATAAAATTAATATTCAGAAATCAGAGCCATTTTTATACACCAACAATGAACTGTCTGAAAGAGAAATTAAGGAAACAGTCCCCTTCACTATTGCAAGAAAAAAATAAAGTACCTAAGAGTAAATTAACCTAGGAGGTTAAAGACTTGTACTCAGGAAATTATAAAACATTGATAAAAGAAATAAAGGAAGATACAAAGAAGTGGAAGCATATACTATGTTCATGGTTAGGAAAAATAAACATCATTAAAATGTCTATATTACCCAAAGCAATTATAAATTCAATGAAATTCTTATTAAAATATCAGTGACAGATTTCAAAGATATAGAACAAATATTCCAAAATTTTTTATGGAACCAAAAAAAGAACACAAATAGCCTTAGCAATGTTGAAAAAGAAAAATAAAGTGGGTAGTATCACACTTTCTGATATCAAGTTATACTACAAGGCCATTGTACTCAAAACATCTTGGTACTGGCATAAGAACAGGCATACAGATCAATAGAACAGAATGGAGAACCCAGAAGTAAACCCACACCTTTATGGACAACTGATATTTGACAAAGGAGGTAAGAGCATATAATGGAGTAAAGACAGTCTCTTTAACAAATGGTGTTTGGAAAATTTGACAGCTACCTGCAAAAGAATGAAACTAGACCACCAACTTACACCATTCACAAAAATAAACTCAAAATGGATAAAAGACTTAAATGTAAGTCGTGAAACCATAAGCATCTTAGAAGAAAACATAGGCAGTAAGGTCTCTGACATCTCTCACAGCAATATATTTGCTGATTTATCTACATTGGCAAGTGAAATAAAGGACAGGATGAACAAATGGGACTATTTCAAACTATAAAGCTTTTGCACAGCTAAAGTTAATATGAGCAAAATAAAAAGACAAACCACACAATGGAGAATGTATTCGACAATACATCTGATAAGGGGTTAAAAACCAAAATTTATAAAGAACTTGTAAAATTCAGCACCAGGAAGATAATACAATAAAAAAAACCGGCAAAAGAAATGAATAAACACTTCTCCAAAGAGGACATACAGATGGCCAATAGGCATAAGAAAAAATGTTCAACATCACTAGTCAGTAGAGAAATTCAAACTAAAACCACAATGAGAGACCATCTCACAACAGAATGGCGCTCATTAACTAAAGAACACATAGTAAATGCTGGGGAGGATGTGAAGAAGAGGTAACCCTCCTGCACTGCTGGTGGGAATGCAGACTGGTGTAGCCACTGTGGAGAACAGTATGGAGATTCCTCAAAAAATTAAAAATCGAACTGCCTTTTGACCCAGGCATCCCACTTTTAGGAATATATCCTAAGGACAACAAATCACTGATTCAAAAAAAGAAATCAACCCCCATATTCATGGCTGCATTGTTTACAATAGCCAAGATCCGGAAACAGCCCAAGTGTCTGTCAATGGACGAGTAGATTACAAAGCAGTGGTACATATACACAATGGAATACTATGGGCCCATGAAAAAGAAGGAAATCTTACCTTTTGCGACAACATGGATGGACCTGGAAACTACTATGTTAAGTGAAATAAGCCAGGAAGAGAAAGAAAAATATCATATGACCTTACTCATTTGAGGAATCCAAGGAATAATGTGAACTGAGGAATGGAATAGAGGCAGAGGTGGGATCAAAGGAACCAGAGGGAAAGAAGATAGAGGGAACGGGAAAGGGGATGAAAGGATGGAATCAGAGAAGGGAAAGAGACTGGTGAAATTATATATACATAACTTGTTATAGTGAGCAGAAAAGCAACTCCTGGAGTAAAGGTGGGAGGCAGTTGGGGGGATGTGGAGGGGAACAGGAGGTTGGGGAGGATGTATTCAGTGGGACAGTTTAATTTATGTAAACACAATAAATTAAAATCAATAAAAAATTAAGTCTAGGAAATTTAATATTATCCTCCATTTTTAGTGCTTTTGCAGGAGTCTCTCACAGGCATTGATCTGTGGTCATCAGGCTTATTTTTATCGACACTGGATAATATAAGCAGTATGTGCACCATTCCAGAGGCACCCTGTGAGTGACGACTTGCACAACTCCTTCAGGTCCTAGGACTTTTGCTTTTGTCAGGAAAGTTTGCTCGTTGGTGTACAAGGCCACCTTACATGAGGGCAGTATATGGGGTTTTTTTTGGATTAAAATAAAACAATACATAAGAGTTTTAATATTTTGTTCCCTGTCATATGTAGTATGTACATGTACCTTGGAGAACCACAGGTCTAGTGCATTTTGGATCAAATTTTACTTTTCAGTTTAGCATTCTGTGTTGTAGAACAGACAGTGCTGTTAGCCACTAAACTCATTTTATGTTTCTGTTCAAGGGCACAAAGGAAGGTGCCTTCCCCAGGATTCCTTGCAGTGCCATCAGTCAGATCCTCACATCTGTTCAACAGAATGTAAGGAAAATTGACTTGCATTTATTCTGAGCCAGTTAGTGAAGGGCTAGTGTACCTTCTCCATGCTTGCTGCCAGTCTTGTGCAGTGATTTTGAAGGCATTCCAGAGGACATGCCTAAGGGAGAAACCCTTTTTAGGGGAAGTGCTGCCAAGGAGAAACATGCATTTGACTGACTTTTGTATTATGGGACTTATAGACCTTGTGGTTGGATGTTACCCTGCCTGACATACATGTTATCTATTAGCATTCTCTAAGTTCTCCAGTGTAGCTTTCAGTTAGTTACTATCTTTCATTGACATCACTCTGAAGAATGTTGAGCAGCAAAGTGAAACTCACTGTTACAGAACTGAAAGACTGTTGTTGAAGTTATAGCCCACTAAGTTACATTGCAGTCTCTGACGAGACTGTAGAGGGGAAATCTATCTTGGTTCCAGAAAGAGTAAAAGATCCATCACCTGAGCACTGGGTCTGCTATTTTCTCATGGACACTTTGTGTCTGGTCATATTCTGTGCTAACTTTATGACCTGTGTCCAGTAACTGTATAATATGTGCTATTCTGATACACATTATTTATATTTGTGATGTTCTGATTTCCCACCTCAGTTTTTCTGTGTCACTATACATTCTTGCTAAAAAATGAAAACAAATTCTTGTATTTACTTTTTGGTAATGAAGTAGATAGGAATACATTTAAAATATATAGAGACATTTATTGTTATCTGTTTTGTCACATTTTAATTTTTTTAAGATTATATGTTTTTATTTTTATTGAATTATTGGGGTGACATTGGTTAATAAAATTATATAGGTTTTAGGTGTATAATTCTAAAATATATTATGTTTGGTCACATTTTTCAGTTAGGATCTATCTATCATCTATCTATCTATCTATCTATCTATCTATCTATCTATCTATCTATCTATCATCTATCTATCTATACTCCTTGAGAGTCTGTATCATGTCTTCTAAATTATTGGGAGCTCTCCCAATAACATTTAATAAAAATTTTTGTTGGTTGATTAATAAAGATGTTAGTATATGTGTTGTCTTAAAAGTGTTAAGTTTGAAATGGAATTACATGAGAAATGGAACATAAGTTAGGAAAAGGAAACTATAGATGTATGTGGTGCACATGGCTTTTGTTACATATATGTGCCTGTATTTCAGATTACATGAGCTCAGTAGTGTAGGATTTTTTGTAAGAAATATCATATTTCTTACATATAGATATTGAGAAGCATAATGACTTATTTGGGCTGAAGTACAGTGTTCACAATTTCATGAAAAATCTTAAATCTTTTAATGAAGTAAGAAAAAAGTAGATGGCACACAGGATTTATTATACTTTTTGTGGGTGTGGATGTGTGAGAGAGAAGGAGAGATAGTGAGACAGAGTCCCGCATGCACCCTGACTGGGGTCCACCTGACAACCTGTTTAGGACCGATGCTTGAATTAGCCGAGCTATCATCCACACCTTAGGCTGATGCTTGGACCAACTGAGCCACTGGCTGCGTGAGAGGAAGAGAGAAAGAAGAGGGAGGGGGAGAGAAGCAGATGGTTGTTTCTCTGTATGCCCTGACTGGAGAATCGAATCTGGAATGTCCACATGCCAGGCCGACACTCTATCCACTGAGCCAACAGGCCAGGGCTGCTTAAGTATACTTTTCCCTAGTGAAAATATCAAAGTTATCATAGCTGCAGAGAAGCAGATACTGAAACACTGCATTGTGATTTTTTTCAAACATAACAGCAATGATGAATTACCTGTCATTGTGAGTGAAGACAACATGCTGGCAGTGGCAGGATCTGCCACTGTAACGTGGGAAGGCAGCAAGGCCCAGCTACAGGAGAGACCCCACAGTACAAACAGAGGTGCCGTGGGCTGTTTCCACTTCTCCAGACATCTGTGACGGTCCCAGGCTTTGAGAAGTCACTGTGGCTCTGGGTCCTTATTAACTGGTAACTCCTCAGAGATCTGTCTGCAGTTTTAGAATGATATACTTACTGTATGAAAGCATGGTTTGTAGGAGTGAACGTCAGAAAACTAAAAATGACTGTGTATTTGTGTGTGAGAGTATAACACTTATTTGTGAATAAACAAGTGTTTGTTTCAATTTGTATAAAGTATCTTTTTATATGTGACAATATGATGTGTCCAGAGGGTGTCAAATTCAGGAATAAAGTATCACTTATCCATATATAATACACTACATAAAAATTAAATTGTATAGAATAGATCTGAAGCATTCTTGGAGGTGGGGGAGAAGGTAGCCCTTTGTTAAAATTTCACAGTGCTTCTCTCTTTGTGAAGACTTTTCAAAGTTCTAAATCCTTTTTATAGCATGTGTGAGACTCCTCAGAAATGCTTTTCTCAGAGATCAAAATTTTAAACTTTAGATTGACTTAAATACATTTTATAATTCTTCCCGCAGCTGTTCGAGCTATTATGGAGTAAAATGAAAATTGCCTTTTTAGGGTGTATTTCTCAAAAGACCAGTTTTGAAAATGAAACCAAATTTTCATGTTCCACATGACATTGGAATTTAAAGTTATATATACTGGTTCTACTGCAGTCATCATGTGAAACATTCAAAAACACAATATATTAAGCTATTAGTCAAGACAATTTTCTTCCAATATTTTGTTCAATAAATAAAAAAGAGGAATACAAATTATTGATACATCTTGCTGTTACCTGTCATGGTTTTTCATAGTTACGGTTTAACCCAAAACCACATTTTCATGCATAAAATATTTCCTCTCTTTTAATTATAGCCAGCTTTGGTGCTGTGGCAGGTAGGGAGGGCTATTATTAACTTGAAAGTATGTTTGGTTTAAGTAGGGGATGTGGGAGCAAACCCTGCAAGGAAAGTCTAATTTTCTCTGCAGTACAGTGTGATATCTAAATACAGTCTTGACTAAGTCCCTAGAATATTGAGGTCCTGGAAAATGCCCAGGTGTCCCTGCTGGGAACAGATTTGCATTTGATTTTACAGAGTCGTGACTGTATGAAGTCACTGAGTCTGAACTAAGAAAAGGACTTTAACTTCATAGTAAAATCCATGAGAGATATAAGCAAACATAAGTGTGAGCAAAGGAAGAACTGTGTCTATCTTTCCTTCCATCTGTGACTTGAAGGCCTGTGCCCCTGGGCACTGCTGGGAGGTAGATCACCTTGTTTGCCTCCCTCTACCCGCCCAGCAAGTGGCCTGTGTACCATTCCTGGAGGGCCTGGCCTGAGTTACTGTCCACTAATCCCCGATATATAGCATCTAGGAAAGTCTCCTTTTAGAAAACGAGGGAATCAGGCTCAACCTACATTTTAAGGATGGAAGGGTTTATGTTTATTTATAGTGAGGACTGTTAAATATCAGTTCCATAGTAATTACGGGAGTCTTTTTTTTTTTAATAGAAAGAATTTTACTAGGTAATTAAAACAATGCTACAATATAAAAATTGACAGATCAAGAAATAAGAATGCAAAGTCCAGGAGTAGACTATGTTATTATCATCATTTATGGTCCTAAATGATCATTTTAAATCAATAGAAATATGATAGACAATTTAATAACTGCTTTTAAAAGTTATATCTAAAATGTGTCATTACAGATTTAATTCTGTACCAATTTACATGTATAAATGAACAATAGACATACTAGAAGAAAACATAGTTTTCTATTTTTTGAGTGGTGGATATTATTTTAAGGAAATATAAAATAAAAAATCCCTAAAGGAAAATAAAATGACAGTAAAATAGACCTGCAATTAACAAAACACACCAGAAACTAAGTACAGACAACAAACTTCAAAAATATTTATGATATATAAACCACATTTAAGGACTATAAAAACTGAGTTTCTATAGTAGCAAATGGAGTCATTATTTTGATAGGGTCATTTTTCTCAAGATTTCTGAGGCTATTTGGGATCCTTTGTTGTTCTGTATACATTTTTGGAATATTCTAGATCTGTAAAATATGTCATTGGTATTTTAATAGGAATTGTGTTGAATCTATAGTATGGACATTTTAATGATATTAATTCTTTCTATCCATGAACATGGTATAGGCTTCCACTTATTTATATGTTCAATTTCTTTCTTCAATGTCCTATAATTTTCTGAGTATAGATCTTTTACCTCCTTGGTTAAGTTTATTCCTAGTTTCCTTTTTGTTGTTATTGCAACAATAGTAAATGGGATTTTTTAAAAAAAACCTCTCTCTGATAGTTCATTATTGGTGTGTAAAAATGCCATTAATTACTGAATATTAATTTTTATCCTGTTACTTAACCAAATTCATTTATTAGGTTTAGTAGTTTTTGGTGGAGTCTTAGTTTTTTATGTACAGTATCATGTCATCTGCAAATAATGACAGTTTTACTTCCTCTTTTCCAATGTTGATGCCTTTTGTTTCTTGTTGTCTGGTTGCCATGGTTAGGACTTTCAGTACTATGTTGTATAAGGGTGGTGAAAGTGGATATCTCTGTCTTGTTCCTGATATAGGGAAAACACTTTTATTCTTTGCCTATTGAGTATGATGTTGGCTGTGGGTTTGTCCCATTAAAGGAGATGTGGCCTTTATTATGTTGAGGTAATGATTTCTCTATTCCCTCTTTGCTGAGAGTTTTTTTTTTTTAATCAAAAATGGGTGCTGGATTTTATTGACTGCTTTTTCTGTATCTGTTGGTATGATCATGTGATTTTATTCTTTATTTGCTTATATGATGTATTAGGTTTATTGATTTGCAAATATTGTAGCAACCTTGCATCCTCAGAATATATGCCATTTGATCATGGGTATGATCTTTTTAATGTGTTGATGGGTCCAGTTAGCTAATATTTTATTGAGGATTTTAGCATCTATGTTCATCAGGGAAATTGGTGTATAATTTTTTTTTTGTAGTGTCTTTATTTGGTTTTGGAATTAGGATAATGCTGACCTTGTTCAATGAGCTTGGAAGTCTTTCCTCCTTTTGGGTTTTTGGAATAGTTTGAGAAGAATAGGTGTTAGTTTTTCCTTGAATGTTTGGTAAAATTTGCCTGTGAAGCCATCTGGTCCAGGAATTTTGTTTGCTGGGAATGTTTTGATTACTGTTTTTTATTTCATTACTTGTAATTGATCTATTCAGATTTTCTGATTCCTCCTGATTCAGATTTAGAAGAGTGTGTATTTCTATAGGAATTTATCCATTTTTCCCAGGTTTTCCAATTTGTTAGTATATAGTTGTTCATAGTATTTTCTTTTTTTTTTTTGATTACTTTCTTTTTTTTTTTTTTAATAAATTTTTATTAATGGTAATGGGATGACATTAATAAATCAGGGTACATATATTCAAAGAAAACATGTCTAGGTTATTTTGTCATCAAATTATGTTGCAAACCCCTCACCCAAAGTCAGATTGTCCTCCGTCACCCTCTATCTAGTTCTCTGTGCCCCTCCCCCTCCCCCTAACTCTCTCCCTCCCTCCCTCCCATGTCCTCCCTCCCCCCCCCACCCTTGGTAACCACCACACTCTTGTCCATGTCTCTTAGTCTCATTTTTATGTTCCACCAATGTATGGAATCATGTAGTTCTTGTTTTTTTCTGATTTGCTTATTTCACTCCTTATAATGTTATCAAGATCCCACCATTTTGCTGTAAATGATCTGATGTCATCATTTCTTATGGCTGAGTAGTATTCCATAGTGTATATGTGCCACATCTTCTTTATCCAGTCTTCTATTGAAGGGCTTTTTGGTTGTTTCCATGTCTTGGCCACTGTGAACAGTGCTGCAATGAACATGGGGCTACATGTGTCTTCACGTATCAATGTTTCTGAGGTTTTGGGGTATATACCCAGTAGAGGGATTGCTGGGTCATAAGGTAGTTCTATTTGCAGTTTTTTGAGGAACCACCATACTTTCCTCCATAATGGTTGTACTACTTTACAGTCCCACCAACAGTGAATGAGGGTTCCTTTTTCTCCACAGCCTCTCCAACATTTGCTATTACCCGTCTTGTTGATAATAGCTAATCTAACAGGAGTGAGGTGGTATCTCATTGTAGTTTTGATTTGCATTTCTCTAATAACTAATGAAGCTGAGCATCTTTTCATATATCTGTTGGCCATTTGTATCTCTTCCTGGGAGAAGTGTCTGTTCATGTCCTCTTCCCATTTTTTTATTGGATTGTTTGTTTGTTTGTTGTTGAGTTTTATGAGTTCTTTGTATATTTTGGATATTAGGCTCTTATCTGAGCTGTCGTTTGAAAATATCAGTTCCCATATAGTTGGCTGTCTGTTTATTTTGATATCAGTTTCTCTTGCTGAGCAAAAACTTTTAATTCTGATGTAGTCCCATTCATTTATCTTTGCCTTCACTTCTCTTGCCATTGGAGTCAAGTTCATAAAATGTTCTTTAAAACCCAGGTCCATGATTTTAGTACCTATGTCTTCTTCTATGTACTTTATTGTTTCAGGTCTTATATTTAGGTCTTTGATCCATTTTGAATTAATTTTAGTACACGGGGACAGGCTGTAGTCGAGTTTCATTCTTTTGCATGTGGCTTTCCAGTTTTCCCAACACCATTTGTTGAAGAGGCTTTCTTTTCTCCATTGTGTGTTGTTGGCCCCTTTATCAAAGATTATTTGACCATATATATGTGGTTTTATTTCTGGGCTTTCTATTCTGTTCCATTGGTCTGAGTGTCTATTTTTCTGCCAATACCATGCTGTTTTGATTATCGTGGCCCTATAATATAGTTTAAAGTCAGGTATTGTAATGCCCCCAGCTTCATTCTTTTTCCTTAGGATTGTTTTGGCTATTAGGGGTTTTTTATAGTTCCATATAAATCTGATGATTTTTTGTTCCATTTCTTTAAAAAATCTCATAGGGATTTTGATGGGAATTGCATTAAATTTGTATATTGCTTTGGGTAATATGGCCATCTTGATTATATTTATTCTTCCTATCCAAGAACAAGGAATATTTTTCCATCTCATTGTATCTTTTTCGATTTCCCTTAACAATGCTTTGTAATTTTCATTATATAGGTCCTTTACGTTCTTTGTTATGTTTATTCCTAGGTATTTTATTTTTTTTGTTGCAATCGTGAAGGGGATTATTTTTTTGAGTTCGTTTTCTAATATTTCATTGTTGGCATATAGAAAGGCTATGGACTTTTGTATGTTAATTTTGTATCCTGCGACCTTACTGTATTGGTTTATTGTTTCTAATAATCTTTTTGTGGAGTCCTTCGGGTTTTCGATGTATAGGATCATATCATCAGCAAAAAGTGATAGCTTTACTTCTTCTTTTCCGATATGGATGCCTTTTATTTCTTTGTCTTGTCTGATTGCTCTGGCCAGAACTTCTAGCACCACGTTGAATAAGAGTGGAGAGAGTGGACAACCCTGTCTTGTTCCTGATTTAAGGTAGAAAGTCCTCAGTTTTATGCCGTTTAATAGGATGTTGGCTGATGGTTTATCATATATGGCCTTTATCATGTTGAGATATTTTCCTTCTATACCCATTTTGTTGAGAGTCTTAACCATAAAATTGTGTTGTATTTTATCAAAAGCCTTTTCTGCATCTATTGATAAGATCATGTGGTTTTTGTTCTTTGTTTTGTTGATATGGTGTATTACGTTAACCGTTTTGCGTATGTTGAACCATCCTTGAGATTCTGGGATGAATCCCACTTGATCACGATGTATTATTTTTTTAATATGTTGTTGTATTCGGTTTGCCAGTTATTTTGTTTAGTATTTTAGCATCTGTATTCATTAGAGATATTGGTCTGTAGTTTTCTTTCTTTGTGCCATCCTTGCCAGGTTTTGGTATGAGGGTTATGTTGGCCTCATAAAATGTGTTTGGAGGCCCTGGCCGGTTGGCTCAGCGGTAGAGCGTCGGCCTAGCGTGCGGAGGACCCGGGTTCGATTCCCGGCCAGGGCACATAGGAGAAGCGCCCATTTGCTTCTCCACCCCTCCGCCGCACCTTCCTCTCTGTCTCTCTCTTCCCCTCCCGCAGCCAAGGCTCCATTGGAGCAAAGATGGCCCAGGCGCTGGGGATGGCTCTGTGGCCTCTGCCCCAGGCGCTAGAGTGGCTCTGATCGCAACATGGCGACACCCAGGAGGGTCGCAACATGGCGACGCCCAGGATGGACAGAGCATCGCCCCCTGGTGGACAGAGCGTCGCCCCTGGTGGGCGTGCCGGGTGGATCCCGGTCGGGCGCATGTGGGAGTCTGTCTGACTGTCTCTCCCTGTTTCCAGCTTCAGAAAAATGCAAAAAAAAAAAAAAAAAAAAAAAAAGTTAAAAAAAAAAATGTGTTTGGAAGTATTGCTTCTTCTTCAATTTTTTGGAAGACTTTGAGTAGAATAGGAACCAAGTCTTCTTTGAATGTTTGATAGAATTCACTAGTATAACCGTCTGGGCCTGGACTTTTATTTTTGGGGAGATTTTTAATAGTTTTTTCTATTTCCTCCCTGCTGATTGGTCTGTTTAGGCTTTCTGCTTCTTCATGACTCAGTCTAGGAAGGTTGTATTGTTCTAGGAATTTATCCATTTCTTCTAGATTGTTGTATTTGGTGGCATATAATTTTTCATAGTATTCTACAATAATTCTTTGTATTTCTATGATGTCTGTGGTGATCTCTCCTCTTTCATTTTGGATTTTATTTATTTGAGTCCTGTGTCTTTTTTCCTTGGTGAGTCTTGCCAAGGGTTTGTCAATTTTGTTGATCTTTTCAAAGAACCAGCTCCTTGTTTTATTGATTTTTTCTATAGTTTTTCTGTTCTCTATTTCATTTATTTCTGCTCTGATTTTTATTATCTCCTTTCTTCGGCTGGTTTTGGGTTGTCTTTGTTCTTCTTTTTCTAGTTCCTTAAGGTGTGAAGTTAAGTGGTTTACTTCGGCTCTCTCTTGTTTGTTCATATAGGCCTGAAGTGATATGAACTTTCCTCTTATTACTGCTTTTGCTGCATCCCAGAGATTCTGATATGTCGTATTTTCATTTTCATTTGTCTGTATATATCTTTTGATTTCTGCGCTTATTTCTTCTTTGACCCATTCATTTTTTAGAAGTATGTTGTTTAGTTTCCACATTTTTGTGGGTTTTTCCCCCTCTTTTTTGCAGTTGAATTCTAATTTCAAGGCTTTATGATCAGAAAATATGCTTGGTACAATTTCAGTTTTTCTAAATTTGCTGATATTGTCTTTGTGGCCCAACATATGGTCAATTCTTGAGAATGTTCCATGTACACTAGAGAAAAATGTATACTCTGTCGCTTTGGGATGAAGTGTCCTGTAGATGTCTATCATATCCAGGTGTTCTAGTATTTCGTTTAAGGCCACTATATCTTTATTGATTCTCTGTTTGGATGACCGATCTAGAGCCGTCCGCGGTGTATTGAGGTCTCCAAGTAAGATTGTATTTTTGTTAGTTTTTGTTTTAAGGTCAATAAGTAGCTGTCTTATATATTTTGGTGCTCCTTGGTTTGGTGCATATATATTAAGGATTGTTATGTCTTCTTGATTCAACTTCCCCTTAATCATTATGAAATGACCATTTTTGTCTCTGAGTACTTTTTCTGTCTTGTAGTCAGCATTATTAGATATGAGTATTGCTACACGTGCTTTTTTTTGGGTGTTGTTTGCTTGGAGTATTGTTTTCCAGCCTTTCACTTTGAATTTGTTTTTATCCTTGTTGCTTAGATGTGTTTCTTGTAGGCAGCATATAGTTGGATTTTCTTTTTTAATCCATTCTGCTACTCTGTGTCTTTTTATTGGTAAGTTTAATCCATTTACATTTAGTGTAATTATTGACACTTGTGGGTTCCCTACTGCCATTTTATAAATTGCTTTCTGTTAGTTTTGTATCTAGTTTGATTCTTCTCTTTTGTTTTTCTATCATTTGTTTTTGTTTGTTTGTGTTCCATACTTCTTTCCTCTGTTGCTACCTTTTTTAAGTCAAGTGTTTTTGTGGTGGTTTTTTTAAGGGTGGTTACCATTAAGTAATGAAAAGGGTACCTACCATATTCATTGTAGTACCCTATCTTATAAGTATTTCTGCACTTCATCATCCTTTGCTACTGTTAATCTCCATCCTCTCCCCCCTTTTTTTCCTTTGTTGTCACAGTTTAAGTTTGGTTTTATTGTGTTCTTGGTGGAGCTGTTACTTGTGGTGTTGTTTTCTTTTGTTGTTTGAATCTGGTTGGAAAACCCCCCTTAGTATTTCCTGGAGTGGGGGCTTTCTGTTGATAAATTCTCTCATCTTTTCTGTATTTGTGAATGTTTTTATATCTCCTTCATACTTGAAGGATAGCTTTGATGGGTATAGTATTCTTGGCTGAAAGTTCCTCTCTTTCAGGGCTTTAAATATTGGGGTCCACTCTCTTCTAGCTTGTAGAATTTCTGCTGAGAAATCTGATGATAATCTAATAGGCCTTCCTTTATATGTTGTACTCTTCTTTTCCCTGGCTGCCTTGAGAATTTTTTCTTTGTCATTGGTTTGTGTCATCTTTATTATGATGTGCCTTGGAGTGGGTTTGTTGGGGTTAAGAAAACTTGGTGTTCTGTTTGCTTCTTGAATTTGAGGCTTTAGTTCCTTCCACAGGCTTGGGAAGTTCTCGTCTATTATTTGTTTGAGTATATTCTCCATTCCATTTTCTTTCTCTTCTCCCTCTGATATACCTATTATTCTTATGTTATTCTTTCTGATGGAGTCAGACAATTCCTGTAGGGCTTTCTCATTTTTTATTATTTTTGAGTCTCTTTCTTCTTCTCTCTGTTGTGCCTCAAGTTGTTTGTCTTCTATTTCACTAATCCTATCTTCAATCTGGGCTGTTCTGTTAGCTAAGCTTGTTACCTCGTTTTTCAGCTCGTGAATTGAGTTTTTCATTTCTGTTTGATTTGTTTTTATAGTTTCAATTTCCTTGGTAATATATTCTTTGTGTTCATTGAGTTGTTTTCTGATCTCCCTATATTGCCTTTCTGTGTTTTCTTGTATATCTCTGAGTATTTTTAACATTTCTATTTTAAATTCTCTGTCATTTAGCTCCAAGGCTTCCAATATGTTAAGTCTTTCCTCCATAGATTTTTCCACATCTATTTGTGTTACCTCTCTTTCTTTTGTATCCATAATATTCGATTTCCTCTTTCTTATTGGCATCTGAGGGTGGTCTTATTGATAGCACTAATTAGAATTAATAAAGAGTAAAAAGAAAAAAAAAAAGGGTAAAACACCCCACAAAAAAAAACAGTAATAATTTATTATTTCCCCCTTTTTTTCTCTCTTCTCTTTCCCTCCTCTCCCCTCCTCAGGGAAATATCGTGCCTATAATGGAGGGCCTGATTTGGGGTGAAGAGTTCAAGGGGCAAAAAAAAGGGAGTAGGGACCTACTAAATGCAAAAAAAAAAAAAAAAAGGAAGAAAATCTTAGACAAGCATAAGATGATTTGCTTGTAAGTGATGGTCAACTAAGAGGTATAATGAGAGGGATAAGAGGGAATCAGAAAAAAGGACCCAAAAAGAATAATAAAGAAGAAAAAATAAAAATAATAAGTAAAAATCTGTTGTATTAAGTGGAGCGAAGACTAAATACAATGGAGACCTTGGGTTGCGAGGACCCAAAATGCCACAAAAATAAACAAACAAGAGAAAAAAAAAAAACAAAAGCAAAAAAGAGAAATAAAGCCAAAAAAAAGCCTTGAGTCCCAAATTAACTAATTTGTTCGTGATTGAGGATTATATGGGAGGAAAGTAAAATGAGAAAAGAAAAAACGAATAGAAAGGAAAAAATAAGAAAAAGAGAAAAACGAAGGAAGAAATAAAATAGGAGGAGAAAAAAACAAAATAAAGCAAGACAAAAACAAAAAATAAAAAAAAAACAAAAGAGGAGAGAGTGAGAGTTAAGTGTTTTGGAGTATAACCTTAAAGGAGGGTGAGGATGAAGAAGAAAAATAAAATGCAACACTCATGGGTAGTGTAGTTCAAGAAAGGGGAAGCATAAGATGGGCAGAGAATTGAAGGACCGAGGTGGAGGAAATAAAGGCAAAAAGATAGAAGAAACAAACAACAACAACAACAACAACAAAAAATTATTGGATCAAGTTGTAAAGTCTGTGGGTTTTTCTTGATTTTGAGAGGTTAACTTCTTCCTTTTTCTTTTCTCTCCCTCTTCCTAGTCGGTGACTCTGTACCCCAGGCTCTGCCCCTGTGTCACTCTTAGGTAGGGATTTGCAGTTGATGGGATTCTATGGCAATGTCATATAATTGGCTTTAGTGTTGCTGGAAGTAAAGGCTTGTTGGCGTTTGCAGGGTCCAACGATGAGAGAGTTTGCTTTCCTGGATTCTCTCTCCTAGTCCCCCCTTTCTGAATTAGCAGCCTGGTGATCCAGCTATAAGGCTGCAACTGCTTCTGCCTGGGGAGTAAGAGGCTCAAAGAGCTGGGAAATCCCCACTCTATCCCCACTCAGTGCAAGGCTTTGGGAAAGGCTCTGAGAGTCAGGGCCTCCAGTGTAATCAGGCGGGGGTGGGAGTCAATTGTTGTCAAGGTGACTGTTCAGCGCCTCTCATTTAGTTGGACCTCTCAACCCAGGCTTTCCACACTTTGTAGCCTGTTTTTGCAGGGAAGAAGAGGCACTAGTCTCTGCTTACGACTAGTGTAGTATAGACCTTATTATCTGCCAAGTCCTTCTTGTTAGCGTTTATCCCTGAATATGGAGGCTCTATCAATCAGAAGTTGCCCCCGCCCCTTTAGCGAGAGGCACTGAAAAATATCACGCCTCTTGTCTTGGATCGCTGAACTGAGAGAGATCTTATCAATTAGAACCGAGGGTGCGCAGATTTTATGGGTTAAGCTAATTTCAGTGATTGGGTCGCAGCTGTGCTTCCGAAGGTATTTTAGGCTGCCTGCGCGCGCCCCTCCCCCAACGCTTGATTGTTAGCTTGAATGGCTGGGTGAGGTGCCCCGCCCACGGAGAGAATCTCCCAAGCCTCTCCCACTCGCCCCGCCGCTGGCGGCTGGACCGCACCAGGCGCAGGATAATGGAGCCCCCTGGGTGTGCGGGCCAGCAGGGCGCCCTGGGCGCGTGGAATGCCCAAGGCACGCGCGCGAATGGGGCGCTCCGGGCACCGGTGGCCGGCGACCTCCACTCGCAGTGTGCGGGCCGCTGGGAACGTCAGCGGTGCTCAACCGGACCGGGCGCGCGTGCGGAGGCTCGTGGCGGCCGCTCGCGGTGGTGGTTCGCGGAGGCGGCGGTGGCGGCTCGCGTGGGCTGCTCGTGGTGGCGGCTCGCGTCGGCCGCTCGCGGCGGCAGCTCGCGGTTCCCAAGTATATGGGCTGACTCACCGCAGGCGCACTCCCTCGCGGCTTGAATGAGCGTCGCTGCTGCGGTAGCTTCCTCCACACCCTCGTCTCTCAGATTCAAGTGATAACAGTCCTTTTGCTTTCAGTTTGTGTGGAACTCTGGAGTGCTCCGAGGATAAATTTTTCTGTTTCTAGTTGATAAATTTGTTGTGATTTAGGGGAGAGCTGTCGGACGCGCTTCTCACGGCGCCATTTCCGTGACGTCACTCTGTTCATAGTATTTTCTTACAATCCTTTTTATTTCTACGGTGTCAGTTGTTACTTCCCTTTCATTTCTAATTTTATTTATTTGTGTTCTCTGTTTTTTTCTTGATGAATCTGGTTAAAGGTTTGCTAATCTTGTTTATCTTTTCCAAGAGCCAGCTCTTGGTTTCATTGATTTTTTTTGTATTTTCTTTTAGTCTCTATGCCATTTATTTCTGTTCTAATCTTTATTATTTTCTTTCTTCTACTTATGCTTGGCTTTGTTTTTTTCTTTTTCTAGTTCTTCTATGTGTAGGATTATATTGTTTGATATTTTTCTTGTTTATTGTGGTAGGCCTATAATGAATGATTATAATTTCCCTCTTTTGATGTTTCCTGTAAATTTGGAGTTGTTGTATTTTCATTTTCATTTGTCTCAAGGTTCCTTTTGATTTCTTCATTGATCTTCTTGTTAACCCATTCATTTTCCCCCTATTCATTGTTTAATAACATGTTATTTAGCTTGTATGTATTTTTGAGTGTTTTTCAGTTTTTTTCTTGTGATACACCATTGTGGTCAGAGAAGATGCTTGATATGATTTCAGGTTTCTTAAATTTATTGAGACTTGTTTTGTGTCCTAATGAGATCTATTGTAGAGAATATTCTATGTGCACTTGAAAAGAGTTTATATTTTGCTGCTTTGGTGTGAAATACTCTGAAGATATCAGTTAAATCCTTCTGACCTATTGTGTTATCTAAGGCTGCTGGTTTTTTTTTTCTGTCTGGAAGATCTATCTATTGATGTCAATTTGGTGTTAAAATCCCCTACTATGATTATATTACTGTCAGTCTCTCCTTTCATGTCCATCAGGATTTGCTTTATATATTTAGGGGTTCCTATGTTAGGTACATAAATGCTTGCAAGGGTTATAATTCTGTAAGTCTTAAAGTGAGAGAATTTCTTGTAGGTCTGACATGTCTTAAATCTATGGTATTAATCTGGGAGGAAATAAAATATAAGTAAAGAGCATATTTTGGTTAACCTTATCATAGTTAAATGCATGATTCCAATGCTAGGCTTTTTGTATACAAAAAGATTATTTGAAGACTGATCATTACTCTTGTGAAATTCCAAAGAACTGGTGGATCCCAGTTTGGGCATAACTATGTATTAGAAAACTCTTGATTTATATATTATAGGAATAGTAATGAAAAAAACAAAAGATAACTGAAACAGACCAAAATTAATGGCTTGCACAAAGTTATATCACAAGGACCTACAGAGTTTGAAATAGAAAATTCAGGTTTTCCAGTCTCAGTTGTACACTGTTTCCACAAGAATATATTTCTTCTCATATGTAAATTATGATTAATTAACTGATGAGCTTTTTACATATGATTTAAATATCCCATAAAATATAATATTAGCCAAAGACCAGACTATCACTGTCTAATAAGTACAAATACTCACCAGAATCAGTGTGGACAATTCTAAGAAGTTCAGGTCAGTGCTTTTTGATATTGTGTTGTGCAGACAAATAGTCTGGGCATTTTGATAAAATGAAAGTAGAGTTGAGTAGGAATGAGGTGTACCTACGTTTCTAGTTGCTTCCCACAAGGCTGGAGTAGCACAGGTCAGACAGAGAGTGGATGCAAGACACTCTGTGCCCTGTGAAATACCTGGTGTCTCCTGCCTTGCAAGCTCACACTAATGGTTGAGGATAAAACAAATAAGCAACAGTAAGACAGCAAATAAATATATCCTGAATTCACCTGATTTTTAAAAAATATATATATTATTTCTATCTGAATGTTAGATTTTTACCTAGATGAAAACCCCTTCTGGTTCTTTTTTTTTTAAAATTTTTATAGTGTCTAGAATGGCTGTTGAGAAATGCCTATTGACTGTAATTATCATAGGTCCCTGGAAATAGATGAAAATTCCAGGTAGACTCATTTCATTTACTCTAGTGACAGTATTTCTTTTCGTCATGGATCCACACGGCTTGATGGTGGGTTTCTTAGTGACTTAATTAATTCCTCAAATACTTGCCCTTCACAGGCAGATAGAGGCAGGGGAGTGTCTTCAGCCTGAAGACTCAGGGGTAATGTAGATTGACAGCTGTTAACAGTTTCCTGGTTAGAATATAGATGAGGCAAGCAATGAAAAAGACTATGGTTTCCTCAAAAATAGTCTACAGCTGTGCTGGCCACTTATGGATATTTAAATTAATTAAAATTAGATAAAAATGTAATTCAGTTCTGTAGTTGTACTGGCTCTATTTCAAGCTCCCAGTAATCACATGCATTGTGAAGCACTGCAGGCACAGAACATTTTCGTCATTGTAGAAAGTTTAATTGGATACCAGCAAAAAGAGGAATGAAACCTTGATTTGAGTCCAGGATGAATAGCTTAGATAGCTTGGTTGGTTAGAGTGTTGCTTTAAAGCACAGAGGTTGCTGGTTCTACCGCTGGTCAGGGTACATACAGGAACAGAACAATGTTCCTGTCTTTCTCTCTCTTCCTTCCACTTTCTCTAAAATCATTAAAAAAAAGAGAGAGAGAAACTTGATTTAGCTTGACTAGGGGGTAGTGCAGTGGATAGCGTGTCAGACTGGAATGTGGAGGATTCAGGTTCGAAACCCTGAGGTCTCCGGCTTGAGTGCGGGCTTACCAACTTAGGAGTGGGGTTGCTCGCTTGAGTGTGGGATCATAGACATGATACCATGGTTGCTGGCTTGAGCCCAAATGTTGCTGGCTTGAAGCCCAAGGTCTTTAGCTTGAGCAAGGGGTCACACACTCTGCTGTAGCCCCCTGGTCAAGGCACATATGAGAGAGCAATCATTGAACAACTAAGGTGCCACAATGAAGAACTGATGCTTCTCATCTGTGTCCCTTCCTGTCTCTCTGTCCCTAGCTGTCCCTCTCTCTGACTTTCTCTCTGTCTCTGTCAAAAAAAAAAATTAAAAAGAAAAGAAAGCTTGATTTGAGTGGTGGCTGGAAATTACTGAAGAAATGTTTAAACTAGACAGTAATTGCTTGATAACAGCATTTAAATGGCAGGAGAAGGGTCATGGGATGCGGAAGTTTAGTTTGAGGGGAAGACAGAGGAAGAATAAAATTAACTGCTTATATTATAACCAATTATTTTGACTCAACTATGTATATACCATATTTCCCATGTATAAGACTCTCCCATGTATAAGACACAACTTAAGTTTGGGGCCTGAAATAAAAAAAAATGTATTACATAAAATTATTGAACTCAAATTTTATTCATCATAATATTCATACAACTCCTCATCACTGTCAAAACTCCCATCCATTAGCTTGTTCTCATCTGTGTCTGATGATGAATCACTGTCCTCATATATTGCCTTGTCCTCAGTTCCATCTATCGCATTTGAAATGCCACACTTCTTAAATGACTTGACAATGATCTCAATCTTGATATTATCCCAGAATCTTTTCATCCAGGTAAAAACTTCTCCTATAGTTGGTTTCTTCACTCTTCCTGCTGGTGTCAAATTGTCCCCAGAAGACTTCATCCATTGGTTCCATTTGTCTCTCATGGCAGCTTTGAAGGGTTTGTTAATGCTGACATCAAGTGGTTGGAGCTGGGATGTCAAGTTTTGTTTTTTGCTCTGCAGCAATCTTCTTTGTGTTTTTTGTTTTGTGTGCCCTGAACTGATCAAGCACCAATAGGGCAGGTTTGCGTAGGGGCTCACAAAGTCTCCTCTGAACTTTCTCAAACCAGATCTTTATCCCATCCTGATTCATCCAAGCCTTGTCATGAATGTGGACAATTACTCCTTGAGGAATATCTTCTTTTGGCATTGTTTTGCATTTGAAAATGAGCATAGGAGGCAGCTTGGTTCTGTCGGCACAACAAGCTAGAACAGTGGTTGGCAAACTCATTAGTCAACAGAGTCAAATATCAACAGTACAACGATTGAAATTTCTTTTGAGCGCCAAATTTTTTAAACTTAAACTATATAGGTAGGTACATTGTTATTGACTTAATTAGGGTACTCCTAAGCTGGCCTTTGTTAAAAACATCCTCAATCTGAGGTACATCTGAGGTTGACCCCTTCCAACTCTCCCATCCACACTCATCTTGTATACCTGTAGAATTTGCAGATGGTTGGAAAAATACAAGTAACTTTACACTTCAAGTAGGTACTTTTGTCACCTGCGCATGATTTGCGGATGCGACTAGCACTAACCACTGCACAGTGAGACCGCTGACTGATTGGCTCACTCAACTCGTGCATGAATCGCATGCACCTCCTCTGCGCTGCGTATCTCACTGCCCACCTGTGCCGTGTCTCCTGTTGCCTGATTGACCAACACCCCTGCATGTATCTGCATGCCTGTACGTGGGATTTTGTGGAAGAGCCACACTCAAGGGGCCAAAGAGCCGCGGTTTCCCGACCATTAAGCTAGAACAACTGTATAATGGCTCTTCTCATGTCCACTTGTCTTCACAGTTACAGTTTTCACCCCCTTCTTATCAACAGTTCTGTTACTTGAGACATCAGATTGAAGGGGGACTTCATCCATATTTGCAATCAGTTCCAACTCAAACTGATGTGTTTTCCGACGCTGAATGACAAAACAATGAAATTCAAGGACCTTCTGCTCATAGCTTTCTGGCATCTTTTGAGCAAGTCTGGTGTATGTACGCATGCTTAGTCCATTCCATTTCATGAACCTGAAGCATTAATTGTGTCCTCCTTTGAAATCAGTAACTTCTTTTTAATTAGCAGTTCTTCTTGCCACATGCTGAACTTTGTGGACAAAGAAATTCCAATTTCCCTTTGCTTTTCAATCCATATGTTCAATTCCCTCTCTAAATCAGGCCATTTTGCTGATTTGCCTCTTATGGCCTTCTTCTGTTGCAGCGTTTTCAGTACGGTTTCTTTTTTCTGTAGCCAGTCTCGGATAGATTTCTCAGTTGGAGAAGGACCAAACTTACATTCAACAGCACGATTTCCATTCACTTGTAAACTGGATCACTTTTAACTTGAATTTAGCACTGTATGAAAATCTTTTCAGAGCCATTTCTGGGCAGAACATGGCAAATTGTAACTTATCGTA
Source organism: Saccopteryx bilineata (assembly GCF_036850765.1). Classification (NCBI taxonomy): domain Eukaryota; kingdom Metazoa; phylum Chordata; class Mammalia; order Chiroptera; family Emballonuridae; genus Saccopteryx; species Saccopteryx bilineata. The sequence goes on from NC_089491.1 coordinate 193,137,444, forward strand.
ATATACCTGTAACAAGTGTGAAACAATGAGCGCAAAGACAACAAGTGCAAAAAAGCAGGAAATGCAAGTAAAAAAACTACAACCATTGTATAAGATGCACCCAATTTTTAGACTCCAAATTTTTCGTAAAAGGGTGCATCTTATACATGGAGAAATATGGTATTCTTTTATGAGCAGTGAATACACACTACATTATTACCTCATAGGTCCACCCACTTAGGAAAACATTTTATTCATTTAAGTATATAGTGCTTTCTGCAGTGCTGTTGTAACTTGCTTTATACATATTTTATGTTATGCATGCTACTTTTAATTTGTGGCCTTATATTCTTGTTTTACTCACCTTGTGAAAGCTCTTTACTCTGGTACTCAGAGATCAGGACCAGAGATTCTGCTTTTATGTCTCATTACATTTTCTGTTTTCATTTATTCATTCATTCAACAAGCATTTATTAAACACCTAGGTTCTAGGCATTTGTTGACTTTTCTAGTTTCTTCTTCAGTGAGAGATTTCTTTCTTCTAGTTGAGGTATATGTGTATATATATCTATTTACACACATATATAGTATATGTACACATGTATATATATATATATATAATTTTAGCAAGTGAGTGAGAGAAACAGAGACAGGAAGGGAGGAAGAGAGATAAGAATCATCAACTCATAGTTATGGTACTTTAGTTGTTCATTGATTGCTTCTCATATGTGCCTTGACAAGGGTGGGGAGGCTCAAGCTAAGCCAGTGATCTTGGGCTTCAAGGCAACAACCTTGAACTTCAAGCCAGGGACCCTTGGGCTCAAGCCAGGGACCATGAGATCATGTTGATGATCCTGCACTCATGTTGGAGACCCTGTGCTCAAGCTGATGAGCATGTGCTCAAGTTGGATGATTCCGCACTTAACCCTGCAACCTCAGGGTTTTGAATCTGTGACCTCAGCATCCCAGGTTGATGCTCTATCCACTTTGTCATCACCAGCCAGGAAAGGCTGAGATATTAAACAGTAATAAAATGAAATTGTCCAGTCAAAGCTTAATATTACAAAATATTTTCTTAGTAGAGCGAACTGCATTTTTAAGCCATCTTGACCAAATAGATGAACATCTGTCTTGGTAGGAGAGAATTTTTATAGCTTTCTTCTCTGGTTAAAGATGCCCAATCTTTAACCAGATTGTGATGCCTAGTATCACATCTCGGTATCCTTAGCCCCTATATCAGTGTTCTGGGGGCTGCCACAACAAATGATTATAAGCTGAATGACTTAAGAAACATGTTCTCTCATGGTTCTAGAGGCTATAAGTGTGAAATTAATGTGACCACAAAGCCTCTAAAGCAGGGGTCGGGAACCTATAGCTCGCAAGCCAGATGTGGCTCTTTTGATGGCTGCATCTGGCTTGCAGACAAATCTTTAATAAAAAATAATAACATTAAAAATATAAAACATTCTCATGTATTACAATCCATTCATTTCCTACCACTCATGTTTACGGTTGCGGGTGGCTGGAGCCAATCACAGCTGTCCTCTGGGACAACACCAAATTTTTATTGGATAATGCATAACGTACACGGGTCATTGTTTAGATCTCACGGAATTACATTTTAAGATATGTGGCATTTATGGCTCTCTCAGCCAAAAAGTTTCCCGACCCTTTTAAAGGCTCTAAGGAAGGTGTTTCTTGGCTTTTAACTATGTCACTGTCCAGCCTCTGCCTTTGTCATCACATGGCTGTCTTCTGTTTGTGCCAGTGTGTCTGTGTCCAGATTGTTTTCTTCTTTATCTTACAAAGATACCAGTCTTGGGTTTGGGTCCACTTCAGTCAACTATGACCTTATATTGATTATATCTGCAAGACTCTGTTTCCAAATAAAGTCACACTCACCAGTACTTGAACATCTTTTTGGAGGGCACAATTCAACTTACAATAGTCCCTATACATATGAATGCATACATACACATATATACATATAAAAACACATACACATACATGTACACACACACATGCTGGTCATTGATTTTAGCCTCAATAAAATTAACAAGGAATAGTCGACTACAGGGAGAGCCTGAGGTGCAACAGAAAAAATAACATTGCTCTGACCCTTGGTCCTTCCCAGTTCTCCAAAGAGAAGATGGGATGAGCTCTGAGAAAGATCAAAGACAACTTGGGACCAGAGGTCAGAGTGATGGGCACACTGGACACCAATAGGTTATAAATCACATCTAGTTGTTTTAAGTTGCTTCTTATGCCTTTTCTTCTCTCCTACCACTCTTTTTTCTCCTTCCCTTAGCTTTTCCATTTTATATCCAGTCTCTCTCTCAACCCAACAGCAGAGGAGAAATATGTGATGTGATCAAAGAACTTCAAAAGGACACTTGCATTTTCCCTATTAGGTTATAAGTGTTTTATCTTTTATGAACAAAACAATCTAAATCCAGTATTCTGACCACAAATCATAGGGTAGAGTTAGTAAATGCCTTCATGCTTGTTGTTAGCCAAGGTTTGATTGAATTGATTTTTCTCATCCTGTCTTATCAAGTTCCACAGCACATGGCAGCAATTACAACATCTTAGTCAATATATAGATATGAAAATCAATTGAGAAAACAGAAAGGACATCTTAACATTTCCTGAAGAGCTGACTCATGTTATAGGTTTATCTATTCTGATTTTCATGAGGCCTTTGATCTTATTACAAATATTTATAAAGTGCTCACTATGAACATAAGATTTTGCTAGAATTTGTGGATGATGCAGAAATAAATATGACATAGTCCCTGTTTTTAGTAAAATTTCTTTAAGATATTTTTAATTGATTTTAGAAAGAGAGGGAGGGTGAGAAGATGGGAGGGAGAGAGCGAGAGCAAGATCCTAGTTGCCTCACTTTACTTTATTTTATTTTTTTTGTGACAGAGGCAGAGAGAGAGACAGAGAGAGGGACAGATAGGAACAGATAGACAGGAAGGGAAAGAGATGAGAAGCATCAATTCTTCATTGCAGCACCTTAGTTATTCATTGATTGCTTTCTCACATGTGCCTTTAGTGGAGGGCTACAGGGTACTGAGTGACTGCTTGCTCAAGCCAGCGATCTTGGGCTCAAGCTGGTGAGCTTTGCTCAAACCAGATGAGCCCAAGCTCGAGCTGGGGACCTGGGGGTTTTGAACCTGTTCCTCTGTGTCCCTGTCCTATGCTCTATCCACTGCACCACTGTCTGGTCAGCCTTCACGCTATTTATTTATTTATTTATTTTAGTGAGAGGAAGGGAGGCAGAGACAGACTGCTGCATGTGCCCCTACCAAGACTCACCCTGGCAAAGCCCTCTACCAGGCAATGCTCTGCCCATCTGGGGCTGCGGCTCCGATGGTCGCTTCTCCTGTGTACCTTGACTGGAATCGAACCCAGCACTTCCAGATGCCATCTGATGCTCTATTTCTGAGCCAATGGCCAGGGCGTATTTGTTTATTTTTCAGTGAATTAAGAGCCAGGGAGGCAGAGAGACAGACTCCCATATTCACCCCTTCCAAGATCTACTCTGGCAAGCCCCCTACTGGGTGATATTTTACCCATCTGGGGCTGCTGCTCTGATGGTCGCTTCTCCTGTGTGCCCTGAATGGAATTGAATTCGAGACTTCCACATGCTGGGCCGACACTACCGCTGAGTCAACCAGCTAGGGCCATTTGCGTCACATTAGTTGTTCATTGATTGTTTCTCTTATGTGCCTTGACCGGGCAAGTCCAGGGTTTAGAACTGGCGACCTCAGTGTTTCAGGTTGATGCTCTGTCCATTGCACCATCACAGATCATGCCACAGTCCCTGTTTTTAAGAAGTTTCCAGTGTAGTGGGAGAGAGATTTATTACTTTGAAATAAGGTAAAATGGGGAAAATGCTGCATAAAATTCAGGTTCAGAGTGTGTGGTAAGGATTTGGGGAAAGAAGGATTAATTATGACTGGGAATGCTTTTAGTAATGGTAACAGAGTTTGTACTAGAATTCAAGAATGGGGAGTATGTCAACCAGCAGATATTCCTTGAAGGACATCATCATCGGAATACTTCAGTAGATGTGTTGAGGCAGAACAGAGCAAGGTATGTTCTGAAAGAATACCAACTATACTGTGTAGTTAAAGGGAAGTAGAGTGGGAAATAGGCTGAAAAGAAGTTTAAAGATCCCAAAGTAAAAGCTTTTTCTTTGAATTCTAGATTGAAGTGTTTGGGCTTCATTCTGTGTTTACTGGAGACTTACTTAAGTTTCTCATCAGAGTACTAGAAGGTCTGTTAGAAAGCTGTTGAGCCTGACCTGTGGTGGCGCAGTGGATAAAGTGTTGACCTGGAATGCTGAGGTCGCCGGTTCGAAACCCTGGGCTTGCCTGGTCAAGGCACGTATGGGAGTTGAAGCTTCCTGCTCCTCCCTACCTTCTCTCTCTCTCTCTCTCTCTCTCTCTCTCCTCTAAAAAATGAATAAATAAAAAAAAATAATAATAAAAAAAAAGAAAGCTGTTGAGATCAAAAGATATATACAGGCTAATGAAAATGACAATATGACATATCAGAATCTATGGGATGCAGCAAAAGCAGTGATAAGAGGGAAGTTCATATCACTTCAGGCATATATGAACAAACAAGAGAGAGCCCAAGTGAACCACTTAACTTCCCACCTTAAGGAACTAGAAAAAGAAGAACAAAAACAACCCAAAACTAGCCGAAGAAAGGAGATAATAAAAATCAGAGCAGAAATAAATGAAATAGAGAACAGTAAAACTATAGAAAAAATTAATAGAACAAAGAGCTGGTTCTTTGAAAAGATCAATAAAATTGACAAACCCTTGGCAAGACTTACCAAGGAAAAAAGAGAAAGAATTCATATAAACAAAATCCAAAATGAAAGAGGAGAAATCACCACGGACACCGTAGATATACAAAGAATTATTGTAGAATACTATGAAAAACTTTATGCCACTAAATTCAACAATCTAGAAGAAATGGATAAATTCCTAGAACAATACAACCTTCCTAGACTGAGTCAAGAAGAAGCAGAAAGCCTAAACAGACCTATTAGTAGAGAAGAAATAGAAAAAACCATTAAAAACCTTCCCAAAAATAAAAGTCCAGGACCTGACGGCTATACCAGCGAATTTTATGAAACATTCAAAGAAGACTTGGTTCCTGTTCTACTGAAAGTCTTCCAAAAAATTGAAGAAGAAGCAATACTTCCAAACACATTTTATGAGGCCAACATAACCCTCATACCAAAACCAGGCAAGGATGGCACAAAAAAAGAAAACTACAGACCAATATCTCTAATGAATACAGATGCTAAAATACTAAACAAAATACTAGCAAATCGAATACAACAACATATTAAAAAAATAATACATCATGATCAAGTGGGATTCATCCTAGAATCTCAAGGATGGTTCAACATATGTAAAACGGTTAACATAATACACCATATCAACAAAACAAAGAACAAAAACCACATGATCTTATCAATAGACGCAGAAAAGGCTTTCGATAAAATACAACACAATTTTATGTTTAAGACTCTCAACAAAATGGGTATAGAAGGAAAATATCTCAACATGATAAAGGCCATATATGATAAACCATCAGCTAACATCATATTAAATGGCACAAAACTGAAGGCTTTCCCCCTTAAATCAGGAACAAGACAGGGTTGTCCACTCTCTCCACTCTTATTTAATGTGGTACTAGAGGTTCTAGCCAGAGCAATCAGACAAGACAAAGAAATAAAAGGCATCCATATCAGAAAAGAAGAAGTAAAGGTATCACTTTTTGCAGATGATATGATCCTATACATCGAAAACCCCAAAGAATCCACAAAAAGACTACTAGAAACAATAAGCCAATACAGTAAGGTCGCAGGATACAAAATTAACATACAGAAGTCAATAGCCTTTCTATATGCCAACAATGAAACAATTGAGAATGAACTCAAAAGAATAATCCCCTTCACAATTGCAACAACAACAAAAAAAATACTTAGGAATAAACATAACAAAGAATGTAAAGGACTTATATAATGAAAACTATAAACCATTGTTAAGAGAAATTGAGAAAGATATAATGAGATGGAAGAATATTTCTTGTTCTTGGTTAGGAAGAATAAATATAATCAAGATGGCTATATTACCCAAAGCAATATACAAATTTAATGCAATTCCCATCAAAATTCCAATGACATTTTTTAAAGAAATAGAGCAAAAAATCATCAGATTTATATGGAACTATAAAAAACCCCGAATAGCCAAAGCAATCCTAAAGAAAAAGAATGAAGCTGGGGGCATTACAATACCTGACTTCAAACTATATTATAGGGCCACGACAATCAAAACAGCATGGTATTGGCAGAAAAATAGACACTCAGACCAATGGAACAGAATAGAAAGTCCAGAAATAAAACCACATATATATAGTCAAATAATTTTTGATAAAGGGGCCAAGAACATACAATGGAGAAAAGAAAGCCTCTTCAATAAATGGTGCTGGGAAAACTGGAAAGCCACATGCAAAAGAATGAAACTGGACTACAGTTTGTCCCCCTGTACTAAAATTAACTCAAAATGGATCAAAGATCTAAACATAAGACCTGAAACAATAAAGTACATAGAAGAAGACATAGGTACTCAACTCATGGACCTGGGTTTTAAAGAGCATTTCATGAATTTGACTCCAATGGCAAGAGAAGTGAAGGCAAAAATTAATGAATGGGACTACATCAGACTAAGAAGTTTTTGCTCAGCAAGAGAAACTGATAACAAAATAAACAGAAAGCCAACTAAATGGGAAATGATATTTTCAAACAACAGCTCAGATAAGGGCCTAATATCCAAAATATACAAAGAACTCATAAAACTCAACAACAAACAAACAAACAATCCCATAAAAAAATGGGAAGAGGACATGAACAGACACTTCTCCCAGGAGGAAGTACAAATGGCCAACAGATATATGAAAAGATGCTCATCTTCTTTAGTTATTAGAGAAATGCAAATCAAAACTGCAATGAGATACCACCTCACACCTGTTAGATTAGCTATTATTAACAAGACAGGTAATAGCAAATGTTGGAGATGCTGTGGAGAAAAAGGAACCCTCATTCACTGTTGGTGGGAATGTAAAGTAGTACAACCATTATGGAGGAAAGTATGGTGGTTCCTCAAAAAACTGCAAATAGAACTACCTTATGACCTAGCAATCCCTCTACTGGGTATATACCCCAAAAACTCAGAAACATTGATACGTAAAGACACATGCAGCCCCATGTTCATTGCAGCATTGTTCACAGTGGCCAGGACATGGAAACAACCAAAAAGCCCATCAATAGATGACTGGATAAAGAAGATGTGGCACATATACACTATGGAATACTACTCAGCCATAAGAAATGATGACATCGGATCATTTACAGCAAAATGGTGGGATCTTGATAACATTATACGAAGTGAAATAAGTAAATCAGAAAAAAACAGGAACTGCATTATTCCATACGTAGGTGGGACATAAAAGTGAAACTAAGAGACATTGATAAGAGTGTGGTGGTTACGGGGGGGAGGGGGGAAGGGAGAGGGAAAGGGGGAGGGGGAGGGGCACAAAGAAAACTAGATAGAAGGTGACAGAGGACAATCTGACTTTGGGTGATGGGTATGCAACATAATTGAAAGACAAGATAACCTGGACTTGTTGATCTTTGAATATATGTAACCTGATTTATTGATGTTGCCCCATTAAAAAAATAAAATTATAATTAAAGAGTAAAAAAAAAAAAAAAGAAAGCTGTTGAGCCTGACCAGGTGGTGGCGCAGTGGATAGAGCGTCGGACTGGGATGCGGAGGACCCAGGTTCGAGACCCTGAGGTTGCCAGCTTGAGCGTAGGCTCATCTGATTTGAGCAAAGCTCACCAGCTTGGACCCAAGGTCTCTGGCTAGAGCAAGGGGTTACTTGGTCTGCTGAAGGCCCACAGTCAAGGCACATATGAGAAAGCAATCAATGAACAACTAAGGTGTCGCAAGGAAAAACTGATGATTGATGCTTCTCATCTCTCTCTGTTCCAGTCTGTCTGTCCCTTTCTATCCCTCTCTCTGACTCTCTCTCTGTCTTTGTAAAAAAAAAAAAAGCTGTTGAGAAGATTCAGGAATCAGGAAATAAAGATCTGACCTAGGAAAGGAACACAGGATATGGAGACTAAGTGAATTTGAGATGCAGGTAAAAATGGAATCAAAAGAATCTGGCAGCTGATAGGGTATTTAAGATGAGGGAAAACATGGAGGAATTGGATTCAGGCAATGCTATGAAAAAGACAGAAGCCTTGAAGAGACCGTTTCTTCAGGGAAAAGGGATGTGGTGAATGGGAGAGTGAAAATTCTATCTTGGTCTTGTGGTATTTTTGAAACGTAGATATAGAGAAGTCAAGCAGGTGATGAAAATGTGTGCTTGGAGTTTTGAAGAGCAATCAGAGCAAGTGTTCCTGAGTGCAGAGATGAGCATTATTAACTAAGGAATAGATTTTATTTATTTACTTTTGGTTTGAGCTTTTTGTGTGTGTGTGACAGAGACAGAGAGAGGGATGGATAGGGATAGACAGACAAGAAGGGAGAGAGATGAGAAGTATCAATTCTTCATTGCAGCTCCTTAGTCTCCTTAGTTGTTCATTGATTTCTTTCTCATATGTGCCTTGACCTGGGGCTACAGCAGAGCCAGTGACCCCTTGCTCAAGCCAGCAACCTTTGGGCTCAGCCAGCAACCATGGGGTCATGTCAATGATCCCATGCTCAAGCCAGCGACCCCATGCTCAAGCTGGTGAACCTATGCTCAAGCTGGTGACCTCAGGGTTTTGAATCTGGGTCCTTTGCATCCCAGTCCAATGCTCTATCCACTACGCCACTGCCTGGTCTGGCTGGCTTGAGATTTTTTTTTTTGCATTTTTCTGAAGTGAGAAGCAGGGGGCAGCAAAAAGACAGACAGACTTCCACATGTGCCAACGGGGATCCACCAGGCATGCCCAACAGGGGCAATGCTTGGCCCCTCTGGAGCATTGCTCCGCTGTAGTCGGAGCTATACTAGTGCCTGAGGTGGAGGCCATGGAGCTATCTTCAGCTCCCGGATCAACTTTGCTCCAATGGAGCCTTGGAGAGGGAGGAGAGGTGGAAGGGTGAAGAAGCAGATGGCTGCTTCTCCTGTGTGCCCTGACCAAGAATTGAACCCGGGACTTGCATGTGCGGGGCCGATGCTCTACTGCTGAGCCAACTGGCCAGGACCCGGTTTGAGATATTTAATATCATAAATCAGTGTGTTGCCTGCCTCTCACTGCCAGGCCCTTTCTCTGTCCTTCTGTGCTTCTATTGCCTGTGCGAGGGCTTCCACCATCCCCTGGGAAGGATCTGGCACCAGCCTGAGAGAGGAGGCAGCAGCAGCTAAGAGTGGGGGAGGGGGAAGAGACAGAAGCTTGTGCATGTGTGTGTGTAGTGTGTGTGTGTATGTATGTACATGTGAGTACCAACTTACCTGTGTGAACAGAGGTGAAGTGTTAGGTTTTCAGTTCCTGGCTCAGGAAAGGAGCAGATATAAGGCAAGGAAAAGTACATGGTTTCTCCCTGGTGTCCCAGCCTCGCCCTGTCCATGGAATAAGTGGGACACCCATCACTGGACTAAGGGTGGAGTCACAGATCCAGTCTTTGTGGACCCTGGGTCTGTCTTCTTTGCAAGCTCTGAGAGTGTGGGAAGGAAGAAGTGGAACTTGAAGCTGGCCCTGGCTGGTGGTGGTCTCTGCTGTCCTCTGGCTGCAGGGCCTCAGCATCCCTAGCATAGTGGCCTCCTCCAGCCCCCAACTTGAGTCTTCCCCATGGGGCAGGCCACACATGCTGAATGGAGCTGTTCTGGCCACCCCTGGAAACCCACTGATAGATATGAATGTCTCCATTCTCCTAGCCTCCACCACAGGACTAGGGAGCCAGATGTGTCCTTCTCCACCCACTTGGGTCCCCTCTCTTCTTCGGTTCCTCCAGCAACCTGGGTTGCCTCCACAGGGGTGAGGAGTGGGCTTTTCTGGATTTCTGTTTCTGTTGTGCTGGACTGTCCCTGCCTATGGTACAGGCCAGTGCCAGTGGGCGCCAGCAGCCAGCTGCTTCTGACTGGCCAGAAGCCATGCCACCACCACTCTATTTGGAACTAGGCGCTGCTGGAGCATCGCAGCAAACCCGGAGCCTCTTGCAGCCGACTTTCGGTCTGTGCTTGGCACTCGGGGCTGGGTCAGGTCCTTTCGGGAGAGGGGCAGCCTAAGCTGAGGTCTTCCTCTTGGGCCCGTCCGTGCTATTATTGTACAGATCCGTATGGTTTGAAGCAGAAAGGAGTCCCAGGAAGCCTTCCTCATCAACCCAAGAAGGATCGTGACTTCTCAAAGCTGCAGTTTGTTAACAGACTGAAGGTAGAACCGCAGGCCTGGAACCCACAAGGTGTGTCCCCACAAGGTGTGTCCCCACAGGCTCGGCTGCTCTCAGCACGATCACCTGTATCGCTTGCGTGTTACAGTCCCCAGCCTTCTCAAACCTAAGTCCTCCGACACCACCATTCCTCAGGGCTCTGCAGCACCCATGAGAGTGTTGCTTTCACTGCTGGGAACATCGTTACTGTAGCGACTGGGAGCGGCTGCCTGGACCGCAGCCACCGCCTCTCTGCCCTCCCATGACCTCGCTCCTTATCGTGAGTCCCGAATCCCTCTGGCCTGCCTGGCGCCATCCCCAGCTTGATGACCTCTGCAGACCTGCCTGTCGGTCAGTCCCCAGACCAGAGTTGTTGCTTCCTGCCCGCCATCCTCCTTTCCCCGTCCCCACCCCATTAACTAAGGAATAGATTTAGAGAAAAAATTTCTATACTACAGAAATGCTATGTTACTCACACTTAAAGTAAATGTATTACTTTGGGGAAACTCTTAGAAAAAAAAAGCATTACCATTTACTAAACATAAGTGCATCTAAAGAGAAAATATATATCAAATAGAAAACAACAACGGATAAGTAAAGACTTAAGGATTCTAGGGAAAGAAGTATCTAACCACCTCAGGGCCTAGCTGAATGATTTGTTGATTGAAGGAAGTCTTGTTATTGAGGGATTTTACATTTTATAGTGGTTTAGAAATGTAGACTTATCTACATGAAAGTTATAATCTTAATATTTGGATGTGACAGAATAGAGAGCTGTACAGGCAGCCAATTAACTGGAAAATAATCAGGGGGCATTTCTAGTATTTTTTTTTTTTTTTTTTTTTTTTAGTAACACACACACATATACACATACACACGGACAGATAGACAGGAAGGGAGAGAGATGAGAAACATTAACTCACTTGCTGTACCATAGTTGTTCACTGGTTGCTTCCTCATGTGTGCCTTGCCTGAAGAGCTGCAGCTGAGCCAGTGACTCCATACTCAAGCCAGTGACCTTGGGCTTCAAGCCAGAGACCTTTGGGCTCAAGCCAGCACCATGAGTCATGTTCCCACGCTCAAGCTGGCAAATCCTTGCTCAAGCTGGTAAACTAGCACTCAAGCCAGGAACCTAGGGGTTTTGAACTTGGCTCCTCAGTGTCCCAGGCTGATACTCTTATCTATTGCGCCACTGCCTGCTCAGGCTGTAGTGTTATTTGAAGATGGATTTCCCCACAGTAATATGTACCCAATAATGGAACACGGTTCTTCAGGAGACCTTAAACTTCCCACTGAGAAAGTGTTCAAGAAAATTATGATTGGCCATCTGTTGAGGCAATTTCAAAAAGCACTTTTGCTTTGGGAGGGAAGTTGGCCTGGGAAATTGGCCTGGATAGCACCCTAAGACTGCATGAGCTCTTGATACTACCTGCAGGATTAGAAGTTAAAGATTCTGTCAGCCACTGCACTGTTAGAGGCTGATTGTTGCCCCTGATTCTAAGCACTTTACTGCTGTAGAATCTAGAGTTGAAAGAAGCACAGGAGATGGTAAATAACCGTACTGCCTTTCATCTTTTCTCATGATTCTTGTTTTCTCACCTTTTAACATTTTCAGTTCCTGGGTGTTTATAGTAAGAATGAAATGTTTGAATTTCTAAGGTGGACTCGAAGCGAAACTTTATTTCAAAATTATATCCGTAAAATTTATTTTAAGCTAACTCTTAGAATGGAAAAAAAGCTATCAAAGTTTGTTTATGTTATTATAACTGAAGACTTGTTATCAATACAAAATACTTTTAAATTTTTGAATTGACTGTATGTAACACTGGCAATTTTGTCTATACAGTCAATTATTTAACTTGTTTTTTCATTTGAATATTTTTTATTATAATTTTTTTTAGATTAAGTGAGAGGAAGGGAAGCAGAGAGACAGACTCCGGCATGCATCATGACTAGGATCCACCTGGCATATCCCCTACAGGGAGATGCTCTGCCTATCTGGGGCTGCTGCTCCGTCATTCAGCAACCGAGCTAATTTAGCACCTGAGGGAGACTATGGAGCCATCCTCAGCCCCTGGGGCCAGCTTGCTTGAACCATTCGAGCCATGGCTGTAGGAAGAGAAGAGAGAGAGAGAGAGAGATAGAAGGGGTGGTGGAGGGGTGGAGAAGCAGATGGTTGCTTCTTATGTGTGCCCTGACCAGGAATTGAACCCGGGACTTCCACATGCCAGGCTGACACTCTACCACTGAGCCAACTGGCTGGGGCCTCATTTGAATCTTAATTCCTTTTTTGTAGTATTTGGAATATGTGCTTATGCTTACTATTATTATAAAATTAATCCAATTAAACAATGCAAAAATGAAAATAACGTTTGTGAATCTTAAATAAAAACTGATGAAATATAACTACTTAGTAATTTCTCTCACTACAGTAATGTTTTGTAATAGATTAAAATAAGTTTGCGGTTCTATCCATTGGTAGTTTTTATTTTTTTATTTTTCTGAAGTGAGAAGTGGGGAAGTAGAGAGACAAACTCCCACATGTGCCTAACTGGGATCCACCCAGCAAGCCCACTAGGGGGCGATGCTTTGCCCATCTGGGGTGTTGCTCTCTTGCAATCAGAGCCATTCTAGCACCTGAAGCAGAGGCTATGGAGCCATCCTTAGTGCCCAGGCCTACTTGGCTCCAATGAAGCCTTGGCTATGAGAGGGGAGGGAAGAGAGAGAGAGAGAGAGAGAAAGGAAAAGGGGAAGGGTGGAGAAGCAGATGGGCACTTCTCCTGCATGCTCTGACTGAGACTTGAACCCAGGACATCCACATGCTGGGCCTACGCTCTACCACTGAGCCAACTGGCCAGGGCCCGTTGGTAGTTTTAAAGCCTGTATTCCAGTTTCTACTCATTAGCAAGAGTCCTAGTCACATATATGTTTTCGCCAATAGATGGCACTATATACAGGCATCTCATCTGTATTGAACCCAACAAATTTTAATAGATGAGAGGGAAATGTAAGATATTTAAAATGTTAGAAAATCAGGAATTCACTTTTTATAAACACAACTGTGTTGGCAGCCATGTGAGATAAAAGTAGTTCTTGAGCAGGAAGACACGTAAGGACATGAACATTGGTGCCTAAACGTATGTGGTAGTTGGTTCTTCTGTTGAGGAGAACAATGAAAACTAGCACTCTTAGAGAATGTCTAACCAGAAAAATCTAATTTTTCAAAAAAAAAATATTTTTTTGAGAGAGAGACAAACAGGAAGGGAGAGAGATAAGAAGCATCAACATGTAGTTGTGGCACTTTAGTTGTTCATTGATTGCTTCTTACATGTGCATTGACTGGGGGGCTCAAACCAAGTTAGTGACCCCTTGCTCAGGCTGGTGACCCTGAGCTCAAACCAGCAACCTTGGGATTTCAAACCTGGGACCTCAGTGTCCCAGGTCAACACTCTATCCACTGCACCACCACCAGTCAGGTCCAAAATAAATTAAAAAGAATGGAACAAATTAAGAATTCTATTTGTGCATCTCACTGCAATACTGTCAGGGGTAGAAGATGTAGAAGAGTGTGGGAAGGAAAAAAAGAAGTTTAGGAAGAGAAGGATACTGCATTCAAAACTCCCCTCAAAAAGGGCAGTATGTACTGTTTGCCCCTTTCTTTCTATAAACTAAAATTCTGATGACCACATAGATGTCTAAGAAAATGTCCTCTGGGAAGAAAAAAAACCATAGAGATGAAGAATTGAGTATAATCCTAAGATATTTGTACTTAATTTAAAGTTTTCCATTTGCAAAACTAGCACACATGAAACTTTTATTAAATTCCACATACAATGCATTGCAATTTGGGTGTTTATCAACAGATTGATACAAACCAGTCAAACAAAAACTCTTTAAATAAGCTAAATTTAATTTAATAAAAATTAAAACACATAAAAAAGCTAATTGCTATTAAGGTTTTTCTTTAAACAAATTTTTATTAAAATAAGAGCACAACAATTAATGGATTCATTTAATAACTTAGTCTCCCTTTATTTATTTTTATTTATTTTTACTTAGTGAGAGGAGAAGAGGCAGAGACAGACTCTGCATGTGCCCCGACTGGGATCCACCTAGCAAGCCCACTAGGGGGTGATGCTCTGCCCATCTGGGGCTCTTGCTCAGTTGCAACTGGAGCCATTTTCTACTGCCTGAGGCAGAGCCATGGAGCCATCCTCAGCACCTGGGGCCAACTTGGTCTAATTGATTAATGGTTGCTGGAGGGGAAGAGGAAGAGGAGAAGGAGGAGAGAGAGAGAGAGGAGAGGGGGAGGGGTGGAGCAGATGGGTGCTTCTCCTGTGTGCCCTGACTGCAAATCAATCCCGGAACATCCACATGCTGGGTGAACACTCTACCATTGAGCCAAATGGCCAAGACTCTTTTTATTTATTTTATATTAACTGTTGATTGTATTTTGTGCCCATCACCCAAAGTTAAATCATTTTCTGTCACCATTTATTTGTCCCCTCCCCCTGGTAACCACTTAATTTTTATCTATGTCCCTCAGTCTCAGTTGTGGGTCTCCCTTTTCTTACTGGTAAAATATAAGAGCCAGATTATTTATTTATTTATTTATTTTTAAAGAAGTGTTTTTTTTTAAAGCTTAGTTTTTTTTATTTATTCGTTTTAGAGAGGAGAGGGAGAGACAGAGACAGAGAGAGAGAGAGAGAGAGGAGAGACAGAGAGAGAGAAGGGGGGAGGAGCTGGAAGCGTCAACTCCCATGTGTGCCTTGACCAGGCAAGCCCAGGGTTTCGAACCGGCAACCTTAGCATTTCCAGGTCGACACTTTATCCGGTGAGCCACCACAGGTCAGGCCACCAGATTATTTTTTAATATTTCCCTGGTGTCCTATGATATTGCATATAAGAACAATATATGACTTAGAGTAAGATTTAAAGAAATATTTACACCCAAGGTACAACTAAGTATTTATTATTAATGCTTTAAAGTTAATCCTTTAAATTTTTCCTACTAGTTGTAACTTGAAAAACTTATTTTGAATCTTTTCTAATGTCAAAATCTGTAGGCAGTGCTCTGGCTGGTTGGCTCAGTAGATAGAGCATTAACCTGGTGTGTGGACATCCTGAGTTTGATTCCCCTCAGGGCACACATGAGAAACAATCATCTGCTTCTCTCTCCCTCATTCTCCCCCTTCTCTCCCTTCACCTCTCACATCCAGTGTCTTGATTGGTTCTAATGCTAGCCTTAGGCACTGAGGATAGCTTGGTTGGTCTGAGCATTGGCCCCAGGTACTGAGGATAGCTCGGTTGGTCTGAGAGTTGGTCTCAGGCACTGAGGATAGCTCGGTTGATTCAAACATTGGACCCATTAGGGTGCATGTGAGAGTCTATCTCCCTTCCTCTCACTTAAAAAAAGAAATCAGGCATATAGTTCAGTTTAATTGTTCCTAGATTTCCATAGTCTTTGGAATAAAAATATATTGCATTTGATAAGTTATAATATCCGTTTATGTTTAAAACACTCAATAAAATAGGTATAGATGGAAAGTACCTCAACATAATAAAAGCCATATATAACAAACCATCAGCCAATATCATACTAAATGGTGAAAAACTGAAAGCTTTTCCTCTAAAATCAGGAATAAGGCAAGGCTGCCCATTTTCTTTTTTTTTTTTATAAATAAATTTTTATTTTAATGGGGTGACATCAACAAATCAGGGTACACATATTCAAAGAAAACATCTCCAGGTTATCTTGTCATTTAGTTCTGTTGCATACCCATCCCCCAAAGAGATATTGCCCTCCGTCACCCTCTATCCAGTTTTCTCTGTACCCCTCCCCCTCCCCTTCCTCCTCTCCCTCCTTCCCCCCCCCCCCGTAACCACCACACTCCTGTCCATGTCTCTTAGTCTCGCTTCCATGTCCCACCAATGTATGGAATCCTGAAGTTCTTGTCTTTTTCTGATTCACCTATTTCACTCTGCATAATGTTATCAAGATTCCACCATTCTGCTTAAGTGATCCAATGTCATCATTTCTTCTAGCTGAATAGTATACCATGGTGTATATGTGCCCCATCTTCTTTATCCAGTCCCCTATTTTTTTTTACAGTGATTTAAAGCCTTTAAGCAAACTTTTGGCCAATACAGCAAGAATCCATAAAAGAGTAGTGTCCTTAACATGTTCACCAAGTCCAAGTTGGCCCCAACACCATAAGGCTGTCCATTTTCTCCACTCCTATTCAACATAGTGCTGGAAGTTTTAGCCAGAGCAATCAGGCAAGAGAAAGAAATAAAAGGCATCTGTAATGGCAAAGAATAAGTAAAGGTATCACTTTTTGCAGATGACATGATCCTGTATATAGAAAACTTCAACTCCACTGAAAAACTATTAGAAACAATAAATAAATATAGTAAAGTCATAAAATGCAGAATCAATATACAGAAGACTACTGCTTTCCTATCTATCAACAATGAGACTTCGGAAACAGTTCCTTTTACAATTGCAACAACAACAACAACAAAATACCTAGGAATAAACTTAACAAAAGATGTGAAGGACCTTTATACTGAAAACTATAAAACATTACTAAAAGAAATTGAAAAAAACATAATGAAGTGGAAAAATATTCCATGTTCATGGATCAGAAAAATCAACATAGTTACAATGGCCATATTACCCAAAGCAATATACAAATTTAATGCAATCCCTATTAAAATTCCAATGTCATTTTTTAAAGAAATATAACAAAAAATCACCTGATTTATATGGAACCATAAAAGACCCTGAATAGCCAAAGCAATCCTAAGAAAAAAGAATGAAGCTAGAGGTATCACACTATCTGACTTCAAATTATACTACAAAGCTACAATAATCAAAACAGCACAGCACTGGCAGAAAAACAGACATACAGACCAATGGAACAGAATTGAGAACCCAGAAATAAAACCACATATATATGGACAAATAATCTTTGACGAAGGAGCCAAAACCACACAATGGAGAAAAGAAAGGTTCTTCACAAAGTCCAAGTTGGCCCCATCACCATGCCCAATCCCTGAAAAATGCGACCCAACCACAGTTCAGTCTGTTAGGAGCTGTCACAGGGAGTAGGAGTCCAGGAAAGTTCCCCACAGGAAAAGTCCTCATGGCACTGGAATTGTCGTCACCATTCTATACTTTGCAGCTCATGTCCAAGTCCCAATGACCGCTGCTTCTAGCTGGCAATGATTCAGGTAGACTGGAAAAAGCCATCTGCAGCATGCGTGGATATGGAGCTTCCGTTCTCCTCTGCCTGGAGAGTTGAGACCAGGTTGCTTTTCCCTGGAGCTCTGTGACTGTGGCATGATAAAGAGAATCTTGGGATACACTAAGCTGGGGGGCAAAGGTAAATTCATTATGGATTCTTGCTGTATTGGCCAAGAGTTTGCTTAAAGGCTTTTAATCACTGTAAAAAAAAATAGAGGACTGGATGAAGAAGATGAGGCACATATACACCATGGTATACTATTCAGCTAGGAGAAATGATGACATCGGATCACTTACAGTGGAATGTTGGAGTCTTGGTAGCATTGTGCGGGGTGAAATAAGCAAATCAGAAAAAAAACAGGAACTGCAGGATTCCATACATTGGTGGGACATAAAAGCGAGACTAAGAGGCATGGACGGGAGTGTGGTGGTTACGGGGGGTGGGGGGAGGGAAGGAGGGAGAGGGGGAGGGGAAGGGGTACAGAGAGAACTGGATGGAAGGTGGCGGAGGACGATCTCTCTTCGGGTGATGAGTATGCAACAGAACTAAATGACAAGATAACCTGGAAATGTTTTCTTTGAATGTATGTACCCTGATTTATTGATGTCACCCCATTAAAATAAAAATTTATAAAAAAAAAAAAAAGAAAGGTTCTTCAATAAACAGTACTGGGAAAATTGGAAAGCTGCATACAAAAGAATGAAACTTGACTATAGTTTGTCCCCCTGCACAAAAGTTAATTCAAAATGGATCAGAGGCTGTAGAGACCATTTTATGAATTTGGTCCAAAGACAATTATAAAGGCAAAAATAAATGAATGGGACTATATCAAACTAAAAAAGCTTCCGCACAGCAAAAGAAACTGAAAACAAAACAAAAAAGGGTGTCAACCAAATGGGAAGTGAGATTTACAAACAACAGCTCTATAAAGGGTTGATATCCAAAATACATAAAAAACTCACAAAGCTCAGTAACAAGTAAGCAAACAATTCAATTAAAAATGGGGAGAGGCCCTGAAGAGTAACTTCTCCCAAGAAGACATACAAATGGCCAACAGATTTTTGAAAAGATGCTCAGCTTTGCTAGCTATTAGAGAAATACAAATCAAAACCACAGTGAGATACCATGCCATACCTGTTAGATTGGCTGTTATCAGCAAGACAGGTAATACCAAGTGTTGAAGAGGCTGTGGAGAAAAAGTAATCCCCATTCATTGCTGGTGGGAATGTAAACTGGCACAGCCATTATACAGTGTGTCCGTAAAGTCATGGTGCACTTTTGACCGGCACAGGAAAGCAACAAAAGATGATAGGAATGTGAAATCTGCACCAAATAAAAGGAAAACCCTCTCAGTTTCTGTAGGGTGATAACATAACACCGTGTATACAGCGGAGCAGCCCACGGCCATACCAGTCAAGATGTGGATGGTAACAGAGGAAAGTTCAGTGTGTTCTGTGGCTCGCTAAATTCGAATCTGTGACCAAAGTGCAACGTGATTATCGACGCGTTTATAACGAAGCACCACCCCATAGGAATAACATTACTCGGTGGGATAAGCAGTTGAAGGAAACCAGCAGTTTGGTGGAGAAACCCCGTTCTGGTAGGCCATCAGTCAGTGATGAGTCTGTAGAGGCTATACGGGATAGCTACCTAAGGTGCCCCAAAAATCTGTGCGTAAGTCCACATTGAACTGCACTGAATAGGTGTGAAACTGGGAGAGTTTTCCTTTTATTTGGTGCAGATTTCACATTTCTGTTGTCTTTTGTTGCTTTCCTGTGACCGGTCAAAAGTGCACCATGACTTTACGGACACACTGTATATAGTCTTATTGATCAGTATTACCCTGTTAAATTTAATTTTCTTTTTTTATTAAATTTTATTTATTTATTTTAGAGAGTGGGGAGAGAAAGAAAGAAAGAGAGAGAAAGAGAGGAGGAGCAGGAAGCATCAACCCCCTTATGTACTTTGACTGGACAAGCCCAGGGTCTTGAGCCAGTGACTTCAGCATGCCAGGTCGATGCTCTATCTACTACACCACCACAGGTCAGGCTGAATTTAATTTTCTAAAAAAAAATTCTTTATCTTTAACCTTTGTCATTTTAATTACGATGTGTCTTGATGTAGGCCTTTTTGGGTTCATCTTGTTTGGGATTCTCTGCACTCCATGATGTGAATGTTGCTATTTTTGATGTTGTCCCAGAAGTCCCTTAGACTTTCTTCATTTTTATTTTTATATTTTATTTATTTTAATTTTTATTTATTTATTTTTTGTGACAGAGACAGAAAGAGAAAGAGAGAGAGAGATAGAGACAGATAGACAGGAAGTAAGAGAGATAAGAAGCATCAAGTCTTTGTTGTGGCACCTTAGTTCTTCATTGATTGCTTTCTCATATGTGCCTTAACTGGGGGGCTACAGTGGAACAAGTGACCCCTTTCTCAAGCCAGTAACCTTGGGCTCAAGTCAAATACCTTGGACTTCAAGCCAGCGATCTTTGGGCTCAAGCCAGTGACCATGGGGTCATGTTTATGATCTACGCTCAAGCCAGTGACCCCTTGCTTAAGCTGGCGACCTTGGGCTCAAGCCAGTCACCTTTAGGTTCAAGTCAGTGACCATGAGGTCATGTTTATGATTCCACACTTATGCCAGTAACCCTGTGCTCAAGCTGGTGAGCCCACACTTAAGCCCGATGAGCCTGCACTCAAGTCGATGACTTCGGGGTTTCGAACCTGGATTCTCTGTGTC
Organism: Saccopteryx bilineata; assembly: GCF_036850765.1. Taxonomy (NCBI): domain Eukaryota; kingdom Metazoa; phylum Chordata; class Mammalia; order Chiroptera; family Emballonuridae; genus Saccopteryx; species Saccopteryx bilineata. The sequence continues at coordinate 193,157,870 of NC_089491.1, forward strand.
CCAGTCCAATGCTCTATTTATTGCACCACTGACTGGTCAGGCTTATATTTTTATTATATCTATCTATCTATCTATCTATCTATCTATCTATCTATCTATCTATCATCTATCTATCTATCTATCTATCTAATCTATCTATCATCTATCATCAATCATCTATTTATCCAAGTAAGAGGAGGGGAAATAGAGAGACTGATTCCCACATGCACCCCGACCGGGATCTACCCAGAAACCTTTTTGGGTCTGATACTCTGCCCATCTGGGGCCATGCTTGCAACTAGCTATTTTTAGCACCTGAGGTGAGGCTCCACAAAGCTGTCCTCAGCGCTCGGGACTGATGTGCTTCAACCACACTGTTCATTGTTCATAGCTGCATCTACTGGGCCTCAGTGTACATGCAATGGGCCAAGCTCTGTACAAAGGTCAGCTTCCTCCAGCTCTGAGCCATTGGCAGATCAATAAAAGGTCCAAATATCCCTGAGGTTGCCTGGACCTCCTCCAGAGCCTTCTCAAGACCAACAGACCCTTTCACAAGCTGAGAGCTTGTTAAAGTAGGGTTAGTCAGTCTTGCTTGAGAGCATGAAGTCAGTCACTCAGTGGGAGGAGGGTATGGTAATTGGTGCCTACTCAGAGCCAAACCAGCCAGTCTCTGCCAGAGTCTCCAACCCTAGTTCCTCCAGGAGGAGGGCACCACAGGTTCTAGTTGGGTGCAGCCAGGTCTTCCCTCTGCAGGAGAAAGCTCATCATGGCAAAGCCACTGTGACTGAGGAGGACAGATCAAAAGAGTCTCCTGTTGGGGATGGTGCTGGCTGATCCTTCCCAGGGTGGGGGATGGTGGTAAAAGTATCCCTTCCCCCCCTTGTGCTGAAACGCGCATATGGGTAGTAATGTAAATTTCTGACATTCTTTAGTGTTTAGCTTTTAGGTTTATTCTGATTTTGATTATTCATCTTTTCTTTTTGGTTTTGTGATTTTTGTTTAGAAGCTCATATTTGGCGTATCTTTATATTTGGAAAACTTGCGGATATAAATTGAGAATGTTTATTTCTTCTGGAAGCCAGGGGTTTTACTGGACTCTTGAGTCCCTGGCTAAATCTTTGTGTCTTTATTTCAACTCCCCTCCCTTCATTTTTTTTTTTGACAGAGACAGAGAGATACAGAGAGAGGGACAAATAAGGACAGACAGGAAGGGAGAGAGATGAGAAGCATCAATTCTTTGTTGCGGCACCTTAGTTGTTCATTGATTGCTTTCTCAATGTGCCTTGACCTTGGGTCTTCAGCAGACCGAGTGACCCCTTGCTCAAGCCAGCGACCTTGGGTCCAAGCTGGTGAGCCTTGCTCAAACCAGATGAGCCCACGCTCAAGCTGGCAACCTCAGAGTTTTGAACTTGGGTTCTCCACATCCCAGTCCAATGCTCTATCCACTGCGCCACCGCCTGGTCAGGCTCAACTCTCTCCCTTCTTTGTGGCTATGTTTATATTAACATTTATCACTAGGGCAATGCAGTCCTTTATCTCTGTTTCTACCTTACATAGATAAATGCTTACTTGTTTTTTTCCTTGTAAGTTTACATTATGAATTAGAATAGGCTAGGCTACATAGTGTTAACAGACAATTAGAAAAGTCTCAGTGGTTTAAAACAGAAAAAGTTGATATTTCACCCACATTAGGCCTGCTTCAGGCCAGAATACCTGCCTGTCCAGGGCACCTGCCCTCCATGCTCTGACTAAGCAGCCTAGTTATCTTGTTCTTACAGTCCCACTGTCTCAGTGTGAGGCCTTTGCCTTCATGATATGAAAGGAAGAGAGAGCATAGAGAATTATACGTGACACCTTTATTCCATTAACTGGCAGTGATACCTGTCACCTGGCTCATATTTATTGGGGAGTTATGTGACCCTCTACCTCCCGGCTGCCGAGGACCTGGGACATGCTTTCTTCCACATGCCTGAGAAGGAAAGGAGAGCCGGACATTGGTGAGCCCTAGTAATGGCTACACATTTTAATTCCTGAAATCCTAGCAGTACAGCAAAATAGTATTTTATGTGAGTGCCTTTGTTCCACAGTGAAAGTGCCTGTCTGACATCTAGACTGTGGCTCTGCTTGCTTGTGCCCTGAGATTGGAGGGCCACTAAGTCACAAATCCTACTTTGAGTGTTTAAAACTCAGTTTACTAATTTTGATGAGGTGTATGGAATAATGAGATGTTTCTTAATTTTATTTACACAAGAAGAAATACTTTTATTCTTTAAATGCAGTGAAATAGAATATAGTAGGTATGAGCTTGGATAGAGGCAGTTCAGAGTATTGCATATAAATAAAAAAGAAGATATTTGAAGAAATATAGGTCAAACAAGATTTAGAAAGGTAAGTGATTTTTGGAAAGATGTACAAGATACACAAGTTATCATGTCACTACTGGTTCTTTGAAGCAACTGGTAAGTATCAATAATGAAAGTTTGGGTGTGTAACAGTACAATTAGTTCTTTTTGATTCTTACTAGAATGATTAATTTTTTGCTTCTTTTACTGATAATTTTTTTACTATTTGTTTAGAAATTAAATTTAAAGGAGTGACATTGGTCAATAAGAGTACATAGGTTTCAGGTGAACATCTCCATAGCATCTGAACTGTTGATTGTGTTGTGGATAGTTTTCTTTTTAACGTGGTGTTATAATAAGAGAGCTTATATATATTTTTATCTCTGAGCTCTGAAATGAGCTGAATGAAGAAGCATAATAAAATATGTCAAGATTAACAATGTTAACTGATATATTTTACTGCAGTTGCTAGGAAGATTTATTAGGATCTTTGTATCTAAGGCTAATGTGAGTTACAGAGTTTTGAGTAATTGCTGTGTATGCAGCTGGAAGAAGCAATTGAAACAGGAAAGAAATCTATTAGGTCACAACACCATTATGGAAACAAATATAGCATTACTAGTGTTGAAATCTATTTTCAGTATTGTAAATTATATGTTGCATGAAAATACTAAACTTGAAGAAGCCTATTGAGTCTCTAGTTTCTTTGAGAAGATGCCAAGGGCTAATGATTATAAAGGAGTATTATTATTGTTAATAATAATAATAATTAATAGTAAAGTTTATCTTAAAATGTGATGCTTTTAAAAAGAATATTGAAGATGACAAAGTGTATATATATTTTCCTCCTCAGTAAAGTTTTAGATTGTAAAACTACATTATAATTATTGTTTCCTATAAAACACATTGTATTTTAACTGGGATTATTTCTTGTAGTCAAGATATTTAAAAGGAATGCATGTGAAAAATGCACCAAACTCTTTGGGAAAAGAGGTGCTCTCTAAATAGAGAAAAAGATATCATTATCCTAATATCTATACTGATGACAAGGGAAAAGGACCAATCTGTTTCTTCCTGCAGTCATAAATGTTTGACTTCTCTAGAAGTTCATTTTATTTTTGAATGGCTCTTTGAGCTCAAAATTTTAAAATAATTTTTTTTATGATACATTTTGGTATGAGATTTTGCAAATTTTTCAAGTACTGATAAACACTTTTTTTTTCTTAGAACTTAAGTGTGATGTAAAATGGCCAACACAAATGATACACATGCCAGGCACCTGAACTAGTACTCAGTATTCATGAGCTCACTGAATGTCCCCAGCAACCAAGGAGTGAGTCGCTCTACTTGATTGAAGAGGCTCGGAGATGTTAGGCTGTGGTGAGGTTTAGATTCAGAAGAAAGCCTCTGAAATGATTTATTAACTCTAATTTTACAAAGGAGATAAATTAAACCCAGAGACTTGAAGTTTTGTGTTGGATCTAGCAAAATACCACCCAGGTGTACTGACCCCTAGTGAAGTACTTTCTTTCGTCTAGGTAGAGATTTTCCTTTTTTTTTTTTTTTTTAAAGTACACTATCTTGCTATTAGGCTTTAATATTTGGCATTCTAAATACAGACTAGCAAAAACAAAGGCTGCCTGTTAGGTTGTTAATGATGGAAGTCTTGTTTACTTCTTACCAAGTAATCATGAAGTACATTTCCAAACTTCAACGTTTTTTCTTACCTGTCGTTACTCATTCTTACATAATGTGTATGCAGTTTCTCTAAATGAAAGGTGACCAGAGGGTAAATCTACTGCTTTTCATTTACAATAAGAAATGGTGATATTTAAAAAATGCTCTAGAATATACATGAAAATGTCTTCAGAAATGTTTTCCTTGTAGGTATCCTGTTGGAAGGTAAGAGGGACATCAGTTCCTTAGTTTGTGGTTATCAGCTGATAGCATGGTAACAATGTTTTGGAGGATAGTTTACACATCACAGTTTATATTCTATGTCAGTCTATTTAGTAGTGGCATTGTTTCTCTGGGCTGAATTGTAAGCAGCTTCTCAAACTTACCATTGCCCTGTCTCTAGCACCCTATGAGCCCTGCTATAGCTCGTAATAGCTTTTCTCTGGCACTGGTCTGACTCCTCTGCGACAGCAGCAGTGCTGGGACTTGAGGGTATCTACGGCAGTGGCAGCAGTATGCCACAGGGAAATGCTTACCTCAATCATGGAAGCCACACAGATATTACTAGTGTATGAACCCACATTTATGCTGGTTTTGGAATTGTGGGATAATAGGAAGACCAACAGCTGTGACAGCAGAGGGCCAGAATGACACAAACTTATGAGGTGCCTACTCAGTGCCAGTATTGTTTCATTCAGTCATTCAGATGTAAGTGATGACAGTGGTCGGACCAGGCAGGTTTGCATTGAATTTGGGCAGATGGGTAAAGGAACTGCGGAGCTGGAAAGTGTTGGGCCAGTCTCATTTATTGGAGGCTCGCAGAGATGGGCAAGCAAATAAGCAAAGGAAAACCACTTTTCTTGGTGGAGGGCAAGGGATCAGGAACACTGCCCCTCATGGTGGGGGCTGAGGGAATCAGGGAACCACACCTTGTGGTGGCGGGAGACCAATCTGGGGTAATCACCCCCAAGGGAAAGCACTCATAGCTTTTTGTAGAGACACACACGTGGTTTTCTGCCATGTGCTCAGACACTAATCATGCACAGTGCTTGCAGCCAGGAAGCCAGTGAGCTGTTTTCCCACAATGTATAAGCTCTGTTTTCTACAGTGCAAAATCCATGCCTGTGAGGTCAGGTTACTGGACCTGGGTTTTCTAGCTTATAGGAGCAAAACCGGGGCTTGATAGTGTTGGTGTGGCTCACCTGGGCCTGTTGCCTGTGGCCTCTCATTGCTCTGCTTACCCTCGCAAGCTGCATTCCTAAGCTCCCATGTCAGGGGCTTCTACATCAACTGGCTTAAAAGAAGGTTCTGGTGGAGGTTGGGAGGGAAGGGAGAAGCCAGGGCATTTCTTTCTTCCTTCTCCTGCTGCTGCTCTGCCAGGCCTGCAGTGGGTCCAGCTTCCACCAAGAGATGCCGGGCTCCAATAGCATACTTTCCCCTAAAAGGGGAACTGTGAACTAAAAGTTCACAGTTTTGCTGGTGCCCAGGTTGCCTCACTTCACAGTTCTATCACCTCTGAACACCTCTCTTCCAAGTTCAATTGACTTTGAGGTTGATATTTGAAAAAAAAAATCTGAATTATGTCCTGGAGCTGCCCACTATCACCTGACTCCTTTTCTCTAAAAGTGAGTGAAAACTTTCTCCTCGGGTTGTTTGAGGCTGGAATGGGGCAGCAGAGAGGAAACTTTTGTAGTGAGATGTGTTGTTATTATGTGTTTCTGTCACTGAGGCTGATGACCCACACAGGCGAGAACCCCAGACTTCTGTCTACAAAATCTTCTGTCTGGGGAGCTCCAGACATCTCTGCAGCCTGCAGGCCACCCACAGGTCCTCATCTTGGTTGTGTATGGGTGGTTGTGATGGGCAGGCAGTTAGGGAGAGAAGCAGCTTTATGTCAGTGGTTCTTGACAGGTAGTCCTCAGATGAGTGCATCAGCATGACTTGGGACTTTGTTAGAGATGCCCATATTTGAGTCCCACCTGGACCTGCTGAGTCAGGACTCTAAAATGAGGCCTAGCCCTCTGGCTTAACAAGCCCTCCAGGTGAGTCTGATGTCTGCTCAGGTTGGGATGTGGCGGAGGGAGGAGGGTGCATGTTCTGTACCAGGGGCCCCCAAACTTTTTACACAGGGGGCCAGTTCACTGTCCCTCAGACCATTGGAGGGCTGGACTATAAAAAAAACTATGAACAAATCCCTATGCAAACTGCACATATCTTGCTTTAAAGTAAAAAAAAAAAAAAAAAAACGGGAACAAATACAATATTTAAAATAAAGAACAAGTAAATTTAAATCAACAAACTGACCAGTATTTAAATGGGAACTATGCTCCTCTCACTGACCACCAATGAAAGAGGTGCCCCTTCCAGAAGTGTGGCAGGGGCTGGATAAATGGCCTCAGGGGGCCGCATGCGTAGTTTGGGGACCCCTGTTCTGTACCCTCAGAGGGTTAACTGCCCCTTGCCTTTCCCTCCTTCCACCCCTGTTCTCCTGGGGCTAATGAATGGGCACCCCTGCAATCCCAGCCACAGTTCTGGGTGCTTTATGTCCTGTGCATGCACTGCTTACATGGCTCTCCCAGTGGCTGTCTCTAGCAAGCCAAATTTGGACCTTGGGATGTTGAAGTGGAATTTATTTGTGCGGCACCTGGGTATTATGTACCCACTGCATGCCAGGAACCATGCAGGGCCCTGGGAATGCCCTCATAGATGGAGAAGAAGATCTCCGCCCTCATAGCACTTGCAGTGCAAGCAGAGACCACCAAGCCACTGAGTAGCTAAAATCTGCTACCACAGTGCTGAGGAAGAGCTCCTGCCCAGTGGGATTTCCAAACATGAGATCAGCACTGTCATGCTCCCAGCTCACAGTGGGTTTTCTTTTTCACACAATGAAGGTAAGACACACGCAAGTGTCTGACAAAGGGAGGACACTCATTTCATTAGCTGTATAGTCATAAGGCTATGATGGCTTCAGGCCCTGAAAGGTCAGGACCTGAAGTGAGACCAGCAGGGAGGTTCTGGGTAGGAAAGCCCTGAGGGCGTTCCCTGGCTTGGGAATGCTTAGGGGGGTATCCCGAGATTTGAGGAGGCAAGGCCACAGGTCGTGCAGACTATGAGACTGACGCCTTTGTCTAGCAGGACATGTGTTCACTTGAGCAATAGTTAGGAAGGCCACTGTCTTCAAAAGTGCTGCACGACTTGAGGGACCTATTCTGTTTTGGGTAGTCGAGCCATTCGAAGTGGCGGTGCTCGCTCTCTCCACAAGAGGGCGCCTGTATTCTTTGCTTTCATTTTCCATCTGGCCCCAATAAACAGGACAGTGACTTAGGTTTTTTTGCTTTTTTGCAGAGCTGATTTCATGTAATCTTTAAAGTTTTATTACCTTCTAAGTGGTTACAATTTTGCTTTTGCATTGGTACTTTGGGGTGTTAGATTAGCACGTCAGAAAAGTAAGGGCTGTGGTTCTCCTGACAGTATCTGTATGTTATGTGGACTCCATCTGTGAAAACGTTTCCTTCATGAATACTTACAAATGAAACCTGTCAGTAAAGTAATAGTCTTCAAAATATGACCCTGCATGTTTCAAAGAATACCCACATAACACAGAAAACAGGAGGTTGGTCCATTTGAAATCACCAGTGCCACCAGTGAATAAAACATGTTATTATTGTTCACACACAGTTACAGCCTGTGGAGGTATAGAAAGTAGTAAGTTCAGGTGCTACACTTTCAGATCACACCCAGGAACTCAGAGGCGCTGGGGACATGTGTAGACAAACACACAGACTCCTTGCAGTGGCCAGAAAGGGTGGGTGGAAAAAGATGACTGTTAAAAAACTGTGGCTTCTGAACTGAGTGTGATGTTGAAGCAAAGATAATTAACCGAGCAGATAAGACAGTAAAAATTTTAATGACACTAGACAAAAAAGTACACAAAAAGTGGGCCCTGTGACCCAGAGGCTCAGCTGTGCCTGGTGGTCTAACCCACTGCCATGGGCCACTGTGCCATTTGTACGGCAGGTTCATGCAGTTTCTGTTTCCTGGGAGACAATTCCCTCTCTGCCTCTTAGCTTCTGTTTCTGAACAATCTGACGCGGGGAAGGGGCTATCCAGGTCAAGCTCTGTGTTCTGTGTGGTTTTCTGCAGAGAGGAGATGCGAAAACTTCAGAGACTAATGATTTTGCTCAGTGTGCTCTGAGATTTTCTTTGTGAGAATGAAGAACAAAACAAAACCTTTCTATACCACTTTTGTTAAGTTCAGCATTTTCTCTGAAAGTCTCAAATGTAGATAAAAATTCCCAGCTCTTCAATGAATGTGACCGGTGTTCCCATGGCTGATTATGTCAACTCGCCTGCCTGTGGGAAGTTTATTTCTGTGGACATAATCAACAGAGACCATGAATGGGAGGACTGGTCGAGAAGCCCTGAACATGTCCAGTGTGCTCCGTGTTCTGTCATTATCTCGGGGTAATTGGAGTTGAGAGGGTAGGGCCTCTAATGAGCGGCTTCTCTCCCCTAATGGATGGGGGCCTGGAAATTAGCGCAGCTCCTGCTGTTCCCGTCTCTTCAGGAAGTTTGAGGCAACTGCCTAATGGTGGCCTCACTAATGGCAACAATTACGGAATAGCCTTTTTACTAAGACCATGTGCGTCGGTTAGAGACTAATCTCATTGAGCGACCATAGGCCGGTGGCAATGTCCATTTAGGGACTTCACCGTTGTTGTCCAGAAGTGGTTTTCCTGTCTCTTGAGAAAGCCAAAATAGACATAAGTGACACGGACCCCTTCCCCTCTGTGGAAACAACGCTGGAAGAGTGAGTGAGGGAAGAGGCAGGTTTTCTCTCAAAACCCATCTTCTGCAAAGGTGGTCCCTTTGGTATCCATGACATTTCATGTAACACATGCAGGGCAGTCGGGAAGCAGAGCCTTGTGCCTCCTGCTCCCCCTCCCCCCTTCTGATTTACCTGTAATGATGGTTCAGGAGGAGAAATGAGAGAACAAAAGGCAGAAGCGTGTTCTGGTGACGAGAATTTGTCTAGACAGCTGGACTTTCTCTAGCTGTGAGTCATGCTGTGTCACATCATGAACCAGGTCACTGTCACAGGTTTTAACACCATGAGGGTGATAGAGCTGGGGCACCCAGGCCTGGCTGCGACAGGCACTGTATGTTAAGGTTACATGGTTTGGCTTTATCAAATCTCTTATAATGACCAGACTTGCCTACTCGTGGCAGCACAGACTTGACCCCGGGAAGCCCTGGATTTGGGGGCAGGGAGTGCAGGAAGGGAACACTCAGGATGCCACCAGTGCAGGGTCAGCTCCCTTGAGTGTGGCTCTTTTAGCCTTGGCATCACAGATGACTCACCTGTGTCCCAGCCCCAGCCCCGAGAAGAGCCACTTTAGTTTTGATCACGAGCTCTCTTCCTCTGAATGACCTGATTATCTTGACTGAATTTAATACATTTGGACAGAATGAGGCATATGTAGATCTGTACACCAAACTCTTCTGTGTAGAAAGACAGGTGTGAAATGAGTTGCACGATATTTTTGAAATAGGAAAATTATGTAAGAAGAAAATTTAATACAATAATCTGTTTACTGGGTGGATTCACAAATAATCTGAGTGGTTTTCATCACCATAATTTTTCTTTAGCAGAGTTGATGGATTCATGTCTGGACATTTTTGTCAGGGAAAAGAAAAATGAGGGTTTGTTTTAGGTTTCTTTGAATTTGTGCATGTGTGATAGCTGCTGAAATGGTCATCTTAGAAAAGTGAGGACCAGAGGAAATGACAAACATATTTAGTGTCCAAAGTTTTAAAAAGCACTGTTGTTTTCCTGTTTTAGGGTTAAGCATGTGTTTCAGCTGTAACATGCAGACACAAAATGGCTTGTAAAATATAATTTCACTGGAAGATGATCCCTTATCCAGTCAAAATGAGAGCTAGTGCTGAGTTCAGCTCACAAGTGACTGATTTAACTCACATTATTTGTGCGTGAAAGTCACTGCAGCTGCAAAAAGGGAGGGAACCTTGTAAATAGCTGGCCTCTGGTGTGCTGGAGCAGTCATGCCCTGTTAGGTTGGGTCCTGTAGTGCTTCTTGTCTGCTTTGGTTGAGTCATACCCAGGACTTGCAGCTTTAAAGAGGAGGCAGCGCAAGGAAGAATACACACAGAACAATGCTTGAAATGAGAGTTTTCTATTGACTAATTTTATGCTTTTCATTGCAGAATTTAGGGAGAATGAGAAGTTCACAAAGCACCTGTTTCCCAGTTTGAAATACAAGTTGTGGTTTCCTACTTGTTCTACCTTTGCTATACTTGTAAGATGCTCTGTGTGAGAGCTGATAAAGGGTTTGTAGTGTAATGGTTGTTGAAGAGCTCTCACATTCCCTCGTGGAACTAATTTTTTTGTTTCTTTTCCAATTAGAACAGGAGTCTGCCAAAGATGGCAGCGGTTTCTAAATCAAAAGTGGGTTTAGGATACGACGTCACTTTTCTGTGTGGTTTTGAGTTAAGAAGAAAAGTCCTTACTTTGAAGACTCAGACAATTGCTTTACTATAGAGAAATAAAGAAATAAAGAAATGGACCTGGTAAATATCCTTGTCTCACACTGATTCAGTCTGTAGAGTGGGACTTAATCCATAACTAAATGGCGCTGGTGGGAGGTGATAGGGTCAGGTCAGCAGACTGATCGCCAGCCATTATGATCAGGCCACAGAAACATGGAAACGTGCCAATCACCGAGGAAGACAAACACAGCAATTTCTATACACAGATAACAGAGTGCATAGATTTTTAAATTTAGCACATTTTTGCTGCTCAATAAATACGTAACAATAATTACATTTTTATTGGATACTGTGCATTTATGAGTGAGCTTGGTGGTCTCTTTGGGTCTCTGTCAAGGTCTAATGGAGCGTTGGAGCCTTCAGACTTATTCAGATTCCTCTGGTAGGGTTTCTTCTTTTTCCTGCATAATCTGAGGAACAGCAGCAAACCTACCTACACAAAGGAAAAGTAATGCAGGTGACTTTTATCTGAGAGTCAATCTGCTCCCACATTTCTAAGCCAAAGATGTTATTTTAGAAATCACTGAAGTAGAGCAGGAAATAATCAGTCACTAAGGAAAAAAGTGTTAGCATTAGCCTTTTGTTCAAAGACTGGTTTCTGATCCAAGTGTCAATGTCATTGACCTGCAATGCCAGATAGAATGGCTACTCATCAATAATGGCAGAGCATGGGCCAGGCACAAAAAATCCCCTTGTCTTTTAGAAACCAGAAGTGAGATACTGTTGAAGGCAAAGTTTATGCTGCACTATCAGGGATAATGCCTATTAAAAGCCTTGAGTGAGTGAGGACAATTTTGGAAAGTAGTCACAAGTATTATTTTATAGAACTTGGAAGTATTTTCCCTTGTGTTCAAGCAGATGGCTGTACAGTGTCATCACACATCCTGACAACCTGTACAATTGTGATTAGGAGAGGAGAATTTCATTTTGGGACATATACCTCACTTATCTGATATACTCCAACTTTGAACATAGAAAGATGAATGAGGAACATTTGTCCAGTTTGTCAACAAAGCTCTATTGAGCACCTGAGATGGACCTGCCTTCCACCTTGGAACTCATCTGCAGAGCTCACACCTGGGTGGTGTTGGGAGCAGATCCTACTGAATATAAAGGGCGGAGAAAATCCAGAAATAACAACGTCAGTTTGGAAGGCAAGGAAAAAGTGAAATAAAGAAATTACTGTGATTTAGTTAGCATGGGAAAGCAGTTGAAACTAGATTTATTGATGGCATTAATGTATATGAAGAGTTATCTTGGAGAAGATGGTGACCATCTCCACTGAGGAGAGGAAACAAGCCAACTGCTAGGAAAGAAATCTTAATTTGAAGATGTGAAAGAACAAAATGTCCCTTCCTGTGGAAGGAACACCGAGTCTTCCATGAAACTGGTCATGAACTATCTTAAACAAAACTTATTTACCTGACCAGGTGGTGGTGCAGTGGATAGAGCATCAGACTGGAATGCAGAGGACCCAGGTTCAAAACCCTGAGGTTGCTGGCTTGAGCCCAGAAGGAGCTGGCTTGAAGCCCAAGGTCGCTGGCTAGAGCAAGGGGTCACTTGCTCTGCTGGAGACCCTGGGTTAAGGCCCATATGAGAAAGCAATCAATGAACAACTAAGGAAACTGAGGAGCCCCAACGAAGAATTGATGCTTCTCATCTCTCTTTGTTCCTGTATTTCTGTCCCTATCTGTCCTTCTCTCTGTCATGCGCACACACGCACGCGCGCACTCACACACACACACACACAATTTATTATTAAACTATAGTTGATGTACAATATTATACATTTTTTATTGATTTTAATTTATGTTTACATGGATTCTAGTGTTGCCCCAAATGCATCCCTCTCCCCCATATTCCCCTCAAAATCTCCCTTGATCTCCTCCCCATAGTGCCCTCCCCCCCATCCCTTCAGGTTTATCCCATCCTATCATCCCCTTTCCCTCTGTTCTCTTTTCCTCTGGTCCCTTTGATCCCTCCTCTGTCTCAATTTCGTTTCTCAGTTCTCATTGTTCATTGGATTCCTCAAATGAGTGAGGTCATATGATATTTTTCTTTTTCTGCCTGGCTTATTTCACTTAACATAGTAGTTTCCAGGTCCCTCCATGTTGTTACAAAAGGTAAGATTTTCTTTTTTTTTCATGGCCCCATAGTATTCCATTGTATTTATGTACCAAGGCTTTTTAATCCATTTATCCACTGATGAACACTTAGGCTGTTTCCAGGTCTTCACTATTGTGACAATGCTGCCATAAACGTGGGGGTGCATTTCTCCTTTCGAAACAGTGCTATGGTGTTCTTGGGGTATATTCCTAAAAGTGAGATAGCTGGGTCAAAAAGCGGTTCGATTTCTAATTTTTTGTTTGTTTGTATTTTTCTGAAGCTGGAAATGGGAGAGACAGTCAGACAGACTCCCGCATGCGCCTGACCGGGATCCACCCGGCATGCCCACCAGGGGGCGACGCTCTGCCCACCAGGGGGTGATGCTCTGCCCCTCCGGGGCGTCGCTCTGTTGTGACCAGAGACACTCTAGCGCCTGGGGCAGAGGCCAAGGAGCCATCCCCAACGCCCGGGCCATCTTTGCTCCAATGGAGCCTCGCCGTGGGAGGGGAAGAGAGAGACAGAGAGGAAGGGGAGGGGGAGGGGTGGAGAAGCAGATGGGCGCTTCTTCTGTGTGCCCTGGCCGGGAATCGAACCCGGGACTTCTGCACGCCAGGCCGATGCTCTACCACTGAGCCAACCGGCCAGGGCCGATTTAATTTTTTGAGGCATCTCCATACTGTTTTCCACAGTGGCTGCACCAGTCTGCATTCCCACCAGCAGTGCAGGAGGGTTCCTTTTTCTCCACATCCTCAGCAGCACTTATTCTGTGTTGTTTTGTTGATGAGCACCATTCTGACTGGTGTGAGGTGATATCTCATTGTGGTTTTAATTTGCATTTCTCTAATGATTAGTGATGTTGAGTATTTTTTCATATGCCTATTGGCCATCTGTATGCCCTCTTTGGAGAAGTATCTATTCATTTCTTTTGCCCATTTTTGATTGGATTGTTTATCTTCCTAGTGTTGAGTTTTACAAGTTCTTTATAAATTTTGGTTATTAACTCCTTATCAGATGTATTGTGGAATATGTTCTCCCATTGTGTAGTTTGTCTTTTTATTTTGTTCTTATTATCTTTAGCTGTGCAGAATCTTTTTAGTTTGATATAGTCCCATTTGTTTATCCTGTCTTTTATTTCACTTGCCCACAGAGATAAATCAGCAAATATAGTGCTGCGCGAGGTGTCGGAGAGCTTACTGCCTATGTTTTCTTCTAAGATGCTTATGGTTTCATGGCTCACATTTAAGTCTTTTATCCATTTTGAGTTTATTTTTGTGAATGGTGTAAGTTGGTGGTCTAATTTCATTTTTTTGCAGGTAGCTGTCCAATTTTCCCAACACCATTTGTTGAAGAGGCTGTCTTTACTCCATTGTATGCTCTTACCTCCTTTGTCAAATATGAGTAGTTCATAAAGGTGTGGGTTTATTTCTGGGTTCTCTGTTCTGTTCCATTGATCTATATGCCTATTCTTATGCCAGTACCAAGCTGTTTTGAGTACAATGACCTTGTAGTATAACTTGATATCAGGAAGTTTATCTCCCACTTTATTAAAGTAATATCTCCCACTTTATTCTTCCTTTTAAAGATTGCTGAGGCTATTCATGTTCTTTTTTGGTTCCATATAAATTTTTGGAATATGTGATCTATATCTTTGAAGTATGTCATTGGTATTTTAATTGGCATTGCATTGAATTTATATAAATTGCTTTGGGTAATATAGACATTTTAATAATGTTTATTTTTCCTAACCATGAGCATGGTATATGATTTCACTTGTTTGTATCTTCCCTGATTTCTTTAATCAGTGTTTTATAATTTTCCAAGTACAAGTCTTTAATTTCCTTGGTTAAATTTACTCCTAGGTACTTTATTTTTTTTGTTGCAATAGTGAAGGGGATTGTTTCCTTAATTTCTCTTTCTGACAGTTCATTGTTGGTGTATAAAAATGCCTTTGATTTCTGAGTACTAATTTTATATCCTGCCATCTTGCTCAATTCCTTTATCAGGTCCAGTAGTTTTTTGACTGAAACTTTAGGGTTTTCTATATACAATATCATATCATCTGCAAATAATGATAGTTTTACTTCTTCTTTTCCAATTTGGATGCCTTTTATTTTTTCTTGTTGTCTGATTGCTATGGCTAGGACTTCCAGAACTATGTTGAATAAGAGTGGTGAAAGGGGGCACCCCTGCCTTGTTCCTGATCTTAAGGGGAGTGCTTTTAATTTTTGCCCATTGATATGATGTGGCTCTGGGTTTGTCATAGATGGCTTTTATCATGTTGAGGTATGTTCTCTGTATTCCCACTTTGCTGAGAGTTTTGATCATGAATGGGTACTTGATTTTATCAAATACTTTTCCTGCATCTATTGAAATATTCATGTAGTTTTTCCCCTTTCTTTTGTTTATGTGATGAATCACATTGATTGATTTACAAATATTGTACCAGCCTTGCCTCCCCAGAATAAATTCCACTTGATCATGGTGTATGATTTTTTTCATATATTGTTGGATCCGGTTGGCTAATATTTTGTTGAAGATTTTAGCAACTAGGTTCATCAGGGATATTGGCCTATAATTTTCTTTTTTTGTGTTGTCTTTGCTTGGTTTTGGAATCAGAATTATGCTCACCTCATAAAAGGAGCTTGGAAGTCTTCCTTCCTCTTGAATTTTTTTTAAATTTTATTTTTTTAATGGGGCGACATCAATAAATCAGGATACATATATTCAAAGATAACATGTCCAGGTTATCTTGTCGTTCAATTATGTTGCATACCAATCACCCAAAGTCAGATTGTACTCTGTCACCTTCTATCTAGTTTTCTTTGTGCCCATCCCCTTCCCCCTCCCTCTCCCCCCATAACCACCACTCTCTTGTCCATGTCTCTTAGTCTCATTTTTATGTCCCACCTATGAATCATGCAGTTCTTGGTTTTTCCTGATTTACTTATTTCACTCCGTATAATGTTATCAAGATCCCACCATTTTGTTGTAAATGATCCGATGTCATCATTTCTTATGGCTGAGTAGTATTCCATAGTGTATATGTGCCACATCTTCCTTGTCCAGTCTTCTATTGAAGGGCTTTATCGTTGTTTCCATGTCTTGGCCACTGTGAACAATGCTGCAATGAACATGGGGCTGCATCTGTCTTTACCTATCAATGTTTCTGAGTTTTTGGAGTATATACCCAGTAGAGGGATTGCTGGGTCATAAGGTAGTTCTATTTTCAGTTTTTTGAGGAACCACCATACTTTCTTCCATAATGGTTGTAGTAATTTATATTCCCACCAACAGTAGTGAATGAGGGTTTCTTTTTCTCCACAGCCTCTCCAACATTTGCTATTACCTGTCTTGTTTTTTTTTTTTTTTTTAAATTTTATTTATTCATTTTAGAGAGGAGAGAGAGAGAGAGAGAGAGAGAGAGAGACAGAGACGGGGGGAGGAGCTGGAAGCATCAACTCCCATATGTGCCTTGACCAGGCAAACCCAGGGTTTCGAATCGGCGACCTCAGCATTTCCAGGTCGACGCTTTATCCACTGTGCCACCACAGGTCAGGCAACCTGTCTTGTTAATAATAGCTAATCTAACAGGTGTGAGGTGGTATCTCATTGCAATTTTGATTTGCATTTCTCTAATAACTAAAGAAGATGAGCATCTTTTCATATATCTGTTGGCCATTTGTATTTCTTCCTGGGAGAAGTGTCTGTTCATGTCCTCTTCCCATTTTTTTTATTGGATTGTTTGTTTGTTTGTTGTTGAGTTTTATGAGTTCTTTGTATATTTTGGATATTAGGCCCTTATCTGAGCTGTTGTTTGAAATATCATTTCCCATTTAGTTGGTTGTCTGTATATTTTGTTATCAGTTTCTCTTGCTGTGCAAAATCTTCTTAGTCTGATGTAGTCCCATTCATTAATTTTTGCCTTCACTTCTCTTGCCTTTGGAGTCAAATTCATAAAATGCTCTTTAAAACCTAGGTCCATGAGTTTAGTACCTATGTCTTCTTCTATGTACTTTATTGTTTCAGGTCTTATGTTTAGATCTTTGATCCATTTTGAGTTAATTTTAGTACAGGGGGACAAACTGTAGTCCAGTTTTATTCTTTTGCATGTTGCTTTCCAGTTTTCCCAGCACCGTTTATTGAAGAGGCTTTCTTTTCTTCATTGTGTGTTGTTGGCCCCTTTATCAAAAATTATTTGACTATATATATGTGGTTTTATTTCTGGGTTTTCTATTCTGTTCCATTGGTCTGAGTGTCTATTTTTCTGCCAATACCATGCTGTTTTGATTGTTGTGGCCCTATAATAGAGTTTGAAGTCAGGTATTGTAATGCCCCCAGCTTCATTCTTTTTCTTTAGGATTGCTTTGGCTATTCGGGGTTTTTTTATAGTTCCATATAAATCTGATGATTTTTTGCTCTATTTCTTTAAAAAATGTCATTGGAATTTTGATGGGAATTGCATTAAATTTGTATATTGCTTTGGGTAATATAGCCATCTTGATTATATTTATTCTTTCTAACCAAGAACAAGGAATATTCTTCCATCTCATTATATCTTTTTCAATTTCCCTTAACAATGGTTTGTAGTTTTCATTATATAAGTCTTTTACATTCTTTGTTATGTTTATTCCTAGGTATTTTATTTTTTTTTGTTGCAATCGTGAAGGGGATTATTCTTTTGAGTTTGTTTTCAAATGTTTCATTGTTGGCATATAGAAAGGCTATTGACTTCTGTATGTTAATTTTGTATCCTGCGACCTCACTGTATTGGCTTATTGTTTCTAGTAGTCTTTTTGTGGATTCTTTGGGGTTTTCGATGTATAGGATCATATCATCTGCAAAAAGTGATACCTTTACTTCTTCTTTTCCGATATGGATGCCTTTTATTTCTTTGTCTTGTCTGATTGCTCTGGCTAGAACCTCTAGCAACACATAAATAAGAGTGGAGAGAGTGGACAACCCTATCTTGTTCCTGAGTTAAGGGGGAAAGCCTTCAGTTTTGTGCCATTTAATATGATGTTAGCTGATGGTTTATCATATATGGCCTTTATCATGTTGAGATATTTTCCTTCTATACCCATTTTGTTGAGAGTCTTAAACAGAAAATTGTGTTGTATTTTATCAAATGCCTTTTCTGCATCTATTGATAAGATCATGTGTTTTTTGTTCTTTGTTTTGTTGATATAGTGTATTACGTTAACTGTTTTACGTATGTTGAACCATCCTTGAGATTCTGGGATGAACCCCACTTGATCATGATGTATTTTTTTTAATATGTTGTTGTATTCGATTTGCTAGTATTTTGTTTAGTATTTTAGCATCTGTATTCATTAGAGATATTGGTCTGTAGTTTTTGTTTTTTGTGCCATCCTTGCCCGGTTTTGGTATGAGGGTTACGTTGGCCTCATAAAATGTGTTTGGAAGTATTGCTTCTTCTTCAATTTTTTGGAAGACTTTGAGTAGAATAGGAACCAAGTCTTCTTTGAATGTTTGATAAAATTCACTGGTATAGCCATCTGGGCCTGGACTTTTATTTTTGGGGAGGTTTTTAATGTTTTTTTCTATTTCTTCTCTACTAATAGGTCTGTTTAGGCTTTCTGCTTCTTCTTGACTCGGTCTAGGAAAGTTGTATTGTTCTAGGAATTTATCCATTTCTTCAAGGTTGTTGAATTTAGTGGCATAAAGGTTTTCATAGTATTCTACAATAATTCTTTGTATATGTATGATGTCCGTGGTGATTTCTCCTCTTTGATTTTGGATTTTGTTTATATGAGTTCTTTCTCTTTCTTCCTTGGTAAGTCTTGCCAAGGGTTTGTCAATTTTGTTGATCTTTTCAAAGAACCAGCTCCTTGTTCTATTCATTTTTTCTATAGTTTTTCTGTTCTCTATTTCATTTATTTCTGCTCTGATTTTTATTATCTCCTTTCTTTGGCTGGTTTTGGGTTGTCTTTGTTTTTCTTTTTCTAGTTCCTTAAGGTGTGAAGTTAAGTGGTTCACTTGGGCTCTCTCTTTTTTTTTTTTTTAAATATTTTTTTTTATTAAATTTAATGCAGTGACATTGATAAATCAGGGTACATATGTTGAGAGAAAATATCTCTAGATTATTTTGACATTTGATTGTGCTGTATACCCCTCCCGCAAAGTTAAATTGTCTTCTGTCACCTTCTATCTGGTTTTCTTTGTGCCCCTCCCCTCCCCTAACCCCTCTCTCCTTCTTCACCCCCCCCAACCCCCGCCCCTGTTGCCATCACATTCTTGTTCATGTCTCTGAGTCTCATTTTTATGTCCCTTCTATGTATGGATTCATCTCAGTTTTTTTTTTTCTGATTTACTTATTTCACTCCGTATAATGTTATCAAGGTCCATCCATGTTATTGTAAATGATCCGATGTCATCATTTCTTATGGCTGAGTAGTATTCCATAGTATATATGTACCAAAGTTTTTTAATCCACTCGTCCTCTGACGGACACTTGGGCTGTTTCCAGATCTTCGCTATTGTGAACAATGCTGCCACAAACATGGGGGTGCATTTCTCCTTTTGGAGCCGTTCTATGGTGTCCTTGGGGTATATTCCTAAAAGTGGGATAGCTGGGTCAAAAGGCAGTTCGATTTTCAGTTTTTTGAGGAATCTCCATACTGTTTTCCACAGTGGCTGCACCAGTCTGCATTCCCACCAGCAGTGAAGGAGGGTTCCCTTTTCTCCACATCCTCGCCAGCACTTATTCTGTGTTGTTTTGTTGATAAGCGCCATTCTGACCGCTGTGAGGTGATATCTCATTGTGGTTTTAATTTGCATTTCTCTAATGATTAGTGATGTTGAGCATTTTTTCATATGCCTATTGGCCATCTGTATGTCCTCTTTGGAGAAGTGTCTATTCATCTCTTTTGCCCATTTTTGGATTGGGTTGTTTGTCTTCCTGATGTTGAGTTTTACAAGTTCTTTATAAATTTTGGTTATTAACCCCTTATCAGATGTATTGTCAACTATGTTCTCCCATTGTGTAGTTTGTTTTTTTATTCTGTTCTTGTTGTCTTTAGCTGTGCAAAAGCTTTTTAGTTTGATATAGTCCCATTTGTTTATCCTGTCTTTTATTTCACTTCCCCGTGGAGATAAATCAGCAAATATATTGCTTCGAGAGATGTCGGAGAGCTTAGTGCCTATGTTTTCTTCTAAGATGCTTATGGTTTCACGGCCTACATTCAAGTCTTTTATCCATTTTGAGTTTACTTTTGTGAGTGGTGTAAGCTGGTGATCTAATTTCATTTTTTTGCAGGTAGCTGTCCAATTTTCCCAACACCATTTGTTAAAGAGGCTGTCTTTACTCCATTGTATTTCCTTACCTCCTTTGTCAAATATCAGTTGTCCATAGAACTGTGGGTTTATTTCTGGGTTCTCTGTTCTGTTCCATTGATCTATATGCCTGTTCTTATGCCAGTACCAGGCTGTTTTGAGTACAATGGCCTTGTAGTATAACTTGATATCAGGAAGTGTGATACCTCCCACTTTATTCTTCTTTTTTAAGATTGCTGAGGCTATTCGTGTCCTTTTTTGGTTCCATATAAATTTTTGGAATATGTGATCTATATTTTTGAAGTATGTCATTGGTATTTTAATTGGTATTGCATTGAATTTATAAATTGCTTTGGGTAATATAGACATTTTAATGATGTTTATTCT
The DNA here is from genome assembly GCF_036850765.1 of Saccopteryx bilineata. Classification (NCBI taxonomy): domain Eukaryota; kingdom Metazoa; phylum Chordata; class Mammalia; order Chiroptera; family Emballonuridae; genus Saccopteryx; species Saccopteryx bilineata. The sequence continues at coordinate 193,178,221 of NC_089491.1, forward strand.
TCCTAACCATGAGCACGGTATATGCTTCCACTTGTTTGTATCTTCCTTGATTTCTTTTATCAATGATTTGTAATTTTCCGAGTACAAGTCTTTAGTCTCCTTGGTTAAGTTTACTCCTAGGTACTTTATTTTTTTGGTTGTAATTGTGAAGGGGATTGTTTCCTTAATTTCTCTTTTTGACTGTTCATTGTTGGTGGATAAAAATGCTTCTGATTTCTGAGTATTGATTTTATATCCTGCCACTTTGCTGAATTTATTTATCAGGTCCAGTAGTTTTTTGACTGAGACTTTAGGGTTTTCTATATACAATATCATATCATCTGCAAATAATGATAGTTTTACTTCTTCTTTTCCCACTTGAATGCCTTTTATTTCTTCTTCTTGTCTGACTGCTGTGGCTAGGACTTCCAGGACTATGTTAAATAAGAGTGGTGAAAGGGGGCACCCCTGCCTTGTTCCTGATCTTAAGGGTATTGCTTTTAATTTTTGCCCATTGAGTATGATGTTGGCTGTGGGTTTCTCATAGATGGCTTTTATCATGTTGAGGTATGTTCCCTGTATTCCCACTTTGCTGAGAGTTTTGATCATGAATGGGTGCTGGATTTTATCAAATGCTTTTTCTGCATCTATTGAAATTATCATATGGTTTTTCTCCTTCTTTTTGTTTATGTGATGAATCACATTGATTGATTTACGAATATTGTACCAGCCTTGCCTCCCCAGAATAAATCCCACTTGATCATGGTGTATGAGTTTTTCCATATATTGTTGGATCCGGTTTGCTAATATTTTGTTGAGGATTTTAGCATCTATATTCATCAGAGATATTGGCCTATAATTTTCTTTCTTTGTGTTGTCTTTGCCTGGTTTTAGAATCAGAATTATACTCGCCTCATAAAAGGAGTTTGGAAGTCTTCCTTCCTCTTGAATTTTTTGAAATAGTTTGAGAAGGATAGGAGTTAGTTCTTCTTTGAATATTTGGTAGAATTCCGTTGTGAAGCCATCGGGCCCTGGACTTTTCTTTGTTGGGAGTTTTTTGATAACTGTTTCAATCTCCTTTGGTGTAATCGGTCTGTTTAAGTTTTCTGATTCTTCCAGATTAATTTTTGGAAGATTGTATGTTTCAAGGAATTTGTCCATTTCATCTAGGTTGTCTAGTTTTTTGGCATACAGTTCTTCATAGTATTTTCTTACAATATTTTGTATTTCTGTGTGTCAGTTATTTCTCCTCTTTCATTTCTAATTTTATTTATTTGAGTCCTCTCTCTCTTTTTCTTGGTGAGTGTAATTAAAGGTTCATCAATCTTGTTTACCTTTTCAAAGAACCAGCTCCTAGTTTCATTGATCCTCTGTATTGTTTCTTTAGCCTCTATGTCATTTATTTCTGCTCTGATCTTTATTATTTTCTTCCTTCTACTACATTTGGGCTTTACTTGCTGTTCTTTTTCTAATTCTTTTAGATGCAGGGTTAAGTTGTTTATTTGAGCTTTTTCTAGCTTCTGAAAGTGTGCCTGTAGTGCTATGAACTTCCCTCTCAGCACTGCTTTGGCTGTGTCCCATAAATTTTGAGTTGTTGTATGCTCATTGTCATTCGTTTCTAGGAATTTCTTTATTTCTTCTTTGATCTCAGTCTTAATCCATTCATTATTTAACACCCTGCTATTTAGTTTCCATGTATTTGAGAATTTTTGAGCTTTTCTGCTGTGATTCATTTCTAGTTTCATGCCGTTGTGATCGTAGAAAGTTCTTGATATGATTTCAGTCTTCTTAAATTTGTTGAGAGCACTTTTGTGCCCTAACATGTGGTCTATCCTAGAGAATGTACCATGAGCACTTGAAAAGAATGTATATTCTGCTGCTTTAGGGTGAAAGGTTCTGAAGATATCTATTAAATCGAGTTGATCTAGTGTTTCCAATAAGTCTGCTGTTTCTTTGTTAATTTTCTTTCTTGAGGATCTATCTAGTGATGTTAGTGGGGTATTGAAATCCCCTACTATTATAGTATTGCTGTTGATCTCGCCCTTTAAATCCATCAAAGTCTGTTTTATATATTTGAGTGCTCCTATATTAGGTGCATAGATATTTATAATAGTTATATCTTCCTGTTGGATTACTCCCTTTATCATTATGTAGTGGCCTTCTTTATCTCTTACTATATCCTTTGTTTTAAAGTCCAATTTGTCTGATACAAGTATTGCTACCCCAGCTTTTTTTTCATTTCTGTTTGCATGAAACGTTTTTTTCTATCCTTTTACCTTCAATCTGTGTGTGTCTTTTGTTCTAAGGTGTGTCTCTTGTAGACAACATATGTATGGGTCCTGTTTTCTTATCCACGCAGCTACCCTATGTCTTTTGATTGGATTATTTAATCCATTTACATTTAAGGTTATTATTGATATGTAGTTGTTTATTGCCATTTTCTTCTTTAAAGGTGTATTCCTTTTTTTTTTTTCTGTATTCTTTTCCCACTTTATCTGTTTACACCAGGCCCCTTAATATTTCCTGCAGCATTGGTTTGGTTGTAATGAATTCCTTGAGTTGTTTTTTGTCTGGGAAGCTTTTTATTTCTCCTTCGATTTTAAACGATAGCCTTGCTGGATAAAGTAGTCTTGGTTGTAGGTTCTTGTTCTGCATTACTTTGAATATTTCTTGCCATTCCCTTCTGGCCTCAAGTGTTTCTGTTGAGAAGTCAGATGTCATCCTTATGGGGGCTCCTTTGTAGGTGATAACTTTTTTTTCTCTTGCAGCTTTTAATATTTTCTCTTTATCGCTTAGCTTTGGTATTTTAATTATGATGTGTCTTGGTGTAGGTTTCTTTGGGTTTCTCTTTAATGGAGTCCTCTGTGCTTCTTGGATTTGTGAGAGTTTCTCTTGCATTAATTTAGGGAAGTTTTCAGCTATGATATGATTGAACAAAGTCTCTATCCCTTGTTCTTTTTCTTCTTCTTCAGGAACCCCTATGATGCGGATATTATTTCTCTTCATGTTGTCACAGAGCTCTCTAAGAGTTTCCTCTGACTTTTTGAGTCTTTTTTCTCTTTTCTTCTCTGCTTTCATGCCTTCATTCCAGTTGTCTTCTAACTCGCTGATTCGATCCTCTGCTCTATCTATCCTGTTTTTAATTCCTTCCATTGTGGTCTTTATTTCTGATATTGTATTTGTCGTCTCCAACTGATTCTTTTTTATACTTACTATTTCTTTATTTAGGTTTTCAAACTGCCCCTCCATTGTTGTTCTAAGATCCCTAAGCATCCTTACAATCATTATTTTGAACTCTGCATCTGGAAGTTTGATTATTTCCATATCACTCAGTTCATCTCTCGAAGGTGTCTCTTGTGGTTTCATTTGGATTGCACTCCTTTGTCTTCTCATCTTTTTTTTTTATTTATTTATTTATTTATTTATTTATTTATTTATTTATTTTTATTTGTAGAGTTGGTTGAGTCTAGGCTTGGTGTTGTCTGCCTCCAGTTTTCAGTTGTGTTATTTTTAGGTCTTTGTGGGTTGGTATCAGCTATTATTTGTAATCCACTTTCGGATTTGGGCAGCTTTGAAGTCTTGATTTGTTTGTTTTCTTAACAGGTGATAGTCTTGTTAACTGATCTCAGCAGGGGGCTTCCTTGAAACTGTATCCAGGAATGCTGTGGGTGTAACCTGAGACGCTGAAGGTCTCTTCCACCAACTAATCTCACTGGGGGCAGGGTTTTTTCTCAGCTTCAGTAGGGGGAGGTGTATCTCAGATCTCCATGGATACCTGAGTTACTGCCCCTCCTCCCCACTTCTTGTTTTCAGCTGTGTCTTGTTGTGCTGATTGGAGCTGGATAGATGTCCGGAGATCTCTGATCTGGAAGCACTTCAGCTCTGTTTTGTGAAAGGTTCAGTCCCTCCCCCAGCTATGGCCGCCTCCAGCACGAATGAGTCAGCTTTTTTATTTCGTTTCTTGCATACCTTAGCCCCTCACAGTCTGTCCCTCTCCCTGTCTTTTCCACTTGGGAGATAAGCTGGTCTTTTCAACCCACCTTGCTCCCTGGTCGCCAGGTAAGTGGCTGTGAGCAGTAGTTTCTGCTCTTTTGCCTCTGTGAAATCCTCTCTGGGCTCTCAGCCTCACCCCCCCCTTTCGTTCCTGTAAGCAGAGGAGATTCAGGCACTCCTTACCAGGATTATTGTGGCTTCCTCTTTGCTCTTTGGTTTTTGAGAGCTGTTCTTGCAGTTCAGTGTTGGTTTTTCATGCTGATTTTTTCTAAATTGATTTGTATTCCAGTTTGGTGTTGAGAGCTGGGCGCCTGTGCATCCGCCTACTCCGCTGCCATCTTCTCTCTTGGGCTCTCTCTTGTTTGTTCATATATGCCTGAAGTGATATGAACTTTCCTCTTATCACTGCCTTTGCTGCATCCCATAGATTCTGATATGTCGTATTGTCATTTTCATTAGTCTGTATATATCTTTTGATCTCTGCACTTATTTCTTCTTTGACCCATTCATTTTTTAAAAGTATGTTGTTTAGTTTCCACATTTTTGTGGGTTGTTTTTCCTCTTTTTTGAGTTGAATTCTAGTTTCAAGGCTTTATGATCAGAAAATATGCTTGGCACAACTTCAATTTTTCTGAATTGGCTGATGTTGTTTTTGTGGCCCAACATATGGTCAATTCTTGAGAATGATCCATGTACACTGGAGAAAAATGTATACTCAGTCACTTTGGGATGAAATGTCCTGTAGATGTCTATCATATCCAGGTGCTCTAGTGTTTTGTTTAAGGCCAATATATCTTTGTTGATTCTCTGTTTGGATGACAGATCTAGATCCATCAGCGGTGTATTGAGGTCTCCAAGTATGATTGTATTTTTTTCAGTTTTTGTTTTAAGGTCGATAAGTAGCTGTCTTATATATTTTGGTGCTCCTTGGTTTGGTGCATATATATTAAGAATTGTTTTGTCTTCTTGATTCAGTGTCCCCTTAGCCATTATGAAATGACCATTTTTGTCTCTGAGTACTTTTGCTGTCTCGTAGTCAGCATTATCAGATATGAGCATTGCTACGCCTGCTTTTTTTGGATGTTATTTGCTTGGAGTATTGTTTTCCAGCCTTTCACTTTGAATTTGTTTTTATCCTTGTTACTTAGATGAGTTTCTTGTAGGCAGCATACAGTTGGATTTTCTTTTTCAATCCATTCTGCTACTCTGTGCCTTTTTATTGGTAAGTTTAATCCATTCACATTTAGTGTAATTATTGACACTTGTGAGTTCCCTATTGCCATTTTATAGATTGCTTTCTGTTAGTTTTGTGTCTTGTTTGATCCTTCTCTTTCATTTTTCAATCTTTTGTTTTTGTTTGGTTGTATTCCATACATCTTTCCTATGTTGCTATCTTTTTTAAATCATGTGCTTCTGTGGTGGTGTTTTCAATGGTGGTTACCTTTAAGTAATGAAAAGGGTTCCTACCCTGTTCATTGTAGTGCACTATTTTGAGTACTTTTGCACTCCATCATCCTTTGATACTGTAAATTTCCATCCTCTCCCCCCCTTTTTGTTGTTGTCACAGTTTAAATTTGGTTTTATTGTGTTCTTCTTGGAGCTTTTATTTGTGGCTTTTTTATTGTTCTTTGTATCTGATTGGAGAACCCCCTTTAGTAATTCCTGGAGTGGGTGTTTTCTGATGATAAATTCTCTCATCTTTTCTGTATCTGTGAATGTTTTTATTTCTTCTTCGTATTTGAAGGATAGCTTTGATGGGTATAGTATTCATGGCTGAAAGTTCCTCTCTTTCAGGACTTTAAATATTGGGGTCCACTCTCTTCTAGCTTGTAGAGTTTCTGCTGAGAAATCGGATGATAATCTAATGGGCCTTCCTTTATATGTTGTATTCTTTTTTTCCCTGGCTGCCTTGAGAATTTTTTCTTTGCTGTTGGTTTGTGCCAATTTTATTATGATGTGCCTTGGAGTAGGTTTGTTGGGGTTAAGAAAACTCGGAGTTCTGTTTGCTTCTTGAATTTGAGGCTTTAGTTCTTTTTACAGGCTTGGGAAGTTCTCATCTATTATTTGTTTGAGTATGTTCTCCATTCCATTTTCTCTCTCTTTTCCCTCTGATATACCTATTATTCTTATGTTATTCTTTTTGATGGAGTCAGATAATTCCTGTAGGGCTATCTCATTTTTTAAAATTTTTGAGTCTCTTTCTTCTTCTCTCTGTTGTGCCTCAAGTTGTTTGTCTTCTATTTCACTAATCCTACTTCTGTCTGGCCTGTTCTATTATCTAAGCTTGTTACCTCATTTTTCAGCTCGTGAATTGAGTTTTTCATCTGTGTTTGATTTGTTTTTATAGTTTCAATTTCCTTGGAAATATATTCTTTGTGTTCATTGAGTTGTTTTCTGAGCTCCCTAAATTGCCCTTCTGTGTTTTCTTGTATATCTCTAAGTATTTTTAGGATTTCTATTTTAAATTCTCTGTCATTTAGCTCCAAGGTTTCCAATATATTAAATTTTTTCTCCATAGATTTTTCCTCATCTATCTTTGTTACCTCTCTTTCTTTTGTATCCATGATATTCTATTTTCTCTTCCTTAATGGCATCTGAGGGTGGTTTTTTGATAGTATTAATGATATTTAATAAAGAATAAAGAGTTAAAAAAATAAAAAATTGAAGAGTTGTTTTTTAAAATTAATAATTAAATGAAATAAAATAAAATAAAATAAAAATTTTTAAAAAAGGAAATTATTCCCCCCTCCTTTTTTCTTCTCCTCTCCTCTCTTCTCTTTTTTGAGAAAATCTTGTGATGAACTGTGAGTTATATTGTACTAAATAGAACAAACAATGCCTGTAATGGAGGGCCTGAATTGGGGAGAAGTAATAAAGGGGCAAAAAAGGGGGTATGGACCCACAAAAAGCAAATAAGAAAAAAATTTGTGTCAAGAATAAAATGATTTACTTTTAAATGTTGTTTGACTAAGAGTTATGATGAGAGGAATACGAGGGAAACAGGAAAATGCGGGGACAAATTAAAAAATTACTATTGTATTTAGTGGAAAAAAACTAGATAAAATGGAGAGCCAGGGATGGGAGCACTGCTAGTGAGTTAAAAAGGTGAAGTAAACCCCCCCCCCAAATGCCACAAACAAATTTTAATCCCAGATTAGATAATTTGTTCATTATTGAGGTTTGAATGAGAGGAGACATAAAGGAAAAAGGAAGAAGCTAATATAGAGGGAGAAAAGAAAGAGAGAGAGAGAGAGAAAAAAAGAGGGAACCACTAAAAGAAGAAAAAAGAAAAAAGAGGAGAGAGAGAGAGAGTTAAGGGTTTTGGAGTGCAACCCGCATAGAGACAAAGGAAGAGGAAAGAAAAGAGAATGGGAGATGTAACACTTATGGGTAGTGTAGTTCAAGGAGATGAGAGAGTAAGACTGGCAGAGAGTTAAACGACCAAATTGGAGGAGGAAAAAAAAATTAAGAATGAAGATAAGAGAAACAAACGAACAAATATAATAAAATGGGATAGGTTATAAAGTCTGCAGATTATTCTTGATTTTGAGAGGTTATCTTCCTGCTTTTTCTTTTCTCTCCCTCTTCCTGGTCGGTGACTCTGTACCCCGGGTTCTTCCCTTTGGCTTCCTCAGGTAGAAGTTTGCAGTTGATAAGTCTCTATGGCGATGTCATGTATTGTGCTTCAGTCTCGTTGGCAGTCGAGGCTCATTAGCATTTATAGGCTCCGACAATGAGAGAGTCCATATTCCCGGAGCCTCTCTCCTAATATTTCCTTCCTGAATTAGTAGCCTGATAATCCAGCTATGGGGTTGCTGCTGCCTCTGCCTGGATAGTAAGAAGCTCAAAGAGCTGGCAACTCCCTTCTCTATTCCCATTCAGCACAGGGCTCTAGGTAAGGCTCAGTCAGTCAGAGCTGCTAGCATAATCAGGCGGGGCTTCCACCCACTCAAAGACCTCTGGCTCTGCCACTCTGTCCAGGAACACGGGCGGGTGCCCACTCTCGGGGTGCTTGATGAAACTCGTGCTCACTATCTGTGCGCATACCAGGATATCAGGCCGGCAGTCTCACACTGTGAGAGAAACCCCTGCCCGCACAGAAAAGTTCCAGTGTTGGAATTGGATCTCACTCCCTTCCTGTGCGCGGCTTTTCCAGGGCACTGGGGTGGCCTGGAGATTCCGCTTTTGGTCTACACAGAGGCCTCTGACTCTGTCCCTCTGTAGGATAACATGGGCACCCACTCCTGAAGTGCTTGGAGGAATCTCTTGCCCACTCTCCGTGCACGCCGACCAGGATATGAGGCTGGCTGCCTCACAGTTTGAATGAATCACCCACCCGCACGGAAAAGTTCCAGCGTTGGAATTGGCTCTCGGTCCCTCCCCGTGCGTGGCTTTTTCAGGGCTCTGGAGTGGCCTGAGATTCTGCTTTTGGCCCACACAAAGGCCCCTGACTGTGCCCCTCTGTGGGATAACACAGGCGCCCACTCCCGGGGCTTTCGAAGGAATCTCTCGCCCACTATCTGTGCGCGCCGACCAGGAGATTAGGGAAAATGGCTGCCCCATTTGTCTTTTTTTGTCTGGGTTTGTCGCGAGTCTTAGCTTGTATTGCCTGGGTTACCCCAGGCACAGTTATTCCTTGGCTTGGATCTTCGTTCCACATCCTGGTTTGGCCGTTTGTGCTGCAGCCTGGATCTATTCACCTCCTTTGCTCACCTTAGTTTCTATATTCTCAGTTCCCAGTGACAGCAGCTGTATTTAGGTTAGTGAGGAAGTTGGAGCATTTCTTACTCCCTATTTCCTTCGGGGTTTGATTATATATTTAGCCAATTTTTTGCTTGACCATACCTTCAGGTGTATTGCGGAACATCTGGAGGCTCCAAGGATAGGTTTTTCTGTTTCTGGTTGAAGATCTTGTTAGTTTTGGGGGAGATTTATCGGTTTCACTTCCTACCGCGCCATTACTCTGACGTCATCTCTCTTGAATTTTTTGAAATAGCTTAAGAAGGATAGGAATTAGTTCTTCTTTGAATATTTGGTAGAATTCACCTGTGAAGCCATCGGGCCCCCGGTTTTTGTTTGTTGGGAGTTTTTTGATAACTCTTTCAATCTCATTTTTTGTATTCAATCTGTTTAGGTTTTCTGATTCTTCCAGATTGATTTTTAAAGATTATATGTTTTAAGAAATTTGTCCATTTCATGTAGGTTGTCTAATTTTTTGGCATACAGTTCTTCATAGTATTTTCTTACAATCCTTTGTATTTCTGGTGTGTCAGTTGTTATTTCTCCACTCTCATTTCTAATTTTATTTATTTGAGTCCTCTCTCTTTTTTTCTTGGTGAGTCTGGCTAAAGGTTCATAGATCTTGTTTACCTTTTCAAAGAACCAGCTCCTGCTTTCATTGATCCTCCATATAGTTTCTTTAGCCTCATGTCATTTATTTCCACTCTGATCTTTATTATTTTTTTCCTTCTGCTACCTCTGGGCTTTACTTGATGTTCTTTTTCTAGTTCTTTTAGATGCAGGGTTAAATTGTTTATTTGAGCTTTTTCTATCTTCTTAAGGTATGCCTGTTATGCTATGAACTCGCCTCTCAGTACCGCTTTTGCTGTGTTACATAAATTTTGAATTGTTGTATGCTCATTATCATTCATTTCCAGGAATTTTTTTATTTCTTCTTTGATCTCATTTTTAACCCATTTGTTACTTAATAACATGCTATTTAGTTTCCAAGTGTTTGAGTATTTTTCAGTTTTCTGTTGTGGTTGATTTCTAGTTTCATGCCATTATGATCAGAGAAAATGCTTGGTATGATTTCAATCTTCTTAAATTTGTTGAGACCACTTTTGTGCCCTAACATGTGCTCTATCCTAGAGAATGTACCATGAGCATTTGAAAAGAATGGTGAAAGGTTCTGAAGATATCTATTAAATCAAGTTGATCTATTGTGTCTTTTAGTCTGCTGCTTTTTTGTTAATTTTCTTTCTTGAGGATCTATCTAGTGATGTTAATGGGGTATTGAAATCCCCTACTATTATAGTATTGCTGTTGATCTCACCCTTTAAATCCATCAAAATCTGCTTTATATATTTAGATGCTCCTATATTAGGTGCATAGATATTTATAATGATTATGTCTTCTTGTTGGATTGCTCCCTTTGTCATTATGTAGTGACCTTCTTTATCTCTTACTGTAGTCTTTGTTTTAAAGTCCATTTTGTCTAAGTATTGCTACCCCAGCTTTTTTATTATTTCCATTTGCATGAAATATTTTTTCCATTGTTTTACCTTCAGTCTGTGTACATCTTTTGTTTTAAGGTGTGTCTCCTGTAGGCAGCATATGAATAAGTCCTGTTTTCTTATCCATGCAGCTACTCGATGTCTTTTGATTGGATCATTTAATCCATTTACATTTAAGGTTTTTACTGATATGTAGTTTATTGCCATTTTATTCTTTAAAGCTGTGTTCCTCTTTTGCTATATATTTTTTCCCCTTTGATCTGTTTACAACAGACTCCTTAGCATTTCTTGCAGCACTGGTTTGTTTGTAGTAAATTTCTTGATTTTTTTTTGGTCTGAAAAGCTTTTTGTTTCTCCTTTAATTTTAAATGATAGCCTTGTAGGATAAAATAATCTTGGTTGTAGGCTCTTTTTTTGCATTACTTTGAATATTTTTTGCCATTCCCTTCTGGCCTCAAGTGTTTCTGTTGAGAAGTCAGATGTCTTCCTTATAGGGGCTCCTTTGTAATTGATAGCCCTTTTTTCTCTAGCAGCTTTTAATATTTTTTCTTTATTACTTAGCTTTTATATTTTAATTATGATGTGTCTTGGGGTAGATTTCTTTGGATTTCTCTTTAATGGAGTTCTTTGTGCTTCTTGAACTTGTGAGATTTTTTTGTATCAATTTAGGGAAGTTTTCAGCTATGATCTGATTGAACAACGTCTCTATACCTCGTTCTTTCTCTTTGTCTTCAGGAATCCCTATGATGTAGATGTTATTTCTCTTCATGTTGTCACAGAGCTCTCTTAGATTTTCCTCTGACTTTTTGAGTCTCTTCTTTATTCTGCTCTGCTTCTGTGCCTTCGTTTATCTTGTCCTCTAACTCACTGATTTGATCCTCAGCTTCATCCATCCTGCTTTTAATTCCTTCCATTGTGATCTTAATTTCTGATATTGTATTTGTCATTTCTGACTTATTATTTTTTATTATTTCAATGTCCTTTTTTATATTTGCTATCTCTTTATTTAGAAGTTTGTAATGACCATCTATTGTTGTTCTAAGATCTTTGAGTATCCTAACTATTGTCATTTTAAACTCTGCATCAGGTAATTTGGTTATATCTGACTCATTCAGGTCCTTTCCTGGGGATTTCTTTTGATTCATTTGGGTTGTATTTCTCTGCCTTTTCATTTTGTCTGTGTATAAGAAGGGTTTGGCCACTGGAATCCAATGGGTGTGGCCTCTTTGTTCCCTAGGTGTGGTCTGTCCACAGGCCTGCTACCCCCTTTGCTGCTGCCTAGGGTGTTCAGGTATGGGCATTGCCTGCAGTGGCCTGCTGCAGCTGTCTCTGTGGTTTCTGCCTCTCCTCCATGGGAGGGGCTGCATTCGAATGCCTGGGTCTGTAAGCCTCAGCCAACCTTGGCCTTCGCCCTGCCCCCATGGGTGGGGTTTTGCGCCACGGTGTGCTGCAGGCCTCTGCACCACAGGCAGGGGTGAGCACCTTTGCTCAGCTGTGGGTCTCCACTTGTTCCCAGGCTCCTTCCCTTCCCCCACTGGAGAAGCTGGCTTGCAGGTTGGCCGCAATCCTTGGCTCTGTGGGTCAGACGGGGCTATGCGCCTACTCTCAGTTGCTGGTCTCTGTCTGTTACCAGGCTTCTACCCTGCCCCTGTGGGAGGAGTTGGCTCGTGCCTTGGGCTGCAAGCCTCTGCTCTGTGGGCTGGGTGAAGCTGTGCGCCCTGGTGCACTTGCTCAGCATCGGGTCTCCACCTGTTCAGGGGCTCCTGCCCTTCCCCTGCAGGTAGGATTGCAGGCAGGCCTGCAGCCAGACTAGACTGCTATTGCTTGTCCCTTCTATCCCCACTAGGCAAGACTGAGCTCACACCCGGGCCTCAGTCATGGCTAACCAGCTTCTGCCCTTGCCGATGGAACTGTGCTTTCATGTCCCACTGCCGCCTGACCTCCAGCGAGCCCTCAGCCATGTGGGTGGTGGTGCTGCAGTTCAGATTCTAACACTCAATACTGTAGTCCTGAAAGCTCCCTCATTCTAAGCGACTCTGCTCTGAGTGCTGTGGGAGAGCTTGTTTGGCTGGGGTCCTGCTTTCCTTTGCTAGTATTACTGGTTCTAGGGGAAATATTCACTTCAGATTTGGGGAGTAATTCAGTCCAGGGGTTAGGATGGCTGTCCCTCAAAGTGTTTCTCCCTGTGCCTCCTAGATTACACTCTCTTCCTGCTACTCCAGTCCTCTCCTCTCTCCCCATCTCCTGGAGCCCCGAGTGAGTGGTTGTGAAAGAGGTTATCTGCACAGTCCCTTTAAGAAGAATCCTGGGTCTGAGAAATCTCTCTTTCTCACAAACAATATCCTGACTTGTTTTCAGGTAAATACTGTCCATATGCCTCTTCTAGGCTCTGGGGCTGCAGGCTGGGCCTTTGTTCCTGGGGCTCAGGACCCTCCCCTCTCTGCTAAACTCACTCCTGCCATGCGAGTCTCTCCGGGCTACCATTTGTTCCAGGGAGCTTGGCAGCCCTCTCCATGTTTCTGCTTTTCCTACCAGTTCAGTGTGGCTTCTTCAGTGTTCCTTGGTTGAAGAGTCTTCTTAGTTTAGTCCAGAGTTGGTTTTTCCAGATGATGGTTCTTAAAATTAAGTTGTAATTTACTTTGGTTCTGGGAGGTGGAAGTTGGTATGTCCGCCTAGCTTGCCATCTTGATGTACAATATTATATTAGTTTAAGGTGTACAACCTTGTGTTATACATTTATATAACCTATAAAGTGATCGCTGATAAAGCTAGCATCCCTCTGACAGTATATATAGTCATTACAAATTATTAAATGTATTTCCTATGCTGTACTTTACATCCCTGTGACTATTCTGTAAAGACCAATTTGTACTTCTTAATCCCTTTTCACCCATTTCCCAATACTCCTCTTATATGGGAACTGTCAAATTGTTTTCTTTAGCTATGAGTCTGTTTCTGTTCTGCTTGTTATTTTGTTTTGTAGGTTCCACATATGAATGAAATATGATATTTGTCTTTCTCTGTCTGACTTATTTCACTCAGCACAATACCCTCTAGTCCATCCATGTTGTTGGAGATGGGAAGATTTCATTATTTTTTATGGCTGAGTCATATTAAACTGTATCTATGCATTCTTTCTTCTTTATCCATTAATCTGTTCATGAATACCTAGGTTGCTTCCATATCTTGGCAATTGTAAATAATGTTGCAATGAATATATGGATGTATATGTCTTTTCAACTTATTGCTTTGGGTTTCTTCGGATTAAATACCCAGTGGTGGAGATGCTGAGTCCTTGTTTCTTGTTACAACCTTTGTTTTCAAGTCTGTTTTGTCTGGTATAAATACTGCTAACCCCAGCTTTTTTGTTTTGTTTCTATTTTAATGAAATATCTTTTTAAAGTCTTTTACTTTCAGCCTGTGTGTATCTTTCAAGCTGAAGTGAATCTCTTGTAGACAGCATATGTAAGGGTCTGTTTTATTATTCAGTCAGTCACTGCATGCCTTTTGATTAGAGTATTTAATCCACTTCCACTTAAAATTATTGTTGATATGTATTTGTTACCATTTTATTATACATATTTTTTATCTTCTTCCTCCTCTTCCTCCCCTTTTCTCCCTCTCCTTTCCTCCTCTCCCTCCCCCTTCCTCCTTATCTCTGCCTCCCCCCTCCTCCTTACCTCTGCCTTCCCCCTTCTCTTTTTCCTCTCTCTCCTCCCCCCTCCTTCTACTTCTTTCTGACCCTTTAACATTTCTTGTCATGCTGGTTTGGTGATGATGAACTTGTTTAGCTTTTTCTTATCCTAGAAGCTCTTTATCTGTCCTTCATTTCTAACTGATAGCCTTGCTGGGTAGAGTAATCTTGATTGTAGGTCTTTGCTTTTCATCACTTGGAACATTTCAGGACATTCTCTTTTGGTATGTAAAGTTTCTGTTGAGAAATGACCTGACAGTCTTATGGAAGCTCCCTTATAGGTAACTAACTGCCTCTTTCTTGCTGCTTTTAAGATTCTCTGTCTTTAGCCTTTGGCATTTTTAAAAAAGATTTTATTTATTCATTTTAGAGAGGAGAGAGAAGAGAGAGATAGAGAGAGAGAGAAGGGGGGAGGAGCAGGAAGCATGAACTTTCATATGTGCCCTGACTAAGCAAGCCTAGGGTTTTGAACCGTCAATCCCAGCACTCCAGGTCGATGCTCCATCCACTGTGCCACCACAGGTCAGGCACCTTTGACATTTTAATTACAGTGTGTCATGGTGTGGGCCTCTTTGGATTCATCTTGTTTGGGACTCTCTGTGCTTCCTGGACTTGCATGTCTATTTCCTTCACCAGGTTAGGGAAGTTTTTTGTCATCATTTTTTCAAATAGGTTTTCAATTTCTTGCTCTTGCTCTTCTTCCATCATCCCCTTCATGCGAACATTGGTACAGTTGAAGTTGTGCCAGAGGTTATTTCAACTATCATTTTTAAAATTATTTTTTCTTTTTTGTTGTTCTATTTGGGTGTTTTTAGCTTCCTTATATTCCAAATTGCTGATTTGATCCTCTGCTTCATCTATTCTACTGTTGACTTCCTGTAATTTATTCTTTATTTCAGTTAGTGTATCCTTTATTTCTGACTGGTTCTTTTTTATGGTTTTTATGTCTTCATTTAGTTCCTTGAGCATCATTATAACCAGTGTTTTAAACTGTGCATTTGATAGCTTGAGGAGCTCTATTTCAGTTAGTTCTTTTTCTGGAGTGTTTTCCTGTTCTTTTGCTTGGTACTTGTTTCTTTGTCTCCTCATTTTTTCTGCTTCCCTATGTTTGTTTCTATGTATTAGGTAGAGCTTCTACATCTCCCAGACTTGGTAGAGTGGCCTTGTGTAGTAGGTGTCCCATAGGACCCAGTGGCACAGCCTCCCTAGTCACCTGAGCTGGTGCTCTAGGTATGCCCCTGTGTGAACTGTGTGCACTGTCCTATAGTAGTTGAGCCTTGTTTGCTGTTGATGTCACTGGGAGGGATCAGTTGGCTGCGAGAACCAGCTACTACAACTACAGCAGAGAGGCTGCTGTGCAGGAATTGACCCTATGGAGCAGGACCTCAATTCTAAATGCAAGAAATTAAAACCTATTTGAAAAGCTTTAGTGGGGCTTTGGTGCTCACTGACTCTGCCCCTTGAGTGTGTTGCTCATGGAGGTGGCAGAGTTGTAATCCAGTGTGGTCTGAAGCTATTCACTGGGTGCACTGCTTCTGGGACCTCCTAGGAGGATCAAGTTTAGCCACCATGTGTGCCCTTCCTGGTACCACCTGGCATGATTCTACAGAGTGATCTTCAGGTGGCTGGTACTTCTGCTGGCCTTAGAGGTGTCCGGGAGAGGCCACACTGTGAACCAAGGCTGGCTGCTGCTAGTGCTAAGCCTGGGGCCACTTAGCAAGAGGTCAGGGTACACAGAGGCCTGATGCTGCTTGAGAGATTTTAGGAAAGTCTGAAGTGTGAGATAAGAAAGGTCATTTGTATGAAAAAGCCACTGAGCTCAAAAGTTGGGCTGGGTGGGGTCTCAAGGAATCACCAGAGTGGGGTGAACAGTGTGAACCAGGTTGATGGAGACTCAGAGATAGCACCCTCTATTGGCTTTGTTGGGGGTGGGCTCAGAAAAGGAACACTGACTTCTGCTAGCACTTCTGTCTGGCAGAAAGCTGTTCTCCAGTTCTCATCCTGAAGCCAGAAAATCTAGTTCCTCCTTGTTGGTCTCTGGTGCCTTTTTAACTGCTGCCCCAGTCCTGGAGCTCAGAGGGAGTGAGTCCTAGTGAGTTCATTTGTGGTTCATTTAAGAGGAACTGTTTGGGACTCTAGCACCCTGTGTCTCACTCAGCCTCTGTCCCTGCTGGTTTTTACAGCCAGACGTTAGGGGTCTTCTCTTCCTGGCTCTGGAACCCTGGGCTGGGGAACCTCATGTGAGGCTGGGACCCCTCACTTCCCAGGGGTGACCACCACAAACAGTATATCCCTTCTGAATTTATACCACTACATGTGAGTGTGGGACTGGCTCATTCTGTATCTCTACCTTCCTACAAGTCTCAGTGTGGCTTCTTCATCATATCCTTAGTTGTAGGACTCCTGTTCAGCTAGATTTCTGGCCATTCTGAATGATGGTTGTTCTGTAGTTTAGTTGTAATCTTGATGTGGTTGTGGGAGATTCTGAGTACCATGTTTACTTATGTTGCCATCTTGACCCGAAGTCCTGTCATGAACTGTTTTGATGCTTTATTTTTCTTTAAAACTTGAATCATCCATTAACATAATGAGAAATTATCTTACAGAGAGAAACACAGATTAGTTCTGAACCATACACAGGCCCATACGCTTGAGAACAAAGCTTGCACAGAGGGAACACAAGTGGTGTGACAAGGACATGTGAGGCTGGTTTGTCACTTCTAGGCACATCGTATATAGTATATGCACACCACATCATCATACCTCCACATGCAACCCATGTGTATGTAATAGATGTTTGTTGTTTATCATTTTTTTCAACACATATAGTCAACATATTAACACGTCATTCAGAGAAGAAAGGGTTAAGTGTTCCTAGATTGATTTCATCTCTTGAAAGGTAGGCAGGTGCTAAGAGAGAAGAGGGCATAACTAGTAACAGTTAGCATAGGTCAAGATCAGGATCTGGTGAGACCATCACACCTGCCTCTGCTCTCCCTCTGCTCTTTGTGTCTATTACTAGATTGGCACTTTCATGGTATCATTGAGGTCAAGGGCCATATCTCATATACTGTTGAATCCTAGCATCTAGCACAGGGCTGTGTACTTGGTAGGAGCTCAATCTGTGTTCATTGGATGGACTTGAATACTATAAACAGGAAGAAAGGCTCAAAGAGAGAGCTATGATGTCACAGATTTTGCTGGGGGCTACTGCTCAGGGATTGTCTGTCTCTGTCTCTGTCTTCACCTTTCCCCAGCATGCACCCCATGTCATACAAGGAGGGGCTAGCATCCACATGAACTGCATTGCGTTTGAGGAAGGTTCATTGTGGCACTGTCTATAAGACTGACAGTGCAGACATCCATCAAACAGGAGGAAATTGTTTGATGATTCTGTGGGAAATGAAGGGGTACATGTCTGTGTGTTCTGACCGAGGAGGGTCCATAGTATAGCACTGATTTTCAAAAAGTGTATCAACGTGTAATTTGTTCTCATTTAAAGAAACAACCCTATACCTATATGTAGGTACTTAAAAGAGGTCTGGAAGGATACACTAGTGAGTGCTTATGAGTGGATGGAGAGTTTTTTTTTTTATGATTCTATTTATTGATTTGGGGGGGGAGTGGGGAGGAGTAGGAAGTATCAATTCATAGCTGCTTGTCATATGTGCCTTGACCGGGCAAGCCTAGGGTTTTGAACTGCTGACCTCAGCATTCCAGGTCAACGCTTTACCCACTGCACCACCACAGGTGGATGGAGAGTTTTAAAAAAATTTTTACTTCATATAATTCTGAGTTGTTTGAATGTTTCCCAGCAAGCTTGTGTTGATTTTTGCAGTAACATTTGTGTTATGTATGTATGTATGTATACATGTACATATATATAACAGGGACTTGTCTCCTGCATAAGAACTATTGGGCTCTAATAGCCAAGAATTAACATATAATTTACATATTAAGTACTTATTAAATTATTATTATTATTTTTCTGAAGTGAGATGCAGGGAGGCAGAGAGACAGATTCCCACATGCGCCCGACCAGGATCCACCTGGCATGCTTTGTCCATCTGGGGCATTAATCTCTTGCAACCAGAGCCATTCTAGTGCCTGAGGCAGAGGCCATGGAGCCATCCTCAGCACCCAGGCCAACTTTGCTCCAGTGGAGCCTTGGCTGTGGGAGGGGAAGAGAGAGGTAAAGAGAAAGAAGAGGGGGAAGGGTGGAGAAGCAGATGGGCGCTTCTCCTTGTGCCCTGGCCAGAAATTGAACCTGGGACTTCCACATGCTAGACTGACATTTTACCACTGAGCCAACCAGCCAGGGCACTTATTAACTATTGATTTATCCTTGGGACATGAAGCACAACAGTCTTCACAAGGGAGAGAGACCATGCTTTACTAGGAAGAAATTTCCATTTTCTGTGACTGAAAGTCCTATCTTTCCGTTGGGCTTGTATTTCTTTCAGTGAGGAGTATAGGACAATGTCCTTAATGCTCCTCTCTGAATGTGTGTCAGAAAGACTTTTTTCTCCTTATTATGAAAATTCTTATCTCTGTGACCTAGCTAACCCTCTGGCATGGGCTCCTGGCCAAGGGAGACTTGTCAGGTGCTACAGTTAGAGATGAGATTGTTACAGTCAGTTTGAAGACCACTGACTGGACCCTCAATCTGGACCGCCATCTGGGAACCTCACAAAAATGCACCCATGTGGGCTCCACCTAAAAATTTCAGTTTACTCAGAAATTTTGAGGGTTGTGCCTGGCTCCTCAATGATCCCAGTGGTTATCCAAGGGTGGGAACCACTGAGGAAAACTACACGAGGGAATAAGAACCATCAGAAAAGCCACTGCAGGTGAAACAAGCCAAAGATGTCACGGCACTGCAGAACCCTCCAGATGTGAGTTCATTGACGATACCTGCAGTCACTTGAGTTACACATTAAAAATGTGAATGTTTTGGTCCCATCCCAGACATACTTGATCTCAGGGATGTGCATTTCAAACAAGGATCCCAACTCATTTTCAAGTCAAGTTCTGGGGCCCCTGGTGCCTAGACCTGGCTGTGAACTTGGCAGCCAGTTACAGGGAGCTCTTCATGTGGCAAGGAGGGCCTTTGATGCGTAATTGATACATGATTGAGTTATGTAGAAAAGTTAACTCATCAACCTTCCCAGTAGAGGTGATGCATCTCAGTAAGTGCTTTTGCCAAACAAAAGGAAAAATTTCTGCTTATGTTGATGACTGTAGCTGTAATGCTGTGGCTTCAGAGTTTGTATCGACATGGTACCTTTGACCCTATTATCTCAATGTATTTTATAGGCATTCTTCACCTCATGGTTTTGACTGTTTGTAAATGTTAGGGTCCTCGCTTTTCAGTCCATGAGTAGCAGATTCATAATTAAAAGTCACCTCTTGGAAATAAGAACTAGTATTTCTGTGGAGTTGGTTGCAGTTCGCACACACCAAATAGTACCAGAAGAATATTTTTTTGTCATGAATAACAGAGCTTTAAACTCTAATGGGGTGGCATTCTACCTTTAAATATTGCTAACAGGTAGATAGATGTATTATACGTTTATTTATAACGATTCTGAAAGGCTGGTCCCAGACATGAAGTTAAAATCAATACTCTAATTGTTTTACTTTTTTTGTGTAACTTTATAAATGATGTTATCAAAACTTTCTCTAATACTGAACTTTATTTCAGAGGTGGGAAACAGTAGCTATGAAAATACTGTTTCTGAAATTGTAGGCCTGTTTTTTATTTTGAATCATAATTTGCATGTTCAGTCACCTTCCCTCCCCCCTTTTTTTGCATTTTGCTCTGGGCATATCTGAATAAAGCAAGTCAAAAGTTTGAGTAAAGCTCTAGTTCAGCATTCTCACCAGAAGTGGAGGGAAATCCTAGCGGTAAGTACATGATGGGTCCTAACAACTACTTTATATCACTCCCCATGTAATACTGAGGAGCCATAATTTTGAGACTTCCTTGAATGGTAACACTATTCTGTGTAATATTGCACTAGACAGCTTTAAATGTATAGGCTTGGATGAGTAATGTTTCAGGGTACTATAAGAATTCACTGATACAATGACAGAGCCTATTCAATGGTATTTAGAAAACTTTTCCATGATCCTAAACACTCTTTTGCCTCACCAAAAAATAAAAAAAATAAAAAATAAAATAAAAAAATGGTTTATGTATCTCAGCATGGGGCTGAATTAGTCTTTTAACTGATTTCCATTTATTTATTTAATTTTTCCCCCCCAAAGTTAGAAGTGGGGAGGCAATCAGACAGACTCCCACATGTGTGCAATGGGGATCCACCCAGCATGCCCACCAGGGGACAATACTCTGCCCATCTGGGGTGTTGCTCCATTGTAGCCAGAGCCATTCTAGCACCTGAGGCGGAGGCCATGGAGCCATCCTCAGCGCCCAGGCCAACTTTGCTCCAATGGAGCCTTGGCTGCAGGAAGGGAAGAGAGAGATAGAGAAGGAGAGATGGAAGGGTGGAGAAGCTAATGGGCACTTCTCCTGTGTGCCCTGGCTGGGAATCGAACCCGGGACTTCCACACGCCTGGCCGATGCTCTACTGCTGAGCCAACTGGCCAGGACCCTTATTTTCTATTAATGAACATTTAACTTATTTGTAATTTTTCTTCCTTTTGGCTGGTGTAGGGAAAAAAAATCTGTGTTAGGCTTGCTTGCTTGGACTTAGCATGATTAGTGTTTGAGCACGTGGCAAAAAGCCACGTGTGTGTGTATGTAGGCTATGTAAAACTATGGGAACTTTCCCTTGGTGCAGATCACTTGTTTGTCTCTTTGAGACTATTAAACGGGAATGGCTCAATGCTTTCTGGCTCCACAGTTCCTTTCCCCTCTGCCCAAATCCAATGTGAACCTGCCTGGCCTTGGTTACTGGCATTACAGCTGCTGTCTTTATTTTTTTATTTTTTTCTTCAATGATTGTGTGGGTGTCAGTGTATATGCCAAATATTTGGCCAAACATTATTCTGGGTGTTTCTGTGGGGATGGTTTTGGATGGGGCTAACATTTTTTATCAGGGTATGGAGTAAAGCCGATGGCCTTCCAGAAGGAGCCTCATCCACTCAGCTGAGGGCCTGGATAGAACACAAGGCCGATTCTGCCCTAAGTAAGAGAGAGCTTTCTGCCTGATGGCCTTCCAAATAGGACATTGGCTTGTCCTGATTCTACAGCAGCTTCCAGCCTTTGGACTTGAACTGGGGCATGGGCTCTGCAGATTTTGGACTTCCCAGATGCTATAATGACATAAGACAGTTTTCTATAATAAATCTTCTATTTCTGTATATTTCTCTCTCTCTCTGTGTCTCCCTCTCTATTATATATATATAGACACACACACATATCACATTGATTCTACATCTTTGGAGAACACTGAATAATACAATGGACAATGAAAAACATGATTTTTAGTGTATTTTTACACTTTTTAAAAGTAGGTACAAAGCTTTTATTATTGCTATCATATACAAGCCAATGAAAAGTACAGTGGTTCCTCATCTTTCGTGGAGGTTAAGTTCCAGAACCCCCCATGATAGGTGAAAATCCGTGAAGTAGTGACTTTATGTTCATCATTTATATATATTTTAAGGCTTTATAAACCCACCCTACACTCTGTTATTAATCTTTCCCACACTGTTATTAATCTTTCCCATACTTATTTTGCTTATTTTATTGCAAAAACAATTAATAAATATATAAGAATACCTATATACCTCAAAATTCCATGATATAGTGAAAAACCCGTGATTCAAAATTAGATATATGCAATTTAAAAATCCATGATACAGTGAGACGAAAAGTGAATTGTGATATGGTGAGGGACGACTGTACAGCCTTTTCTATTCTAAGTTATAAAACTGCTTATTTTATGGATCAAAGACCTAAATATAGGACCTGAAACAATAAAGTACATAGAAGAAGACATAGGTTCTAAACTCATGGACCTTGGTTTTAAAGAGCATTTTATGAATTTGACTCCAAAGGCAAGAGAAGTGAAGGCAAAAATAAATGAATGGGACTACATCAGACTAAGAAGTTTTTGCTCAGCAAGAGAAACTGACAACAAAATAAACAGATATTCAACTAAATGGAAAATGATATTTTCAAACAACAGCTCAGTTAAGGGCCTAATATCCAAAATATACAGAGAACTCATAAAACTCAACAACAAACAAACAAACAAACAATCCAATGAAAAAATGGGAAGAGGACACGAACAGATACTTCTCCCAGGAAGAAATACAAATGGCCAACAGATATATGAAAAGATGCTCAGCTTCATTAGTTATTAGAGAAATGCAAATCAAAACTCCAATGAGATACCACCTCACACCTGTTAGATTAGCTATTATTAACAAGACAGGTAATAGCAAATGTTGGAGAGGCTGTGGAGAAAAAGGAACCCTCATTCAGTGTTGGTGGGAAGGTAAAGTAGTACAACCATTATGGAGGAAAGTATGGTGGTTCCTCAAAAAACTGAAAATAGAACTACCTTATGACCCAGCAATCCATCTACTGCAGCGGTTCTCAACCTGTGGGTCGCGACCCCGGCAGGGGTTGAACAACCAAAACACAGGGGTTGCCTAAAGCCATCGGATTGAGAACTGCTGCTCTACTGGGTATATACCTCCAAAACTCAGAAACATTGATACATAAAGACACATGCAACCCCATGTTCATTGCAGCATTGTTCACAGTGGCCAAGACATGGATTCAACCAAAAAGCCCTTCAATAGAAGACTGGATAAAGAAGATGTGGCACATATACACTATGGAATACTACTCAGCCATAAGAAATGATGACATCGGATCATTTACAACAAAATGATGGGATCTTGATAACATTATACGAAGTGAAATAAGTATATCAGAAAAAACCAAGAACTGTATTATTCCATACGTAGGTGGGACATAAAAATGAGACTAAAAGACATTGATAAGAGTGTGGTGGTTACAAGGGTGGGGAGGGAGAGGGAAAGGGGGAGGGGGACAAAAAAAACTAGATAGAAGGTGACAGAGGACAATCTGATTTTGGGTGATGGGTATGCAACATAATTGATTGACAAGATAACCTGGACGTTTTATTTGAACATATGTACCCTGATTTATTGATGTCACCCTAGTAAAATTAATAATAAAAAACTCTGCTTATTTTAGAGAGTAGAGTTGCTCCAATAAATCGCTTCCAGTGAACCCCAGTCATGATAAACGATCTAGCCTCTGAGTTTCATTAGTAGGCTGTCACCATCATATTAATAGGCAAACTCCACCATCTCCATTTTCCACAGAATAAAACTGTAATAAGTGTTGGTCATTTTCTAGTTCAATCTCTGTGCCATGCATTTTGGACTCATATGACAATGGAAAGTCTGACACTCTAACTTTGAGAAGAGGTGACAGCAATCCTTTTGCCTTGAATTGTCATGGAATCTGGCCCTTGTTTCTCTAGTAGGACTTTCTGATCAAGGTGATTAGGATCTTTTATCTTCAGTATTAGTAGCTGGTTTCTGAGCAAAAATAGTTGTGGTTTGAGTTCCCCATCCTCAAGGTGCACCATATTTGAGGCAGAGTGACTGGCATCTGGACTGGGGTGCCGGAAACTCCTCGTTTGGCCTGTTTTTGTCTGGATCCTGATGCCCACCA
The DNA here is from genome assembly GCF_036850765.1 of Saccopteryx bilineata. Taxonomy (NCBI): domain Eukaryota; kingdom Metazoa; phylum Chordata; class Mammalia; order Chiroptera; family Emballonuridae; genus Saccopteryx; species Saccopteryx bilineata. The sequence goes on from NC_089491.1 coordinate 193,201,808, forward strand.
GCCTTTTTCTATTCATTTCCAAATGCTTTCCCATAGTCCAGCTTAGCCAAACGCCTCTCCTCTGGAAAAGTCTTACATTTGTTCAGGATCTCCAACTGACCAATCTTGGTAATAATGAACTGGTGGGTGGTCTCCACTCTGCTCCCCTCAGTCAGGGCTTTGTAGCAGGACAAAGCATGCAAACTCTGAAACTCATCCAGCTTGTTGATAAATGACTGTTGCGGTATCTGATTGTCACTGACAACAAGGTATACTGGGAAGGAAGCATTGATGTGTTTTGCCCCATCTAGCACCTGGGAAACGTAGAGAGGACATCCCAGTGCCAGAAAGGATTAGTTGTTCTGATCTGGGTGGATATGCTATTAGAGGCAGTTGATTTTCATAAATTAATCAATTAGAGGAAAGGTCAAACAACTTGCCCATATTTAGAATGTCAGCCGGACTTTCTGAAATGGAAAGATTGTTAGAGTCCTGGAGGACCAACCACCTAGTGGCATGCCAGAACAACTCAATCCCTGTTATTACTGTTTGGTTAAGGACTAAAACCATGAGTGTAAAAAACGTTCTGGTTTGAGGTGGTAAGCCAGGGGGAAATTCCAGTTTATTTTCACTAAGGTGAAGGATTTCCAGGTGTCTGAGCTGATGAGCAATATCTGTCGACAGCATGGGTTTTTTTTTGTGTGTGTGACAAATCTGCATTTCAAATATTGGGACATTCTTTGGCAATGTCTTCTTTGTCATCAGTACAATTTATTGCACATTTCCTCTAAAAAAATTCTTGTAACTGGGGGACCTGAAGATGGCAGTGGAGTAGGCAGATGCACAGACTCCCAGCTCACACCACCGAAATGAATTATAAACTAATTTATGAACAATCAGTGTGAAAAACCAAATCTGGACTACAAGAACAGTCTTCAAAAATCAAGGAGCAAAGAAGAAGCTACAATAAACCTGGTAGAGAGTGCCTGAATCTCCCCTGCTTACAGGAACGGGGGGGGGGAGGCTGGGCTCTCACTCCAAGGAAAAGAGCCGTAAATACTGCTCACAGCTACTTGCCTGGTGACTAGGGAGTGAGGTGTGTTGACAGGGCCCGCTTGTCTTCCAAAAAGAAAGAAGAAAGAGAGAGACGAATGGTGAGGGGGAGAGGAATATAGGTGATGACATAAAAAGCTGACTCATTCAGTGCTGGAGGTGGCCATAACTGGGGGAGGGGCTGATCCTCCCACAAAGCAAAATACAAAAGTACTTCCAGGTCACAGAGATACAGACATCTCTCCAGCTCCAATCAGCGCAACAAGACACAGCTGAAAACAAGAAGTGGGGAGGAGGGGCAGTAACTCAGGTCTCCATGGAGATCTGAGATACACCTGCCCCTACTGAAGCTGAGAAAGCAACCTGCCCCCAGAGAGATTAACTGGCAGAAGAGGACTTCAGAGCCTCAGGTCACACCCACCACATTCCTGGATACCAGTTCAAATAAGCCCCCTCCTGAGATCAGCAAACAAGACAATCACCTGTTAAGAAAACAAACAAATCAAGACTTCAAAGAAGCCCAAATCCTAAAGTGAATTACAAGTAATAGCTGATGCCAACCCAAGAAGACTTAGAAACAACACAAGCAAAAACTAGAGGCAGACAACACCAAGCCTAGAATCAACCAGCTCTACAAAGAAAACACCCAGACACCCAGGCACAATGAGAAGACAAAGAAGTGCAATCCAAATGAAACCACAAGAGAGACCTTCAGGAGATGAACTGAGTGACATGGAAATAATCAAACTTCCGGATGTGGAGTTTAAAATAATGATTGTAAGGATGCTTAGGGATCTTAGAACAACAATGGATGGTCATCACGAACACATAAATAAAGAAATAGCAAATATAAAAAAGGATATTGAAATATTAAAAAAGAATCAGTCAGAGATGACAAATACAATATCAGAAATGAAGACCACAATGGAAGGAATTAAAAACAGGATGGATGGAGCTGAGGATTGAATCAGCAAGTTGGAGGACAACTGAAATGAAGGCATGAAAGCAGAGAAGAAAAAAGAAAAGAGACTCAAAAAGTCTGAGGAAACCCTTAGAGAGCTCTGTGACAACATAAAGAGAAATAACATCCGCATCATAGGGGTTCCTGAAGAAGAAGAGAAAGAACAAGGGATAGAGGCTTTATTCAATTATATCATAGCTGAAAACTTCCCTAAATTAATGTAGGAGAAACTCTCACAAATTCAAGAAGCACAGAGAACTCCACTAAAAAGAAACCCAAAGAAACCTACACCAAGACACATCATAATTAAAATACCAAACCTAAGTGATAAAGAGAAAATATTCAAAGCTGTAAGAGAAAAAAAGGCTATCACCTACAAAGGAGCCCACATAAGGATGACATCAGACTTCTCAACAGAAACACTTGAGGCCAGAAGGGAATGGCAAGAAATATTCAAAGTAATGTAGAACAAGAACCTACAACCAAGACTACTTTATCCAGCAAGGCTATCATTTAAATTGAAGGAGAAATAAAAAGTTTCCCAGACAAAAAAAACTCAAGGAATTCATTACAACCAAACCAATGCTGCAGGAAATGTTAAGGGGCATTGTGTAAACAGATCAAAGTGGGAAAAGAATATAACAAAAGAGGAATACAGCTTTAAAGAATAAAATGGCAACAAACAACTACATGTCAATAATAACCTTAAATGTAAATGGATTAAATGATCCAATCAAAAGACATATGGTAGCTGCATGGATAAGAAAACAGGACCCGTACATATGCTGTCTACAAGAGACACACCTTAAAACAAAAGGTGCACATAGATTGAAGATAAAAGGATGGAAAAAAACATTTCATGCAAATGGAAATGAAAAAAAAGCTGGGGTAGCAATACTTATATCAGACAAAATGGACTTTAAAAAAAGAATATAGTAAGAGATAAAGAAGTCCACTACATAATCATAAAGGGAGCAATCCAACAGGAAGATATAACTATTATAAATATCAACATACCTAATATAGGAGCACATAAATATATAAAGCAGACTTTGATGGATATAAAGAGTGAGATCAACAGCAACACTATAACAGTAGGGGATTTTAGTACCCCACTAACATCACTAGATAGATCCTCAAGAAAGAAAATTAACAAAGAAACAGCAGACTTAAAAGACACACTAGATCAACTGGATTTAATAGATATCTACAGAACCTTTCACCATAAGCAGAATAATATACATTCTTTTCAAGTGCTCATGGTACACTCTCTAGAATAGACCACATGTTAGGGCACGAAAGTGGTCTCAACAAATTTAAGAAGATGGAAATCATATCAAACACTTTCTGTGATCACAATGGCATGAAACTAGAAATCAACCACAACAGAAAAGCTCAAAAATTTTCAAACACATGGAAACTAAATAGCAGGTTGTTAAGTAATGAATGGATCAAGAATGAGATCAAAGAAGAAATAAAAAATTCCTAGAAACGAATGATAACGAGCATACAACAACTCAAAATGTATGAGACACAGCAAAAGCAGTACTGAGAGGGAAGTTCATAGCACTACAGGCACACTTTAAGAAGCTAGAAAAAGCTCAAATAAACAACTTAACCCTGCATCTAAAAGAACTAGAAAAGGAACAGCAAGTAAAGCCTAAATGTAGAAGAAGGAAGGAAATAATAAAGATCAAAGCAGAAATAAATGACATAGAGACTAAAGAAACAATACAGAGGATCAATGAAACTAGGAGCTGGTTTTTTGAAAAGGTAAACAAGATTGATGAACCTTTAACTAGACCCACCAAGAAAACAGAGAGACGACTCAAATAAATAAACTTAGAAATGAGAGTGGAGAAATAACAACTGACACACCAGAAATACAAAGAATTGTAAGAAAATACTATGAAGAACTGTATGCCAAAAAACTAGACAACCTAGATGAAATGGATAAGTTCCTTGAAACACACAATCTTCCAAAAATCAGTCTGGAAGAATGAGAAAACCTGAACAGACTGATTACACCAAATGAGATCAAAACAGTTATCAAAAAACTCCCAACAAAGAAAAGTCCTGGGCCAGATGGCTTCACAAGTGAATTCTACCAACTATTCAAAGAAGAACTAACTCCTATTCTTCTCAAGCTATTTCAAAAAATTCAAGAGGAAGGAAGACTTCCAAGCTCCTTTTATGAGGCGAGCATAATTCTGATTCCAAAACCAGGCAAAGACAACACAAAGAAAGAAAATTATAGGCCAATATCTCTGATGAATATAGATGCTAAAATCCTCAACAAAATATTAGCAAACCGGATCCAACAATATATGGAAAAACTCATACACCATGATCAAGTGGGATTTATTCTGGGGAGGCAAGGCTGGTACAATATTTGCAAATCTATCAATATTATTCATTACATAAATGAAAGGAAGGAGAAAAACCACATGATAATTTCAATAGATGCAGAAAAAGCATTTGATAAAATCCAGCACCCATTCATGGTCAAAACTCTCAGCAAAGTGGGAATACAGGGAACAAACCTCAACATGATAAAAGCCATCTATGACAAACCCACAGCCAATATCATACTCAATGGGCAAAAATTAAAAGCAATGCTCTTAAAATCAGGAACAAGGCAGGGGTGCCCCCTTTCACCACTCTTATTCAACATAGTCCTGAAAGTCCTAGTCATAGCAATCAGACAAGAAGAAGAAATAAAAGGCATTCAAGGTGGAAAAGAAGAATAAAGCTATCATTATTTGCAGATGATATGATATTGTATATAGAAAATCCTAGTCTCAGTCAAAAAACTACTAGACCTGATAAATGAATTCAGCAAGGTGGCAGGATATAAAATTAATACTCAGAAATCAGAGGCATTTTTATACACCAACAATGAACAGTCAGAAAGAGAAATTAAGGAAGCAATCCCCTTCACTATTACAACCAAAAAAATAAAGTACCTAGGAGTACATTTAACCAAGGAGACTAAAGACTTGTACTCGGAAAATTATAAAACATTGATAAAAGAAGTCAAGGAAGATACAAACAAGTAAAAGCACATGCCATGCTCATGGTTAGGAAGAGTAAACATCATGAAAATGTCTATATTACCCAAAGTAATTTATAAATTCAATGCAATACCAATTAAAATACCAATGGCATACTTTAAAGATATAGATCACATATTCCAAAAATTTATATGGAACCAAAAGAGAACACGAATAGCCTCAGCAATCTTTTTTTTTTTAAATAAATTTTTATTAATGGTAATGGGATGACATTAATGAATCAGGGTACATATATTCAAAGAAAACATGTCTAGGTTATTTTGTCATTAAATTATGTTGCATACCCCTCGCCCAAAGTCAGATTGTCCTCCGCCACCCTCTATCTAGTTCTCTGTGCCCCTCCCCCTCCCCCTAACTCTCTCCCTCTCTCCCTCCCATGTCCTCCATCCCCCCACCCCTGGTAACCACCACACTCTTGTCCATATCTCTTAGTCTCGTTTTTATGTTCCACCAATGTATGGAATCATGTAGTTCTTGTTTTTTTCTGTTTTACTTATTTCACTCCGTATAATGTTATCAAGTTCCCACCATTTTGCTGTAAATGATCTGATGTCATCATTTCTTATGGCTGAGTAGTATTTCATAGTGTATATGTGCCACATCTTCTTTATCTAGTCTTCTATTGAAGGGCTTTTTGGTTGTTTCCATGTCTTGGCCACTGTGAACAGTGCTGCAATGAACATGGGGCTACATGTGTCTTCACGTATAATGTTTCTGAGGTTTTGGGGTATATACCCAGTAGAGGGATTGCTGGGTCATAAGGTAGTTCTATTTGCAGTTTTTTGAGGAACCACCATACTTTCCTCCATAATGGTTGTACTACTTTACAGTCCCACCAACAGTGAATGAGGGTTCCTTTTTCTCCTCAGCCTCTCCAACATTTGCTATTACCCGTCTTGTTGATAATAGCTAATCTAACAGGGGTGAGGTGGTATCTCATTGTAGTTTTGATTTGCATTTCTCTAATAACTAATGAAGCTGAGCATCTTTTCATATATCTGTTGGCCATTTGTATCTCTTCCTGGGAGAAGTGTCTGTTCATGTCCTCTTCCCATTTTTTTATTGGATTGTTTGTTTGTTTGTTGTTGAGTTTTATGAGTTCTTTGTAAATTTTGGATATTAGGCCCTTATCTGAGCTGTTGTTTGAAAATATCATTTCCCATTTAGTTGGCTGTCTGTTTATTTTGCTATCAGTTTCTCTTGCTGAGCAAAAACTTTTAATTCTGATGTAGTCCCATTCATTTATCTTTGCCTTCACTTCTCTTGCCATTGGAGTCAAGTTCATAAAATGTTCTTTAAAACCCAGGTCCATGATTTTAGTACCTATGTCTTCTTCTATGTACTTTATTGTATCAGGTCTTATATTTAGGTCTTTGATCCATTTTGAATTAATTTTAGTACACGGGGACAGGCTGTAGTCAAGTTTCATTCTTTTGCATGTGGCTTTCCAGTTTTCCCAACACCATTTGTTGAAGAGGCTTTCTTTTCTCCATTGTGTGTTGTTGGCCCCTTTATCAAAGATTATTTGACTATATATATGTGGTTTTATTTCTGGGCTTTCTATTCTGTTCCATTGGTCTGAGTGTCTATTTTTCTGCCAATACCATGCTGTTTTGATTATTGTGGCCCTATAATATAGTTTAAAGTAAGGTATTGTAATTCCCCCAGCTTCATTCTTTTTCCTTAGGATTGCTTTGGCTATTCAGGGTTTTTTATAGTTCCATATAAATCTGATGATTTTTTTTCCCATTTCTTTAAAAAATCTCATAGGAATTTTGATGGGAATTGCATTAAATTTGTATATTGCTATCTCATTGTATCTTTTTCGATTTCCCTTAACAATGCTTTGTAATTTTCATTATATAGGTCCTTTACATTCTTTGTTATGTTTATTCCTAGGTATTTTATTTTTTTTGTTGCAATCGTGAAGGGGATTATTTTTTTAGTTCATTTTCTTTTTTTTTTTTATATACATATATTTTATTCAAGTGACATTTGTGACATTTTTGAGGTAATAACTTACTTGAAATAGTACATGGTTGCCTTTGGTTGAATGATTCATGAAATAAATGACAAAACTCTTAAGTTCTAAGAAATCTTCCAATTTTTCATCTTCCAAAAAAGAGATAATTTGGTTATATGCAGCTACATTTATTGTTTAAAACCACTTTACTGCCCAGAAAAGAAAAATCGGACTCTTCATAACCCTGCCCTTGGAGAAAGAGTCAAACTAGGTTATCTTTCCAACATTTTCTTCAATGAAAACAGCACTTGCCCGCTGTTTGGAGGAAAATGTTATCATTGATATTTAAAGTTACACTAATCACAAATGCTATGATTTATTTTATTTTTTTTTTGTTTTGTTTTTTATTTTTTTTTATTTTTTATAATTTTATTTTTTTAATGGGGTGACATCAATAAATCAGGATACATATATTCAAAGATAACAAGTCCAGGTTATCTTGTCGTTCAATTATGTTGCATACCCACCACCCAAAGTCAGATTGTCCTCTGTCACCTTCTATCTTGTTTTCTTTGTGCCCCTCCCCACCCCCTATCCCTCTCCCATTCCCCCCTCCCCCCCCGTATCCACCACACTCTTGTCAATGTCTCTTAGTTTCAGTATTATGTCCCACCTACGTATGGAATAATACAGTTCCTGTTTTTTTCTGATTTACTTATTTCGCTTCGTATCATGTTATCAAGATCCCACCATTTTGCTGTAAATGTTCCGATGTCATCATTTCTTATGGCTGAGTAGTATTCCATAGTGTATATGTGCCACATCTTCTTTATCCAGTCATCTATTGATGGGCTTTTTGGTTGTTTCCATGTCCTGGCCACTGTGAACAGTGCTGCAATAAACATGGGGCTGCATGTGTCTTTACGTATCAATGTTTCTGAGTTTTGGGGATATATACCCAGTAGAGGGATTGCTGGGTCATAAGGTAGTTCTATTTGCAGTTTTTTGAGGAACCACCATACTTTCCTCCATAATGGTTGTACTACTTTACATTCCCACCAACAGTGGATGAGGGTTCCTTTTTCTCCACAGCCTCTCCAACATTTGCTATTACCTGACTTGCTAATAACAGCTAATCGAACAGGTGTGAGGCGGTATCTCATTGCCGTTTTGATTTGCATTTCTCTAATAGCTAAAGAAGATGAGCATCTTTTCATATATCTGTTGGCCATTTGTATTTCTTCCTGGGAGAAATGTCTATTCATATCCTCTTCCCATTTTCTTATTGGATTGTTTGTTTGTTTGTTGTTGAGTTTTATGAGTTCTTTGTATATTTTGGATATTAGGCCCTTATCTGAGCTGTTGTTTGAAAATATCATTTCCCATTTAGTTGGCTTTCTGTTTATTTTGTTATCAGTTTCTCTTGCTGAGCAAAAACTTCTTAGTCTGATGTAGTCCCATTCATTAATTTTTGCCTTCACTTCTCTTGCCATTGGAGTCAAATTCATAAAATGCTCTTTAAAACCCAGGTCCATGAGTTGAGTACCTATGTCTTCTTCTATGTACTTAATTGTTTCAGGTCTTATGTTTAGATCTTTGATCCATTTTGAGTTAATTTTTGTACTCAGAGAGACTGTAGTCCAGTTTCATTCTTTTGCATGTGGCTTTCCAGTTTTCCCAGCACCATTTATTGAAGAGGCTTTCTTTTCTCCATTGTGTGTTGTTGGCCCCTTTATCAAAAATTATTTGACTATATATATGTGGTTTTATTTCTGGACTTTCTATTCTGTTCCATTGGTCTGAGTGTCTATTTTTCTGCCAATACCATGCTGTTTTGATTGTCGTGGCCCTATAATAGAGTTTGAAGTCAGGTATTGTTATGCCCCCAGCTTCATTCTTTTTCTTTAGGATTGCTTTGGCTATTCGGGGTTTTTTATAGTTCCATATAAATCTGATGATTTTTTGCTCTATTTCTTTAAAAAACGTCATTGGAAGTTTGATGGGAATTGCATTAAATTTGTATATTGCTTTGGGTAATATAGCCATCTTGATTATATTTATTCTTCCTAGCCAAGAACAAGGTATATTCTTCCATCTCATTATATCTTTTTCGATTTCCCTTAACAATGGTTTATAGTTTTCATTATATAAGTCCTTTACATTCTTTGTTATGTTTATTCCTAAGTGTTTTATTTTTTTTGTTGCAATCGTGAAGGGGATTATTCTTTTGAGTTCCTTCTCAGTTGTTTCATTGTTGGCATATAAAAAGGCTATTGACTTCTGTATGTTAATTTTGTATCCTGCGACCTTACTGTATTGGCTTCTTGTTTCTAGTAGTCTTTTTGTGGATTCTTTGGGGTTTTCGATGTATAGGATCATATCATCTGCAAAAAGTGATACCTTTACTTCTTCTTTTCCGATATGGATGCCTTTTATTTCTTTGTCTTGTCTGATTGCTCTGGCCAGAACTTCTAGCACCACATTAAATAAGAGGGGAGAGAGTGGACAACCCTATCTTGTTCCTGATTTAAAGTAGAAAGTCCTCAGTTTTATGCCGTTTAATATGATGTTGGCTGATGGTTTATCATATATGGCCTTTATCATGTTGAGATATTTTCCTTCTATACCCATTTTGTTGAGAGTCTTAAACATAAAATTGTGTTGTATTTTATCAAAAGCCTTTTCTGCATCTATTGATAAGATCATGTGGTTTTTGTTCTTTGTTTTGTTGATATGGTGTATTACGTTAACCGTTTTGCGTATGTTGAACCATCCTTGAGATTCTGGGATGAATCCCACTTGATCATGATGTATTATTTTTTTAATATGTTGTTGTATTTGGTTTGCCAGTATTTTGTTTAGTATTTTAGCATCTGTATTCATTAGAGATATTGGTCTGTAGTTTTCTTTCTTTGTGCCATCCTTGCCAGGTTTTGGTATGAGGGTTATGTTGGCCTCATAAAATGTGTTTGGAAGTATTGCTTCTTCTTCAATTTTTTGGAAGACTTTGAGTAGAATAGGAACCAAGTCTTCTTTGAATGTTTGATAGAATTCACTAGTATAACCATCTGGGCCTGGACTTTTATTTTGGGGGAGGTTTTTAATGGTTTTTTATTTTCTCCCTGCTGATTGGTCTGTTTAGGCTTTCTACCTCTTCATGACTCAGTCTAGGAAGGTTGTATTGTTCTAGGAATTTATCCCTTTCTTCTAGATTGTTGTATTTGGTGGCGTATAATTTTTCATAGTATTCTACAATAATTCTTTGTATTTCTATGATGTCTGTGGTGATCTCTCCTCTTTTATTTTGGATTTTATTTATTTGAGTCCTGTGTCTTTTTTCCTTGGTGAGTCTTGCCAAGGGTTTGTCAATTTTGTTGATCTTTTCAAAGAACCAGCTCCTTGTTTTATTGATTTTTTCTATAGTTTTTCTGTTCTCTATTTCATTTATTTCTGCTCTGATTTTTATTATCTCCTTTCTTCGGCTGGTTTTGGGTTGTCTTTGTTCTTCTTTTTCTAGTTCCTTAAGGTGTGAAGTTAAGTGGTTTGCTTCGGCTCTCTCTTGTTTGTTCATATAGGCCTGAAGTGATATGAACTTTCCTCTTATTACTGCTTTTGCTGCATCCCAAAGATTCTGATATGTCGTATTTTCATTTTCATTTGTCTGTATATATCTTTTGATCTCTGCGCTTATTTCTCCTTTGACCCATTCATTTTTTAGAAGTATGTTGTTTAGTTCCCACATTTTTGTGGGGTTTTCTCCCTCTTTTTTGCAGTTGAATTCTAGTTTCAAGGCTTTATGATCAGAAAATATGCTTGGTACAATTTCAATTTTTCTAAATTTGCTGATATTGTCTTTGTGGCCCAACATATGGTCAATTCTTGAGAATGTTCCATGTACACTAGAGAAAAATGTATACTCTGTCGCTTTGGGATGAAGTATCCTGTAGATGTCTATCATATCCAGGTGTTCTAGTATTTCGTTTAAGGCCACTATATCTTTATTGATTCTCTGTTTGGATGACTGATCTAGAGCTGTCAGCGGTGTATTGAGGTCTCCAAGTATGATTGTATTTTTGTTAGTTTTTGTTTTAAGGTCAATAAGTAGCTGTCTTATATATTTTGGTGCTCCTTGGTTTGGTGCATATATATTAAGGATTGTTATGTCTTCTTGATTCAACTTCCCCTTAATCATTATGAAATGACCATTTTTGTCTCTGAGTACTTTTTCTGTCTTGTAGTCAGCATTATTAGATATGAGTATTGCTACACCTGCTTTTTTTTGGGTGTTGTTTGCTTGGAGTATTGTTTTCCAGCCTTTCACTTTGAATTTGTTTTTATCCTTGTTGCTTAGATGTGTTTCTTGTAGGCAGCATATAGTTGGATCTTCTTTTTTAATCCATTCTGCTACTCTGTGTCTTTTTATTGGTAAGTTTAATCCATTTACATTTAGTGTAATTATTGACACTTGTTGATTCCCTACTGCCATTTTATAAATTGCTTTCTGTTAGTTTTGTATCTTGTTTGATTCTTCTCTTTTGTTTTTCTATCATTTGTTTTTGTTTGTTTGTGTTCCATACTTCTTTCCTCTGTTGCTACCTTTTTTAAGTCAAGTGTTTTTGTGGTGGTTTTTTCAAGGGTGGTTACCATTAAGTAACGAAAAGGGTACCTACCATATTCATTGTAGTACCCTATCTTATGAGTATTTCTGCACTTCATCGTCCTTTCCTACTGTTAATCTCCATCCTCTCCCCCCTTTTTTTCCTTTGTTGTCACAGTTTAAGTTTGGTTTTATTGTGTTCTTGGTGGAGCTGTTACTTGTGGTGTTGTTTTCTTTTGTTCTTTGAATCTGGTTGGAAAACCCCCTTTAGTATTTCCTGGAGTGGGGGCTTTCTGCTGATAAATTCTCTCATCTTTTCTGTATTTTTGAATGTTTTTATATCTCCTTCATACTTGAAGGATAGCTTTGATGGGTATAGTATTCTTGGCTGAAAGTTCCTCTCTTTCAGGGCTTTAAATATTGGGGTCCACTCTCTTCTAGCTTGTAGAGTTTCTGCTGAGAAATCTGATGATAATCTAATAGGCCTTCCTTTATATGTTATACTCTTCTTTTCCCTGGCTGCCTTGAGAATTTTTTCTTTGTCATTGGTTTGTGTCATCTTTATTATGATGTGCCTTGGAGTGGGTTTGTTGGGGTTAAGAAAACTCGGTGTTCTGTTTGCTTTTTGAATTTGAGGCTTTAGTTCTTTCCACAGGCTTGGGAAGTTCTCGTCTATTATTTGTTTGAGTATATTCTCCATTCCATTTTCTTTCTCTTCTCCGTCTGATATACCTATTATTCTTATGTTATTCTTTCTGATGGAGTCAGACAATTCCTGTAGGGTTTTCTCGTTTTTTATTATTTTTGAGTCTCTTTCTTCTTCTCTCTGTTGTGCCTCAAGTTGTTTGTCTTCTATTTCACTAATCCTATCTTCAATCTGGGCTGTTCTGTTAGCTAAGCTTGTTACCTCGTTTTTCAGCTCGTGAATTGAGTTTTTCATTTCTGTTTGATTTGTTTTTATAGTTTCAATTTCCTTGGTAATATATTCTTTGTGTTCATTGAGTTGTTTTCTGATCTCCCGAAATTGCCTTTCTGTGTTTTCTTGTATATCTCTGAGTATTTTTGAGATTTCTATTTTAAATTCTCTGTCATTTAGCTTTAAGGCTTCCAATATGTTAAGTCTTTTCTCCATAGATTTTTCCACATCTATTTGTGTTACCTCTGTTTCTTTTGTATCCATAATATTCGATTTCCTCTTTTTTATTGGCATCTGAGGGTGGTCTTGTTGATAGCACTAATTAGAATTAATAAAGAGTAAAAAGAAAAAAAATGGTAAAACACCCCACAAAAAAAAACAGTAATAATTTATTATTTCCCCCTTTTTTCTTTCTTCTCTTTCCCTCCTCTCCGCTCCTCAGGGAAATATGCTGATGACCTGTGAATTATATTATGCTAAATGGAACAAAAACTGCCTATAATGGAGGACCTGATTTGGGGTGAAGAGTTCAAGGGGCAAAAAAAGGGAGTAGGGACCTACTAAATGCAAAAAAAAAAAAAAGGAAGAAAATCTTAGACAAGCATAAGATGATTTGCTTGTAAGTGATGGTCGACTAAGAGATATAATGGGAGGGATAAGGGGGAACCAGAAAAAAGGAGGAAAAAAAAAAGAATAATAAAGAAGAAAAAAATAAAAATAATAAGTAAAAATCTGTTGTATTAAGTGGAGCGAAGACTAAATACAATGGAGACCTTGTGTTGGGAGGAATGCTAATGAGTTAAAAAGCAACGTAAAAAGTACCCCAAATGCCACAAAAATAAACAAACAAACAAACAAGAAAAAAACAAAAGTGAAAAAGAAAAATAAAGCCAAAAAAACCCCTTGAGTCCCAAATTAACTAATTTGTTCGTGATTGAGGATTAAATGGGAGGAAAGTAAAACGAGAAAAGAAAAAATGAATAGAAAGGTAAAAATAAGAAAAAGAGAAAAACGAAGGAATAAAAAAAAAGGAAGAGAAAAAAACAAAATAAAGAAAACAAAAAACAAAACAAAAGAGGAGAGAGTGAGAGTTAAGTGTTTTGGAGTATAACCTTAAAGGAGGGTGAGGATGAAGAAGAGAAATAAAATGTAACACTCATGGGTAGTGTAGTTCAAGAAAAGGGAAGCATAAGATGGGCAGAGAATAGAAGGACTGAGGTGGAGGAAATAGAAATAATAATAATAAAGACAATAAGATAGAAGAAACAAACAATAACAACAAAAAAATTAGTGGAACAAGTTGTAAAGTCTGTGGATTTTTTTTGATTTTGAGAGGTTAACTTCTTCCTTTTTCTTTTCTCTCCCTCTTCCTGGTCGGTGACTCTGTACCCCAGGCTCTGCCCCTGTGTCACACTTAGATAGGGATTTGCAGTTGATGGGATTCTATGGCAATGTCATATAATTGGCTTTAGTCTTGCTGGTAGTCAAGGCTTGTTGGCGTTTGCAGGGTCCAATGATGAGAGAGTTTGCTTTCCTGGAGTCTCTCTCCTAGTCCCCCTTCCTGAATTAGCAGCCTGGTGATCCAGCTATAAGGCTGCAACTGCTTCTGCCTGGGGAGTAAGAGGCTCAAAGAGCTGGGAAATCCCCACTCTATCCCTACTCAGCGCAAGACTTTGGAAAAGGCTCTGGCAGTCAGAGCCTCCAGTGTAATCAGGCAGGGGTGGGAGTCAATTGTTGTCAAGGTGACTGTTCAGCGCCTAGCATTCAGTTGGACCACTCAACCCAGTTCTTTCCACACTTTGTAGCCTGTTTTGGCTGGGAAGAAGAGGCACTAGTCTCTGCTTGCGACTAGTGTAGTATAGATCTTATTATCTGCCAAGTCCCTCTTGTTAGCGTTTATCCCTGAATATGGAGGCGGTATCAATCAGAAGTTGCCCCCGCCCCTTTAGCGGGAGGCACTAAAAAATATCACGCCTCTTGTCTTGGATGGCTGAACTGAGAGAGATCTTATCAATTAGAACCCGTGGGTGTGCAGATTTCATGGGTTAAGCTAATTTCAGTGTTTGGGTCTGCAGCTGTGCTCCTGAAGGTATTTCAGGCTGCCTGCGCGCCCCTCCCCCAACGCTTGATTGTTAGCTTGAATGGCTGGGTGAGGTGCCCCACCCACGGAGAGAATCTCCCAAGTAGGGAAGACCGCCCTGGCGCCTCTCCCGCTCGCCCTGCTGCTGGCGGCTGGGGCGCACTGGGTGCAGGATAATGGGGCACCCTGGGTGTGCGGGCCAGTAGGGCGCTCTGGGCGCGTGGAATGCCCAGGGCACGCGCGCGAATGGGGTGCTCCGGGCACCGGTGGCTGGGGACTCTCACTTGCAGTGCGCAGGCCGCTGGGAATGTTAGTGGTGCTCGCTCTGCAACCGGACCGGGCGTGCGCCGGCGGCTGCTTGCCGCTCCCGAGTGTGGGCTGACTCACCGCAGGCGCACTCCCTCTGCGGCTTGAATGAATGTCCCTGCGGTAGCTTCCTCCACACCCTTGTCTCTCAGATTCAAGTGATAACAGTCCTTTCGCTTTCAGTTTGTGTGGAACTCCGTAATGCTCCAAGGATAAATTTTTCTGTTTCTAGTTGATAAATTTGTTGTGATTTTGGGGAGATCTGTCGGATGTGCTGCTCATGGCGCCATTTCCGTGACGTCACTCCAGCCTCAGCAATCTTAAAAAAGAAGAATAAAGTGGGAGGTATCACACTTCCTGATATCAAGCTATACTACAAGGCCATTGTACTCACAACAGCCTGGTACTGGCATAAGAACAGGCACATAGATCAATGGAACAGAACAGAGAACCCAGAAATGAACCCACAGCTCTATGGACAACTGATGTTTGACAAAGCAGGTAAGGAAATACAATGGAGTAAAGACAGCCTCTTCAACAAATGGTGTTGGGAAAATTGGACAGCAATCTGCAAAAAAATGAAACTAGACCACCAACTTACACCACTCACAGAAATAAACTCAAAATGGATAAAAGACTTAAATGTAAGGCATGAAACCATAAGCATCTTAGAAGAAAACATAGGCAGTAAGCTCTCCGTTATCTCTTGCAGTGATATATTTGCTGATTTATCTCTGTGGGCAAGTGAAATAAAAGACAGGATAAACAAATGGGACTATATCAAACTAAAAAGCTTTTGCACAGCCAAAGTCAATAAGAACAGAATAAAAAGACAAATTACACAATGGGAGAACATATTTGACAGTATGTCTGATAAGGGGTTAATAACCAAAATTTATAAAGAACTTGTAAATCTCAACACCAGAAAGACAAACAATCCAATCAAAAATGGGCAAAAGAAATGAATAGACACTTCTCCAAAGAGGATATACAGATGGCCAATAGGCATATGAAAAAATGCTCAACATCATTAATCATTAGAGAAATGCAAATTAAAACCACAATGAGATATCACCTCACACAGTTAGAATGGCGCTCATCAACAAAACAACACAGAATAAGTGCTGGCGAGGATGTGGAGAAAAGGGAACCCTCCTGCATTGCTGGTGGGAATGCAGACTGGTGCAGCCTCTGTGGAAAACAGTATGGAGATTCCTCAAAAAATTGAAAATCAAACTGCCTTTTGACCCAGCCATCCCACTTTTAGGAATATACCCCAAGGACACCATAGAATGGTTCCAGAAGGAGAAATGCACCCCCATGTTTATACCAGCATTGTTCACAATAGCGAAGATCTGGAAACAGCCCAAGTGTCCGTCAGAGGACGAGTGGATTAAAAAGCTTTGGTACATATATACTATGGAATACTACTCAGCTATAAGAAATGATGACATCGGATCATTTACAATAACATGGATGGACCTTGATAACATTATACAGAGTGAAATAAGTCATAAAGAAACTAAGAACTATATGAACCCATGCATAGATGGGACATAAAAATGAGACTCAGAGACATGGACAAGAATGTGATGGTAACAGGGAGTGGGGTGGAGGGGTGGGGAGGGGGCGAGGAAGGAGAGGGAGGGAGTGGGGGTAGGATAGGGGCACAAAGTAAACCAGATAGAAGGTGACGGAGGATGATTTGACTTTTTGTGGGGGGTATGCAGCATAATCAAAGGTCAAAATAATCTGGAGATATTTTCTTGGAACATATGTACCCTGATTTATCAATGTCACTGCATTAAAATTAATAAAAATAAGATTTAAAAAAGTTAAAAAAATAAAAAATAAAAAAAGAATAAATTAAAAAAAAATTCTTGTAACTTGCGTGGCTGACTTTGCTGTTTTATACCAGTCTCAAAACTAATAGTTTCCAGTTTTGTTACCAGTTGTAAGAATTTGCTCTTTTTCATTTTCCTCCATCATTTTTTGTGTGTGTTTGTGTGTGACAGAAACAGACAGAGAGAGGGACAGATATGGACAGACAGGAAGGGAGAGAGATGAGAAGCATCAATTCTTCATTGCAGTACCTCAGTTCTTTGATTGCTTTCTCATATGTGCTTTGACCCCGGAGCTACAGCAGAGCGAGTGACCCTTGCTTAAGCTAGTGACTTTGGGCTTCAGGCCAGAGACCTTTGGGTGCAAGTCAGTGACCATGGGGTCATGTCTATGATCTCATGCTCTGGACACAGACGCTGCCCTCAAGCTGGTGACCCCATGCTCAAGCTGGATGGGCCCGCACTCAAGCTGGTGACCTTGGGGTTTTGAACCTGGGTCCTCTGCATCCCAGTCTGACACTCTGTCCACTCTGCCACTGCCTGGTCAGGTATCTTCTTTCATCTTTTAACACATAGTGGTTCTTTATTGCAGTAAGAAAGCTCTACTCCAAAGTTTACTCTGCTTGGACAATATTAAAGGATCCTCCTGCTGGGTGCCTGCATTTAACATACCCGGTCCCCTCATGGCTTCTGTCATGCTTGCCTCTCTCTCTCTGGGGATTTTTTTATTCTGCTCCTGACCAGAGGCTCATACTCACTTGCTCTGAACTTCAGTGCTGGGACACAAGCAACATATGGTGAGGAACTGAGCTGTCCGACATCAGGATATGGACTGGAGGGCCATTTTATCCCATACAGAAGTGCTGGCAGAGGCCATTGTTCTTTTTCTGAGCCCACGCCCACAGAGCTGACAGGAAGACTCTACATTTGAGTTTCCATTAAGTGGGCCAGTGATTCCCTGAGACCCCCCTCAAACTTTTTTTTCAATGTCAAATATATATTGGATTATCAACAGGAAAACATAGCTGTGTAACTTGTGTTACATGAGATTTCTATGGTTACAATTTAGAAAATTTTCTCTGACTCCATTTTTTTGAGGTGAAATAGAATTTGAAAGGATCAAGTGATATTTAATGTAAATTCAGTTAATGAATAAGTGAAAATTGCCTGACCAGTGGTGGCGCAATGGCTAGAGTATCCTATTGGGATGCTGAGGTCCCCAGTTAGAAGTTCTGAGGTTGCCAGTTAGAGAGTGCAAGCTCATTGGCTTGAATGGGGGCTTGCCATCTTGAGTGCAGGATTATCAACATGATTCCTGGGTCACTGGCTTGAGCCCAAAGCTCCCTGGCTTGAAGCCCAAGGTTGCTGGCTTGAGACCACAGTCACTGGCTTGAGCAAGGGGTCACTGGCTTGGTTTAAGCCTCCCAGTCAAGGCATGTATGAGAAGCAGTCAATGAACAACTAAGGTGCTGCAACTACGAGTTGATGCTTCTCATCTCTCTCCCACTTCCTATCTCTCTCAAAATGAAAAAATAAATAAAAAAGTAAAAAGTGAATAAATCACTTGACATATATTATTTTAAAAATTAATACCAGCCCTGGCCGGTTGGCTCAGCGGTAGAGCGTCGGCCTAGCGTGCAGAGGACCCAGGTTTGATTCCTGGCCAGGGCACACAGGAAAAGCACCCATTTGCTTCTCCACCCCTCCGCAGCGCCTTCCTCTCTGTCTCTCTCTTCCCCTCCCGCAGCCAAGGCTCCATTGGAGCAAAGATGGCCCGGGCGCTGGGGATGGCTCTATGGCCTCTGCCTCAGGTGCTAGAGTGGCTCTGGTCGCAACATGGCGACGCCCAGGATGGGTAGAGCATCGCCCCCTGGTGGGCAGAGCATCACCCCATGGTAGGCATGCCGTGTGGATCCGGGTCGAGCGCATGCGGGAGTCTGTCTGACTGTCTCTCCCTGTTTCCAGCTTCAGAAAAATGCAAAAAAAAAAAAAAATAATAATACCATACAGTATGTCTTACAGTAAACAACAGTATTGTAGACACCCTATACATATGATTATATTTAAAGCTTTAGTTGTTTAACTGTAACCAGTAGCAATAAATCTCAGAACATTAAAATTTTTAGATATTTAGAAAGTAGACATATTTTCTTTAAAAATCCTTGCATAATTTTAAAGGGTAATTTCAGCAAAGTCTGGAAACTAATGGTTAAGAAAATTTATTTATTTATTTATTTATTGAATTTAGAGATAGAGAGGTAGAGGTAGGGCAGAGACACAGAGAGAGAAACATCAGTTTGTTGTTCCACTTATTTATGAAAACATTCGTTGATTCTTGTATGTGCCCTGACTGGGGAATGAACACGTGACCTTGGTCTGTGTGTGAATGATGCTCTAACCAACTGAGTTACTTGGCCAGGGCAAGGTTACGAATATCTAACAAGCTTTTTTTTTCATAATAGATCTAGTTTTTGAGGATCTTGATTGGAATTTGTGGTAGAATTCTCACTAGTATGATCTAGACCAGAGTCCTTAACTTTGGCACCATGGACATTTGGGGCTGGATAATTCTTTGTGTGGTCCAATCTTGTACATTGTAGGATATTCAGTGGCACTTTGGCCTCCACCCTTTATATCTCTGTAGCCCTCCCTGCTTCCTACCCCCACCCAATTGTGTCAACCAGCCAACCAACCAATGTCTCCTCTCATTGCCTACAGTCCCCTGGGAGGCAAAACTGTCCTAATTGAGGACCACTGGGGATTAGATACATATGGCATGAATGAGGCCAGCTATGTAAATAAGTAAGGGACCATAGCCTAAAATAAATTTAAATAAGAGATTGTCTAATAAAAGTAAAGTTCAACAAAGGACAACTGTCACAAAACATTTGGAGCCCACAGTGTGGGACACACAGCCAGTCTCTACCTTTTGTCTACTGACATTTGATGTTATGGTGAATGGGAAGTGGATTTTGCTTTTCACTGACTTTTCTAATGCCCCCCTCTTTTGGCTTTGACCAAGATTAAAGCAGCAACCTGACCAAAATAAGAATATTGTCCTAATTGGTCAAGGAATTCAATAACTTTTTTTTTTTTTGACAGAGACAGAGAGACAGAGAGAGACAGATAGGGACAGACAGACAGGAAGGGAGAGAGAGGAGAAGCATCAATTCATCATTGCAGCACCTTAGTTGTTCATTGATTGCTTTCTCATATGTACCTTGACCAGGGGGCTTACAGCAGAGCGAGTGACCCCTTGTTCAAGTCAGTGACCTTGGGCTCAAGCTGGGGAGCTTAGCTCAAACAAGATGAGCCTGCACTCAAGCCAGTGACTTTGGGGTTTTGAACCTGGGTCCTCTGCATCCCAGTTCAATGCTCTATCTACTGCGTCACCACCTGGTCAGGTGGCATTCACTAGCTTTTAAGTTTCAGTAGTAATGACCCGGAGTTATGAGTTGATGGTGGTTCAGCTTGGTGTAACTTTCCGGTCCACCCAAGTATTGTGTCAAGCTGGCTTGGGGAAGGACGATGGGGTGCAGATCGGATGGTGTTTCCCAAGTGTGCTCTTTTTGGTGGGGTCGGCAGTAAGCTGAGATCCTGGTGGCTTCAAGTAAACTAGAAAGTGGAACATAAAGACTGGAATGTTGAGTGATTGTGAAGTTGGATGTATCCACTTGGCTAGGCTACAGACTCCAGTTCTTCAGCTAGATGCCGCTAGGTGAACAAGATTATCCTAGATAAGTGGGCGGGCCTGATCTCATCAGTTTTATGGCATTAAAAGTGGAACTTAGGCTTCCCTGAGGTAAGAGACGTTCAGAGTCTAGCATACACGCCTGCCCTACAGATTTTGAATTTGCCCTGACAGCCTCCCCAGTTCCTTGAAGTATATCTTTCTTTCCTCCTCCTACTCCCTTTCTGTTTCCCCTTAAGCCTTAATGAACAAACTGTTTTACAACAGGAGAACCACCACCATTGTTAGCATTAAGGGACATAATGAGAACTGGGGCCCTGTCGAATTTATTTTGTGACCTCCCAGAGTCTGGCATGAAGCTCTTGATAAGTAATGAATGGAATGAAACCATTGTTAGCAATCATGTGAAACAGCTCTGGAGTATATAGAACAACATTTTGAATGCCTCTGCTAAGGAGGAGGTAATGATTATGAGGAAGGGCATCATTTAGCTTTCAAAATTCAAAAAAATGGATATTTTTTTCATTATATAAATCAACATTAGGTGCACTATTGAGTATCTGGACAATAAAGGACAAAAACATTAGTGAGTTTATGATCATTACCCCTGATGCCAGCATTTTGGTGTACTTCCTCAGGCTCTGCTCCCCAGCCCTCAACCCATGCAAATATAGTTTCTGTATAATAGTAATGATATTGTATTTAAGTTTTTTCCCCCTGCTTTTCCCTTTGTTATCACTTAGTCTTTATAAATACTATTTTCCAGTGGTGGGATTCAGCCAGTTCACACTGGTTCAGCAGAACCAATGCCTAATCTTTTGTTGAGTTTTGCGAGTTGTTACAATGGCACTTGTAATCAGGGTTCTCTCTAAGGTGTGTGTCTGGGCAGTCACCCAATGTGTAAATCAGACAATTACATTCCTTATTCTTTTGTAACATTTATCTGCACAACAGTGTATTCTAAGCGCCTGTAGTAATGTTTATTCTGTCCATAAGTGAAAAAATAGCAAGTGAGGATGCCAATCAAGAAGCAGTATGGAAATATCTTAAATAATGATTTTATTGTTTTTTTTGGTCAGGTATTATTTAATATTTTTTTATTAATATTTTAAAAGTTCTTATTACCTAGTTTTGTGTACCTCTTTTATTCTTATTTAAGTATTAAATGCATGAAATAAAAAACTACCTTTTGGTATATATATTTTTATTCTTAAAATGGTCATTAGGGCAAAGAACCTGTTGTTAAGTTATTTGAATCCCATCACTGCTATTTTCTCTTTATTTTTCCCCATTGAAAATGCTTTACCATTTAGGAAACATTAGTTTATGCTCACAAATAAAATGCACTTTTAATGAGCTCTTTTTAGGTACCAGGCATTTGACCTGATCTCTTTTTATCCTCAAAGCAGGTGTGTTGCAGGTATTATTATCATCCTTACCGTACAGATGAAGAAATTAGTCCTGGAACTGCTGACAGGCCTCCCCAGTCTGGCCACAGAGCCTTTGAGGGATCTGCTTTTTCCTGCTTTGCTGTACTCTCTTGCTTTGCACATTTCCATGGTACCTTTTCTTTGATAGATAAAGGGATTCATGAATTGTGGGACAGCATTCCCTTTCATCTTGTTCTGTGGGAAAGAATTTTGCAAAGGCCCAGTGGCTGGCTCCATGTTGTAGTATGCAGTGTGTTTTCTAAAACTCAACAGAGGGACCCAGGCCTTTTTTTCTTTCAAGTACATGACTATCGATGCTTATGCTTTCAAATTTATTTATTTTTTTAAATGTTTATGTTATTGATTTTAGAGGGAAGGGAGAGAGCAGGAGAGAAACCAGAACATCTGTTCTCGTGTGTGCCCTGACCGGGGACTGAACTGGCAACCTCTGTGCCTCAGGACGATGCTCTAACATATGGAGCTATCCAGCCAGGGCTATGTTTTCAAATATAGTTCACATTCCATCATTCTAGGCTTTGGTTTGGTCACTAGTAACCAGCCCACTCAAGATCCACATAGACAGGTACATACTGGAAAGTAACAGAAATAGTACTGTGTGGTTCTCTGACCCAACTGGAAGGCTGGGAAAATAAATAAGTGAGTAAGAAAGGTGGTAAGTAAAACCCTGCTATCATTCAAGACATGTTCAAGGATTCAGACCACCCATTGCCATTGGATCTGCTGGGAGTTTTTCATGTGAGAACTGATTCAAAATACAGCATTCTCTCCCTATAGTTGGGCATGCTCAGGCACCTAAGAAATTATTTTTTGTCCTTTTACTGTGTGTTAAACATGATGTAAACAAGACCACACTGAATATCCCCAGATATGGTCAGTCAGTTAAAACACGTCAATAATCCAGTCACAGCAGAGTGGAGAAGGAGGCATCACCACTGTCAGCATTTTAAAACATGCTTTTGCTTCCTTTGCCCTCAAGGAGCTCCTGTATATTGAAAATAAAAATGCCTCACTAGTCGTAACTGTCCATAGAGATTTGATAGGCCAGGCGTGGCCACCATTCCATAGCTTTCTCTGAACTCATGCTATTTAATCATTTTTTATATTAACAGGTCTTCTACTGGCCTAGCTGTTTTGTGAATAAGACCCATTCCTTTCTCCCCTCTGATTTTTTTTTTAAAAAATGCATTATTTTTTCTTTTATTTAGAAAATTAAATTTAACAGGGTGACATTGATCCATAAGAGGACATAGGTTTCAAGTGAACATTTCTGTAGCATTAAAACTGTTGATTATGGGCTCGGGTCAGTTGGCTCAGTGGTAGAGCGTCAGCCTGGCGTGTAGGAGTCCCAGGTTTAATTCCTGGCCAGGGCACACAGGAGAAGCGCCCATCTGCTTCTCCACCCCTCCCCCTCTCCTCCTCTCTGTCTCTCTCTTCCTCTCCTGTAGCCAAGGCTCTATTGGAGCAAAGTTTCCCTGGGCACTGAGGATGGCTCCATGGCCTCTGCCTCAGGTGCTAGAATGGCCCTGGTTGCAACAGAGTGATACCCCAGATAGGCAGAGCATTGCCCTCTGGTGGGCATGCCTGGTGGATCCCGGTTGGGCTCATGCAGGAGTCTGTCTGACTGCCTCCCCGTTTCCAACTTCAGAAAAATACAAAAAACCTCCACAAAATA
Source organism: Saccopteryx bilineata (assembly GCF_036850765.1). Classification (NCBI taxonomy): domain Eukaryota; kingdom Metazoa; phylum Chordata; class Mammalia; order Chiroptera; family Emballonuridae; genus Saccopteryx; species Saccopteryx bilineata. Next base: position 193,225,392 of record NC_089491.1, read on the forward strand.
ACCCCCTCCCCCAAAAAACCTCTTGATTATGTTGTATACCCATCACCTAAAGTCAGATCATTTTCTGTCTTCTGATATTGGTGCCTCTTCACATGCTTCCCCCACCCCTTCCCTGATATACCCCTCTCCCTGATAACCACTTCATTTTTATCTATGTCCATGAGTCTCAACTTATATCCCACCTATGTGTAAGATTGTATAGTTCTTAGCTTTTTCTGATTTACTTATTTCACTCATTATAATGTTCTCAAGGTCCATCTATGTTGTCATAAATGGCACTATGTCATCATTTCTTATGGCTGAGTAGAATTTCATTGTGTAATTAATGAGAAGTTTTGGGCATAGGGACTTTCTGGATGTCCTTCAGAGGATACCAGCACAGCTGAACAGCAATGACTCTGTCACAGCAAAAGGAATGTTGTTGAGTTGCTACAACTGTCTAGAAGAATCTGCTTAAAGATGTTGCACAAACACAGCTTTAAAAGGCCAGCTTGATAGAGCCATCCAGAGGGATGGCAAGAACAAACATATCTTTCCTACTCTGTCACATTGAGAAGCCAGCATAGATTTCTGGAGGTGAGTTTATATATACCAGTATATTCATAGAATTAATGTGCCAGGAGGTTCACATAAGGTATTATTTTACTGCTATATCTATCCTTAGAAAAATTCAATGCATCTTTTTTTAAAAAATTTTTTTTTTTTAGAGAGAGAGAGAGAAAGTGGGGAGGAGCAGGAAGCATCAACTCCCATATGTGCCTTGACCAAGCAAGCCTAGGGTTTCGAACCGGCAACCTCAGCATTCCAGGTCGACGCTTTATCCACTGCACCACCACAGGTCAAGCCAGAAAAATTTGGAACATTATTTTTGATTTTGTGTTTTTTACCATCAGTGGAAAATGTTGTCTGAGGCGATTGTTCCATAAGTGTTGTAAACCCGCTTGAATGAAGATCTGAAATGGTGCTTCACTGATCATTTTAAATCTTATCTTGAATCTGTCTGCCTCATGCAGGCTTGTAAATGAAGACTAACAAGTCAGTTGTTGTAGACTGTTGTTTAGCCCGGTGACTAGGCAACCATTAATTTTTGTCCTTAAATTAGAATGTAGACAATTTAGGTCTCCAAAGAACTTGGTCTCCAAAAGGCCTTTCCTGTGGACAGTCATGACGAGGTAGGTAGTAGGTCTTCAGAGAGTCAGATACCCTATTTTGCCTGTGTCATGGCTTTGGTACAAATTTAATTGAGACAGTAGATGTGTAAGACTTTTGAAAACTAGAAAACACTATGAAATGGAGGTAGAATCCTTGCTATAGTAATTCTTATAATTTCAAAAATAAAATATGAAACAGGTTGGTAGTTCTACTGCAACAGTTAGGAAAAACTGGAGACATTACAAATATGTGTGTGTGTGTGTGTGTGTGTATTTAGAAAGGAAGGGAGAGACAGAGATGAGAAGCATCAACTCGTAGTAGCTTCACTTTATTTTTATGAAATTTTAAATTTTATTATGCTAACATGGATTCAAGTATCCCACTCAATATAACACCTTCACCCCCCAACACCATGCCCCCATTACACCCACTTTGCCTGCCTTCTCCTGACTCCTTCCTCACTTCCCTCTGGGATTTGCTGTCCTGTTATCTATATCTCTGTGTTATGTATATATTAGTTTCACTAATCCCTTCACCTTCTCTAATCGTATCCCCTCGTCCTCCTTCCCTCTGACAGCTGTCCCTCTGCTCCCTGTGACCCCGCCTCTGCCTCTGTTCTGTTCTTAGATTCCACATATAAGTGAGATTTTATGACATTTGTCTCTGCCTAGCTTATTTCACTTAGCATAATAATCTCCAGGTCCATTCATGCCATCACAAAAGGTAAGATTTCCTGCTTTTTCACAGCCATGTAGTATTCCATTGTGTATATGTACCACAGCTTTTTAATCCACTTGTCCACTGATGGACATTTGGGCTGTTTCCAAATCTTGGCTATTGTAAACAGTGCTGCAGTACATATGGGGGGGGGTGCATATCTTCTTTTGAATCAGTGTTTTGGGATTCTTAAGCTATATTCCTAAAAGTGGGATAGCTGTCTCAAAAGGCAGTTCCATTTTTTAATTTTTTGAGAAAACGCCCTACTGTTTTCCATAGTAGCTTCACAAGTCTGCATTCCCACCAACAATGCAGGAGCGTTTCCTTTTCTCCACACCCTCGCCAGCACTTATTGCGTGTTGTTTTGTTGATGAGCACCATTCTGACAGGTGTGAGGTGGTATCTCATTGTGGTTTTGATTTGCATCACTCTGATGATTAGTGATGTTGAGCATTTTTTCATATGCCTGTTGACCATCTGTATGTCATCTTTGGAGAAGTGTCTATCCTGTTCCTTTGCTCTTTTTTAAAATTGGATTGTTTACCTTCCTGGTGTTGAGGTTTAGAAGTTCTTTATAAATTTTGGTTATTGATCCCTTATCAGCCAAAACGGTGAATACAGTGGTCTCTTGTCTATCGTGGGGGTTAGGTTCCAGAACCTGCTGCAATTGGCAAAAATCTGCAAAGTAGCAACCTTATATTTATTTTATAATTTATATATATTTTAAGGCTTTATAAACCCTCCCCACACTCTTGTAAACCTTTCCCACACCATTATTAACTTTTCCCAAACTCTTATAAACACTTCCTGTGCTCTTAAACACTTTCTATACTATTAAGTCTATGTAAAATCTCGCGATATAGCGAAAAATCCACGATACAAGATTAGATATATACAATTTAAAAATCCCGATACAGTGAGTCTGTGAAAAGTGAACCGCAATATGGTGAGGGACGACTGTATGTTGTCCCATTGTATGGGTTGTCTTTTTATTTTGTTCAAGGTGTCTTTTGCTGTTCAAAAGCTTTTTTGTTAGATATAGTCCCATTTGTTTATTTTGACCTTTATTTCATTTGCCTGTAGAGATATATCAGCAAAAATATTGCTATGAGAGATATCGGAGAGTTTATTGCTTATGTTTTCTTCCAGGATTTTTATGGTTTCGCAACTTACATTTGAGTCTTTTATTTATTTTGTGTTTATTTTTGTGAATGGTGTAAGTTGGTGGTCTAGTTTCATTTTTTTATGTACCTGTCCAATTTTCTTAACACCATTTATTAAAGAGACTGTCTTTACTCCATTACATACTTTTGCCTCCTTTGTCAAATATCAATTGACCATAAAGGTATGAGTTTATTTCTGGGTTCTCTCTTCTGTTCCTTTGATCTGTATGCCTATTTTTATGCCAGTACCAAGCTGTTTTGATTACAATGGCCTTGTAGTATAACTTGATGTCAGGAAGTGTGATACCTCTCACTTTATTCTTCATTTTCAAGATTGCTGAAGCTATTTGTGATCTTTTTTTGTTCCATATACATTTTTGGAGTATTTGTTCTAGATCTATTAAGTATGCCATTGGTATTTTAATAGGAATTGCATTGAATCTATAGATTGCTTTGGATAATATGGACATTTTAATGATGTTTATTCTTTCTATCCATGAATACGGTATATGCTTCTACTTGTTTGTATCTTCCTTGATTTCTTTTTTCAATGTCTTATAATTTTCCAAGTACAAGTGTTTTGCCTTCTTGGTTAAATTTATTCCTAGATAGTTAATAGTTTTTTTTTGTTGCAATAGTGAAGGGGATTGTTTCCTTAATTTTTCTTTCAGAGAGTTTATTGTTGGTGTATAAAAATGCCATTGATTTCTGAATATTAATTTTATATTCTGCCACCTTGCTGAATTAATTTATCAGGTCTAATAGTTTTTTGACTGAGACTTTAGGGCTTTTTATGTGCAATATCATGCCATCAGCAAATAAAAATAGTTTTACTTCTGCTTTTTCAATTTAGATGCTTTTTATTTCTTCTTGTCTGATTGCTGTGGCTAGGACTTCCAAAACTATGTTGAATAGGAGTGGTGAAAGAGGGTACCCCGGCCTTGTTCCTGATCTTAAGGGGATTGCTTTTAATTTTTGCCCTTTGAGTATGATGTTGGATGTTAGTTTGTCATAGATGGCCTTTATCATGTTTAGGTATGTTCCCTGTATTCCCACTTTGCTGAGAGTTTTAATCATGAATAGGTGCTGGATTATATCAAATGCTTTTTCTGCATCTATTGAAATTATTGTGTGATTTTTATATTTCATTTTGTTTATGTGATGAATTACCTTTATTAATTTATGAATATTGTACTAGCTTTGCCTCCTTGGAATAAATCCTACTTGATCATGATGTATGAGCTTTTTAATGTATTGCTGGATCTGGTTTGCTAATATTTTCTTTTTTTAATTTTTTTTTTTTTTCATTTTTCTGAAGCTGGAAACGGGTAGAGACAGTCAGACAGACTCCCGCATGCGCCCTACCGGGATCCACCCGGCACGCCCACCAGGGGCGGTGCTCTGCCCCCCAGGGGGCGATGCTCTGCCCATCCTGGGCGTCGCCATATTGTGACCAGAGCCACTCTAGCGCCTGAGGCAGAGGCCACAGAGCCATGCCCAGCGCCCGGGCCATCTCTGCTCCAATGGAGCCTTGGCTGTGGGAGGGGAAGAGAGAGACAGAGAGGAAAGCGCGGCGGAGGGGTGGAGAAGCAAATGGGCGCTTCTCCTATGTGCCCTGGCCGGGAATCGAACCCGGGTCCTCCGCATGCTAGGCCGACGCTCTACCGCTGAGCCAACCGGCCAGGGCTGGTTTGCTAATATTTTGTTGAGAATTTTAGCATCTATCTTCATCAGGAATATTAGCCTCTAGTTTTCTTTCTTCGTAGTGTCTTTACCTGGCTTTGGAATGAGGATAATGCTTGCCTCATAAAATGAATTTGGAAGTCTTCCCTCCTCTGGAGTTTTTTGGAAAAGCTTGAGAAGGATAGGAGTTAGTTCTTTGAATGTTTGGTAAATTTCACCTGTGAAGCCATCTGGTCCAGGACTTTTGTTTGTTGGAAGTTTTTTCATGACTGTTTCAATTTCATTTGTTGTAATCTGTCTGTTCAGGTTTTCTGATTTCTTCCAGATTGAGTTTTGGAAGATTGTATGTTTCTAGGAATTTATGCATTTTGCCTAGGCTGTCAATTGTTTGGCATCTAGTTCTTCATAGTATTTTCTTACAATCCTTTGTATTTCTGTGGTGTCAGTTGTTACTTCTCCACTTTCATTTCTAATTTTATTTATTTGGGTCTTCTCTCTTTTTTTCTTGATGAGTCTGGTTAAATGTTCATCAATCTTGTTTACCTTTTCAAAGATCCAGTCTTTGCTTTCATTGATCTTTTGTATTTTTTTTAAGCCTCTATGTCATTTCTTTCTGCTCCGATCTTTATTATTTCTGTCCTTCTACTTTCTCTGGGCTTTATTTGTTGGTCTTTTTCTAATTCTTTTAGGTGTAGGGTTAGGTTGTTTACTTGAGCTTTTTCTTTCTTCTTTTTTTGTGTGACAGAGACAGAGAGAGACAGAAAGAGGAAGGGACAGATAGAACAGACAGACGGGAAGGGAGAGAGATGAGAAGCAGCAATTCTTCGTTGTGGTATTTTAGCTGTTCATCGATTACTTTCTCATATGTGCCTTGACAGGAGGGCTATAGCAGACTGAGTGAACCCTTGCTTAAGCCAGTGACCTTGGACTCAAGCTGGTGACCTTGAGGTTTCAAACCTCAGTCATCTGTATCCCTACTGATGCTCTATCCACTGTGCAACTTCTTGGTCAGGCTTTCTTTCAAGGTATGCTTGTAATACTATGAACTTTCCCTCTCAGAACTGTTTTTGCTGTGTCCCACAAATTTTGGGTTGTTGTATGTTTATTTTCAAGGAAATTTTGATTTTTTTCCCTTGATCTCATAGTTAACTCATTTGTTATTTAATAGTTTGCTATTTAGCCTCCAAGTGTTTGAATATTTTTCAGTTTTCCTATTGTAGTTGATTTATTTCTAGTTTCATTCCATTGTGGTCAGAGAAGATGGTTGATATGATTTCAATCTTCTTAAATTTAATGAGACTTGTTTTGTGTACTAACATGTGGTCTGTCTTAGAAAATGTACGATGAACCTGACCAGGCAGTGACACAGTGGATAGAGCATTGGACTGGGATGTGGAAGACCCAGGTTTGAGACCCCAAGGTTGCCAGCTTGAGCGTGGGCTCATCTGGTGTGAGCAAGGCTCACTAGCTTGGGCCCAAGGTCGCTGGCTCGAGCAAGGGGTCACTCGGTCTGCAATAGCCTCCGAACAAGGCACATATGAAAAAGTAATCAATAAACAACTAAGGAGCCGCAGTGAAGAATTGATGTTTCTCATCTCTCTCCCTTCCTGTCTGTCCCTATCTGTCCCTCTCTCTGACTCTGTCTCTGCCACAAAAAGAGAAAAAAGAAAAAGAAAAAAGAAAATGTACCATGAGCACTTGAAAAGAATTTATATTCTACTGCTTTTGGGTGAAAGGTTCTAAAGATATCAATTAAATCCAGTTGATCTAGTGTGTCATTTAAGGCCGCTGTTCCCTTGTTAATTTTTCTGGAGGATCTATCTATTTATATTAGTGGGGTATAAAATTCCCTACTATTATAGTATTGCTGCTGATCTAGCCTTTTATGTCCATGAAAACCTGCTCTATATATTTAGGTGCTCCTATATTAGGTGCATAGATATTTATAATGGTTATATCCTCCTGTTGGATTGCTCTCTTTAGCATTATGTAGTGACTTCTTTATCCCTTACTACAGTGATTTTCAACCTTTTTTGAGCCGTGGCACATTTTTTACATTTACAAAATCCTGGGGCATACCACCTACCAAAATGATACAAACTGACACTCTAACACAGTACATATTATACATATAGTTAATAATATAGTTTCTAAATGTATTTATACTCACTTAGTGTGAAACCTGGGCCTGTTTCGATGAACACAAAAGGGATATCCTGGCAGGAATGGTAGAAAGACACACATGAAGCTCTTCCTCAACAGTTCTCAGTCTCTCTCTGTTTTTAGTCTTTATTGCAGTCAAGCTTGAGAAGCTCAGCTCACATAGATATGTGGTTGAAAATGGGAGCAATGTCAAAATAACTTTGTTGGCCAGAATGGGGAACTCCTTGGCAACAGATAACCAAAAACTGTCCAAAGGAAGATCAGCAAACTTTAGCTTTAAACCACAATCTTGTTTCAGTTCAATGAGTTCCTCTTGCTTCTTTAAAGTCATGTCCTTTCCAGCAACGGATACTGAGCTGTATGGGTCCCTAACCCAGTCAAGGCATTCTGTGAAGGCTGAAGAGAAATGAAATGACAACATCTTCTCAAGAGTTTTTAAATGTCTGCCAATCACCTCGCACATTGAAGCAGTGTTGCCATCATGCTGTTTCTCGGTGAGCGGGAACATCTCAAGTTTGCCACGCTGCACATGTTGTTGCCAGAGCTGCACCTTTAAACAGAATCCATTCATTTTATCAGTGCTTATAAGCAGGTTTTCATTTCGGCCTTGCACCCGTGTGTTCAGTTCATTCAGATAATGAAATATATCAGCCAGGTATGCCAGCTTTGCACACCACTCATCATTTGCAAGCAGCTTTGAGTAATCGGACCTCTCGTTTGTCAGAAATACTTTAAGTTCCTCTCACAACTCATACACATGGGCCAGCACTTTGCTGCACGACAGCCACTGACCACCAATGAAAGAGGTGCCCCTTCTGGAACTGCAGTGGGGACTGGATAAATGGCCTCAGGGGGCGTAGTGAGTGCACACATCCTGTGCTCCTGGAGTACTGTATGTGGCGGCACCACAAAGTGCGGAGTCGCTTACATACAATACTACTTCCGATGACGCGAGAGGCATGCGTCACAGCTCCGGAAGCGCGTCATATCACTTGTTACTGCTAGCAGTGACAAATATGGAACCAGACATTGACCATCTCATTAGCCAAAAGCAGGCCCATAGTTCCCATTGAAATACTGGTCAGTTTGTTGATTTAAATTTACTTGTTCTTTATTTTAAATATTGTATTTTTTTTGTTTTTTTTTTTTACTTTAAAATAAGATATGTGCAGTGTGCATACGGATTTGTTCATAGTTTTTTTTACAGTCCAGCCCTCCAATGGTCTAAGGAACAGTGAGCTGGCCTCCTGTGTAAAATGTTTGGGGACACCTGCCTTAGTTGTTCATTGATTGCTTTCTCATATGTGCCTTGACCGTGGGCCTTCAGCAGACAGAGTAACCCCTTGCTGGAGCCAGCGACCTTGGGCTCAAGCTGGTGAGCCTTGCTCAAACCAGATGAGCCCAAACTGGCGACCTCGGGGTCTCAAACCTGGGTCCTCTGCATCCCAGTCCGATGCTCTATCTGCGCCACCGCCTGGTCAGGCTTTGGTGAGAGTCTTAACCTCTTGTACAGCCACCTCTTATTGGTGACTGAGGCCAGGCAGGCTCATATTGGATTCTGGCAGATGGTAGAGGGACTGCAGAGCTGGAAAACTTTGGGCCATTCCTGTTTAATAGATTCTCTCAATGGTGGACAAAAAAACATGCAGGGAAAACTGCTTCTAATGGCAGCAGGCCGATGAACAGTAAAATGGCCCCTCACAGTGACGGGCAGGCACTCTGCAATCCGCCCTGAGGGAAGCTTTACGTAGTTCCTACACATGTGGCGGTGCCACGTGCTCACACACTAATCATTCAAAGTGCAAATGAGCAAGCCTAACACAGCTGTTTTTCCAACACCTCTCAGCCTCAGTATCCTTAACCTTAACAGGCAGAGAAAATAATGTTTAATTCATAGCAGAATGAAGTTTAAATTAAAGGATGTATGCAAAATTCTTGCTATATAGTGAATGTTTGATAAATATTGTTCTTGTTATTTATATCACATGTATATTCTAAAAGTAGGGAAATAGGCAAGAAAAGTTAGCCCTTTGAGTAGTGAGCTTTTGTCATGTTCGCTGACCCCTGGGAGTGAATTTTTTTTTCCAAAAAATGAAATTAGTTCCAGTTCCAGTTTTATTGACTTAAAATCATGTTTGTTTGATAACTAATTTATAGAAACAAGGAGAACATACATTTGCCTTTTTAAAAATGTTGCCTTACACATTTTTAAAATAAAAATTTTTGTATGATTGTACTCTGCATGGTCAGGAGGCACAAGGACATACATGAACGTTCGAACTACTGAAAGGGTTAAAATGAATTATGCTGGAGTGACCTAACGAAAGGTTAAGAAAACATAGAGAGCAGGGATGGTCATATTAGACAGTTGGGTAGTTTTGCTGGCCACAGGGTGAACCTGGAGTGGGAGGCAAGGTGTTTTGAACCAGCAATGTGATGTAACACTGGGGACAATCATAAGTGAAGGAAGTCCCAAGGTGTTCTCAGTGTAATGCCAGTGGCCGAGGCCAGGCAGGTTCACATTGAATTTGGACAGACAGTAGAGAAACTGTGGAGCTAGAAAGTATTGGGCCATTAATGTGTAATTAAGTCTCACAATGGTGGACGAGCAAATAGGCAGGGAAAATCGCTTCTCACAGCAGTAGGTGAACAAACAGCAAAAAAAGGGCCCTCACAATGGCAGGCAGGCAATCTGCAACGTACAATCTTCAATCCACCTTGAGGGCAAGCTCCTATATCCTTAAGTACACATGTGGCGGTGCCACGTGCTCATGCACCAGGCAAAGTACAAGCGAGCAAGCCTAACACAGCTGTTTTCTCAACACTCAGCCAGACTTTATGAGAAACAGGGAGAGGCAAGAAGGTAAAATTGACAGGACAAAAGCTGGACATGGCTAAGGAAAGACAAGAAATACAGGGAAAGAGATAGACAGGGGCGGTGGCTTATAGAGTTTCCTTGGAGGGTGGATGAGTTTGACTTGATTGCATTTTCAGTGACAAGTCAGTTTATTGCAGCTTGGCTCATGTGGAAGAAGGTGGCCCCTAAATCCAGCATTTTCTACAGCTACTCTCAAGATTGTTGCATCACACACTGTATTTCCAGTATCCAAAGAGGTATATGTAGTTATTTTTAAAAATCAAACTGTGTTTATGTTTTAGTAAATAAATACTATATTCATTTGGTTGATAAAGGTAAGAAAGTGCATATAATTAAAATTCTCCCTCCTGTCACTTGCCTCTCAACTATATAATTTCTTTTTCTGGAGACAACTAAATCTACTAAATTTCTCACATATATTTCTAAAGATTTTTACTTGTATGTATAAATATAAAACTTTCCCCATTAGGATATAACATACCATATTTCCCCATGCATAAGATGCTTCCATGTATAAGACTCAGCTTAATTTTGGGGCTTGAAATTTGAAAAAAATGTATTACATGGAATAAATGTATTATATAAAGTTATTGAGCTCAAGTTTTATTCATCATAAAATTTATACAACTCCTCATCACTGTCAAAACTTCCATCCATTAGCTTGTCCTCATCTGTGTATGATGACGAATCACTGTGTCCATATAGTGCCTCATCCTCAGTTTCATCTATGGCATTTGAAATGCCACACTTCTTTTTTTTTTTTTTTTTAATTTTTCTGAAGTTGAAAACGGGGAGGCAGTCAGACAGACTCCCGCATGCGCCTGACCGGGATCCACCCGGCACACCCACCAGGGGGCGATGTTCTGCCCATCTGGGGCATCGCTCTGTTGCAACCAGAGCCATTCTAGTGCCTGAGGCAGAGGCCACAGAGCCATCCTCAGCACCCGGGCCAACTTTGCTCCAATGGAGCCTTGGCTGCGGGAGGAGAAGAGAGAGACAGAGAGGAAGGAGAGGGGGAGGGGTGGAGAAGCAAATGGGCACTTCTCCTGTATGCCCTGGCCAGGAATCGAACCTGGGACTCCTGCACGCCAGGCCGACGCTTTACCACTGAGCCAACCAGCCAGGGGAAATGCCACACTTCTGAAATGATTTGACAATGATCTAAATCTTGATATTATCCCAGGATCATATGCCCAGTGTGAAACAATGAGCATAAAGACAAGTGTGAAAAAGCGAGAGGTCTTCCCCAGACCTGGTGGTGCTCTCGCAGAGTCCAGTATCGCGCTGCAGGTCTTGGCTCGCAGGGCCCCTGTCACTTCGCCGCGGGGAACCCAGCTTTGAGCGCGCAGGGCGGTGCCAAGGTTCCAGGCCCACCCTTGTGCCCAGCTGCATCTTTTAAACTGCGTGGCTAGCGGATCCAGAGACGGAGTCGCCCACCGAAGGGTTAAGGTGAACCTCTCTGCCTTGAAGCCAGAGACGGTTTAGAGCCAAACTCCTTGGAAGAATTGTCTGGAGTGACGTCACGGAAATGGCGCCGTGAGAAGCGCGTCCGACAGCTCTCCCCTAAATCAAAACAAATTTATCAACTAGAAACAGAAAAATTTATCCTCGGAGCATTCCGGAGTTCAACACAAACTGAAAGCAAAAGGACTGTTATCACTTGAATCTGAGAGACGAGGGTGTGGAGGAAGCTACCACAGCAGCGACACTCATTCAAGCCGCGAGGGAGTGCGCCTGCATGCTATCAATAAGACCACCCTCAGATGCCAATAAGAAAGAGGAAATCGAATATTATGGATACAAAAGAAAGAGAGGTAACACAAATAGATGTGGAAAAATCTATGGAGAAAAGACTTAACATATTGGAAGCCTTGGAGCTAAATGACAGAGAATTTAAAATAGAAATGTTAAAAATACTCAGAGATATACAAGAAAACACAGAAAGGCAATTTCGGGAGATCAGAAAACAACTCAATGAACACAAAGAATATATTACCAAGGAAATTGAAACTATAAAAACAAATCAAACAGAAATGAAAAACTCAATTCACGAGCTGAAAAACGAGGTAACAAGCTTAGCTAACAGAACAGCCCAGATTGAAGATAGGATTAGTGAAATAGAAGACAAACAACTTGAGGCACAACAGAGAGAAGAAGAAAGAGACTCAAAAATAATAAAAAATGAGAAAGCCCTACAGGAATTGTCTGACTCCATCAGAAAGAATAACATAAGAATAATAGGTATATCAGAGGGAGAAGAGAAAGAAAATGAAATGGAGAATATACTCAAACAAATAATAGACGAGAACTTCCCAAGCCTGTGGAAGGAACTAAAGCCTCAAATTCAAGAAGCAAACAGAACACCAAGTTTTCTTAACCCCAACAAACCCACTCCAAGGCACATCATAATAAAGATGACACAAAACAATGACAAAGAAAAAATTCTCAAGGCAGCCAGGGAAAAGAAGAGTACAACATATAAAGGAAGGCCTATTAGATTATCATCAGATTTCTCAGCAGAAACTCTACAAGCTAGAAGAGAGTGGACCCCAATATTTAAAGCCCTGAGAGGAACTTTCAGCCAAGAATACTATACCCATCAAAGCTATCCTTCAAGTATGAAGGAGATATAAAAACATTCACAAATACAGAAAAGATGAGAGAATTTATCAACAGAAAGCCCCCACTCCAGGAAATACTAAGGGGGGTTTTCCAACCAGATTCAAAGAACAAAAGAAAACAACACCACAAGTAACAGCTCCACCAAGAACACAATAAAACCAAACTTAAACTGTGACAACAAAGGAAAAAAAGGGGGGAGAGGATGGAGATTAACAGTAGCAAAGGATGATGAAGTGCAGAAATACTTATAAGATAGGGTACTACAATGAATATGGTAGGTACCCTTTTCATTACTTAATGGTAACCACCCTTAAAAAAACCACCACAAAAACACTTGACTTAAAAAAGGTAGCAACAGAGGAAAGAAGTATGGAACACAAACAAACAAAAACAAATGATAGAAAAACAAAAGAGAAGAATCAAACTAGATACAAAACTAACAGAAAGCAATTTATAAAATGGCAGTAGGGAACCCACAAGTGTCAATAATTACACTAAATGTAAATGGATTAAACTTACCAATAAAAAGACACAGAGTAGCAGAATGGATTAAAAAAGAAAATCCAACTATATGCTGCCTACAAGAAACACATCTAAGCAACAAGGATAAAAACAAATTCAAAGTGAAAGGCTGGAAAACAATACTCCAAGCAAACAACACCCAAAAAAAAGCAGGTGTAGCAATACTCATATCTAATAATGCTGACTACAAGACAGAAAAAGTACTCAGAGACAAAAATGGTCATTTCATAATGATTAAGGGGAAGTTGAATCAAGAAGACATAACAATCCTTAATATATATGCACCAAACCAAGGAGCACCAAAATATATAAGACAGCTACTTATTGACCTTAAAACAAAAACTAACAAAAATACAATCATACTTGGAGACCTCAATACACCGCTGACGGCTCTAGATCGGTCATCCAAACAGAGAATCAATAAAGATATAGTGGCCTTAAACGAAATACTAGAACACCTGGATATGATAGACATCTACAGGACACTTCATCCCAAAGCGACAGAGTATACATTTTTCTCCAGTGTACATGGAACATTCTCAAGAATTGACCATATGTTGGGCCACAAAGACAATATCAGCAAATTTAGAAAAACTGAAATTGTACCAAGCATATTTTCTGATCATAAAGCCTTGAAACTAGAATTCAACTGCAAAAAAGAGGGGGAAAAACCCACAAAAATGTGGAAACTAAACAACATACTTCTAAAAAATGAATGGGTCAAAGAAGAAATAAGCGCAGAGATCAAAAGATATATACAGACAAATGAAAATGAAAATACGACATATCAGAATCTTTGGGATGCAGCAAAAGCAGTAATAAGAGGAAAGTTCATATCACTTCAGGCCTATATGAACAAACAAGAGAGAGCCGAAGCAAACCACTTAACTTCACACCTTAAGGAACTAGAAAAAGAAGAACAAAGACAACCCAAAACCAGCCGAAGAAAGGAGATAATAAAAATCAGAGCAGAAATAAATGAAATAGAGAACAGAAAAACTATAGAAAAAATCAATAAAACAAGGAGCTGGTTCTTTGAAAAGATCAACAAAATTGACAAACCCTTGGCAAGACTCACCAAGGAAAAAAGACACAGGACTCAAATAAATAAAATCCAAAATAAAAGAGGAGAGATCACCACAGACATCATAGAAATACAAAGAATTATTGTAGAATACTATGAAAAATTATATGCCACCAAATACAACAATCTAGAAGAAAGGGATAAATTCCTAGAACAATACAACCTTCCTAGACTGAGTCATGAAGAAGCAGAAAGCCTAAACAGACCAATCAGCAGGGAGGAAATAGAAAAAACTATTAAAAATCTCCCCAAAAATAAAAGTCCAGGCCCAGACGGTTATACTAGTGAATTCTATCAAACATTCAAAGAAGACTTGGTTCCTATTCTACTCAAAGTCTTCCAAAAAATTGAAGAAGAAGCAATACTTCCAAACACATTTTATGAGGCCAACATAACCCTCATACCAAAACCTGGCAAGGATGGCACAAAGAAAGAAAACTACAGACCAATATCTCTAATGAATACAGATGCTAAAATACTAAACAAAATACTGGCAAACCAAATACAACAACATATTAAAAAAATAATACATCATGATCAAGTGGGATTCATCCCAGAATCTCAAGGATGGTTCAACATACGCAAAACGGTTAACGTAATACACCATATCAACAAAACAAAGAACAAAAACCACATGATCTTATCAATAGATGCAGAAAAGGCTTTTGATAAAATATAACACAATTTTATGTTTAAGACTCTCAACAAAATGGGTATAGAAGGAAAATATCTCAACATGGTAAAGGCCATATATGATAAACCATCAGCCAACATCCTATTAAATGGCATAAAACTGAGGACTTTCTACCTTAAATCAGGAACAAGACAGGGTTGTCCACTCTCTCCACTCTTATTCAACGTGGTGCTAGAAGTTCTGGCCAGAGCAATCAGACAAGACAAAGAAATAAAAGGCATCCATATCGGAAAAGAAGAAGTAAAGCTATCACTTTTTGCTGATGATATGATCCTATACATCGAAAACCCGAAGGACTCCACAAAAAGATTATTAGAAACAATAAACCAATACAGTAAGGTCACAGGATACAAAATTAACATACAAAAGTCCATAGCCTTTCTATATGCCAACAATGAAATATTAGAAAACGAACTCAAAAAAATAATCCCCTTAACGATTGCAACAAAAAAAATAAAATACCTAGGAATAAACATAACAAAGAACGTAAAGGACCTATATAATGAAAATTACAAAGCATTGTTAAGGGAAATCGAAGAAGATACAATGAGATGGAAAAATATTCCTTGTTCTTGGATAGGAAGAATAAATAAAATCAAGATGGCCATATTACCCAAAGCAATATACAAATTTAATGCAATTCCCATCAAAATCCCTATGAGATTTTTTAAAGAAATGGAACAAAAAATCATCAGATTTATATGGAACTATAAAAAACCCCGAATAGCCAAAACAATCCTAAGGAAAAAGAATGAAGCTGGGGGCATTACAATACCTGACTTTAAACTATATTATAGGGCCACGATAATCAAAACAGCATGGTATTGGCAAAAAAATAGACACTCAGACCAATGGAACAGAATAGAAAGCCCAGAAATAAAACCACATATATATGGTCAAATAATCTTTGATAAAGGGGCCAACAACACACAATGGAGAAAAGAAAGCCTCTTCAACAAATGGTGTTGGGAAAACTGGAAAGCCACATGCAAAAGAATGAAACTCGACTACAGCCTGTCCCCGTGTACTAAAATTAATTCAAAATGGATCAAAGACCTAAATATAAGACCTGAAACAATAAAGTACATAGAAGAAGACATAGGTACTAAAATCATGGACCTGGGTTTTAAAGAACATTTTATGAACTTGACTCCAATGGCAAGAGAAGTGAAGGCAAAGATAAATGAATGGGACTACATCAGAATTAAAAGTTTTTGCTCAGCAAGAGAAACTGATAGCAAAATAAACAGACAGCCAACTATATGGGAACTGATATTTTCAAATGACAGCTCAGATAAGGGCCTAATATCCAAAATTTACAAAGAACTCATAAAACTCAACAACAAACAAACAAACAATCCAATAAAAAAATGGGAAGAGGACATGAACAGACACTTCTCCCAGGAAGAGATACAAATGGCCAACAGATATATGAAAAGATGCTCAGCTTCATTAGTTATTAGAGAAATGCAAATCAAAACTACAATGAGATACCACCTCACTCCTGTTAGATTAGCTATTATCAACAAGACGGGTAATAGCAAATGTTGGAGAGGCTGAGGAGAAAAAGGAACCCTCATTCACTGTTGGTGGGACTGTAAAGTAGTACAACCATTATGGAGGAAAGTATGGTGGTTCCTCAAAAAACTGCAAATAGAACTACCTTATGACCCAGCAATCCCTCTACTGGGTATATACCCCAAAACCTCAGAAACATTGATACGTGAAGACACATGTAGCCCCATGTTCATTGCAGCACTGTTCACAGTGGCCAAGACATGGAAACAACCAAAAAGCCCTTCAATAGAAGACTGGATAAAGAAGATGTGGCACATATACACTATGGAATACTACTCAGCCATAAGAAATGATGACATCAGATCATTTACAGCAAAATGGTGGGATCTTGATAACATTATAAGGAGTGAAATAAGCAAATCAGAAAAAAACAAGAACTACATGATTCCATACATTGGTGAAACATAAAAATGAGACTAAGAGACATGGACAAGAGTGTGGTGGTTACCAAGGGTGGGGGGGGAGGGAGGACATGGGAGGGTGGGAGGGAGAGAGTTAGGGGGAGGGGGAGGGGCACAGAGAACTAGATAGAGGGTGACGGAGGACAATCTGACTTTGGGCGAGGGGTTTGCAACATAATTTGATGACAAAATAACCTAGACATGTTTTCTTTGAATATATGTACCCTGATTTATTAATGTCATCCCATTACCATTAATAAAAATTTATTAAAAAAAAAAAAAAGAAAAAGCGAGAAATGCAAGTAAAAAAATCTACAACCACTGTATAAGATGCACCCAGTTTTTAGATCCCAAATTTTTTGAAAAAGGGCGTGTCTTATATATGGGGAAATACAGTATTAGTTGTTCAGAATTGTACTCACAAAAATTAGAGGATATTTCAAAATGAATATGAAGTGATATAAAAAAGCATTTGATTTTTTTAAATTAAACAAGAACATCAGAAAAGCAAAAGACAAGTCAAAGAAAGTTGTTTGACTATGCAAATGGGATGCAAAGCCAATTTTTATTTCATTGGTGAAATGCACTACACAAGAGGCTGAAAGTACGGGAGTAGTGGCATGTTCCCTGATCCCCTACTTTTTGTGAGCAGTATATTTTTTCCTTAGTGATGTTCTTTGGAGATTAGTTTATAACAATATAAAAAAAGCTTTCCTATATTTTTTTCCTTTAACAAGCTACTTAAGATTCTATTTTATGGGTTTATTATAATTCATATAGTGAGTCATTCTCAGTGGAGACATGGGCTGTTTCCAATATTTTGTTAACTACAAAGAGTGCTTCAGCGAGGAATCTTTTATACATTATTATAACTATATGCATAAATATTTAATTATTTAAGTTTCCAGAAGGGATACTGCTATGTCAGAGGAAATGTGTATTTGTAAATTTAGTAAATGTAACCAAAGTACCCTTAATAAAGACTGTGCCAATTTTATCTCAACAGTAATATATAAGAGCACCAAACTTGAACATAGTGTTTTATAGTGTTTGTAAATATTTGTCAAATTTATATGTAAAAAATGGTATATCAGTACAGTTTTATTATTTACTTTTTACCATGGAATTTAGCATATTTACTAATGTTTAAGAACCATTTGCATTTCCTTTTTTATAAACTGTCTTATTCTATTGTTAGTATATATATTTTTCTTTCAACACTATAATATAAATGTGATTCCACTCTTTTCTTGCTTGCATTATTTCTGAAGAAAATTTTGATATCATTCTTACCCTTATTCCTCTAAAGTAGGGGTCAGGAAACTTTTTGGCTGAGAGAGCCATGAACACCACATATTTTAAAATGTAATTCCATGAGAGCCATACAACGACCCATGTACGTTATGCATTATCCAATAAAAATTTGGTGTTGTCCCAGAGGACAGCTGTGATTGGCTCCAGCCACCTGCAACCATGAACATGAGTGGTAGGAAATGGATTGTAATACATGAGAATGTTTTATATTTTTAACGTTATTTTTTTATTAAAGATTTGTCTGAGAGCCAGATGCAGCCATCAAAAGAGCCACATCTGGCTCACGAGCCAGAGGTTCCCGACCCCTGCTCTAAAGTTAAGATTTTTTATTTTTTCCCCTCTGACATTTTTCAAGATTTTTTCTTTGTCTTTGGTTGTCTACATTGTAGACATGAAATGTGTTGAATGTGATATACAGTGTATATTTTTTGTAATTATCCTGCATAGTATTCTCTGGGTTTCCTATATCTGTGGCTTAGAATCTGTCATCAATTTTGAAAAATTCTCAACCATTATCACTTCTAAAATTTTTCTTTTTTTTTTTTCCTGCTCTTTCTTCCTCCTGATAGTCCCATTTTGTGTGTTACATCTTTTAGTACTATCCCACAGTTCTTGGATATGCTGTTCTATTTCTTTCTTTGTGTGTGTGTGTGTGTTTTTATACCATTTCTTTTTTTTTTAAATTTAGACATTAAATTTAATGGGTGACATTGGTCCATAGGAACACATAGGTTTCAGGTGCACATCTCCATAGTAATGTGAACTATTCATTGCATTGGGTGCCCATCACCCAAAATCTTTGCATTTCAGTGTGAGAAGTTCCTATTGATGTATGGTCAGGCTCACTGGTTCTTTCCTTGGCTGTGTCCAGCCCACTGATGAGCCCATCAAAGGCATTCTCCTTTGTTGTTATAATGTTTTTAATTTCTAGCTTTTCCTTTAGAATCTTTAGTCTTAATCTGTTTACACAAACCATTTGCAATTGTGCTGTCCACTTTTTCCTTTAGAGTCCTTAGCATACTCATCATGGTTTTTTCAAACTCAAGGTATGAGAATTCCAAAATTTCTACTACATCTGAGAGTGGTTCTGATGCTTGCTTTGTCTCTTTAAACTGTGTATGTGTGTTTGTTTACCTTTAGCATGCCTTGTATTTTTTTTATTGAAAGCTGAATGTGTGATGTATTAGGTAAAAATTACTGGGGAAAATAGGCCTTTATCTGGCTATAAGTTAGGCTATTTTTACTGTTTACAGTAGCTGTGGGGTCAAGGGCTGAGATTTCTTCCTGTGTCCTTGTTTTTGTCTTCCCTGTTGTCTCTCGATTTCCCTCAAGACTCCTTAAATAGAGTCTGAGTCTTTTGATTCTTTCAGCTCCAATTCCTGTTATGACACAATAGCTCTATGGACATGATGCTAAGGTGTGGGGACAGTGGAAGTGTTATGTAGTCCCTTGACTACCTCTCAGTCTCTTAACGAGCCTGCCTTCACTGGGAGCTTCCTTCATCCACACTGAGGGCCAGAGGGGACTAGTATTGGATTTTTCCCTTCTCACCATTTCGTTAGGTGCTGGTGGTGAAATCATTTCTCTTGAGAAATGACTTTGTTAAGGAGAACAAAGCACTCTGGGCATATTTCAAAAATGCTTACATTTCCCCTACTCCTGAAGGAAGCAGAAAGAGATTTTTCTCATATTTTCTTTAAAAAATTTTTTTCAATTACACTTTACATTCAGTAGCACCTTGTGTTAATTCCAGGTGTACAGCATAGTCTCGGATTTTTTTCATTGAGAACCTGGCAGAGCTTCTGGAGGTACATCTTGGGAGAGCCTCTTTGGAATGTTTAAATCTCAAGCTTGGACACACTGAGCTCCCAGCAGTCCATCAGTTACAGTTAAAGCGTTCCTGCTGACCCTGGTGCCAGCTGTAGCTGTCTAATCTAGCATAGTAAACTGTGATTCTCCGGGTCGTCTGTCAGTCACTCCAGCTGTCAGGATAGCAGTCTGCCCTCTGGCCTCAATTCTTTGATAGATCTAAGTTTGTTCAAACTACTTCTTGCACAGGAACGAGGACTTCCAAACTCTTTATGTGTCATACTGGAAACTGAAATCTTATATTAATGAAATTAGTTCTTTATTTTGATGTGAGATGCACAGTTTTATATTTTGTCCCTTATCTTTTGAATTTGTGTTGTTCTCCAATGCAGTTAAATAAATGTGTGTGTGTGTTTGAATTTATCATTACTGCATTTTAGACATTTGAATTCTGTTGTACAATTACAGGTAAAGCTCATTTTACTGTGTTTTGCTCAACTGTGTTTCTCATATAATCTGTTTTTTATCCATTGAAGACAGGACCCTCCACCAGCAAAAAGACTATGACTCACTGAAGGCTCAGAAGGTGGTTAGCATTTTTTAGCAATAAACTATTTTTAATTAAGTTATAGACATTGTTTTTTAGACATAATGCTATTGCACATTTAATAGACTACAGTGTAGTGTAAACATAAGTTTTATAGGCACTGGGAAACCAAAAAGTTCCTGTGACTTACTTTATTGCAATACTCGCTTTATTATGGTGGCCTGGAACCAAATCCACAGTATCTCTGAGGTCTTCTTGTAGTAAGGCCTTCACAACTCAGTTTGTAAACAAATTCTGCCATTGTTTCTTTTAGTACTTGTTGTGATTTATTTTTTATATTTGAATATTTGCTCCATTTATATTTTAAACTCAAGGAAAGTGAGAAGATTAGGTACTATTCCCCCCACCCCCAGTTGTCTATTCAGTTGTTTCAAAACCATTTACTAGTTCATTTTCCCCCTTATTGATTGGTTATCATGTATTAAATTCAAATAGGGCCTGAGCAGGTGGTGGTACAGTAGATAAGAGCATTGGACTGGAATGCAGAGGACCCAGTTTCAAAAATCTGAGATTCTTGGCTTGAGTGCGGGGTCGCTGGCTTGAGTGTGGAATTGTAGACATGACCCCATGGTTGCTGGCTTGAGCGTGGGATCATAGACATGGCCTTATGGCAGCTGGCTTGAGCCCAAAGGTTGCTGGCTTGAAGCCCAAGGTTGCTGTCTTGGGCAAGGGGTCATATGCTCTGCTGTAGCCCCCCCCCTCCTCAGCACATATGAGAAAGCAATCAATGAACAACTAAGGTGCTGCAATGAAGAATTGATGCTATTCATCTGTTTTCCTTCCTGTCTGTCCCTATCTGCCCCCTCTCTATCTCTCTCTGTCACACACACAAAAAAAATTCCAATATGTATTTGGGTTTATTTCTGTAATTCTTTTCTGTTCTTGCTTTATCTCTTTTTCATATGCTAATGTGAATAATTAATATGATAATACTACTATTTTAATTAGTATAGCTTTATCTTTAAAAATATTGTATGCCTAGATACCTCTTTATTTTTTCTTATCAATTTTAAATGTTATTTTGTCATTTAATTTTTCATATAAAATTAAGCAGTTTCTTAATTAAAAACTTGTTGGTATTTTTATTGTGTTCACGTTGTTTTTATGTTAATTTAGAAATTAGTGCATATTTATAAAGTTGAATTCTTTCAACTCTAAGAACATTGTATTTCTTTGTTTGTTCCAAATCTTCTTTAGTGTCTCTAGAGAGCTTTAAACGTATTTCTTCATATAGATCTTGTACACTTTTATTAATTTTGTTCCTAGCAACTTTATCTTTGTTTTCTTCTTTCCCTTATTATAACTGGGGTCTTGATTCCTTCGTTATGCATCTTAACTGGTTGTGTGTGTGTATATATATATTTATGTTTATATTATATATTTATTTTATGGAAACATGCTATTTATAAAAATTTAAAAGTATATGCCCATTGTAACAGAGGGTAGTGTTACACAATGGGGATCTGAAGTCTATGAACTTGGCTGCACCATTGATTAGTCCTGTGGCAGTAGGCAAGGTACTTAATTTTTATAAGCCAGTTTCCTCCTGTGTCAAATGGGATTATAAAGGACCTACCTCATAAGGCAGTTTTGAGGATTAAAAAGATAAAGCAAAAAGATGCTTAGTAGAGTTCCTGGAATGTGGTCAGCAGTGAGTAAATGCTGGCTACAGTAGTTCTGTGGTCTTACTGTTAAAGCTTAAATCTAGTGCATGAGATGTCAACCTTTCCAAATACCTTTCCTCCAGCCACACTCCTCAGTTCCCAGACAACAGTCCTGGACTGAGAGGTGCAGAGTAGGGGTTGGGGAATGGAGGAATGGAGACTGGAAGGCCGAGGCCCAGTTATACCTTGTTGCTGTAGGAAAAGAGTAAAAGGGTTCAATGGTGACTGGATGTGTCAGAGGAGGAGACACATGCTAATGAACAAAGCAGTGGGAGTGAACAGAGCACTTTTTCAAATTGTCACCTTAAACTGGAAGGAACTTGATCCTGACCAGGGAGTAGAGCATTGGACTGGGACACAAAGAACCCAGGTTTAAAACCCTGAGGTTGGCGGCTTGAGCGCACGCTCATCTGGCTTGAGCATGGGGTCGCTGGCTTGAGCATGGGATCATAGACATGACCCCATGGTTGCTGGCTTGAGCCCAAAGGTTACTGGCTTGAAGCCCAAAGTCAACGGCTTAAGCAAGGGGTCACCTGCTCTGCTGTAGCCCCTGACCAAGGCACATATGAGAAAGCAATCAATGAACAACTAATGTGCTGCAACAAAGAATTGATGCTTCTCATCTCTCTCCATTCTTGTCTGTCCCTTTCTCTGACTCTCTCTCTGTCAAAAACAAACAAACAAATAAACAAACAAACAAACTGGAAGGGACTCCATAGCCTACAGGCCATTTATATGTACTTGTACCATAAATGTGTCTTCCAGCTGCCCCTTAGGTCTGTGAGGGAAGGGCTCAAAATCACAGGGTGGTAGTCCAGGAAGCCGCCAGGTCCAGATCTACGGATGGGCGTATGCTGGTGCTCATTCCTCTTCACATCTCTCTACTTCCCTTGTCATTTATTACCATCTGGGCTTAAGTATTAAATTGCCAGCAGAAAAAAACAAAGGACAAACTGGAAGAAGGGAAAACAGGAAGGATTAAAATATTTTAAGGATAGCTTAAGAAAGTCTGGGAGTTGCGGTAAAGAATAGTATTTGCTGAATACACCGTGTACAGAAATTCCTGCAGAGCTATGTTAATGTTAGGACTAGTGTAATAATAGCAACCATGTTTTTAAGTGTCTGTTGTGTGCTGCCTGTTTTATGTGCATCTTTTTCTTTTATTCTTAACAACAATCTTTGAAGGCAGGTGTTATTATGTCAGTCACACCACATGTCTCTAGAAAGCCAGGCCTCAGTCTTGAGCATAACATCTATATACTGATTGAAGAATAGTTGTAAAACACACTATAGGCATGTACATAGGAGCTCCTGATAATCATAGCAGAGCTTGGAGGGAATTGTGAAGAAGTCAGCCCTACCCAGTGGGGTGAGCTCCCAAGAAATGTGATGTGTGCAATGAAAGGAAGGACCTTGTTTCTATGACTGTAACAGGAAAGCAGGGACAGAAACCGGATGAGTAAATTAATGCGGCAAGAAAGCAGGGAAGCCTTCCTGCAGTTGGAGTTAGGGATGCAGATGGAATGTGCACTAAGTCAACTGCAGTAGAAGAAGGATGCCCAGGGGAGGTTGTCTTTAAGTGGGAGAATGCTCTATCAGCTACTTAGTTGCTTTCCCATTGCTGCATTGTTTTTTAAAGTGACAGTCACGAGTCTTCAGGGTTCCTCTGCGGAAAAGGTCTCTGCTCATTGGCTGACAGTCTAAATTCAGATGGAAGGAATGTGGTGGAGACAGCTGGTTGGAGATGCCCCAGTCCTGCCTTCAGTGGAAATGTCCACGTACTGCTCTGCTGTCTCCCTGATCAAGCTTCTCCCCCTCTTCATCTCTGTTTGTCTCTCATACATCATTAGGGTTCGTAAAAATTAACCACCAGGCGCGTTGTACCCAAATGGTTGAGGCATACCCATGCTTAACCCAGCGTTGCTGGCTGCTCCCGAAATGAGTGTGGCCTACTCGGGTGGTTTATGAGAAATGCCACTTGCTCCCTAGCTTCTTGTATCCACCACGGAGAAGTTAATGTGAAAGCCCACAGTGTGGGATGTGAGTGCTGGAAATACCGCTGGGCGGGGAGCTGGTGCTTCACAAACACGTGAGCAGGACACATAGAGGCAGCGCCGGACACCCCATGACCCGAGACTGCGGCAAATGGGTGTGGGAATGGGAAGAATGGAGGGTCACCTCGTCCCTGTTCTTGTTCCTTGCCCGCCCGAGAACGTCTTACACGCGGGACCAGGGTGAGGTCGCCCGAGAATCTGCAAATTCATCGTCGCCTTTCATCTCTACAACCTTCTGTCCGAGGGGGCCAGCCTGGCCCTTCCCCTCTAGCCCCAGGCTGCTGTTAAGGCGGGCCCGACTTCTCCCCTAAAGAGCCTCCGATTCCTGTTCCCGCCGCAGGGGTCCAGTCTCGGCTCAGACTTTGCTTCTTACTGCACTCTCCGCAGTCTAGGGCTGCGCTCAAGTCTCGCTAAGTTTCTTCATCCTGACCCGAGAGTCGGGCCCTTTCTAGGACAATGTGAACAAAGAGGAGCGGGAAGAAGGGCCCGCAGGCGGCTGCGGGGCGTGTGTGTGTACGTGTGTGCGGCGTGTGTGGTGGGGAACCACCGCGGGGACTCATGCGGAGCGCGCCTAGTCTGACGCCACAGGGCCCCTCGCGGCCCAGAGCGGCGGGTTGCTTTGTCCCGGCGCAGGCAGGGCGCCGAGGCCCTCGGCCGCGAGCAGGAACCTGAGCCCGGCTCTGGAGCCCAGGCTTCCACATTATTCCCCTGGTGGAGCGGGAAGCCCAATGCCCCTAGCCCTCCCTCGGGCTCCGGAGGTAGAGGGGACACTGTATTAGCCTCTCCTAGTCCCAGCTCGCCCGGAGTAGTGTGGTCTAGGAACGGAGGGACCCTTTGGAGCTCTCCCCGCCCTGATTCTCCGCGAACGCGCGCAGATCCAATTCGGGGGCGAAGGCGGGTCTTGGGCGCCCCCCGCCGCCTGTACTGCAGCCGCTGGGACTGCGCGGGCGGGACCTGAACAGCGCCCACCGGAGATGCCCCGCGGAAAAACCGGTCAAAGTCGACCCGAGGCACATTTGCATGTGTGCCTGTGAGTGCGTGTGTGTGCGTGTGACAAGGGTTGGGGTCGCGTTCGCCCGTCTCACCTGCAGTATCGTTCCCTGGGCAGGGGAATGAAGGAGAAACGGCCATGTCCATTCAGTGTCATTACATTAGCCCTACTTCCCTCCAACTCTCAACTAAAGTTGTATTTTTAACTCAACATTAGAATTCACGCAAAACTACTTTTCCACTCCAGTGTGAATCTTCATCAGTACACCGAGCCAGGCATCGGAGTCCGGGACCCTGTTCTGCAGGAGACCTTGAGAGTCTCGGGGCTTGCGTCCCCTGCCTCAGTTTGGGCGTCTTTGTAACGCGGGGTCCCCCGGCGTTCCCAGGAGGTCGCGCCTAGCTGGCTGCCCTGGGCCTGCCGCAGCGCGTCGCGGAGGGGCAGGCGCTAGGACCGCGGGACGCGCGGGCGGTGCGGCGCTACCTTAAACCCGGCCCAATGCCGCCGCTGCGCCACTCTGCGCGCCGGCGGGGCTGCGCAGGACTAGCGCTCCGCCCGTCACCAGGCTGGAGCCCGGGCGGCAACACCTGTTCGCGGCCGCAGGGCGCACGCGATCTCCGGACGCAGCTCCCTCGCTCGCCGCCGCCCGTCCGCGCTGAACCAATGGACCTCCGCCGAGCTGCCGCACTCTGGATTCCGGCTTTGGATGCCTAAAGTTTTCTTCTTTTTTGTTTTATTGTATTATTATTGATTTTTTTTGGGGGGGAGGGGGGACCGGGAGGGGAGAGCGTAGCGGCCACGAACGTGAGATTTTTTTTTTTTTTTTTCCACCCTGGAAGGATTCCTGCTGATGTCTGCAGAGTCGGTTAGAGTAAAAACGGCGCATGCCTTTCCCGGAGTCAGGACCCGTGGATTCTGACGTAGCCCGTGCATCTTAAAAATCCTATAATAACGCCTAGGCATTGAAGTTGCTATGGTCATTCTGATCTGGAACCAAATGGAGAAACTACGGAATTATTATACCCGTATGACGACCGGCTGGGATGCAGACCTTCCTGCCTGCTAGGAGCCGGGGCCCTATCCATAGAGATACATAGATGTGTTTATCAGTATGTCAGTGTGTGAGTATACGGCTCTGGTTTCTTAGGCTGTTAGTGGTTTGACCTTGAACCTGTGCTAGTGAAACGGCAGATTACTTTTATTTATGCATTTCATGGATTGAAGAAAAGAACATTTCCCCCCTCTCTTTCTCTCTCTCTCGCTCTCTCTCTGCAACCGCAGTAAGGGAGGGGAGTTGGATATACCTCGCCTAAGATCTCCCGGGTTGGCACCATCATTATTGTTTATCCCTGTGCTCCACAGCCCAGCCTTCTGATGGCTCCCTTAGGTGAAGTTGGGAACTATTTCGGTGTGCAGGATGCAGTACCGTTTGGGAATGTGCCCGTGTTGCCGCCGGTGGACAGCCCGGTCTTGCTAAGTGACCACCTGGGTCAGTCCGAAGCAGGGGGGCTTCCCCGGGGACCGGCAGTCACGGACTTGGATCATTTAAAGGGAATTCTCAGGCGGAGGCAGCTCTACTGCAGGACTGGATTTCATTTGGAAATCTTCCCCAATGGTACTATCCAGGGAACCAGGAAAGACCACAGCCGATTCGGTAGGTATACCATTAACACCCTGGTGTCCTCACCGTGACTGGTCGGGATTATAACTACCAAGAAGGGGGTGGCTGGACGGGGGTTCGGGAAGGGTTTCTCTCTCTTTCTGCCTCTGTCTTGCAAGCCAAAAAAAGAAAAAAAAAAATAAGAAAAGGCCTCCGGAATTGCAGGTCTGCGGCTGGCACTGATGCAACTCTATAGTGAAAGGCTTTTTTTTTTTTTTTAAAGAAGGACATGCTTTATAAATATCACACAAATCCTTCCTTCCTTTGTAGCAGATACCTGGGAAGATTGGGTTTAGGAAGGTTTTGTTTTTTCTTTATTTTTGGATGGACCAATCCAGGAATTGAAATCTTTAATCAGTAACTACTGAGAATTTAAGAGGGCATTTTCCTGAAGGCAGGGGTTGTTATAATCTGGCGCCCCAATGAAGTTTTTGCCCTTTCCCTCTTTCCTCAAACAAGTATCCTGCTTGAATTGTAAATGGAATTTATTGATTACCACTGTGAGGGTCTGAACCCCTTGGGTGAGGCTTGCTGGTTGAGTGCTCTATTGGGAGGATTGAAGTCACATACTAGATTTGGTAAGGGGCAGGTTGCTCACTGGGCGCTCTTGTCCTTCTAGCCATCAAGTTACCACCGGTGCTCTGCAATTTCCATAGTGGTTTACTGCCTGCATGGGATTCCTGAGTGGTTTACTGGTGTGTCTACGCGAGTGCAAAAGCTGCTAGTTAATTCTAAAGAGCATTCAATTCTGAGGGTTTCACTCCCCCAGGAGGGTACTTGTGACTCAGCATGGAGGCTGCAGACCCGGAGGGCTGGTGACCCACCCTTTCTGCCTGCACACACATGCCCTCTGGGCCACCCTGAGCCCAACAGCCAGCACAGTCCAGGTGGTGGTCGGAGACTCTGGGTTTTTTTCCCATACACAAAAGAGGAAAAAAATTAAAACAAGAAATAAAAGCGCCAGTTTGGGCAACCAGACTGTTGGAAGGAGTTAACTTCTGAGTGGACCCACCTGACAACACTTAAAGTGGGTCGTAAAAAACAAAGTCCCGCGGTGATTTTCTCCCTCAAGCTTTCGTGCCAGATGTTGACCACAATCTAAACTATCTGTTTTAGGTTCAGGGGCTGTAGATGAAGCCAGACGGCTAGCAGGATTCAGGCCTGGGATGGGATGGCCTAGTATTTTCTCCCTTTGTCCCCAACCCCACCCGAGCCTCAGCCCCAAGCTAAACCTACTACTGCATATATTCCTGGCCGTCTTAAAACAAACAAAACCCAAAAAGTCTTGGCTTTGCCGTTGTTCAGTCAAAATATATCCCCCCCCCCCGCAACCCTTCCCCCGCAAGCGGACGCAGCTCCGGTAGTTGAACAGCGAAGACAAAACTTTATAAGTTGCCTTGGGGTGCTGTAGGGGTTGCCACCGTGCCCAACGTTCGCGCGAGGACGGGAGGACACGGGCGATGGGTTCAGTGGGTGGGACCACAAGAGTGTCAGGGTCGCAGCGGCAGCCCTGTGTCGGGCCACGCCTGCTGGGGCGAGCGGCTGGGGCAGGCTACTCCGAGCGCCGGCCAGTCAAGCGAAGTCCTCGCGCTCTCGTTCGGCAGGTGTCGGCTCCTTAGCCTCAGCCGGTGGCGCTTTCGACGGTCGCCGGGCCAGCTCCGCGCGGTCCTAACGCGCTCCACGTCCGGCACTCTCTCTGGCTGGTGCGCCCTGCGGTGTGCGGGGACTTTGGACTCTTGTCTGGGCGCTGCGAGCCGTGGCTCGAGCTCTTATGGGGAACCAGGTTTTTGGCCCATGTTGAACCCCTTTGTTTCTTTGTGTGTGTGTGTGTGTGTGTGTGTGTGTGTGTGTGAGGTGGGTCCGCGGGGCTCACAGTTGCCGCCCTGATTGCGCGGTGATTTTTGGTGTGGGAACCGCTGGAGGCGCGCGCCGCAGCGAAAGTGTTGGTGGCAGGATTAAGGACTGGCTGGAGATCGGAACCGGACCTCCCCCGTCCTGTCTCGGATCTTTCAACCTCTTTTGGAAGCACACAGGCCGGGCTCGGAGAGTCGCTGGGCTCCGCGGTGGTCCGGAGGTGGGTCGGGCCCCAGCCCTGCAAGGCCGGAGCACTAGGAAAAGGGTGGGGGACAAAGGCCAGCAGAGGCGGGCGGAACGGCGGAGAGCTATTGTTAACTGTTTCCCGGAGCCCAGCTTACGGCCAGCGTTCCAGCGCC
This sequence comes from Saccopteryx bilineata, assembly GCF_036850765.1. Taxonomy (NCBI): domain Eukaryota; kingdom Metazoa; phylum Chordata; class Mammalia; order Chiroptera; family Emballonuridae; genus Saccopteryx; species Saccopteryx bilineata. The sequence continues at coordinate 193,254,358 of NC_089491.1, forward strand.
CGGGTGGGCCAGCCTCCTGCGTGGGGAGCCCGGGGCGCCGCGGGGGTACACCGGCGGGACAGGGCGGGCTGCATTGTATGAACTGGCTAGCCAGGTGTTGGAGGGGCCCCTTGGCCCGGTGTGAAGAGAGTATGGGATGTGCCGGTGGGGCTCCCCGACACTCCCAGCCTTTTATTATTATTTTAGTGCAGTTACTTTTAGGGTAATATATTTACTGCATGCAGTCGGGCCATTAGAAATACAGGAACGGCCACTGGGAGAAGAAGATGCAGAGGAGGAAAGGTGGGGACCACGAGGGTGGCGAGGACCCAGAAACGCGTTCTGAGGTCTGCTGACAAGGACTGCTGGTGCAGCGGCTGAATAAAGACCTTAAAACAACAACAAAAAACACTAGACCTTGACACTCCCCCTCATCCCCCATCTTAGAGGTTGGAGAAAGGTGTCGCCAAGGAAATGACATCTCTACTTTTTAGATTCACTGGGCACTGTTGACCCGTTTGGCAGGGGTATTGTGTATGGGAGGCGGGGAGCGGAGGCCGCAGAGGGCAGGGGTCCTGGTGGAGGGCGCGGAGCTGGGAGCCGGAGGGTCGGCAGGAGCCGCTGGCGGGGGAAGGGCGCGCCTGGCCCTCAGCAGTGCCTCTCTCTCTCTCTCTCTCTCTCTCTCTCTCTCTCTCTCTCTCTCTCTCGTTGGCTTGGATGGAACTGAGTGAGTGGTGTTGCGCAATGGGGCAGGGAGAGAGGGTTATTTAAATCTTCCATCGGATTGCAGTGAGAACGGCCTCTGGGGTGACAGCAGTGTTGCGGTCTCCCGCTGCTACCGCTGCGGCAGGACCCAATATTAGCAACCTCTGCAGCGCGGTGGTGCGAGCAGCGCCTCCTGCCAGGTTGCGCAGCCCCGCCCGAGGAGCCCAGCGGCGCTAGGACCCCACGGCGGGTGGGCGGCTGCGGCAGCACGTCACACCTGGCACCCGCTTACCACCTCTTTGAGCCTTGGTCCCACTCCCTTCAGGGTACAGCGTCTTTACCCTCAGTGCCTCCTCCCAGCCGCTAGAAAAAGAGTAGCCATGGGGCAAGGGTGGGCTGGTGTATACCTTTATAAATAGAGAAGGTGCATCTTCCACTTGGATAAATGTGCTAGCAAGTGACCTTCCCCCTCCCCGCAGGTGACTGCGGTTTAGGACGAGCCTGGCGGTGACAAAGCATCGGCAGTGCAGGGGACATGGGGGTTGGGATCTCACCATTATCCCAGCAGTGGCTGCTGCGGTGACAATTTAGGGGAGATCTTCGAGGAGCGCTATGTTCCTCTCTTTGGGGGCAGTGGTGTGGAGATAAGGAATTAGGGATTATGTCTGCGGAGTCCAGGCTGGGGGAGCCGGACATTTTATTTCCTATCTTTTTTTTTTCTCTTTAAAGCACTTGCTAGGCAAACAAACAAACAAACAAACAAAGAAACAAACAAAAAACCAGAATATCACTTGAGAAAATGGTCACAGAGAAGAGTAAGAAAGTGAGCATTGGGCCCCATCCTCTATTTTACTTGCACAGGGAAGCAAGCCTGAGTGGTTGACACTGGCCGTGGCAGACAGATGGCCGCTTCTCTGACTGTGCCTTGTGGCCTGGCATGGTGGCCCTACAAGGACCCCGGATAAACACCCGAACTGGGGCTATACTTCAAAGGAGCCAGGTGTCAGGTGGAAGTTGGTACTAGAGGGAAAAAACATTAGCATGATTAAAAAAAGAAAGAGGTTAAAGCAATCTTATTTCCAGGGTTTTTGCACTTAAAAAAAATTCTGTTTATCTGCCTCTTCAACATATCACTAAGGGAAAGACTTATTTAAGGAGTGGTTTTCAGGATTGGCCAAGATTCTTGAAAAATTGGTGGGATTATAACTGCCACTCAGTCATTTCTTAAATAACTTTGGGATTTGCTTGAGTTGCGGCTGACTGAACTTTCTGGGATGTAGGCCCTGAGATGAATGACTGGGAAGCCCTGGTGTGGGCTACTGGCTGAGCAGAGAACTCTCTGTAGTATGGGTGGTGCTGGGGGGCTTCATCTGTTTTCAAAAGCCTCATGTCATGCTTCTCTCCACAGTCTGCACACATTCTTGTCCTCTGAAGAATGCATCTCTGTTAAGTGTTGGGCCTTTTAGGCTAGAGGGCTGTTTAACATGGGCTGTAGTGAAGCAGGCTCTGCCCACCCTTCCACTGCCCAGGACTGGCCTTGTTATGGCCTTGGAGGTGAGGCCCAATGCAGGCTCTTGGGAACTGGGCCAGCTTTTGGTTAATTGTCCATTCACACAGAGTTCTGGGCTGATCACGATTACCTACTGAGTCTGGAGCCAAGGGTGAATGTCTGGTGTGATATTTTTCCTGAAATGGTCCCAGGAACTGACCTGACCTCTTGTGGACCAGGGATGACCTTGGACAGCATAAGACCCTCTGGAACCCAGGGAGCTCATCCTCATTGGGAACTCTTGACTGCTGTGAAAGGAAATTGCCTAGAGACACTAAGCATGGACCTGTGCTTCCCATGTATCTCCATCAGTACTCATTACTTGCAGATGTATAACTAAGAGGAGAGACAGGCCACCATGATGTACATGGGAGGGTCACAGTTTTAATTTTAAGTACAAAGGTACAATGCTATCATTTCCTCCCTCCTTCCCTCCCTTCCTTCTCTTCTCTCTCTATTCTTTTTATTCAGTGAGAGGTGGAGAGGCAGAGAGGCAGTCTCCGGTACACACCCCAACTGTGATCCATCCTGCAAGCTCACTAGAGGGAGATGCTCTGCCCATCCGGTGCATTGCTCAGTTGCTCAACAACTGAGCTCTTTTTAGTGCCTGAGGCTGAGGCCATGGAGTCATCCTCAGTGCTTGGGGCCAGCTAGCTCCAATTAAGCCATGGCTGTAGAAGGGGAAAAGAGAGAGAGAGAGAAGTGAGAGAGGGGGAGGGGTGGAGAAGCAGAGGGTTGCTTTTCCTGTGTGTCCTGACTGGGGATTGAACCCAGGACATCCACACACCGGGCTGATGCTCTACCACTGAGCCAACCAGCCAGGGTCTCCTTCTATTCCTTGATTTTTTCTCCTTTTCCTTCTCTCCTGTTGATCATTAAGTATTTTAATGTTTCTATACAGAGACCTTTTCCTGAGCCTGCTATGTGCTGCATACACATACAAACAGATAACAGGGGTAAGGGCTGCACTCATTTTTGGCTCTGGCTGAGGCCAATAGACAGGTAAATTGACCTGGCTGAGGTTATAGGGTTCACTGGGGACAAGATAGCACTATAAATTAATGGTAAGGATTCCAGTCTGGCTTGTGTGTGTGTATATAGATCTTGTTGCCAGGTGGCCAGGTGTTTCTGACCTGGGGGAGTGGCTGTGACTCAAATGTTTGGGTGTTCCACTGGCTCTCAGAGTGCTGAGGTGACCTCATGAAAAGCTGGGTTGTTTTTTTGAGGCATTTACTTTCTGAGGAGCTGCAGAGATATGGATGGTGTTTAAGGTCATAAAATCTTTCCCACCTGGGTCACTAGATAGGCAGTTCTTTTTCACATGGTAAGCGCCTCAGAGGCTTGTCCTAGGTCCTATTTCTTTAAGGAAGCCCCTCTGACTTCCCTTCCTAGCCCCATCTCTGAACACTGACCATTCCCTAAACAGCTGCTCTCATTGCATTTACCACATTGCTATTATATTCACCTGCTTATTCATCCTTCCTGCCATGCAATGAGGCCTTTGAGGTTATAGGGCCTGGGCTGTATCTTACTCATCCTTTTATACTAAACAGATGGCCTGGTGCTTGGCTTACAATAGTTACTAACAGTTTGTTGATTGAATAAGTCAAAGCAATGAATTAGTTATCTTGAGAGAAAAGAAACAAGATAGGTACCTTAATAGTTTCATTTTCAGAGTATGTAATAATAACCTCAGACCTTAAGTACTTTAATGGAAGTTATGTACACATAAATGATTTGAGCAAATACTCTACACCAGTGTTTTTCAACTGCCAGTCCACCAGAAATTTTGTGCCGGTTGGGGAAAGAGTTAATCACCCTGAGGTCATATGAAGATTATAGACCCCCACCTGCTTATGCTCAGGGTGATGGCCACTTATCAGCCTATATCATCAATGAAAATACTACTGAAGTTGTCTTAGATATCTTTGGAACTTGCAGGCTTGTTTGAACTACTTTTTGCACCATCCAGAGCATTTACAAATCATGCACAATAGGCAAAAAGCATTTGGGCAAACTGATGTAATATTCAATGTGTCGTACATGTGGAGTTCAGAAATCAAGCACCAGCTTGTGCTGTGTGGCCCCTGTTATGTGTGGTAAGATAAAACTTTATCAGTTGCTTGTTTCCATTTCTGGCCAGCTAGGTCACTGGTTCCTAAGTGTAAAAAGGTTGAAAACCACTGGTCTACACACATGAGACATACCTACCTTCCCAAGGGCTGTGTGAGGAGAGACACAGTCCCAGTGACTCACCTGTACTCAGTGCTTCTGCTGCTCCTTGTTCTGCCCATGGAGTCTTTGGAGTTTGACCTAGGCAGCATCTTCTAGTCACTAGTCATGGAATAAAGATATAAAAATGATACAGAAATCATGGATCCATGAAAAAAAAAAGGTAAAACCAATGGTAAAATGTGTGTAATAGATGAGTAGAGAGGTTTTGGAATCTGGTTGTTTGGGGGCAAGTTATTTAATACCCTTAAACCTCAGTGTCCCCACTTGTAAACTGGGGATTAAAATATTGTAATGAATGGGTCTAGTCTGAGGATTGAATGAGAAAAGGCCTCTCATTTGGCACAGACTAAATCAGGGGTCTCAAACTCGCGGCCCGCGGGCCGCATGTGGCCCGCTGAACAATTTTGTGCAGCCCACAGACTAATCCATGAAGTTCAAAATATTTTGGATAAAATTAAGTAAGCCCGTGGATTAGTCTGCGGACCGCACAAAATTGTTCGGCGGGCCGCGAGTTGGAGACCCCTGGACTAAATTCTCAAGTGGTCTGTTAGATTGTCATTGTTATTATTCTCACATGGTTTTGTGAGGTCACATACACCCTATTGGGCCTGATGATCACCATTGGCCAATATTCATTATTAGTTCTCAGAGCTGCCTCCTGTCTAGGGCAAGAGGAAAGGTCACTAGATACCTTTTTAAGATAAGTATTTTTTAGTTTTGTGATTAAGCCTTTCCCTGTTTCCCTAATTGGCCAGCCTTCCAAGGGGACAGAATGTTTCTTGTCTTTTATTTTATTGGGCAATTGGACATTAATGAGTTCCTGACACTAATTTTAAGATAACTGTGACATATATTGTGCTGTGTTTTCAAGTAGCTAAAAGAGATTCAAACGTATGTGACTCCTAAAAGTAATTAAATGCTATAATTTAAATTATTTTCAACCATAAAAGTTAGAAATAGTACAATAAAACAAACTGATTGCATCAATAAGGGTGAAATGAGTCTCATGGAAATATTGCCTTATTTATCTTTCCATTTGCTTTGTGAGGTAGGAAAGTCTATTAATAAACTTGTTTATTTTTGGTGTATCTTTCATGATAGAGTCACAGAGTATCAGATCCAAAATATAATTTTTAATTTTTCTTTCTATTTTTCCACACCATATTTCTCATTCAATGAAAATAAATAGTTTTGCAGGTCCAGAAAAATAATCTGTGAATTGTAGACACAAGATATTCGTTGCATTCTGTGTTTATAAAATAATTAGGAATAGCCCTTTATTAAGAAGTATCTCTGGTCTTTCACATTGCCTTGCAACCCTTTGCTTATTATATTCATTTAGTTCATGTGTTTGTTTTTAAATTGACTTCATTAGGGTGATGCTGGTTAATAACTTTCTATAGATATCAGGTGTATAGCCCTGTAACATATCACCTGTACACTGTGCTGTGTGCTCCCACCCAGAGTCTAACCTCCTTTTGTCACCATGCGATTGTCATGTCCTCTTTTCATTGCAGCACAGCCTATTTTAGGACTTGAAAAATTAACTGTTTAAAAAAAATCCATGTAAGTGTGCTTTTTCATTAGTCACATGAGACTAACTATAGGCCAATGTTATTCTTGTTTTTTTCTAAACTAAAATTTTTCAACATTTGAAGATTTAAAAACCCCCTCAATATTTGGTATGCACTATTGCGAGGTTTTTACAAAGTCTAACACTTTTAACAAAATTTAGAAAAACAGGTAAGCACAAGTGATACTAGAATTGCCCCAAATATCCTTTTGGGTAATCATGTTAAAACAACAATATAATATAGTTAGAGAAATGGAAGCTGCTGTTCTATGGTCACAAAATTCTGGATTTATGCCCAACTTAGGTGTTGTTACTCTTAGTGAGGTAAGTGAGTACAAAGAAGGATATAAAAAAGATCATTATGTTGATTTGTTTTGGGGGTATGGTTTATTCATGACTATTTTAAGTTAAGAGTATTTTTTTGGAACCTGCATTTTTCTCCCCAAGAATATTGTGTTATCCTAATTACTTAACTACCTCCATGAGGCTTAGATAATTACAGCAAAAATAAATACTTTGTTTAGGCAGAGATATTTGGGATGTGTGTAGGCTATTTTAGTGTTCTAGATTAAGTGCAATACAGTTATACCATAGTGAACTGACAACTTTCTGTGTAAACCAAGTTAGCACCTCATACTCTTACTTTGGGGTACATAAGGCCCTTCCCTGAAGGGAAATTTTCCAAACAGAAATGCTCAATTTCACTTTTATCAACTGGAAGTAAAACTGCATGATTGTTCTCTTAATTATGCTTTTTTAGGTTAATTAAAACATGCACACTGGTTTTATGTCATATCCCTTCCCAGCATGTTATGTAAATGCTAGCTCTTTATTTTTAAAACGTTGTGCATCATGTTGATATGTATGTTTTGTGCCGTTGTCGTAAGAGTCAGTTCTTTGAAGCAGTTTTTAAGAGAAGACACTTCCTTGAGGAGTGTGAGATTGTCCAGCTGGGAGCAGGCTTGGTCCTTCCTGAAACCTGTAGTGATGCTGAGACTTCAAGGCAATTTCTCTGTGCGCTGACCTGTCCTTCACCCTCTGCCCTTTGTCTCTCAGGCATTCTGGAATTTATCAGCATAGCCGTGGGCCTGGTCAGCATTCGAGGTGTGGACAGTGGACTCTACCTCGGCATGAATGAGAAGGGGGAGCTGTATGGATCAGTAAGTACAGGAAAAGACATCCCAACCTTCATGTCTCACGTTGGCTTGAATGCACTTTCTCTTGGTTCTTAATAGCCCAGATGAGACCCAGTCTCTTGGGGAGGAGAGTGTAAGCTTTTGCTTTTTCTCTTGAAGCATATCATCTTGTTTTTATTAATAGATATCAGTCCTGGATTATCATTAGGATTAAAATTTCTAAGAAAATGCATTATTCCTATGCCAAACCATTTTTGTTATCAAGCATGTAAAAAAAATATTTACGTGTGAAAAATATCATCGTCTTATACGGATTGGTAGTTATTTTCAAAATGAGTCAAAATTATCTTCTCCCAAGCTTTGCTAAGCATTGTAATTAAAACTAAAAATAGACCAGGTAGGGATACAAACCCTTTCTTTGCACTACATGAGATTTTCATTGTGGGGACAGAATGGAGATAGAAATTGTCGTCAGAGATCCTTGTATGTGAATGAGAGTATAAATATATTATAATTCTTTACAAGGATTGAGTTTCTTTTTTCCCCTCACTTCTCATCTCCATGGGTGGTGGGCTGCTTGGGGGAGGGCAGTATTGATGGGAGCTGCCAGGTGCCAGGCACTGTTCTAAGGACAGTAGTGTACCAGACAGAGTCTCTGATTCTGCTTCGGTTTCAGAGGTGGCAGCTTTATATCTTTTTACTGGTGCTGGCACAGCATCTAAAACACAAGACAGTGGGTATTTAATACATTTTTGCTAAGCACATGAATATGAATAATAGATTATGAACTACTCTATACTATATACATGAGTTTTCAACACAAAACTTGTAGTGAAGTCAACCTTTAGTTTTTCATTCCCCTTATGGATGGTCATGTGGGAATTTTAGTCTACATTCCCTGCCATATGAGAACTTGGATTAGAATCTACAAAAGGTTGAAAATGAACAGAAACCCAGAGTGGGAGAAGTTCTGTAGTCCTCTCTCGACAGAAATGAAGGGCACATGCATGTAGAACTAGGAGAAATTTTCTGTAGATAGCTCCTTTTCTGTCCACATACTGATAAAGATGTATGTGTGTGTGTACAAGGGTTGGAAATAGTATCAAACTTTCACCCAAAAACTCCAGATGATGATAAAATATGGCCTATGTACTTTGAATGTAGTACACGCCATTTTTTTTTCTTTCTTTTTTTTTTTTTGTATTTCTCTGAAGCTGGAAATGGGGAGAGACAGTCAGACAGACTCCCGCATGCGCCCAACTGGGATCCACGCCCACCAGGGGGCAACGCTCTGCCCACCAGGGGGCAATGCTCTGCCCCTCCGGGGCGTTGCTCTGTCGCCTGGGGCAGAGGCCAAGGAGCCATCCCCAGCGCCCCGGGCCATCTTTGCTCCAATGGAGCCTCCGTTACGGGAGGGTTATGGGAGGGGAAGAGAGAGAAAGAAAGGAAGGAGAGGGGGAGGGGTGGAGAAGCAGATGGGCACTTCTCCTGTGTGCCCTGGCTGGGAATCGAACCCGGGACTCCTGCACGCCAGGCCGACACTCTACTACTGAGCCAACCAGCTAGGGCCTAGTACACGCCATTTTTAATGGCACAAGGCTGGTTTTCCTATCCTGGTAAAATTTGAATCAGAGTTGGTTGATTTTGTTAGATGTTTAAGTCTTTTTTTAAAAAAGTGCTTCCTGGAGAGAATAGATTATTAAAAAAAAAATTTTTTTTTTGACAGAGACAGAGAGTCAGAAAGAGGGACAGATAGGGACAGAAAGACAGGAAGGGTGAGAAGCACCAATTCTTCGTGTGGCACCTTAGTTGTTCAATGATTGCTTTCTCATATGTGCCTTGACCGGGGGACTAGAGCAGCGTGAATGACCCCTTGCCCAAGCCAGCAACCTTTGGTTCTAGCTAGCGACCTTTGGGCTCAAGCCAGCGACGGTGGGGTCTTGTCTGTGATCCCGTGCTGAAGCCAGTGACCCCACTCAAACTGGTGAGCTCATGCTCAAGCCGGATGATCCCGTGCTCAAGTTGGTAACCTCGGGGTTTTGAACCTGTGTTCTCTGTGTTTTAATCCAATGCTCTATCCACTGTGCCACTGCCTGGTCAGGCTAAATATTTTTTTAAGTGAGAGGAGTGGAGATAGACAGACTTCCACATGTACCCCAATTGGGATCTACCCAGCAACCCCTGTCTGGGGCTGATGCTTGAAACAACTGAGCTATCCTCAGTGCCTGAGGCTGATATGCTCTGGCCAATCGAGCCGCTGGCTATGAGAGGGGAAGAGGGGGAGATGGGGGAGAGAGAGGGGGAGAGAAGCAGATAATTGCTTCTCCTGTGTGCCCTGACTGGGGATCGAACCCCAAACGTCCGCATGCTGGGTCAACACTCTATCCATTGAACCAACTGGCCAGGGCCTAATTTGTGTTTTTAAGCAGAGGATTCAGTTTAGCTTTTAAAACACAGTTTTTGATTTTGATAAAGTTATTTATTTCCTAAAATACTTTTTGTGAACACTTTAAGTGCAAAGATACAAGATCTAAGGAAGCTTTTCAATATTTAATTATAAAGTGATATTCTCTTTTTGTCCTGCCTCAATTTTTTTTTTCACTTTCAAGTATATAATGTGGATTTAAATCTGTCACAGTTGAATGTGCTTTTTGTTTGTAGGACACACAGTCTGACCTTTGTTGGGTGGCAGGAACTGTGGTTTATCACAGTGATCTCCAAACTTTTAAAATCATATACCACCACCAAAAAAATGTTTTGTTTTTTTTTTTAATTTTTAATTTTTATTTTTCTGAAGCTGGAAACGGGGAGAGACAGACAGACTCCCGCATGCGCCCGACCGGGATCCACCCGGCACGCCCACCAGGGGGCGATGCTCTGCCCACCAAGGGGCGATGCTCTGCCGCGACCAGAGCCACTCTAGCGCCTGGGGCAGAGGCCAAGGAGCCATCCCCAGTGCCCAGGCCATCTTTGCTCCAATGGAGCCTTGGCTGCGGGAGGGGAAGAGAGAGACAGAGAGGAAGGAGGGTGGAGAGTGGAGAAGCAAATGGGCGCTTCTCCTATGTGCCCTGGCCGGGAATCGAACCTGGGTCCCCCACACGCCAGGCCAATGCTCTACCGCTGAGCCAACCGGCCAGGGCCCAAAAAAATGTTTTTGGGTATGGATTTCAACAATGCCTATTAAATTGTTTCACAATTGTTTATGTAAGATATAGTTCATAGGTGTGTTAGTTTATAAAGCATGAATTAAGGTAAATATTTTTCAATGATGCGCTGATCAATCAAGTCAGCACAAATGAGGCCCAGACTGTTTGTCCCCTGCTCTGGGAACTGCCTTGCACACCCCTCCAGAAGTCCCTCGCCCCCACCCCATCCCCCGTAGAGAGAGGACCTGTCTTTCAGATGAGATGATCACGTGCAGCCCCTGGTTTGCAGGTTGACTATGAGCAGATGGAAGTGTGTCTTCAGCACAGGGTCCTCTCGTTTGTTGTCCTTGTCTCTTCTGGAATCTTCCAGTGGCTTCCTCACCTCCCTGTCCTCTCATCCAGCTGCCCTTCTGCCTGGGTGGCCCTATCTGTAACACGGGCTGAGGACAGAGTGAGGGCTTGGGCGCTCAGTGAATACCAGGGACAGGAGCACCTGAAAAGGTGGCCAGGGGTAGAAAGCTGGAGACCCCATGGTGGCAGGTTTTCTGTGACTCCCACCTACTGCGCTTAGGGCTTTTGGAGCCCATGGAGGATAGGGCTTCTCACTTCCATCGCTCCCAGCCACATGGCAAAACAGCTACAGGGCTAGCTGATAGTCCCTGTCACAGCGAAGGGAACAATTGAGGTAAAAAACGCTCTTTTTCCTTCTGTTCTTGAGAAATGCATACCTTCTTATGTGTGTCCCCTGCTTGGAAAAAAGTGTGTCAAGGAACATGTTTCCACACTGTGTTTTCCTTTGTGGGAAAGTATCTTAGGTGGCTTCTGCCTCTTCTGTCTCCAATTCATTCTCCACATGAATGGGAGAATTACATCCAAAACCCAGAGGCCAGTGTCCTTTTCTGCTCAGACCCCTCCCAGCACTGGCCTTTGAAGGTCAGGGCCTGCATTCCTCAGCGATGCTGTCAGTGCTGTCCCGGATGCTGTGCCCATCCCTGCACTTTCCCTCCTTCCCCTGGACTCAGAGTTGTCTTCTTGCTAATCTGTCTGATTTGTACATGTGATCAGGTTAGCCCCTGCCCCGGCACATCTCTCTCCTCCCTGCCTGGTGAAGCAGCGTTCTTTCTTTAAGATTCGATAAAGGTAATTGCCTTTTCTGCAAAACCTTCACCGCACCTCCTAACTCAAACCTATTACTTGGGTTAGCAGTTCTGGTGTTTTCCTTTGGGCCCCTGTAGCACTGCCTGCGTTTCCAGGGCCACTCAAGTAACAGTGCAGTATGCAGTGTAGCTAATTGTATTTCATTTATTTATTTATTTATTTATTTATTTATTATTTTTATATTTTTCTGAAGTGAGAAGTGGAGAGGCAGAGAGACAGACTCCCACAGGCACCCAACTGAGATCCTCCTGGCAAGCCCCCTAGGGGGTGATGCTCTGCCCATCTGGGGCATTGCTCCATTGTAACTAGAGCCATTCTAGTGCCTGGGCCAACTTTGCTCCAATGGAGCCTCGGTTGCGGGAGGCGAAGAGAGAGATAGAAAGGAAGGAGAGGGAGTGGGGTGGGGAAGCAGATAGGTGCCTCTCCTGCATGTCCTGGCCAGGAATCGAACCCAGAACTTCCACACGCCAGGCTGATGCTCTACCACTGAGCCAACTGGTCAGGGCTGCTAATTGTATTTCTATATTCCCTAATGTTGCCTAACATGTAACCATGGCCCTGTACACTATAGGTGCTCAATAAATGCTTGTTGGATCGAAAGGAACAAAATATTGTGCTTTTCTTCTTATGTTTCATTACACATATAGGTGTGGCCCTCGTTTTGTGGTCAATGTATACTTAGGGCTCTCCTGGAAGGAAGAGTCGCTATCTAACAGTGCCACGCTGGATTTGATGGTGACATGTCATCCCTGGTGTTTCCAGGCCCAGGGGGATATGGCTGAGCCTCAGACAAAGGAAGTGTGGTCATAAGAGCACTTGAACAGGACTGAGGAGACCTAGGTTCTCATTCTGTTTGCCGCTAGTGAGGTGTTGGTCCTTGCTCTCATCTATAAGATGAAAAGCTTGGCTTAGCTGTCTGGGATGTCTCTTTCCACTCAGCATCTCAGGGACTTATGGTCTGGCTTCTTCAGGTTCACTTAAAAGTTTTGTTTGTCTGACCTGTGATGTTCTGTGGGCACATTTCCCTCCTACACATAGAGCTGAGGGGCAGCTCTGTGGGCAGCCAGGTTGCTTTTTATGTGGTCTGTACCTGATGCATGCAAAAGGAAGAATGAGGGTGACATCCATGCTGTTCTGTGGCCAGGGACTGCATTGTCCATTGACCTTTGGGTCACATGCATAGTGACCCAAATATCGTATTTCATTGTGATCAGTCTCAAAAAAGGAAAGGAAGAAATGGGTAATTATTCTCTATGAAACTAAGAATTGTAGCTCAAAGAATTTTCACCTGTATGCAATTGTGTCATGCTCAATAAACTCAAGTGGAGCTTTTGTTTCTAAATATTGGGGAAACCTTGACACATCTGATCTCATGTGAAAGAAGGTAAATAGGAGATCTGGACAAATAGCAGTTCACTTGTATGAAGTAAATGTAAATGTAGAAAAAATTAATTAAAAATGTGATTGGACATTTGGGGTTGTTTTTTGTCTTTATTTATGTAGTTCTTTTGCTTCTAGGTTTACCTTGGGAATAGATTTAAAAGGTCATAGGTGAATCGGGATATTGTGTCAGAAAAATATACATAGAGTTTCATTTTCCTATTAGAATGTGGAAGTAGGGAAAGCTATATCGCTACTGTGGGCCATGATGTGTGATTTAAGGAAAATCTGAATATTTCTAGCTCTGGGGAGGAGTTGGATTATTGTATCTTATGTTAATCATCCATTCACTCATTTTGTTCATTTATTTACAAACATACCTACTGTCTTTTAAGTGCATAATGATGCAACAAGTATCTCAAAATTTGGTAGAAGAAATACACTAATTATTAGTTCAGTGCAATGTGAAAGACATTCTAGTAGAGGAATGCAGAAGTGTCTTAGGTGCCCAGAAGAGTATTTGAGTAAAACTGCTTGGGGAACTTGGGTGGTAACACTTAAACTGCATCTTGAGGGGTGAATAGGAGTCTCAGAAAAGGAGTGTTAGACAGTTTAGGCCCGGCCTAAACTTTAGGGCACAGAAGCCTTAAAATTTAAAGATTAGGATATCTTACCTTGGTGAATTTAGGGAGGTTGTTAGATTTCTCTCTCTCTCTCTCTCTCTCTCTCTCTCTCTCTCTCTCTCACACACACACACACACACACTCACACACACACACACATACTCATTCAAACAGGTGCACAGTTGGCCAGAGGATTAAAATATTAGAGTATGTTTACATTTTTTTTTAAAATTTAGAAATTAAATTTAATGGGATAACATTGATCTACAAGAGTGCATAGGGTTTCAGTGAATATCTCTATAGCCTTTAAGCAGCTGACTGTGCTGCATACCCATCACCCAACATCAAATTCTTTTCATCACTGTGCATTTGTTCCTCTTTACTTCCTTCCTCCCTCCCCCACAACTCCCTCCCCTTGGTAACCACTTCACTTTTACTATGTCCACGAGTCTCAGTTTTATATCCCACCTATGTGTGAAATCACATAGTTCTTAGCTTTTGCTGATTTACTTATTTTACTCAGTATAATGTTCTTAAGGTCCATCCACATTGTCATAAGTGACAATATGTCATCATTTCTTATGGCTGAGTAGTATTCCATTGTCTGTATGTACTACATCTTCTTTATGCAGTCCTCTATTGAGAGGGGTACTTTGGTTGTTTCCATGTCTTGTAAATTTGCCACTTTTATTCTTATCAAAGGGACTATAAGTAAGGCTCAAATAGTTACTGTTAGGGACTTAATCTAAATTAGCTGAGTGTTATCAAGACACTTCAAGAATAATTGACTCATAAATATCTCATTAAAAAAAACACCAAGAAAAAATCAATTTCCTTCAAAAAACTTGCATTTAGTGCAAAATGTTTGACCTTTTTACTAAGAAAGGGCAGCACATTTACTAACACTATAATGCTGTTAGAAAGTATGACATAAAAGGACAATGCAGATTCCTGGTCTGTGTCCCTTTTGTTGCACTATATTCTGTCCAGAAACCTGAATTCCTCAGTCTTTCCCACTGGATTTTTTTTCTTTCTTTCTTTTTTTTTTTTCTGGAGTCAGAGTCTCTGTCTCTATAATCTTTCCATTTCTTGGCGGCCCAGCAGTGCACAGATGGGCGGTTGGCACATGGTTTGTTGACCCAGAGACTCAGCCTGTCATGGCCTCCACGTGTGCAGGGTCCTGCTGTATTCGAGTTTCATGTGTTCATATGTGACCTAGTATGTGGTTGTCCACTTAACAGAGCTCGGTGTTTCTATAGAAGTGATCTCATTTAACTAGTAAAATGGAAAGAGAGAGGTTGAGTGACTTGCTCAAAGCCTAGAACTCGTAGGTGGTAGAATAGGGACTCTAATTCTTCAAGGAACCTGACCACTATTTCAACAGAGATGCTTGTCAAATAGATGCTTGCTAGTGGGCTGTTGGTGACATTTCCAGAGATGTAGTTGGTCCCTGTTTATGGAAATTCATGTTACCAGTAACCAAAGTTTAGTGGGTTTTGACTGCATTTGCAAAATGTGTAGTCTTAGAAAAAAATTTATTAGTTGAGGTGGTTGTTTTTACTGGCTAGAGGTACATGAGCCCACCAGCTCCTTGAGCAGTGTTTCTGCAATGTTGGGGGGAAGGGAACCCTGGGTGATATCCACCCCTTTAAGAGGAAAAATATCTCAGATCCTTAGAACCCCAAATTGACTGAAATGATTTTATTACATTGTTTGAATATGGCAAACACAAACTCCTTCTACCTCTTTGGCAATGGCAATTCAAAACCTATATTGAAATCTGCACTAACCTATTAGACCAATAAAAGCCAAATTGGCATGATTGGTTTGGTGAGGAGGTTGCTGTTATCTATGGGGAATAAGGTGCTACCACATGGTTGGGTGCCTGTCATGCTGGGGCCCAGCATACCTGGCCCCGGGCACCTCAGGAAAACATTTTGTTAGAGGGACTTCCTGTTTGAGTGACTAGGGGGCCAGATGATATCTTCTGGTCTTCACTGATGTTCCCTGTATATTGTTTCCTTTTCCTGTCATCCCTGAAATCAAGTTTAAGTCCAGTTGACCTCGTGGATGGCCGTATCTGGTGATGGGAGGTCATCTGGGGGGGTGTCTAGGATAGCCTTAAAGCTATCCATTAATTTGTTCATGAAATGAGAAGGCCTAGTGAAAATGCTCTTGTAGAAACCTTGTAGCCCCCAGATTAGGTCTTTTGTCTTCCTGGGATCTGCAGAGGCTGATTTTGGACACCATGTGGTGGGTAGGAAGCCCTAGTGAGGAGGGCTTATGGTGTCCTGCAGGCAGTATAGCCACGGAGCCCTTTGGGAAGTGTAGCTTCTGTTAGGTGCTCTGCAGTGGCAACTGTCTATGACCTTGGAACCAGCGGAATTGAGGCCCCGGGTGCAGAAGTAAACATTAGACCCCTTAGAAAAAGAGAGAGACAGGGAAAATAAAAATACATGTTAACTATATTTTTAAATTAAAAAAAATGTTATGTACTATTAATGTTTTTTTGTATTATTAATGTTAAAATTGCACATATGAAACCAAACTTGGTGTCATTAGAAAAAAGCGTGAAGTTGAGGTTTTGTGGGACCCTTCAGAAGTCAGGGCCCAGGACGTGTGCACCTGCTGTTAAATCTGCCTCTGAGCAGAATAAGCTCTGTGTTGGTGGTACAGGACCCAGGGCACATGGCATGCACTCCAGACTTAGCGGTATGTCAGGTGTCATAGTGGGTGTCCCTTCAGATGACTTTGACAGTAGTAGATGTCCGGGCACGTTCTGTGCACAGAGTCTCTGCAGAATGGAATTCATATACAGGAAATGGAGAGGGCCGTTTGTTTGCTGGACAGCAGGCGTGCTCAGAGGACACTGATTTTAAGCACAAATGTTGGGTAACAGCACTGTTCTATAACATTGCCGACTACCAAAGGATTAAGTAATCTCTGATGATGAAGAGGGCAACACCTTAGAAGAGCGTCTTCTACCATATAATTTGATTTTGTTCATACAGTGTCCTTGTTTTAGAGATGAGGAAAGTGACTGTGTAGTGCCTAGTGAATTAACTGAGGCCACACAGATAGTAAATGACAAATTACGATTTGAACGTGGCTGAATTAGTAAACCATGTCCAATATATACATATAAGAGTGGACATACATTTTTTTGAATAAAAAATTATTATTATTTTTTGCCAAATTAACCACGTATTAGAGCAGGATTTTAGTACTTCCTTCACAGAAATGATTTGGGACAATTTTTGTCTTTCTAGTGGCCTGGTTTTTGTTTGGTGGTTTGTTTACTCGTCTTTAGCATCAATACCGCTGGCCATTATTTAGTGGACATCATCTTTTAGATAATGTACTTGATTTTCACTAACTTTATGTTGTTTAGTGGGGTAGCTACATGTACTGACTGAGGCATGTTTAACATGTCCAGGTCAATAATGGCCAAAGTCATAGGACACAGGTCTGATGAGCTTACAGGCTCAGCAAAAGGAAATAGTTTTAATAACTAACGGCTCTGTGGGTGCCCTTCATGCCCTTTGGTGGCAGGAGGATTCTCTCGGCAGCAGGTAACATGCTCAGGGGTGTCTTTCTTCAGTATCTGGAGTCCTGCAGCAGAAATACCCTCTAGGTGGGCACAACGTGTACATGTGACCCCTGTTCTTCCCCCTTCATGCTTGTGCTGTTGTCACCTTTCAGGTTCTGCACTGCTGCCTGCTCAGAAGGCTGCTGCCTGGGGAAGGCGTGGGAGTGGTTTGGGGAAGCCCTAAGTCAGGCACTTAGGAAAGCTCTTTCTTGCAGTGGAAACTTGGTGGGCACCACGTTCTTCTCTGTCCCTAATAGAAAAACTACCTTCCTGAAAGGTAGTTCTGCAAAGGGAGGGCCATGCTCACTCTCATTTCCCGTGGAACTTAACGTCCCAGTTCTTAAATCTTGTCTTGCATGCCAATGGCACTGAGTAAATATTTTTTGTTTTTGCACAAAAGAGTGACAGACAGACAGGGACAGACAGGAAAGGAGAGAGGTGAGAAGCATCAACTCATAGTTGTGACACCTCAGTTGTTCATTGATTGCTTTGACTGGGGGGCTCCAGCCAAACCAGTGACCCCTTGCTCAAACCAGTGACCTTTGGGTTCAAGCCAGCGACCTTGGGGTCATGTCTTTGATCCTACACTTAAGCCAGCGACCCCGCACTCAAGCTGGTGAGCCTGTGCTCAAGCTCCAACCGCCTTCACTCAAGCTGACGACCCCAGGTTTCAAACCTGGTACTCAACGTGCCAGGTTGATGCTCTATCCACTGTGCCACTGCCTGATCAGGCAGCACTTTGTAAATATTGACTGTGTGACTGCGTTGTCAGTGGGATCCCAGATTACCTATTTCTCGTTTTCTGTAAAAAGAAGAGCAAGCAGATGTCGCTCACAGTAGCTAGTTTATGAATAGGTACCTGAGGCTAGAGGAGGGGACACAGAGACCAGTGTAGTTCCTGATCATTTTGCACGTAAGGCTCCCTTTTTGATAGAGTTTCAGGGAGTCCCACACAATAGTAATTGAACTAGTGTCTTTTGGTTAAAAAATACCTTATGACAAAAACTCCTGTGAATCCATGTGACATTTTAAGTGACTTAGTTACAGAGCCGATCATGTATACATTTGAAAAGAACAGTCTGTTAGGTGACATTTCCTTTATAAAGTTTACTAGCTGTGCAGACCCCTGGTTTCCTGTTTTGAGCCTCGCTGCACGCTCGACATCCAGTGACCTTGTGAGTTGCTGGACATAGTCCCACCCATAGAAAACAATGTGTGAAGCAGCCGGCCCCAGCTCCCTGCCCCTTGGTGCTCTCTGCTTCTGCTTCCTCTGATTATCTGCACTGCTGAGCTCCTGGGACCACCTCTCCTCACCTACCTCCACCTCACCACTTAAGTCACCCTTTTCTCAGAATAGACTGTTGGTCACATAGAGCCTACACGCTCCTCAGCTCAGCCGATTTTGTGGACTTTTCTTTTTTTATTGATTAATTTAAACAGGAAGGGAGGGAGGGAGAGAGAGAGAAAGAGAGAAAGAAACACTGATTTGTTGATTCTTGTATGGGTCCTGACCAGGGATTGAAACTGCAACTGAGCTCTCCAGCCAGGGCCCGTGGCCCTCGAATTGCAGAGCTCCCCAGTCCCTCCCATTAATGCTGTTGCGAACCTGATCCAGGAGGGGATGTGATCTCCAGTCACTCTGTCACCCACGCATGCTTGCTCACACCCAAGTACTTGCTCACTCGCTTGCATACTTAGTCTTCATTTGCACACTCACCCCTTCATTCACTTGCATACTCAGTCACTCTGAAACTTGCTAACTCATTTGTACACTCTTACACTCACTGGCACACTCACTTTCACTCTCCAGTCAGCCACACACACACTCTTCATTCACTCACCCTTCCATTCACTCACTTGCACACTCTTTGACTCACTTGCACACTCACTTTTACACTCATGGACACATTCACTGTCTTTCACTTGAACACTCCTTTAGTCACTCACCAGTACACTCACTCCTTTATTCACTCACTAGCACACCAATGCTTGCTTGCTTTCGCCAAGTCCACAAACATGACTGATGTTGTCTCTTACTAACATGTGCCAGGTAGTAGGTGCTAGACACACAGTTGATCCCCATTAGTTGCTGATTGTGTATTGCCATTTCATCTACTAACCCTAAAATGTTTCCTGTGGTACTTTTTTGGTCATTTGCAAACATGCACAGAGAAGCCAAAAATGACCTCTAGGAAGGTGACCTCTACCTTCTTGTTCCAGCTCTCTGATAAGCAAGCGTCCTTTTTAGGATCAAGTCAATGCCACGTTTTTGTGTTTCTGTTGGTGACTTTGTGGCTTGAACACCCCTGCCCCCCCCCCAGTGTTGTGCTGAGTGCTGTCTGTTCCTGAGTACAAGGAGGCTGTCATGTGTCTCATGGAGCAAACACATTTATCCTTTCAGGCACAAGTTGCAGTACTGTCGCCTGTGCATTTATTATCATTGAAACAACATTAACCTAAACAGAAACACACACAAAACAGGGCTATGTATTGATTATCTGGCAAGATGTTGTGGTGAGAGACTGACAGGAAGCTAGGGCTGTGTTTCCCTCAGGAGCAGTGGTTTGGTATTTGCTAGTTCCATGTTTGTGGGGTCTCTGGAACAGAACCATCATGATAATGGGAATTGACTAGACTTAAAAAATGCAAATGATGCCTCCTTATGTGATTCAAGATGAACTGGTAACTTTGTTGGGGAGTCAGCTATGCAAACCAAGAGTTATCATTCAGTACGATAAATTTACCATAGAATTTATACAAAAAGGGGTTTGGAGGGCTTTAAGGAGGGAGCTCAGTTCTAGGGGTGGAAAAGAATGTCAGGGTCTTTCACAGTGGGAACACAGGCAGGTGTTCTCAGGAAAGAATGCAACTTTGCTACAGGGTTTGGAAATGGGCTGCTAGATGTTTCCCGAATTTGTCATCTTTACTTCCACTGCCTGTCACAGTCCTGCCTTTGCTGCTGTCTCTCCCAGCTGCTGCTGGAGGCTACACTGCTGACTTTGGGAGGCTCCTCCCTTCTCATTTGCCATTAGGAATGGTGCTGCTAAGTTGCTGTGTCCTGGCCTGGGAGGTGCCCTTGAGCGCCTTTAGGGCCAAGTGGGAGTAACTGATCTGGAGACAATTTCCGCAATGGCCTGGCCTCCTCATCCTCACCTCCCACGATGAGCAGCTGTTGACCTGGTGGCCTCAGCCACATCTCAACAGGTACTGAGAACACCGTTGGTAGGCGTTCCTGAACTGTCTGTTTCAGAGGGCTTCCCCAATGTCAGAAAGGTGACAGCGCTAGGTGGGAAACAGGCATAGAGCTATCTTCCTTAGTGCTCTCTATATGTGCTTCAAATCCTGACCTAAGTTGATCCTCTCCTTTCTTACTTTCTCTTTCTTTCTTTCTTTTTTTCTTTTTTTCTTTCTTTCTTTCCTTCCTTCCTTCCTTCCTTCCTTCCTTCCTTCCTTCCTTCCTTCCTTCCTTCCTTCCTCATCCTCATCCTCCTCCTCCTCCTCCTCCTCCTCCTCCTCCTCCTCCTTCTTCTTCCTTTTTGCTGTTGTAATTCTTCATTGAATCTCCAATGTGATTTGCCTTTCCCTTATGATGAGGTACTCAGAGCTCACTGCCGTATTCCAAGAACAGACTTGCCAGAATCATGCCGAAGACACCTCTGTCCCTGTGAGGCATCTTGTGTTTGCCTTGCTGGAGTAGAATAATCTTTGCCTATTTAGCTGCCACATCGCACTGTGCACTCTCACATAATTGCTGTTTCCTCTCCACTCCAGGTTTTTTTGTATTCTCCTGGTCCTCCTCTCCCCTCCTTTTCCTCCCGTCCCTTCCTTCCCTTCCTCTACACCAGGGGTAGTCAACCTTTTTATACCCACTGCCCACTTTTGTATCTCTGTTAGTAGTAAAATTTTCTAACTGCCCACCAATTCCACAGTAATGGTGATTTATAAAGTAGGGAAGTAACTTTACTTTATAAAATTTATAAAGCAGAGTTACGGCAAGTTAAAGCATATAATAATAATTACTTACCAAGTACTTTATGTTGGATTTTTGCTAAGTTTGGCAGAATAAATCTTTATAAAACAACTTACTGTAGTTAAACCTATCTTTTTATTTATACTTTGGTTGCTCCGCTACTGCCCACCATGAAAGCTGGAACGCCCACTAGTGGGCGAGAGGGACCAGGCTGACCAGCACTGCTCTACATTCTTCTCACCCTCCCTCCATTTTCCATACGAGCTGTTGTGTTTCAGGCACTGTTGTTTTCTCTTGGCTTGTATGGTTTCTCTCTCTATCTTCCAAGTTGATTTTCAGTTTGCTCTGTTTTGATGGAGTAGTCAAGCCCATACTTGCATTTTAACCTGGTTGAACTTGACGTTGAAGCGTCGAGTGGTGGCAACACAAGGCTCACAATCCTAGCTCTGTCGCCCACTAGCTGTGCACTCTTGGGCAGTCTGCTCAAACCTGCTGAGTCTTAACTAGGTAACTGGGCTGATGAAGGCACCTTGTGGTGTTGCCATATACACAGAGAGATGGTATCTGTAAAGCGGCTTAGCAGGCAGGGTATTCAGCTCACCATGGCTGCTCAGTACTGGCTTTTGCCTTTGTATTCCTCCTGGGTGACTGTGGCAAAAATGGGAAAGCTGTCCCGTGCAACCTCTGGGACTCCTTACTGGGCAGGAGAGGCACGGGAATGATGTTTCATGCCAGTTTGAATTCTGAGATAAACATTTATGACATTCTATAAAAACAAACAAAAATTTTTCTTCCAGTCAAAAAATGGCAACCCTTGAATTATAAAGTGTTAACCATAAAGTTTTATTTATCAATATTAATTTTATTTATTTATTTTAAATTATATTGGGTGACATTGGTTAATACCGTTATTTAAGTTTCAGATGTACAATTCTATAACACATCTTCTGTATATTGCATTGTGTGACATCACCCAAAGCCTCATCTCTTTCCATCACCATATATTTGACCACTTTACCCTTTACTACCTCTCCCTTCTCTCTGTTGTCTGTGTCTGTGAGTTTGGTTGTTCATTTGATGCTTTCTATTTAATGTCCTACAAAAGAGTGAAATCATATGGTTCTTGTCTTTTTTGTAGTCTGACATTCACTCAGCATGATATTTTCAAGATCCACCCATATTATTGCAAATGGCAGTATTCCATCATTTTTATGGCTGAGTAGTATTTCTTTGTGTGTGTATATATATGCACCACATCTTCTTTATTCAGTCATCTATTTATGGACACTTAGATTATTTTCCAAGTTAAAGAAATGTCTTCTTTTGGGATTTAATTTATTTAGTGATTGTTATTATTATTATTATTTATTTATTTTTTAAAAAATTTTTCTGAGGTTGGAAACAGGGAGGCAGTCAGACAGACTCCCGCATGCGCCCGACTGGGATCCACCCGGCATGCCCACCAGGGGGCGATGCTCTGCCCATCTGGGGGCGTCGCTCTGCCTCAACCAGAGCCATTCTAGCGCCTGAGGCAGAGGCCACAGAGCCATCCTCAGCGGCCGGGCAAACTTTGCTCCAATGGAGCCTAGGCTGCGGGAGGGGAAGAGAGAGACAGAGAGGAAGGAGAGGGGGAGGGGTGGAGAAGCAGATGGGTGCTTCTCCTATGTGCCCTGGCTGGGAATTGAACCCGGGACTCCCGCACGCCAGGCCGACGCTCTACCACTGAGCCAACCGGCCAGGGCCATTGTTATTATTATTAATGTTCACATGTCATTGAACTCGCTAGGCTGTCCCCAGCACCTGAAATATCTGCCATCAGCATAGGCTCTTCAGGGTTAAGGCTGTTTAAGAAAAGGGCGCATGTCATCATGTGAGCTTTGTGTCTCAGAGGAGGGAGTTATTAGACAGTGGTATCAGCCCTGATTGGTATGGGAAGTGGGCTGTTATGCTCCAGCAGAGAGAGGGGCCCTGAGAGAATTAGACATAGTCACTGAGATATTGTACAGAGGAAAGAGTGGCAGCCCTTGTCATTTTCTAGGAGACCAGGGTCATTTATGACCCTCCAGGTCACACATTGGGGGTCAGGCGGAAGAATTTGGGTCCAGACTGATTTGAGCTGATAGAAATACAGTTGGTGCTAGGAGTTGGAGACCTGCAGAGTAGGGAGGATGTTAGATACCAACTCTATCTGCCTGCAATTTTATTTGGCTTTCTCCATGGGTGGTGGGCAGAAGGGGGTGCAGAGTGGCCGTCAACACTGGCTGAGGGTATTTGAGAATTTCACGAGTTCCGGTGTGATTTCTTGTTGGTGGTGCATTTTATGTGCCTTGTGCCAGTGTCCAGCTCTCCCCTCAGGTTTGAGAGCTCTCTGATATTGCCAACCTTTTGTTTTCTTAAAGATTTGGTGTTTCTTTCAAGTAAGTTCTTGTAAGGGTAGCTCATGAGGTAGGGTTTGTTGTCAGGCACACATTTGTTAATGGGCTGTGTTGACAGCAGCCAACTAGGAAAAGGACAATGGCAGGTCCCAAATGCGAAGAGGTGGTAGGCAAGACACCTTTCAGGAGTGGATGGCCCTAATGATCTCCCAGGGAGGAGAGAGAAGGGGAGCCTTGTGCCAAAGCAGCATCTTCTTCTCTGTCCTTCTTTCTTCCTGAAGGAGCAACCTCATTCCCTTGGCTCCATTTCCCATAGGCTGCTCCAGCCCCCTGCTGTGCATAACTGACACAACACATTTTGTTTGATTCCAACACTACTGAAGTTTCTTTATCCATTTCCTGTGCAGAGTGCCCTTCTAGAGTGGTTATGGGTAGCTCTGCTCTCCATATTTTGACATTCTAAAACCGAATCATTAGAACCTTATACTGAAAGAGACCTTAGACATTTCTTGGTTTAAGTCTTTATTTTCCAGAGAAGGGGGTTGAAGTCTAGGATTGTTAATCAGCCCACCCCCAGTGACCAGGCTGTGTGTGTGTGTTTGTGGAAGGTTGATACTCCTTTACTAAGAAGATGGTGAGAATTACTGAGGTCTTCGAAAAAAATTGTCTTTGGGTTAATATTGTTATTTTATTTATTTATTTATTTATTTAAGCACAAGGGAGAGAGAGAGAGAGAGAGAGAGAGAGAGAGAGAGAGAGACAAACAGGAAGAGAAAGAGATGAGAAGCATTAACTTGTAGTTGCAGCACCTTAGGATCCACTGAGCAATCCCATCTGGGGATGATGCTTGAGTTCTGAGCTATTTTTAGTGTTTGAGTTTGATGAGCTCCAATGGAGCTATCCTCGGCACCCGGAGCCACACTTGAACCAATCCAGCCACTGGCTGTGGGAGGCAAAGAGGGAGAGAAGGGGGAGAGGGAGGAGAAGAGAAGCAGATGATTGCTTCGCCTATGTGCCCTGACTGGAGATTGAACCCAGGATGTCCAAACGTCGGGCCAATGCTCTATCTGCTGAGCTACTGGCCAGGGCAACATATGATTTCCTTTTAATAGGGTGCTCTAAGATCCTAAAAGAAACTCTGTAAAGTTTTTCTGTCATGTGCTTTGTGGAAGAATTACATTTGCATTGTCTATACATTTACATGTGTGAAAACATTTCTTAAGGTGAGTATCACACTTCTCTGATTTGAATTCTGTTCTATGCTCAGCATGGTTTTCTTCCCCCCTTTGGCAGGTTTTTCACTGCCTGTGAAAACATGTAGGAAGTCTATAAGCTAATACAATTTGCTGAACAAATGTCTGTGTCTGTAGGCAGCTTCTTAGGAAGGCCCCTAGTTGTCTAGCCTGTCCTGTGGCAGTGTACAGGTCTGTCCTTGATGTCAATGACGGTGCCACAGGGCCGGTGAGTGCACAGCGCCACAGATGTTTGCGGGGGCTGTCGCATTCAGAGCGTGCCTCAACTTTGGGTCTCCAGATACCTAAGCCAGCAGCTTCTGGAGGGGAAGGTATTTTCTGATTTTTTAATATTGTTGTTTTGTTTTTGTTAGGTTTGGTTTGGTAGGAGAGAAGTTGATATGATAGGAACTCTTAACTTTCTATATATTTTGAGGAGACAAATGAAGATGTTTCTACCTCATTGCTTCTTGTTATTTACATTGACACAGTTGATTCAGTTGTTCCCACAACTCTGGTGGCAGTCCTGATGGCCAGGATCATGGCTCTGACAGCAGGCCCATCTGGAATATTGGGGATTTTATAGAGGTTTTGAAAAGTGGGGCTTATGGTGAGTTATGTTGAAGGCACAGGGGTTCTGATCAGAACCAGAGTTGCTACTTCTTTTTTTTTAAATTTTATTTAGAAAATTAAATTTAGCGGGGTGACATTGAACAATAAGTTGTCGGGTTACAACAGTCTCGATATATGATATTTCGAGTTTATGATGCTTACTCCCATAAAAACTTAAAAAAACTGAGATGTAAGTGTTTCAGCTTATGCCATTAGCATTGTACTTATGGTCTATTTGGGAGAACTAGTTTGTATGTGGTGGAAGAACATGCAGTAGTGCAAAATATGAGTAAAGGAGCTGGCGGTCCCTGTACGCTCACCTTCGCCATTTTGGACTGTTAACAGCGCAAGTGTTCCGTTTGTATTAGGCTAGGTTTCGACTTATAGCAAAATTTGAGTTATGTCGCTGTCATAGGAATGGAACTGTGTTGTAACCCAAGGACCCCTTGTACATAGGTTTCAGGTAAATATTTCTACAGCCTTTGAACTGTTGATTATGTTGCATACTTATCATCCAAAGTCAAATCATTTTCCATTGCTGTATATTTGTCCCTCTTTTTTTTTTTAATAAATTTTTATTAATGTTAATGGGATGACATTAATAATTCAGGGTACAGCCTGACCTGTGGTGGCGCAGTGGATAAAGCATCGACCTGGAATGCTGAGGTCGCCGGTTTGAAACCCTGGGCTTGCCTGGTCAAGGCACATATGGGAGTTGATGCTTCCAGCTCCTCCCCCCATCTCTCTCTCTCTCTTTCTCTCTCTCCCCCTCTCTCTCTCCTCTCTAAAATGAATAAATAAATAAAAATTAAAAAAAAATAATTCAGGGTACATATTTTTTTTTTTTTTTTTTTTTTTTTTTTTATAATTTTATTTTTTTAATGGGGTGACATCAATAAATCAGGATACATATATTCAAAGATAACAAGTCCAGGTTATCTTGTCGTTCAATTATGTTGCATACCCACCACCAAAAGTCAGATTATCCTCTGTCACCTTCTATCTTGTTTTCTTTGTGCCCCTCCCACCCCCTATCCCTCTCCCATTCCCCCCTCCCCCCCGTAACCACCACACTCTTATCAATGTCTCTTAGTTTCACTATTATGTCCCACCTACGTATGGAATAATACAGTTCCTGTTTTTTTCTGATTTACTTATTTCGCTTCGTATCATGTTATCAAGATCCCACCATTTTGCTGTAAATGTTCCGAAGTCATCATTTCTTATGGCTGAGTAGTATTCCATAGTGTATATGTGCCACATCTTCTTTATCCAGTCATCTATTGATGGGCTTTTTGGTTGTTTCCATGTCCTGGCCACTGTGAACAATGCTGCAATAAACATGGGGCTGCATGTGTCTTTACGTATCAATGTTTCTGAGTTTTGGGGATATATACCCAGTAGAGGGATTGCTGGGTCATAAGGTAGTTCTATTTTCAGTTTTTTGAGGAACCACCATACTTTCTTCCATAATGGTTGTACTACTTTACATTCCCACCAACAGTGTATGAGGGTTCCTTTTTCTCCACAGCCTCTCCAACATTTGCTATTACCTGACTTGCTAATAACAGCTAATCGAACAGGTGTGAGGTGGTATCTCATTGCCGTTTTGATTTGCATTTCTCTAATAGCTAAAGAAGATGAGCATCTTTTCATATATCTGTTGGCCATTTGTATTTCTTCCTGGGAGAAGTGTCTATTCATATCCTCTTCCCATTTTTTTATTGGATTGTTTGTTTGTTTGTTGTTGAGTTTTATGAGTTCTTTGTATATTTTGGATATTAGGCCCTTATCTGAGCTGTTGTTTGAAAATATCATTTCCCATTTAGTTGGCTTTCTGTTTATTTTGTTATCAGTTTCCCTTGCTGAGCAAAAACTTCTTAGTCTGATGTAGTCCCATTCATTAATTTTTGCCTTCACTTCTCTTGCCATTGGAGTCAAATTCATAAAATGCTCTTTAAAACCCAGGTCCATGAGTTGAGTACCTATGTCTTCTTCTATGTACTTAATTGTTTCAGGTCTTATGTTTAGATCTTTGATCCATTATTGAGTTAATTTTTGTACAGGGGGAGAGACTGTAGTCCAGTTTCATTCTTTTGCATGTGGCTTTCCAGTTTTCCCAGCACCATTTATTGAAGAGGCTTTCTTTTCTCCATTGTGTGTTGTTGGCCCCTTTATCAAAAATTATTTGACTATATATATGTGGTTTTATTTCTGGACTTTCTATTCTGTTCCATTGGTCTGAGTGTCTATTTTTCTGCCAATACCATGCTGTTTTGATTGTCGTGACCCTATAATAGAGTTTGAAGTCAGGTATTGTTATGCCCCCAGCTTCATTCTTTTTCTTTAGGATTGCTTTGGCTATTCGGGGTTTTTTATAGTTCCATATAAATCTGATGATTTTTTGCTCTATTTCTTTAAAAAATGTCATTGGAATTTTGATGGGAATTGCATTAAATTTGTATATTGCTTTGGGTAATATAGCCATCTTGATTATATTTATTCTTCCTAGCCAAGAACAAGGTATATTCTTCCATCTCATTATATCTTTTTCGATTTCCCTTAACAATGGTTTATAGTTTTCATTATATAAGTCCTTTACATTCTTTGTTATGTTTATTCCTAAGTATTTTATTTTTTTTGTTGCAATCGTGAAGGGGATTATTCTTTTGAGTTCCTTCTCAGTTGTTTCATTGTTGGCATATAGAAAGGCTATTGACTTCTGTATGTTAATTTTGTATCCTGCGACCTTACTGTATTGGCTTATTGTTTCTAGTAGTCTTTTTGTGGATTCTTTGGGGTTTTCGATGTATAGGATCATATCATCTGCAAAAAGTGATACCTTTACTTCTTCTTTTCCGATATGGATGCCTTTTATTTCTTTGTCTTGTCTGATTGCTCTGGCTAGAACCTCTAGTACCACATTAAATAAGAGTGGAGAGAGTGGACAACCCTGTCTTGTTCCTGATTTAAGGGGGAAAGCCTTCAGTTTAGTGCCATTTAATATGATGTTAGCTGATGGTTTATCATATATGGCCTTTATCATGTTGAGATATTTTCCTTCTATACCCATTTTGTTGAGAGTCTTAAACATAAAATTGTGTTGTATTTTATCGAAAGCCTTTTCTGCGTCTATTGATAAGATCATGTGGTTTTTGTTCTTTGTTTTGTTGATATGGTGTATTACATTAACCGTTTTACGTATGTTGAACCATCCTTGAGATTCTGGGATGAATCCCACTTGATCATGATGTATTATTTTTTTAATATGTTGTTGTATTCGATTTGCTAGTATTTTGTTTAGTATTTTAGCATCTGTATTCATTAGAGATATTGGTCTGTAGTTTTCTTTTTTTGTGCCATCCTTGCCTGGTTTTGGTATGAGGGTTATGTTGGCCTCATAAAATGTGTTTGGAAGTATTGCTTCTTCTTCAATTTTTTGGAAGACTTTGAGTAGAATAGGAACCAAGTCTTCTTTGAATGTTTGATAAAATTCGCTGGTATAGCCGTCAGGGCCTGGACTTTTATTTTTGGGGAGGTTTTTAATGGTTTTTTCTATTTCTTCTCTACTGATAGGTCTGTTTAGGCTTTCTGCTTCTTCTTGACTCAGTCTAGGAAGGTTGTATTGTTCTAGGAATTTATCCATTTCTTCTAGGTTGTTGAATTTAGTGGCATAAAGTTTTTCATAGTATTCTACAATAATTCTTTGTATAGCTACGGTGTCCGTGGTGATTTCTCCTCTTTCATTTTGGATTTTGTTTATATGAGTTCTTTCTCTTTTTTCCTTGGTAAGTCTTGCCAAGGGTTTGTCAATTTTGTTGATCTTTTCAAAGAACCAGCTCCTTGTTCTATTAATTTTTTCTATAGTTTTTCTGTTCTCTAATTCATTTATTTCTGCTCTGATTTTTATTATCTCCTTTCTTCGGCTGGTTTTGGGTTGTCTTTGTTCTTCTTTTTCTAGTTCCTTAAGGTGGGAAGTTAAGTGGTTCACTTGGGCTCTCTCTTGTTTGTTCATATATGCCTGAAGTGATATGAACTTCCCTCTTATCACTGCTTTTGCTGCATCCCATAGATTCTGATATGTCGTATTGTCATTTTCATTAGTCTGTATATATCTTTTGATCTCTGCACTTATTTCTTCTTTGACCCATTCATTTTTTAAAAGTATGTTGTTTAGTTTCCACATTTTTGTGGGATTTTTTTCCTCTTTTTTGCAGTTGAATTCTAGTTTCAAGGCTTTATGATCAGAAAATATGCTTGGTACAACTTCAATTTTTCTGAATTTGCTGATATTGTTTTTGTGGCCCAACATATGGTCAATTCTTGAGAATGATCCATGTACACTGGAGAAAAATGTATACTCAGTCACTTTGGGATGAAATGTCCTGTAGATGTCTATCATATCCAGGTGCTCTAGTGTTTTGTTTAAGGCCACTATGTCTTTGTTGATTCTCTGTTTGGATGACCGATCTAGAACCGTCAGCGGTGTATTGAGGTCTCCAAGTATGATTGTATTTTTGTCAGTTTTTGTTTTAAGATCAATAAGTAGCTGTCTTATATATTTTGGTGCTCCTTGGTTTGGTGCATATATATTAAGAATTGTTATGTCTTCTTGATTCAGTGTCCCCTTAGCCATTATGAAATGGCCATTTTTGTCTCTAAGTACTTTTCCTGTCTTGTAGTCAGCATTATCCGATATGAGTATTGCTACACCTGCTTTTTTTTGGATGTTATTTGCTTCGAGTATTGTTTTCCAGCCTTTCACTTTGAATTTGTTTTTATCCTTGTTACTTAGATGAGTTTCCTGTAGGCAGCATACAGTTGGATTTTCTTTTTTAATCCATTCTGCTACTCTGTGCCTTTTTATTGGTGAGTTTAATCCATTTACATTTAGTGTAATTATTGATACTTGTGAGTTCCCTATTGCCATTTTATATCTTGCTTTATGTTAGTTTTGTGTCTTGTTTGATCCTTCTCTTTCGTTTTTCTATCTTTTGTTTTTATTTGGTTGTATTCCATACATCTTTCCTCTGTTGCTATCTTTTTTATCTCATGTGCTTCTGTGGTGGTTTTTTCAATGGTGGTTACCTTTGAGTAATGAAAAGGGTCCCTACCCTGTTCATTGTAGCGAACTATTTTGTGAGTACTTTTGCACTCCATCGTCCTTTGCTACTGTTAATCTCTGTCTTCTCCCCCTCTTTCTTTTTGTTGTTGTCACAGTTTAAATTTGGTTTTATTGTGTTCTTCTTGGAGCTTTTACTTGTGGCTCTGTTTTTTTTTTGTTCTTTGTATCTGATTGGAGAACTCAGGGTACATATATTCAAAGAAAACATGTCTAGGTTATCTTGTCATTAAATTATGTTGCATACCCCTCACCCAGAGTCAGATTGTCCTCTTTCACCCTCTGTCTAGTTTTCTCTGTGCCCCTCCCCCTCCCCGTAACTCTCTCCCTCCCTCCCTCCTGCGTCCTCCTTCCCCCCCACCCCTGGTAACCACCACTCTCATGTCCATGTCTCTTAGTCTCGTTTTTATGTTCCACCAATGTATGGAATCATGTAGTTCTTGTTTTTTTTCAGATTTACTTATTTCACTCCGTATAATGTTATCAAGATCCCACCATTTTGCTGTAAATGATCTGATGTCATCATTTCTTATGGCTGAGTAGTATTCCATAGTGTATATGTGCCACATCTTCTTTATCCAGTCTTCTATTGGAGGGCTTTTTGGTTGTTTCCATGTCTTGGCCACTGTGAACAGTGCTGCAATGAACATGGGGCTACATGTGTCTTTATGTATCAATGATTCTGAGGTTTTGGGGTATATACCCAGTAGAGGGATTGCTGGGTCATAAGATAGTTCTATTTGCAGTTTTTTGAGGAACCACCATACTTTCCTCCATAATGGTTGTACTATTTTACATTCCCACCAACAGTGTATGAGGGTTCCTTTTTCTCCACAGCCTCTCCAACACTTGCTATTACCCGTCTTGTTGATAATAGCTAATCTAACAGGGGTGAGGTGGTATCTCATTGTAGTTTTGATTTGCATTTCTCTAATAACTAATGAAGCTGAGCATCTTTTCATATATCTGTTGGCCATTTGTATCTCTTCCTGGGAGAAGTGTCTGTTCATGTCCTCTTCCCATTTTTTTATTGGATTGTTTGTTTGTTTGTTGTTGAGTTTTATGAATTCTTTGTAAATTTTGGATATTAGGCCCTTATCTGAGCTGTTGTTTGAAAATATCATTTCCCATTTAGTTGGCTGTCTGTTTATTTTGCTATCAGTTTCTCTTGCTGAGCAAAAACTTTTTATTCTGATGTAGTCCCATTCATTTATCTTTGCCTTCACTTCTCTTGCCATTGGAGTCAAGTTCATAAAATGTTCTTTAAAACCCAGGTCCATGATTTTAGTACCTATGTCTTCTTCTATGTACTTTATTGTATCAGGTCTTATATTTAGGTCTTTGATCCATTTTGAATTAATTTTAGTACACGGGGACAGGCTGTAGTCGAGTTTCATTCTTTTGCATGTGGCTTTCCAGTTTTCCCAACACCATTTGTTGAAGAGGCTTTCTTTTCTCCATTGTGTGTTGTTGGCCCCTTTATCAAAGATTATTTGACCATATATATGTGGTTTTATTTCTGGGCTTTCTATTCTGTTCCATTGGTCTGAGTGTCTATTTTTCTGCCAATACCATGCTGTTTTGATTATCGTGGCCCTATAATATAGTTTAAAGTCAGGTATTGCAATGCCCCCAGCTTCATTCTTTTTCTTTAGGATTGTTTTGGCTATTCGGGGTTTTTTATAGTTCCATATAAATCTGATGATTTTTTGTTCCATTTCTTTAAAAAATCTCATAGGAATTTTGATGGGAATTGCATTAAATTTGTATATTGCTTTGGGTAATATGGCCATTTTGATTATATTTATTCTTCCTATCCAAGAACAAGGAATATTTTTCCATCTCATTGTATCTTTTTCAATTTCCCTTAACAATGCTTTGTAATTTTCATTATATAGGTCCTTTACCTTCTTTGTTATGTTTATTCCTAGGTATTTTATTTTTTTTGTTGCAATCGTGAAGGGGATTATTTTTTTGAGTTCGTTTTCTAATATTTCATTGTTGGCATATAGAAAGGCTATGGACTTTTGTATGTTAATTTTGTATCCTGCGACCTTACTGTATTGGTTTATAGTTTCTAATAATCTTTTTGTGGAGTCCTTCGGGTTTTCGATGTATAGGATCATATCATCAGCAAAAAGTGATACCTTTACTTCTTCTTTTCTGATATGGATGCCTTTTATTTCTTTGTCTTGTCTGATTGCTCTGGCCAGAACTTCTAGCACCACGTTAAATAAGAGTGGAGAGAGTGGACAACCCTGTCTTGTTCCTGATTTAAGGTAGAAAGTCCTCAGTTTTATGCCGTTTAATATGATGTTGGCTGATGGTTTATCATATATGGCCTTTATCATGTTGAGATATTTTCCTTCTATACCCATTTTGTTGAGAGTCTTAAACATAAAATTGTGTTGTATTTTATCAAAAGCCTTTTCTGCATCTATTGATAAGATCATGTGGTTTTTGTTCTTTGTTTTGTTGATATGGTGTATTACGTTAACCGTTTTGCGTATGTTGAACCATCCTTGAGATTCTGGGATGAATCCCACTTGATCATGATGTATTATTTTTTTAATATGTTGTTGTATTCGGTTTGCCAGTATTTTGTTTAGTATTTTAGCATCTGTATTCATTAGAGATATTGGTCTGTAGTTTTCTTTCTTTGTGCCATCCTTGCCAGGTTTTGGTATGAGGGTTATGTTGGCCTCATAAAATGTGTTTGGAAGTATTGCTTCTTCTTCAATTTTTTGGAAGACTTTGAGTAGAATAGGAACCAAGTCTTCTTTGAATGTTTGATAGAATTCACTAGTATAACCGTCTAGGCCTGGACTTTTATTTTTGGGGAGGTTTTTAATAGTTTTTTCTATTTCCTCCCTGCTGATTGGTCTGTTTAGGCTTTCTGCTTCTTCATGACTCAGTCTAGGAAGGTTGTATTGTTCTAGGAATTTATCCATTTCTTCTAGATTGTTGTATTTGGTGGCATATAATTTTTCATAGTATTCTACAATAATTCTTTGTATTTCTATGATGTCTGTGGTGATCTCTCCTCTTTCATTTTGTATTTTATTTATTTGAGTCCTGTGCCTTTTTTTCTTGGTGAGTCTTGCCAAGGGTTTGTGAATTTTGTTGATCTTTTCAAAGAACCAGCTCCTTGTTTTATTGATTTTTTCTATAGTTTTTCTGTTCTCTATTTCATTTATTTCTGCTCTGATTTTTATTATCTCCTTTCTTCGGCTGGTTTTGGGTTGTCTTTGTTCTTCTTTTTCTAGTTCCTTAAGGTGTGAAGTTAAGTGGTTTACTTCGGCTCTCTCTTGTTTGTTCATATAGGCCTGAAGTGATATGAACTTTCCTCTTATTACTGCTTTTGCTGCATCCCAGAGATTCTGATATGTCGTATTGTCATTTTCATTTGTCTGTATATATCTTTTGATCTCTGCGCTTATTTCTCCTTTGACCCATTCATTTTTTAGAAGTATGTTGTTTAGTTTCCACATTTTTGTGGGTTTTTCCCCCTCTTTTTTGCAGTTGAATTCTAGTTTCAAGGCTTTATGATCAGAAAATATGCTTGGTACAATTTCAATTTTTCTAAATTTGCTGATATTGTCTTTGTGGCCCAACATATGGTCAATTCTTGAGAATGTTCCATGTACACTAGAGAAAAATGTATACTCTGTTGCTTTGGGATGAAGTGTCCTGTAGATGTCTGTCATATCCAGGTGTTGTAGTATTTCGTTTAAGGCCACTATATCTTTATTGATTCTCTGTTTGGATGACCTTTGTCCCTCTTTATGCCCCTCCTCCCCTGCCCGCCTCCCCCACAACCTCCTTCCCCTGATAATCACCTCTCTTTTATCTATGTCTATCGTCTGTTTTATATCCCACCTATGTATGAAATCATACAGTTCTTAGCTTTTTCTTTTATTTTTTTCCATAAGTGAGTAACAGGGAGGCAGAGAGACAGACTCCTGCATGCACCCGACCGGAATCTACACGGCAAGCCCACTATGGGGTAATGCTCTGCCCATTTGGGGCCATTGCTCCATCACAGCTGGGGCCATTTTAGTACCTAAGGCGAAGCCATGGAGCCATCCTCAGCACCCAGGCCAACTTTGCTCTAATAGAGCCCTGGCTGTGGAAGGGGAAGAGAAAGCAGAAGAGAAGGAAGAGGGGGAAGGGGTAGAGAAGCAGATGGTCGATTCTCCTGTGTATTCTCCTGGGAATCGAACCTGGGACATCCATATCCTGGGCTGATGCTCTTATCACTGAACCAACCAGCAAGGGTCAGCTTTTTCTAATATACTTATTTCACTCAGTATAATGTTGTCACGGCCCATCCATGTTGTTGTAAGTGGCAATATGTTCTTTCTCTCTCTCTTTCTTTCTTTCTTTCTTTTCTTTCTTTTCTTTCTTTCTTTCTTTCTTTCTTTCTTTCTTTCTTTCCTTTCTCTCTCTCTCTCTCTCTTTCTCTCTCTCTCTCTTTCTTTCTTTTTTTCTTTTTTTGTGACAGAGACAGAGAGAGGGACAGATAGGGACAGATAGACAGGAAGGGAGAAAAATGAAAAGGATAAATTTTTTGTTGTGGCACCTTAGTTGTTCATTGATTGCTTTCTCATATGTGCCTTGACCAGGGCTACAGCAGAGCAAGTGACCCCTTGCTCAAGCCATTGACCTTTGGGTTCAAGCCAGTGACCATGGGGTCATGTCTATGATCCCATGCTCAAGTCAGTGACCCCATGCTCAAGCTGGTGAGCCCACACTCAAGCCAAATGAGCCCGCGTTCAAGCCGATGACCTAGGGGTTTCGAACCTGGGTCCTCTGCGTCCCAGTCCAATGCTCTATCCACTGTGTCACCACCTGGCCAGGCTGTCATCATTTCTTACAGCTGAGGAGTTAATAAAACAAGTAATAGTGCTGCTTGCCTGTTTTCTTTCTGTGTTATTGCTATCTGTTTGTCTTTCCAGGAGAGAAGAATTCAAAGACCTGTCTGTCTCCTTATTAATGGTCCCTTAGTTGTTATATTCAACCACCCTGATCCCTGTGACAACTCCCATTAAGATGCTACTGCTAGTTTATCAATGAGGAGGACTACACAAGCATGGGTAGTTGTGGTTCAGGGAGATTGAAATGCCATGCCTGACACACAGCACATAAGGGAGCTAGTTATTATGTCAGATCATTAATTTATAAAGCATTGAACGCTCAAGCTGGATGAGTCTACACTCAAGCTGGCGACCTCTGAGTTTCAAACCTGGGTCCTCTGAGTCCTAGTCTGACACTCTATCTACTGTGCCACTGCCTGGTCAGTCATATATGTATTATATGTATTTATACATATATGTTTTAAAATAGCATCATGATAAAGTTTATTCATTTTCAATGGGACTGAGTCTCAGATTTTGAAAAATTCTGATTTCAGTTTTTAGCTGGCTCCAAATATGAACTGAGCATGGCAAAGCCCATGTGGATGACATGGTTTTGAATTGTCTAATATTTTAGATTATTGTCTGTATGAGTTTATTCTTCTAACATCTCTAAACATTCTCTGGAAGTGTACTGTAATTTTCACATTATTTTAATTTGTTTTCCTCTACCCTCAAAGTTTGATGACACAAAATGAAGAAGTTTTCATAGTTGCTAAGATTCACCAGATTTTGTTCCAAAGCAAAGGCTTTAGTAGACTTTTGAATTAAATCCACATTCTTCACCCAAGCCTAGTGATATAGTCCCACAGTTCAAAGATAGGTATGCCATAAACAGCTATAGGAAAGTAATCTGAAAAAGTTGAAACATGGAAATACCATAAAACAAGAATTGATCACATTATAGTGGAATACTCTATAAACTGTCTATATTGGAAACATCTGGTGAGTTTTTAAACATCTGACTTCTATCATTCTAAAGTGTATAGTTTATTTGAAGGCAGAAATTTTTCTCCTCTGCATATATTTTTATAAGAATATAGGTTAACATTTTTTGCTGTTTCAGTTTGCTTTTGTTTACTTATTTATTTTTAACTTAGAAGAATCACTTTGGAGTACAAATGCATTACATTTCTAACTATCTCAATTAAATATTTTATTATTAAGTACTAAAGTTTAAGTATAAAGAGATTTATTCTGTAAATCTTGCTGCTTTTATTGATCTGTGTAAAACAAAAATCACGCATTAACATAATCCCCAGTAAGAGGAAGAAATTATTTAAAAGCAGATACATGGTACAGCAAAGTCACGGGGTCTTTAATTTTTAATGATTATTAAACATTTTAAGGTATATAAGCTTACCTGCGTAGCATTACACCAGCGGTAATACTACAGAAGCTGAAAGGCCCCAGTGGTTTTGCGATGCAATGTCCACACAACCCCATTCAACTCTTGAAGGGAAGTCCCAGCCTGACCACGTATTAGACATTTAAACTCTTAACCATTACAACAAATGCTGGCCTTAGATTATACTTTTTGAAATGGAATATTTTCTGGGTTGTCTAGAAAGTTATATTGTGTGTGTATATAAACAATGCTAACCTAGCCTGCTTGGGGAAATATAATACTTCTTCACTGAGTAGTGAAAAGGTCTATTCAAGTTCTTAGCTTATTCAACTTAAAAAAAAATCTTTTTTTAAAACTAAACAGCAAGACCCAGAACATGTAAAATGAGAATCTTTTCTTCCTAAATACTGAACATAAATGTGTTCATTGTTAGATTGTGGTATCACTACCATGGTAGAATTTTGTTCATGATTGGTTTTCCTTTCATCCATACACATTCCTCCTGCAAAATAGTGTTTTTAAAAAGTTACATTTTTGAGGTAAAGAAAGAAGGAAGCAGGTTAGGAAGAGTGGCTGCGCAGCCCCAGTGCCCCCCCACCCCAGACTGTTGTGCGGGGTCTGGAGGAATCACACTGCTTAGTGACCCTTGGAGAACAGAGGGGCCTGCGTCACCAGGGGGACCTCAGAGACTTCTAGTGGCTTCATTACTGTTACAAGATCCTGTGACATAGATGGGGGGGCTGATCACTTCAAACATGTTTGATGGGGAAACTTGCACCAGCTGTCTCCTTATGGCTTGTTTGAGCTCTGAGTGGCCATGTTATTAACTTAAGCTCTGTCTCTGGAGAGTTTCCTGTGTGACTGGTAACATTTGCTGCGTGACAGTTGTCTCTCTTGATCCTTATTTCTTATTTCAGGGTGGGCTCCTGAGATGTGGGAGGCTAATATGTACTTGTAATGCCCATGGCCAGTGAGGAGGGGCGGAGCTGGGGTCTGCATGGACCTCTGACTCTGGAGCTATTGGGCATGCCAGCTGTCTCCTGCTGCGGTTATCAGTGCGTGTTCCTCATGCAGGACAGGCTGGTGTGCACAGCTAAATGTGACTTGTGCACAAGCAAGTGCCCAGCTCATGTTCCAGAAGGAGGAGGGAGAGTTCCGTTCTTTAAAAATGTCTGTCTCACATGATGTGAGAAGGAGAAAGATCCACGTCCTTTGAAGAACAAAAGGTTCATCATACACTCCTATCTAGTTTGGTCCACTTGATGACGTTAAGAAAAAGTGAACAAACTCTGTTTAGGAAATTGAATTATCACTGCAAACCCAAACCAGACAACTTTTCCATGAACAATCTTGTCTGGGAAGACAATATTTACCATACAGATGGAAGAAAGGATGGAAATAGTCATGTCTTGAATACAATTTTTATTCGCCAGTTTTGATAGAAGTTCAGCCTCACTTCCCTAGTGCAGAAGGTGCAGGGGGCTGTCGCCTCAGAAGAATATGCCTCCAGTTTATGTGCAGAGAAGGCAAAGGGCCCCTTCCTGTAGGGCACAATGTCTGGCATCCCACATGGGAATGGTCTTGCGGAGGGGGGTGTGGATCATTTTTTGTTTCCTGTCACCCATCTGTCCCCATCCACTCAGCATCAACAGCTCAACATTCTCATCATGTCTGTCCTTGCCAGGTGTTCTCAGGTTTTGTTTTCCCCTGGTCCCCCTCACTTAGCAGAAACTTTCCAGTGAGATAACATTTTGTTACAGACCTAACCTATTGCTTTCTGATCACCTGGAGGTGCACCCGTCAGGAAATGCAGGAACCTGTGTGCTTTTGAGTGGGTTTTAAAGCCTTCAGTTAGTTAAAGGAGACAAGAAAGTGCCCTTAGTAGGACTGCTGGTTTTGTCAGGCTCCCTACCTTCCTCCCCTTCTTGGCTCTCTTGACTTACTCCGCAGTAGATGGTGAGAATAGATTCTGCCCAGCTGATACCTGTGACCTCAGTGTCCTAAGTATTGTTCTCAGGTGTGTACACATGAAGTGGATGTCTGCATTTTGGGGATGTAAACTTTGTTATCTGCCCTCTGGGCTTGGGTGATAGAATAGGAAGCATGTTAAATGTCTTGATCTGTTCTGCTGTTTTAACTCAGGTGTGGACCTGTATTTGTTTTCTTGTATATTTAAGTGCCAGATGGGTAAGAGAAAGGGGGAAACTTTAAAAAGCCATTTTTGTGTTTTTTTCTATTTGTTTTTTAGGTGAGAGGAGGGGAGATAGTGAGGCAGACTCACATGCACCCCCACTGCAATCTACCTGGCAAATCCAGCTGGGGCCAATGCTTGAGTACCAAGCTATTTTTAGAGACTGATGCCCTTCAGTGAAGCTATCCTCAGTGCCCAGGGCCATGCTTGAACCAATTGAACCACTGACTGTGGGAGGGGGAGAGAGAAAAGGGGGAAAGGAAGGGAACGAGAAGCAGATGGTTGCTTCCCTTGTGTGCCCTGACTGGGAATTGAACCTAGGACATCTACATGCCAGGCGGATGCTCTACCTTTGAGCTACTGGCCAGGGCTCATTTTTGTGTTTACTTTTTTAGAAGTGCTACCTAGGAGGGTATTGATTTTAAAAGTGTCAGTTTAGGGTGAGAGAGCAGAGAGGCCATTCAGCCTGTTGCCCTTTATCTCCAGGTGCCAGGTGAGCAACTTGAGGTTGTGCATGGAGCACCATTCACGGCTCTGGGATGTACCATGCATGTTGTTTCTGGTCACAAACCATGACCATGACAGGCAGTTCAGGGGCCCCAGACTATGGGGGAGGGGGTAGGAGAGAAGTACACCACATTTATGAAAATGTTGGACCTTTTGCTTTAGGAATATAGGAATGAGGACAGCCCTCTCCTGGTAGCCATGTTCGCCTGGGAATATGGCTTTTTAAGTTTGGGGGGTGGATCTTCTTCCATCAAAGTTCAGGGAAATGGGAGGGCTAGAACATTTTGTTTTGACTTCATTTATGAGCAAAAGCATTATATCTTAAAATGTGAACCCAGGAATATCTGCATCAGAGTTGCCCCAAAGGTTGTCATGAGTGCGTATTTCCAGACTTTCTGGACCAGAATTTAAAGGGTCGGGGATTGGAAATCTGCATTTTATTAGTAAAAAGTGTCTGAGGTGACTCCTGTGTAGACTGAGGTTTGAAAACCACACTTATGGATGAATAAGTGAACAGACAACACCTGACATTACTGGCGATGCTGGTCTATGTAGCAAGGAGTTTATGGAAAATATAGAAAAGGTGAAACAGTCTACCTGACCCTTTGACTTTTTCTGGGATGGTCACTGCCCGAATTGCTATAGTAAGAAAGAGAATTGCTCATCTTGTTAGTTGTCCTTTGCCTGTCTGAACCATTCTGATAATTGGTGGGAGGAAAAGTCTTAACTAGAAGACACTTGGAAGCTTCTGTGCTTCAGTTGTTCTGAAAGAAAAAATGAGAATGTGTGTTAAATTTATAGTTATACAGTTTTTGCAAGATGTGTTAAAATGATTATAGTGGGTTAGAATCACCATTTTCTTGCCAGAATTATATTGTGGGTCACATTTGAATATTGTTTTAAATACAGAAAGTCGCTAATTTTGCAAAAAAACCCCAAAACTTATTTACTTTTTTTTTTAAACAGGAAAAACTAACCCAAGAGTGTGTATTCAGAGAACAGTTTGAAGAAAACTGGTATAACACGTACTCTTCCAATCTCTATAAACACGTGGACACTGGAAGGCGATACTATGTTGCGTTAAACAAAGATGGGACCCCAAGAGAAGGAACGAGGACTAAACGGCATCAGAAATTCACACATTTTTTACCGAGACCAGTGGACCCCGACAAAGTACCTGAACTATATAAGGATATTCTCAGCCAAAGTTGACGAAAGACCACATCTCTTCACTTGAGCCCTTAAAAAAAAGTAACCACTATAAAGGTTCTGTGCAGTGGGTTCTTAATTGATTAGCTGTGTCATCCCATCCGCTCCACTGTTGCCAAACTTTGTCGCATGCATAACATAAGGATGGAGGCTTGGATGGGGACATGCTAGTTTTGTCTTGCACTTACAGGCCTGTTTTCGGCGGGGATCCTGCCTATGCCCACTCGATTTATTGTGCAAAGGTGAGCAGACAAGGGTATGTGTGTGTGTGTGAGTGTGTGTGCGTGTGTGTGTGCATGTGCATCCGTGTGCACGCACGCAGCAGGGAATGGAAGACAGGAGCAAAGTAAGAGGACAATGGCCCGATGCGTGCTGGGAACAGACACACTCTCACATGTCCAATCTGTTGTCTTTTAGCCCATCTCAGCACAGTGAATACACTTCGGCTCATTGAGTTCTTGGTTGGTGGCCTGTGTGAGGGTACACTGCATTTTCAGAGGGCATGGAGGGTGCAGTCTTACTTAAGAGACCTTTTCAGTTAATTCTCGCTGGTGCCGTCCCAGTGAATTGAAAGCAAAGACCTCTTAGTATATAAAAAAAAGTTAAATTTATTTATAGAAATTCCAAAGGCAACATTTTATTTATTTTATATATTTATTTATTATATAGAGTTTATTTTTAATGAAATATGTACAGGCCAGATAGGCATTTTGGAAGCTTTAGGCTCTGTAAGCATTAAATGGGAAAGTCAGCTACGAACCTGTGGTGAATTTCATGCAAGGTTAATATAACTTTGCATGGATATGAGAAGTTCTGATGACCCTTAATAATGTACGGAAGGCGACAATCTCTTTTTGTGCCCATATTATTGTAAACTTATGCACATCATTCATGACACTGAGTATTCACTCTTCAGACTGCTTGTTTCATAGCTTATCCCAGAGGATTAAAGATAAACTGGGTCTCAAACTTTATTCCGTGTCCGTACTATTTACTCTCTCATAAGTGTTCTGATGCCATCCTCGTAATGTCATGGTTGGAAAATACGAGGGTCGGTGGACCTCCAACTTGTCTAAATCTGTTGCAGAATATATCAAAGCCAAGTGGTAGCCATGCTCTTACTTAAATTGGTCTGCACACCAGCAGAGTGAACATCAAACATTGTGTTGATTTAGAATTCTCAAAAATGGTGGGGGGGAAGCTTACATAGCTCAGATTTTTTTTTTCCTAAAAAAAGGAACACCTGAACCAGATTAGTGGGATCATTCTCACAAAGTTTTTATTTGTGCATTTGGTTATCAAATATGAAATTATACAAGTACCGTAGGGGTCATTGTAATATCTTTTATAGAAAATTGCTTTTGGTGTGAACTGTCATAGTATGTGGTAATAGACCGTTCAAGTAAAACTTGCAAATCAAACTCAAATCTTCATCAATTATAACAATAAGGGGGAAGGCATTACACTTGTTGACTGTGTTTTGTTTTTCAAAAGGTCTTCACGAGCACTCAGCTTTTTTAGAGGGGAGGTTACTGTACTGCTCACAAAGATTAAGGGATATTTCCAAATTAATATGAAGCGATAAAATATCCCCTAATTTTTTTGAGAAGTTTATATAGAATATCTTTTACAAGGCTTTTATAAAACATTTTATGCTAAAAAGCATAAGAAAAACTATTTCTTTAGTAGCAATAATTTTGGAACTTGCCCTTGGGCAAGGGGGACTATTCCTTACTATATCTAAGGAGAAAAGAGCCAAATTCTTAAAGCAATATTTAAGAAAAAGGAATTTATAACAAATTCTCATACCACAGAGAAGAGTTTCTAGTCAGTTACATTGAAAAATGGAAAGTGATAGTGAAAAATGTGTTTTGGGATTTGTGTAGTTAATTTTAAAATTTAATATTCCAACATTTGTTTTGCTCTGATGCACATTTCTATGAAAAATAAAAGTATGTCACTGGTGAGTTAAAGTTCTGAAGTAGAAGCCCATGACTTACTGCCATGAGCACATGTGGCCCTTGACAGCAGAGCCCTCCGGCTCATGAGCATTAAGGGAAAATGAAGTCCAACATTTGGAATTAAGAAATATTTTCGGGGGAGGGGACCGAAGCAATGTAAGATAGTTGATTTATGATAAAGGTCAGAATGTTCTCTTCATTTATTTTTTTGTTTTTCTTTTAACTTTCTAAAGAGAAACTGCATTTAACCCCAAGATGTAATAGCCTTATTTATTACTTTAACCCTTTGCTGCTGCTAAAATGTGCACATATTCAGACTTTAGTTTTTCCAAATGACATTGAATATTTTTGACTGAAAAACATTTAAACATCTGACCACAGGGAAGATTCAAGTTTCTAG
Organism: Saccopteryx bilineata; assembly: GCF_036850765.1. NCBI lineage: Eukaryota > Metazoa > Chordata > Mammalia > Chiroptera > Emballonuridae > Saccopteryx > Saccopteryx bilineata. The sequence goes on from NC_089491.1 coordinate 193,297,274, forward strand.
GAAGTTATAGGTACGGTAATTGGCACTGAAAAAAGAAATTAATTTTGGGAGATAACCAAAAATAATCTTAAAGTAGCATGAGGTGCTAATTAGTCCAAAAGAAAGAAAACAATTTGTGAAAAAGATGAAAGCTCCATGCATTCCTAGAAAAATGCTACTTTAATGTCTACATTTGGAGTTACTTTTTTTTGGTTCTGTTTTTTTTTTTTTTTAAAGAAAAAAGATGTTATATGTTTTTGGCAATGAATACAACAAACTGTAATGGTCTGTAAATAAATAAATATTGACTTATGCAATTTATGTAAATAAGTGTTCTGAGTGGGGAGCTGGCTCAGGCGATTAGTGGGCATTGTCCTGTTGGGACAGACCGAATTATTCCCAGTGCATGGGTTTACATCTGGTTCTTGTCCTAAGAGACCCAGAACCCTTTGGACGGCAGCCCTGAGCTACTGTGGAGTGGGTGGTCCCAGTTTTCACAAACAGATGCTTGGACAGCCCACCACTATGTTACTGGTGCCATCACATGCACCGTGGTTAAAGACTTAAAAGGCAAGACTGAATCACTCTCCTGTTTGTCATGTGTCATGTGACTATCCCAGGCAGTGTAGAAGGATGTGCCAGATTGGGGAACCTGTCCCCACCAGGTCCTGTTGTGAAGATTAATGAATGGATTTGGTGTATGGTGTTTTAATTCTGTCTCATCTCATGAACACTACAACCTTGCTGTGATCTCCTTGATAATCTGTAATTGTATGTAAATACATACAGGATTATGTAATTTGTGTAAATACATAATTACAGACTTTGGAAAACTGGTATTTTTTTTACTTGATGTCCATTTTGGAGCTGCTTCAAGTTATGTGCCTACCAATGGAATTTTAAAAACATGCTCTTCTTGCTCTTACAGCTGTTGCGTGTGTGTTGAAGGGGTAGGGGTAGGGACGGAGGGGGAGGTGCAAACATAAATGGAAGCCTTTTCTTTCTGTAAGCGATAGATGGAGAAACAGGTAACCTTCCGGGACAGACATTGTTGGAGTCGCAGCAAGGACAAAGTGTGCACATCTACGTGGATGGGTGAATGGACAAAGTCACATTGTTTGAGGTCAAATTCTGTTTGCTGAATCATTTGACCTTGATACGCCGTATTGTATTTAGATCCACTGTTTTCTGTCACTTGAATAAAAGAGTAGTGCAGTGGTGGTGGTAGTGGTGGTGTGGGATATGCCAGATGGATTCAGAAAATGTGTTGGCTACAAGTCACCTCTCGAGGGCATGTGTCTGTATGTGTGTCATACATGTTATATAATACCCACGTGTGTCCATAGACATTGAGCATTTTATTTAAAAATTTATTTATATTTTTTGCCACTTCAATCATTTTGAGTTTTCGTAAAACTTCTGAGAGCAAACTGTGGTGTGGTAGCATAATATCTGGGCATTACCATGAAATTTTAGAACATATTCCTTGAGCCTCAAAGTACTCCTACACAATTTAGGACATACATTGCTTAATTTTTTTTTTTTTTTTTCAGAGTCAGAGAGAGAGTCAGAGAGAGGGATAGACAGGAACGGAGAGAGATGAGAAGCATCAATCATCAGTTTTTTGTTGTGACACCTCAGCCGTTCATTGATTGCTTTCTCATATGTGCCTTGACAAGGGGGGGGCTACAGCAGATTGAGTGACCCCTTGCTCAAGCCAGTGACCTTGGGTCCAAGCTGGTGAGCTTTGCTCAAACCAGATGAGCTTGCGCTCAAGCTGGAGAGCTTGGGGGTCTCAAACCTGGGTCCTCCAGGTCCCAGTCCGACGCTCTATTCATTGCACCACCGCCCTGGTCAGGCTACATTGCTTAATTTAATTTTTATTTTTTATTTCCGTCCCCCACTCCTCCACTTTGGCAACCATCAGCTTGTCCTCTATATCTATGAGTCTGTTTCTGTTTTGTTTATTCATTTATTTTGTTGTTGTTTTTTAGATTCCACTATAAATGAAATCATACGGTATTTGTCTTTCTCTGACATTTCACTTAACATAATAATCTCCGGGTCCATCCATGTTGTCACAAATGGCAAGATTTCATTCTTTTTTATAACTTTCAGTCATATTTCATTGCATATATGCACTACATTTTCTTTATCCTCTCATCTATAGATGGGCACTTGGGCTCCTTCTACAGCTTGGTTATTGTAAATAATGCTGCAATGAACATAGAGGTACATATATATTTTTTCAAATCAGCATTTTAGGTTTCTTTGGATAAATACCCAGAAGTGGAATTGCTGGGTCATTAAGTAGTTCTATTTTAAATTTTTTGAGGAATCTCCATACTGTCTTCCAGAGTGTTTGCACCAATCTGCATTCCCACAGTGCATGAGGATTCCCTTTTCTCTACATTCTCACCAGTACTGGTTGTTGATTTATTGATGATAGCCATTCTGACAGGTTTGAGATAATGTCTCAATAGTGGTTTTAATTTGCATTTTCCTGATGATTAGTGATGTTGAGCATATTTTCATAGGTCCATTGGTCAATGTATGTCCTCTTTGGAGAAGTGTCTGCTTACATCCTCTGCCCATTTTTTCAATTGGATTGTTTAATTTTTTTGGTGTTGTCATATGAGTTCTTTATATATTTTGAATATTAACCCTTTATCAAATGTATTATTTGCAAGTATGTCTTCCGATTGAAGCCTTTCATCCATTTACATTTAGAGGAATTATTGGTAAGTATGTACTTATTACTATTTTGTTAATTGTTTTTAGGTTGTTTCTGTAGTTCTCAGTTCATTTCTTCATCTCTTTCCTTATAGTTTGTTGTTTTTCTTTAGTGTTTTGTTTAGGTTCCTTTCTCTCTGTTCTTTGTACATCTTTTGTAGGTTTTTGGTTTGTGGTTGCTATGAGGTTTGTGTATATCATTCTTTGTCTATAGCAGTCTATTTTAAGCGAATAGGTGTTTAAATTTATATATTCTATAAGGACCACATTTTTACTCCCCCTTCAAGCTTTATGGTATTGATGTTATATTTTAGATTTTTTTTGTGTTATATATCTAACTACTTATTGTAGTTTGGGTTACATTTGATACTTTTTTTCTTCTAACTTTTGTAGTTTTTAAATGTCAGATTGCTGTATTTATTGAATGTTTGGATTTTTTCTTTCATATATATAATATATATTTCATATTTATATATATTTCATATATATATATATTTGTTTTTTTTCTTAAGTGAGAAGCAGAGAGACAGACTGCTGCATGCACCCAACCAGGATCCAACTGGGGAAAGGCCATTAGGGGGTGATGCTCTACCCATCTGGGGCTGTTGCTTTGTTGCAACCTGAGCCATTTTAGCACCTGGGACAGAGGCCATGGAGCTATCTTTAGTGCCTGCACCATCTTGCTCCAGTGGAGCCTTGGCTGTGGGAGGGGAAGAGAGAGAGAGAGAGAGAAGGGATAGGGAGAAGGGTAGAGAAGAAGATGGGTGGTTCTCCTGTGTGCCCTGATCAGGAATCGAACCTGGGACATTCACACACCGGGCCAATGCTCTACCTCTGAGCCAACCGACCAGGGCCCTCATATTTTAAAAAAATTTCTGATTATGGCCTTCCCTTTTCTTTTTCTTTTCTTTTTTTTTTCCTGAAGCTGGAAACGGGGAGAGACAGACTCCCGCATGCACCCGACTGGGATCCACCCATCATGCCCACCAGGGGGCGACAGCTCTGCCCACCAGGGGGCGATGCTCTGCCCCTCCGGGGCGTGCTCTGTTGCGACCAGAGCCACTCTAGCACCTGGGGCAGAGGCCAAGGATCCATCCCCAGCGCCCGGGCCATCTTTGCTCCAATGGAGCCTCGGCTGCGGGAGGGGAAGAGAGAGACAGAGAAGAAGGAGAGGCGGAGGGGTGGAGAAGCAGATGGGCGCTTCTCCTGTGTGCCCTGGCCGGGAATTGAACCCGGGATTTCTGCACGCCAGGCCGACGCTCTACCACTGAGCCAACCGGCCAGGGCCATGCCTTCCCTTTTCTACTGAAAGAGGACCCTTTATTATTTCTCAAAAAGCTGACTTAATGGTGATCAAGTCCTTTCGTTTTTGCTTGTCCCGGAAAATCTTTATCTTCCTGTCAGTTCTGAAGGATAACCTTGCTGGGTTATCCTTGTAGGGTTATAGGGTCCTTTCACTGAGGACTTTAAAGATGTCTTGCTACTCCTTCTAGATCAGAGGTCTCAAACTCGCGGCCCGCCGAACAATTTTGTGCGGCCCGCAGACTAATCCACGAAGTTCAAAATATTTTGGATAAAATTAAGTAAGCCTAGGGGCCTACTTGTATTTTTCATTTCTCTAGCATCCTAGCTAGATATTAGCTTAGTTAACAGCAGTTGTGATACGAACTACAGTTTCTGGTAGTTTTGTGACACTGAGTAAACTGCATGTACGATTGTGCTTGTTGTACTGATTTTTTTTTGTTTTCAACTGCAGTGAGAAAAGTGTTGCATAACAGTTGCCTTTTGTAGACCTAGTGCAGCCCGCCGAACGGCTGTGATCTTGCTCTGCGGCCCACATGCTGAGTTGAGTTTGAGACCCTTGTTCTAGATGGTAAAGTTGCTGATGAGATATCAGCTTAGATAGTCTTCCAGGGTTTCCTTTGTACATAACTTATTTTTCTTTTAAAGATGGTCTCTTTATCTTTAAGTGTTACCATTTTAACTACAGCATGTCTTGGTAAGATGTCTTTGGGTTCATTTTGTTTAGAACACTCTGGGTTTCCTGGATCCAGATGTCTGGTTTTTTTTTCCCAGGTTAGAACAATATTTAGCCATTATTTCCTTAGATAGAGTTTCTGTTCCTTTTCTCTTTTCTCTCCTTCTGGAATCCCTATAATGCGAATGTTTTATTGCTTGATGTTATTTATCCCAGATGTTCCTTAAACTATCCTCACTTTTAAAAATTCTTTTTTTTCTTTATGCTGTTATGATTAATTGATTTACACTAGTCTGTATTCTAGGTTTCTTATTTATTACTCTGTGTTTGATAATCTGCTGTTGATTCCTTCTAATGTGTTTTTCACTCTTATATTCTTATATTCTTCAGGTCTGCTAGGTTCTTTCTTTTACTAAATCTTTGCTGAACTTATCCCTCAGTTCTTGAATTGCACTCTTCAATTTGGTGAGCATCCTTATGGCCATTTCTTTGAATTCTTTACCAGGCAAATTACTTTTCCCTCCATATCCTTAGGGTCTACCCCCCAGTCACCCCACCCTCCAGGAACTTTTCTTGTTTCTTCATTTGAATAATATTCCTATATATTTTTTGAATTCCTAAACTTTGTTTTTAAGTTTTGTTTGATGTTCTATGATATATATTTTTTTCATAGTTTGTATGAATTAGAAAGGATAGTTCTCTCTTCCAGTGCTGAACAATTGGCCTATATGGAGGTGGTCTTGGTGTAGACCATGTGCTGGGTGGTTTTGGCATCGTGCAGGTAGGTAGGAGTCAAGCAAGTGCTTAAGGAACCTGAGGCACTGGTCTGTTTAGCTGGAGTAGCTCTAGGTGGAGAGGCCAAATATGTATAGTAATGCCCTGTTGATTCTGCCTGTTCCCTGCATTTGGGCCAAAAGGGGCTCAGACAATGTGTTCAGGAACACACTGCAGCTACCTTGCAGGCAGGCCAGAGCACCTGCATAGAATCCCGTCCACCCTATGGACATGGAGATGGACATAAACAATGCCGGAGGGCTCCTGTGGCCCCCAGCATCTCCATGTGGTCTTTTTCTCTTGTACATTGTCAGAAGCTGTCCATTCAGTGCTCAGTCGTCTTAATAGAAGTAATGTTGCCTATGCATGTGTGTATTTGAGTTTGCTCACAAGGGAGGACGGTCAGCATCCTTTGACTTGGATGCTACCTTCTTGAACCTCCCAACATTTCACACTTTAAAATTGATTATTTTTTTGTTAAAAGTGGAACAGGGAGGAATTATAAGAATAAACTGTGCCTACCACCTTCAGTATATAGCCCCAAATTCTGGGACTCAGGTTTGTAGAATGAACCCTGGCCACAACAGGTTGGTTACAAAGGCATGAGTAGTGCCTTAGCATGTGATTTCTGCTTTTTATCTAGTAGCTACCTGCTCTGAGGTCTTTAGAAGAACTACTTCCAGTTTTATTGAGATGGACTTGACACACATTCTTTTATAAATGTAAGGTGTACAGCATAATGGTTTCACTTATATATATATATTGTGAAATGATCAGAGTTATGGCAGTTAACACCCATCATCTAGCATAATTTCTTCCTCCCTCCTTCCCTCCTTCTTTCCTTCCCTTCCCCTTTCCCCTTTCCTCTTTCCTCTTCCTCTTCCCCTTCCTCTTCCCCTTCCCCTTTCCCTTTCCCATTCCCTTTCCCTTTCCCTTTCCCTTTCCCTTCCCCTTTCCTTTCCTTTCTTTTTATTAAAGTGAGAGGACAGGAGATAGACAGACTTCCTGACTAGGATCCACCTGGCAACCAGTGTCTGGGGCTGATGCTTGAATCAACTGAGCTATCCTCAGTGCTCTGGGCCAATGTTCGAACCAATTGAGCCATGGAAGAGAAGCAGATGGTCACTCCTTATGTGTGCCCTGACTGGGGATGAAACTCAGGACGTCCGCATGCTGGGCCAATGCTCTATTCACTGAGCCAACCAGCCAGGACCTACAGAATTTCTGATGTAACATTTTTTCACAGGGAGAAACATGCCACGATAAGAAATAGTTTCTTATGCAATTGCATTTGGAAAGAAAGTGAGATGAGTATTCCTTGTGTGTGGTCTTCCCCTTGCCTCGCTGCAAGCACAATCATTAGGGGGATGGACACCCAGCCCTCAGGTTGGGCGATTGTCATAGTGGCCACCAGGGAGCCAGGAAGCAGACAAGAGATGCCTCTCTGCTATTTTGTTTGTCACACAGGGGAAGGACAAGCATTTGTTAATAGTAAAAGAGAAAATTCCTAGAATTCCTCGTAATCTCCCACTATATTCCAGATTATATCTTGGAAAACATTTAAAAAACTAGCTTTTAACTTTAAAAAAATGTGTAGGCATACTGACATCTCAGTAGCATTTTTTCACATTGGTTTGCAACCTGCTCTTGCTTTTTTTCCTTCTTCTTTGAAGATCCTTCTAACTGTGTTTATGGTTTTGTTTAAATTTCCATGGTCACTAGTGGACATAGCCAGGAACAGTTAATACTGGAAACTAATGACTTTGAAGAAGTGTAATGAGGACCTTAAGCTGAGCAACTCATTGTGCCTTTTTTATACAGGGGAAAGACAAGCAGGATGACAGTGTACATGTCCCAGCTCACACAGGGGGAGGACAAGCAGGATGACAGTGTGCATGTCCCAGCTCACACAGGGGAAAGACAAGCAGGATGACAGTGTGCATGGCCCAGCTCACACAGGGGGAGGACAAGCAGGATGACAGTGTGCATGGCCCAGCTCACACAGGGGGAGGACAAGCAGGATGACAGTGTGCATAGCTCAGCTCACACAGGGGGAGGACAAGCAGGATGACAGTGTGCATAGCCCAGCTCACATAGGGGGAGGACAAGCAGGATGACAGTGTGCATAGCCCAGCTCACACAGGGGGAGGACAAGCAGGATGACAGTGTGCATAGTTCAGCTCACACAGGGGGAGGACAAGCAGGATGACAGTGTGCATAGCCCAGCTCACACAGGGAAGGACAAGCAGGATGACAGTGTGCATAGTTCAGCTCACACAGGGGGAGGACAAGCAGGATGACAGTGTGCATAGCCCAGCTCACACAGGGAAGGACAAGCAGGATAACAGTGTGCATAGCCCAGCTCACATAGGGGGAGGACAAGCAGGATGACAGTGTGCATGACCCTGCTCACAAGGGAAGGACAAGCATTATACTGTGTGTCTGGCCCTGCTTGTAGAAACCTATTTTTAAAAATACTCATGTTGGCTTTCTTTCTAAACATTTTTTTGGTTGTTGCAAAACATCCTGTGAACTGTACCTTGCTGTACCTCTGGCTCTGATTGTATGTATAGGGCTGGTAGTAGTGTTGTGGGATTTTTTTTCTTACTAATAAAAGGAAGGCTTTTACTAGTCTATGAATATGTTAGAGTAGGGGTCCCCAAACTACGGCCTGTGGGCCACATGTGGCCCCCTGAGGCCATTTATCTGGCCCCCGCGGTACTTCCGGAAGGGGCACCTCTTTCATTGGTGGTCAGTGAGTGGAGCATAGTTCCCATTGAAATACTGGTCAGTTTGTTGATTTAAATTTACTTGTTCTTTATTTTAAATATTGTATTTGTTCTCGTTTTGTTTTTTTTACTTTAAAATATGTGCAGTGTGCATAGGGATCTGTTCATAGTTTTTTTTATAGTCTTGCCGTCCAACAGTCTGAGGGACAGTGAACTGGCCCCCTGTGTAAAAAGTTTGGGGACCCCTGTGTTACAGTTACAACTGATTTTTCTGAAGGAAGCCATACTCTGAACATCCATTTTCTCTGTGGTTGACCAAGTTTTCCCTTTGTCCCTCTCTCCCTTCTTTTTTGCTCATTTTGTCTTATTTTTCTATTTCCCAATTCCTTCTTCCTTTTTTTGTTTTATTGTGTGGAGCTAGCACTAGCATAATAACATGCCCAGTCCTGATGGCACACACAGAGTTTAAAGAAACCGACATCTTGGTAGCTCATGAAGAAGACAGTGACGAGGAGCTAGGGGCTGTGGCACTGAAGCTGCACCTGATACAGAGTTGCAGGTCCAAGGCGAGGTGCAGCTGTCTGTAGGAGGTCCCTAAGAGAGCTCTAAGAGAGGAATTTGTACTTGGAGAATTGGGCTCCTCACAGTTTTTTTTTTCATGTTTCCTGGATGACTATGACCGAGCCCCATTGTCCAGCATTCATTAGGTGTCCTGCCTCTGTCCAGGGGCAGTGGCTTATGTGGTAATCGACACCATCTACGATTTAGACCAGCTCTGTCGCCCTGGATTTATTGAGGCCATGACTGAAATGATTCTTGTTATTCTTAGTGTCTATCCAGAGATGCGGATTGTTCATTTTTGTAAATATTACTCCCTTTAATGTTTTTCCTCACATTTAGCTCCTGTCATAGACAAAATTCACAATGTAATAGCAGTTAAAACATAAGAAAATAAGAGAGATGAAAATATTAAACCTGTTTTTTTTTAAACAACCATTTTATTCTTTCAATAAATGGGTGTTGAGCAATCACACACAACATGGAGAACAGCTGAGGATATATAGCAAAGAGGAGGACAGAAGATATTCTGATCTTGTTACTTAAATATTGGGCTGGGTTTTAGGCTATGATTTTATAAGCATACAGTACCTGTTTAAGATACTGTGGGACTCGGATGTCCACATTACAAGGCAATTAGGGCAATGCTGGCAATTTTCTGTAAACTTCCCATGTCTTCAACTATGAATTTGACTTACAATTATATGCAAGGATATACGAATTCAGTCAGATGCAGCCCCATTCAAATTCTGTTTTTTTAAGAGGACAGCATTTAAAAAAAGTTCTCAAATTTGATGATTAAATAGATGAACTCTGTCTACTGGCAGTAACTGAGTAGACAGAATGGAGGCTACTCCATTTTTCTTTCCTTGGGGAAAATTCAAAGAAAAAGGCAATGGAATTCCAAGAGTTAGTCAGTTGTAGATTTGTGGTATCTTAAGGGTGTCAGAACTTAGTGATACTAAAAGAACTAATGAAGCTTTGGAAAATACCTCATCCCATATAGAATCCACCCCACTGACAAAGAAGTGAACATATAACCATGGTTTCAATACAGGAGAGAGGAAATTATGCATGTGATTTAGAGCAGTGGTGGGATTCAAATAATTTAACAACCAGTTCTCTGCCCTAATGACTGTTTTAAGTATAAAAAACCGATATACCAAAAGGTAGTTTATTTTTTCGTGCATTTAATACTTAAATAAGAACAATAAAAGAGGTACACAAAACTAGATTGTTATAAGAGTTTTAAACTATTAATGAGAAATATTAAATAACACCTGAAAAGAACAATAAACTTATTTAATATGTTTCCGTATTGCTTCTTGATTGGCGTTCTCACTTGCAATTTTTTTTCACCTATGGACGGAATGAACATTACTTCAGGTGCTTAGAATATGCTGTTGTGCAGATGAATGTTAAAAAAGAGTAAGGAATGTAAATTTGTGATTTCCACATTGGGCAGCTGCCCAGGTGCCCATCTAGAGAGAACCCTGATTACAACTGCCATTTTAACAACTGGTTTGCCAAACTCAACAAAAAATTAGGCATTGGTTCTGCTGAATTGGTGAGAACCAGCTGAATCCCACCACTGAATTAGAAGTATAAAACTTTTCATTTTGTTTGTCATCCCCAGAATTACACACCTGTACTTAATCAGCTTGTGGCTTCCATGTGGCTTGCTTTGATATCCTTTTCTAGTTATTGGGGTACTGTGACTTCCCACCCTCTTGAGTCTCCCTTCTCTGATCCCACAATTATGGAATAGAGATATTTAGGCTCATGTTACAGAATGAGTGGAACTGACAGAGTGTGATGGATGGTTGGTTCTGAGTTTCCCCAGAAGAGTTTCATGATTGTAAACTTAGGAAATGAGGATTGATTGAATGAGAGCAGGACTCAAAGCAGGGCAGGCATTCTGGCAGGATAAGAAGCTCTCCATCCTTCAGGAGACACATCATGATTGTCCCTGGTTGGATAGAACCAAAGGACAGAATTCCCTGGTGCTGCCATTCACCTGGTATCTGTAATGCCATCTGAAGATAGATTTGAGCCATGAAAGAATCTTTGGTAAGTGGGCACAAAATTAGAAATCAGGCCATTTTGCCTGAAAATATGATTTAGAGAAGCAATTTTAAATTTTGTGGTGATTCTAATGTGCACATATATCTGCTTCCTGTTTCTTCCTATTCCTGACATATTTCTTGTGCAGGAAGGCTGAATTCTACTACCCCATCTCAAAAATTTTATTTGCTTCCAGGTATTTTTGTTAAAATATAGTTTTTTTAAGCAGAATAGTTGTATTAACAATGCTTTCTGTTGAAGTATGGGGATTAACCTGCCTGAAAATACAGTGCAGTCACATGTAGCCCATACCTATGAGCGATGGCCCCATCTGTGTTCCACATGGTCCTGAATGTGTTCCTAAATGCATTAGCAACTTAAAATTGTCAAACTGACCCTCAAATGGGTTGTTCTGTGCCCTAATTAACTGATTGCTAAAGGTACTTGGCCATATTTTTTATATTCAAGTAGTAGAATCTCAGATTATAGAAAAAATAAAAATACAATAGAAATAACATCTATTATTGTAGTTTTGGATAAATAAAAGTTATTTTTTGCAGTCATGGGTCACATTTGGTGCTTTATTTATTTTCAAAAACAAACCTTTTACAGTTGATCAACTATTAACCCTTTGAGTATTACAAACATTCATGGATGTCCTCATGTCTCCTGACCATCCAGAGTACAATTGTACAAAAAATTTTATTTTAAAAATGTGTAAGGCAACATTAAAAAAGACAAATGTATGTTCTTCTTGTTTCCATAAATTGGTTATAAAACAAACATGATTTTAAGTTAATAAAACTAACTGGAACTAATTTCATTAAAAAAAAAAACAACTCACTTGCAGGGGTCAGCAAGCATGGAAAAAACTCACTACTTGAAGAGTTAAGTTTTATTCTTAGACAAACTGATGATTTTCAACATGTTTATATAATACCCAATAGATGATTTAGAACCTGAGCAAAATTCAAGTGGAGGAAACTTTTTATTGAAACTCATTAATTTATTCAGCAGTTATTGATATATACTATATTTCTGGGATTATGACGGTAGAAACATAATTGTTGAAATTTGTCTTTATATACAGTATTAACATATATTGACCTTGACTTGTGCTTATCTCATGTGAAAGTGTCACAAAGTAATTATCATAAGCTTTTCTTTTTGTCCGCCTTATATAAAATACCACTTCTTTCTGAAGAAGTGGACTAGGATGCGTTTAAAGCAAAATGCCATCTCTTTAAAGCAAGTAATTTAAATAATGAACTACTGTCATTTGGAGATCTTTTGGTTCTCATTCAACTGGGTGTGTAAATCGTTCCCAAAGAACTTCTTGGTTTTATTTTGAATTGAAAAATATCTCTAAAAAAATAAAACATGCATGAAGTCAATATAAAGTTATTTAACATAACTTTTGGGCATGTTTTATAATGTTTAGTCTATATTTTTAGTTTAGAACAGTAGTTAAGTTTCAGAATTCCTGTGTGACTATTTTTATCTCAGAAACATGTGATAGCTTGTCATGAGACTATCTTATTTGGGAATCACACCCAGTGGTTCTGAGAACGCTCAGGGAATTATGTTAAGGAGCATGTGACAAATGTATGAACACTTTATAAATATATTTGATTAGTTAATGCTCTCTAGAAAGGGGTTTTGTACCAATTAGTACATGAAGGTAAAGACACTGCCTGAAGACAGGGAGGGAGCCCCATGAAAGCACTTGAAATTCACAGAGTCATAAATAGTGCCTTTTCCTACCAAGCAGACTAGAAAACCTCAAGATTCATAGAGTAGTGGGTGGAGCACAATTAGCCTCAGACTAAACACAGTTCCAATATTACTTAACACATTTTAAAAGAAACACCAAAATGTATCAAACTATTTTCAAGGAAACATAAGACCAATAAAATATATTCAGAATAAAAAATATTCAGCACAGCCTGACCAGGCAGTGGTGCAATGGATAGAGCATCAGACTGGGATACAGAAGGACCCAGGTTCAAGACCCCAAGGTCACCAGCTTGAGTGTGGGCTCATCTGGCTTGAGCAAAAAAAAAAAAAAAAAAAAAAGCTCATCAGCTTGGATCCAAGGTCGCTGGCTCAAGCAAGGCGTTACTTGGTCTGCTGAAGGCCTGCGGTCAAGGCACATATAAGAAAGCAATCAATGAACAACTAAGGTGTTGCAACAAAAAACTGATGATTGGTGCTTCTCATTTCTCTTCGTTCCTGTCTGTCCCTATCTATCCCTCTCTCTGACTCTCTCTCTGTTTCTGTAAAACAAACAAACAAACAAAAACAAAACAAAACAAACATAGAGGAAAAATTCAGCACACAGCAAGATAAAAACACAATATTTGACATTCAGTCAAAAATCACCAGACATGTAAAGAAGCAGGAAAATATAACCTGTAAGTAGGAGAAAAAAATTTATTCAATTCAACCTGACCCCAAACTGATAAAGATGTTAGAATGAGCAGAAAAGTACATTGAAGTAGTTACTATAATTTCAAAAAAAGCTTGCAGCACTGAAGTTACAAAAACATATTCAAATTTGACTTCTAGAGATGAAATGCACAGATCGTGAGGTGAAAAAATTCATTGAATGTGATTAATGGCCATGTAGCACTGGAAAAGAAAAGATGCATGCAGTCAAAAATTTAGCAATAGAAACCATCTACAGTGGAAGACAGAGAGAAAGAGGAATTCAAGAAATTGAACAGCACATCACTGAGCTGTGGGAAAACTTCAAAAACAATATCCATGTTGATTGGAGTCCTTACGAAAGAGGACAGAGAGGGAGGAGACAAAGGATATTTGAATAAATAATAGCCAGAGTTTCAAAATTTGATAAACATTATAAAAACACGTATCCAAGATGCTCAATAAAACATTAAAAAATGGCAAAAAACCTACACTAGGCTACATCCTAATTATATTGCTGAGAACCAGTGATAAGAAAAAAAAATCTTAAAAACAACCAGTTACACACATTACATACAGAGAAATGACATTAAGATTGACAGTGGATTTCTTGTCAGAAACAATGTAAGTATGGAGACAGTGGAGTCACATTTCTAAAGTGCAGTACAATATCAATACAAATATGCAAAATCAATGACACACATGCAGACAAAAAAGTTTGAATTCAAATATCACATAAATATCTGACTTCATTTTGGATTTTTCTCTTTAAATTATACACCAAAAAAAAAAATGGTTTATTGAATTAAAATAGGTAAACATTTTTAAAGCTTCTACCCAAAGGTGTTCATTATTGTTTTATTTAAATGACAAGTATGAATTTGTTGCCCAGCCATGAAGTAGTTATTAAACTAATTATTATACAGCTATAAGATAAAAAATATGCAGTATACAAAAATCAATTGTATTTCTACCTATTCTTTGTGTGTGTGTGTGTGTGTGTGTGTGTGTGTGTGAGATTTAATCTTTATTTACAGGATACTGGAAGACATGATTCCATATAGAAATAAGAAATCCATTGGAAGGGAAGCTTTATACAGTGTGAATAACTTGGAACTGTTCAATTATAGTTTCATTGTAAAAGGGCTACAATAACAAATCACATTTAAAAAGAGTTCTTAGTAGAGAAACAGAAACACAAACTTACACCAACATGGTACGCAACAAACAACTTCTTATGTCTCAGCTCTATAACCTAAAAGTTAAAGATCGCAGGAGTACCATCCTGAACTTGGAACGCGTAGTCATCAGCGGTAGTTTCTGACATAACATTATGATCTTCCTCTTCCTCCATGGAGAAATACTTCTGAATAAAATTTAATGAAGCTTTGTACACAGACTCCTTTTTATGGTTTTGTAGAGCTTCTGTTTTGTCCAAACCGCCATGTTCTTTAATCAGTATACTAAGTTTCTTAGTTTCCTCTGGTTTCTCAGCAGCCTGAAAGATACTCAAAACAGCATCCAGAGACACCAAATTAATTTTGGGATCTTTCGCCGTTAAAATGTTCATCAGTGGTTCTATGTGCCACATGAATGAGAGATACAGTCTGTTCAACTGTTCCACCACTTGTAGAGTTGGTCATGGCCCATGCAGCTTCTTTCTTTGTCTTAAAGTCTGCCTTGGAGAGACCAGCAGTGAGGAATGGGACTAATCCACAATTCACAACTGCTGTATCCTGTCCTGGTAGCCAGCTGTGGTGTTGTGTTTGATGTTGTCTGTGTGGCTTCCTTCTGAAGATTAGTTTTGAAGTTCATTAGCAGGCTGGGAAAGATGGCAAGTTCTCCCACAGCTATTACAAC
This sequence comes from Saccopteryx bilineata, assembly GCF_036850765.1. Lineage (NCBI taxonomy): Eukaryota > Metazoa > Chordata > Mammalia > Chiroptera > Emballonuridae > Saccopteryx > Saccopteryx bilineata. Next base: position 193,312,376 of record NC_089491.1, read on the forward strand.
CCAAGTCTGTTCTTCTGTCCCAGTGACAATATTTCCTGTGGCTCTTAGCACAGGAGTCACAGTTGGCATTTCATGAGATCTAGTTTTGCCTATTCTCAATGGAGAATCAGATATCAAAATAAAAATGTTTAATAGGATAATAATATTTAGGGACAAATATGACAAAGGGTGTCCAAGTTCAACACACTGCAGAAAATGTAACACAGCTGAGACAAATAAAAGATCTAAATAAATGGTGAGATATACCATGTTGATGTACTATGAAGATAAAAATTTCCTTTATATTGACCTATTGATGCAAGGCAATTGCAATCCAAATCTTGCAGGCTTTAAAATTTTTTAAAGAAACTAACACACTAATTCTAAAATTCATACGAAAATGCAGAAGATCTAGAATGACCAAAACAATTCTTAAAAGGAATAAGATTAAATGACTGACACTATTTGAAAGCTACAGTAGATAAGATGGGAACTAGCATAAAGATAGACAAATCGATAGATGAAACTGAACACAGAGTCCATAAATAGACCTGTACATAGATAGCTACCTAATTAAAAATTATCTTTCTTACTCTCTATTTTATCTTGAAAAGCAAACACCCAGAAAGAAAATGCATTTGGCAACAGAATCATTGTAAAAGAGATCTGACATGCTTAATTTATTATTTTTATCTCTCTCTATTTTAAAAAAAAAACTTAATTTTTTTAGAGCCATTTTAACTTAACAGCAAAGTTGAGAGAAAGGTTCAGAAATTTTCCATATTCTCCATTTACACATATGCATAGTCTCCCCATTATCAATGTCCCCTATTAGAGTTGTGTATTTGTTACAATTGATGACCCTATATTGACATAATTACCCAAAGTTCATAATTTACACTATGGTTTGCTCTTGGTGCTGTGCATTTTATGAGTTTAGACAAATGTGTAATAACATGTACCTATTATTGTGATTTTAAACAAAATAGTTTCACTGCCCTAAAAATCCCCTGTGTTCTGATAATTTATTTCTTCCTCCCCTCAAATCTCTGGCAACACTCATCTTTAACTGTCTGTGTGTTGCCTTTTCCAGAATGTCATATACTTGGAAACAATATGATATGTAGCTTTTTCAGATTGCTTCTTTCACTTAGCAATATACATTTAAGTTTCCTCCAAGTCTTTTCATTGCTTGATAGCCCATTTCGTTTTAGTATTGAATAATATTCCATTGTCTGGATAGACCACTGTTTACTTACCATTCACTCACTGAAGGACATCTTGGTTGCTTCCAAGTTTTGACAATGATGAATAAAGCTACTGTAAATATACCTGTGCAGACTTTTGTGTGAACATAGTTCAACTCCTTTGGGTAAACGTCAAGGAACATGATTACTGGATCATATGGTAAGAGTATGTTTAGTTTTGTAAGAAACCATCAGACTGTCTTCCTAAGTGGCTGCACCATTTTGCATTCCCACCAGCAATGAGTGAGAGTTCCTGTTGCTTCATAGCTCCAGCAATGTACAACTAATTTACAACAAAGATGCAAAGGAGATTAAATGGAAAATTAACAACCTTTTAACAAATGGTATGGAAGAGTTGGATATCCATACACAAGAAATTCAATACACACCTGTACCATATACAGAAATTAACTCAAAATGGATCAGGACCTAAACATTAAACCAAAAACTATAAAACTTTCAGAACTAAACATAGGATAAGGCATCTGTGATCCTGGGTAAAGATTTCTGATACAAGACAGAAAGAGTGCAGTCTCTTTTAAAGATGCCATTCAGAGAATGGAAAAAAAAAAAGCCACTGGGTGGTGGAACATATTTGTAAACTGTATCCAGAATTACATGTCCAGGCACTTATATCTTAAAATGTATGTCTTAAGAAGTGTCTACTATATACAGCCATTCCGTGTCTGTACATGTGTCCCACAGGGATAGAGACATATGTAATACAAAGACATATGTAGTGTTCATACAAAGACATGTTGATTTTTTTCAATAATATACAAAGACTGGGAAAAACCTAAGTATATACTATGGGACAATGAAGCACTGTTCAACAATAAAAATGAATGAATTATTGAAACATGCTACAGCAATGATGAATTTTAAAATAATTGTGCTGAATGAAAGAAGTTAGACAAAAAATAAAACCGAGTACATGTTGTATGTTTCCATTTAGATAGAATTCTAAAACATTAAATCTAACACAGAATTGTAGGAAGTACATGTAGATTAGTGGTAGCACAGGTAGGGTGGGAAGTATTAGCAAGGGGCAACTTTGGGGGAATGGGTATGTTAATGGTCTTGATTGGGTGTATAAATACATCAAAATTATCAAATTGTACATTTTTGTGCAGTATATTGTATCCCAATTATACCACAATAAAAAAATTTAAAAACTATTATATGACATAATTGCAAACAATACTGACCGAATTCCAGATCTGTCAGGTAGATAAAATGAGGTACAAATGCTGGGGTAATCCTGACATGTCAGGGATCCAAATTTCCCATTCTTGGGACTGTATGACTTTATATTTAAGATATGATATGAAGGTCAAGGCTGTAGAATTATGGATTAGGGATCTGAAAACAAGTTATATATAAAGAAGAGGAGGTCCAATTATAGCCTTTTTGTTTTCTTCAACTATATAGAATGAGAACTTTTCATTTGGAAAGCAGTAAGTAAATCAGCAATGGTCTGTCTCAATAGGAATTAGATCACTTTGTGCCTTGTAGTATATAGTATTGTTCCTACACTAAGTGGGAGCTGTACTGCTTAACTATTTAAAAAGACTGAACCCATTGAAATATTGTTTATACTGGTATTAATTCACATTAGGGATACTAGTTTATAAAGAATATTTGCATTTTCTCATAGGATTGAAAATGAGTTAGACTGATCAATATTTTAAGCAGAGTGGAAGTTAACAATAGTGTCACTTTTCAACACTTACTTATTTTATTATTTTTTTTAAGTGAGAGGAGGGAAGATAGTGCAAGACTCCCACATGTGTCTCTACTGGGATCCACCTGGTAATCCCCCGTCTGGGGCCAATGCTTAAATCTATCAAGCTATTTTTAGTGCTTGAGGCCAACACTTGGACCAACTAAGGTATCCTCAGTGCCCGGGGCCAATGCTTGAACCAATTGAGCCTCTGCTTGTGGGAAGGGAAGAGAGAGAGAACGGCAAGAGGGATGGGGAGAGAATCAGATGGTCACTTCTCCTGTGTGCCCTGACTGGCAATCAAACCTGGGAGGTCCATATGCCAGGCCAAAACTCTAGTCACTGATCCAGCCAGCCAGGGCCCATTTATTTATTTAAAATAGAATTTATTGGGGTGACGCTGGCTTACAAAACTGTACAGGTTTCAATGTACAGCTCAACAACACATCATCTGCATACCATATCATGCACTCATCGCCCCAAGCAAACTCTCTTTCTGTCCCTATTTCCCCACCTTTTCCCACCTGCTCCTAGCCCCATTCCCCCTTTCCCTCTGGCGATCACCACCCTGTTGTCTGTGTCTTTGTGTTATGTATATATACTTTTTGCTTAATCTCTTCACCATCTTTCATCCAGTCCTTTGACATCCTCCCCTCTGACAGCTGTCAGTCTGTTCCATGTATTCACGCCTCTGTTTCTATTTTGTTTGTCAGTTTATTGTGTTTATTAGACTCCACATATAAGTGAGAGCATATGGTACTTGTCTTTCTCTGACTGGCTTATTTCACTCAGCATAATAATCTTCAAGTCTATCTGTGGGAATGCAGAGTGATGCAGCCACTGTCAAAAGCAGTATGGAGTTTCCTCAAAAAATTAAAAATAGAACTGTCTGATGACCCAGTAATCTCACTTCTGGGAATATATCCAAAGAAACCTGAGACATCAATTCTAAAGAATGTACGCACCCCTATGTTCACTGCAGCATTATTTACAATAGCCAAGATGTGGAAGCAGCCCAAGTGCCCATCAGTAGATGAGTGGATAAAAAAAGCTGTAGTGTATTCACACAATGGAATACTTCTCAGTGTAAAAAAGAATGAAATCTTAACTATTTGTGTCACATTTATTAAATACTCATTCTTCACCCAGCTGTTTAGCACAGTGTTCAAAAGCGTGGAGTTTGTAATCAGGTTGCCTGGATTTGAATCCCATCTCCATTATTTATTTTAACTTTGTGGCCTGGGACAAAGCTACATACATCTTTAGCTTGGTCCTCTGTCCCTACTTCTGTAGGTTGTTGTCAGGATTGAACACGTGGAGATTTGTAAAGCACTTTCTATAGTGCCTGACACACAGCAAGCACTCACCAGGTTTTGGATGTCCTCATATACCTTACATTTGAATCCTTAAAATAACATAAGAAAGAACTGATTATCCTTATTTCATGGATAAACTAGCTAGTTCATGCTATATCTGTGTTTTGGATCTAGACTTTCTGACCTCAGTCTTAGCATTTCTCCTCAACGTTATATTACAACACAAGATGGGTGCTGTCTACTAAGGTATTTATTTTTTGGAAACTCCCATCTAGCAAGTTCCGTACTGCATATGGATTTCTGTGTGCTCCTCCTGACTGTGCCTTGGCTATCCAGATGCACAATCTACAATGTCCTTTGCAAGCTGTGGTGTCTCCTGGAATGCAAAGCAATGGGCAGGGAGTATCTCATCTACATTCACCATGTTCCAAGACGGGAAGTGATGGCCTGGCACTGGAGGCTTTCTCCATTTCTTTTCTTTTTTTTTTTTTACTTAGAAAATTAAATTTAACAGAGTGACATTGATCAACAAGAGTATATAGATTTTAGGTAAACATCTCTACATCATTTGAACAGTCAATTATGTTGTATACCCATCACCCAAAATAAAATAATTTTTCGTCCCTTCATATTTGTGCCTCTTTACACCCTTACCCCAACCCCTCTTCTCTCCCCTCCCCCTGGTACCCACTGCACTCTTATCTATGTCCATGAGTCTCAGTTTTGTATCCTACGTATGTGTGAAATCATACAGTTCTTAGCTTTTTCTGATTCACTTATTTCACTCAGTATAATGTTCTCAATACCCATCCACCCATGTTGTTGTAAATGATACTATGTCAGTGGTTGGCAAACTGTGGCTCATGAGCCACATGCGGCTCTTTGGCCCCTTAAGTGTGGCTCTTCCACAAAATACCACGTGTGGCGTGCAGGTATGCTCGGGGGTGTTGGTGGGTTTGGTGACAGGGGACGCAGCGCAGGCGGGCAGCGGGATACTCAGCGTGGGGGAAGTGCACGCGATTCATGCATGGGTTGAGTGAGCCAGTGAGTCAGCAGTCTCGCTGTGCAGTGGTTAGTGCTAGTCGCACCCGCAAATCGTGCGGGTGACAAAAGTACCTACTCAAAGCATAAAGTTACCTGTATTTTTCCAGCCGGCTGCAAATCCTACAGGTATGCCAGACGAGTATGAATGGGAGAGTTGGAAGGGGTCGACCTCAGCTAATGTATCTCAATCAGATTGAAGATGTTTTTAGCAAAGGCCAGCTTAGGGGTACCCTAATTAAGTTAATAACAATGTACCTACCTATATAGTTTAAGTTTAAAAAATTTGGCTCTCGAAAGAAATTTCAATTGTTGTACTGTTGATATTTGGCTCTGTTGACTAATGAGTTTGCCGACCACTGTACTATGTCGTCATTTCTTACTGGTTGAGTAGTATTCCACTGTATATATGAACCATTTCTTCTTTATCCAATTCTCTGTTAAGGGGCACTTTGGTTGTTTCCATGTCTAGGCCCTGTAAACAATGCTGTGATGAATATGGGGGTGCATGTGTCTTTACGTACCAATGTTCTTGAGTACCCAGAGAAGGGTTTGCTGGGTCACGTGATTCTTCTACTCTTAATTTTTTGAGGAACCACCATACTTTCTTCCATAATCATTGTACTAATTTACATTTCCACCAGCAGTGAATGAGGGTTCATTTTTCTCCACAGCCTCTCCAACACTTGTTATTACCTGTCTTGTTGATACTAGCCAAGCTAACAGGTGTGAAGTGGTATCTCATTGTAGTTTTGATTTGCATTACTTGAATAGTTAGTGAAGATGAGCGTTTTTCATATATCTGTTGGCCATTTTTATGTCCTCTTGGGGAAAGTGTCTGTTCAGGTACTCTCCCCATTTTAAAATTTGACTGTTTGCTTCCTTGATGCTGAGCTTTGTGAGTTCTTTATGTATTTTGAATATTAACCCCTTATTGGAGCTGTTGTTTGCAAATATCATCTCCCATTTAGTTGGCTGTCTGTTTTGTTGTCAGTTTTTCTTCTTTTGCTGTGCAGAAGCTTTTTAGATTGATATAGTCCCATTGATTTATCTTTGCCTTTACTTCCCTTGTCTTTGGGGTCAAATTCATAAATTGCTCTCTATGGCCAAGGTCCATGAGCTTAGTACCTATGTTTTCTTCTATGTAATTTAATGTTTCAGATCTTATATTTAGGTCTTTGGCCCATTTTGAATTAATTTTTGTGCAAGTGGACAAATTGTAGTTAAGTTTCATTCTTTTGCATGTGACTTTCCAATTTTCCTAGCACCATTTATTGAAGAGGCTTTCTTTTCTCCATTGTGTGTTTTTGGCTCTGTTGTCAAAGGTGATTTGTCCATATATATGTGGTTTTATTTCTGGGCTCTTGATTCTGTTCCATTGGTCTATGTGTCTATTTTTCTACCAATACCATTCTATTTTGATTATCGTGGCTCTATAGTATAATTTACAGTCAGGTAGTGTGATACCACTGCCTTCATTCTTTTTTCTCAGGATTACTTTGGCTATTCAGAGTTTTTTATGGTTCCAATCAAACCTGGTGATTTTTTGTTTCATTTCTTTAAGAAAAATGACATTGGAATTTTGATGGGAATTGCATTAAATTTGTATATTGCTTTGGGTAATATGGCCATTTTAACTATGTTTATCCTTTCTATCCATGAACATAGAATATTTTTCCATTTCATTGTTTCTTTTTCAATTTCCTTTAATAATGCTTTGCAGTTTTCTGTATATAGATTTTTTACATTCCTTAATAAGTTTATTCCTAGGTATTTTATTTTATTTTTGTTGCAACTGTAAAAGGGATTATTTTTTTGAGTTCATTTTTTGAAGTTTCATTGTTGGTGTATATGAAAGCAATACGCTTCTGTATATTGATTTTGTATTTGTGACCTTACTATATTGGTTTATTGTTTCTAGTAGTCTTTCTGTAGAGTCTTTGGGGTTTTCTATATACAGGATCATGTTATCTGCAAAAAGTGAATCCTTTACTTCTTCTTTTCCAATATGAATGCCTTTTATCTTTCTCTTGTCAGATTGCTCTGGCTAAAAATTCCAGCACTATGTTGAACCTTTCCTTTTCTCTTTTCTTTCCCTTTCTTTCTCTCTCTCTTTTTCTTTCTTTCATTTTTTCATTCTTTCCTTTGTCCTTCCTCCCTTCCTCCCTCTCTCCCTTTCTTCCTTCTTTCCCTCCCTCCCTCCCCCCTCCTCCCCTCCTTCCCTCCTACTCTTCTTCTTCTCCTTCTCCTCTTCCTCCTCCTCCTCCTCCTCCTCCTCTTCCTTCTTCTTTTTCCTTTTTCTTCTTGAATTGGAAACAAGAAAAAGAGAAGTGAAGTGACTTGATATCATTCAGTTTCCACTGGGAGTTAGAGCTAGTCCCACCCAGTTTCAACACAATATTTCTGCTCAGAAAGATTTGTCATATGAATTGGGTTAATAAAGTCAACAAATAGCTTCAGACAAGTGCAGGCTAGGCTTGTGTTTGTAAGGTTGGGTGGGGTCTGAGTGTGCCCCCTAAAGTGATAAGCTTTGTGTTCTTGATGTTTTGGGTGCTAGGCTGTGCATGCTCAGTTGCATGTCACTGTATGGCCCTCTGCACATTAGGAATGTCTATGGCCCCTATGGCCTGCAGGATGAATTCTACTCCTTCCTAGCTTGCCATCACCTGGGTTCCTGGTACCGCCTTGGGGTGACATTCACCACTCCTTCCATCTGTGCTCCAGCGACTCTGAAATGCTTGCAGCTTCCCAGATGCACCACAGCTTTGTTCATGCTGTTCTTTCTGCCTGCTGTTTCCTGGTCCACTGCTGGCCACATTGTAAGAATCTCTTCCAACTCAATCACCTGTTTCAGGGTCTTTATACACAAAACTTTCCCTTACCTGGATGCACAGCCCAATGGAGTGAGGTAGTTTGTTTCTGTGCCTGAGGCTCAGGGGCAGCTAGTGACTGCAGTATACCTGGGGTCCTGGGGACCCTCATTACTGAGTGAATTGAAATAAGGGCTGCATTTTCTTGCTATATATGGAATATATTCAGTGTTTAACTGTGGGTGCTAATGGGGCATTGGGATTCCATGGATTGACTTCAGACTTTGAAGCTGACTTTTTCAGAAACACCCAGGGTGTTTGGACTTTGACTCCAACCAATTTTTGTAACTATATCTCACAAGCACTGGCTAGACTGACAAAGAAAACTCTTGTGTTCTCCACAGTCCTCATGAGTGGTGCTCTATGGCTTTGCTCCTGTGCTGCTACTGAGGAATCATGGGTGTAGGTAAGGTCAGGCAGGTGGGCTTTGTTGGCAACCTGGTAGGCTCAACCTTAGCTCCACCACTTGCTTGAGATTGTTATTTAACGTCTTGTAGTCTTGGTTTTCTCATTGGTCAATAGCAGCATACTAAGAATGGCCCCTGGTGAACTCAGTTCATACACAGCAGAGTTTGTCCTGTAGTTTTGGCTGTGCAGTGGATAGGGCCATGTGGGGCATGTTACCTCCACAAATCTGTGCACAGCAGTGCTGAATAAGAACACTGTCCAATCTCTCGGAGCAATATATTTGCTGATTTATCTCCACAGGGAAGTGAAATAAAAGACAGGATAAACAAATGGGACTATATCAAACTAAAAAGCTTTTGCACAGCTAAAGACAACAAGAACAGAATAAAAAGACAAACTACACAATGGGAGAACATATTTGATGATACATCTGATAAGGGGTTAATAACCAAAATTTATAAAGAACTTGTAAATCTCAACACCAGGAAGACAAACAATCCAATCCAAAAATGGGCAAAAGAGATGAATAGACACTTCTCCAAAGAGGACATACAGATGGCCAATAGGCATATGAAAAAATGCTCAACATCACTAATCATTAGAGAAATGCAAGTTAAAATCACAATGAGATATCACCTCACACCAGCCAGAATGGCGCTCATCAACAAAACAACAGAGAATAAGTGCTGGTGAGGATGTGGAGAAAAGGGAACCCTCCTGCACTGCTGGTGGGAATGCAGACTGCTGCAGCCACTGTGGAAAACAGTATGGAGATTCCTCAAAAAACTGAAAATCGAACTGCCTTTTGACCCAGCTATCCCACTTTTAGGAATATACCCCAAGGACACCATAGAACGGCTCCAAAAGGAGAAATGCACCCCCATGTTTGTGGCAGCAGTGTTCACAATAGCAAAGATCTGGAAACAGCCCAAGTGTCCGTCAGAGGACAAGTGGATTAAAAAGCTTTGGTACATATATATTGGGTTGGCGAATAAGTTTGTAGCGTTTTTATATTTTCTTTTATTTTACAACAATTTGTTTGCTGTTTGGCAAAGGGTAAGTATTCATTCGATAAAACTCTTTCTGCTCTACAAAACTATGTTAATTGTATTTTTGAGTTATTTAATTTTTTATTAGTTTTGAGGCTTAGAAATGGAATACCCAGGAGGCAAAAATCAACATTTTCGACACCTGCTCTTCTTTGCTTTTCATCGAGGTCAAAAAGCTGCCGAAGCAGCCCGGGACATTTGCGACGTGTATGGAGAAGGTGTCATAGACAAGTCTACAGCACGGAAATGGTTTGCAAAGTTCAAAAATGGCAACTTTGACGTCGATGACACGTGCCGCAGCGGAAGGCCTTCTGAATTCGATGAAGAACTGGGAAATGCTCGAAAAGAATGCCATGGTCAACAAGGAGCTCTACATTGCCCAGCTACACCACGTGAATGAGGCTATTCGACTGAAAAGACCTGATCGACATGGTCAAACCATACTCCTTCACGACAACGCCAGGCCCCATGTTGCACAAGTTGTCAAAGCCGCACTCCAAGAGCTCGAATGGGAGGTCCTTCAGCATCCGCCGTATTCTCTGGACCTTGCACCGACCGATTACCATCTTTTCCGCTCCCTGTCAAACCATATGAAGGGCATTACCTTCGATAACAAAGAGGTCCTTAAAAACTGGCTCAACAACTTCTCTGACACCAGACCAGGCGATTTTTGGCGGACCGGCATCAACAAATTGGTCAAGAGGTGGGAAGAGGTTGTAAACAGCAATGGTGAATATATAATTGATTAACTTATTGATATAATTATTGTTTTTTGTTTAAATAAAAGTCTTCCGTAAAAACACTGTGAACTTATTCCCCAACCCAATACTATGGAATACTACTCAGCCATAAGAAATGATGACATCGGATCATTTACAATAACATGGATGGACCTTGATAACATTATACGGAGTGAAATAAGTAAATCAGAAAAAAACTAAGAACTATATGAATCCATACATAGAAGGGACATAAAAATGAGACTCAGAGACATGAACAAGAATGTGATGGCAACAGGGGTGGGGGGTGGGGGGAGGGGGGATGGGGCGAAGAAGGAGAGAAGGGTTGGGGGAGGGGAGGGGCACAAGAAAACCAGATAGAAGGTGACAGAAGACAATTTAACTTTGGGGGAGGGTACACAGCACAATCAAATGTCAAAATAATCTAGAAATGTTTTCTTTCAACATATGTACCCTGATTTATCAATGTCACTGCATTAAATTTAATAAATAAATTAAAAAAAAGAGAACACTGTCCAACCTATCATATCTCAACACAAAAAATTACAATGTGGTGTAGTAACGAAATAACTTTCATTTTGTTATTGAAAGTGAAAAACTCAAGAAATGTCTTTGTGCACTTGGGTATGTGTGTGTGGCCTATGCCAGGGCTGGGTACCCTGCCTATATGGAGGCTGACATCCAGTGAGGGAGGCTGAAGTCCAGTGAATTGACATGCACAGGGTGCTCAGGGAGGGCTACTAAAGAGTCTGTGCGTCGGCCTAGCGTGCAGAGGACCCGGGTTCGATTCCCGGCCAGGGCACACAGGAGAAGCGCCCATTTGCTTCTCCACCCCTCTGCTGCACCTTCCTCTCTGTCTCTCTCTTCCCCTCCTGCAGCCAAGGCTCCACTGGGGCAAAGATGGCCCAGGCACTGGGGATGGCTCTGTGGCCTCTGCCTCAGGCGCTAGAGTGGCTCTGGTCGCAACATGGCGACGCCCAGGATGGGCAGAGCGTTGCCCCATGGTGGGCGTGCCGGGTGGATCCCGGGCGGGTGCATGCGGGAGTCTGTCTGACTGTCTCTCCCTGTTTCCAGCTTCAGAAAAAAGCAAAATGCAAAAAAAAAAAAAAAAAAAAAAAAAAAGAATCTGTGCATTACTTTTTGTTTTGTTTTTTAATCTTTTAATTTAAATTTTATTAATTTTTTGGGTGACATTGGTTAATAAGATTATATATGTTTCAGGTGCAGAATTCTACAGCATATCACTTGTGTATATTGTATGTTCACCACCCAAAGTTAGGTTGCCTCTTGTCACCAGATAAGTGACATCTTTTACCTTTCTTTTTTTTTTTTAAATATATTTTTTAAAATTAAATGTATTGGGGTGACATTGGTAATAGGATCATATAGGTTTCAGGTGTACAATTCTATGATAAATGATCTGTATGTTGCATAGTGTGCCCATTACCCAAAGTCAAGTAATCTTCCATCATCATTTGGCCCCTTTTGACCCTTTTGTTTTTAATATATTAGAGTGGATTCAAGGTTCTCTAGGTGATAATGGAACTGCCGTTTACTTGCATCCTGATAAGCATCTTCTATTTTGGAGAGAAAGGGATGGAATTCTAGTAGTGTGCTGGAAATTTTGTAAACCAAGGAGCACACTTGAATGGATCTGAAAAAATAAAGTTAAGAATCACTGAAATAGAGGACTTTCAAATGGCCCTTCTACTCCTAAAATCCATCACCTTACAGTCCGTAGCAGTGATCCTGCTAGAGCTTTGGCACTTCAGTATCACCATTACTGCATATGGTTTTGGGTAACAAATGCTTTATTTCACTCCACTTCTTTGCAAATGGATAATTTTTCAATATTTCAGTCAGCTGGTGCTTATGGGACAACTACATGGAGATGGGCACTGCACTAGGTGTGGGCACCAGCATGGGCATGACGAATGCATTGCCACCCTCCCCGAGTTCTGGGTCTCTCACAGAGGAAGGCATGACAATAGAGTGAAATACAAGAGTTGTCGTAGTAGATGTCCAGGGTTAGACTGGAAACCAGTATAATTCAGAAAAATAGATTTCCTCCTGCTGACCTGAAACATTACTCCCTGGTATCTTACATTTCTGTCTCTCTCTGTCTTAAAAAAAAAAGAAAGAAAGAAAAAAGAGGAAAATTCCAACACAGCTTTTCCAACATTCTTCATAAATTGTCCTTTGCTTCATGCCAGTCTCATTACCGGGGCTGCACCTCCTTGTACCAGCTAAATAACTCTTCCCGTGGGTGTTTGCATGTTTCAATTATTTATAGGCTGTGATGTTTCCCCCTTTTCTCTCCCCAGTCACTGCCCAGACGTGTTGTGCATAGTTAGTTATTTTAATCTTTCCCAGTAAATCCATTCTCCCAACCTTCCCATCATTTTTATTGCTCTTCTCTGAACTCCCTTCAGTTTTTCTACAACTTTAAGGTATTGAAGTGCTGGAATTTAGTGTAATTTTCCCAGATGGGGTTGCAGAGAGGCTGTTAAGGAAGGATTCTCACCTTTGTGAGTTCGTGAGATAGAACCTTTGGGAGCAAAGCCCCAAACTGTATTCTCCCGACAGCTGCTGTCTCAGCTGTGTGAACTCACATCTGGTTTTCTGTCACCCCCAACGGTGCCAGCTCTTTCTCGTGGCCTTGGTGGTTGCTCAGTGGGTAGACGGGCTTTGCTGTTCCCACAATGATGTTTACCAGCTTCTAGCTTCCAGTCAGAAATCAGCAGCAAGATTCAGAGGAAGGAAAAACCGAGAACAGAGCCCCTAAAACAGCACATCTAGCAGAGTAATGATATTGGGACTAGCTGCCTCAGGGAAGGACTGACTGTGCTCCAAGACTTAGTGTTTATTCTCCTGTTCAGTAACTCATCATCATCCTGTCACATGGGCTGAGGAGCCTGAGGCTCAGAGACATTAGTTAAGTAGGGAGAACACACCCAACTCGAGGTGTCACTTAGGTTTGAATCCCAGCTTTAGCCTGACCACACACACACCTTTGCTCTTGGGAACCAGAGGTCAGGAGATGCAGGTGGCAGTCACAGGGACTTGTTGGAGAGCATTAGACTAGAGGATAGTTTCAGCGTTGGCTCATGGAAGCATCATGGCCAGCATTGTCTGGGTCTCACTGCCTCTTCCAAATTACACATGGACCATCAGAGGACCAATGAAGTCCTCTAACAAATGAGTGAAGGCTAAGATCCTGGGGGACATAATAGATACTCCTCCCTCAAACCCACAGCTTTGGGAGTTACCCCAATGACAATAAACACAAAGCTCAGTAAGATGTGTCCTGTGAGCAGATCTTGCAAAATTTTAACTCTGAGTTAACCAATCTGAGGATATTTCTAGAAGGAACTTTACTAGAAGTGGGTTTTAATGGCCAGTTGCCAGCTCTGCTGTTAGCACCACTTCCTGACACCCCAAATTTTGCTTTCCCTCCTTCTTTTTAGGTCAAAGTTAAAATGGAACAATTCGACTTGATTTCTCCTAATACTTAGGTAAGTCTTGATTAGGTGTGTATGAAAAATGGAGTTTGATGAGAGAAATTAGGGTGCAAATAATATGATTAGTATGCATAAGTATGACTCTTTTTGGGAGAAAAATTAAAGTTGGTATTTTGAAGCCGTTACTAAATTGGAAAAACACCCCTGAGATTCTGCTCTCACCGTCTGATTTCCTCACAGGCTGGTTTGTGCTGTAGTGCAGAGTAGTAGTAAAGGTATGGCTCCTGGAATCACGCAGATCTTAGTTTTGTAAAATTGATTGTCTTTTATTATATTTGATCTTAATTTTTCTCAACTTTTTTTTCCTTTTATTGGGTTTAATGGGGTGACACTGGTTAACAAAATTTTTCAGGTTTCCGGTGCACAATTTCACAGCACATCTCTGTACACTGTATTGTGTGTTCACCACCTCAACTCAAGTCTCCTTCCATCACCATTTTATCCCCCTATATCCACCTCTACTCTAACCACACCCCCTCCTCCTGGCAGTCACCACATTATTGTCTGTGCCCATAAGTGTTTGCTCTTTCTTTTTTCTTTTCTTGCTCAAACCCCTATACCCTTAACCACTTCCAATACTTCTCTGAGAGCTGTGAGTCTGCTCTCTAAGTCTGTCTCTATTTTGTTTGTTAGTTCATTTGTTCATTAGATGCCACATATAAGTGAAATTATATGGTACTCATCTTTTCCTGACTAGCTTATTTCACTTTGCACAATGCTCCCCAGGTCCATTCATGCTGTCACAAAGGGTAAGAGATCTTTCTTTTCCATGAGTGAGTAGTACTCTATTGTGTAAATGTCCCACAGCTTTTGTATTCACTCATCTACTGATGGGCACTAGAGCTATTCCAAATCTTGGCTATTGTAAATAACATTGCAATGAACACAAGGGATGCATGATTCTTTTGAATCAGTGTTTAGGATTTCTTCAAATATACAGTGTGTCCATAAAGTCATGGTGCACTTTTGACTGGTCACAGAAAAGCAACAAAAGACGATAGAAATGTGAAATCTGGCCCTGGCCAGTTGGCTCAGTGGTAGAGCGTCGGCCTGGCGTGCAGAAGTCCCGGGTTCGATTCCCAGCCAGGGCACACAGGAGAAGCACCTATCTGCTTCTCCACCCCTCCCCCTCTCCTTCCTCTCTGTCTCTCTCTTCCCCTCCCACAGCCGAGGCTCCATTGGAGCACAGATGGCCCGTGCACTGGGGATGGCTCCTTGGCCTCTGCCCCAGGCGCTAGAGTGGCTCTGGTCGCAACAGAGCGATGCCCTGGAGGGGCAGAGCATCGCCTCCTGGTGAGCAGAGCGTCGCCCCCTGGTGGGCGTGCTGGGTGGATCCTGGTCGGGCGCATGCAGGAGTCTGTCTGACTGTCTCTCCCAGTTTCTAGCTTCAGAAAAATACAAAAAAAAAAAAAAAAAAAAAAAAAAAAGAAATGTGAAATCTGCACCAAATAAAAGGAAAACTCTCCCAGTTTCATACCTATTCAGTGCAGTTCAATGTGGGCTCATGCACAGATTTTTTTTTTTTATAATTTTATTTTTTTAATGGGGTGACATCAATAAATCAGGATACATATATTCAAAGATAACAAGTCCAGGTTATCTTGTCGTTCAATTATGTTGCATACCCACCACCCAAAGTCAGATTGTCCTCTGTCACCTTCTATCTTGTTTTCTTTGTGCCCCTCCCCACCCCCTATCCCTCTCCCATTCCCCCCTCCCCCCCGTAACCACCACACTCTTATCAATGTCTCTTAGTTTCACTATTATGTCCCACCTACATATGGAATAATACAGTTCCTGTTTTTTTCTGATTTACTTATTTCGCTTCGTATCATGTTATCAAGATCCCACCATTTTGCTGTAAATGTTCCGATGTCATCATTTCTTATGGCTGAGTAGTATTCCATAGTGTATATGTGCCACATCTTCTTTATCCAGTCATCTATTGATGGGCTTTTTGGTTGTTTCCATGTCCTGGCCACTGATGCACAGATTTTTTTAGGGCTCCTTAGGGAGCTATCCCATATAGCCTCTACAGACTTGTCACTGACTTGATGGCCTACCAGAACGGGTTTCTCCACCAAAATGCCGGTTTCCTTCAACTGCTTATCCCACCGAGTAATGTTATTCCTATGTGGTGGTGCTTCATTATAAACACGCCGATATTCATGTTGCACTTTGGTCACGGATTTGAATTTAGCGAGCCACAGAACACATTGAACTTTCCTCTGTATCATCCACATCTTGACTGGCATGGCGGTGGGCTGCTCCGCTGTATACACGGTGTTATGTCATCATCTGCACATGCACACATACTGTCACATCATCCTACAGAAACTGGGAGGGTTTTCCTTTTATTTGGTGCAGATTTCACATTTCTATTGTCTTTTGTTGCTTTTCTGTGACCGGTCAAAAGTGCACCATGACTTTACGGACACACTGTATTTCCAGAAGTGAATCACTGGGTCACAAGGTAGTTCCATTTTAAATTTTTTGAGGAAACTTCATATTGCTTTCCACAGTGGCTGCACTAATCTGCATTCCCACCAACAGAGCATGGTAATTTCTCTTTCTCCACATTCTTGTCAATACATGTTGTTTGTTGATTTATTGATGATAACCATTCTGAGAGGTGTGAGGTGATATCTCATTGTAGGTTTAATTAACATTTCTCTGGTGATTAACAATGAACACATTTTCATATGTCTATTGGCCATCTGAATGGCTTCTTTGGAGAAGTATGTATTCAGATCTTTTACCCATTTTTAAATTGGATTGGTACTTTTGGTGTTATTTTATAAGTTTTTAATAAATTTTGGATATTAAACCCTTATCAGATGTATTGACAAGTAGTTTTCCCATTCAGCAGGTTGTCCTTTCATTTAGTTGATGGTTTCTGTGGCTGTGCAAAAAATTCTTAGTTTTATGTAGTCCTATTTGTTTATTTCTTCTTTTGTTTGCCTTGCTTGAAGAGATATATCAGAAAAAAATATTGCTATTACGAATGTCTGAGATTTTGCTGTCTATGTCTTTAAAAAACTTTTTTATTAATTTTAATTTATTGTGCTACCATGAATTCAAGTGTCCCACTCAATATAACTCTCTCCCCTTGACCCCATTTTCCCCCATAGCCCCCCCTTCCCTTTGGGATTTGTTGTCCTCTTGTCTGTATCTATGTGTTATGCATATATAATTTCACTAATTTCTTCACCTTCTCTGATCCCATTCCTTCATCCTCCATCCCTCTGACAGCTGTCAGTCTGCTCCCTGTGACCCCGCCTCTGCCTCTATTCTATTCCCAGTTCACTTTGTTCATTAGATTCCACATATAAGTGAGATTATATGATATTTGTCTTTCCCTGCCTGGCATATTTCACCTAGCATAATAATCTCAAGGTCCATCTATGCCATCACAAAAGGTAAGATTTCCTTCTTTTGCATGGCTGCATAGTATTCCACTGTGCATATGTACCACAGTTTTTTTTTTCTGAGACCCTGGGCCTATCAACCTGTGGTTGAGATAATGAAATAGATCTCATCTATTATAAGGGAATTCCCAGTTTTTTCTTTGAGAGAGTGAGTAGCAGCCAGAGGGAGGTGAGGGAAATACATTTGCTCATCTCAGTTCACCAGGAGTTGCTCTCACAGGATGAATCTTAATGATCTGACTGGGTTCCTGCCCTGGAGAGAGAATTAGTGTTTTATTTTAGAGAAGGCTGTACATGTGCACCTGGATGCTAAATGTTCTCAAAATAGAAACCTGACTTAGAAATAGATTCTTTGTACCACAGCTTTTTAATCCACTCTTCCACTGACAGACACTTGGGCTGTTTCCAGATCTTGGCTATTGTAAAACAATGCTGCAATAAACATAGGGGTGCATATATTCTTTTGAATCAGTGATTTGATATTTCTAGGATATATTCCTAAAAGTGGGATAGCTGGGTCAAAAGGCACTTCCATTTTTAATTTTTTGAGGAAACTCCTTCCTGTTTTCCACAGTGGCTGCACAAGTCTACAATCCCACCAGCAGTGCAAGAGGGTTCCCTTTTCTCCACATCCTCGCCAGCACTTATTGTGTGTTGATTTGTTAATGAATGCCATTCTGACAGGTGTGATGTGGTATCTCTTTGTAGTGTTAATTTGCATTTCTCTGATGATTAGTGACATTGAACATTTTTTCATATGCCCATTGGCCATCTGTATGTCCTCTTTGAAGAAGTGTCTATTCAGTTCTTTTGCCCATTTTTTAATTGGATTGTTTATATTCCTGGTGTTGAGTTTTAGAAGTTCTTTATAAATTTTGGTTATTAACCCCTTATCAGATGTATTAGTGAATATGTTCTCCCATTGTGTGGATTGTCTTTTAATTTTGTCCATGGTGTCTTTAGCTGTGCAAAAAATTTTTAGTTTGATATAGTCCCATTTGTTTATTTTGTTCTTTATTTCACTTGTCCGTAGAGATAAATCAGCAAAAATATTGCTACGAGAGATATCAAAGAGTTTACTGCCTATGTTTTCTTCCAAGATGTTTATGGTTTCATGGCTCACATTTAAGTCTTTTATCCATTTGAGTTTATTTTTGGGAATGATGTAAGTAGATGGTCTAGTTTCATTTTGTTCCAGGTAGCTGTCCAACTTTCCCAACACCATCTATTAAAGAGACTGTCTTTACTGTGTGTGCTCTTATCTCCTTTGTCAAATATTAATTGACCATAAAGATGTGGGTTTATTTCTGAGTTCTCTGTTCTGTTCCATTGATCTGTATACCTGTTCTTATGCCAGTACCAAGCTGTTTTGATTACTGTGGACTTTTGGTATGACTTGATATCAGGAAGTTTGATAGCTACCACTTTATTCTTCATTTTCAAGATTGTTGAGGCTGTTTTCTTTTTTGGTTCCATATAAATTTTTGGAATATTTGTTCTATATCTTTGAAGTATGCCATTGGTATTTTAATAGGAATTTCATTGAATTTATAGATTGCTTTGGGTAATGTAGACATTTTAATGATGTTTTTTCTTTCTATCTATGAACACAGTTTATGCTTCTACTTGTTTGTATCTCCCTTGACTTCTTTTTTCAGTGTCTTATTATTTTCTGAGTACAAGTCTTTTACCTCCTTGGTAATTTTTACTCCTGGGTACTTTATTTTGTTTGTTGCAACAGTGAAAGGGATTTTTTCCTTAATTTCTCTTTCAGACAGTATATTGGTATATAAAAATGCCACTGATTTCTGAATGTTAATTTTATATCCTGTCACCTTGCCAAATTCATTTATCAGTTGTAGTAGTTTTTTGATGGAGACTTTAAGGTTTTCTATGTACAGTATGATGTCATCAGCAAATAATGATAATTTTACTTCTTCTTTTCCAATTTGGATGCCTTTTATTTCTTCTTCTTGTCTGATTGCTATGGCTAGGACTTCCAGAACTATGTTAAATAAGAGTGGTAAAAGGGGGCATCCCTGCTTGTTCCTGATCTTAAGGGGATTGCTTTTAAATTTTTTCCCATTGAGTATGATGTTGGTTGTTGGTTTGTCATAGATGGCCTTTATTATGTTGAAGTGTGTTCCCTGTATTCCCACTTTGCTGAGAGTTTTGATCATGAATGGGTGCTCGATTTTATCAAATGCTTTTTCTGCATCTATTGATATAATCATGTGATTTTTATCCTTCCTTTTGTTTATATGATGAATTACATTGATTGATTTGCAAATATTGTACCAGCCTTGCCTACTCAGAATAAATCGCACTTGATCATTATGTCTGACCTTTTTAATGTATTCCTGGATCCAGTTTGCTAATATTTTGTTGAAAATTTTAGCATCTATGTTTATCAGGGATATTGGTCTATAGTTTACTTTCTTTGTAGTATCTTTACCTGTTTTTGGACTGAGGATAATGCTTGCCTCATAAAATGAGCTTAGAAATCTTCCCTCCTCTTGAATTTTTTGAGATTGCTTGAGAAGGATAGGTGTTAATTATTCTTTGAATATTTGGTAATATTTGCTTATGAAGCTATCTGGCCCAGGACTTTTGTTTGTTGGGACTTTATTAATAACTGTTTCAATTTCATTTGTTATAGTTGCTCTGTTTAAGTTTTCTGATTCTTCCATATTGAATCTTGGAACACTGTATGTTTCTAGGAATTTATCCATTTCACCTCGGTGGTCCAATTTTTTTGGCATATTAATCTTCATAGTATTTTCATACAATTCTTTGCATTTCTGCAATGTCAGTTGTTACTTTTCCATTTCATTTATAATTTTATTTATTTGAGTCCTCATTCTTTTTTTCTTGATGAGTCTGTTTAAAGGTTTTTCAATCTTGTTTATCTTTTCAAAGAATTATTTGGTTTCATTGATCTTTTGTATTTTTTTTTGTATTTTTCTGAAGTTGGAAACAGGGAGGCAGTCAAACAGACTCCCACATGCGCCCAATGGGGATCCACCCAGCATGCCCACCAGGGTACAATGCTCTGCCCATCTGGGGCATTGCTCCGCTGCAACCAGAGCCATTCTAGCGCCTGAGGTAGAGGCCATAGAGCCATCCCCAGCACCCGGGCTATCCTTGCTCCAATAGAGCCTTGGCTGCGGGAGGGGAAGACAGAGACAGAGAGGAAGGAGAGGGGGAGGGGTGGAGAAGCAGATGGGCGCTTCTCCTGTGTGCCCTGGCCAGGAATCGAACCCAGGACTCCTGCACACCAGGCCGACACTCTACCACTGAGCCAACTGGCCAGGGCTTGTATTTTTTTATCCTCTATTTATTTTATTTCTGCTCTGATATTTATTATTTCCTTCATTCTACTTCCTCTGGGCTTTATTTGTTGGTCTTTTGCTAGTTCTTTTAAATCAGGGTTAAGTTGTTTATTTGAGCTTTCTCTTGCTTTTTAAAGTATGCCTGTAATGCTATGAACTTCCCTCTCAGGACTGCTTTTGCTGTGTCCCATAAATTTTAGTTGTTGTATGTTCATTTTCATTTGTTTCAAGGAAATTTTTGATTTCTTCTTGGATCTCATTGTTGACCCATTTGTTATTTAATAACATTTAACCTCCAAGTGTTTGAATGTTTTTCAGTTTTTCTATTGTAGTTGATTTCTAGTTTCATGCCATTTGTGATCAGAGAAGATGCTTGATATGATTTCAATCTTCTTAAATTTATTGAGATTCATTTTGTGTCCTAACATGTGGCCTATTCTAGAGAATGTACCATGAACACTTGAAAAGAATGTATATTCTGCCGCTTTAGGGTGAAAGGTTCTGAAAGTATCTATTAAATCCAGTTGATCTAGTGTGTCATTTAAGGCTGCTGTTTCTTTGTTAATTTTCTTTCTAGATGATCTATCCATTGATGTTAGTAGGGTATTAAAATCCCCTACTATTATAGTATTGCTGTTGTTCTTACCCTTTATGTCCATCAAAGACTGCTTTATATATTTAGGTGCTCCTATCTTAGGTGCATAGATATTTACAATGGTTATATCCTGCTGTTGGGTTGTTTCCCTTATCATTATGTAGTGACCTTCTTTATTTCTTACTATAGCCTTTGTTTTAAAGTCTAGTTTGTCAGATATAAGTATTGCTACCTCAGCTTTTTTTTCATTTCCATTTGAATGAAATACTTTTTTTCATTCATTCACTTTCAATCTTTTGTTCTGAAGTGGGTCTCTTGTAGGCAACATATGTATGGGTTCTATTTTCTTATCCATGCAGCTACCCTATGTCTTTTTTTTTTTATTTTTTATTTTTTTTATTTATTTTATTTTATTTTATTTTATTTTTTTTAATAAATTTTTATTAATGGTAATGGGATGACATTAATAAATCAGGGTACATATATTCAAAGAAAACATGTCTAGGTTATTTTGTCATTAAATTATGTTGCATACCCCTCGCCCAAAGTCAGATTGTCCTCCGCCACCCTCTATCTAGTTCTCTGTGCCCCTCCCCCTCCCCCTAATTCTCTCCCTACCTCCCTCCCATGTCCTCCCTCCCCCCCCCTGGTAACCACCACACTCTTGTCCATGTCTCTTAGTCTCGTTTTTATGTTCCACCAATGTATGGAATCATGTAGTTCTTGTTTTTTTCTGATTTACTTATTTCACTCCTTATAATGTTATCAAGATCCCACCATTTTGCTGTAAATGATCTGATGTCATCATTTCTTATGGCTGAGTAGTATTCCATAGTGTATATGTGCCACATCTTCTTTATCCAGTCTTCTATTGAAGGGCTTTTTGGTTGTTTCCATGTCTTGGCCACTGTGAACAGTGCTGCAATGAACATGGGGCTACATGTGTCTTCACGTATCAATGTTTCTGGGGTTTTGGGGTATATACCCAGTAGAGGGATTGCTGGGTCATAAGGTAGTTCTATTTGCAGTTTTTTGAGGAACCACCATACTTTCCTCCATAATGGTTGTACTACTTTACAGTCCCACCAACAGTGAATGAGGGTTCCTTTCTCTCCACAGCCTCTCCAACACTTGCTATTACCCGTCTTGTTGATAATAGCTAATCTAACAGGGGTGAGGTGGTATCTCATTGTAGTTTTGATTTGCATTTCTCTAATAACTAATGAAGCTGAGCATCTTTTCATATATCTGTTGGCCATTTGTATCTCTTCCTGGGAGAAGTGTCTGTTCATGTCCTCTTCCCATTTTTTTATTGGATTGTTTGTTTGTTTGTTGTTGAGTTTTATGAGTTCTTTGTAAATTTTGGATATTAGGCCCTTATCTGAGCTGTTGTTTGAAAATATCATTTCCCATTTAGTTGGCTGTCTGTTTATTTTGCTATCAGTTTCTCTTGCTGAGCAAAAACTTTTTATTCTGATGTAGTCCCATTCATTTATCTTTGCCTTCACTTCTCTTGCCATTGGAGTCAAGTTCATAAAATGTTCTTTAAAACCCAGGTCCATGATTTTAGTACCTATGTCTTCTTCTATGTACTTTATTGTTTCAGGTCTTATATTTAGGTCTTTGATCCATTTTGAATTAATTTTAGTACACGGGGACAGGCTGTAGTCGAGTTTCATTCTTTTGCATGTGGCTTTCCAGTTTTCCCAACACCATTTGTTGAAGAGGCTTTCTTTTCTCCATTGTGTGTTGTTGGCCCCTTTATCAAAGATTATTTGACCATATATATGTGGTTTTATTTCTGGGCTTTCTATTCTGTTCCATTGGTCTGAGTGTCTATTTTTTTGCCAATACCATGCTGTTTTGATTATCGTGGCCCTATAATATAGTTTAAAGTCAGGTATTGTAATGCCCCCAGCTTCATTCTTTTTCCTTAGGATTGTTTTGGCTATTCGGGGTTTTTTATAGTTCCATATAAATCTGATGATTTTTTGTTCCATTTCTTTAAAAAATCTCATAGGAATTTTGATGGGAATTGCATTAAATTTGTATATTGCTTTGGGTAATATGGCCATTTTGATTATATTTATTCTTCCTATCCAAGAACAAGGAATATTTTTCCATCTCATTGTATCTTTTTCGATTTCCCTTAACAATGCTTTGTAATTTTCATTATAAAGGTCCTTTACATTCTTTGTTATGTTTATTCCTAGGAATTTTATTTTTTTTTTTGCAATCATGAAGGGGATTATTTTTTTGAGTTCGTTTTCTAATATTTCATTGTTGGCATATAGAAAGGCTATGGACTTTTTATGTTAATTTTGTATCCTGCGACCTTACTGTATTGGTTTATTGTTTCTAATAATCTTTTTGTGGAGTCCTTCGGGTTTTCGATGTATAGGATCATATCATCTGCAAAAAGTGATACCTTTACTTCTTCTTTTCCGATATGGATGCCTTTTATTTCTTTGTCTTGTCTGATTGCTCTGGCCAGAACTTCTAGCATTGAGGTTAGTATTGATATGTACTTATTTATTGCCATTTTATTCTTTAAATATATAATTCTCTTTTTTTAGATTTTTCTCCCCATTTGCTCTTTTTACAACAGGCTCCTTAATATGTCTTGCAATGCTGGTTCGGTTGTAATAAATTCCTTGAGTTTTTTTTTTTTTTTGTCTGTGAACCTTTTAATTTCTCTTTAAATTTTAAATGATAACCTTGCTGGATAAAGAAGTCCTGGATGTAGGTTTTTATTTTGCAATTCTTTGAATATGTCTTGCCAGTCCCTCTGGCCTCAAGTGTTTCTATTGAGAAGTTAGATATCATCCTTGTGGCAGCTCTTCTGTAGGTAATTAACTGCTTTTCTCTTTCAGCTTTTAGTATTTTTCTTTTTCTCTTAACTTTGGCACTTTAATTATGTTGTGTCTTGGTGTAAGCCTCCTTGGGTTCCTCTTTAGTGGGACTCTCTGTGCTTCTTGAACTTGTGTGACTTTTTCCTTCATCAATTTAGGGCAGTTTTCAGCTCTAATTTCTTCAAACAAGTTCTCTATCCTTTGTTTCCTTCTTCAGGAACCCCTATGATGGGGGTGTTGTTTCTCTTCATGCTGTCACAGAGCTCTCTTAGAGTTTCCTCAGTCTTTTTGAGCCTTTTTTCTTTTTGCTGCTCTGTTTCTGTGCTTTTGTTTATCTTGTCCTCTAAATCACTGATTTGATCCTCTGCTTCATCCAGTCTGCTGGTGGTTTCTTCTAGTGCCGTCTTCAATTCTGATATTGTAGTTGTCATTTCTGACTTTTTTTTTTTATGATTTCAATGTCCTTTTTGATGCTTGATACCTTTTTTTAAGGTACTCAGTATCTCCATCCATTGTTGCTCTAAGATCCTTGAGCATCCTAAAAATAATTATTTTAAACTTTGCATCTGGTAGTTTGGTTACTTCCATCTCATTCAGTTCTTTTTCTGGATATTTCTCTTGTTTATTCATTTGGGTTGCATTTTCCTGTCTGACCATTTTGTCCATGCATTAGGTAGCGCTGTCTGACTTTGAAATTTTAGTGGTGTATTTATGAAGAAGATGGGTTCGATGGTACTGACCTCCAGGCCACCTGTTTTTCTTGTTCTAGGAATGATTCTTGAGGGTACTATTTCCCTTCTTATTGTATGTGAGTATTACATGCAGTTGTTCCTTTCTTGGATATGATTATCCCTTCATGATGGCTAGCTTTAAGGGTCAACCCTGATCATGTGTGTTACACACTGTGCAATATCTGTCCTTTTGGTTGTATTTATCCTCACAGTGTCTGGTGCCTTCTAGACTCCACATTTAGGTGTGCTTTTTATATATTTAGCTGAGTCTGAGGTTAGTGCTGTCTGCCACCCACTACCAGTTGTGCTGGCTCTAGATCTTCTTGGGTTGGCATCAGCTATTGTTTGTACCCAGCTGTGAGCTACGTGTCTGCAGCTACTGCACTTTTTGCTGCTTTTGTCTGTGTTTTTTGTGCCTAGGTAGTGTGAGAGTGGCCAACCTTTGTATAAGGATCAGCTTCCTCCTTTTTGGAGATGACAGCAGCTCCTTAAAAGCTCCTAGTTCCATAACATTTGTCTTCACTTTTCAGCTGCTCCTCCTCTTGCAGCTGCCTGGTCTTCCCAAAGAATCTTCTGTAGTAAGAATGTAGTGTGGGCTCAGACTGGCCTCACCCAACCAACCCTTCTATAGGTTGCACATTTAGTGGTTTTGGGCAGCTGAAGTTGTGAATACAACATTAGTGGAACCCCCTACTTCAGAGGTCTCTCAGTCAGGAGCTTAGTATGAGGAATGTAGCCTGTACTCCAGATCCTAATCCCTCAGCCACTGCTAAATTTTCAAATTTTATTTCTCCCCAACAAGGTGAGTAGCAGGGTCAGATCGAGTGTGGCCAACAATCCCTTCTGCAGTAGTTCTTTCAGCTAGTGAGATGTAGTCTAAGGGAGGAAAACTGAGAGGGGCTAAGCCCCTGTCCATATCCAACAACAGACTTATAAGAACCCACATTAAATGTCTATGCTCTAAGAGGACCTGGCTGGTTGGCTCAGTGGTAGAGCGTCGGCCTGGTGTGCGGGAGTCTGGGTTTGATTCCTGGCCAGGGCACACAGGAGAAGCGCCCATCTGCTTCTCCACCCCTACTCCTCTCCTTCCTCTGTCTCTCTCTTCCCCTCCCACAGCCGAGGCTTCATTGGAGCAAAGATGGCCTGGGCGCTGAGGATGGCTCTGTGGTCTCTGCCTCAGGTGCTAGGATGGCTCTGGATGCAACAGAGTGATGCCCCAGAGGGGCAGAGCATTGCCCCTTGTTGGGCATGCCGGATGGATCCTGGTTGGGTGCATGTGGGAGTCTGTCTGACTGCTTCCCCATTTCCAGTTTCGGAAAAATGCAAAAAAAAAAAAAAAAAAGCAAAAAAAAAAAAAGATGTTTATGCTCTAAGCCTCTCTCCCTTCCTCCTGTGGAATCTAGCTCCACAGGGCAGGATATCCAGCGCCCAGGCCAGCTGGCTGTGAAGCTCTACCCTATCCAATGTACATGAGCCACTGTGCGGATGCTGATAACAGAGAGTGGAACTCGCCTCAGCTGGGCCAGGTGTGAGGAGCCTTTCCTTAGGATACAACTCTAGCAAGGGTTGTTAGGTCCTGAACTGATGCTTTCCACAGCTGGCCCCCAGTTGTGTCTGCCCTGGGCCTCCCTGACAGGGACCCTGCACACACCATTTGGAGACACTGCCCGTAACTGGCCCTCAGCAACCTTCTTGGAGCTACAAGCAATCTAGAGTTTGTGCTGCCTCTGCTGGGCCCAGGTGTACCAAGCTGCACTTCTAGGCTGGATTTTACCCACACTGGGCCTGGGGCAAGGTCCGCTTAAAAGACCAAGTTTTCCTGCTCTCAGTATGGTTTGCCTGCTCTCTGGGCAGTTTCTACTGAGTCTCTTGTGAGGTGGAAGAACCAGTCCTAGAGTCAGGAGCATGTGGGGGAACCCTCTCATCTCAACACCAGAAAACTAAGCCACTGACATTTTCCCTTCTTCCTGGACTCTCAGAATGACCCTTCACCATGACTGGGGTAGGAGAGATTTCCAAGGGCAGAGCAGTTGCTTTTCCCCAGGCTGATCCTGCACAAAGAGGATGATCTGCCCAAGAAATATAGCTGTTCCAGTATTGGAGAAAGACTCAGCACAATGGTTCTGGTGGCCGTCTCCCACATTTCTCTCCCTGGGCCTCCAACTTTACACTTTCCTCACGCAACTCTATTCCTCTCAGTTCTCCCTCCCCCGGATTCTCAGTAAGTGGTGTGAATGAGATTTTTTGTGTGGGCCCTTTAAGACAGAGCCTGCATCTCCAAGAGTTCCATTTCTTTCTCACAGACAGAAACCCTGGTCATTTTACCAACAAATGTTGTCTGGGAACATCTTATAGGCTCTGAGGGTCTAGGCTGGTGCTCCAGGACTATGGCTGAGCACCTATACCTCTCAGGGCAACCCTCCTCACACTGAGCAACCCTTTGGCCCCTCAGCCACCATTTGCTCCTGGGAGCGGGGCAGCCCTTTCCACATCTACACCCTTCCTACCAGTCTCAGCATGGCTTTTGTTATCCTTGGTTATAGAGTCCTATTCCTTTAGTTCAAAGTTGGTTTTTCAAGATGATTGTTCTTAAATTTAGTTGTAATTCAATTTGCTCTTAGGAGGTGGCAGTTGCAATGTCTGCCTACTCCGTCGCCATCTTGGACT
Source organism: Saccopteryx bilineata (assembly GCF_036850765.1). Taxonomy (NCBI): domain Eukaryota; kingdom Metazoa; phylum Chordata; class Mammalia; order Chiroptera; family Emballonuridae; genus Saccopteryx; species Saccopteryx bilineata. The sequence continues at coordinate 193,339,875 of NC_089491.1, forward strand.
CTCCTGTCTTTGTTTTCTAAGGTTTTTATGGTTTTGAGTCTAACATTTGAGTTTTTAATCCATTTTGAGTTTATTCTTGTGAAAGGTATGAGAAGATGGTCTAGTTTAATTTTTTACACAAATCTGTCCAATATTCCAAACACTATTAAATAAACTGTCTTTACCCTATTGCATGATTTTGCCTCCATTATCAAATATTAATTGACTACAATGATGTGGGTATATTTCTGGGCTATTTATTCTGTTTCCTTGATCTGTATGTCTGTTTTTATGCCAGTACCATGCTGTTTTGATTACTATGGCCTTATAGTATGATTTGATATCAGATAGTGTGATTCCTCTAACTTTGTTTTGCTTTCTCAAGATCACTGGGGCTATTTGGGGTCTTTAGTGGTTCCATATACATTTTTGGAATATTTGTTCTAGTTATGTGAAATACACCATTTGTATCTTGATAGGAATTGCATTGAATTTATAGATTGCTTTGTGTATTATGTACATTTTAATGATGTTAATGCTTTCTATCCATGAACATGATATATGCTTCCCCTTATTTGTATCTTCTTCAATTTCTTTCTTCAGTGTCATAATTTTCTCAGTATAGGTCTCTTACATCTTTGGTTAAAATTAAAAAAAATTTTTATTTTATTTTATTTTTTTAGCAAGAGAAAGAGAGAGAGAGAGAGAGAGAGAGATAGAAAGGGAGAGAGAGATGAGAAGCATCAACTCAAAGTTGCAACATTTTTAGTTGTTTATTGATTGCTTCTCATACATGCCTTGACTGGGGAGAGAGGGGTTCCAGCTGAGCCAGTGATCCCTTGCTCAAGCCAGTAACCTTGGGCTTCAAGCCAGCAACATTTGGGCTCAAGCCAGCAACCATAGACATGATCCCACACTCAAGCTGGCAACCCTGTGTTTAAGCTGGTAAACCTATGCTCAAGCCGGTGACCTCAACTTTGGGGTTTCAAACGTAGGACCTCAGTGTTTCAGGTTGATGCTTTATCCACTGTGCCCCCATAAGTCAGGACTTGATTAGTTTTTTTTTTATTCAGTGAGAGAAGGGAAGGCAGAGACAGATTTCTGCATGCACCCGGGCTGGAATCCACCTGCCAAGTGCACTAGGGGGTGATGATCTGCCCATCTGGGGTATTGTTCTGTTGCTCAGCAACCGACCTCACTTGAGGCAGAGGCCATGGAGCCATGCTTGGTTACCAGGGCCAACCTTCTTCAATCAATCCATGACTGCCAGAGGGAAGGGAGAGAGGAAGGGAGAGAGAGAGAGAGAGAAAGAGAGAGAGAGAGAGAGAGAGAGAAGTGAAAGGGGGAGAAGTGGAGAAGCATATGGGTGCTTCTCCTGTGTTCCCTGACTGGGAATCAAACCCAGAACATTCACACACTGGGCCGATGCTCAACCACTGAGCCAAGCAGTCAGGGCTGACCTGGTTATACTTATTCCTACGTATTTTACTCTTTTTGAAGCAATGGCGAGTGGGATTATTTTCTTAGTGTCTTTTTCTGATAGTTAAATATTGGTGTATGAAAATGTAGCTGGTTTCTGGATATTTATTTTGTATCTTGCTACTTTGCTGAATTGATCAGTTCTAGTAGTTTTTTGGTGTAGAGTTTAGGGTTCTCTATACACAGTATCATGTCATCTGCAAATAATGACAGTTTTGCTTCTTCCTTTCCAATTTAGATGCCTTTTATTTCTTCTTGCCTGATTGTCATGGCTAGGACTTTCAGTGTTATGTTGAACAAAAATGGTGAAAGCTGACATACCTGCCTTGTTCCTGATCTTAAGTGAAATGCTTGTTGTTTTTGCCCATTGAGTATGATGTTGGTTGTGGGTTTATCATATATGGCCTTTATTATGTTCTGGTATGTTCCCTCTATATCTACTTTGCTGATAGTCTTTTATCATAAATGGGTGCTAGATTTTATCAAATGATTTTTATCCTTCATATTGTTTATGTGGTGTATCATGGTTATGGATTTGCAGATATTGTATCAACCTTTCATCCCTAGAATAATTCTCACTTGATCATGGTATATGATATATTTTTTTAAATAAATTTTTATTTTAATGGGGTAACATCAATAAATCAGGGTACATACATTCAAAGAAAACATCTCCAGGTTATCTTGTCATTTAGTTCTGTTGCATACCCATCACCCAAAGAGAGATCGTCCTCCGCCACCCTCCATCCAGTTCTCTCTGTACCCCTCCCCCTCCCCCTCTTCCTCCTTCCCTCCCTCACCACCCGTAACCACCACACTCCTGTCCATGCCTCTTAGTCCCGCTTTTATGTCCCACCAATGTATGGAATCCTGCAGTTCCTGTTTTTTTCTGATTCGCTTATTTCACCCCACACAATGCTACCAAGACTCCACCATTCCGCTATAAGTGATCCGATGTCATCATTTCTCCTAGCTGAATAGTATACCATGGTGTATATGTGCCCCATCTTCTTCATCCAGTCCTCTATTTTTTTTTACAGTGATTAAAAGCCTTTAAGCAAACTCTTGGCCAATACAGCAAGAATCCATAAAAGAGTATGTCCTTAACATGTTCACCAAGTCCAAGTTGGCCCCCTCACCATGCCAAATCCCTGAAAAATGCAACCCAACCAGAGTTCAGTCTGTTAGGAGCTGTCACAGGGAGCAGGAGTCCAGGAAAGTTCCCTACAGAAAAAGTCCGCATGGCACTGGAATTGTTGTCACCATTCTATACTTTGCAGCTCATGTCCAAGTTCCAATGACTGCTGCTTCTAACTGGTAATGATTTAGGTAGACTGGAAAAAGCCATTTTCAGCATGCGTGGATATGGAGCTTCTGTTCTCCTCTGCCTGGAGAGTTGAGACCAGGTTGCTTTTCCCTGGAGCTCTGTGACTGTGGCCTGGTAAAGAGAACCTTGGGATACACTAAGCTGGGTGGCAAAGGTAAATTCATAATACAAGTTGGCAAAAGGAGGAAAGAGAGCTCTAAATTAGGAGTAGGTCCCAGCCTGAAATATGAGTGGGGCATTGAGGTAGGAGGGATAAAGGAAACACTATATATTAAGCAAAGCAGCAGAAAATAGGACTATCAACACCCACAACAGAGATCTTTGAGGGAATAATAAAAAACCTGACTATTCAGGCAAAACATAGTTAAGTGGCCCCTGAGCGAATGAGATCAGTTTACCTGCTTCTTAGAAGAAATATGCCAGGCTTGTCCACAGTGTCGTAGATGGGGCCGACGGCCCTGGGCACCTTCAGCCTTCAGTGGCAAACCCCAGCTTTCTGGGCAAGGTTAGGTCATAGGGGGCTGGAGCAGGGCTGGAAGAGACTGAACCCTCCCTTAGAGGAGCGGGGGGGAGGGGAAGCCCACCTTTCAGTGTCCCTGTTTCCTCACAGCAGAGGCATGTAAGTCTGGCAGGTTTTAGCTCGATGACCTTCCTTTCCACTATTGCAGCAGGACCCAGATGGCATCCTATGAGACCCCTTTGGGGCGTTGGAGCCTTTAAGGGTGTATCCTAAAAGCTGGTAGTTCCCCTGATCTCTATTGGGCTTTTTCTGCCTCTAGGTATCTTAAAAGGCATTCTCAGAAGATCTCACTGAGGGGTTTGAGGATCCCCATCCACCTATATCAATCTTTTCCATATATCTAGAGCTATTTGGAAAAAAGACAGAACAGTGTTATTAGCTAGATCTAATAAAGAAGGTAGTAGTTTGCAGGCAAAAAAGATTTGGTGTCTCCTGTTCATCAGCATTCAAAAGAAATGTAATTTTTTTTTTAAGTAAAAAGCATGATATGGTAGACCCGACGGAGTCATTGGCCTGGTGTGCAGGATTCCCGGGTTCGATTTCTGGCCCGAGCACACAGGAGAAGCGCCCATCTACCTCTCCACCCCACCCCCTCTCCTTCCTCTTCGTCTCTCTCTCCTCCCGCTTACAGCCAAGGCTCCACCTGAGCAAAGCCACCCCGGGCACGAAGCATGGCCCCATGGCCTCCGCCCCAGTCGCCAGAATGGCTTTGGTTGCAACAGAGCAACACCCCAGAAGGGCAGAGCATCCCCCCATGGTAGGCATGCCAGGTGGATCCCAGTCAGGCGCACGCAGGAGTCTGTCTGCCTGCCTCCCCATCTCCATCCTCAGAAAAATACAAAAAATAAATAAATAAAAGAAAAAATACTAAGCAAAAAGGGGGGGCATTCCCTTGTGCTAAAGCTCCAGGGAGCATGGAGTGAGCTTGAGTATGTCCTATGAAACATGGAGTTCTATGTTGACGTATAAGTCTTTGAAGAAGGAGGAACTGCTGAAATAGTTTATCAGCATTTGTCCCCAAAACAGCAGTCTTTATAGTGAGAACACCATATGTAAATATTTGCTGTCTGTCTATAGATTAAGGGGGGAATATGGCAAATGATGAAAAGCCATGATCTTTGTGCCCTTCCCCACCCCCAACCCCCTCCCTCTCCTCCCCCCACCCTGTAACCCCAACACTGTTGTTCATGTCTCTGAATCTCATCTTTATGTCCCACCTATGTATGGAAACGTATAGTTCTTAGTTTTTTCTGATTTACTTCTTTCACTCAGTATAATGTTATCAAGGCCCATCCATGTTGTTGTAAAAGATCCTATGTCATCATTTCTTATGGTTGAGTAGTATTCCATAGTATATATATACCAAAGCTTTTTAATCCACTCGTCCTCTGATGGACACTTGGGCTGTTTCCAGATCTTTGCTATTGTGAAAAATGCTGCCATAAACATGGGGGTGCATTTCTTCTTTTCAAAAAGTGCTATGGTGTTCTTGGGGTATATTCTTAACAATGGTTTAGCTGGGTCAAAAGGCAGTTCGATTTTTAATTTCTTGGGGAATCTCCATACTGTTTTCCACAGTGGCTGCACCAGTCTGCATTCCCACCAGCAGTGCAGGAGGGTTCCCTTTTCTCCACATCCTCTCCAGCACTTACTCTGTGTTGTTTTATTGATGAGCGCCATTCTGACTGGTGTGAGGTGATATCTCATTGTGGTTTTAATTTGCATTTCTTTAATCATTAGTGATGTTGAACATTTTTTCATATGCCTGTTGGCCATCTGTGTGTCCTCTTTGGAGAAGTGTCTATTCATTTCTTTTGCCCATTTTTGGATTGGATTGTTTGTCTTCCTGGTATTAAGTTTTACAAGTTCTTTATAAATTTTGGTTATTAACCCCTTATCAGACGCTATGTCAAATATATTCTCCCATTGTGTAGTTTGTCTTTTTATTCTGTTCTTATTGTCTTTAGCTGTGCATAAGCTTTTTACTTTGATAAAATCCCATTTGTTTATCCTGTCTTTTATTTCACTTGCCTGTGGAGACAAAGCAGCAAATATATTGCTGCAAGAGATGTCAGAGAGCTTATTGCCTATGTTTTCTTCTAAGATGCTTATGGTTTCACGGCTTACATTTAAGTCTTTTATTCATTTTGAGTTTATTTTTGTGAGTGGTGTAAGTTGGTGGTCTAGTTTCATTTTTTTGCAGGTAGCTGTCCAGTTTTCCCAACACCATTTGTTGAAGAGACTGTCTTTACTCCATTGTATTGTCTTACCTCCTTTGTCAAATATCAGTTGTCCATAGAGCTGTGGGTTTATTTCTGAGTTCTCTGTTCTGTTCCATTGATCTATGTGCCTGTTCTTATGCCAGTACCAGGCTGTTTTGAGTACAATGGCCTTATAATATAACTTGATATCTGGAAGTGTGATACCTCCCGCTTTTTTTTTCCTTTTCAGGATTGCTGAGGCTATTCGTGTTCTCTTTTGGTTCCATATAAATTTTTGGAATATGTGTTCTACGTCTTTGAAGTAAGTCATTGGCATTTTAATCAGTATTGCATTAAATTTATAAATTGCTTTGGGTAATATAGACATTTTAATGATGTTTATTCTTCCTTACCATGAGCACGGTATATGCCTCCACTTATTCGTATCTTCCCTAATTTCTTTTATCAATGTTTTATAATTTTACGAGTACAAGTCTTTAATCTCCTTGGTTAGATTTATTCCTAGGTACTTTATTTTTTTGGTTGCAATGGTAAAGGGGATTGATTCCCTGATTTCTCTTTCTGACAGTTCATTATTAGTGTATAAAAATGCCTCTGATTTCTGAGTATTGATTTTATATCCTGCCACCTTGCCGAATTCATTTATCAGGTCTAGTAGTTTTTTGAGTGAGACTTTAGGGTTTTGTATATACAATATCATGTCATCTGCAAATAATGATAGTTTTACTTCTTTTCCAATTTGGATGCCTTTTATTTCTTTTTCTTGTCTGATTGCTGTGGCTAGGACTTCCAGAGCTATGTTGAATAAGAGTGGTGAAAGGGGGCGCCCCTTCCTTGTTCCTGATCTTAAGGGGATTGCTTTTAATTTTTGCCCATTGAGTATGATATTGGCTGTGGGTTTGTCATAGATGGCCTTTATCATGTTGAGGTATGTTCCCTGTATTCCCACTTTGCCGAGAGTTTTGATCATAAATGGGTGCCGGACTTTATCAAATGCTTTTTCTGCATCTATTGAAATTATCATGTGGTTTTTCTTCTTTCTTTTGTTTATGTGATGAATCACATTGATTGATTTGCGAATATTGTACCAGCCTTGCCTCCCAAGAATAAATCCTACTTGATCATGGTGTATGATTTTTTCCATATATTGCTGGATCTGGTTTGTTAATATTTTGTTGAGGATTTTTGCATCTAAGTTCATCAGGGATATTGGCCTATAATTTTCTTTTTTTTGTGTTGTCTTTGCCTGGTTTTGGAATCAGAATTATGCTCACCTCATAAAAGGAGTTTGGAAGTCTTCCTTCCTCTTGAATTTTTTGAAATAGCTTGAGAAGGATAGGAGTTAGTTCTTCTTTGAATATTTGGTAGAATTCCCCTGTGAAGCCATCAGGCCCAGGACTTTTCTTTTTTGGGAGTTTTTGGATAGCTGTTTCAATCTCATTTGTTGGCATTGGTCTCTTTAGGTTTTCTGATTCTTCCAGATTGATTTTTGGAAGATTGTATGTTTCAAGGAATTTGTCCATTTCATCTAGATTGTCTAGTTTTTTGGCGTACAGTTCTTCATAAAATTTTCTTACAATATTTTGTATTTATGTTGTGTCAGTTATTATTTCTCCAGTCTTGTTTCTAATTTTATTTATTTGAGTCCTCTCTCTTTTTGTCTTGGCGAGTCCAGTTAGAGGTTCATCAATCTTGTTTACTTTTTCAAAGAACCAGCTCTTGGTTTTGTTGATCCTCTGTATTGTTTCTTTAGCCTCTATGTCATTTATTTCTGCTCTGATCTTTATTATTTCCTTCCTTCTACTAGCCCTGGGCTTTACTTGCTGTTCTTTTTCTAGTTCTTTTAGATGTAGGGTCAAGTTGTTTATTTGAGCTTTTTCTAGCTTCTTGAGGTATGCCTGTAATGCTATAAACTTCCCTCTTAGGACTGCTTTTTCTGTGTCCCATAAATTGAGTTGATGTATGCTCATTATTGTTTGTTTCTAGAAATTTTTAAATTTCTTCTTTGATCTCAATGTTAACCCATTCGTTATTTAATAACATGCTATTTAGTTTCCAAGTGTTTGAATGTTTTTCAATTTTTCTATTGTGGTTGATTTCTAGTTTAATGCCATTGTGATCAGAGAAAGTGCTCGATATGATTTCAATCTTCTTAAATTTGTTGAGCCCGCTTTTGTGCCGTAACATGTGGTCTATTCTAGAGAATATACCATGAGCGCTTGAAAAGAATGTATATTCTCCTGTTTTAGGATGAAAGGTTCTGAAGATATCTATTAAATCAAGTTGATCTAATATGTCCTTTAAGTCTGCTGTTTCTTTGTTAATTTTCTTTCTTGAGGATCTATCTAATGATGTTAATGGGGTATTGAAATCCCCTACTATTATAGTATTGCTGTTAATCTCACCCTTTAAGTCTATCAAAGTCTGCTTTATATATTTAGGTGCTCATATATTAGGTGCGTAGATATTTATAATGGTTATATATTTTTTTTGGATTGCTCCCTTTATCATTATGTAGTGACCTTCTTTATCTCTAACTATGGTCTTTGTTTTAAAGTCCATTTTGTCTGATATAAGTATTGCTACCCCAGCTTTTTTTTATTTCCATTTGCGTGAAATATTTTTTTCCATCCTTTTATCTTCAGTCTGTGTGCATCTTTTGATTTAAGGTGTGTCTCTTGTAGACATCATATGTATGGGTCCTGTTTTCTTATCCACGCAGCTACCTTATGTCTCTTGATCAGATCAATTAATCCATTAACATTTAAGGTTATTACTGATATGTAATTGTTTATTGCCATTTTTTTTCTTTAAAACTGTATTCCTCTTTTGCTCCATTCTTTTTTTCTTTGATCTGTTTACAACAGGTCCCTTAGCATTTCTTGCAGCCTTGGTTTGGTTGCAGTGAATTCCTTGAGTTTTTTTTTTTTTTTTTGTCTGTAAAGCTTTTTATTTCTCCTTCAATTTTAAATGATAGCCTTGCTGGATAAAGTAGTCTTGGTTGTAGGTTCTTGTTCTGCATTACTTTAAATATTTCTTGCTATTCCCTTCTGGCCTCAAGTGTTTCTGTTGAGAAGTCAGAAGTCATCCTTATGGGGGCTCCTTTGTAGGTGATAGTCTTTTTTTCTCTAGCAGCTTTTAATATTTTCTCTTTATCATTTAGCTTTGGTATTTTAATTATGATGTGTCTTGGTGTTGGTTTCTTTGGGTTTCTCCTTGATGGAGTTCTCTGTGCTTCCTGAACATGTGAAATGTTTTCCTGCCTTAATTGGGGAAATTTTCTGCTATGATATGTTTGAACAAAGTCTCTATCCCTTGTTCTTTCTCCTCTTCTTCAGGAACCCCTATGATACAGATGTTATTTCTCTTCATATTGTCACAGAGCTCTCTTAGAGTTTCCTCAGACTTTTTGAGTCTCTTTTCTTTTTTCTGCTCTGCTTCCGTGCTTTTATTTATCATGTCCTCTAATTCGCTGATTTGATTCTCTGCTTCATTCATCCTGCTTTTAATTCCTTCCATTGTATTCTTTATTTCAGATATTGTATTTGTCATTTCCGACTGATTCTTTTTTATTATTTCAATGTCCTTTTTTATATTTGTTATCTCTTTATTTAGGTTTTTGTAATGGCCATCTACAATTGTTGTAATATATTTCAGCATCCTACAAATCGTTATTTTAAACTCTGCATCTGGTAATTTGGTTATATCTGATTCACTTTGGTCCTTTTCTGGGGATTTCTCTTGGTTTATTTGTGTTGTATTTCTCTGCCTTCGCATTTTTTCTTCACAGGAGTGGCTGTGATCACGCACTTGGGTGCACAAGCATTGGTGGCCTTGGCCTTTGCCTTGCCCCCGTGTGTGACCGTATGCTCGGTCCTGAGGGCACTGGTGAGCACCTTTGCTCAGCTGCTGGTCTCCGCCTGTTTCCGGGCTTTCGCCCTGCCCTTGCAGGAGGAACCTGCTCTAGGAATGGCTTCTAGCCTTGGCTCTACCACCGGGCAGGTCTGCGTGCCCAAGCTCAGCTCTTTAGCGAAACTCCGCCTCTTCTGGGCTTTTGGCTCCACCCCCCGCAGGAGGAGCCGGCTACCAAGTCAGATCGCAAGCCTGGGTTGCACAGGCGGGGCAGGGCTGTGCTCCTCTGCCCTTGCTCCGGGGCTGGTTTCTACCCTTTCTGGGGTTCCCGCCCTTCTCCCGGAGGCTGGATTACAGGCTGCCGGCAGCTGAGCTTGACCGCTTTTGCTTGCTCCCTTCTCCCCAGCAGGGCAAGATTGAGCTCACACCTGAGCCCAGTGGTGGCCAGCCGGCTTCCGCCCCTGCCAGCAGAAATGTGCTTTTGTCTCCCGCTGCTGCCCGCTCTCCGGTGAGCCCTCAGCCGCGTGGGTGGGGTCGTTGCAGCTCGGACCCTAAGACTAGCTACTGTAGACCCGAAAGCTCCCTCCTTCTATGCGACTCTGCTCTGAATGCTGCAGGGGAGCTTGTTTGGCTGCTCTCCTGCTTCCCTTTGCTGGTATTGCTGTTTCTGGGGGAAATATTCACTTCAGCTTTGGGAAGTGACTCGTCCCAGGGGTTAGAGTGGCTATCTTCCAAAATGTTTCTCCCTATTTCTCCTAGATTGCACTCTTTTCCTGTTACTATGGTCTTCTCCTCTCTCCCCCTGTCCCCAGGAGCCCTAGGTGATTGTTTTTGAGAGAGATGTTCTGCACAGTTCTTTTAAGAAGGATCCTGGGTCTGAGAAAGCAGACTCTCTCACAAACAGTATTCTGACTTGTTTTCAGCTAAATACTGTCCTTATGCCTCTTCTGGGCTCTGGGGCTGAAGGCTGGGGCTTTGTTCCTGGGGCTTAGGACCCCTTCCCCTCTGCTAAACTCACTTTCCACCACGCGAGTCTCTCCCTGCTGCCATTCGCTCCGAGGAGCTTGGCAGCCCTCTCCTCGTTTCCGCGTTTCCGCTTTTCCTATTAGTCTCTGTGTGGCTTCTTCAGCGTTCCTTGGTTGAAGAGTCCTTTTAGTTTAGTCCAAAGTTGCTTTTGCCAGATGATAGTTCATAAAATTAGTTTGTAATCCACTTTGGTTCTGGGAGGTAGATTCTGGTACGTCCGCCTCAGTATATGATATTTTTGATGTATCCTTGCTGTATCTAGTTTACTAATATTTTGTTGAAAATTTTGGCATATTTGTCTATTGGGGATATAATTTTTTGTAGTATCTTTACCTGGTTTTGGAATTAGGATAATGCTAGCCTTGTAAAATGAGCTTGGAAGTCTTCCTTCCTCTTGAATTTTTTGAAATAGTTTGAGAATAGCTGTTAGTTATTCTTTGATGTTTGGTAAAATTCACCTGTGAAGACATTCATTTGGGACTCTTGTTTGTCAGGAGTGTTTTGATTCGTGCTTGATTTTCATTGGCTATTATCTGTCGTTCAGATTCTCTGATTTTCCTGATTCTGTTTTGGAAGAATGTATGTATCTAGAAATTTATCCATTTCATCCAGATTTTCCCACTTGTTGACGTATTTTTTTTTCTTAACATTTTCTTACAATTCTTTGTAGTTCCTTGGTATCAGTTTTTACTTCTTCTCTTTCATTTTGTATTTTACTTACTGGGTCCTCTCTCTTTTGTTCTTGATGAGTATGATTAAAGGGTTTTCAATCTTGTTAATCTTTTCAAAGAACCAGCGCTAGGTTCTATTAATCTTTTGTATTGTTTTTAAAGACTCTATTGTATTTATTTCTGCTCTGATTTTTTTTTCTGTGGGAGAAACAGAGAGAGTCAGAGAGAGGGACAGATAGGGACTGACAGAAAGGAAGGGAGAGAGATGAGAAACATCGATTCTTTGTTGTGGTTCCTTAGTTGTTCATTAATTGCCTTCTCATATGTGCCTTGACCAGGGGGCTACAGCAGACTAAGTGACCCCTTGCTCGAGCCAGTGACCTTGGGCTCAAGCTGGTGAGCCTTGGGGTCTTGAACCTGGGTCCTTCACATCCCAGTCTAATGCTCTATCCACTGTGCCACTGCCTGCTCAGGCTATTTCTGCTCTGATCTTTATTACCTCCACCACTATCACTACATAATCACCACTATCACCACCACCACTACCATCACAGTCATTAGTATCTCCACCATCATCATTAGCCTTACTGCCACTGTCACCACTTCCTCCAGTAGTACTTTCTGAAAACTAGCATGCCAGGAACTATGCCAAGTGCTTTACAGACATGTTCTCATTTATTCTTTTTTTTTTTTTTGGTGTGTGTGTGTGTGTGTGTGTGTGACAGAGAAAGAGAGACAGAGAGAAGGACAGATAGGGAAAGATAGACCAGAAGGGAGAGAGATGAGAAGCATCAATTCTTCATTGCACCACCTTAGTTTTCTTTTTTTTTTTATAATTTTATCTCTTTAATGGGGTGACATCAATAAATCAGGATACATATATTCAAAGATAACATATCCAGGTTATCTTGTCATTCAATTATGTTGAATACCCATCACCCAAAGTCAGACTGTCCTCTGTCACCTTTATCTAGTTTTCTTTGTGCCCCTCCCCCATCACTTTCCCTCTCCCTCTCCCCCCTCCCCCCGTAACCACCACACTCTTATCAATGTCTCTTAGTCTCACTTTTATGTCCCACCTACGTATGGAATAATGCAGTTCCCGGTTTTTTCTGATTTACTTATTTCACTTCGTATCATGTTATCAAGATCCCACCATTTTGCTGTAAATGATCTGATGTCATCATTACTTATGGCTGAGTAGTATTCCATAGTGTATATGTGCCACATCTTTTTTTTTTTTTTGTATTTTTCTGAAGCTGGAAACGGGGAGAGACAGTCAGACAGACTCCCGCATGCGCCCGACCAGGATCCACCCAGCACGCCCACCAGGGGTGATGCTCTGCCCACAAGGGGGCGATGCTCTGCCCCTTCGGGGCGTCGCTCTGCCACGACCAGAGCCACTCTAGCACCTGGGGCAGAGGCCAAGGAGCCATCCCCAGTGCCCGGGCCATCTTTGCTCCAATGGAGCCTTGGCTGCGGGAGGGGAAGAGAGAGACAGGAAGGAGAGGGGGAGGGGTGGAGAAGCAGATGGGCGCTTCTCCCGTGTGCCCTGGCCGGGAATCAAACCCAGGTCCCCCACACGCCAGGCCGACGCTCAACTGCTGAGCCAACCGGCCAGGGCCTGTGCCACATCTTCTTTATTCAGTCTCGATTGATGGGCTTTTTGGTTGTTTTCATGTCCTGGCCACGGTGAACAATACTGCAATGAACATGGTGCGGCATGTGTCTTTACGTATCAATATTTCTGAGTTTTTGGGGTATATACCCAGTAGAGGGATTGCTGGGTCATAAGGTAGTTCTATTTGCAGTTTTTTGAGGAACCACCATACTTTCTTCCATAATGGTTGTACTACTTTACATTCCCACCAACAGTGTATGAGGGTTCCTTTTTCTCCACAGCCTCTCCAACATTTGCTATTACCTGTCTTGTTAATAATAGCTCATCTAACAGGTGTGAGGTGGTATCTCATTGCAGTTTTGATTTGCATTTCTCTAATAACTAAAGAAGATGAGCATCTTTTCATATATCTGTTGGCCATTTGTATTTCTTCCTGGGAGAAGTGTCTGTTCATGTCCTCTTCCCATTTTTTTATTGGATTGTTTGTTTGTTTGTTGAGTTTTATGAGTTCTTTGTATATTTTGGATATTAGGCCTTTATCTGAGCTGTTGTTTGAAAATATCTTTTCCCATTTAGTTGGTTGTCTGTTTATTTTGTTATCAGTTTCTCTTGCTGAGCAAAAACTTCTTAGTCTGATGTAGTCCCATTCATTAATTTTTGCCTTCACTTCTCTTGCCTTTGGAGTCAAATTTATAAAATGCTCTTTAAAACCCAGGTCCATGAGTTTAGTACCTATGTCTTCTTCTATGTACTTTATTGTTTCAGGTCTTATGTTTAGATCTTTGATCCATTTTGAGTTAATTTTAGTACAGGGGGATAGACTGTAGTTCAGTTTCATTCTTTTGCATGTGGCTTTCCAGTTTTCCCAGCACCATTTATTGAAGAGGCTTTTTTTCTCCATTGTGTGTTGTTGGCCCCTTTATCAAAAATTATTTGACTATATATATGTGGTTTTATTTCTGGGTTTTCTATTCTGTTCCATTGGTCTGAGTGTCTATTTTACTGCCAATACCATGCTCTTTTGATTGTTGTGGCCGTATAGTATAGTTTGAAGTCAGGTATTGTAATGCCCCCAGCTTCATTCTTTTTCTTTAGGATTGCTTTGGCTATTTGAGGTTTTTTATAGTTCCATATAACTCTGATAATTTTTTGCTTCATTTCTTTAAAAAATGTCATTGTAATTTTGATGGGAATTGCATTAAATTTGTATATTGCTTTGGGTAATATGGCCATCTTGATTATATTTATTCTTTCTAACCAAGAACAAGGAATGTTCTTCCATCTCATTATATCTTTTTTGATTTCCCCTAACAATGGTTTATAGTTTTCATTATATAAGTTCTTTACATTCTTTGTTATGTTTATTCCTAAGTATTTTTTTTTCTTGCAATAGTGAAGGGGATTATTCTTTTGAGTTTGTTCTCAAATATTTCATTGTTGGCATATAGAAAGGCTATTGACTTCTGTATGTTAATTTTGTATCCTGCGACCTTACTGTATTGGCTTATTGTTTCTAGTAGTCTTTTTGTGGATTCTTTGGGGTTTTTGATGTATAGGATCATATCATCTGCAAAAAGTGATACCTTTACTTCTTTTTCGATATGGATGCCTTTTATTTCTTGGTCTTGTCTGATTGCTCTGGCTAGAACCTCTAGTACCACATTAAATAACAGTGGAGAGAGTGGACAACCCTGTCTTGTTCCTGATTTAAGGGGGAAAGCCTTCAGTTTTGTACCATTTAATATGATGTTAGCTGATGGTTTATCATATATAGCCTTTATCATGTTGGGATATTTTTCTTCTATACCCATTTTGTTGAGAGTCTTAAACATAAAATTGTGTTGCATTTTATGAAATGCCTTTTCTGTGTCTATTGATAAGATCATGTGGTTTTTGTTCTTTGTTTTGTTGATATGGTGTATTACGTTAACCGTTTTACGTATATTGAACCATCCTTGAGATTCTGGGATTCATCCCAGTTGATCATGATGTATTATTTTTTTAATATGTTGTTGTATTCGATTTGCTAGTATTTTGTTTAGTATTTTAGCATCTGTATTCATTAGAGATATTGGTCTGTAGTTTTCTTTTTTTGTGCCATCCTTGCCTGGTTTTGGTATGAGGGTTATGTTGGCCTCATAAAATGTGTTTGGAAGTATTGCTTCTTCAATTTTTTGGAAGAATTTCAGTAGAATAGGAACCAAGTCTTCTTTCAATGTTTGATAAAATTTGCTGGTATAGCCGTCTGGGCCTGGACTTTTATTTTTGGGGAGGTTTTTAATGGTTTTTTCTATTTCTTCTCTACTAATAGGTCTGTTTAGGCTATCTGCTTCTTTTTGACTCAGTCTAGGAATGTTGTATTGTTCTAGGAATTTATCCATTTTTTCTAGGTTGTTGAATTTAGTGGCATATAGTTTTTCATAGTATTCTACAATAATTCTTTGTATATCTATGGTGTTCGTGGTTATTTCTCCTCTTTCATTTTGGATTTTGTTTATATGAGTTCTTTCTCTTTTTTCCTTGGTAAGTCTTGCCAAGTGTTTGTCAATTTTGTTGATCTTTTCAAAGAATCAGCTCCTCGTTCTATTTATTTTTTCTATAGTTTTTCTTTTCTCTATTTCATTTATTTCTGCTCTGATTTTTATTATCTCCTTTCTTCAGCTGGTTTTGGGTTGTCTTTGTTCTTCCTTTTCTAGTTTCTTAAAGTGTGGAGTTAAGTGGTTCACTTGGGCTCTCTCTTGTTTGTTCATATATGCCTGAAGTGATATGAACTACCCTCTTATCACTTCTTTTGCTGCATCCCATAGATTCTGATATGTTGTATTGTCATTTTCATTTGTCTGTATATATCTTTTATCTCTCTGCATGTATTTCTTCTTTGACCCATTCATTTTTTAAAAGTATGTTGTTTAGTTTCCACATTTTTGTGGGATGTTTTCCTCTTTTTTGCAGTTGAATTCTAGTTTTAAGGCTTTATGATCAGAAAATATGCTTGGTACAACTTCGATTTTTCTGAATTTGCTGATGTTGTTTTTGTGGCCCAACATATGGTCAAATCTTGAGAATGATCCATGTACACTGGAGAAAAATGTATACTCAGTCACTTTGGGATGAAATGTCTTGTAGATGTCTATCATATCCAAGTGCTCTAGTGTTTTGTTTAAGGCCACTATATCTTTGTTGATTCTCTGTTTGGATGACTGATCTAGAGCCATCAGCGGTGTATTGAGGTCTCCAAGTATGATTGTATTTTTTTTCAGTTTTTGTTTTAAGGTCAATAAGTAGCTGTCTTATATATTTTGGTGCTCCTTGGTTTGCTGCATATATATTAAGAATTGTTATGTCTTCGTGATTCAGTGTCCCCTCAGCCATTATGAAATGGCCATTTTTGTCTCTGAGTTCTTTTGTTGTCTTGTAGTCAGCATTATCAGTTATGAGCATTGCTATGCCAGCTTTTTTTTGGATGTTATTTGCTTGGAGTATTGCTTTTGAGCCTTTCACTTTGAATTTGTTTTTATCCTTGTTGCTTAGATGAGTTTCTTGTAGGCAGCATACAGTTGGATTTTCTTTTTCAATCCATTCTGCTACTCTGTGTCTTTTTATTGGTGAGTTTAATCTGTTTACATTTATTATAATTATTGACACTTGTGAGTTCCCTATTGCCATTTTATAGATTGCTTCGTTAGTTTTGTGTCTTGTTTGATCCTTCTCTTTCATTTTTCTATCTTTTGTTTTTATTTGGTTGTATTTCATACATCTTTCCTATGTTGCTATCTTTTTTAAATCATGTGCTTCTGTGGTGGTGTTTTCAATGGTGGTTACCTTTAAGTAATTAAAAGGGTTCCTACCCTGTTCATTGCAGTGCACTATTTTGTGAGTACTTTTGCACTTCATCGTCCTTTGCTACTGTTAATCTCCATCCTCTTTCCCCCTTTCTTTTTGTTGTTGTCACAGTTTAAATTTGGTTTTATTGTGTTCTTCTTGGAGCTTTTACTTGTGGCTTTTTTTTCTTTGTATCTGATTGGAGAACCCCCTTTAGTAATTCTCCAGTGGGGCTTTTCTGATGATAAATTCCCTCATCTTTTCTGTATCTGTGAATGTTTTTATTTCTCCTTTATATTTGAAGGATAGCTTTGATGGGTATAGTATTCATGGCTGAAAATTCCTCTCTTTCAAGGACTTTAAATATTGGGGTGCACTCTCTTCTAGCTTGTAGAGTTTCTGTTGAGAAATCTGATGATAATCTAATGGGCCTTCCTTTATATGTTGTATTCTTTTTTTCCCTGGCTGCCTTGAGAATTTTTTCTTTGCCGTTGGTTTGTGCCAATTTCGTTATGATGTGCCTTGGAGTAGGTTTGTTGGGGTTAAGAAAACTCTGAGTTCTGTTTGCTTCTTGAATTTGAGGCTTTAGTTCTTTTTACAGGCTTGGAAAGTTGTCATCTATTATTTGTTTGAGTATGTTCTCCATTCCATTTTCTCTCTCTTTTTCCTGTAATATACCAATTATTCTTATGTTATTCTTTTTGATGGAGTCAGATAATTCCTGTAGGGCTATCTCATTTTTTTAAAATTTTTGAGTCTCTTTCTTCTTCTCTCTGTTGTGCCTCATGTTCCTTATCTTCTATTTCACCAATTCTACTTTCTATCTGCCCTGTTCTATTAGCTAAGCTTATTACCTGGTTTTTCAGCTCATGAATTGAGCTTTTCATCTCTGTTTGATTTGTTTTTATAGTTTCAATTTCCTTGGAAATATATTCTTTGTGTTCATTGAGTTTTTTTCTGAGCTCCCTAAATTGCCTTTCTGTGTTTTCTTGTATATCTCTGAGTGTTTTTAGGATTTCTATTTTAAATTCTCTGTCGTTTAACTCCAAGGTTTCCAATATATTAAATTTTTCCTCCATAGATTTTTCCTCATCTACCTGTGTTACCTCTCTTTCTTTTGTATCCATGATATTCTATTTTCTCATCTTAATGGCATCTGAGAGTGGTTTTGTTGATAGTATTAATGATATTTAATAAAGAATAAAAAGTTAAAAAAATAAAAAATCAAAATAAGTTGTTTTTTTAAATTAATAATTAAAGAAAAATAAAATAAAATAAAAATTATAAAAAAGGAATTATTCCCCCCTTCCTTTTTTCCTCCCCTCTCCTCTCCCCTCTTTTTTGAAAGAATCTTGTGGTGAACTGTGAATTATTTTGTACTAAATGGAACAAACAATGCCTGTAATGGAGGGCCTGAATTGGGGAGAAATAATAAAGGGGAAAAGAAAAAAAAGAAGAAAGAAAGAAAAAAAAAAGGTGGTATGGACCCACAAAAAGCAAGTAAGGAAAAAATTTGGGTCAAGAATAAAATGATTTGCTTTTAGGTATTGGATGACTAAGAGTTATGATGAGAGGAATAAGAGGGAAACAATAAAATGTGGGGACAAATAAAAAAATTACTATTGTATTTAGTGGTACAAGAACTAGATAAAATGGAGAACCATGGATGGGAGCACTGCTAATGCATTAAAAAGGTGAAGTAAACCTTCCCCAAATGCCACAAACATAAGTTTGAGTCCCAGATAAGATAATTTGTTCGTTATTGAGGTTTGAATGAGAAGAGACGTAAAGGAGAAAGGAAGAAACTAATATAGTGGGAGAAAAGAAAGAGAGAGAGAGAAAAAAAAAGAGGGAACCACTAAAAGAAGAAAAAGAAAAATGAGGGGAGAGAGAGAGAGAGAGAGAGAGAGAGAGTTAAGGGTTTTGGAGTGTGACCCTCATAGAGAGAAAGGAAGAAGAAAGAAAAGATAATGGGTGATATAACACTTATGTGTAGTGTAGTTCAAGGAGAGGAGAGAGTAAGACTGGCAGAGAGTTAAACAACTAAATTGGAGGAGGAAAAAAAATCAATAATGAAGATAAGAGAAACAAACAAATATAATAAAATGGGATATGTTATGCAGTCTGCGGATTATTCTTTTTTTTTTTAATAAATTTTTATTAATGGTAATGGGATGACATTAATAAATCAGGGTACATATATTTAAAGAAAACATGTCTAGGTTATTTTGTCATCAAATTATGTTGCAAACCCCTCGCCCAAAGTCAGATTGTCCTCCGCCACCCTCTATCTAGTTCTCTGTGCCCCTCCCCCTCCCCCTAACTCTCTCCCTCCCTCCCTCCCATGTCCTCCCTCCCCCCCCACCCTTGGTAACCACCACACTCTTGTCCATGTCTCTTAGTCTCATTTTTATGTTCCACCAATGTATGGAATCATGTAGTTCTTGTTTTTTTCTGATTTGCTTATTTCACTCCTTATAATGTTATCAAGATCCCACCATTTTGCTGTAAATGATCTGATGTCATCATTTCTTATGGCTGAGTAGTATTCCATAGTGTATATGTGCCACATCTTCTTTATCCAGTCTTCTATTGAAGGGCTTTTTGGTTGTTTCCATGTCTTGGCCACTGTGAACAGTGCTGCAATGAACATGGGGCTACATGTGTCTTCACGTATCAATGTTTCTGAGGTTTTGGGGTATATACCCAGTAGAGGGATTGCTGGGTCATATGGTAGTTCTATTTGCAGTTTTTTGAGGAACCACCATACTTTCCTCCATAATGGTTGTACTACTTTACAGTCCCACCAACAGTGAATGAGGGTTCCTTTTTCTCCACAGCCTCTCCAACATTTGCTATTACCCGTCTTGTTGATAATAGCTAATCTAACAGGGGTGAGGTGGTATCTCATTGTAGTTTTGATTTGCATTTCTCTAATAACTAATGAAGCTGAGCATCTTTTCATATATCTGTTGGCCATTTGTATCTCTTCCTGGGAGAAGTGTCTGTTCATGTCCTCTTCCCATTTTTTTATTGGATTGTTTGTTCGTTTGTTGTTGAGTTTTATGAGTTCTTTGTAAATTTTGGATATTAGGCCCTTATCTGAGCTGTCGTTTGAAAATATCAGTTCCCATATAGTTGGCTGTCTGTTTATTTTTCTATCAGTTTCTCTTGCTGAGCAAAAACTTTTTATTCTGATGTAGTCCCATTCATTTATCTTTGCCTTCACTTCTCTTGCCATTGGAGTCAAGTTCATAAAATGTTCTTTAAAACCCAGGTCCATGATTTTAGTACCTATGTCTTCTTCTATGTACTTTATTGTTTCAGGTCTTATATTTAGGTCTTTGATCCATTTTGAATTAATTTTAGTACACGGGGACAGGCTGTAGTCGAGTTTCATTCTTTTGCATGTGGCTTTCCAGTTTTCCCAACACCATTTGTTGAAGAGGCTTTCTTTTCTCCATTGTGTGTTGTTGGCCCCTTTATCAAAGATTATTTGACCATATATATGTGGTTTTATTTCTGGGCTTTCTATTCTGTTCCATTGGTCTGAGTGTCTATTTTTCTGCCAATACCATGCTGTTTTAATTATCGTGGCCCTATAATAGAGTTTAAAGTCAGGTATTGTAATGCCCCCAGCTTCATTCTTTTTCCTTAGGATTGTTTTGGCTATTCGGGGTTTTTTATAGTTCCATATAAATCTGATGATTTTTTGTTCCATTTCTTTAAAAAATCTCATAGGGATTTTGATGGGAATTGCATTAAATTTGTATATTGCTTTGGGTAATATGGCCATTTTGATTATATTTATTCTTCCTATCCAAGAACAAGGAATATTTTTCCATCTCATTGTATCTTTTTTGATTTCCCTTAACAATACTTTGTAATTTTCATTATATAGGTCCTTTACGTTCTTTGTTATGTTTATTCCTAGGTATTTTATTTTTTTTGTTGCAATCGTGAAGGGGATTATTTTTTTGAGTTCGTTTTCTAATATTTCATTGTTGGCATATAGAAAGGCTATGGACTTTTGTATGTTAATTTTGTATCCTGCGACCTTACTGTATTGGTTTATTGTTTCTAATAATCTTTTTGTGGAGTCCTTTGGGTTTTCGATGTATAGGATCATATCATCAGCAAAAAGTGATAGCTTTACTTCTTCTTTTCCGATATGGATGCCTTTTATTTCTTTGTCTTGTCTGATTGCTCTGGCCAGAACTTCTAGCACCACGTTGAATAAGAGTGGAGAGAGTGGACAACCCTGTCTTGTTCCTGATTTAAGGTAGAAAGTCCTCAGTTTTATGCCGTTTAATAGGATGTTGGCTGATGGTTTATCATATATGGCCTTTATCATGTTGAGATATTTTCCTTCTATACCCATTTTGTTGAGAGTCTTAAACATAAAATTGTGTTGTATTTTATCAAAAGCCTTTTCTGCATCTATTGATAAGATCATGTGGTTTTTGTTCTTTGTTTTGTTGATATGGTGTATTACGTTAACCGTTTTGCGTATGTTGAACCATCCTTGAGATTCTGGGATGAATCCCACTTGATCATGATGTATTATTTTTTTAATATGTTGTTGTATTCGGTTTGCCAGTATTTTGTTTAGTATTTTAGCATCTGTATTCATTAGAGATATTGGTCTGTAGTTTTCTTTCTTTGTGCCATCCTTGCCAGGTTTTGGTATGAGGGTTATGTTGGCCTCATAAAATGTGTTTGGAAGTATTGCTTCTTCTTCAATTTTTTGGAAGACTTTGAGTAGAATAGGAACCAAGTCTTCTTTGAATGTTTGATAGAATTCACTAGTATAACCGTCTGGGCCTGGACTTTTATTTTTGGGGAGATTTTTAATAGTTTTTTCTATTTCCTCCCTGCTGATTGGTCTGTTTAGGCTTTCTGCTTCTTCATGACTCAGTCTAGGAAGGTTGTATTGTTCTAGGAATTTATCCATTTCTTCTAGGTTGTTGTATTTGGTGGCATATAATTTTTCATAGTATTCTACAATAATTCTTTGTATTTATATGATGTCTGTGGTGATCTCTCCTCTTTCATTTTGGATTTTATTAATTTGAGTCCTGTGTCTTTTTTCCTTGGTGAGTCTTGCCAAGGGTTTGTGAATTTTGTTGATCTTTTCAAAGAACCAGCTCCTTGTTTTATTGATTTTTTCTATAGTTTTTCTGTTCTCTATTTCATTCATTTCTGCTCTGATTTTTATTATCTCCTTTCTTCGGCTGGTTTTGGGTTGTCTTTGTTCTTCTTTTTCTAGTTCCTTAAGGTGTGAAGTTAAGTGGTTTACTTCGGCTCTCTCTTGTTTGTTCATATAGGCCTGAAGTGATATGAACTTTCCTCTTATTACTGCTTTTGCTGCATCCCAGAGATTCTGATATGTCGTATTTTCATTTTCATTTGTCTGTATATATCTTTTGATCTCTGCGCTTATTTCTTCTTTGACCCATTCATTTTTTAGAAGTATGTTGTTTAGTTTCCACATTTTTGTGGGTTTTTCCCCCTCTTTTTTGCATTTGAATTCTAGTTTCAAGGCTTTATGATCAGAAAATATGCTTGGTACAATTTCAATTTTTCTAAATTTGCTGATACTGTCTTTGTGGCCCAACATATGGTCAATTCTTGAGAATGTTCCATGTACACTAGAGAAAAATGTATACTCTGTCGCTTTGGGATGAAGTGTCCTGTAGATGTCTATCATATCCAGGTGTTCTAGTATTTCGTTTAAGGCCACTATATCTTTATTGATTCTCTGTTTGGATGACCGATCTAGAGCCGTCAGCGGTGTATTGAGGTCTCCAAGTATGATTGTATTTTTGTTAGTTTTTGTTTTAAGGTCAATAAGTAGCTGTCTTATATATTTTGGTGCTCCTTGGTTTGGTGCATATATATTAAGGATTGTTATGTCTTCTTGATTCAACTTCCCCTTAATCATTATGAAATGACCATTTTTGTCTCTGAGTACTTTTTCTGTCTTGTAGTCAGCATTATTAGATATGAGTATTGCTACACCTGCTTTTTTTTGGGTGTTGTTTGCTTGGAGTATTGTTTTCCAGCCTTTCACTTTGAATTTGTTTTTATCCTTGTTGCTTAGATGTGTTTCTTGTAGGCAGCATATAGTTGGATTTTCTTTTTTAATCCATTCTGCTACTCTGTGTCTTTTTATTGGTAAGTTTAATCCATTTACATTTAGTGTAATTATTGACACTTGTGGGTTCCCTACTGCCATTTTATAAATTGCTTTCTGTTAGTTTTGTATCTAGTTTGATTCTTCTCTTTTGTTTTTCTATCATTTGTTTTTGTTTGTTTGTGTTCCATACTTCTTTCCTCTGTTGCTACCTTTTTTAAGTCAAGTGTTTTTGTGGTGGTTTTTTTAAGGGTGGTTACCATTAAGTAATGAAAAGGGTACCTACCATATTCATTGTAGTACCCTATCTTATAAGTATTTCTGCACTTCATCATCCTTTGCTACTGTTAATCTCCATCCTCTCCCCCCTTTTTTTCCTTTGTTGTCACAGTTTAAGTTTGGTTTTATTGTGTTCTTGGTGGAGCTGTTACTTGTGGTGTTGTTTTCTTTTGTTGTTTGAATCTGGTTGGAAAACCCCCCTTAGTATTTCCTGGAGTGGGGGCTTTCTGTTGATAAATTCTCTCATCTTTTCTGTATTTGTGAATGTTTTTATATCTCCTTCATACTTGAAGGATAGCTTTGATGGGTATAGTATTCTTGGCTGAAAGTTCCTCTCTTTCAGGGCTTTAAATATTGGGGTCCGCTCTCTTCTAGCTTGTAGAGTTTCTGCTGAGAAATCTGATGATAATCTAATAGGCCTTCCTTTATATGTTGTACTCTTCTTTTCCCTGGCTGCCTTGAGAATTTTTTCTTTGTCATTGTTTTGTGTCATCTTTATTATGATGTGCCTTGGAGTGGGTTTGTTGGGGTTAAGAAAACTTGGTGTTCTGTTTGCTTCTTGAATTTGAGGCTTTAGTTCCTTCCACAGGCTTGGGAAGTTCTCGTCTATTATTTGTTTGAGTATATTCTCCATTCCATTTTCTTTCTCTTCTCCCTCTGATATACCTATTATTCTTATGTTATTCTTTCTGATGGAGTCAGACAATTCCTGTAGGGCTTTCTCATTTTTTATTATTTTTGAGTCTCTTTCTTCTTCTCTCTGTTGTGCCTCAAGTTGTTTGTCTTCTATTTCACTAATCCTATCTTCAATCTGGGCTGTTCTGTTAGCTAAGCTTGTTACCTCGTTTTTCAGCTCGTGAATTGAGTTTTTCATTTCTGTTTGATTTGTTTTTATAGTTTCAATTTCCTTGGTAATGTATTCTTTGTGTTCATTGAGTTGTTTTCTGATCTCCCTATATTGCCTTTCTGTGTTTTCTTGTATATCTCTGAGTATTTTTAAGATTTCTAGTTTAAATTCTCTGTCATTTAGCTCCAAGGCTTACAATATGTTAAGTCTTTTCTCCATAGATTTTTCCACATCTATTTGTATTACCTCTCTTTCTTTTGTATCCATAATATTCGATTTCCTCTTTCTTATCGGCATCTGAGGGTGGTCTTATTGATAGCACTAATTAGAATTAATAAAGAGTAAAAAGAAAAAAAAAAAAAGGGTAAAACACCCCACAAAAAAAAAATAATAATTTATTATTTCCCCCTTTTGTCTCTCTTCTCTTTCCCTCCTCTCCCCTCCTCAGGGAAATATCGTGCCTATAATGAAGGGCCTGATTTGGGGTGAAGAGTTCAAGGGGCAAAAAATAGGGAGTAGGGACCTACTAAATGCAAAAAAAAAAAAAAAAAAAAAAAAAAGGAAGAAAATCTTAGACAAGCATAAGATGATTTGCTTGTAAGTGATGGTCAACTAAGAGATATAATGAGAGGGATAAGTGGGAATCAGAAAAAAGGACCCAAAAAGAATAATAAAGAAGAAAAAATAAAAATAATAAGTAAAAATCTGTTGTATTAAATGGAGCGAAGACTAAATACAATGGAGACCTTGGGTTGGGAGGACCCAAAATGCCACCAAAATAAACAAACAAGAGAGAAAAAAAGTAAAAACAAAAGCAAAAAAGAGAAATAAAACCAAAAAAAATCCTTGAGTCCCAAATTAACTAATTTGTTCGTGATTGAGGATTATATGGGAGGAAAGTAAAATGAGAAAAGAAAAAACGAATAGAAAGGAAAAAATAAGAAAAAGAGAAAAACGAAGGAAGAAATAAAATAGGAGGAGAAAAAAAACAAAATAAAGCAAAAAAAAAAAAACCAAAAGAGGAGAGAGTGAGAGTTAAGTGTTTTGGAGTATAACCTTAAAGGAGGGTGAGGATGAAGAAGAAAAATAAAATGCAACACTCATGGGTAGTGTAGTTCAAGAAAGGGGAAGCATAAGATGGGCAGAGAATTGAAGGACCGAGGTGGAGGAAATAAAGGCAAAAAGATAGAAGAAACAAGCAACAACAACAACAACAACAAAAAAAATTAGTGGATCAAGTTGTATAGTCTGTGGGTTTTTCTTGATTTTGAGAGTTAACTTCTTCCTTTTTCTTTTCTCTCCCTCTTCCTAGTCGGTGACTCTGTACCCCAGGCTCTGCCCCTGTGTCACTCTTAGTTAGGGATTTGCAGTTGATGGGATTCTATGGCAATGTCATATAATTGGCTTTAGTGTTGCTGGAAGTAAAGGCTTGTTGGCGTTTGCAGGGTCCAATGATGAGAGAGTTTGCTTTCCTGGATTCTCTCTCCTAGTCCCCCCTTTCTGAATTAGCAGCCTGGTGATCCAGCTATAAGGTTGCAACTGCTTCTGCCTGGGGAGTAAGAGGCTCAAAGAGCTGGGAAATCCCCACTCTATCCCCACTCAGTGCAAGGCTTTGGGAAAGGCTCTGAGAGTCAGGGCCTCCAGTGTAATCAGGCGGGGGTGGGAGTCAATTGTTGTCAAGGTGACTGTTCAGCGCCTATCATTTAGTTGGACCTCTCAACCCAGGCTTTCCACACTTTGTAGCCTGTTTTTGCAGGGAAGAAGAGGCACTAGTCTCTGCTTACGACTAGTGTAGTATAGACCTTATTATCTGCCAAGTCCTTCTTGTTAGCGTTTATCCCTGAATATGGAGGCTCTATCAATCAGAAGTTGCCCCCGCCCCTTTAGCGAGAGGCACTAAAAAATATCACGCCTCTTGTCTTGGATCGCTGAACTGAGAGAGATCTTATCAATTAGAACCGAGGGTGCGCAGATTTTATGGGTTAAACTAATTTCAGTGATTGGGTCGCAGCTGTGTTTCAGAAGGTATTTTAGGCTGCCTGCGCGCACCCCTCCCCCAACGCTTGATTGTTAGCTTGAATGGCTGGGTGAGGTGCCCCGCCCACGGAGAGAATCTCCCAAGCCTCTCCCGCTCGCCCCGCCGCTGGCGGCTGGACCGCACCAGGCGCAGGATAATGGAGCCCCCTGGGTGTGCGGGCAGGTAGGGCGCCCTGGGCGCGTGGAATGCCCAAAGCACGCGCGCGAATGGGGCGCTCAGGGCACCGGTGGCCGGTGACCCCCACTCGCAGTGTGCGGGCCGCTGGGAACGTCAGCAGTGCTCAACCGGACCGGGCGCGCCCGGCGGCTCGTGGCGGCCGCTCGCGGTGGCGGTTCTGCGGGGGTTCGCGGCAGCTCGCGGGCTCGCGGCGGCTTGCGGTTCCCAAGTATATGGGCTGACTCACCGCGGGCGCACTCCCTGGCGGCTTGGATGAGCGTCGCTGCGGTAGCTTCCTCCACACCCTCGTCTCTCAGATTCAAGTGATAACAGTCCTTTTGCTTTTAGTTTGTGTGGAACTCCGGAATGCTCCGAGGATAAATTTTTCTGTTTCTAGTTGATAAATTTGTTGTGATTTAGGGGAGAGCTGTCAGACGCGCTTCTCACGGCGCCATTTCCGTGACGTCACTCCCGATTATTCTTGATTTTGAAAAATTATCTTGCTTTTTCTTTTCTCTCCCTTTTCCTGGTCGGTGACTCTGTACCCCCGGTTCTGCTCCTTTGGCATGCTCAGGTAGAGGTTTCCAGTTGATAAGTCTCTATGGCGATGTCATGTATTGTGCTTCAGTCTCGTTGGCAGTCGAGGCTCATTAGCATTTATAGGCTCTGAAAGTGAGAGAGTCTGTGTTCCTGGAGCCTCTCTACTAGTCTTTCCTTCCTGAATTAGTAGCCTGATAATCCAGCTATGGGGTTGCTGCTGCCTCTGCCTGGATAATAAGAGGCTCAAAGAGCTGGCAACTCCTCACTCTATTCCTACTCAGTACAGGGCTCTGGGTAAGGCTCAGTCAGAGCTGCTAGCATAATCAGGCAGGGCCGCCCACTCAAAGGCCTCTGGCTCTGCCACTCTGTCCGGTAATATGGGTGGGCGCCCACTCCCAGGGTGCTTGGAGGAAACTCTTGCTCACTATCTGTGCGCAGACTGGGATATCAGGCCGGCAGTCTCACACTCTGAGTGAAACCCAGCCTGCACGGAAAAATTCCAGCGTTGGAATTGGCCCTCGCTTCCTCCCCATGCGAGGCTTTTTTAGGGTGCCGGAGCGGCCTGGAGATTCCGCTTTTGGCCCACACAAAGGCCCCTGACTCTGCCCCTCTGTGGGATAACACGAGCGCCCACTGCCAAGACACTCGGAGGAATCTTTCGCTCACTATCTGTGCGTGCAAACCAGGATATCAGGCCGGCTGCCTCACCCTCTGAGTGAAACCCCTGCCCTCACGGAAAAGTTCCAGCATTGGAATTGGCTCTTGCTCCCTCCCCGTGTGCGGCTTTTTCAGGGTGCTGGGGTGGCCTAGAGATTCTGCTTTTGACCCACACAGAGGCCTCTGACTCTGCCCCTCTGTGAGATAACACAGGTGCCCACTCCTGAGGTGCTCGGAGGAATTGCTTGCCCACTCTCCATGCGCGCAGATCAGGAGATATGGCTGTCTGCCTCACACTTTGAGTGAAACTCCTGCCTGCATGGAAAAGTTCCAGCATTGGAATTGGCTCTCGCTCCCTCCTTGTGCATGGCTTTTTCAGGGCACTGGGGTTGCCCAGAGATTCTGCTTTTGGCCCACACAAAGGCCTCTGACTCTGCCTCTCTATGGGGTAACACGGGTGCCCACTCCCGGGGATTTTGAAGCAATCTCTCGCCCACTACCTGCTCATGCCGACCAGGAGATCAGGGAAAATGGCTGCCCCACTTGTCTTTCTTTGTCTGGGTTTAGCGTGAATGTTAGCTTGTATTGCCTGGGTTGCCACAGGCACAGTTTTTCCTTGGATCTCTGTGCCACAGCCTAGTTTGGCCGTTTGTGCTGCACCCTGGATCTATTCACCCCCTTTGCCCGCCTTTGTTTCTATACTCTCAGTTCCCAGTGAAAGTAGCCCTATTTAGGTTAGTGAGGAAGGCAGAGCATTTCTTACTCCCTATTTCCTTCAGGGTTTGATTATATATTTAGCCAATTTTTCGCTTGACCATACCTTTGGGTGTATTGCGAAACATCTGGAGGCTTCAAGGATAGGTTTTTCTGTTTCTGGTTGAAGATCTTGTTGAGTTTTTGGGGAAATTTATTGGTATCGCTTCCTACCGCGCCATTACTCTGACATCATCACCACCTTAGTTTTCTTAGTTGTTCATTGATTGCTTTCTCATATGTACCTTGACTGGGGGGCTACAGCAGAGTGAATGACTCCTTGTTCAAAGCAGTGACTTTGGGCTCAAGCCAGTGACCTTGGACTTTAAGCCAGCAACCCTTGGGCTCAAGCCAGTGACCATAGGATCATGTCTGTGATTTGATGCTCAAGCCGGCAACCTCGAGGTTTCAAACCTGGAACCTCTGCTTCCCAGATTGACACTGTATCCACTGTGTCACTGCCTGGTCAGGCTCATTTATTCTTCACAATTAAACTTTGAAATAGGTACTATTATTATGCTAATTTTGAAAAAATGAGAATATTGATGCTTGGAGAGGTTAAATAACCTATTTAAGGTCATATAGGTCATAAGAGATTAAAAAAAGAAACATGAGGCATGAGCTCTTCCCTGAGGAAGTATATGATCTGTTGGGAAGCAAATTAAGTCATATGCAAAATTAGTGACCTTGAGAAGGATTTTGGGTAAGTGCCAAATTGCATGGTTGATGCTAGAAGTGCTGCCAGTGTTCAGGGAACAGGGACCGATGGGGATACCTGTTAGGTTTTTTATTTTGTAGATTTAACACTTATTAAGGTTCCCCTAAACACTGTGTGGGTACATGTGGGAGGCAGGAAGCTCAGGAAGTCTTTCCGAGTACCCAAGATTTCAGGAAAAGCCCTATTGGCAGGGTTCTTAGGGAAAACCGAAATTGAGTGAGACCTTCCCATAGACACTGGACTTGTGAGGTTATATTGGATCCCAGGCTGCTCTAGGAGGTCAGAATTCCTTCTTAGAGAGATTTTAATTTCCTGTGCTGAGGCCCCTTCTGGGGTTTCTAGCCCTCTTGCAGTCTCAGGCAATTAACATGTTCACATGACATTGTTTATTAGATAACTCACCCATTTGAATAACAAAATACCAATTTGAATAAACTTAAAATCATAGCCTAGGTTGGTAATAAGTCACAGGTTGTTTTAAAAATAGCTATTTTGTTTACTAAATTTACCTGCCTGCTAAATTCCTGAACTCAACTTCTATAGCTCTTGCTGTCATATATTTTCTGTTTTATTTCTTACCTTCACTTTTTTAAGAACTCCATTTTCAGCTTTTCTTTTGCAGAAGCCTCCTCAATTTTTATTCTTTAAGTTTTTGTATTTTTTTTTCCTGAAGTTGGAAATGGAGAGGCAGTCAGACAGACTCCTGCATGCGCCCGACCGGGATCCACCCGGCTTGCCCACCAGGGGGTGATGCTCTGCCCATCTGGGGCGTTGCTCTGTTGCAACCAGAGCCATTCTAGCACCTGAGGCAGAGGCCATAGAGCCATCCTCGGTGCCCGGGCCAACTCTGCTCCAATGGAGCCTTGGCTGCAGGAGGGGAAAAGAGAGACAGAGAGGAAGGAGAGGGGGAGGGGTGGAGAAGCAGATGGGTGCTTTTCCTGTGTGCCCTGGCTGGGAATCGATCCCGGGACTCCTGCATGCCAGGCCAACGCTCTACCACTGAGCCAACCGGCCAGGGCCTATTCTTTAAGTCTTATGTGTTCTTACATGCAGCTGCTGAAACACCACCACCCCAGCTATTCCACCCTCTGAGGTTCCCCCAGAAAACACTGCACCGAACACATAAGTGAGTATGATTAGCTTTTCTTCATGAAAGCACTTCATTGTCTCTAAATGCTTCCTTAAGATACAAGATTTTAAACTCTAACAATACACACCAACAATAGTTTTATTGGGCTAACATGAATCATTTGATTTTCTATTGTGTTTTGAATGTGTTCACCAGACTACATAAAATAGAAGATGCTATTGACAGGAAGATCCACCATTATGTAACATACTAACATTGCTATTACTGCCCATTAAAGTAAGACATATGGACATCTTTAAGTCCTATACTAAATTTACAATTATGAGAAATAAATGTGTAAAGAATAAATATGTAGCATGTGAAAAGTAATATATGCCTTATAATCAGTGGTGAAATTCAAATAATTTAACAACTGGTTCTTTGCCCTAATGACTGTTTTAAGTATAAAAACACAATATACCGAAAGGTAGTTTATTATTTTATGCATTTAATACTTCCCTGGCTTCTGAAATGAGCGATAAGATAACACTTGAAATCTATATTTCTATTGGTTTATTGTGTTCTAGCTTCTGAATGGTTTCACAGTTTGGGGAAGATCAGCACACTCATAATCTCAGGGGAATTTTGGGCATAACACAAAGCTGAAACAAATGACAACTTGTCTCCCCTGGTTGTTTGGCACTTTTTCTCTTTATGTTATGTTTGTTTACTGAAGTAAAAAATGTGAGGGGATTAAATGTAGTATTTTATCAAAAGTATAATGAGTTTTATGAAATGAATAAATAAATATTCCAAGTATAGTTCTGTCAAAATTTTTTTACCTATGGATGGAATGAACTAATGTAGAATATGCTGTTGCACAGACGAATGTTAAAAAAGAGTAAGGAATGTAAATTTGTAATTTCTTACTTTTTTGTGTGTGTCAGAGAGAGAGACAGGAACAGACAGGAAGGGAGAGAGATGAGAAACATCAATTCTTTTTTGTGGCTCCTTAGTTGTTCATTGATTGCTTTCTCATATGTGCCTTGACCAGGGGCTACAGCAGAGTGAGTGACCTCTTGCTCAAGCCAGAGATTTTGGGTTCAAGCCAGTGACCTTGGATTTCAAGCCAGCGACCTTTAGGTTCAAGTCAGTGACTATGGGGTCATATCTATGATCTCATGCTCAAGCCAGTGACCCTGCACTCAAGCTGGTGAGCCTTTGCTCAGGCTAGATTAGCCTGTGCTCAAACTGGCAACTGTAAGGTTGGTGAATAATGGGGGATGGTCATGTGGGGAACTCAGACCCGCGAACTTTGGCTAGGACTGCCCACAACCAAGCGCGCCAAAAGGAGGCTTCACAGGAACCATTTGGAAAAAAGCGATCATCTGCCAGCCAGTGAGATTTCACCACGTCATGTTAGCTCCACTTCCCTAGAGGGACTCTTGAAATATCTCCCACGCGGTTTAATCTTTGCAACTTTTCTGGCCTCCATCTTTTTTTCCTCGGGGCCAGGGAACCTTGCCGGGCAGGATGCACGCTCTGTACTCAATAAAGTCGTTTGTTATTCCACACTTGGTGGCTCTGAACCCTGTTCCTTCCTTCTTGGCGGGGAAAAATACCTTACAGTGACCTCAGGGTTTTGAACCTGTGTCCTCTGCATCCCAGTCTGACACTCTATCCACTGCATCACTGCCTGGTCAGGCTAAATATGTGATTTCTACATTGAGCAGCTGCCCAGGTGCCCACCTTAGAGAGAACCCTGATTATAATTGCCATTTTAACAACTGGTTCACCAAACTCAACAAAAAATTAGGTATTGGTTCTGCCAAACTGGTGCAAACTAGCTGAATCCTACCACTGCTTGTAATTGGTGAGTTATGATGAGTTATGAGAATCTTTTGAATCATATTTTCAAATGGGAAGTAAATAAGTAGAAGTAAACCAGTGACAACATTTATCCTGGATGAACCCTATTATTTATGTGAGAGGAACAGAGATAGTGAGGCATGAGCCCCCACCAGAATCTTCCTGGCAACGCCATCTGGGGCCATACTCCTTACTGAGCTATTTTCAGTGCCTTTACATGCTCATACCAACTGAGCTATCCTCAGCACCTGTGGCCAATGCTCAAACCAAATTGAGCCACTGTCTGTGGGAGGGGAAGTGTGAGAGAAGATGGAGAGTGTTGGGGGAGAAGCAGATGATTGCTTCTCCTTTATGCCCTGACCAGGGATCAAACCTGGGATGTCCATATGCTGGGCCACCTGGTCGACACTCTATCCGCTGAGCCAATGGCCAGGGCCTCGAACCCTAGTTTTGATGTAACCTGAGTGCTACTGGACCCTTTGACTAAACTTTTCTTCACCCTAACTAACTCTTATTCTCTCTCCCAGAGTCATTTTCAGCTGATCACTCAATTCTTTTAATTTTAAGGTAGAAATTGTTCATATTTGATGACTTCTTACTGTCTTAGTTTGTGCTACTATAATAAAACACTATGAACTGGGAGGCTTATAACTCTGGAGGCTGGAAAATCCAAGACCAAGGTGCCAGCAGATGGGTGTCTGGTGAGAATCCTCTCCCTGGTTTGCAGATGACTGACCTGTCAACTTTGCATTGTATTTTCACATGGTGGAAGAGTGGAGACAGCAGATAATAATCATGCTCCCTAGTGTCTCTTCTCATAAGGGCACTGATCTGATTATAAGGGTTCTGCCCTCATAACCTATGCTCTTTGTGATATAATGCCATCATATTGGGGGGTAACATTTCAACATAAGAATCTTGAGAGTACACAAACATAGAGTCCATGGCACCAAGATGACTACCCCTCCTTTCACATGGATCTCCATTCTAATTTGCTTCTTGTAACCCATTGTTTTGCCTCTTTGCCTTTGACCCTACCCCCTTTTATCTTTCTAATTGCGGCCATTTATCTTTCTAAAATTAAAATCTTGGCTCTGGCTATTGGCTCTGAGGTAGAACATTGGCCCGGCATGTGGCTGTCCCAGGTTTGATTCTCAGTCAGAGCACACAGGAGAAGTTGACCATCTGCTTCTCCACCCCTTCCACTCCCCCTTCTCTTTCTCTTCTCCTCCTGCAGCCATGGCTCAATTGGTTGAACACATTGGCTCCAGGTGCTGAGGATGGCTTCATGGAGCCTCTACCTCAGAAGCTGAAAATAGCTCAGTTGTGAGCATGGCCCCAGATGGGCAGAGCATCAGTCCCAGATCAGGGTTGCTGGGTGGATCCCGATCAGGGTGCATGTGGGAGTCTGTTTCTCTATCTCCCTTCCTCTCACTTGGAAAAGAAGAAAAAAAACTTATCATGCCAGTTTTCTATTTAGTTATTTCTTTCCTCTCTACCTGAGATATATTTTCCCCCTTCTTTGTCTGACAAAGACTCATCTCACATGTCACCTCTGTGACTTCTTTTGTGATATCATGGTAACATTTTATTGCTCCATCCTCTTATGCCCCCTTAGCACTTTGTCCAGAAATAAGACACGTAGTCTGGAGCTGGTTGGAGATGGAGATGAGGGTTTTTGTTGAGTTAGTGCTGGTAATAGTTGAGAACGAAAAAGGGGTCATTCCATTGTCTGGTCTGTAGGGTTCTGTGTGGTTAATGAAGACCAAAATATATGGTTACTAAGAGACTCAGATGTGAGCTAAGAGGTTTCATAAGACTTAGAAGGTCAGGAACAGGAATGTGTCCCTGGTTGAAAGGCTAATGAGATGAGTTTCTTTATGTTTTCCTTTCTGAGGTTTTCCATATTGAGTCATTGGACCTGAGGCAGGAGTTGGCAGCTACAGCACACAGGAGATATGCTTGCCGATTGCTTTTGTAAATAAAGTTTTATTGGGACAAAGACGTGCTTATTTGTGTATTGTCTGTGGCTGCTTTTGCATTGCAACAACTACAGTAAGTGATTGTGACAGAGGCCACATGGCCTGCAGAGTCCAAGCAAATTTATCCTCTGGCCCTTTGCAGAAAACATTTGCTGACCCCACCCTCATCATAGAGGCTCCATCCTCCTGTGCTTCACAGTTTAAGCAGCTGTTTTTTGTCCCCACTAAAAAAATATAAGTGAAAGATAAAATAATAAAGAATAAATTAAAAGTAGCACAAAAAGAAAAATAAAAAAATAGTAAAAGCAAAAGACTGGTTAAAAACAACACACCCAAGGTCCAGGCTAAGGTTATTGCTCAGATTAATCCCTTTGAAAGTGCCCTGAAGATGGCTTTTTGTGTCTGCAGTGCCAACAGACTCCATGGCTAGGATTAGAAGAGGGGCCAGAAGCAGATACCTTTTGGTGCCTTAAGGGGAAGCTCGTTTTTAACTTACTGAGCCCAAGTCCTCACCATTCTTCCTTTCCTATTTTCTGTCCCTTCCTCCCCTTTCGTCCACTGCTGCAGGAATCTCTCACATCTAGCCTGGGATGTGAACCCTCTCTCTTTCTTCCTGTCTGTAGTCATCCTCAGTGCTAAAATGTGCTTAGGAAATCTGAGACATGCATTTGGGGGGACAGAGGCCAGGGTGAGAAACCCGTCTTTTCAGAGACAATGCAAACCTTCGCCTAGCTGACTGATGGACGAGCTATGTGATGCCTGAGAGTACATTT
Organism: Saccopteryx bilineata; assembly: GCF_036850765.1. NCBI lineage: Eukaryota > Metazoa > Chordata > Mammalia > Chiroptera > Emballonuridae > Saccopteryx > Saccopteryx bilineata. The sequence continues at coordinate 193,374,211 of NC_089491.1, forward strand.
GTCACTCTTGAGAGAAGCAAATGGGTTCACTCAGAAATGAACATCTTACTTTCAGTTTCCAGGTGGCCCTGGGGCCTGGAGAGAGGGATTATTTCTATCTCCTTTCCCAACTCCTTTCTTTGCTATTTATATTCAATGTCGTATCTTGTCAAAGGTCTCTGGTGAGGTGGTAATGGGGGTTCTCAGGTAAACAGCTCACAGGCACAAGGACCAGGACCCTGGATCATCTGACAGTGTGGCTTGCATCCAACAAGGCCATATGTCATGTAATCCTACCTGGACCTTCTGCCAAGCCAAGCTATTCTTATTGTCATTCAGAGACAAGTTCTGAAAGAAAAATCTGTAAAGGTTTGTGGCACTCAGGTGCTGTAGAGGGTGTGCCCAAGTCAGAAGTTTAAAAATGTGTTTCTGATCCAACAGAAAGTTAAATGGCCCACTGACCACACAGGGAATGCCAGGGCTGTCCTTAACCAGGTGTTGGTTGGAAAGGAGCAGGGCAGAGGGAGAACCCCAGACAAAATATGGGGATTTCATGAAATTGGTTGATCTCTAGATTTGGAGATGACGTGGTTCTAAGAAGTGACATAGAGATTGTTCTATCAGCTAGTGCCTTCAATAAAAGCTCAGTTCAGACATACATAACTGTCTCACAAAGCCACTCTGTCCCCAACCATCCCAAGACCTGGGAATGGACTCCCTGTTTCCACACTCTTCAGCCATCTGCTTGTGGGTGATTCCCCCTGCCCTGAATTCAATAAAAAAGGTTGTATTATGGGCCCATTCTAGTCAGTATGCACAGGGCCAGCAGTGTGTGTACATAATGTTGGCAGTGGGGATGTGCATGTGTGTGTATGTGCATGGGGGCGTGTGCATGTGTGTGTGTGCATGCATGTGTTGCGATAAATATAAGAAGTGAGGAATAAGTGAAATGCTGATAGAATTTAGAGAGACATCATGCTGTTGGGGTGAAGAAGAAAGATTTTATGGAGGTGAAAAATGAGAATTGAAATGGGTCTAGAGAGGACAAAATTTCAACAAGAGCAAGTCAGTTCAGGTACAGTGTGAGGAAGGCGAAGAGGGAGGGTGTAGATGCATGTTGGGGAATGAGACGTAGCTAGGTTAAGTTACAGATAGAATATGGTTAGGGGATTGGGAAGAGTTAGTTGAGGGGTTCTATATTAGTGAAGATTAGGTTTGGCTGAGTGACGGAAAACCAAAAGTCACAATAGCTTACACAAAATATAAATGTGCACAGCCAGTGATCTCAGGGCTGCTGTGGACCTCCGGTATCAGGAGCCCAGATTCCTTTTCTCTTGTTACTCTACAGTGTATGCCTTGAGCGATGGCCCCAAATGATAGATAGCATCATGTTCTACACATCCGAAGAAGGGGGTGAAAATCATGTGTGTTCTGTCTGTTCAAGCAGATCCTTAGAAACTAGAGCTTATGTTCACTCCATTGGCTGGACTTAGTCACATGGCCACACTTAGCTGCCAGGAATCCTGAGAAATGTACTCGTTAGACCGCATTCCGGGTAGGGATTTCTAGCAAATCACTGGGGGTTCTGTATTGCTACAGAAAGAGGAGAGAATGGGTATTAAAGGACACTTGGTGGTATCTTCTCAAGGTTGTGTGGGACCTTGGATGCTGGATTGAGGAAGACACACTAGACTTCAAAGCTTGTAGGAAGCTGTAAGGATTTAAGTAAGAAGTTTTGTGAAAGGAAGATTTTAGGAAGACTAACCCATCAAGAGTGTGTAAATGGATTAATGTGGGAAGACCAGGAGGTCAACTGCAGCACTGTAGCTGAGAATTAATGGTGACAGTGGAATAGAGAGCATGATGTAGATTCAAGACTCATTAAAAACAGAATACAGCAGAACTGGTTCATTGAGAGAAACATGAAGAAAATGTTGAAAATGATATGAAAATTTGGGAGACTGGGATTGGCAATATTTGAATTAGAGACCAGTGAGAGGAGCTTATTTAGGGAAGGTTATGGTGGGTTTTGAGTATGTTAAATTTGCGGTTCCAGGGAGGCTTAAAATGAACAGGTGCCCTTGTGAGTCAAGAGTAATATGTTAAGTCAGTTGCTCACAGTCCACAGTCAGGCTTCAAGTGCATTTTGTTTGCCCAGAATGGGGTTAACCTGCACAATCAAAAAAATTATATTAGTCATTAATAAATTACGTGTAAAAATCTGCATATCTGACTTCTTTAAAAAAATCATAAGTTTTAGAATCATTGGGCTCCCATTCTTGCGAGGCAAGAGTTGGCTAGAGTTGAGAGTGAAGTCTGTGTTTTCCACTTTATTACAGTCACCACCCTTTCTTATTACCTCTATCTGCCCAGCCCCTGTAGGTATTTGAGTGTTGAATCCCTTTCCAGGGTTTGGAAAAGATATTAGGCCATACATACAGATTTGGGAGCCATAGTTTTAGATGAGATGGTTGATGTTATTGAAATAAATTAGGTTGATGAAAGGGGAGAATATGAAGAGAGGAGAAAAGGTCTAGGAATGTTCATAAAACAGGACTGGTAGAGTCTGTAACTTAAACTTGGAGGGGAAAGCATCAGAGAGGCCGAGCAGAACTCCAGCATGGAAATCAAAAGAGAAAGAAGATTTCAAACTTGAAATCAGCCTGTCAAATGCTGCAGTAAGGGAAGAATGGGTCATAGCCAAAGTCCATCTGCTGTGGATATTACGAGGTCTTGCAGAATTTCAGTAGAGTGGTGAGGGCAGAAGCAAAATTCAAACACCAACCACTCTGATATTCCTAATGATCCGAGTTCACTAGTATGAAGGTGTTGTGGTGCAGAAGAGGCAGGCATATCTGGGATTGGCCATGATTTTGTTTCTCACTCACCTGTCTGGGACCAGCCAAGAGGGAAGCAGACTTTTCTCCAGGGAGGAAGGCACTTCTGTATTCCACAGCAATTAACTGCCAGCTTCTTTAAGTGTGTTACTTCATGTAATACCCACAGAAACCTTGGTGTTAGTGCTCATTCTCTGCAGTTTTTGCAGCTAAAGAAATGGAAGCTTGCAAAGGTTTATGTGATTTGCTCAAAGCGATTCACATAGAAACAAAGCTGAAGAGTTAGGAAAGGCGATGACCTCTGCCTTCCCTGTTCTTTTTACACACCACCAATTCTACTATCCATGTCCATGCATCTGCAGGGGAGCTTGGGCACCCCACCATCCTCTGTCCTTACATTTCAGCAAGTTAGGCTACAGCCTTGCTGACAGTCAGCAAAGGAACTCCTCATTATTTTTCAGCACTGTTTCGTTCAATAGCTACATCTTGCTCAAAGTAGTCCTGAAATAGTTAAAAGACACTAACTTTTAATGTGAAGAAAAATGTTTTGATTCTCTTCATATTATTTTATACATGAAAGGCCTTTGCACTAACACCTCTGAAAACTGTGTGCCATGGATAACACCCACATGATCACCACAAAAACTGGAAACGATCCACAGGAATATGATCATAATGAGCTGGATTCATTGCACTATAAGCTTTCACTGCATTGCTCATAAAATACTTAGGGCTTGAAAGACACTCCATTCAGACTGGAACGAACAAATTGTTCTCTCTGTGGCAATGGGCAGGACAACTCTGTGCCCCCATACACCCTGCATCCTCCAGCTGCGAGCGGAAAAGGCCAAGTTGAGAAGTCAGCATTCTCAAACTCGCCCCATTCTATTACCTTTTCCTCCTTTGGGGTATCATAAGTGTCTAGCATAGTGATACCTAACATTGCTTGAGAACTTCCTATGTGCCAGACTCCAGGGCAAGTGCCTGGACATGCATGTCCTGCTTTTATTTTCATAACAACTCCTAGAAGATTGCCTCGATGATCTGCATTTGATACCTGAGGAAGCAGTGTGAAAGCTGGAAGATTTTGCTGAAGTCCTCTTGGTTAGTGATTGGCATTTGGGTTCCTCATGTCTGTGTTGCTCTGTGTAGGCTGCTGAATCAGTGATTGTATTTGGAGCCAGGACCAGCTAGAATAAAGATAGTTACTCTTCCTTTCAGGGGACACAGCGCCTAGCCAGGCTGCTTGACCTGAGACCCAAGAACTGCTTCCCATAGCAGTGGGCTGTTTTGCTGTCCTCTGGGGAGATATTTTGCTTTCATTTTCAAAATGGGAGCATCCAAACAACTGATGAAACCTAATTTCTGACCCCAGAACCAGGATGCACTATCCAGACAATTTATCTTTGGTGTCAATTACTTATATGGGAAATTTTGCCAAGAAGTAAATATAGAAACCCATTTGCTTCTAGATTTAATAATTCTACTACGAAAAAGAACAAAACAAAAGAAATTGAGGTTCCTCCCTGGAAACCCAAGGAGCCTGCTTGCTGAGAGGACTCTTCCATCACTGTAATTCTAAGAATGGGTTTTTAGATGGGAGAGGGCCTGGAGTGCCTCATGACTCCTCTGTACAGATGGCTTCTTCTCTGGGAAGGAGCCACTCTCAGTAATGGACCCCGTGTTAACAAGAAACATAAGGTGGGGATGGGCTGGGGGCTTAAGCAGGTATTTAGCGGGGTGATTGCTTCATAAATTTTAGTAATCTTTTGTCTGATCGATGTGGTTTTTTTAAAAGGCATTGTTCGCAGTAACGTTAATGTGGATGCTAAATATAGCTGAAGCAAGCCCAGCCCCTGCCGCTCCGCTGCCCGTGGAAGGCTGGCATCTGCCAGTCCATAAGCTAGTTTTGTTCCCGACTTCCTTGCTGGAATATATCATGATGTAGAGGCTATTTATAACCAGAAAACATTCGGAAAGTTGTAGCGATGCTCCCTGCTGCCATGTGCAGCCCTTTCCAGGTGCTGCGTGTCAGTGTGCAGCCAGGCGTCTCTCTCTGCAGCGCCTGGACCGCTTGAACTTGATGCAAGACATCCTTTCCTTGAAAACAAAAACACCAACTTGGAATTTTAATTAAAAGGCAGTGAGTGGGCTATTGAGCTGGTGGAGTTGGCTAAGTTTCTCTTTAATGGCAGTGGGGATTTGAGGTCACCATTGTGAAGCCTGAAATGTTAACTCATCAGGGAGAATGCATCAGCTGAATTTATCTCCTGGTGCACCAGGCAGAAGAAGCCCAGGACTTTTTCTTTCTTTCTTCCTTTTTCTTTTTTTAAAGTGTATAAAGCTGTCAATTATTGGTGATTGGCTCTAATTCAATGCTAACAGGAATCCCTACTTTGGGGTGCAGTGAAGAAGGAAATGTTATTCAGTGCCAAGCAGCTCAATTGTGATACAGCCTCATCGTAAAAACAGCATGGCTATAAGTTAGCCCCTCTCTGGCTGGACAGCTCAGCTCTGCGTGGTTTCTGTCAACTCGAGCAAAACATCTTCCCTGTTTCAACTCAGCCAGAGCGGTCCTTAAACCAGCTGGAGAGGAGATGCTTATATAGACAGAAGTCCCACCCTTGAACCCTGATTAGTCTGTCCTCATGCAAATGAGGACCCATATATTCACAGTTTGATTAGTCTAAAAGTCACTATCCTGATTGGTCAGAATAGAGCTGCTCTGAGTGGTCAGAGCTGCACAGCTCCAATTGGACGGGGAAAGCCTTAGTCCTATTGGTTGAACTAGAAAACCTTTATAAGGGTACACAGTATGGGCAGGTAGGCAGTTCAGGGCAGGCTTCTCCCTGAAGTGGAAGTTGTGTGTTGGGCCACTGTGCAGGAATGGCTGCTAGGCTCTGCTTTTTTAAATGTTTGAGGCTGGTTAGCCATCAGAAGTCCTTCTTAGCAGTTATCTCTTTTCTTAGGGTCCACAGAGTGGACATGGTGAAGAACACAGGGAATTCTATTAGGATAATGCCAGCTATTGTCCCAAAATGCAAACATGAAGTAAAACACATGTCTGTCACCCTATTGGTCAAGATCATGTGGAGCCTATGGATCTAGACATCCATATGATTGCAGATGACATAACTCTGTTTCATGGCTCAGTGTGGCTTTCAGGGTGCTATTGGTTCAGCTGCCCTTAAAGTGAATTAAGTCTGCTCCAGTAGGTTTTTGTGCTTTGAAAGTTATTTTATTTTTCATTGAACTTATTGGGATAACACAGGGTTCAGGTGCGCAATTCTAAAAAACATCATCTGTGCACTGTATTGTGTGCTCACCACCCCAAGTCAAGTATCCTTTCATCACCATTTATTGCCCCTGTACACTCCTCCACTTCCCACCATCCCCTTCACCCTTACAATTGTCACACTATTGTTTGTATCAATGAATTCCCTCTCTCTCTCTCTCTCTTTTACTTTTTAAAATTGAATTTTGGGGGGTGACACTGGTTAATGAAATTATACAGGTTTCAGGAGTATAAATAATTCTACAACACATCATCTATATACTGTATTGTGTATTCACCTCCAAGTCAAGTCTCTGTCCATCACAATTTATCCCCCTCTACCCTCTTCCGTCTCCCCATACCCCCAGCAATCACCACACTGTTGTCCGTGTTTATGAGTTTTTTTCTCTCAATCCCTCCAACTAGGCCCCTTCACACTTATGAGCTGTGACCCTGCTCTGTGAGTCTGTCTCTATTTTGTTTGTTAGTTCATTTGATTCCACATATGAATGAAATCATATGGTACTTGCCTTTCTCCAATTGGCTTATTCACTTAGTGTAATGCTCTCTAGGTCTATCCACCCTGTTGCAAAGGGTGAGATTGACATCCTTATTTATGACCAAGTTGTATTCCATTGTGTAAATGTACCATAGGTTTTTTATTTACTCATCTACTGGTGGACACTTGGACTGCTTCCAAACCTTGGCGATTATAAATAACACCACAATGAATTTAAGGATACATATAACCTTTTGAATTAGTATTTTGGGTTTCATCAGATAAATTCCCAGAAGTGCAATCATGGGGTCATAGGCAGTTCCATTATTAATTTTTTGAAGTAGCTTCATACTGCTTTCCACAGTGGCTGCACCAATCTGCATTCCCACCAACAGTGCACGAGGGTTCCCTCTTCTCCACATCCTTGCCAAAACTTGTTTGTTGATGATGATAGCCACTCTGACAGATGTGAGGCAATGATCTCATTGTGGTTTTAATTTGTATTTCTCTGAAGATTAGTGATGATCTGATGGTTTTTCATATATTTATTGGCAATCTGTATGTCCTCTTAGGAGTGTCTATTGAGATCTTGTTTCCACGTTTTTTTCTTTTGTATTTTTCTGAAATTGGAAACAGGGAGGCAGTCAGACAGACTCCTGCATGCGCCCAACTGGGATCCACCCGGCACGCCCACCAGGGGGCAATACTCTGCCCATCTGGGGCGTCGCGCTGTTGTAACCAGAGCCATTCTAGTGCCTGAGGCAGAGGGCACAGAGCCATCTTCAACAACTGGGCCAACTTTGCTCCAATGGAGCCTTGGCTGCGGGAGGGGAAGAGAGAAACAGAGAGGAAGGAGAGGGGAGGGGTAGAGAAGCAGATGGGCGCTTCTCTTGTGTGCCCTGGCTGGGAATCGAACCTGGGACTCCTGCACGCCAGGCCGATGCTCTACCACTGAACAAACTGGCCAGGGCTGTTTCCACAGTTTAATTGTATTTTTTTAGTGTTGAGTTTTATAAGTTTTTTTTTTTTTTTGAGTAAAGACAATCTCTTTATTTTTTTATTATTTTTTTAATAAATTTTTATTAATGGTAATGGGATGACATTAATAAATCAGGGTACATATATTCAAAGAAAACATGTCTAGGTTATTTTGTCATCAAATTATGTTGCAAACCCCTCGCCCAAAGTCAGATTGTCCTCCGTCACCCTCTATCTAGTTCTCTGTGCCCCTCCCCCTCCCCCTAACTCTCTCCCTCCCTCCCTCCCATGTCCTCCCTCCCCCCCCACCCTTGGTAACCACCACACTCTTGTCCATGTCTCTTAGTCTCATTTTTATGTTCCACCAATGTATGGAATCATGTAGTTCTTGTTTTTTTCTGATTAACTTATTTCACTCCTTATAATGTTATCAAGATCCCACCATTTTGCTGTAAATGATCTGATGTCATCATTTCTTATGGCTGAGTAGTATTCCATAGTGTATATGTGCCACATCTTCTTTATCCAGTCTTCTATTGAAGGGCTTTTTGGTTGTTTCCATGTCTTGACCACTGTGAACAGTGCTGCAATGAACATGGGGCTACATGTGTCTTCACGTATCAATGTTTCTGAGGTTTTGGGGTATATACCCAGTAGAGGGATTGCTGGGTCATAAGGTAGTTCTATTTGCAGTTTTTTGAGGAACCACCATACTTTCCTCCATAATGGTTGTACTACTTTACAGTCCCACCAACAGTGAATGAGGGTTCCTTTTTCTCCACAGCCTCTCCAACATTTGCTATTACCCGTCTTGTTGATAATAGCTAATCTAACAGGGGTGAGGTGGTATCTCATTGTAGTTTTGATTTGCATTTCTCTAATAACTAATGAAGCTGAGCATCTTTTCATATATCTGTTGGCCATTTGTATCTCTTCCTGGGAGAAGTGTCTGTTCATGTCCTCTTCCCATTTTTTTATTGGATTGTTTGTTCGTTTGTTGTTGAGTTTTATGAGTTCTTTGTAAATTTTGGATATTAGGCCCTTATCTGAGCTGTCGTTTGAAAATATCAGTTCCCATATAGTTGGCTGTCTGTTTATTTTGCTATCAGTTTCTCTTGCTGAGCAAAAACTTTTTATTCTGATGTAGTCCCATTCATTTATCTTTGCCTTCACTTCTCTTGCCATTGGAGTCAAGTTCATAAAATGTTCTTTAAAACCCAGGTCCATGATTTTAGTACCTATGTCTTCTTCTATGTACTTTATTGTTTCAGGTCTTATATTTAGGTCTTTGATCCATTTTGAATTAATTTTAGTACACGGGGACAGGCTGTAGTCGAGTTTCATTCTTTTGCATGTGGCTTTCCAGTTTTCCCAACACCATTTGTTGAAGAGGCTTTCTTTTCTCCATTGTGTGTTGTTGGCCCCTTTATCAAAGATTATTTGACCATATATATGTGGTTTTATTTCTGGGCTTTCTATTCTGTTCCATTGGTCTGAGTGTCTATTTTTCTGCCAATACCATGCTGTTTTAATTATCGTGGCCCTATAATAGAGTTTAAAGTCAGGTATTGTAATGCCCCCAGCTTCATTCTTTTTCCTTAGGATTGTTTTGGCTATTCGGGGTTTTTTATAGTTCCATATAAATCTGATGATTTTTTGTTCCATTTCTTTAAAAAATCTCATAGGGATTTTGATGGGAATTGCATTAAATTTGTATATTGCTTTGGGTAATATGGCCATTTTGATTATATTTATTCTTCCTATCCAAGAACAAGGAATATTTTTTCATCTCATTGTATCTTTTTCGATTTCCCTTAACAATGCTTTGTAATTTTCATTATATAGGTCCTTTACGTTCTTTGTTATGTTTATTCCTAGGTATTTTATTTTTTTTGTTGCAATCGTGAAGGGAATTATTTTTTTGAGTTCGTTTTCTAATATTTCATTGTTGGCATATAGAAAGGCTATGGACTTTTGTATGTTAATTTTGTATCCTGCGACCTTACTGTATTGGTTTATTGTTTCTAATAATCTTGTTGTGGAGTCCTTCGGGTTTTCGATGTATAGGATCATATCATCAGCAAAAAGTGATAGCTTTACTTCTTCTTTTCCGATATGGATGCCTTTTATTTCTTTGTCTTGTCTGATTGCTCTGGCCAGAACTTCTAGCACCACGTTGAATAAGAGTGGAGAGAGTGGACAACCCTGTCTTGTTCCTGATTTAAGGTAGAAAGTCCTCAGTTTTATGCCGTTTAATAGGATGTTGGCTGATGGTTTATCATATATGGCCTTTATCATGTTGAGATATTTTCCTTCTATACCCATTTTGTTGAGAGTCTTAAACATAAAATTGTGTTGTATTTTATCAAAAGCCTTTTCTGCATCTATTGATAAGATCATGTGGTTTTTGTTCTTTGTTTTGTTGATATGGTGTATTACGTTAACCGTTTTGCGTATGTTGAACCATCCTTGAGATTCTGGGATGAATCCCACTTGATCATGATGTATTATTTTTTTAATATGTTGTTGTATTCGGTTTGCCAGTATTTTGTTTAGTATTTTAGCATCTGTATTCATTAGAGATATTGGTCTGTAGTTTTCTTTCTTTGTGCCATCCTTGCCAGGTTTTGGTATGAGGGTTATGTTGGCCTCATAAAATGTGTTTGGAAGTATTGCTTCTTCTTCAATTTTTTGGAAGACTTTGAGTAGAATAGGAACCAAGTCTTCTTTGAATGTTTGATAGAATTCACTAGTATAACCGTCTGGGCCTGGACTTTTATTTTTGGGGAGATTTTTAATAGTTTTTTCTATTTCCTCCCTGCTGATTGGTCTGTTTAGGCTTTCTGCTTCTTCATGACTCAGTCTAGGAAGGTTGTATTGTTCTAGGAATTTATCCACTTCTTCTAGATTGTTGTATTTGGTGGCATATAATTTTTCATAGTATTCTACAATAATTCTTTGTATTTCTATGATGTCTGTGGTGATCTCTCCTCTTTCATTTTGGATTTTATTTATTTGAGTCCTGTGTCTTTTTTCCTTGGTGAGTCTTGCCAAGGGTTTGTCAATTTTGTTGATCTTTTCAAAGAACCAGCTCCTTGTTTTATTGATTTTTTCTATAGTTTTTCTGTTCTCTATTTCATTTATTTCTGCTCTGATTTTTATTATCTCCTTTCTTTGGCTGGTTTTGGGTTGTCTTTGTTCTTCTTTTTCTAGTTCCTTAAGGTGTGAAGTTAAGTGGTTTACTTCGGCTCTCTCTTGTTTGTTCATATAGGCCTGAAGTGATATGAACTTTCCTCTTATTACTGCTTTTGCTGCATCCCAGAGATTCTGATATGTCGTATTTTCATTTTCATTTGTCTGTATATATCTTTTGATCTCTGCGCTTATTTCTTCTTTGACCCATTCATTTTTTAGAAGTATGTTGTTTAGTTTCCACATTTTTGTGGGTTTTCCCCCTCTTTTTTGCAGTTGAATTCTAGTTTCAAGGCTTTATGATCAGAAAATATGCTTGGTACAATTTCATTTTTTCTAAATTTGCTGATATTGTCTTTGTGGCCCAACATATGGTCAATTCTTGAGAATGTTCCATGTACACTAGAGAAAAATGTATACTCTGTCGCTTTGGGATGAAGTGTCCTGTAGATGTCTATCATATCCAGGTGTTCTAGTATTTCGTTTAAGGCCACTATATCTTTATTGATTCTCTGTTTGGATGACCGATCTAGAGCCGTCAGCGGTGTATTGAGGTCTCCAAGTATGATTGTATTTTTGTTAGTTTTTGTTTTAAGGTCAATAAGTAGCTGTCTTATATATTTTGGTGCTCCTTGGTTTGGTGCATATATATTAAGGATTGTTATGTCTTCTTGATTCAACTTCCCCTTAATCATTATGAAATGACCATTTTTGTCTCTGAGTACTTTTTCTGTCTTGTAGTCAGCATTATTAAATATGAGTATTGCTACGCCTGCTTTTTTTTGGGTGTTGTTTGCTTGGAGTATTGTTTTCCAGCCTTTCACTTTGAATTTGTTTTTATCCTTGTTGCTTAGATGTGTTTCTTGTAGGCAGCATATAGTTGGATTTTCTTTTTTAATCCATTCTGCTACTCTGTGTCTTTTTATTGGTAAGTTTAATCCATTTACATTTAGTGTAATTATTGACACTTGTGGGTTCCCTACTGCCATTTTATAAATTGCTTTCTGTTAGTTTTGTATCTAGTTTGATTCTTCTCTTTTGTTTTTCTATCATTTGTTTTTGTTTGTTTGTGTTCCATACTTCTTTCCTCTGTTGCTACCTTTTTTAAGTCAAGTGTTTTTGTGGTGGTTTTTTTAAGGGTGGTTACCATTAAGTAATGAAAAGGGTACCTACCATATTCATTGTAGTACCCTATCTTATAAGTATTTCTGCACTTCATCATCCTTTGCTACTGTTAATCTCCATCCTCTCCCCCCTTTTTTTCCTTTGTTGTCACAGTTTAAGTTTGGTTTTATTGTGTTCTTGGTGGAGCTGTTACTTGTGGTGTTGTTTTCTTTTGTTCTTTGAATCTGGTTGGAAAACCCCCCTTAGTATTTCCTGGAGTGGGGGCTTTCTGTTGATAAATTCTCTCATCTTTTCTGTATTTGTGAATGTTTTTATATCTCCTTCATACTTGAAGGATAGCTTTGATGGGTATAGTATTCTTGGCTGAAAGTTCCTCTCTTTCAGGGCTTTAAATATTGGGGTCCACTCTCTTCTAGCTTGTAGAGTTTCTGCTGAGAAATCTGATGATAATCTAATAGGCCTTCCTTTATATGTTGTACTCTTCTTTTCCCTGGCTGCCTTGAGAATTTTTTCTTTGTCATTGTTTTGTGTCATCTTTATTATGATGTGCCTTGGAGTGGGTTTGTTGGGGTTAAGAAAACTTGGTGTTCTGTTTGCTTCTTGAATTTGAGGCTTTAGTTCCTTCCACAGGCTTGGGAAGTTCTCGTCTATTATTTGTTTGAGTATATTCTCCATTCCATTTTCTTTCTCTTCTCCCTCTGATATACCTATTATTCTTATGTTATTCTTTCTGATGGAGTCAGACAATTCCTGTAGGGCTTTCTCGTTTTTTATTATTTTTGAGTCTCTTTCTTCTTCTCTCTGTTGTGCCTCAAGTTGTTTGTCTTCTATTTCACTAATCCTATCTTCAATCTGGGCTGTTCTGTTAGCTAAGCTTGTTACCTCGTTTTTCAGCTCGTGAATTGAGTTTTTCATTTCTGTTTGATTTGTTTTTATAGTTTCAATTTCCTTGGTAATATAGTCTTTGTGTTCATTGAGTTGTTTTCTGATCTCCCTATATTGCCTTTCTGTGTTTTCTTGTATATCTCTGAGTATTTTTAAGATTTCTATTTTAAATTCTCTGTCATTTAGCTCCAAGGCTTACAATATGTTAAGTCTTTTCTCCATAGATTTTTCCACATCTATTTGTGTTACCTCTCTTTCTTTTGTATCCATAATATTCGATTTCCTCTTTCTTATCGGCATCTGAGGGTGGTCTTATTGATAGCACGCAGGCACACTCCCTCGCGGCTTGAATGAGCGTCGCTGCTGCGGTAGCTTCCTCCACACCCTCGTCTCTCAGATTCAAGTGATAACAGTCCTTTTGCTTTCAGTTTGTGTGGAACTCCGGAATGCTCCGAGGATAAATTTTTCTGTTTCTAGTTGATAAATTTGTTGTGATTTAGGGGAGAGCTGTCGGACGTGCTTCTCACGGCGCCATTTTTGTGACGTCACTCCGAGTTTTATAAGTTTTAAAATAAATTTTGGATATTAAACTCTTATGAGATGTATCAGCATATATATTTTCCCATTCAATGGCTGTCTTTTTACTTTGTTGATGGTTTCCTTTGCTGTGAAAAACTTTTTTAGTTTGATGTAGTCCTATTTGTTTATTTTTTCTTTTGTATCTCTTTCATTAGGAAATATATCAGGAAAATATTGCTATAAGAAATGTCTGAGATTTTATTATGTTTTCTTCTAAGATTTTTATGGTTTGAATCTAACATTTGAGTCTTAAAACCACTTTGAATTCTTGTTTATGGTGTAAGAATGTGGTCTAGTTTCATTTTTTTGCACAGATCTGTTCAATTTTTCCAACACCATTTATTGAAGAGACCGTTTTTATCCCATTGCATTATTTTGCCTCCTTTGTCAAATATTAATAAATTATAAAGATGTGAGTTTATTTCTGGGCTATTCTGTTTGGTTGATCTATATGTCTGTTTTGATGACATTACCATGCTATTTTAATTAGTATGGCTTTGTAGTATGATTTAGTATCAATTAGAGTGATTTCTCCAACTTTGTTCTGCTTTCTCAAGATTGTTGTGGCTATTTGGGGTCTTCTGAGTTCCATATAATCTTTTGGGCTGTATGTCCTAGATCTGTGAAATATGCCACTGGTATCTTGATAGGAATTGCATTGAATCTATGATTGCTTTGAGTAATATGAACATTTTGATGATATTAATACTTTCTATCCAGGAACATGATATATGCTTCCATTTATTTGTATCTTCAATTTTTTCTTCAGTGTCACAATTTTCTTAGTACAGGTTTTTTATATCCTTGGTTAAATCTATTCCTTGGTATTTTATTATTTTTGAAGCAATTGTGAATAAAATTGTTTTCTTAGTAGACTTTCTGAATTAGAATCTGCATTTGATTTTTTTAAGCTTTATTAAAGTATACTGGACCAATAAAAACTATATATATTCAAGATATAGAAAGAAAGAAAAGGCCCTGGCTGTTTGGCTCAGCGGTAGAGCATTGGCCCGATGTGTAGAAGTCCTGAGTTCGATTTCCAGCCAGGGCACACAGGAGAAGCACCCATCTGCTTTTCCACCCTTCTCCCTCTCCTTTCTTTCTATCTCTCTCTTTCTCTGCCACAGCCAAGGCTCCACTGGCTTGGATCCAGTGGAGGATGGCTGGGTGCTGAGGATGGCTTTATAGCCTTCACCTTAGACTCTAGAATGGCTCCTGTTGCGATGGAGCAACGCCCCAGATGGGCAGAGCATTGCCCCTAGTGACCATGCGGGGTGGATCCCGGTCAGGCGCATGTGGGAGTCTGTCTCTCTGCCTCCCTGCTTCTCACTTCAGAAAAAAATAAAAATAAAAAAAAGAAAACGCAACTGATTTCTGTATATTTATTTTGTATCCCGCTACTTTGCCAAATTCATTTATCAGTTCTAGTTTTTTGGTGGAATATTTAGGGTTCTATACATACAGTATCACGCTATCAGCAAATAATGACAGTTTTGCTTTTTTCCTTTCCAATGTGAATGTCTTTTATTTCTTCTTCTTGTCTGATTGCTCTGGCTAGGACTTCCAGTACTATATTGAATTAAAGTGCTGAAAACTAATGTACCTGTCTTGTTTCTGATCTTTAGGAAAATGGCTGTTGTTTTTGCCCACTGAGTATGATGTTGGCTGTGGGTTTGTCATATTGGCCTCTATTACATTGAGGTATATTTCCTTTATCCCCACATTGCTGAGAGTTTCTTTTTTTCTTTTGGTAAATGGGTATTGGATTTTATCAAATGCTTTTTCTTCATCTATTAAAATGGTCATGTGTTTTTTTTCTTTCATATGGTTTATCTGGTGTATCATGGTTATGGATTTGAAGATGTTGTAATGACCTTGCACCCCTGCAATAAATCCCACTTGACCATAGTGCATGATTTTTTTTTTTGCTTAGAAAGTTGTTAATATTCACATTGTATTTGTTTTTTGTTGTTTAAAATTTTTATTAATTTAAATTTATTATGTTAACATAGATTCAAGTGTCCCATTCAATATAACACGCTCACCACCCACCCCTGTGTCCCACCGTATACCCCCTTTGTCTCCCTTCCCATACCTCCTTCCTCCCTTTCCTCTGGAATTTGCTGGTATTCTTAGGATAAATTCTTAAAAGTGGGATAGTTGGGTCAAAAGGCAGTTCCATTTTTAATTTTTTGAGGAAACTCCATACTGTTTTCTGCAGTGACTGCACAAGTCTGCATTCCCATCAGCAGTGCAGGATGGTTTCCTTTTTACCACATGCTCGTCAGCACTTATTATGTGTTGTTTTATTAATGAGCATCATTCTGACTGGTGTGAGGTGGTATCTCATTGTGGTTTTAAGTTGCATTTCTCTAATAATCAGTGACGTTGAACATTTTTTTATATGCCTATTGGTCATGTGTATGTCCTCTTTGGATAAGTGTCTATTCAGTTCTTTGCCCATTTTTTAATTGTATTGTTTACCTTCCTGGTGTTGAGTTTTAGAAGTTCTTTATAAATTTTGGTTATTAACCCCTTATCAGATGTATTGGTGAATATGTTCTCCTATTGTGTGGGTTGTCTTTTAATTTTGTTCATGGTGTCTTTAGCTGTGCAAAAGCTTTATAGTTTGATATAGTCCCATTTGTTTATCCTGTCCTTTATTTCACTTGCCTGAGGAGATAAGTCAGCAAAAATATTGCTATGAGAGATATTGAAGAATTTCCTGCCTACGTTTTCTTCCAAGATGTTTATGGTTTCATGACTTACATTTAAGTCTTTTATCCATTTTGAGTTTATTTTTGTGATAGTATAAGTTGGTGGTTTAGTTTCATTATTTTGTATGTATCAATCCACTTTTCCTAACACCATTCATTAAAGAGACTACCTTTACTCTACTGTGCACTCTTATCTCCTTTGTCAAATATCAATTGATCATAAAGGTGTGAGTTTATTTCTGGGGTCTCTGTTCTGTTCCATTGATCTGTACGCCTGTTCTTAAGCTGGTACCAAGGTGTTTTGATTACTATGGCCTTTTGAAATAACTTGATATCAGGAAGTGTGATATCTCCCACTTTATTCTTCATTTTCAAGATTGCTGAGGCCATTAGTGTTCTTTTTTATTTCCATATAAATTTTGGAATATTTGTTCTATATCTTTGAAGTATGCCATTGGTATTTTAATAGGAATTTCATTGAATCTGTAGTTTTCTTTGGGTAATATACACACTTTAATGATGTTTATTTTTTCTATCTATGAACACGGTATATGCTTCCACTTGTTTGTATCTTCCTTGGCTTCTCTTTTCAATGTCTTATAATTTTTTGAGTACAAGTCTTTTACCTCCTTGGTAATGTTTACTCCTGGGTACTTTATTATTTTTGTTGCAGTAGTGAAGGAAATTGTTTCCTTAGTTTCTCTTTTGAACAAATTATTGTTGGTGTATAAAAATGCCATTGATTTCTGAATATTAATTTTATATCCTGCCACCTTGATGAATTCATTTATCATGTCTAGTAGTTTTTTGACTGAGACTTTAGGGTTTCTAAGTATAGTATCATGTCATCAGTAAATAATGATAGTTTTACTTCTTTTCCAATTTGGATGCCTTTTATTTCTTTTTGTGTAATTGCTGTGGCTAGGACTTCCAGAACTATGTTGAATAAGAATGGTAAAAGGGGGCATGCCTGCCTTGTTATTGATCTTATGGGGATTGCTTTTAATTTTTGCCCTTTTAGTATAATGTTGGCTGTCAGTTTGTCATAGGTCTCCTTTATTATGTTGAGGTGTGTTCCCTGTATTCCCATGTTGCTGAGAGTTTTGATCATGAATGGTTGCTGGATTTTTATGAATTGCTATTTCTGCATCTGTTGATATAATCATGTGATTTTTATCCTTCCTTTTGTTTATGTAATGAATCACATTTATTGATTTGCCAATATTGCACTAGCCTTGCCTTCCAGAAATGGATCCCATTTGATCATGATGTATGACTTTTTAAATATATTACTGAATCCAGTTTGCTAATAGTTTGTTGAGAATTTTAGCATCTATGTTCATCAGGGATATTGAGGATAATGCTTGCCTCATAAAAGGAGCTTGGAAGTCTTTCCTCCTGTTGAATTTTTTGAAATAGCTGGAGAAAGACAGGTATTAGTTCTTCTTTAAATATTTGGTAAAATTCACCTGTGAAGCAATTTGGTCTAGGACTTTTGTTTGCTGAAATTTTTTGGATAACTCTTTCAATTTCATTTGCTGTAATATGTCTGTTTAGGTTTTCTGATTTCCAGATTGAGTCTGTGAATATTGTATATTTCTAAAAATTTATCCATTTCACCTAGAATGTCTAACTTTTTGGCATATAGATCTTCATAGTATTTTCTTCCAATCCTTTGTATTTCTGCAGTGTCAGTTACTTCTTCATTTTTATTTCTAATTTTATTTGAGTTCTCTCTCTTTTTTTTATGATGAGTCTGGTTAAAGATTTGTCAATCTTGTTTACCTTTTCAAAGAACCAGCTCTTCATTTCATTGATCTTCATTTCATTGTATTGTTGTTTTATCCTCCATGTCATTTATTTGCACTCTGATCTTTATTACTACCTTTTTTTCCTACTTCATCTGGGCTTTTTCTGTTCTTTTTTTAGTTCTTATAGATGCAGGGTTAAGTTGTTTATTTGAACTTTTTTTTGCTTCTTAAGATATGCCTGTAATGCTATGTATTTCCCTCTCAGGGAATACTCAAAAGCAGTATTCCCTCCTGCTTTTGCTGTGTCCAATAAATTTTGAGTTATTGTACATTCATTTTAATTTCTTTCAAGAAAATTTTTCATTTTTGTATTGGATCTCATTGTTAACACATTTATTATTTAATAACATGCTATTTAGCCTCCAGGTGTTTGAATGTTTTTCAGTTTTTCTATTGTAGTTGATTTCTAGTTTCATGACATTGTGATCAGAGAAGATGCTTGATATGATTTCAAACTTCTTTAATTTATTGAGGCTTGTTTTGTGTCCTAACATGTGGTCTATCCTAGAGAATGTACCATGAGTACTTGAAAAGAATGTATATTGTGCTGCTTTAGGGTGAAAGATTCTGAAGATATATATTAAATTCAGGTGATCTAGGTGTCATTTAAGGCCACTGTTTCTTTGTTAATTTTCTGTCTGGAGGATCTATCTATTGATGTTAGTAGGGTATTAAAACCCCCTACTATTATAGTATTGGTGTTGATCTTGCCCCTTAAGTTCATGAAAATATGCTTCATATATTTAGGTGCACCTATATGAGGCACATAGATATTTACAACTGTTATATCCTCCTGTTGGATTGCTCCCTTTATCATTGTGTAGTGACCTTCTTTATTCCTTACTATAGCATTTGTTTTAAGTCTATTTTGTCAGATATAATTATTGCTACCCCAGCTTTTTTTTAAATTCCATTTGTGTGAAATTCTTGTTTCCATCCCTTTATTTTCAGTGTATGTGTATCTTTTGTTCTGAGGCAGGTCTCTTGTGGACAGCATATGTATGGGTCCTGTTTTCTTATCCATGCAGCTATCCTATGTCTTTTGATTGGAGCATTGAATTCATTTACATTTAAGGTTATTATTGATATGTATTTATTTATTGCCACTTTGTTCTTTAAGTTTACAATCCTCTTTTTCTAGATTTTTTTCTTTTTAGTTTTTTTACAGAAGGCCCCTAACGTTTCTTGCAGTACTGGTTTGGTTGTAATGAATTCCTTGAGTTTTTTTCATCTAGGAAGCTTTTTATTTCTTCTTCAATCTTAAGTGATAGCCTTGCAGGATAAAGAATTCTTGGTTATAGGTTCTTGTTTTGCATCACTTTGAATATTTCTTGCCAATGCCTTCTGGCCTCAATTGTTTTTATTGAGAAATTGGATGTCATACTTATGGGTGTTCCTCTGCAGGTAATTAACTGCTTTTCTCTTGCAGCTTATAGTATTCTTTTTTTGTCTCAACTTTGGCACTTTAATTATGATGTGTCTTGGCGTAGGCCTCCTTGGTTTTCTCTTTAATGGGATTCTCTGTGCTTCTTGATCTTGTGTGACTTTTTTCTTCATCAATTTAGGAAAATTTTCAACTATGATTTCTTCAAACAAGTTCTTTATTCTTTGTTCATTCCAATCTCCTTCAGGAATCTCTATGATGCAGATGTTCTTTCTCTTCATGCTGTCACAGAGCTCTGTTAGAATTTCCTTAGTCTTTTTGAGCCTCTTTTTGTTATGCTCCTCTAATTCTGTGCTTTTGTTTATCTTGTCTTCTAACTTGCTGATTTGATCCTCTGCTTTATCCAACTTGCTGTTGATTTCTTCTAGTGCAGTCTTCATTTCTGATATTGTATTTGTCATTTTTGACTGGTTCTTTTTTATTATTTCAGTGTCCTTTTTGATGCTTACTATCTCCTTATTTACATGCTCATTGTGGCCACCCATTATTGCTCTAAGATACTTGAACATCCTAACAATCATTATTTCAAACTCTGCATCTGTTAATTTGGTTATTTCCATTTCATTTAGTTCTTTTTTTTGGGATTTCTCTTGTTGATTCATTTGGTTCACCTTTCTCTGTCTGCTCATTTTGTCTGTGTATTAGGTAGTGCTGTCTGACTGAAATTTTAGTGGTGTCTTTATGAGGAAGATAACCTTGGTGGTACTGACCTCCAGGCCACCTGTTTTCTTTGTGGTAGCAATGCTTCTTGAGGATACTCTTTTCCCTTTTATTGTATGTGAGTATTACATGCAGTTTGTTCTTTTGTGGGTACAGTTATCTCCACAGTGTCTGATGGCTGCTAGACTCCTTCTTTGGGCATGATTTTTGTATATCTAGCTGAGTCTAAGGTTGGTGCTGGCTGCCATGCACTACCGGTTGTGCTGGCTCTACATCTTCTTGTGTTGGCATCAGCTGTTGTTTGTAACCAGCTGTGGGCTCATGTCTGCAGCTACTGCACTTTTTGCTGTTTTTGTTTGTATTGCTGTGCCTGGGTAGTGTGAGAGTGGCCCATCTTTGTATAAGGATCAGCTTCCTCCTGCTTAGAGATGACAGAAGCTTCTTTAAAGCTCTTAGGTCCATAAGATTTGTCTTCACTTTTTAGCTCCTCCTCCTTTTGCAGCTTCCTGGTCTTCCCACAGAGTCTTCTGTATTAAGAATGTAGTGTGGGCTTAGACTGGCCTCACCCAACCAACCCCTCTACAGGTTGCATGCTTGGTGGGTAAGGGCAGCTGCATTTATGAATACAATTTTAGTGTAACCCCCTACTTCAGTGGTCTCTAGGTCAGAAGCTCATAATGGGGAATGTGAGCCCTACTCCAGAGCCTAATCCCTCAGCCACTGCTGGATTCTCAAATTTTATTTCTCCCAACAAGGTGAGCAGCAGGGTCAGATCGAGTGTGATGAACATTTTCCTCTGCAAAAGTTTGTTCATCTGCTGAGACCATGGTTTAAGAAAAAAAGACTAGTGACGTCACGGAAATGGCGCCGTGAGCAGCGCGTCCGACAGCTCTCCCCTAAATCACAACAAATTTATCAACTAGAAACAGAAAAATTTATCCTCGGAGCATTCCGGAGTTCCACACAAACTGAAAGCAAAAGGACTGTTATCACTTGAATCTGAGAGACGAGGGTGTGGAGGAAGCTACCGCAGCAGCGACGCTCATTCAAGCCACGAGGGAGTGCGCCTGCGGTGAGTCAGGCCATATACTTGGGAACCGCGAGCCGCCACCGCAACCCACCGTGAGCCCCCGCTAGCCGCCGCCGCGAGCGGCCGCCGCGAACCGCCACCGCGAGCGGCCTCCACGAGCCGCCGCACGCGCCCGGTCCGGTTGAGCACCGCTGACGTTCCCAGCGGCCCGCACACTGCGAGTGGGGGTCGCCGGCCACCGGTGCCCGGAGCGCCCCAATCGCGCGCGTGCCTTGGGCATTCCACGCGCCCAGGGCGCCCTGCTGGCCCGCACACCCAGGGGGCTCCATTATCCTGCGCCTGGTGCGGTCCAGCCGCCAGCGGCGGGGCGAGCGGGAGAGGCTTGGGAGATTCTCTCCGTGGGCGGGGCACCTCACCCAGCCATTCAAGCTAACAAGCGTTGGGGGAGGGGCGCGCGCAGGCAGCCTAAAATACCTTCGGAAGCACAGCTGCGACCCAATCACTGAAATTAGCTTAACCCATAAAATCTGCGCACCCTCCGTTCTAATTGATAAGATCTCTCTCAGTTCAGCGATCCAAGACAAGAGGCGTGATATTTTTTAGTGCCTCTCGCTAAAGGGGCGGGGGCAACTTCTGATTGATAGAGCCTCCATATTCAGGGATAAACGCTAACAAGAAGGACTTGGCAGATAATAAGGTCTATACTACACTAGTCGTAAGCAGAGACTAGTACCTCTTCTTCCCTGCAAAAACAGGCTACAAAGTGTGGAAAGCCTGGGTTGAGAGGTCCAACTAAATGAGAGGCGCTGAACAGTCACCTTGACAACAATTGACTCCCACCCCCGCCTGATTACACTGGAGGCCCTGACTCTCAGAGCCTTTCCCAAAGCCTTGCACTGAGTGGGGATAGAGTGGGGATTTCCCAGCTCTTTGAGCCTCTTACTCCCCAGGCAGAAGCAGTTGCAGCCTTATAGCTGGATCACCAGGCTGCTAATTCAGAAAGGGGGGACTAGGAGAGAGAATCCAGGAAAGCAAACTCTCTCATCGTTGGACCCTGCAAACGCCAACAAGCCTTTACTTCCAGCAACACTAAAGCCAATTATATGACATTGCCATAGAATCCCATCAACTGCAAATCCCTACCTAAGAGTGACACAGGGGCAGAGCCTGGGGTACAGAGTCACCGACTAGGAAGAGGGAGAGAAAAGAAAAAGGAAGAAGTTAACCTCTCAAAATCAAGAAAAACCCACAGACTTTACAACTTGATCCACTAATTTTTTGTTGTTGTTGTTGTTGTTGTTTGTTTCTTCTATCTTTTTGCCTTTATTTCCTCCACCTTGGTCCTTCTATTCTCTGCCCATCTTATGCTTCCCCTTTCTTGAACTACACTACCCATGAGTGTTGCATTTTATTTTTCTTCTTCATCCTCACCCTCCTTTAAGGCTATACTCCAAAACACTTAACTCTCACTCTCTCCTCTTTTGTTTTTTTTTTGTTTTTTGTTTTTGTCTTGCTTTATTTTGTTTTTTTCTCCTCCTATTTTATTTCTTCCTTCGTTGTTCTCTTTTTCTTATTTTTTCCTTTCTATTCGTTTTTTCTTTTCTCATTTTACTTTCCTCCCATATAATCTTCAATCACGAACAAATTAGTTAATTTGGGACTCAAGGCTTTTTTTTGGCTTTATTTCTTTTTTTTACTTTTGTTTTTATTTTTTTTTCTCTTGTTTGTTTATTTTTGTGGCATTTTGGGTCCTCCCAACCCAAGGTCTCCATTGTATTTAGTCTTCGCTCCACTTAATACAACAGATTTTTACTTATTATTTTTATTTTTTCTTCTTTATTATTCTTTTTTGGTCCTTTTTTCTGATTCCCTCTTATCCCTCTCATTATATCTCTTAGTTGACCATCACTTACAAGCAAATCATCTTATGCTTGTCTAAGATTTTCTTCCTTTTTTTTTTTTTTGCATTTAGTAGGTCCCTACTCCCTTTTTTTTGCCCCTTGAACTCTTCACCCCAAATCAGGCCCTCCATTATAGGCATGATATTTCCCTGAGGAGGGGAGAGGAGGGAAAGAGAAGAGAGAGAAAAAAGGGGGAAATAATAAATTATTACTGTTTTTTTTTGTGGGGTGTTTTACCCTTTTTTTTTTCTTTTTACTCTTTATTAATTCTAATTAGTGCTATCAATAAAACCACCCTCAGATGCCGATAAGAAAGAGGAAATCGAATATTATGGATACAAAAGAAAGAGAGGTAACACAAATAGATGTGGAAAAATCTATGGAGAAAAGACTTAACATATTGTAAGCCTTGGAGCTAAATGACAGAGAATTTAAAATAGAAATCTTAAAAATACTCAGAGATATACAAGAAAACACAGAAAGGCAATATAGGGAGATCAGAAAACAACTCAATGAACACAAAGACTATATTACCAAGGAAATTGAAACTATAAAAACAAATCAAACAGAAATGAAAAACTCAATTCACGAGCTGAAAAACGAGGTAACAAGCTTAGCTAACAGAACAGCCCAGATTGAAGATAGGATTAGTGAAATAGAAGACAAACAACTTGAGGCACAACAGAGAGAAGAAGAAAGAGACTCAAAAATAATAAAAAACGAGAAAGCCCTACAGGAATTGTCTGACTCCATCAGAAAGAATAACATAAGAATAATAGGTATATCAGAGGGAGAAGAGAAAGAAAATGGAATGGAGAATATACTCAAACAAATAATAGACGAGAACTTCCCAAGCCTGTGGAAGGAACTAAAGCCTCAAATTCAAGAAGCAAACAGAACACCAAGTTTTCTTAACCCCAACAAACCCACTCCAAGGCACATCATAATAAAGATGACACAAAACAATGACAAAGAAAAAATTCTCAAGGCAGCCAGGGAAAAGAAGAGTACAACATATAAAGGAAGGCCTATTAGATTATCATCAGATTTCTCAGCAGAAACTCTACAAGCTAGAAGAGAGTGGACCCCAATATTTAAAGCCCTGAAAGAGAGGAACTTTCAGCCAAGAATACTATACCCATCAAAGCTATCCTTCAAGTATGAAGGAGATATAAAAACATTCACAAATACAGAAAAGATGAGAGAATTTATCAACAGAAAGCCCCCACTCCAGGAAATACTAAGGGGGGTTTTCCAACCAGATTCAAACAACAAAAGAAAACAACACCACAAGTAACAGCTCCACCAAGAACACAATAAAACCAAACTTAAACTGTGACAACAAAGGAAAAAAAGGGGGGAGAGGATGGAGATTAACAGTAGCAAAGGATGATGAAGTGCAGAAATACTTATAAGATAGGGTACTACAATGAATATGGTAGGTACCCTTTTCATTACTTAATGGTAACCACCCTTAAAAAAACCACCACAAAAACACTTGACTTAAAAAAGGTAGCAACAGAGGAAAGAAGTATGGAACACAAACAAACAAAAACAAATGATAGAAAAACAAAAGAGAAGAATCAAACTAGATACAAAACTAACAGAAAGCAATTTATAAAATGGCAGTAGGGAACCCACAAGTGTCAATAATTACACTAAATGTAAATGGATTAAACTTACCAATAAAAAGACACAGAGTAGCAGAATGGATTAAAAAAGAAAATCCAACTATATGCTGCCTACAAGAAACACATCTAAGCAACAAGGATAAAAACAAATTCAAAGTGAAAGGCTGGAAAACAATACTCCAAGCAAACAACACCCAAAAAAAAGCAGGCGTAGCAATACTCATATCTAATAATGCTGACTACAAGACAGAAAAAGTACTCAGAGACAAAAATGGTCATTTCATAATGATTAAGGGGAAGTTGAATCAAGAAGACATAACAATCCTTAATATATATGCACCAAACCAAGGAGCACCAAAATATATAAGACAGCTACTTATTGACCTTAAAACAAAAACTAACAAAAATACAATCATACTTGGAGACCTCAATACACTGCTGACGGCTCTAGATCGGTCATCCAAACAGAGAATCAATAAAGATATAGTGGCCTTAAACGAAATACTAGAACACCTGGATATGATAGACATCTACAGGACACTTCATCCCAAAGCGACAGAGTATACATTTTTCTCTAGTGTACATGGAACATTCTCAAGAATTGACCATATGTTGGGCCACAAAGACAATATCAGCAAATTTAGAAAAAATGAAATTGTACCAAGCATATTTTCTGATCATAAAGCCTTGAAACTAGAATTCAACTGCAAAAAAGAGGGGGAAAACCCACAAAAATGTGGAAACTAAACAACATACTTCTAAAAAATGAATGGGTCAAAGAAGAAATAAGCGCAGAGATCAAAAGCTATATACAGACAAATGAAAATGAAAATACGACATATCAGAATCTCTGGGATGCAGCAAAAGCAGTAATAAGAGGAAAGTTCATATCACTTCAGGCCTATATGAACAAACAAGAGAGAGCCGAAGTAAACCACTTAACTTCACACCTTAAGGAACTAGAAAAAGAAGAACAAAGACAACCCAAAACCAGCCAAAGAAAGGAGATAATAAAAATCAGAGCAGAAATAAATGAAATAGAGAACAGAAAAACTATAGAAAAAATCAATAAAACAAGGAGCTGGTTCTTTGAAAAGATCAACAAAATTGACAAACCCTTGGCAAGACTCACCAAGGAAAAAAGACACAGGACTCAAATAAATAAAATCCAAAATGAAAGAGGAGAGATCACCACAGACATCATAGAAATACAAAGAATTATTGTAGAATACTATGAAAAATTATATGCCACCAAATACAACAATCTAGAAGAAGTGGATAAATTCCTAGAACAATACAACCTTCCTAGACTGAGTCATGAAGAAGCAGAAAGCCTAAACAGACCAATCAGCAGGGAGGAAATAGAAAAAACTATTAAAAATCTCCCCAAAAATAAAAGTCCAGGCCCAGACGGTTATACTAGTGAATTCTATCAAACATTCAAAGAAGACTTGGTTCCTATTCTACTCAAAGTCTTCCAAAAAATTGAAGAAGAAGCAATACTTCCAAACACATTTTATGAGGCCAACATAACCCTCATACCAAAACCTGGCAAGGATGGCACAAAGAAAGAAAACTACAGACCAATATCTCTAATGAATACAGATGCTAAAATACTAAACAAAATACTGGCAAACCGAATACAACAACATATTAAAAAAATAATACATCATGATCAAGTGGGATTCATCCCAGAATCTCAAGGATGGTTCAACATACGCAAAACGGTTAACGTAATACACCATATCAACAAAACAAAGAACAAAAACCACATGATCTTATCAATAGATGCAGAAAAGGCTTTTGATAAAATACAACACAATTTTATGTTTAAGACTCTCAACAAAATGGGTATAGAAGGAAAATATCTCAACATGATAAAGGCCATATATGATAAACCATCAGCCAACATCCTATTAAACGGCATAAAACTGAGGACTTTCTACCTTAAATCAGGAACAAGACAGGGTTGTCCACTCTCTCCACTCTTATTCAACGTGGTGCTAGAAGTTCTGGCCAGAGCAATCAGACAAGACAAAGAAATAAAAGGCATCCATATCGGAAAAGAAGAAGTAAAGCTATCACTTTTTGCTGATGATATGATCCTATACATCGAAAACCCGAAGGACTCCACAACAAGATTATTAGAAACAATAAACCAATACAGTAAGGTCGCAGGATACAAAATTAACATACAAAAGTCCATAGCCTTTCTATATGCCAACAATGAAATATTAGAAAACGAACTCAAAAAAATAATCCCCTTCACGATTGCAACAAAAAAAATAAAATACCTAGGAATAAACATAACAAAGAACGTAAAGGACCTATATAATGAAAATTACAAAGCATTGTTAAGGGAAATCGAAAAAGATACAATGAGATGGAAAAATATTCCTTGTTCTTGGATAGGAAGAATAAATATAATCAAAATGGCCATATTACCGAAAGCAATATACAAATTTAATGCAATTCCCATCAAAATCCCTATGAGATTTTTTAAAAAATGGAACAAAAAATCATCAGATTTATATGGAACTATAAAAAACCCCGAATAGCCAAAACAATCCTAAGGAAAAAGAATGAAGCTGGGGGCATTACAATACCTGACTTTAAACTCTATTATAGGGCCACGATAATCAAAACAGCATGGTATTGGCAGAAAAATAGACACTCAGACCAATGGAACAGAATAGAAAGCCCAGAAATAAAACCACATATATATGGTCAAATAATCTTTGATAAAGGGGCCAACAACACACAATGGAGAAAAGAAAGCCTCTTCAACAAATGGTGTTGGGAAAACTGGAAAGCCACATGCAAAAGAATGAAACTCGACTATAGCCTGTCCCCGTGTACTAAAATTAATTCAAAATGGATCAAAGACCTAAATATAAGACCTGAAACAATAAAGTACATAGAAGAAGACATAGGTACTAAAATCATGGACCTGGGTTTTAAAGAACATTTTATGAACTTGACTCCAATGGCAAGAGAAGTGAAGGCAAAGATAAATGAATGGGACTACATCAGAATAAAAAGTTTTTGCTCAGCAAGAGAAACTGATATCAAAATAAACAGACAGCCAACTATATGGGAACTGATATTATCAAACGACAGCTCAGATAAGGGCCTAATATCCAAAATTTACAAAGAACTCATAAAACTCAACAACAAACAAACAAACAATCCAATAAAAAAATGGGAAGAGGACATGAACAGACACTTCTCCCAGGAAGAGATACAAATGGCCAACAGATATATGAAAAGATGCTCAGCTTCATTAGTTATTAGAGAAATGCAAATCAAAACTACAATGAGATACCACCTCACTCCTGTTAGATTAGCTATTATCAACAAGACGGGTAATAGCAAATGTTGGAGAGGCTGTGGAGAAAAAGGAACCCTCATTCACTGTTGGTGGGACTGTAAAGTAGTACAACCATTATGGAGGAAAGTATGGTGGTTCCTCAAAAAACTGCAAATAGAACTACCTTATGACCCAGCAATCCCTCTACTGGGTATATACCCCAAAACCTCAGAAACATTGATACGTGAAGACACATGTAGCCCCATGTTCATTGCAGCACTGTTCACAGTGGCCAAGACATGGAAACAACCAAAAAGCCCTTCAATAGAAGACTGGATAAAGAAGATGTGGCTCATATACACTATGGAATACTACTCAGCCATAAGAAATGATGACATCAGATCATTTACAGCAAAATGGTGGGATCTTGATAACATTATAAGGAGTGAAATAAGCAAATCAGAAAAAAACAAGAACTACATGATTCCATACATTGGTGGAACATAAAAATGAGACTAAGAGACATGGACAAGAGTGTGGTGGTTACCAAGGGTGGGGGGGGGGAGGGAAGACATGGGAGGGAGGGAGGGAGAGAGTTAGGGGGAGGGGGAGGGGCACAGAGAACTAGATAGAGGGTGACGGAGGACAATCTGACTTTGGGCGAGGGGTTTGCAACATAATTTGATGACAAAATAACCTAGACATGTTTTCTTTGAATATATGTACCCTGATTTATTAATGTCATCCCATTACCATTAATAAAAATTTATTAAAAAAAAATAATTCATTATGATCAATTGGGATTCATCCCAGAATCATAAGGATGGTTCAACATACATAAAATGGTTAACATAATACACCATATCAACAAAACAAAGAACAAAAATCATATAATCTTATCAATAGATGCAGAAAAGGCGTTCGATAAAATACAACATCATTTTATGTTTAAAACACTTAACAAAATGGGTATAGGAGGAAAATATCTCAACGGAATAAAGGCTATCTATAATAAACCATCAGCTAACATCATATTAAATGGCATAAAACTGAGGACTTTTCCCCTAAAATCAAGAACAAGACAAGGTTGTCCACTCTCTCCACTCTTATTCAATCTAGTGCTGGAAGTTCTAGCCAGAGCAATCAGACAAAAGAAAGAAACAAAAGGCATTCATATTGGGAAAAAGAAGTAAAAGTTTCACTTTTTGCAGATGATATAATCCTGTACATCGAATACCCCAAAGACTCCACAAAAAGACTACTAGAAACAATGAACCAATACAGTAATGTCGCAGGATACAAAATTAATATACAAAAGTCCATTGCCTTCCTATATGCCAATAATGAAACATCAGAAAAGGAGCTCAAAAAACAATCCCCTTCATGGTTGCTACAACAACAAAAATACCTAGGAATAAACATAACAAAGAATGTAAAAGACCTATATAATAAAAACTACAAAGCTTTGTTAAGGGAAATCAAAGAGATATAATGAAATGAAAAAATATTTCTTGTTCTTGGATAGGAATAATTAATATAGTTAAAATGACTACATTATCCAAAGCGATATACAAATTTAATGCAATTCCCATCAAAATTTCAATGTCCTTTTTTAAAGAAATGGAACAAAAAACCATCAGGTTTATATGGAACTATAAAAAACCCCGAATAGCCAGAGCATTCCTAAGGAAAAAGAACAAAGCTGGGGGCATTACAATACCTGACTTCAAATTATATTATAGAGCCATGATAATCAAAACAGCATGGTATTGGCAGAAAAATAGATACTCTGGCCAATGGAACAGAATTGAAAGCCCAGAAATAAAACTACATGTATATGGTCAAATAATCTTTGATAAAGGGACCAACAACACTCGATGGAGAAAAGAAAGCCTCTTTAACAAATGGTGCTGGGAAAACTGGAAAACCACATGCAAAAGAATTAAACACTACTACAGTTTGTCCCCTTGTACTAAAATTAATTCAAAACGGATCAAAGACCTAAATATAAGACCTGAAACAATAAATTACTTAGGAGAAGACATAGTTTCTAAACTCATGGACCTTGGTAACAAAGAGCACTTTATGAATTTAACTCCAAGGGCAAGGGAAGTGAAGGCTACATCAGACTAAGAAGCTTTTGCACAGCAAAAGAAACTGACAAGAAAACAAACAGACAGCCAACTAAATGGGAGATATTTTCGACCAACAGCACAGATAAGGGTCTAATATCCAAAATATACAAAGAACTCATAAAACTCAACAACAAACAATCCAATAAAAAAATGGGAAGAGGATATGAACAGACACTTCTCCCAGGAAGGAAAAGAAATGGCCAACTGATATATGAAATGATGCTCATCTTCATTAGCTATTAGAGCAGGAGTAGTCAACCTTTTTATAAAAACCACCCACTTTTGCAGTGCTGGTCAACCTGGTCCCTACCACCCACTAGTGGGCATTCTAGCTTTCATGGTGGGCCAATTGCGGCACTGTTTGGTTGCTCCACTACTGCCCACCATAAAAGCTGGAATGCCCACTAGTGAGCAGTAGGAACCAGGTTGACCATCCCTGTATTAGAGAAATGCAAATTAAAACTGTAATGAGATACCACCTCACACCTGTTAGATTAGCCATTATCAACAAAACAGGTAATAACAAGTGTTGAAGAGGCTGTGGAGAAAAAGGAACCCTCATTCACTGTTGGTGGGAATGTAAAGTAGTACAACGATTATGAAAGAAAGTATGGTGGTTCCTCAAAAAATTAAAAATAGAACTACCATATAACCCAACATTCCCTCTACTGGAATATACCCCCATAACTAAAAAACACTGGTACGTAAAGACACATGCAGCCCCATGCTCATTGCAGCATTATTCACAGTGGCTAAGACATGGAAACAACAAAAAAACCCTCAATAGATGACTGGATAAAGAAGATGTGGTACGTATATACTATGAAATACTACTCAGCCATAAGAAATGATGACATTGGATCATTTAAACAACACGAATGGACCTTGATAACATTATACTGAGTGAAATAAGTAAATCAGAAAAAACTAAGATCTATATGATTCCATACATAGGTGGGACATAAAAATGAAACTCAGGGACATGGAAAAGAGTGTGGTGGTTTTGGGGGGGGAGGGGGATGGAGGGGGTGGGAGGAAAGGAGGGGCTCAAAGAAAACCAGATAGAAGGTGATGAAAGAGTATATGACTTTGGGTGATGGGTACGCAACATAATCAAATGTCAAAATAACCTGGAGATGTTTTCTCTGAACCTATGTATCCTGACTGATTAATGTCACCCAATTAAAATTAATAAAAAAATGTTAAATAAAAAGGAGAAAGTGTGCATGGGGCTACTAAGAAAGGGTGTAAAAGGAAAGTATCTTGGCACCATGTTATAGATAAAGTCCTGCTGTCTGCCCAACTATCTGGGCTCAGAGGTGAGCATTCAGGTTCACACCTTATCTTATCTTTATTACCTTCTTTATCTTTAACATTTTCATGTTGACTCAGTTGGCAGGGGTAGGAGGTGGGTGGGAGTAGTGTCTTGTTTTGAACCAAAACATATAACCCAGTGAAGTTAGAAATATGTATTTTGACATAACTCCAATGTGATGGTATTAGGATGTGAGGTCTTTGGGAGGTAATTACTTTAGATGAAGTCATGAGGATGAAGCCCCAGGATGGGATTTGTGCCCTTATAAGAAGAGAGAGACAGACCTACAGTAAGGAAGAGAAATGAGAAACATCAATTTGTTGTTGTGGCACCTTAGTTGTTCATTAAGTGCTTTCTCATATGTTCCTTAACCAGAAGGCTCCAGCCAAGCCAGTGACCCCTTGCTTAGGCCAGTGACCTTGGGCTTCAAGCCAATGACCTTGAGCTTCAAGCTAGTGACCCCGTGCTCAAGCTGGTTAGCCTTCCACATTGAGATTGGTAGGAAGGGTGGTCCTTGAAAAGGGCTGCCCTGCTCTTAGAAGTGAGTGGTGGCTGAGGGTTCAGAGGGAATCTCAGCTGCTGGGAGGTTAGCTCTGAGAGTTGGGGGTCCTAAGCCCCAGGTCAGGTGCCCCACATAGAGCATCAGAGCCTTGAAGAGGTGCCCACATAGCATGTGGAAGTGAAAAGAGGCAAAATTTCTGTCTTCAAGAAAGAGATGGGAATCTCAGAGATGCAGGCACCCTCTTAAAGGGCTAATTCAGAAAAGCTCGTTCACAGCCATTTACCCTGGGCTTCATCAGAGGGAGGGCTGAGAGGAATAGTGTGAAGGAGAGTGTGAGGAGAGTGTGAATTTGGTGGCCGAGGGAGACACAGTGTGGGGTACAGCCACCAGAACCCCTGTGCTGAGTCATTCTCCAATACTGCAGTTGCCATCTTTCTTGGGTGGAGCAGTCCTCTCTATGTGGCATCAGCCTGGATGAAGGCAACTGCCCCACCCTTGGGAATCTCTCTTGCCTCTCCTTATAAAGTTTGGGTCATGCTGAGAAGTAAGCAGCCTTGGCCAGGAAGCAGGGGGTGTGAAGTGACTTAATTTCTGGCATTGAGGCTGGAGCTTATCCCCACACTTTCCTGAGAATATGACTGATGCTTCTGCCTCACAAGAGATTCAGTAGAAACTGTCCAGAATGTGGGCAGACCAAATCTCTTGGTTTCAGAGTCACACCCATCAGACTCCTAGTGGCCACACCTTACTGAGGTCTATGAAAAAATTCAGGATAGACTGACACCTGGTACTGTGGGATGGGATCCACCCCACCACCTTTTCTAATCCCTGATTTGCACTAGGCTATAGACTCTGCAACAGTTTTTTCCAGTGGCAGAGTCCAAAAAGCAGCCAGCAGACAGAGGCTGCAGGAGGCAGATTAAGGGAACCCTGAGCCTTTTGCTGACCTGCCCCCAGACCTGGGGAAGGTAAATCCAGCCTAAATGTGCAGCTTGGTCTTTCCATGTGCACCTAAGCCCAGCAGAAACAGCCACAAATTCTGATTTTCTTGTAGCTCCAATAAGGTGGCTGAAGGCCAGTCATGGGCAGTGTCTTACACTGGTCTGCACCAGGTTTCCTCCTCAGAGGCCCAGAACCAACATATCCAGCTACAAACCACACCAGAACAGAACCCAACTACTCTTACTAGCAGCATATCCAAAGGGAGAAATTGTCAGGCACAAAATCCAGCTGCGACAAATTCTGTTTTCTGTGGCTAACACCTGCACAGCAGCTCACATACATTGGATGAGGTAGCACTTCATAGTCAGCTGGCCAAAGTCTGGAATATCTTGCCCCACTGAGCTAAGTTCCATAGTGTGAAGGGAGAGAGGCTTAGAGCATAGGCATTCAAAGTGTGAGTTCCTTGAAGCCTATTGTTCAGACATGTCATGGTGCTGAGCCACCCTCTAGTAGAGCAAATCAGCCCCAGTGGAATACTCTTTCAATCTTTCTCCCTGAGACCAGAGTCTCCCCAGCTGAAACAACTTCTGCAGAGGGGACTGTCAGCCTCACCCAAACTGAACCTGCTACTCACCTTCTTGGGAAGTAATAGAACTGGAATATCCAGCAGTGTCTGTGGGATTAGGCTCTGGAGTAGAGGATAATTCCCCATACTGAACTCCTGACCAAGAGACCTCCAAAGTAGGGTATTCCACTACCACCATCATCCTGACCTCAGCTGCTCTAACCCACCATGCTTGCAACCTGTGGAGAGGTTGGTGGAGTGATGCCAGTCTGTACTCAGTCTACATTCTTTCTACAGAAGACTGTAGGAAGACCAGGAAGCTGCAAAAAGAGGTGGAACAGCTGAAAAGTGTAGGAAATTCTTAAAGAACTTGGGCCCTTTTATGGAACTGCTGTCAGTTCTAAGCAGGAGGCAGCTGATCCTTATGCACAGGTTAGCCCTTCTCACCAGGCACAGAAAATGCAGACACAAACAGTGAACAGAGTGGCAGCTCCAGACAGGTAGCCCAGGGTGGGTTACAAAAAATGTGTGACATCAACCCATACCTGAGCACCACCCAAGAGGACCCAGAACCAACACAACCAGTAGTGGGTGGCAGACCACACCAATGTTAGACTCAGCTACCTACACAAATGGCACACCCAAAGGAGGGGTCCAGCAGACACTAGACCTTGCAGAGAATAACTACACCCCAGAGGACAGACACTTCACAGCATTTAAATCATGTGATCAAGGTTGACCAACCAGCCTGAAGGGATAGCCCAACCCATGAATGGGCCAAAAGCACTTAAGATTCACATACAACAGGAGGATAAGTATAACCTTCAAGAAACATTCCTGGAACAAATAACTCAGGTGAACTGGAGGTTAGCACCATTGAGCCCATCTTTCTCATAAAGATGCTACAACACATTTGAGAGCCAGAGAAGAGCTACCTAATACACAGACAAAATGGGTAGACAAAGAAATATGAACCAAATGAATCAACAAGAGCAATATCAGAAAAAGAATTAAGTGAAATGGAAATAACCAAAGTACTAGAGGTAGAGTTAAAAATAATGGTTATTAGGATGCTCATGGATCTTAGAGTAAGAATGAAGGATCAGATTGAGGACTTAGTAAGCATCAAAAAAATACATTGAGACCATAAAAAAGGACCATCAGAAATGATGACAATATCAGAAATGAAGACTGCACTTGAAGGAATAAACATCAGGCTGCTTGAAATGGAAGATTGAATCAGCAATTTAGAGGACAAGATAAACATAATCACAGAAGTAGAGTTGCAAAAAAAAAAAAAAAAAAAGAGGCTCAAAAAAACTGAGCAAACTCTAAGAGACCTCTGTGACAGCATGAAAAAAACAAACATCCACATCATAGGGGTTCCTGAAGGAGAAGAGAAGAAACAAGGGATAGAGAACTTGATTGAAGAAATCATACCTGAAAACTTCCCTAAACTGTTGAAGGAAAAGGTCACATAAGTTCAAGAAACACAAAGAGTCCCATTAAAGGTGAACGCAGCCCTGGCTGTGGAATATTGGCCTGGCATATGGATGTTCTGGGTTTGATTCCTGGCCAGGGCACACAGGAGAAGCACCCATTTGCTACTCCACCCTTCCCCCTCTCACTTCTCTCTCTCTTTCTCTCTATCTCTCTCTTCTTCTCTCCTCCTTCAGCCATGGATTGATTGGGGTGAGTTTGACCAGGGTGTTGATAATGGCTTCATGGCCTCTGCCTCAGCTGCTAAAGAATGGCTCTGATTGCAATGAAGCAAGGACCCCAGATGGGCAGAGCATCATCCCCTAGTGGGCTTGCCAGGTTGATCCCAGTTCGGGGCACATGTGGGAGCCTGTCTCTACCCCCACTCCTTTCACCAAATAAAAAAAAAGAAAAGGTGAACCCAAGGAGGCCCACACCAAGAAACATCATAATTAAATGCCAAAGATAAGAGGTGAAGAAAAAATACTAAAAGCTCCAAAAGAAGAGCAATAAATTACCTACAGAGGCTGTCATCGGAATTCTCAACAGAAACACTTCTGGCCAGAAGGCACTGGCAAAAAATATTCTAAGTGATACAAAACAAGAACCTACAACCAAGACTACTCTATCCAGCAAGGCTATCATTTAAAATTGAAAGAGAAATAGTTTCCCAGACACACAAAGAAAAAAAGGCTCAAGGAGTTCATTACCACCAAACTAGTACTGCAAGAAATGTTAAAGGACCTGCTCTAAGAAGAGAAAAGAAAAACAAAAAGAAATCGGGAGAAAAGGGATTATAAGTTTAAAGACTAAAATGGCAATAAATAAGTACATATCAACAATAACCTTAAATGTAAATGGATGAAATGCTCCATGGTAGCTGCATGGA
Source organism: Saccopteryx bilineata (assembly GCF_036850765.1). NCBI lineage: Eukaryota > Metazoa > Chordata > Mammalia > Chiroptera > Emballonuridae > Saccopteryx > Saccopteryx bilineata. Next base: position 193,409,890 of record NC_089491.1, read on the forward strand.
TAAGAAAACAAGGCCTATATAAATGCTGTCTACAAGAGACTCAGCTCAGAGTGGGACAAAGGATGTGGAATTGGAATGGAAAGGGACTTAGCATGGGGCATGGGGGCAAATGCGGGGGTGTTATATTGAGTGGGACACTTGAAACTATGTCAACACAATAAGTTAAAAATAAAATTAAAAAAATCACATCGTTATTTATTTTCTACATTTTGATTATTTTTATCTTAAATTGTTTTGAAGTTTATTTTTTCTAGTCCTTATACAATACTTCTAAAGAATTGAATCGGGCTGCTTATCTGTCACTGATGGTGTTTTTTTCCCTTCACGTGCTGTGTGTGAACTGGGGTTTGAGAATCAGGTTCCTCCAGAGAGGTTCTGTGCCAGTTTTCTAGGAGATCTAAGAGTTTATGGCCTCCCTGAACTTCTGAAAGATCTTGCCTGAGGTTTTGACTTCCAAGAGGGATCTTGGAAAAAAATTAGAGATAGAAAGGCTTCCTCTTTCTCTGCCTGTAATAGAAGTGAATTGTCTCCTAGTTTATTGTTTCCTGGTTTTCTTTGAGAGTTCCAGTTTCACCACCTGGCCCTTCTGGGTGCCTGCACTGCTCCTCACTCACCTCTCCTGTGTTGTCACCATGAAGGCTCACACCGACCTCATTCTGATTTCCTGGTTTCCTCTTCATTTTCTAGACTTTGGAGAGTTCATTTTTTTGAGGACCAGATAGGTATTTAAAAGGAATCTCCTTTTTTATTTAGTATTTTAAACTGTATTATAGTGGAGAAGTTTATAGGTTATTAAATCTTTTATTTTGTTAGCAATAGGAATTATTTATGCATTTATGTATTTATAATTTGTTTATTTATTTGAGAGAGAGAGAGAAAAGCATCAACTTATTGCTCCAGTTAGTTGTTTCATCTATTTATGCGTTTATTGATTGCTTCTCATATGTGCTCTGACTGAGGATCCAACCCACGAACCCAGTGCTCTGGGATGGTGTCAGAAATTCTTTTTTTTTTTCCAAAGAAAACAATTCCAGGTTATCTTGTCATTTAGTTCTGTTGCATACCCATCACCCAAAGAGAGATCGTCCTCCGTCACCCTCTATCCAGTTTTCTTTGTACTCCTCCCCCTCCCCCTCTCCCTTCACCCCTCCCCCCTCCCCCCATAACCACCCCACTCCTGTCCATGTCTCTTAGTCTCGTTTTTATGTCCCACCAATGTATGGAATCCTGCAGTTCTTGTTTTTTTCTGATTCACTTATTTCACTCCGCACAATGTTATCAAGATTCCACCATTCTGCTCTAAGTGATCCAATGTCATTATTTCTTCTAGCTGAATAGTATACCATGGTGTATATGTGCCCCATCTTCTTTATCCAGTCTTCTATTTTTTTTACTGTGATTAAAAGCCTTTAAGCAAACTCTTGGCCAATACAGCAAGAATCCATAAAAGAGTAGTGTCCTTAACATGTTCACCAAGTCCAAGTTGGCCCCATCACCATGCCAAATTCCTGAAAAATGCAACTCAACCTCACAGTTCAGTCTGTTAGGAGCTGTCACAGGGGGCAGGAGTCCAGGAAAAGTCCACATCCAGGAAAAGTCCTCATGGCACTGGAATTGTTGTCACCATTCTATCCTTTGCAGCTCATGTCCAAGTCCCAATGACCACTGCTTCTAGCTGGTAATGATTCAGGTAGACTGGAAAAGCCATTTTCAGCATGCGTGGATATGGAGCTTCTGTTCTCCTCTGCCTGGAGAGATGAGACCAGGTTGCTTTTCCCTGGAGCTCTGCGACTGTGGCATGGTAAAGAGAACCTTGGGATACACTAAGCAGGGTGGCAAAGGTAGATTCATAATAGAAGTTGGCAAAAGGAGGAAAGAGAGCTCTAAATTAGGAGTAGGTCCCAGCCTGAAATATGAGTGGGGCATTGAGGTAGGAGGGATAAAGGAAACACTATATATTAAGCAAAGCAGCAGAAAATAGGACTATCAACACCAACAACAGAGATCTTTGAGGGAAGAATAAAAAACCTGACTATTCAGGCAAAACATAGTTAAGTGGCCCTTGTGTAAATGAGATCAGTTTACCTGCTTCTTGGAAGAAATACCCTAAGCTCATCCACAGTGTCATAGATGGGGCTGATGGCCCTGGGCACCTTCAGACTTCAGTAACAAACCCCAGCATTCTGGGCAAGGTTAGATCATAGGTGGCTGGAGCAGGGCTGAAAGAGACTGAACCCTCCCTTAGAGGAGCGAGGGGGAAGCCTACCTTCCAGTGTCCCTGTTTCCTCACAGCAGAGGCATGTAAGTCTGGCAGGCTTTAGCTCAATGACCTTCCTTTCCACTATTGAAGCAGGACCCAGATGGCATCCTATGAGACCCCTTTGGGGCGTTGGAGCCTTTAAGGGTGTATCCTAAAAGCTGGTAGTTCCCCTGATCTCTATTGGGCTTTTTCTGCCTCTAGGTATCTTAAAAGGCATTCTCAGAAGATCTCGCTGAGGGGTTTGAGGATCCCCATCTGCCTATATAAATCTTTTCCATATATCTGGAGCTATTTGGAAAAAGACAAAACAGTGTTATTAGCTGGATCCAATAAAGAAGGTAATAGTTTGCAGGCCAAAAAGATTTGGTGTCTCCTGTTCATCAGCGTTTAAAGAAATGAAATTTTTTTTTTTAAGTAAGAAGCATGATATGGTAGACCTGGAGAAGTTCTGGGATATGACTACCCCTTTTCAAAATTTTTTTAAATTGACCTTAAAATGTTTGCTTAGTACACTTTAATAATACCTTAACTTTAAAGATTGTAAACATGACAAAATACAGTAAATGCTTTTGCTCCATATGCAGGAGAATTTTCAGTTTAGCCAGTTTAGGAAATCCAATAATAGAACAATGCATACAATGAACTATAACATGCTTAGCAGCCTCTCCTGTTCTGACAGAGGTTACTATAGATCCGGAATATGTATCCACTGTAATGTGGACATACGACTGTTTGCGAAATGAAGGTATATGAGTAACATCCATCTGCCAAAGTTGTCTTGGTAGGGGTCCTTGAGGGTTAACTCCAAATGAAGGGGCAGTATAGGACCCCTTACACAGGATTTCGCAATCTGCCACGCTGCTTCCCGAGAAAGTTGAAACTGTTTACACCGGGCTGCAGCGTTCTGGTGATGAATAGTATGAGACTGACTTGCTCGGTCTGTCATGGTTGCTCCATATAATTTTCTTTTGTGTAGCTTGTTCAACAAGGGCATTCCTAGGCCCTGGCCGGTTGGCTCAGTGGTAGAGCATTGGCCTAGTGTGCAGGATTCCCGGGTTTGATTCTGAGTCAGAGCACACAGAAGAAGTGCCCATCTACTTCTCCACCCCTCCCTTTCTCCTTCCTCTCTGTCTCTCTCTTCGCCTCCCACAGCCAAGGCTCCACCAGAGCAAGGCCACCCCGGGCACTAAGGATGGCCCATGGCCTCTGCCTCAGGCACTAGAAAGGCTCTGGTTGCAACAGAGCAACGCCCCAGATGGGCAGAGCATTGCCCCCCCCCCGTAGGCATGCCAGGCGGATCCTGGTCAGGCATATGTGGGAGTCTGTCTGACCGCCTCCCCATTACCATCTTCAGTAAAATACAAAAAATAAATAAATAAAAGAAAAAATACAACAAAAAACAAAAAACAAAAAGAGAGAGAGAGAGAGAGAGAGAAAGGGCATTCCCTTGTGCTAAAGCTCCAGGGAGCATGGAGTGAGCTTGAGTATGTCCTATGAAACATGGAGCTCTATGTTGACATATAAGTCTTTGAAGAAGGAGGAACTGCTGAAATAGTTCATCAGCATTTGTCCCTAAGACAGCAGTCTTTATAGTGGAAACACCATAAGTAAATATTTGCTGTCTGTCTATAGGTTAAGGGGGGAATATGGCAAATGCTGAAAAGCCATGATCTTTGTGCCCCTCCCCTTCCCCAACCCCCTCCCTCTCTTCCCCCCACCCTGTAACCCCAACACTGTTGTCCATGTCTCTGAGTCTCATCTTTATGTCCCACCTATGTATGGAATCATATAGTTCTTAGTTTTTTTCTGATTTACTTCTTTCGCTCAGTATAATGTTATCAAGGCCCATCTATGTTGTTGTAAAAGATCCTATGTCATCATTTCTTATGGCTGAGTAGTATTTTATAGTATATATATACCACAGCTTTTAATCCACTCATTTTCTGATGAACACTTGGGCTGTTTCCAGATCTTTGCTATTGTGAACTATGCTGCCATAAACATGGGGGTGCATTTCTTCTTTTCAAACAATGCTATGGTGTTCTTGGGGTTATGTTCCTAACAGTGATATAGCTGGGTCAAAAGGCAGTTCAATTTTTAATTTCTTGAGGAATCTCCACACTGTTTTCCACAGTGGCTGCACCAGTCTACATTCCCACCAGCAGTGCAGGAGGGTTCCCTTTTCTCCACATCCTCTCCAGCACTTACTCTGTGTTGTTTTATTGATGAGCACCATTCTGACTGGTGTGAGGTGATATCTTATTGTGGTTTTAATTTGCATTTCTCTAATTATTAGTGATGTTGAACATTTTTTTATATGCCTATTGGCCATCTGTTTGTCCTCTTTGGAGAAGTGTCTATTCATTTCTTTTGCCCATTTTTGGATTGGATTGTTTGTCTTCCTGGTATTAAGCTTTACAAGTTCTTTATAAATTTCGGTTATTAACCCCTTATCAGACGCAATGTCAAATATATTCTCCCATTGTGTAGTTTGTCTTTTTATTCTGTTCTTATTGTCTTTAGCTGTGCAGAAGCTTTTTAGTTTGATAAAGTCCCATTTGTTTATCCTGTCTTTTATTTCACTTGCCTGTGGAGACAAATCAGCAAATATATTGCTGCGAGAGATGTCAGAGAGCTTACTGCCTATGTTTTCTTCTAAGATGCTTATGGTTTCACAGCTTACATTTAAGTCTTTTATTGATTTTGTGTTTATTTTTGTGAGTGGTGTAAGTTGGTGGTCTAGTTTCATTTTTTTGCAGGTAGCTGTCCAATTTTCCCAACACCATTTGTTGAAGAGGCTGTCTTTACTCCATTGTATTTCCTTACCTCCTTTGTCAAATATCAGTTGTCCGTAGAACTGTGGGTTTATTTCTGTGTTCTCTGTTCTGTTTCATTGATCTGTGTGCCTGTTCTTATGCCAGTACCATGCTGTTTTGAGTATAATGGCCCTATAATATAACTTAATATCCGGAAGAGTGATACCTCCCACTTTATTCTTCCTTTTCAAGATTGCTGATGCTATTCGTGTTCTCTTTTGGTTTCATATAAATTTTTGGAATATGTGTTCTATATTTTTGAAGTCAGTCATTGGTATTTTAATCGGTATTGCATTGAATTTATAAATTGCTTTGGGTAATATAGACATTTTAATGATATTTATTCTTCCTAACCATGAGCACGGTATATGCCTCCACTTATTCGTATCTTCCCTGATTTCTTTTATCAATATTTTATAATTTTCCAAGTACAAGTCTTTAATTTCCTTGGTTAGATTTATTACTAGGTACTTTATTTTTTTGGTTACAATGGTAAAGGGGATTGATTCCTTGATTTCTCTTTCTGACAGTTCATTATTAGTGTATAAAAATGCCTCTAATTTCTGAGTATTGATTTTATATCCTGCCACCTTGCCGAATTCATTTATCAGGTCTAGTAGTTTTTTGACTGAGACTTTAGAGTTTTCTATATACAATATCATATCATCTGCAAATAATGATAATTTTACTTCTTCTTTTCCAATTCGGATACATTTTATTTTTTTTTCTTGTCTGATTGCTGTGGCTAGGACTTCCAGAATTATGTTGAATAAGAGTGGTGAAAGGGGGCACCCCTGCCTTGTTCCTAATCTTAAGGGGATTGCTTTCAATTTTTTCCCATTGAGTATGATGTTGGCTGTGGGTTTGTCATAGATGGCCTTTATCCATTTGAGGTATGTTCCCTGTATTCCCACTTTGCTGAGAGTTTTGATCATGAATGGGTCCTGGATTTTATCAAATGCTTTTTCTGCATCTATTGAAATTATCATGTGGTTTTTCTCCTTTCTTTTGTTTATTTGATGAATCACACTGATTGATTTGCAAATATTGTATCAGCCTTGCCTCCCAAGAATAAATCCCACTTGATCATGGTGTATGATTTTTTTCATATATTGCTGGATCCGGTTTGCTAATATTTTGTTGAGGATTTTTGCATCTAAGTTCATCAGGGATATTGGCCTATAATTTTCTTTTTTTGTGTTGTCTTTGCCTGGTTTTGAAATCAGAATTATGCTCACCTCATAAAAGGAGTTTGGAAGTCTTTCTTCCTCTTGAATTTTTTGAAATAGCTTGAGAAGGATAGGAGTTAGTTTTTCTTTGTATATTTGGTAGAATTCCCCTGTGAAGCCATCAGGCCCAGGACTTTTCTTTTTTGGGAGTTTTTTGATAGCTATTTCAATCTCATTTGTTGTAATTGGTCTGTTTAGGTTTTCTGATTCTTCCTGATTGATTTTTGGAAGATTATATGATTCAAGGAATTTGTCCATTTCATTTAGGTTGTCTAGTTTTTTGGCATACAGTTCTTCATAGTATTTTCTTACAATATTTTGTATTTCTGTTTTGTCAGTTGTTATTTCTCCACTCTCGTTTCTAATTTTATTTATTTGAGTCTTCTCTCTTTTTTTCTTGGTGAGTCTCGTTAAAGGTTCATCGATCTTGTTTACCTTTTCAAAGAACCAGCTCCTGGTTTCATTGATCCTCTGTATTGTTTCTTTAGCCTCTATGTCATTTATTTCTGCTCTGATCTTTATTATTTCCTTCCTTCTACTAGCTCTGGGCTTTACTTGCTGTTCTTTTTCTAGTTCTTTTAGATGCAGGGTTAAGTTGTTTATTTGAGCTTTTTCTAGCTTCTTGAGGTATGCCTGTAATGCTACAAACTTCCCTCTCAGGACTGCTTTTCTGTGTCCCATAAATTGAGTTGATGTATGCTCATTATCGTTTGTTTCTAGGAATTTTTTAAAATTATTCATTTATTTATTCATTTTAGAGAGTAGAGAGGGGGAGGAGAGAGAGAGAGAAGGGGTAGGAGCAGGAAGCATCAACTCCCATATGTGCCTTGACCAGGCAAGCCCAGGGTTTCGAACCGGTGACCTCAGCCTTTCCAGGTCGATGCTTTATCCACTGTGCCATCACAGGTCAGGCTGTTTCTAGGAATTGTTTAATTTCTTCTTTGATCTCAATGTTAACCCATTCATTATTTAATAATGTGCTACTTAGTTTCCTAGTGTTTGAATGTTTTTCAATTTTTCTTTTTTTTTTTTTTTTTATAATTTTATTTTTTTAATGGGGTGACATCAATAAATCAGGATACATATATTCAAAGATAACAAGTCCAGGTTATCTTGTCTTTCAATTATGTTGCATACCCACCACCCAAAGTCAGATTGTCCTCTGTCACCTTCTATCTTGTTTTCTTTGTGCCCCTCCCACCCCCTATCCCTCTCCCATTCCCCCCTCCCCCCCGTAACCACCACACTCTTATCAATGTCTCTTAGTTTCACTATTATGTCCCACCTACGTATGGAATAATACAGTTCCTGTTTTTTTCTGATTTACTTATTTCGCTTCGTATCATGTTATCAAGATCCCACCATTTTGCTGTAAATGTTCCGATGTCATCATTTCTTATGGCTGAGTAGTATTCCATAGTGTATATGTGCCACATCTTCTTTATCCAGTCATCTATTGATGGGCTTTTTGGTTGTTTCCATGTCCTGGCCACTGTGAACAATGCTGCAATAAACATGGGGCTGCATGTGTCTTTACGTATCAATGTTTCTGAGTTTTGGGGATATATACCCAGTAGAGGGATTGCTGGGTCATAAGGTAGTTCTATTTGCAGTTTTTTGAGGAACCACCATACTTTCTTCCATAATGGTTGTACTACTTTACATTCCCACCAACAGTGGATGAGGGTTCCTTTTTCTCCACAACCTCTCCAACATTTGCTATTACCTGACTTGCTAATAACAGCTAATCGAACAGGTGTGAGGTGGTATCTCATTGCCGTTTTGATTTGCATTTCTCTAATAGCTAAAGAAGATGAGCATCTTTTCATATATCTGTTGGCCATTTGTATTTCTTCCTGGGAGAAGTGTCTATTCATATCCTCTTCCCATTTTTTTATTGGATTGTTTGTTTGTTTGTTGTTGAGTTTTATGAGTTCTTTGTATATTTTGGATATTAGGCCCTTATCTGAGCTGTTGTTTGAAAATATCATTTCCCATTTAGTTGGCTTTCTGTTTATTTTGTTATCAGTTTCTCTTGCTGAGCAAAAACTTCTTAGTCTGATGTAGTCCCATTCATTAATTTTTGCCTTCACTTCTCTTGCCATTGGAGTCAAATTCATAAAATGCTCTTTAAAACCCAGGTCCATGAGTTGAGTACCTATGTCTTCTTCTATGTACTTAATTGTTTCAGGTCTTATGTTTAGATCTTTGATCCATTTTGAGTTAATTTTTGTACAGGGAGAGAGACTGTAGTCCAGTTTCATTCTTTTGCATGTGGCTTTCCAGTTTTCCCAGCACCATTTATTGAAGAGGCTTTCTTTTCTCCATTGTGTGTTGTTGGCCCCTTTATCAAAAATTATTTGACTATATATATGTGGTTTTATTTCTGGACTTTCTATTCTGTTCCATTGGTCTGAGTGTCTATTTTTCTGCCAATACCATGCTGTTTTGATTGTCGTGGCCCTATAATAGAGTTTGAAGTCAGGTATTGTTATGCCCCCAGCTTCATTCTTTTTCTTTAGGATTGCTTTGGCTATTCGGGGTTTTTTATAGTTCCATATAAATCTGATGATTTTTTGCTCTATTTCTTTAAAAAATGTCATTGGAATTTTGATGGGAATTGCATTAAATTTGTATATTGCTTTGGGTAATATAGCCATCTTGATTATATTTATTCTTCCTAGCCAAGAACAAGGTATATTCTTCCATCTCATTATATCTTTTTCGATTTCCCTTAACAATGGTTTATAGTTTTCATTATATAAGTCCTTTACATTCTTTGTTATGTTTATTCCTAAGTATTTTATTTTTTTTGTTGTAATCGTGAAGGGGATTATTCTTTTGAGTTCCTTCTCAGTTGTTTCATTGTTGGCATATAGAAAGGCTATTGACTTCTGTATGTTAATTTTGTATCCTGCGACCTTACTGTATTGGCTTATTGTTTCTAGTAGTCTTTTTGTGGATTCTTTGGGCTTTTCGATGTATAGGATCATATCATCTGCAAAAAGTGATACCTTTACTTCTTCTTTTCCGATATGGATGCCTTTTATTTCTTTGTCTTGTCTGATTGCTCTGGCTAGAACCTCTAGTACCACATTAAATAAGAGTGGAGAGAGTGGACAACCCTGTCTTGTTCCTGATTTAAGGGGGAAAGCCTTCAGTTTTGTGCCATTTAATATGATGTTAGCTGATGGTTTATCATATATGGCCTTTATCATGTTGAGATATTTTCCTTCTATACCCATTTTGTTGAGAGTCTTAAACATAAAATTGTGTTGTATTTTATCGAAAGCCTTTTCTGCGTCTATTGATAAGATCATGTGGTTTTTGTTCTTTGTTTTGTTGATATGGTGTATTACATTAACCGTTTTACGTATGTTGAACCATCCTTGAGATTCTGGGATGAACCCCACTTGATCATGATGTATTATTTTTTTAATATGTTGTTGTATTCGATTTGCTAGTATTTTGTTTAGTATTTTAGCATCTGTATTCATTAGAGATATTGGTCTGTAGTTTTCTTTTTTTGTGCCATCCTTGCCTGGTTTTGGTATGAGGGTTATGTTGGCCTCATAAAATGTGTTTGGAAGTATTGCTTCTTCTTCAATTTTTTGGAAGACTTTGAGTAGAATAGGAACCAAGTCTTCTTTGAATGTTTGATAAAATTCGCTGGTATAGCCGTCAGGGCCTGGACTTTTATTTTTGGGGAGGTTTTTAATGGTTTTTTCTATTTCTTCTCTACTGATAGGTCTGTTTAGGCTTTCTGCTTCTTCTTGACTCAGTCTAGGAAGGTTGTATTGTTCTAGGAATTTATCCATTTCTTCTAGGTTGTTGAATTTAGTGGCATAAAGTTTTTCAGAGTATTCTACAATAATTCTTTGTATATCTACGGTGTCCGTGGTGATTTCTCCTCTTTCATTTTAGATTTTGTTTATATGAGTTCTTTCTCTTTTTTCCTTGGTAAGTCTTTCCAAGGGTTTGTCAATTTTGTTGATCTTTTCAAAGAACCAGCTCCTTGTTCTATTAATTTTTTCTATAGTTTTTCTGTTCTCTAATTCATTTATTTCTGCTCTGATTTTTATTATCTCCTTTCTTCGGCTGGTTTTGGGTTGTCTTTGTTCTTCTTTTTCTAGTTCCTTAAGGTGGGAAGTTAAGTGGTTCACTTGGGCTCTCTCTTGTTTGTTCATATATGCCTGAAGCGATATGAACTTCCCTCTTATCACTGCTTTTGCTGCATCCCATAGATTCTGATATGTCGTATTGTCATTTTCATTAGTCTGTATATATCTTTTGATCTCTGCACTTATTTCTTCTTTGACCCATTCATTTTTTAAAAGTATGTTGTTTAGTTTCCACATTTTTGTGGGATTTTTTTCCTCTTTTTTGCAGTTGAATTCTAGTTTCAAGGCTTTATGATCAGAAAATATGCTTGGTACAACTTCAATTTTTCTGAATTTGCTGATATTGTTTTTGTGGCCCAACATATGGTCAATTCTTGAGAATGATCCATGTACACTGGAGAAAAATGTATACTCAGTCACTTTGGGATGAAATGTCCTGTAGATGTCTATCATATCCAGGTGCTCTAGTGTTTTGTTTAAGGCCACTATGTCTTTGTTGATTCTCTGTTTGGATGACCGATCTAGAGCCGTCAGCGGTGTATTGAGGTCTCCAAGTATGATTGTATTTTTGTCAGTTTTTGTTTTAAGATCAATAAGTAGCTGTCTTATATATTTTGGTGCTCCTTGGTTTGGTGCATATATATTAAGAATTGTTATGTCTTCTTGATTCAGTGTCCCCTTAGCCATTATGAAATGGCCATTTTTGTCTCTAAGTACTTTTCCTGTCTTGTAGTCAGCATTATCCGATATGAGTATTGCTACACCTGCTTTTTTTTGGATGTTATTTGCTTGGAGTATTGTTTTCCAGCCTTTCACTTTGAATTTGTTTTTATCCTTGTTACTTAGATGAGTTTCCTGTAGGCAGCATACAGTTGGATTTTCTTTTTTAATCCATTCTGCTACTCTGTGCCTTTTTATTGGTGAGTTTAATCCATTTACATTTAGTGTAATTATTGATACTTGTGAGTTCCCTATTGCCATTTTTTATCTTGCTTTCTGTTAGTTTTGTGTCTTGTTTGATCCTTCTCTTTCGTTTTTCTATCTTTTGTTTTTATTTGGTTGTATTCCATACATCTTTCCTCTGTTGCTATCTTTTTTATCTCATGTGCTTCTGTGGTGGTTTTTTCAATGGTGGTTACCTTTGAGTAATGAAAAGGGTCCCTACCCTGTTCATTGTAGCAAACTATTTTGTGACTACTTTTGCACTCCATTGTCCTTTGCTACTGTTAATCTCCGTCTTCTCCCCCTCTTTCTTTTTGTTGTTGTCACAGTTTAAATTTGGTTTTATTGTGTTCTTCTTGGAGCTTTTACTTGTGGCTCTGTTTTTTTTTTGTTCTTTGTATCTGATTGGAGAACCCCCTTTAGTAATTCCTGGAGTGGGGGTTTTCTGATGATAAATTCCCTCATCTTTTCTGTATCTGTCAATGTTTTTATTTCTCCTTCGTATTTGAAGGATAGCTTTGATGGGTATAGTATTCGTGGCTGAAAGTTCCTCTCTTTCAGGACTTTAAATATTGGGGTCCACTCTCTTCTAGCTTGTAGAGTTTCTGCTGAGAAATCTGATGATAATCTAATGGGCCTTCCTTTATATGTTGTATTCTTCTTTTCCCTGGCTGCCTTGAGAATTTTTTCTTTGCTGTTGGTTTGTGTCAATTTCATTATGATATGCCTTGGAGTAGGTTTGTTGGGGGTAAGAAAACTTGGAGTTCTGTTTGCTTCTTGAACTTGAGGCTTTAGTTCTTTCCACAGGCTTGGGAAGTTCTCATCAATTATTTGTTTAAGTATGTTCTCCATTCCATTTTCTCTCTCTTCTCCCTCTGATATACCTATTATTCTTATGTTATTCTTTTTGATGGAGTCAGATAATTCTTGTAGGGCTATCTCATTTTTTTAAATTTTTGAGTCTCTTTCTTCTTCTCTCTGTTGTGCCTCAAGTTGCTTGTCTTCTATTTCACTAATCCTCTCTTCTATCTGACCTGTTCTATTAGCTAAGCTTGTTACTTCGTTTTTCAGCTCGTGAATTGAGTTTTTCATCTCTGTTTGATTTGTTTTTATAGTTTCAATTTCCTTGGACATATATTCTTTGTGTTCATGGAGTTGTTTTCTGATCTCCCTATATTGCCTTTCTGTGTTTTCTTGTATATCTCGGAGGATTTTTAGGATTTCTATCTTGAATTCTCTGTCATTTAGCTCCAAGGTTTCCAATATATTAAATTTTTTCTCCATAGATTTTTCCTCATCTAGCTGTGTTACCTCTCTTTCTTTTGTATCCATGATATTCGATTTTCTCTTTCTTAATGGCATCTGAGGGTGGTTTTGTTGATAGCATTAATGAGATTTAATAAAGAATAAAAAGTTAAAAAAATAAAAAAATAACAAATCGAAAAGAGTTTTTTTTTAAAAAAAATTAATAATGAAATAAAGAAAAATAAAATAAAATAAAAAATTTTTTAAAAAAGGAAATTATTCCCCCCCTCTTTTTTTCCTCTCCTCTCCTCTCCCCTCTTTCTTGAAAAAATCTTGTGGTGGACTGTGAGTTATAACAAACAATGCCTGTGATGGAGGGCCTGAATTGGGGAAAAGTAATAAAGGGGCAAAAAAGAGAGAAAGAAAAAAAAAAAAAAAAGGAAAAAAAAAAAAAAGAAAAAAGAAAAAAAAAAAGGGCGTATGGACCCACAAAAAGCAAATAAGGAAAAAATTTGGGTCAAGAATAAAATGATTTGCTTTTAGGTGTTGGTTTTCTAAGAGTTATGATGAGAGGAATAAGAGGAAAATGGAAAAATGGGGGGACAAATTAAAAACTTACTATTGTATTTAGTGGAACAAGAACTAGATAATATGGAGAGCCAGGGATGGGAGCACTGCTAGTGAGTTAAAAAGGTGAAGTAAAAACCCCCCAAAATGCCACAAACATAGGTTTGAGTCCCAGATAAGATAATTTGTTTGTTATTGAGGTTTGAATGAGAGGAGATGTAAAGGAGAAAGGAAGAAACTAATATAGAGGGAGAAAAGAAAGAGAGAGAGAGAAAAAAAGAGGGAACCACTAAAAGAAGAAAAAAGAAAGGAGAGAGAGAGAGAGTTAAGGGTTTTGGAGTGCAACCCTCATAGAGAGAAAGGAAGAGAAGAGAAATGATAATGGGAGATGTAACACTTATGGGTAGTGTAGTTCAAGGAGAGGAGAGAGTAAGACCGGTAGAGAGTTAATCGGCCAAATTGGAGGAGGAAAAAAAAGTCTCAAGAATGAAGATAAGAGAAACAAACGAACAAATATAATAAAATGGGATAGGTTATAAAGTCTGCAGATTATTCTTGATTTTGAGAGGTTATCTTCTTGCTTTTTCTTTTCTCTCCCTCTTCCTGGTCAGTGACTCTGTACCCCGGGTTCTGCCCCTTTGGCACGCTCAGGTAGAGGTTTGCAGTTGATAAGTCTCTATGGCAATGTCATGTATTGTGCTTTATTCTCGTTGGGAGTCGAGGCTCATTAGCATTTATAGGCTCCGACAGTGAGAGAGTCCGTGTTTCTGGAGCCTTTCTCCTAGTCTTTCCTTCCTCAATTAGTAGCCTGATAGTCCAGGTATGGGGTTGCTGCTGCCTCTGCCTGGATAGTAAGAGGCTCAAATTGCTGGCAACTCCCCACTCTATTTCCACTCAGCACAGGGCTCTGGGTAAAGCTCAGTCAGTCAGAGCTGCTAGCATAATCAGGCGGGCTTTCCGCCCACTCGAAGACCTCTGGCTCTGCCACTCTATCCGGTAACACAAGCGGGCGCCCACTTCTGGGGGGCGCTTGGAGGAAACTCTCACTCACTGTCTGCAACCAGGATATCCGGCCAGCAGTCTCACGCTCTGAGTGAAACCCCCAACCGCAGGGAAAAGTTGCAGCGTTGGAATTGAGTCTCGCTCAGTCCCCGTGTGCGGCTTTTGCAAGGCGCTGGGGCGGCCCGAGATTCCGCTTTGGCCCACACAAAGGCCCCTGACTCTGCCCCTCTGTGCGATAACACGGGCGCGCACTGCCGAGGCACTCGGAGGAATCGCTCACTCCTTATCTGCGCGCGCAAACCAGGATATGAGGCCGGCCGCGGTTCCTTCCCTCTGAGTGAAACAGCCTCCAGCACGGAAAATCTCCACCGTTGGGATTAGTTCTCACTCCCTCCCGTGCGTGGCTTTCCCAGGGCGCTGGGGCTGCCCAGAGACTCTGCCCTCAGCCCACAGAAAGGCCTCTGACCCTGCCTCTCCGTGGGGCAACACGGGCACCCACTTCCGCGGCTTAGGAAGAAATCTCTCTTCCACTAACTGCGCACCGACCAGGAGACCGGGTAAAATGGCCGCTCCGCTTGTCTTTCTTTGTTTGGGTTTGGCGCGAGTGTTAGCTTGTATTGCCCGGGTTGCCACAGGATCAGATTTTCCTCGGCTTGGATCTCTGAGCCACAGCCTGGTTTGGCCGTTTTTGCTGCGGCGCCCTGGATCTATTCACCCCCTTTGCCCGCCTCAGTTTCTATATTCACAGTTACCAGAGAAAGCCGCCCTGTTTAGGTTAGTGAGGAAGGCGGAGCATTTCTTACTCCCTATTTCCTTCGGGGTTTGGTTATATATTTAGCCAATTTTTCACTCAATCATACCTTTGGGTGTATTGCGAAGAATCTGGAAGCTCCAAGTATAGGTTTTTCTGTTTCTGGTTGAAGATCTTGTTGAGTTTTGGGGGAGATTTATCGGTATCGCTTCCTACTTCGCCATTACTCTGACGTCATCTCTCCTCAATTTTTCTATTGTGGTTGATTTCTAGTTTAATGCCATTGTGATCAGAGAAAGTGCTCGATATGATTTCAATCTTCTTAAATTTGTTGAGACCGCTTTTGTGCCCTAACATGTGGTCTATTCTAGAGAATGTACCATGAGCGCTTGAAAAGAATGTATATTCTACTGTTTTAGGGTGAAAGGTTCTGAAGATATCTATTAAATCGAGTTGATCTAGTGTGTCCTTTAGGTCTGCTGTTTCTTTGTTAATTTTTTTTCAATGGGGTATTGAAATCCCCTACTATTATAGTATTGTTGTTAATCTCACCCTTTAAGTCCATCAAAGTCTGCTTTTTATATTTAGATGCTCTTATATTAGGTGCGTAGATATTTATAATGGTTATATCTTCCTTTTGGATTGCTCCCTTTATCATTATGTAATGAACTTCTTTATCTCTAACTATGGTCTTTGTTTTAAAGTCCATTTTGTCTGATATAAGTATTGCTACCCCAGCTTTTTTTTCATTTCCATTTGCATGAAATATTTTTTTCCATCCTTTTATCTTCAGTCTGTGTGCGTCTTTTGATTTAAGGTGTGTCTCTTGTAGACAGCATATGTATGGGTCCTGTTTTCTTATCCACGCAGCTACCCTATGTCTCTTGATTGGATCATTTAATCCATTAACATTTAAGGTTATTACTGATATGTAATTTTTTATTGCCATTTTTTTTCTTTAAAAGTGTATTCCTCTTTTGCTATATTCTTTTTTTTTTTAATCTGTTTACAACAGGTCCCTTAACATTTCTTGCAGCCTTGGTTTAGTTGCAGTGAATTCCTTGAGTTTTTCTTTTTGTCTGTAAAGCTTTTTATTTCTCCTTTAATTTTAAATGATAGCCTTGCTGGATAAAGTAGTCTTGGTTGTAGGTTCTTGTTCTGCATTACTTTAAATATTTCTTGCCATTCCCTTCTGGCCTCAAGTGTTTCTGTTGACAAGTCAGAAGTCATCCTTATGGGGGCTCCTTTGTAGGTGATAGTCTTTTTTTCTCTAGCAGCTTTTAATATTTTCTCTTTATCATTTAGCTTTGGTATTATAATTATGATGTGTCTTGGTTTCTTTGGGTTTCTCCTTAATGGAGTTCTCTGTGCTTCCTGAACATGTGAAATGTTTTCCTGACTTAATTGGGGGAAGTTTTCCACTATGATATGTTTGAACAAAGTCTCTGTCCCTTGTTTTTTTTCTTCTTCTTCAGGAACCCCTATGATACAGATGTTATTTCTCTTCATGTTGTCACAGAGCTCTCTTAGAGTTTCCTCAGACTTTTTGAGTCTCTTTTCTTTTTTCTGCTCTGCTTCTGTGCCTTTATTTATCGTGTCCTCTAACTCACTGATTTGATTCTCTGCTTCATCCATCCTGCTTTTAATTCCTTCCATTGTATTCTTTATTTCAGATATTGTATTTGTCATTTCTGACTGATTCTTTTTTTATTATTTCAATGTCCTTTTTTATATTTGTTATCTCTTTATTTAGGTTTCTGTACTGGCCATCTATGGTTGTTCTAATATCTTTGAGCATTTTTACAATCATTATTTTAAACTCTGCATCTGGTAATTTGGTTATATCTGATTCACTTAGGTCCTTTTCTGGGGATTTCTCTTGGTTTATTTGTGTTGTATTTCTCTGCCTCCGCATTTTCTCTTCACAGGAGTGGCTGTGATCACGTTCTCTGGTGCACAAGCATTGGTGGCCTTGGCCTTTGCCCCGCCCCCGTGTGTGACGTTATGCTCGGTCCTGAGGGCACTGGCGAGCACCTTTGCTCAGCTGCGGGTCTCCGCCTGTTTCTGGGCTTTTGCCCTGCCCTTGCAGGAGGAGCCCACTTGATGAACGGCTGCTAGCCTTAGCTCTACTGCTGGGCAGTTCTGCATGCCCAAGGTCAGCTCAGTAGTGGAACTCCGCCTTTTCTGGGCTTTTGGCTCCACCCCCATGGGAGGAGCCGGCTACCAAGTCAGACCGCAAGCCTGGGTTGCACGGGTGGGGAAAGGCTGTGCTCCTGTGCCCTTGCTCAGGGGCTGGTCTCCACCCTTTCTGGGGTTCCCGCCCTTTTCCAGCAGGCTGGATTACAGGCTGCTGGCAGCTGAGCTTGACTGCTTTTGCACTCCTTCTTCTCCCCAGCCAGGCAAGATTGAGCTCACACCTGAGCCCAGTGGTTGCCAGCTGGCTTTCGCCCCTGCCAGCAGAACCGCACTTTTGTCTCCTGTTGCTGCCCGCCCTCCGGCGCACCTTCAGCCACGTGGGTGGGGGCGTTGCAGCTTGGACCCTAAGACTCACTACTGTAGACCCAAAAGCTCCCTCCTTTTATGCGACTCTTTTCTGAATGCCATGGGGGAGCTTGTTTGGCTGCTCTCCTGCCTCCCTTTGCTGGTATTGCTGTTTCTGGGGGAAATATTCACTTCAGCTTTGGGGAGTGACTCATCCCAGGGGTTGGGGTGGCTATCTCCCAAAATGTTTCTCCCTGTGCCTCCTAGATTACTGTCTCTTCCTGTTACTCTGGTCCTCTCCTCTCTCCCCCTATACCCAGGAGCCCCGGGTGAGTGGTTGTGAGAGAGATATTCTTTGTGGTCCCTTTAAAAAGGATCCTGGGTCTGAGAAATCAGACTCTTTCTCACAAACAGTATCCTGACTTATTTCCAGCTAAATACTGTCCTTACGCCTCTTCTGGGCTCTGGGGCTGCAGGCTGGGGCTTTGTTCCTGGGGCTCAGGACCCTCCCTTCTTTGCTAAACTCACTTCCAGCCACGCAAGTCTCTCCATGCTGCCGTTTGCTCTGAGGAGCTGGGCAGCCCTCTCTGTGTTTCCGTGTTTCCTACCAGTCTCGTTGTAGCTTCTTCAGTGTTCCTTGGTTGAAGAGTCCTCTTAGTTTAGTCCAAAGTTGGTTTTTCCAGATGATATTTCATAAAATTAGTTTGTAATCCACTTTGGTTCTGGGAGGTAGATGTTGATACGTCCGCCTACTCCAGCGCCATCTTGTCTCTCCCCAGAAATTCTTTACTTATTAAATATAATGATTATGAGAGTTTTTCAAGGCAATCATTATTATTTCCGGTTTGCAAATAATAAAGTGCTTCAGAGAGTTTTAATTTTTTTTTTAAATGAACTATCCTCAGTGCTTGGGGCTGATGCTAATTGAGCCACTGGCTGTGAGAGGGGAAGAGAAAGAGAATGGGAGAGGGAGGGAAAGAGAAGCAGATAGTCCCTTCTCATGTATGCCCTGACTGGGGATCAAACCCAGGACGTCCATACACCTGGCAGACAGTGTATCCACTGAGCCACCAGTTGGGGCCTCAGAGAGGTTTAATAATTTGCCCATTGGTTGATGAAAGAGTCCAGACCTATTTCACTCAGCCAGTGCTCGTTCCAATGCACATGAGCCAGGACTTGGAGCAAGGAGTGAGTCCTGAGTGGGAAGAAAGTAATCAAGAAGAAGAATTGTCTATATTCTCCCTACTTCACAGGTCTTCTGGGACCAGATCTGAAGCCCTCACCTTCATAGGGCTGTAGGATTGGAGCACCGCCAATGTCATCCGGCCATGAACATGATTTGCTTGGGGAGAAAGAGTGGATGAGTCACAGAGGCAGAGAGCAATGGTTTCTCATGAGCTTTTTGTCAGGTGACTCCCCTGCCCCTTGAGAAAGAAGAAACAGGTACACAGAGCAGTGTTCCAAGGAACACCACACTACAAGAAGGTCTGTCTGAAGGTGACCTCAGGAGACAGGTGGTGGCCAAGGACAAAGATCCAAGGTGACTGCTGTCTGTTGGGCAGTGCCCACGTCTCCTGTGAGCATGACTTTCTTACTCCAGACAGGGGCCTGCTCTCGCATGCCCCTTCAGATCAATCAATAGCTCAGGTTAGGAAACCTAAAACCAGTGGGCACTGAAAATGAAACCCTCGTCTCTGTTTTCAGCATCTTCTTGTCTTCGTCCTTGTGTTTCAGTTTCCCAAGGGCCTTAGCTCCGGGTAAGCTGTCCATTGTCAAAGATATTAGGTTTAGGCCGCAGTAAGTGGTTTTGGACTCCCAGGCAGGGATGCAGGTGACCACCCACAGCCAGCCTCCTCCTCTCTAGAGCACAGCCACACGGACAATAAGGGAATGATGTGAAAAGGGCATGAACCCCCAGGTCAGAGGGAAAAGGAGAGGAGATAGCACAGTCTGAATTTGAATGTACCGTGAGGAGGTTTACAGAATTAGAGGAGAATTTGGAATTGAGTTAGTAAGAACACAGAAATTAGGAAAAGGAAAAAAAGGTGTGAACTCCAGGGAAAGTGAATTATTGTGCCAGCTGAGAAAAACAGCTACTGGGCAACACGGATGTTCTCTGAATAGCATTTACACAGCTATACCTTACACAGATATGATAGTGTGATCCCTGAGTGGCAGTCCAACATAAAGTACAATACAACTAAATTGGAAAGACAGTGGAAAAGGAACTCTATGCTTTTGTATGAAGGGGTGGGCTGAGAGTCAACAGTTCATACATAAAATGAAAAAAATTCAGGAGAAGTAACACATGTACCTTATTTAGCAACACTGACACAAACATGATTATTACCTGGAAGGTTTGAAAGCAGTTGCTGTGGGGAGCGAGAGGTGGAGCAGAAGCTGTTTCTAGTGTTTTCCTTGACAAGTCTTGACACTGGCCTGAGCACACGTGCAATTCTGATAAAAATCAAGCAAAACAAAAACCAATGTGCAGTTCCACAATAGAAAGTATTTTATTTTTGAAAAAAATAATGAAGTGACTCTGAACCTGATTGGACATTGGACTATCTAGTGGAAATCACTGTGGGAAGCCCTAAGGGGAGGTGCACACAGGGCATTAGTCCTGCCCCCCACCCCAGTGCCTATTTCCACATGTAGACCTCAGGCTGCCTATGTCCTGAGCTTAGTTTCTGGCCAAACTGGCTCTTGTGCCGTCCTTGAGCTGCTCTGTTTTCCCTGCCCTGCCTGGACCTGCTGCCCGGCCTTTTGACTTGAGTCTTTTCTTGCTTTGTAAGAATCAGGTCCTAGTTTTGCACTTAACTGCTTCCTTTTAAACCCAGTTTGCCCTGACCTTCCAGACTGGAGGTAGCAGAGAACTGCCATGGGTCCAGTCTTGCCCAAAGACGTTTTATTGGGCAGTAGAGTTTTTTTAAAACCTTGACCCTAGCCTGACCTGTGGTGGCGCAGTGGATAAAGCGTCGACCTGGAAATGCTGAGGTTGCCGGTTCGAAACCCTGGGCTTGCCTGGTCAAGGCACATATGGGAGTTGATGCTTCCAGCTCCTCCCCCCTTCTCTCTCTCTGTCTCTCCTCTCTCTCTGTCTCTCCCTCTCCTGTCTAAAAAAATGAATAAAGAAAAAATAAAGAAAAAATTAAAAAAAAAAAAAAACCTTGACCCTAAATGCATCTGGCCAGGCATGTGTCCCCCAGTTGCCCCTCCAGTACCCTCTCTGTTTGTCCTACTTATCCTTCCAAGTTCACAGTTACTGTCCTTTACGGCTCCCAGAGGCCACTGAGCAGGTGATCTCCGTTCTGGATTCTTGTGCGTCAGCCTCTGTGGTATCTGGCTTTGGTTCGTTTTTGGATTTCCTGGTGCCAGCTCCTCACCCTGTTCATTCTCCTGCCCAAGATTAGAATTTAGAAGCAAATACAAGTTATCTCCTTGTTTTCTGTTATTTTTCATGGCCTATTCACAAAACACATGGACCAATTTTCCAAAATCTGAACATTAACCAGTGTTTTTGTTAGACAATTCACACAAAAAATTGGAGAGCTAGATTTCCCTGTCACTGAGAGCTCATCCTAGGGGTGTGGTGTGATGGACACACTCTAGCCCTATCCTTTGTGCAGTGCAGTCTAATCTAGCTGAAGTCCACCCTGGATTACAGGTTGTGGCATTTAGTACAACCCCTTACTTAACCATGAAATTAGCTTCAAAGGCACATGTACCTGCCTGTTTTGTGAGCTCCTGTGCCAGAAAACTCACCTTTTTGAGGCCTAGGGGAAGGCTCTTCATAGTGGAGACCCACTCTGCCACGTACCTCCCTACACACCATCTTAATATTTTCTGGTAGTCTCCGAAACATCAGCATGTTTTGTTTCTCCAGGGTGATGGTCAAGCTTATCCATGACAGACTTTTCTTTGAATTCTTTGTTCTTCTGAGAATTCATCCCTGTTTTGGGCTCTTATTGGTCTCTGGAGAAAAATAGACACTTTACAGATGTCATAGTTACTAAAAATTTAATAAAATGAGGATGCCAGTAATTTTTAGCCTGGTGAATTTTCTGAACTTGACACTTATTTAAAAGTTCAAGGTGAGAAAAGTGTTTTATATCACCCTCATTACCATTTAGCATTGAATGATGTTATAAAAATGTTGGAATCTGTCTTGCAGGTGGGAAACAGAAAGAGAAGCTTATCTACTGTTAACTCTATCTGGTGAAAAATCAAAGCAGTAAAAATAATGGCTCAGGTTTAGAACCACTATTTTCCCTCAAACCCTGCCATTCTTGAGAATAAAGTGACTTTTGTTTTTATGACATACAGCAGAAACGTTGGATCACCTTATCAGTTCAAAGAACTTTACGACTATTGTCTGTTTTTAGGCAAATATTCTAATATTCTGTCATATTCACTCATAAACTACTATCCAAAGGCACTTATTTAATGATGGCTAAGTGTTTCTTTGTACTGCTGTTTACCTTGGTTTAATGTTCCTACCCAGGCACTGATGTCCTTAAAGCCTGAAGATACGGTGAGACCAAGTGGTGTGCCTTCGGTTCTTCTTTGTCTTTCCTCTTTATTTATTGAACACTTCTCTGGGTCCCCCATAACAGCTTTACAGATGATAATTTATTTAATTTCCATGGGGACTCTGTGGTAGGTACCCTGTAATATCCTCACTTTACAGATGAGAAAACTGAGGCACAGAGATATTAAGTAATTTGCATAAGCTTACACAGTGAGTGAGTGACACAACCAGGGTTCTGACCCAGGAGGTCTGGCTCTGAAAACTGTGCTCTTTAGCTCAAAAATCTTTGCTGTTGCTGATTTAAATTGAACAGAACTTGAACATCCTGAGGGAGGAGGAGGGAGAAAATGTCCTCCTCCCCATTCTCACATCAGGACTGGAATATATGTATAGAACTGTACAATGTTTAACTAGGACACGCACGGATATTAGCTGACAGTACATGTGAATTTGATTCTCAGCATTTTGCAAAAATGCAAGCAAGCTATGTCCTTGTTTGTCTCAGGGTTATGTCCTGGCATGGTCTCCCAGATGGCCAAATGAGAACTTAGAAGTTTTAGGAGTAATAGTTTAATTGAAAAGCTATAAAGTTAATAGAGTCTTTCTTCAGTGCCTTCTATCTTCCTTTCCATCTCTTTCCGGTTGAGTGAGGATCAGAAATTGGACTAATATGAGAAACACAGGAGTCAGTGAAGTGTCGTGTGTGATGCTGGCCGTATCCTGCCCTGAATGGGGTTACACAGACTGTATAACAGAGGGAGGGATTGGGAAGGAAAAGGAGGAATAGAAAGAAAAGCAAAGTTCAGTTTGTTAGTGAATGATAGCGTTCATTTTAAATTTAGAAGTATTAAAGGAGATCTGTAATTTTTCTTTTTTTTTTGTCTCTAGCATGGTATCCAAACTTAAATGATAAAACTGTGATTTTTTTTTTAGTAAACAGACCCTGAGAATATATATAATTTTCTTGTATATGTGTGAATATTTAGTTGTAGAGATAGTAAATGTGATAAAATACTACACAGAAGGGAACAGTATTTGAAATAACTAATTGTTAGCATGTTGTTTCATTATGAGGGCTATATCCTTGAAAACAAAAAGAAAAAAGCACTCACATTTTCTAACCTCAGGTAATCTTCTATAGTAAAGCCATCAAAGCAGTTGTTCATTCTTTTGTTGGCGAAGGCATTGGAACTAGCAAACAGCTTTCGGGTGGAACTAATCAGCTCTCTGAGAAGTCTAACTGTAATTGAGTTTGAACTTTTGGATGTGGAACCAGAGGCTCAAGAGTCAGATTATAATCACTGGGTTAGGACGCGGCCCCAGCATCTGGCCCGAGTATCTGTGCCAACATGGGAAGGGCCAGGAGCAGGAGATCTTCATTTAGATCTCATGAAAGATTTTTTTTTTTAATTAACTTGGAGCACCTTATAGGTTGGGCAGCTGGGAGATGCCACTGACATGAGTCACAGAGGCTCAGTCCACACATTGTATGAATTTGTAGAAGGTTTCAGAGCTGTTCCACATGTCACTCGATTCTAGGTGACCTGGAGATTTAGCGATATGACCAGGTGCCAAAGACTTGAAACAGAGGAACTGCACACTGTCTCGGTATAAGGTTTAACCATCAAGACCAGTGGACGGCATATTCCTTCCAGATCCAGCGAAGGGCCGACACTCCTGTCCTAAAAAAGCCATGGTGTCATAAAGTGGCAGTGCCCACCTGCCAAGTGGTCTTCCTGGTTCTTAGGTTTCTGTGGATTTCCCCCCACCATTCTTTCTGGCTGCTCTTGTCCCAAGGAAAGCTTCAGTTCAATGAAAAAACATGGAGTTTGGATCAGGTGGTGCGAGTCACCATCAGCTGTATGATTTGGAGCAGAATGTCCCTCCTGGGCATCGCTATCTTCCTCTGTAAAATACACACAGAAAACCATTACACGAGGTGGGTAAAAGGATGAATTAGCTGCTGTGTGCACGGACCAACATGGCTCCTCCTCCTGCTGTTCAGTGATGCCCTATTCTCTCCTGGGGACATGTGTGCTCTAGCATTGAACTCCAGGACCAGCCGGACATGAGGGAGGACTTGACTTTCCCTCTGGAGTGGCTCTTGTCTCACAGGGATGAAGAACGACTGGTCAGAGCAGCTGAGTGTCCTCTGTGCAGGAGTGGCGCAAGAACATCCTTGTCCTTCCCAGAATGTGGTATTTTTCTCTCATTCCTGTCACTTGTCTTTTAAACACAATCCCATTATCCTTAGAAAATCATTGTTAGAGGCTGGGAACATATTTTATAATATGATAGAAATAGAACCATGGAAGCAGCAAGACCTTTTTGGCTTCTCCAAGCTGGGCGCCCTCCACACTGAATTTCACATGCAGCAAGGACTGCAGTCAGATGTATGGGGCTTGCTGAGAGCCTGGCATGCCTGGTCTGTTGGAGAGCTGTTCTCAGAAAGGAGTAAGAAAAGCCCTGGAAGGCATGCATGCTCAGGGTGGAGAAGCTGACTTCAGAAGTATTTGTGGTCCATTGTTCACAATACACACTAACCTGTCCCAGAATGTGCCTGACTTCTAGAGGAATGGAATGAGGACACACATAGGAGGAGCTGCCTTGCTGGTCTCTGTAGTCCTGGAGTACAGGGGCACTTGCTGATGAACCCCAAGGCAGGGGTACTGTACATAGAGGTGACAGAGGTTAGAGGGTATTTCTCTGGCCAGGACAAAAGCTGGTGGGCCCAGTGGCTTCTATTGGCATAGATATGGTGCCTGTATTTGGTAGCCATGGGGGTAGGCATGTGGGACTGATATTTGTGCTGTCCACAGGGACAGCTTTTCGTGCAAACAGCCAGAAACACATCCCCAGAGGCATGGTCTTCAGGGGCAGTGCAGGAGCAATGTTCTGTGAGCTTGCCCAGCATGGCTATGTCCTGGCCTTAGGAGAGTGGATTCCAGAACTCACCGGGGCTTCAGCAGGAGCAGGAGCAGGAGTAGGAGAGTAGGGAGATAACAGACTCTGTGATGTCACCAAAGAAGATTCTGGTCCTGGATGCTCTTTGGGATTTTCTGAGAGGCGACATGTTTGAAGAGAAATTAGGAGTCCTGAGATGGTGGGTGGGGCTGGGATGGCCTTGGAAACCCAAGCTGTGTTTGTAAATGACCATACATATGTGTACAAATTTATAGTGAGGAGATCACTGGTGAAGGAAACAGATAGGCAACTAGTTGACTGAAGTGATGAAAGTGAATATATAACACAGACACTCAGAAAATTGGGGGAAAAACCTCGACAAAACCACAAAACAGAACAAAACAACAACAACAACAACAAAAAAAAAAACCTAGACAGGAATGATACATTTAGTAGAAAAATGCAAGCCTGACTTCAGAGCTGGAACTCAGATGAGACCTGTAGCCTGAGGGAAGGGCCTTTGTCTGGAAACAAGGTGGGGATAATGATGCAGGTTAGGACTATGGGAGCAGCAGAATGCATGACAACTAGAGGGACTGTTCACATCACTGGTCAGAGACACTCAGGGAGGCTTAGGGAGCGCCGAGCCTAAAGGTTGAACTGTGTGTGTGGTGTGTGTATATAGGTGTATCCAGTGGTGGGATTCAGCTGGTTCATACTGTTTGGGCAGAACTGATGCCTAGTGTTTTCTTGAATTTGGCAAGCTGGTTGTTCAAATGGCACTTGTAATCAAGGTTCTCTCTAAGGTGGGCACCTGGACAGCTGCCCAATGTGGAAATCACAAATTTACATTCCTTACTCTTTTTTAAGGTTCATCTGCACAGCAGTGTATTCTAAGCTCCCATAGTAGTGTTCATTCTGTCTATAGGTAAAGGAATGGGATCCTATTCCTACAGTGGAAAGATGGTTAAGGTTAAATCACACAGCTGATGATGCTTGGATAAAAGTGAAGAAAAGTGCCAGTGAGGATGCCAATCAAGAAGCAATATGGAAATACAGTGTGTCCGTAAAGTCAGGGTGCACTTTTGACTGGTCATAGGAAAGCAACAAAAGATGACAGAAATGTGAAATCTGCACCAAATAAAAGAAAAACTCTTCCAGTTTCATACCTATTCAGTGCAGTTCAATGTGGGCTCATGCACAGATTTTTTAGGGCTCCTTAGGTAGCTATCCCGTATAGCCTCTACAGACTCGTCACTGACTGATGGCCTTCCAGAATGGGGTTTCTCCACCAAACTGCTGGTTTCCTTCAACTGCTTATCCCACCGAGTAATGTTATTCCTATGTGGTGGCACTTCGTTATAAATGTGCCGCTATTTATGTTGCACTTTGGTCACGGATTCGAATTTAGCAAGCCACAGAACACACTGACCTTTCCTCTGTACCGTCCACATTTCGACTGGCATGGCCGTGGGCTGCTCCGCTGTATACACATTGTTACGTCATCATCTGCACATGCGCACATGCTGCCACATCATCCTACAGAAACTGGGAGGGTTTCCCTTTTATTTGGTGCAGATTTTACATTTCTATCGTCTTTTGTTACTTTCTTGTGACTGGTCAAAAGTGCACCATGACTTTACGGACACACTGTATATTACATAACAGTTTTATTGTTTTTTTCTCAGGTATTATTTACTATTTCTCATTAATACTTTAAAACTCATAACATAATCTAGTCTTGTGTACCTCTTTTATTGTTCTTATTTAAATATTAAATGCATGAAATAATAAACTACCTTTTGGTGTGTGTGTGTGTGTATATGTGTGTGTGTGTGTGTGTGTGTGTGTGTGTATATATATATACTTAAAACAGTCATTAGGGCAGGGAACCAGTTGTTAAATTATTTGAATCGTACCACTGGGTGTATTGGTTGTATATATGTGTACATTGTGTATGTGTGTCTGTGGTGTGTGTATATGCATGTGTGGTTTATGCAGGTGTTGTGTATGTGCACGTCTGCTCTTGGGCACATGCATGATGGAAGGTACGGCACCAAGACTGGAAGATCAGACCGATTTCTTCTGAAACCAGGATGCAATAGGAGGAACCATTTACCTGTTGTACTTGGTCTGTTGGAGCCTTCTGAACTAGAGGTGCAGAATGAGATACCTCCTAGCAGATAAACTGAGGGGGACCTGGTGTCCACTTGTCTCTGTCCTTGTCCATGAAGGTGATACTAGGACAGCTGTCATCCCTCACATCAGGGATGCAGGGAGGGTTTTCCAGATCTAGCCATTTTGTAGATGTTTGTGAATAGAATATCTTGAGTTCTATATAAAGGGGTGACCCTGATTGCATCTGCATTACTTCAAATACTGAGTCTACTGATTTAGTTAAAACTAAAGTAAACTATTGGGATGTTTTCACTTTCTCCTGGTGTCTTGAATATTTGCCTGATGGACTCATGTGATTTCTAAGTGTGCTGACAGATGCATCCTTCCTCTGAGTGATGTGTATTCTCCATACAGGGCAAGTAAAAACCATTAAGACACAACCAGAAGTCCTTGGCTGGTTGGCTCAGCAGTAGAGTGTCGACCCTGCGTATGGAAGTCCCAGGTTTGATTCCTGGTTTGGGCACACAGAATAAGTGACCATCTGCTTCTCCATCCCTCCCCCTTCCCTCTCTCTCTCTCTCCCTCTCCCACAGCCATGGCTCAATTGGCTCGAGTGAGTTGGCCTCTGGTGCTGAGGATGGCCTCTGCCTCAAGCACTAAAAATGGCTCCAGTTGCAATGGAGCAATGGCCTGAGATGGGCAGAGCATTTCTCCCTAGTGGACTTGCCAGGTGGATCCTGGTTGGGGTGCATGCAGGGTCTTTCTCTCTGCTTTCCCTCCTAATAAAAGAAATACTTAACCAGAAAATTCAATGTCTGTAGCCAGCCGATCTGAAAAATATGGGCTATCTTTCTTATGGAAGGTTGGTTGATTGCTTTTTTGAGATAAAGATCACAAATATGTCTTCTTCATGTTCCCAAATATCTTAATTTCAACCCAAAGTGCATGGAGAGAAGAAAGAGGAGGAAGATACAAGGGAGGGGGGTAACAAGAAAAGAGAATGTGGGGTGTGTGCAGGGAAAAGTTATAGCAAATGGATTTTCAGCAGCTTTGGCCACTGGATAAGAAGCCCTGGGCTGTAATTTTAATCTCAGTGATCCCTTCGTCTGGGTTTATATTTGCTTTTGATTTTTTATCGATAGCACATTGGTAATATTCCTGCTTAGACTGTGAAACTTCCCCAGACTTCACATCAAGCTTATAAAACTCCTCTTTATAATGTGTGTCTTCTTTTTTTAAATAAATGTGCAAACAGAGAACACCCGTAGACCAAAAGCATTACCAATGCTATAGCACAGAGGCCTGTAACAGGTTGATGAAGCAGTTTCTAATGAATACGTTAAAGCCCAGTTCTTCAAGGGGAAACAATAAATGGGGAAAGGTGATGGCCACATGTTAAGAATTCACCTTCCCTCAGAACAGCAGAATGTAAAAAGAAGTTTTAAACATAGAAGGAAAGAAAAATATGCAAGGGGTACTTGGAGTAGAGTCAAGCTCACTGTGCCTTGTGCCAAGAACAATTCATCCCCCTGAAGGCACGTATCCTCCTGCTGGCCAGCAGCACACAGCAAACCTAAGGAAGGTCTTTGCCGTGCTTGGACATTAGCTTGGTTCTGACAGTGTGTTCTTGACATTTTTTTGCAGGATATACGTACATCTTTGGGAGGTATATTGTGACTATTATCCCACTGTCTTTTGCTTTTTCATATATCAGGTCAATCTAACATCACAGTGCCTGAAGTTTGGACTGCCAAGATGGCTTAGAAGAAAAATATACCAGAAAAGAGTGAATTTTCCCTTTCACTTCCCAAGAAGTGAACTTGGAAAAGATTACCCTTGTATGAAGTCCTGTGATTTCTCAATTGAAGAGCAAAAGGGACTTAAACATCCAGAGGAGGTCTGCTACCCTGTTCCCTTCCTGTCACACTGGCCTCAACGTTTACAGTGACTTTCTTTTGAGACTGCACAGCAGCCTCAGGGAGTGTGTGTGTGTGCTGTGGTTGGTAGCATAGGACAAAGGGTGGCCTCTTAGGGTTTGTTGGACATGATGAAGGAATGACTACCACTGTGTCCTGGACTTTCACATATCTTTCATGCCCATGACCAAACTATTTTTTTTTTAGTTCCAATACATCTGCAGCCCATTTCCAAATCATTGTGGGGAGGTTTCTTTGGGCTTTCTCTTTGCAACATGGTGAGTTAAATTGCAGACATGGGGTGAATAAGAGGTGAATGCAGCCTTCTAGATCCTTGGTCAAATCAGCCCTGAACATCTCTTTTCTTTTCATAAGTTAATTGCTAACTTCCAAGGGGGAAAATAAACAACCACCATTTTTTACTTTCTGGTCTCTTATCACACGTGGCTTGGTTAAGCAGTAACTCTTGCTCTGCAGATAAACAAAATTTGTCTCACCTCCTCCTTTCTACACTCATCTACATGAGAACACAGAGGAAGGAATCAGCACTGTTCAAAACATGCCGGACTGAAAGTGACTCCGTTTCTTTGATGTATCTTGAGAATGCATATGTATATCTTCAGAGGATTGAGGGTTTCAGGGCCCAATGATAATTTATCTGAGCGTGCTTTTATGGAAAAGCAGCTTATTGGGCTCTGGGGGCCATTCCCCTGCCAGCCATGAAGCTTAAGCAGCAGTGGCCTGTAATTTGAGTCACAACTTTAAGTTATGCCGAAGCTGGGCCTTACCTCTACTTTTCAGAGGTTTGATAAATGGCTGGCATCTGTAGAGTCAGAGTGGTTGGGGGACATGGTAGTGAGTAAGGTTTGAACACTTAAGGCCTCAGATACAAATAGAGCTGAGAAGCGGTGGCCGTGCTATGGCTTTGTCTACACATGTAGATGAGTGCACAGGGCCACCTATGCAGTGTGACTTGGAAGTTGCTGGAAAATTAGCCCCTTGACCAGGATGTAAACCCCTCTCTCCTCAAAGACCTACCTCAGAGTCTGAAATGTAGGCCAGGAGATTTTTGCATTTTAGTTTAGGTACAGTCCCCAAAACATATCCCTTAAAATGCACTAAATTGACTTTACAGAGGAATATATTAACACATCAGCATCTAGACCACATACTATGAATTAAAGATGTCACCTGCAAGGTCCCGCAGGTGGGGGGCCTCAAAAACTGCCGCTGTTGCCCAAGTGGCTTATGACAATGCTTAGTTACCTGCAGTTTCTGGTGAGAACCTGTGGAGAGGGCCATCAGCTGTTTTCTAGAGCCCGAGTTTCTCATAGTGGCTTTGAGGTACTGAAGAACTAGAGCAAGATCTTTAGGGACCCTAAACACGCTGATGCTCTTCAAATTCCTATCTATTAAAAACCCAAATTAAAATTCACTTAACCTGCAAAACAGACTTAACACTGGCTCAACCAAGCACCAATTCTCCCCACAAGGGTGAGTTTCTTGTCCTTTTTGAAATAGAAAATGTAAAATTGTTTCAAAATATTTCTTTTATTGTCTCTGTTTTGCTAATATCCCAAAAGCCTGCTTATTCTGCCTACTGGATGACCTGGCCCCATTGTCATTCCCAGCATCTGATTACCACCGTCTGACCCAAAGAACCCAACATATTTCTTTACCCAGATCCTGTCTCTGAGCCCCAGATCCATCTCCTCTGTGTTTGACAACTATGCCTACTCATGTTTCAAGGTACCTCCATCTCACCAAACCCAAAGCAGAACTCATGGTCTTTTCCTCTAAATATTCTCCTTAGCCTATCTTCCCTGTTTCAGAAAACATCCAGTTGCTCAAACCAGAAATCTGACCATCTTACTTAACACCTTCCTCTTTGTCACTCCTATATCCCCAAACTCCAGTTTGTCTCCTAAACATCTCCCAATTCTGTCTCCTGTCACTGCTAGTACCCTTCTCCAGCCAGTATGAGCTCTGACTTGGGTCACTGCAGCTGCTATCTACTTGACCCCTCCCTCTGCTCATGTCATCCAAAATACCCGTTCTGCACCTGTGACCCAAGTGTCACTATATCCTGATTACACTGTTCACCCTCTGCTTTTCTGTCCAAATGGCACCTATGGCTTCACTCCTCTACAAGACTCACCCAGTGTCTCCATGGTCTGCCTATGTTTCCTTATGCAGCTCATGTCTGGCCACCTTCCTTCTGCTGTTCTGCACCCCTGTGACAATAATGCCTACAAAGTCCTGTAAATGCAGTCATCTACTATGTTTTGGGCCTTTGCACACACTGTTCTGTCCGCCTGGAGCCGTCTTGGCATGTTGTATTTGCCTGACTTAATCCTGCTCATCCTTGGCTCTGATAGCTCTCCCATCAGGGCCTTCCCTGGGCACCCTGAACACCCCATACCCTCTCTACATGGCAAAGGATTCCCTCTGTCCTTTTTCCAGCCTGTGAGCCCCAGGATGGCAGGCCTTGTGTGGGTCTTGTTGACATTGTTTGCCCAGTGCTTAGCACAATGCCGGTGACCTAGTCAATGTTCCTGATAAACACTTGTTGACGAGATGACTCTATTTCAATATATCAAATCTGACGGGAAGTGGATTGGTTGGTGCTTCAGTTAAGGACTAAGTATACGGATGATGCCTCTGAGTTCTGGGTGTAGGATGTGAGTGAGGTGGACACAAGGTTGACATATAAAAATATAGTAAGAGCTGTCACTTACTGACATGTTCAACAAGGTCAGGTTCTCTGTGGTGTCTCATGGTTGTCCCCAATTTATAGTGAGTAAACTAAAACTGTTGATAGCTTAAGCTACTAAGCCAAGGTCACTCTGTGGGTGTGGACAGATGTGGTAGAGGTAGGGCTGAGTGACATAAGGACAGACTCTCTGTCTCCAGTGTTGCCTGGGGCTGTTTGTGTGGGGTCTAAACTCATTAGGGTATCTAACACTATCACAACTGTTTTGCAAAATTAACATCCATTTGTAGTCGATTTGCCCTAATCTGTATTTGAAGAGTTTTATTTGTGTCAGTGGTAAGGTGCCTGTTGGGTGTGTGTG
The DNA here is from genome assembly GCF_036850765.1 of Saccopteryx bilineata. Lineage (NCBI taxonomy): Eukaryota > Metazoa > Chordata > Mammalia > Chiroptera > Emballonuridae > Saccopteryx > Saccopteryx bilineata. Next base: position 193,441,847 of record NC_089491.1, read on the forward strand.
TATGTAGTGTGCTTTGCAAGGTAGAGAAAGCAAGGAGGTTGACATCAAGAGTTACTGGGTTGAGTAATGGAAATAGTAGCATTTGCTATTTTGAATTAGTTGGTCCATTCCCCCCCCAAATGATTATCTCAAAAAAATCAATAAATTAATTCATCCTTTTATCAAATATTTATTGAATAGGATGCAGATGCTATTCTACACTCTGGGTGAGTGAAAAAGGAAGGTGTTAGTGGTCTTCCTTTGGTGGGGAAAGAGGAGACAAGCCACACTTCACCAACACATGCAGAGAAGTCTGAGTCACATAAGTAGAACCAGAAAGTGGAAGGTCTTCCTTCCTTCCTTCTTTCTCCTTCCCTTCCCTTCTTTTCTGTTCCCTTCTCTTCCTTTCTTTTCCCTTCCCTTTTTATCTGTTCCCTTCCCTTCCCTTCCATTCCTTTCCCTTTTCTTCTCTTCCCTTCCCTCCCTTTCCCTGCCTGTTTCTTTCTTCCTCCTTTCCTTTCCTTTCCTTTCCTTTCCTTTCCTTTCCTTTCCTTTCCTTTCCTTTCCTTTCCTTTTCTTTCCTTTCCTTTCCTTTCCTTTCCTTCCCTTCCCTTCCCTTCCCTTTCCATCCTTCCTCTCTCCTTCCTTCCCTCCTTTTTCATTCATTCATTTTTTTCTTTCCCTTTATAAGCACATTCACTCAGAAAGTCTTCTTTCCTTTAAATGCACTATTTTCCTCATCCTGTCCTTCCAGATCCTACCCTTTGAGCATATGTTATTGATGCTTAGCAGTGCCTGGCATGTGGTAGGTAGGTCTTGAGAAGACATTTGTTGAATGAAAGTGTGTCTTTGATGTGCTGGTATAGAGCAGTGCCAGTGCTGCCTGAGGCACTTAGTGGCTACCAAAGCAATGGCCCCTGCAAGGCAGCCCTCTTTCTGCCGCTCATGGCAACTTGGCTGGGACCTCTTCCCTGTGCTGACAAACATACACTCAGATTTCCAGAGTCCACAGGGAGCCAATGTCTTCTTGGGGTCCAACAAGGTAAAACCGTCTTTTGAAAGTAAAACTTTTCTTCTGAGAAATGGCAGAAGACACTGCTAAATGTGAATGTGGTGAGTTCTTCTATAGTTGCTGTTTAAAGAAGTTTTATCTCTTTGCATTTTTTTTTAAGTTCAGCTGCAGAACATCTTGCCGACTTTGATGAATGCCATTTCCCCAAGACCCTTCCCTGCAGACCACCTCGAATGCCTCTTGCCTGGCTCTTATCTGCACCTAAAATGCTGGTGCTTTTTTCCCCCCTTGTCTACCCACTTATGTTCATTGTTATCTACCAAGTCCCTGACAAAAGTCATACATGTCCTTTGTGGAAAACAGAGGAGCAGATACAGGGGAACATGGAAAGAATTTCATCACTCAGTGATAAAATTATTAACACATTGGTAGAAAAAAATCTCTTTGTGGGCGTAACACAGAAAATGTTATCCATTATCACAAAGCTGAGAGCACTTCTTATGGTTTCTATTTAATTAACAGTCAAGGATGTCTCAGAAGGGATCTTGTTCCAACCCTTTCCTGAACTTTTATTTACTGCCCTGAATTGGGAGATGAATTTTAGAAACTAAAGTGACACAAGATGCAATTTGTTGAAGAAAAAATTTTTGCAATGCTAAAACAAAGAAAATTCATTGTGTGGGATAAATATTTTCTTCTCATGCCCCTGAGCTGCTGACGTTTGGACCGCTCCTTCCAAGCTGGCCAGCAGCAGCAGTCAACACCTCCCCTGAGGTTTGCTCATTCCATTTATTTCCCCCAGTTATTTTTTACTGTAGCATGCTGACATAACGTGCCACTGGACATTTAGCTTTATGTGCTGAGGGTCGGCAATGACAGTGTTGGCTGGAAGCTGCAGCATTTGAAATTTGACATGAAAAGGACTGAGAAAGATCCATGAGTAGTCCAAAAGATGTTGTTGGAGGAAATGGAGCATTTATTATGATGGCTGAGCTGGTGTGTGAAGACATAGCCCTGCATCCCTGAGGTCATTCCAGGCTGGCTGATGCATTCTGTGGTTACACCGACCCTCCTCACTGCATAGCTGAAACTGCTCCTGTAGGGTTACAACGTACTCACCAAGACGTGCAAGTGCGGGGAGTGCCAATTCGAGTTAGTTTACTGCTATTGACAAATGTAGGGGTCACATGAACAGTCAGAGAAGCAGCTGGGTGCAGGCTGATTGGAGGTGTTTATGCTACCAACAATGAACATCACTTGGGGTTTTACAAGCACAGCAACCACCGCAACCGCAAACACAACCATCTCAGCAACATCTGTTGGGAAACAAAAAATAGGAACACTATGGATAACATTTCCTTGGACTTGCTAAAATAGAACTTAAATATCATTCAACCAACTAGAAACTCCTTCTGTGATGTTTCTCCCACCCCCGCCCAAGCAAAGATCTCAATTTACCTCAAGTGCTTCCTTATAAGAAACTGCTAACATCTGAGCACAGCATGTATTTACATCTTGGTTTCTAAATATTGTGTTCCACAAAATAAACCAACACTCCTTAGAAAAATAGCTGATTTGGGGGCCAGGGAGGAGAAGAAAGTACAAGATGAGCCTGGTACATCTTGTTATGTCAGAAAGTAAGGAAGTGCTCATAGAAAGACGAGGACATGTCAAAAGAACACAGGGAAAAGAGCTCTTGCTGGTGCAATGAGGTGCAATCTGAGCATTAGAAGGAATGATGAAGATGACATCAGAGTAATGGCGGGGTAGGAAGCGATACCGATAAATCTCCCCCAAAACTCAACAAGATCTTCAACCAGAAACAGAAAAACCTATCTTGGAGCTTCCAGATGCTTCGCAATACACCCAAAGGTATGATTGAGTGAAAAATTGGCTAAATATATAACCAAACCCCGAAGGAAATAGGGAGTAAGAAATGCTCCGCCTTCCTCACTAACCTAAACAGGGCGGCTTTCTCTGGTAACTGTGAATATAGAAACTGAGGCAGGCAAAGGGGGTGAATAGATCCAGGCCGCCGTGGCACAAATGGCCGAACCAGGCTGTGGCACAGAGATCCAAACCGAGGAAAATCTGATCCTGTGGCAACCCGGGCAATACAAGCTAACACTCGCGCCAAACCCAAACAAAGAAAGACAAGTGGAGTGGCCATTTTACCCGGTCTCCTGGTCGGTGCGCAGTTAGTGGGCAAGAATTTCTTCCTAGGCCCCGAGAGTGGGTGCCCGTGTTGCCCCACGGAGAGGCAGGGTCAGAGGCCTTTCTGTGGGCCGAGGGCAGAGTCTCTGGGCAGCCCCAGCGCCCTGGGAAAGCCACGCACGGGAGGGAGTGAGAACTAATTCCAACGGTGGAGATTTTCCGTGCTGGAGGGTGTTTCACTCAGAGGGAAACGCGGCCGGCCTCATATCCTGGTTTGCACGTGCAGATAAGGAGTGAGCAATTCCTCCGAGTGCCTCGGCAGTGCGTGCCCATGTTATCGCACAGAGGGGCAGAGTCAGGGGCCTTTGTGAGGGCCAAAGCAGAATCTTGAGCCACCCCAGCGCCTGCAAAAGCTGCGCACGGGGACGGAGCGAGACTCAATTCCAACGCTGCAACTTTTCCCTACAGTTGGGGGTTTCACTCAGAGCGTGAGACTGCTGGCCGGATATCCTGGTCGCAGACAGTGAGTGAGAGTTTCCTCCAAGCGCCCCGGAAGTGGGCGCCCGCTTGTGTTACCGGACAGAGTGGCAGAGCCAGAGGTCTTTGAGTGGGCGGAAAGCCCGCCTGATTATGCTAGCAGCTCTGACTGACTGAGCCTTACCCAGAGCCCTGTGCTGAGTGGAAATAGAGTGGGGAGTCGCCAGCTCATTGAGCCTCTTACTATCCAGGCAGAGGCAGCAGCAACCCCATAGCTGGATTATCAGGCTACTAATTGAGGAAGGAAAGACTAGGAGAAAGGCTCCAGGAACACAGACTCTTTCACTGTCAGAGCCTATAAATGCTAATGAGCCACGACTGCCAACGAGACTAAAGCACAATACATGACATTGCCATAGAGACTTATCAACTGCAAACCTCTACCTGAGCGTGCCAAAGGGGCAGAACCCGGAGTACAGTGTCACCGACCAGGAAGAGGGAGAGAAAAGAAAAAGCAAGAAGATAACCTCTCAAAATCAAGAATAATCTGCAGACTTTATAACCTATCCCATTTTATTATATTTGTTCATTTGTTTCTCTTATCTTCATTCTTGATACTTTTTTTTCCTCCTCCAATTTGGCCGATTAACTCTCTATCGGTCTTACTCTCTCCTCTCCTTGAACTACACTACCCATAAGTGTTACATCTCCCATTATCATTTCTCTTCTCTTCCTTTCTCTCTATGAGGGTTGGACTCCAAAACCCTTAACTCTCTCTCTCTCTCTCTCCTTTCTTTTTTCTTCTTTTAGTGATTCCCTCTTTTTTTCTCTCTCTCTCTTTCTTTTCTCCCTCTATATTAGTTTCTTCCTTTCTCCTTTACATCTCCTCTCATTCAAACCTCAATAACAAACAAATTATCTTATCTGGGACTCAAACCTATGTTTGTGGCATTTTGGGGGGTTTTTACTTCACCTTTTTAACTCACTAGCAGTGCTCCCATCCCTGGCTCTCCATATTATCTAGTTCTTGTTCCACTAAATACAATAGTAATTTTTTAATTTGTCCCCCCATTTTTCCATTTTCCTCTTATTCCTCTCATCATAACTCTTAGACAACCAACACCTAAAAGCAAATCATTTTATTCTTGACCCAAATTTTTTCCTTATTTTCTTTTTGTGGGTCCATATGCTCTTTTTTTTTCTTTTTTCTTTTTTTTTCTTCCTTTTTTTTTTTTCTTTTTTTTTTTCCCCTTTATTACTTTTCCCCAATTCAGGTCCTCCATCACAGGCATTGTTTGTTATAATTCACAGTCCACCACAAGATTTTCTCAAGAAAGAGGGGAGAGGAGAGGAGAGGAAAAAAGGAGGGGGGGAATAATTTCCTTTTCTTTTAAATTTTTATTTTATTTTATTTTTCTTTATTTCATTATTAATATTTTTTAAAAAAAACTTCAATTTTTTACTTTTCATTTTTTTATTTTTTTTAAACTTTTTATTCTTTATTAAATCTCATTAATACTATCAACAAAACCACCCTCAGATGCCATTAAGGAAGAGAAAATCAAATATCATGGATACAAAAGAAAGAGAGGTAACACAGCTAGATGAGGAAAAATCTATGGAGAAAAAATTTAATATATTGGAAACCTTGGAGCTAAATGACAGAAAATTCAAGATAGAAATCCTAAAAATCCTCCGAGATATACAAGAAAACACAGAAAGGCAATTTAGGGAGCTCAGAAAACAACTCAATGAACACAAAGAATATATGTCCAAGGAAATTGAAACTATAAAAACAAATCAAACAGAGATGAAAAACTCAATTCATGAGCTGAAAAACGAAGTAACAAGCTTAGCTAATAGAACAGGTCAGATAGAAGAGAGGATTAGTGAAATAGAAGACAAGCAACTTGAGGCACAACAGAGAGAAGAAGAAAGAGACTCAAAAATTAAAAAAAATGAGATAGCCCTACAAGAATTATCTGACTCCATCAAAAAGAATAACATAAGAATAATAGGTATATCAGAGGGAGAAGAGAAAGAAAATGGAATGGAGAACATACTCAAACAAATAATAGATGAGAACTTCCCAAGCCTGTGGAAAGAACTAAAGCCTCAAGTTCAAGAAGCAAACAGAACTCCAAGTTTTCTTAACCCCAACAAACCTACTCCAAGGCATATCATAATGAAATTGACACAAACCAACAGCAAAGAAAAAATTCTCAAGGCAGCCAGGGAAAAGAAGAATACAACATATAAAGGAAGGCCCATTAGATTATCATCAGATTTCTCAGCAGAAACTCTACAAGCTAGAAGAGAGTGGACCCCAATATTTAAAGCCCTGAAAGAGAGGAACTTTCAGCCAGGAATACTATACCCATCAAAGCTATCCTTCAAATATGAAGGAGAAATAAAAACATTCACAGATACAGAAAAGATGAGGGAATTTATCATCAGAAAACCCCCACTCCAGGAATTACTAAAGGGGGTTCTCCAATCAGATACAAAGAAGAAAAAAAAAAAACAGAGCCACAAGTAAAAGCTCCAAGAAGAACACAATAAAACCAAATTTAAACTGTGACAACAACAAAAAGAAAGAGGGGGAGAAGATGGAGATTAACAGTAGCAAAGGACGATGGAGTGCAAAAGTACTCACAAAATAGTTTGCTACAATGAACAGGGTAGGGACCCTTTTCATTACTCAAAGGTAACCACCATTGAAAAAACCACCACAGAAGCACATAAGATAAAAAAGATAGCAACAGAGGAAAGATGTATGGAATACAACCAAATAAAAACAAAAGATAGAAAAACGAAAGAGAAGGATCAAACAAGACACAAAACTAACAAAAAGCAAGATATAAAATGGCAATAGGGAACTCACAAGTATCAATAATTACACTAAATATAAACGGATTAAACTCACCAATAAAAAGGCACAGAGTAGCAGAATGGATTAAAAAAGAAAATCCAACTGTATGCTGCCTACAGGAAACTCATCTAAGTAACAAGGATAAAAACAAACTCAAAGTGAAAGGTTGGAAAACAATACTCCAAGCAAATAACATCCAAAAAAAAGCAGGTGTAGCAATACTCATATCAGATAATGCTGACTACAAGACAGGAAAAGTACTCAGAGACAAAAATGTCCATTTCATAATGGCTAAGGGGACACTGAATCAAGAAGACATAACAATTCTTAATATATATGCACCAAACCAAGGAGCACCAAAATATATAAGACAGCTACTTATTGATCTTAAAACAAAAACTGACAAAAATACAATCATACTTGGAGACCTCAATACACCGCTGACGGCTCTAGATCGGTCATCCAAACAGAGAATCAACAAAGACATAGTGGCCTTAAACAAAACACTAGAGCACCTGGATATGATAGACATCTACAGGACATTTCATCCCAAAGTGACTGAGTATACATTTTTCTCCAGTGTACATGGATCATTCTCAAGAATTGACCATATGTTGGGCCACAAAAACAACATCAGCAAATTCAAAAAAATCGAAGTTGTACCAAGCATATTTTCTGATCATAAAGCCTTGAAACTAGAATTCAACTGCAAAAAATCCCACAAAAAAGTGGAAACTAAACAACATACTTTTAAAAAATGAATGGGTCAAAGAAGAAATAAGTGCAGAGATCAAAAGATATATACAGACTAATGAAAATGACAATACGACATATCAGAATCTCTGGGATGCAGCAAAAGCAGTGATAAGAGGGAAGTTCATATCGCTTCAGGCATATATGAACAAACAAGAGAGAGCCCAAGTGAACCACTTAACTTCCCACCTTAAGGAACTAGAAAAAGAAGAACAAAGACAACCCAAAACCAGCCGAAGAAAGGAGATAATAAAAATCAGAGCAGAAATAAATGAATTAGAGAACAGAAAATCTATAGAAAAAATGAATAGAACAAGGAGCTGGTTCTTTGAAAAGATCAACAAAATTGACAAACCCTTGGCAAGACTTACCAAGGAAAAAAGAGAAAGAACTCATATAAACAAAATCCAAAATGAAAGAGTAGAAATCACCACGGACACCGTAGATATACAAAGAATTATTGTAGAATACTATGAAAAACTTTATACCACTAAATTCAACAACCTAGAAGAAATGGATAAATTCCTAGAAAAATACAACCTTCCTAGACTGAGTCAAGAAGAAGCAGAAAGCCTAAGCAGACCTATCAGTAGAGAAGAAATAGAAAAAACCATTAAAAACCTCCCCAAAAATAAAAGTCCAGGACCTGACAGCTATACCAGCAAATTTTATCAAACATTCAAAGAATACTTAGTTTTTATTCTACTCAAAGTCTTCCAAAAAATTGAAGAAGAAGCAATACTTCCAAACACATTTTATGAGGCCAACATAACCCTCATACCAAAACCTGGCAAGGATGGCACAAAAAAAGAAAACTACAGACCAATATCTCTAATGAATACAGATGCTAAAATACCAAACAAAATACTAGCAAATCGAATACAACAACATATTAAAAAAATAATACATCACGATCAAGTGGGATTCATCCCAGAATCTCAAGGATGGTTCAACATACGTAAAACGGTTAATGTAATACACCATATCAACAAAACAAAGAACAAAAACCACATGATCTTATCAATAGACGCAGAAAAGGCTTTCGATAAAATACAACACAACTTTATGTTTAAGACTCTCAACAAAATGGGCAGATGTCGAGTGACGTCACGGAAATGGCGCCGTGAGCAGCGCGTCCGACAGCTCTCCCCTAAATCACAACAAATTTATCAACTAGAAACAGAAAAATTTATCCTCGGAGCATTCCGGAGTTCCACACAAACTGATAGTGAAAGGACTGTTATCACTTGAATCTGAGAGACAAGGGTGTGGAGGAATCTACCACAGGGACGTTCTTTCAAACTGCGAGGAAGTGCGCCTGTGGTGAGTCAGCCCATACTTGGGAGCCGCGAGCCACCGCCGTGAGCGGCCGCCACGAGCAGCCGCGCACGCGCCCGGTCCGGTTGAGCATCGCTGATGTTCCCAGCGGCCTGCACACTGTGAGTGGGGGTCGCCAGCCACCGGTGCCTGGAGCGCCCCATTCGCGCGCGTGCCTTGGGCATTCCACGCGCCCAGGGCGCCCTGCTGGCCCGCACACCCAGGGTGCTCCATTATCCTGCGCCTGGTGTGGTCCAGCCGCCAGCGGCAGGGCGAGCGGGAGAGGCTTGGGAGATTCTCTCCGTGGGTGGGGCACCTCACCCAGCCATTCAAGCTAACAATCAAGCATTGGGGAGGGGCACGCAGGCAGCCTAAAATACCTTCGGAAGCACAGCTGCGACCCAATCACTGAAATTAGCTTAACCCATGAAATCTGCGCACCCTCGGTTCTAATTGATAAGATCTCTCTCAGTTCAGTGATCCAAGACAAGAGGCGTGATATTTTTTAGTGCCTCTCGCTAAAGGGGCGGGGGCAACTTCTGATTGATAGAGCCTCCATATTCAGGGATAAACGCTAACAAGAAGGACTTGGCAGATAATAAAATCTATACTACACTAGTCGCAAGCAGAGACTAGTGCCTCTTCTTCCCTGCAAAAACAGGCTACAAAGTGTGGAAAGCCTGGGTTGAGAAGTCCAACTAAATGATAGGCACTGAACAGTCACCTTGACAACAATTGACTCCCACCCCCGCCTGATTACACTGGAGGCCCTGACTCTCAGAGCCTTTCCCAAAGCCTTGCACTGAGTGGGGATAGAGTGGGGATTTCCCAGCTCTTTGAGCCTCTTACTCCCCAGGCAGAAGCAGTTGCAGCCTTATAGCTGGATCACCAGGCTGCTAATTCAGAAAGGGGGGACTAGGAGAGAGAATCCAGGAAAGCAAACTCTCTCATCATTGGACCCTGCAAACGCCAACAAGCCTTGACTACCAGCAAGACTAAAGCCAATTATATGACATTGCCATAGAATCCCATCAACTGCAAATCCCTACCTAAGTGTGACACAGGGGCAGAGCCTGGGGTACAGAGTCACCGACCAGGAAGAGGGAGAGAAAAGAAAAAGGAAGAAGTTAACCTCTCAAAATCAAGAAAAATCCACAGACATTACAACTTGATTCACTAATTTTTTTTTTTGTTGTTGTTTGTTTCTTCTATCTTATTGCCTTTATTTCCTCCACCTCGGTCCTTCTATTCTCTGCCCATCTTATGCTTCCCCTTTCTTGAACTACACTACCCATGAGTGTTGCATTTTATTTCTCTTTTTCATCCTCACCCTCCTTTAAGGTTATACTCCAAAACACTTAACTCTCACTCTCTCCTCTTTTGTTTTTTTTTGTCTTGCTTTATTTTGTTTTTTTCTCTTCCTATTTTATTTCTTCCTTCGTTTTTCTCTTTTTCTTATTTTTTCCTTTCTATTCGTTTTTTCTTTTCTCATTTTACTTTCCTCCCATATAGTCCTCAATCACGAACAAATTAGTTAATTTGGGACTCAAGGCTTTTTTTGGCTTTATTTCTCTTTTTTGCTTTTGTTTTTATTTTTTTTTGTTTGTTTATTTTTGTGGCATTTTGGGTCCTCCCAACCCAAGGTCTCCATTGTATTTAGTCTTCGCTCCACTTAATACAACAGATTTTTACTTATTATTTTTATTTTTTCTTCTTTATTATTCTTTTTTGGTCCTTTTTTCTGATTCCCTCTTATCCCTCTCATTATATCTCTTAGTTGACCATCACTTACAAGCAAATCATCTTATGCTTGTCTAAGATTTTCTTCCTTTTTTTTTTTTTTTTTGCATTTAGTAGGTCCCTACTCCCTTTTTTTTGCCCCTTGAACTCTTCACCCCAAATCAGGCCCTCCATTATAGGCACGATATTTCCCTGAGGAGGGAAGAGGAGGGAAAGAGAAGAGAGAAAAAAGGGGGAAATAATAAATTATTACTGTTTTTTTGTGTGGGGTGTTTTACCTTTTTTTTTTTTTTTTACTTTTTACTCTTAATTCTAATTAGTGCTATCAACAAGAGCACCGTCAGATGCCGATAAGAAAGAGGAAATCGAATATTATGGATACAAAAGAAAGAGAGGTAACACAAATAGATGTGGAAAAATCTATGGAGAAAAGACTTAACATATTGGAAGCCTTGGAGCTAAATGACAGAGAATTTAAAATAGAAATCTTAAAAATACTCAGAGATATACAAGAAAACACAGAAAGGCAATATAGGGAGATCAGAAAACAACTCAATGAACACAAAGACTATATTACCAAGGAAATTGAAACTATAAAAACAAATCAAACAGAAATGAAAAACTCAATTCACGAGCTGAAAAACGAGGTAACAAGCTTAGCTAACAGAACAGCCCAGATTGAAGATAGGATTAGTGAAATAGAAGACAAACAACTTGAGGCACAACAGAGAGAAGAAGAAAGAGACTCAAAAATAATAAAAAATGAGAAGGCCCTACAGGAATTGTCTGACTCCATCAGAAAGAATAACATAAGAATAATAGGTATATCAGAGGGAGAAGAGAAAGAAAATGGAATGGAGAATATACTCAAACAAATAATAGACGAGAACTTCCCAAGCCTGTGGAAAGAACTAAGGCCTCAAATTCAAGAAGCAAACAGAACACCGAGTTTTCTTAACCCCAACAAACCCACTCCAAGACACATCATAATAAAGATGACACAAAACAATGACAAAGAAAAAATTCTCAAGGCAGCCAGGGAAAAGAAGAGTACAACATATAAAGGAAGGCCTATTAGATTATCATCAGATTTCTCAGCAGAAACTCTACAAGCTAGAAGAGAGTGGACCCCAATATTTAAAGCCCTGAAAGAGAGGAACTTTCAGCCAAGAATACTATACCCATCAAAGCTATCCTTCAAGTATGAAGGAGATATAAAAACATTCACAAATACAGAAAAGATGAGAGAATTTATCAACAGAAAGCCCCCACTCCAGTAAATACTAAAGGGGGTATTCCAACCAGATTCAAAGAACAAAAGAAAACAACACCACAAGTAACAGTTCCACCAAGAACACAATAAAACCAAACTTAAACTGTGACAACAAAGGAAAAAAAGGGGGGAGAGGATGAAGATTAACAGTAGCAAAGGACGATGAAGTGCAGAAATACTTATAAGATAGGGTACTACAATGAATATGGTAGGTACCCTTTTCATTACTTAATGGTAACCACCCTTGAAAAAAACACCACAAAAACACTTGACTTAAAAAAGGTAGCAACAGAGGAAAGAAGTATGGAACACAAACAAACAAAAACAAATGATAGAAAAACAAAAGAGAAGAATCAAACTAGATACAAAACTAACAGAAAGCAATTTATAAAATGGCAGTAGGGAACCCACAAGTGTCAATAATTACACTAAATGTAAATGGATTAAACTTACCAATAAAAAGACACAGAGTAGCAGAATGGATTAAAAAAGAAAATCCAACTATATGCTGCCTACAAGAAACACATCTAAGCAACAAGGATAAAAACAAATTCAAAGTGAAAGGCTGGAAAACAATACTCCAAGCAAACAACACCCAAAAAAAGGCAGGTGTAGCAATTCTCATATCTAATAATGCTGACTACAAGACAGAAAAAGTACTCAGAGACAAAAATGGTCATTTCATAATGATTAAGGGGAAGTTGAATCAAGAAGACATAACAATCCTTAATATATATGCACCAAACCAAGAAGCACCAAAATATATAAGACAGCTACTTATTGACCTTAAAACAAAAACTAACAAAAGTACAATCATACTTGGAGACCTCAATACACCGCTGACGGCTCTAGATCGGTCATCCAAACAGAGAATCAACAAAGAAATAGTGGCCTTAAACAAAATACTAGAACACCTGGATATGATAGATATCTACAGGACACTTCATCCCAAAGCGACAGAGTATACATTTTTCTCTAGTGTACATGGAACATTCTCAAGAATTGACCATATGTTGGGCCACAAAGACAATATCAGCAAATTTAGAAAAATTGAAATTGTACCAAGCATATTTTCTGATCATAAAGCCTTGAAACTAGAATTCAACTGCAAAAAAGAGGGGGAAAAACCCACAAAAATGTGGAAACTAAACAACATACTTCTAAAAAATGAATGGGTCAAAGAAGAAATAAGCGCAGAGATCAAAAGATATATACAGACAAATGAAAATGAAAATACGACATATCAGAATCTCTGGGATGCAGCAAAAGCAGTAATAAGAGGAAAGTTCATATCACTTCAGGCCTATATGAACAAACAAGAGAGAGCCGAAGTAAACCACTTAACTTCACACCTTAAGGAACTAGAAAAAGAAGAACAAAGACAACCCAAAACCAGCCGAAGAAAGGAGATAATAAACATCAGAGCAGAAATAAATGAAATAGAGAACAGAAAAACTATAGAAAAAATCAATAAAACAAGGAGCTGGTTCTTTGAAAAGATCAACAAAATTGACAAACCCTTGGCAAGACTCACCAAGGAAAAAAGACACAGGACTCAAATAAATAAAATCCAACATGAAAGAGGAGAGATCACCACAGACATCATAGATATACAAAGAATTATTGTAGAATACTATGAAAAATTATATGCCACCAAATACAACAATCTAGAAGAAATGGATAAATTCCTAGAACAATACAACCTTCCTAGACTGAGTCATGAAGAAGCAGAAAGCCTAAACAGACCAATCAGCAGGGAGGAAATAGAAAAAACTATTAAAAACCTCCCCAAAAATAAAAGTCCAGGCCTAGACGGTTATACTAGTGAATTCTATCAAACATTCAAAGAAGACTTGGTTCCTATTCTACTCAAAGTCTTCCAAAAAATTGAAGAAGAAGCAATACTTCCAAACACATTTTATGAGGCCAACATAACCCTCATACCAAAACCTGGCAAGGATGGCACAAAGAAAGAAAACTACAGACTAATATCTCTAATGAATACAGATGCTAAAATACTAAACAAAATACTGGCAAACCGAATACAACAACATATTAAAAAAATAATACATCATGATCAAGTGGGATTCATCCCAGAATCTCAAGGATGGTTCAACATACGCAAAACGGTTAACGTAATACACCATATCAACAAAACAAAGAACAAAAACCACATGATCTTATCAATAGATGCAGAAAAGGCTTTTGATAAAATACAACACAATTTTATGTTTAAGACTGTCAACAAAATGGGTATAGAAGGAAAATATCTCAACATGATAAAGGCCATATATGATAAACCATCAGCCAACATCCTATTAAACGGCATAAAACTGAGGACTTTCTACCTTAAATCAGGAACAAGACAGGGTTGTCCACTCTCTCCACTCTTATTTAACGTGGTGCTAGAAGTTCTGGCCAGAGCAATCAGACAAGACAAAGAAATGAAAGGCATCCATATCAGAAAAGAAGAAGTAAAGGTATCACTTTTTGCTGATGATATGATCCTATACATCGAAAACCCGAAGGACTCCACAAAAAGATTATTAGAAACTATAAACCAATACAGTAAGGTCGCAGGATACAAAATTAACATACAAAAGTCCATAGCCTTTCTATATGCCAATAATGAAACAACTGAGAAGGAACTCAAAAGAATAATCCCCTTCACGATTGCAACAAAAAAAATAAAATACCTAGGAATAAACATAACAAAGAACGTAAAGGACCTATATAATGAAAATTACAAAGCATTGTTAAGGGAAATCGAAAAAGATACAATGAAATGAAAAAATATTCCTTGTTCTTGGATAGGAAGAATAAAGATAATCAAAATGGCCATATTACCGAAAGCAATATACAAATTTAATGCAATTCCCATCAAAATCCCTATGAGATTTTTTAAAGAAATGGAACAAAAAATCATCAGATTTGTATGGAACTATAAAAAACCCCGAATAGCCAAAACAATTTTAAGGAAAAAGAATGAAGCTGGGGGCATTACAATACCTGACTTCAAACTCTATTATAGGGCCACGATAATCAAAACAGCATGGTATTGGCAGAAAAATAGACACTCAGACCAATGGAACAGAATAGAAAGCCCAGAAATAAAACCACATATATATGGTCAAATAATCTTTGATAAAGGGGCCAACAACACACAATGGAGAAAAGAAAGCCTCTTCAACAAATGGTGTTGGGAAAACTGGAAAGCCACATGCAAAAGAATGAAACTCGACTACAGCCTGTCCCCGTGTACTAAAATTAATTCAAAATGGATCAAAGACCTAAATATAAGACCTGAAACAATAAAGTACATAGAAGAAGACATAGGTACTAAAATCATGGACCTGGGTTTTAAAGAACATTTTATGAACTTGACTCCAATGGCAAGAGAAGTGAAGGCAAAGATAAATGAATGGGACTACATCAGAATTAAAAGTTTTTGCTCAGCAAGAGAAACTGATATCAAAATAAACAGACAGCCAACTATATGGGAATTGATATTTTCAAACGACAGCTCAGATAAGGGCCTAATATCCAAAATTTACAAAGAACTCATAAAACTCAACAACAAACAAACAAACAATCCAATAAAAAATGGGAAGAGGACATGAACAGACACTTCTCCCAGGAAGAGATACAAATGGCCAACAGATATATGAAAAGATGCTCAGCTTCACTAGTTATTAGAGAAATGCAAATCAAAACTACAATGAGATACCACCTCACTCCTGTTACATTAGCTATTATCAACAAGACGGGTAATAGCAAATGTTGGAGAGGCTGTGGAGAAAAAGGAACCCTCATTCACTGTTGGTGGGACTGTAAAGTAGTACAACCATTATGGAGGAAAGTATGGTGGTTCCTCAAAAAACTGCAAATAGAACTACCTTATGACCCAGCAATCCCTCTACTGGGTATATACCCCAAAACCTCAGAAACATTGATACGTGAAGACACATGTAGCCCCATGTTCATTGCAGCACTGTTCACAGTGGCCAAGACATGGAAACAACCAAAAAGCCCTTCAATAGAAGACTGGATAAAGAAGATGTGGCACATATACACTATGGAATACTACTCAGCCATAAGAAATGATGACATCAGATCATTTACAGCAAAATGGTGGGATCTTGATAACATTATAAGAAGTGAAATAAGTTAATCAGAAAAAAACAAGAACTACATGATTCCATACATTGGTGGAACATAAAAATGAGACTAAGAGACATGGACAAGAGTGTGGTGGTTACCAAGGGTGGGGGGGAGGGAGGACATGAGAGGGAGGGAGGGAGAGAGTTAGGGGGAGGGGGAGGGTCACAGAGAACTAGATAGAGGGTGACGGAGGACAATCTGACTTTGGGCGAGGGGTTTGCAACATAATTTAATGACAAAATAACCTAGACATGTTTTCTTTGAATATATGTACCCTGATTTATTAATGTCTTCCCATTACCATTAATAAAAATTTATTATAAAAAAATGTGTATAGAAGGAAAATATCTCAACATGATAAAGGCCATATATGATAAACCATCAGCTAACGTCATATTAAATGGCACTAAACTGAAGGCTTTCCCCCTTAAATCAGGAACAAGACAGGGTTGTCCACTCTCTTCACTCTTATTTAATGTGGTATTAGAGGTTCTAGCCAGAGCAATCAGACAAGACAAAGAAATAAAAGGCATCCATATCGGAAAAGAAGAAGTAAAGGTATCACTTTTTGCAGATGATATGATTCTATACATCGAAAACCCCAAAGAATCCACAAAAAGACTACTAGAAACAATAAGCCAATACAGTAAGGTCGCAGGATACAAAATTAACATACAGAAGTCAATAGCCTTTCTATATGCCAACAATGAAACAACTGAGAAGGAACTCAAAAGAATAATCCCCTTCACGATTGCAACAAAAAAAATAAAATACTTAGGAATAAACATAACTAAGAATGTAAAGGACTTATATAATGAAAACTATAAACCATTGTTAAGGGAAATCGAAAAAGATATAATGAGATGGCAGAATATACCTTGTTCTTGGCTAGGAAGAATAAATATAATGAAGATGGCTATATTACCCAAAGCAATATACAAATTTAATGCAATTCCCGTCAAACTTCCAATGACATTTTTTAAAGAAATAGAGCAAAAAATCATCAGATTTATATGGAAGTATAAAAAACCCCGAATAGCCAAAGCAATCCTAAAGAAAAAGAATGAAGCTGGGGGCATTACAATACCTGACTTCAAACTCTATTATAGGGCCACGACAATCAAAACAGCATGGTATTGGCAGAAAAATAGACACTCAGACCAATGGAACAGAATAGAAAGTCCAGAAATAAAACCACATATATATAGTCAAATAATTTTTGATAAAGGGGCCAACAGCACACAATGGAGAAAAGAAAGCCTCTTCAATAAATGGTGCTGGGAAAACTGGAAAGCCACATGCAAAAGAACGAAACTGGAGTACAGTCTCTCCCCCTGTACAAAAATTAACTCAAAATGGATCAAAGATCTAAACATAAGACCTGAAACAATTAAGTACATAGAAGAAGACATAGGTACTCAACTCATGGACCTGGGTTTTAAAGAGCATTTTATGAATTTGACTCCAATGGCAAGAGAAGTGAAGGCAAAAATTAATGAATGGAACTACATCAGACTAAGAAGTTTTTGCTCAGCAAGAGAAACTGATATCAAAATAAACAGAAAGCCAACTAAATGGGAAATGATATTTTCAAACAACAGCTCAGATAAGGACCTAATATCCAAAATATACAAAGAACTCATAAAACTCAACAACAAACAAACAAACAATCCAATAAAAAAATGGGAAGAGGATATGAATAGACACTTCTCCCAGGAAGAAATACAAATGGCCAACAGATATATGAAAAGATGGTCATCTTCTTTAGCTATTAGAGAAATGCAAATCAAAACGGCAATGAGATACCACCTCACACCTGTTCGATTAGCTGTTATTAGCAAGTCAGGTAATAGCAAATGTTGGAGAGGCTGTGGAGAAAAAGGAACCCTCATACACTGTTGGTGGGAATGTAAAGTAGTACAACCATTATGGAAGAAAGTATGGTGGTTCCTCAAAAAACTGCAAATAGAACTACCTTATGACCCAGCAATCCCTCTACTGGGTATATATCCCCAAAACTCAGAAACATTGATACGTGAAGACACATGCAGCCCCATGTTTACTGCAGCATTGTTCACAGTGGCCAGGACATGGAAACAACCAAAAATCCCATCAATAGATGACTGGATAAAGAAGATGTGGCACATATACACTATGGAATACTACTCAGCCATAAGAAATGATGACATCGGAACATTTACAGCAAAATGGTGGGATCTTGATAACATGATACGAAGCGAAATAAGTAAATCAGAAAAAAACAGGAACTGTATTATTCCATACGTAGGTGGGACATAATAGTGAAACTAAGAGACATTGATAAGAGTGTGGTGGTTACGGGGGGGAGGGGGGAATGGGAGAGGGATAGGGGGTGGGAGGGGCACAAAGAAAACAAGATAGAAGGTGACAGAGGACAATCTGACTTTGGGTGGTGGGTATGCAACATAATTGAACGACAAGATAACCTGGACTTGTTATCTTTGAATATATGTATCCTGATTTATTGATGTCACCCCATTAAAAAAATAAAATTATAAAAAAAAAGAAGGAATGATGACAGTCATGGGTTGCAAGTCACTGAATTGTGTAAGAATTCCCAAGTCCACAGTGATGATAAATAAATGGAGAATAAAGGGCAGCTCTTTCATAAAGTCGAGTGCCATCAGATGAACGTATAAATGCTAGAGTTAGAAGGTCATCATTTTGTAACCATCAAAGAAAAGATGGATTCAACCCAAATCATCCATGGATGCCAAAACTATTGGATGGAAGAGTGAGGAGGAACAGGATATTCATATTGTCTCAAAATCTTTCCCTGAGATGACTTATTAATTACAAAGGTAGAAATGGTAACTATATAGAAATATGCATGCACTCAAAGTACCTTTTACTTAGCATTTCTGCCCCAAAGGCATAATCTGAATCTAATTCAAATTGAGGGACAACTGGCCTGAAAATGTCAAAAGTGCCAATGTTATTAAAGAACAGGAAAGCTGGAAGAACTTTCTACGTGACAGAAATTAAAGAGGCATGGAAATTAAGTGCAATGCATGATCCTGGGGTTGGGTTCTGGATCGGGGTAAAACTGATAGAAAAGATATTATGACAATTGGTGAAATCTAGATATGGACTGTAGATTAGATAACTCTGTCATATCAAAGTTACTTTTTCTGAATGTGAACTATAATGAAAGAGAATGTTTTTGTCCTTGGGAAATGCACGATGGAAGATTTTGGTGCGTGAGGAATAGGCAGGGGACTGTCAGCTAACTCTCAAAATGTATAGCAAAAATTATAACTGTTTATGTTATATTGTATAAAATATATAAAAAGATAAAAACATATTATGTCTAGAAGGGAAAGAATAAAGCACATGTAGCCAAATGTTAAAATTATGAACCTGAGTCAAGGTTGTAATGGCAGTCCTTTGTACTGTTTTTGCAACTCTGATGTAAATTATTTGAAAATGGGAAGTTAAAATCAAAAGAAGTGACTAATATCAACCACAGTTAGTGGGGTGTGGGCCTGGAGGGAGGAAAGCAAGAAGATGAAATTCACATCTCAATTTATTTCTCTTCTTTGATGTTTCATGTGTTTCTTCTATAGCCCAAAGTGACCCTGTGGCTTCTGTGTTCAGGCTGCAGGGCTCAGCTCTCCACGCCCTGCTGCCAGGAACTGCCCTTCTCCTCACTATCTAGGTGAGAACTTTGGCCTCCCCCCGCCCATCTTGCTTTCCAACATGCTTTCTGCCACACGCTGTCACTGTCCTCCCATGCATGTTTAGAATCAGTCTGCGTGGTTTCACTCAGAGAGTATTTCTCTCAGGGTGTGGCCCATCTCTTCCTGACCCATGCTTGGGGGAACAGGCCTTTTATTTCCTCCCCAAAACACCATCATGTAGGTGAATAAGATTGGCTTTCTTAGGAATCCACCAGATGGTCTCACCACGGTTTTCCTCTTCTTCAAACCCTATGTCCTAAAAAATGTCTATTACATTGAAGTATGTGGCAGGTCTTCAAAACGTCAAAAGCCACCAGAGTCTGCCAAATCTTTGCTTTTCTTTTTCTCTTCCTTCTCTCTCCCTTTTCTTCCCTCCCCCCCTCCTTCCCTCCCTCCCTCCCTCCCTCCCTCCCTCCCTCCCTCCTCCCTCCCTCCCTCCCTTCTTCCTTCCTCCCTCCCTCCCTTCCTTCCCTCCTTTCTCCCTCCCTCCCTCCCTCCCTCCCTCCCTCCCTCCCTCCCTCCCTCCCTCCCTCCCTCCCTCCTTCCTTCCTTCCTTCCTTCCTTCCTTCCTTCCTTCCTTCCTTCCTTCCTTCCTTCCTTCCCTCCTTTCTCCCTCCCTCCCTCCCTCCCTCCTTTCCTTCCTTCCTTCCTTCCTTCCTTCCTTCCTTCCTTCCTTCCTTCCTTCCTTCCTTCCTTCCCTCCTCCCTCCCTCCCTCCCTCCTTCCCTCCCTCCCTCCCTCCCTCCCTCCCTCCCTCCCTCCCTTCTTTCTTCTTTCGGTGAGAGGAGGAGAGATAGTGAGGCCAACTTCTGCATGTGCCCCCACTGTTACCCACCTGGCAACCCCATCTGGGGCAAAGCTTGAGTACCGAGCTATTTTTAGCATTTTAGGCTGATGTGCTCCAATGGAGCTATCCTCAGTACCTAGGGCCATTCTTGAACTAAGCAAGCCACTGGCTGTGGGAGGGGAAGAGGGAGAGAAAGGGGAGAAGAAGGGGGGAGAAACAGGTGGTCACTTCTCCTGTGTACCTTGACTGGGAATTGAAGCTGAGGCATCCATAGGCTGGGCTCTATCTACTGAGCCAACTGGCCAGGGCCAGTAGTTCTATTTTTAATTTATTGAGGGATTTTTATACTGTTTTCTATAGTGGCTATCCAATTTACAATTCCACCAACAGTGTACAAGGGTTCCCTTATCTCCACATCCTCACCAACACTTCTTGTGTATTGATTTGTTCATGAGCGCCATTCTGACAGGTGTGAGGTATAATCTCATTGTGGTTTTGATTTGCATTTGCCTGATGATTAGTGACATGAGCATCTTTTCATGTCTATGGGCCATCTGTATGTCCTCTTTTTTGTTCTTTTAAAAATCTTCAAGGGGAACTTGATGGATATTGTAGAGCTTTTAAGACTTGGATAAATTATGTAATTATTGTATCTGATAGCTGGGGTGTAGTGTTGCCATGAGGACTCTTTGCTCTAAGGGGAGTGTCCAGGACTGGATGGTTGTGCAGTACCCACTCTAACTACTATCCATGACATGGGTGTTAGTAGCATCATGAGAGCCTTTCCCTTCCAAATACTTTGCTTTCATGTTTTTGTATCTATACTGGCAAACTAGAAGTTGTGACTCCTCTGTGGGAGATCATTCATCTTTGCTGAAAATGAAGTCCTCTTGTTCTTGCATCAGGCAGTGGTAGATGTCCATGGAAAGCCACCATTGGGTGCAATTCCTTGTTGGTTTCCTTAGCTCTCCCATTGCCCCCCTTTTATCTAGAATACTGATAAGTAAGTGGTCATTTTTCAGAGCGTAAGAGCCCTACTTCTTTTATCCTTCATCCAAATAAGAACCAGTTGCTGAAAAGTGTATTGGTATTTGCAAATGCCTGCTTTTGAAAACACTGTTATTGTAAAATGGGACAAATTGCCCTTTAAAGCAAACGTGATCACTGTAAGCTACTCAGCTTTGCTAATTTCTTCTTTCTTCATGTAGCCTTGACCTTGGTTGTCTGAGATAACATGACTGATAGGATGAGTGATGTCTAGAGGGCAGAAACTATGTCATACATGTTCTAAGATATAAATCATCTAACATTTGTATGAACTAAATTGAAAATGTATGCATAAATTATGTTGCTTAATAGAATTATATTTTAGAATATGTCTACAAAATGTATCTTAGCTGTATTATGAGTCTTAAATTATCTTTTAAAAGTTAACTTAAAAGTGAAAGTAATAGATGCCCAAGGTTGAAAAAAAACACAAAAGAACCTATTAGGATCTATAATAAGAAGCAGTGGTCCAGGGGCTCATTCTTTCTTATCATTCTTTCCTTTTCTCAATTACTTTAATCTCTTTTAGTTGTTTCTTCTGTTATTGCCAATCTCTGAACATTGTATTTGTACTGTTCTTTATTCTGATGGGATAGAGGAGGATTTAGTTAATCTACACATCTCACCTCCATTTATTTCAATATCACAGTGTAGTCATTGCCACATGTTGGGTATCTTTATATTTTCATTGTTAAGATTGCTTTGTAACTTTAACTTTAAGTAGACCTTGGCTTCTTATTACACTAAGTACTGAGCACACATCAGTCTTTAACTTTATGCTTATTCCAAGGATACTTACATTAATTTTTAGGGCCGCATGAAAATGACAATACATGGCTCCGTGTTTAAAAGTAGTTATGATTGTTAAAAGAGCATTAAAACAAGCGTGGTGGCCTTGCCAGTTGGCTCAGTGGTAGAGCGTCGGCCTGGTGTGCAGGAGTCCTGGGTTCGATTCCCAGCCAGGGCACACAGGAGAAGTGCCCATCTGCTTCTCCACCCCTCCCCCTCTCCTTCCTCTCTGTCTCTCTCTTCCCCTCCCGCAGCCAAGGCTCCATTGGAGCAAAGTTTGCCTGGGCGCTGAGGATGGCTCTGTGGCCTCTGTCTCAGGCGCTAAAATGGCTCTGGTTGCAACAGAGTGACGCCCCAGATGGGCAGAACATCGCCCCCTGGTGGGCGTGCAGGGTGGATCCTGGTGGGGCGCATGTGGGAGTCTGTCTGACTGCCTCCCCATTTCCAACTTCAGAAAAATACAAAACAAAACAAAACCAGCATGGTGCCCTGTGTGGCTGCCCAGGTGGCAGGTCCTGAGCTGCCCCTGTTTTTACTCTTTCTTCTTTCTCACCTCTTAACGTCTGTTGTTTCTTTTTTACTTTTAGAATATAGAGGGTCCTTGGGTTACAACACAGTTCTGTTCCTATGACAGTGACGTAACCTGAATTTTGGTGTAAGTAGAAACACACCCTAGCCTAAGTCACTTACTTATCCTAACACAGTTGTAAAATCATAATCTAGAACATAAAAACACACCTAAGCCACAGAAAAAAAGGACATAAATATACTGTACTGTACACTGACTATACTGTAGTAACAAAAAAAAATGACAAAAAATGAGTGTAAAAAAATTCCTTACCTTAATTCCTGTGGTTGGCTTGCACACTGGAAGGGGCATTGCAGGCGGGAAAGAGTGACCTATTGGGAGGAGGGAACTGGAGAGGCAGGAGAACCTGCAGAAGGTGCTGGAGATACTGGGTCAGGTGAATCAGGATTGTCTAAGGAATATGCAGGAGATGCTGGAGATGATTCTACCTGTACTACAGGTGTTTCATTTTGAGTAGCAGCTGATGTAGAGATCTGTTTTTTAAAGTTTTTATGGGAGTGAGTGTTATAAACTTGAAACGCCATATGTGGAGACTGTTGTAAGCTGAGGACCCCCTGTATCAGGATTAATAATACTTTTTGTCCTGTAACTATAAATACCTCATCTATTTATTTTGCTGTAGGTTAAGTATTCAACTTGAAAATTAATATATATATATAGTTTATTATTGTGAATTTGCAAATATTATTGGTTGCAGAACCAAATAAGACCATGTTTTTTCTTTCTTGTATTCCTTCTGCTTTTCCTGGAGTTTCTAGTTGCTTTTACTTTTGTCTTATCCTGTTGCCTTGATCATATTCTCAGTTTTAACCAACATTGCCCAATCTATCTCATCATTTATTCGATCTAATTTTCCCCAGAGGCTCCCCCAGATGAAGGAGCCTTCTGCCTTGTTTTCCAATCTGGACTTAATTCTCTCCAAGACTGCTTCCTGGCTGTTATCCTGGGACTTCTCCATATTGCTTCCCTGGTAGTTGCACTACTCTCTAGATCCTGAACATTCACTGTTCTTTGTTTATTTTTTGTGTGCTCTGGCATCACCACAGAGAACTTTCTGATACAGCAAGTGCAGAGGGTCATGTCTGAGTCCTTCCATTTCTATATTTTATTCTCACTGTTGCTTGGAGCTATGAGTAAGTTCTAGGTTAAAAGTCATTTGTTCTCTTGGAGTTTTGAAGAGTGTTGTTTATTGCCACTGGTCTCTGTTGTTCCTGAAGGGAAGGATGCCTGGATGACTTTTATTTCAAAAATGCCTGATTTTTTCCCCTGAGGACAGTTCCTCTTTAGTCTTGATTTCTGGATTTTAGTGTTGCTCGCAGCTGTGACATAGGTATGGGTCCTTTCTTACTTGTTACTCTAGGCATGTGGGAACATTTTAAATCTGGAGATTTAAATCTTCAGTAAAGACCTTGAATACATTGTTTGGTAATTTCCTTACCTCTGTTTTTCCATGTTATCTTTATGAAACTCTTATAAATTGTGGGTTTTTTTTTTGTATTTTTCAGAAGCTAGAAACGGGGAGAGACAGTCAGACAGACTCCCGCATGCGCCCGACCGCGATCCACCCGGCACGCCCACCAGGGGCGACGCTCTGCCCACCAGGGGGCGATGCTCTGCCCCTCCAGGATGTCGCTCTGCCGTGACCAGAGCCACTCTAGCGCCTGGGGCAGAGGCCAAGGAGCCATCCCCAGCGCCCGGGCCATCTTTGCTCCAGTGGAGCTTCTGCTGCGGGAGGGGAAGAGAGAGACAGAGAGGAAGGAGGGGGGGTGGAGAAGCAAATGGCGCTTCTCCTATGTGCCCTGGCCGGGAATCGAACCCGGGTCCCCTGCACGCCAGGCCGATGCTCTACTGCTGAGCCAACTGGCCAGGGCCAAAACTCTTATAAATTGGATCTGGGACCTCTTAGACTAATTCTATATGCCTATTATCTATTATCTTAACTTCATCTCTCTTTTAGTTCTAATTTTTGGGAGGTTTTCCCAAGTGTTTTTCCACTATTTCTATTAATTTAACATGTTTTTCTAATCTTTAAATGTTTCATTTTTTTCTAATTTTCCTACTCATTGCATTCTGTTCTTGCTTTGAGTACAATAACCACTCTAATGAGTATACAGATCAGTGTATTCAAGTTATCCCTGAACACCCCATAGTACTTTTTCCCATTTCTTTATCCTGTTCTTCCCCACCCCACACCGCCCATGATAGAGGCTTATATGCTGGCTGTCCTATGCTGACATTTAATTTTAAGGTGAGGCACTAAGACCTGATGGTGAATTCTCTATGAATGTGAATGGGGTTTGTGCATTGGTGGGGTTTGCTTTAGGGTAATGGCTGATGGCACAGCAATTTTTCTGGAGAACTTCTGTGCACTAGAATGTATAGTTCTTTCTTCTGTCATGGTCAGGTGTTTTAGGGTAAAGTTCTAGATTTATTTTTTTGCCTGGAAGTATTTTCCTGGTTGGAAATTGAAATATGTGGGAGTTGATATTTTAAAGTAACTTTCAATCATTTTCTTATTCTTCTCTCCAGAGCTCTCCCATCCCTCCTCCTGCTCTGTTTTCCTGGTTTGGTTGTACAGAGCCTCCTTGACTGTCTATATGTCATGTCACTTCCTTGTTACCTTCTTGGCCAGCTGTGTGTGCTTCTGAACTCTGAATTTTCTTCACCGTTTTTTTCCTCCTCTAACTTTCTTTCATTTGCTTATATATTTCCCTATGATTGTATGACTGGCTGAGACTTTTTGAATTCCTGTCTGGAGAACAGGAGGAGAAATTCATATCTTACTTCACTTTTTCCTGAAACTCTTCCAATTTCTATTAAAATGAGTAAGTCTTGACTGGGCTGATACCGTTTAGTAAATGGAATCTTCCGGGACCTGGTAGAAGTATTTGTGGTTGACAGACTTGTCTTTAAATCCCAGCCTCATGTTTTATAGCTTTGTGACCTTATAACTAAGGACTCAACCCCTCAGTTTCTTTATTTGTGAAACAGGACAAATAATCTGTTGTGAAGATTGAATAGGCAATGGCTGGTTGGCTCGGGGGTAGAGTATCAGCCTGGCATGTGGATGTCCTCAGTTTGATCCCCAGTCAGGGCAGACAGGAGAAGCAACCATCTGCTTCTCCACCCTTCCCTCTCTCACTTCTTTTTCTCTCTCTTCTCCTCCCTTCCTGCAGCCATGGCTTGATTAGAGCGAGTTGGCCCTGGGCACTGAGGAACACTCCATGGCCTCTGCCTCAGGTGCTAAAAAATGGCAACAGAACAAGGGCCCCAGATAGGTAGAGCATTGCCCCCTAGTGGGCTTACCAGGTGGATTCTGGTCAGGGTACATGCAGGAGTCTGTCTCTGCCACCCCTTCTCTCTCACACACACACAAAAAGATTGCATAGAGCAAATATAAAAATAACACATGTAATTCTCCAGGTCCCCTCCCTCAAAAAATCTATGTTATATATGTTCTAAAGAATTTTTGTCCTTTTCTATCTGACTTATTTTTCTTAGCATGGTATTCTCAAGATCCATCCATGTTGTTGTTAAATAGCATTTCATCTTTTCTCATGGCTGAGTAGTATTCCATTGTATATATGAACCATATTTTTTTAATTTAATCTCCCACAGAAGGACATTATGTCTTGTTCACTGTGAATAATGCTTCAGTGAACATAGGGGTGCATGTATTTTGTGAATAAATGTTTTCAAAATTTTTAGGTAGATACTCAGAAGAGAGATTGCTGGGTCATACAGTAATGTTAGTCTTAATTTTTTGAGGAACCTTCATAATGTTTTCCATAATGGCTGCAACAGTTTACATCCCCACTAGCAGTGAACAAAGGTTCTTTTTTCTCCATAGCCTCTCCAACACTGTTATTACCTGTTTTATTGACGATAACCATTCTAACAAGTGTGAGGTAGTATCTCATTGTTGTTTTGATTTGCATTTCTCTATTAGCTAGTGATAAGCATCTTTTTATATCCATTGGCCATTTGTATATCCTCTTGGGAGAGGTGTCTGTTCAGGTCCTCTCCCCTTTTTTAATTGGATTGTTTGTTTTTTTATTGTTGAGTTGTAAGAGTTTTTTATGGAATATAAAACTTAAAGCAACAAACGGACACAAACAAGACAAAGAAACTCACAGACACAGACAATAGTATGATGTTTA
The DNA here is from genome assembly GCF_036850765.1 of Saccopteryx bilineata. Lineage (NCBI taxonomy): Eukaryota > Metazoa > Chordata > Mammalia > Chiroptera > Emballonuridae > Saccopteryx > Saccopteryx bilineata. The sequence continues at coordinate 193,468,675 of NC_089491.1, forward strand.
CCAGAGGGAAGAAGGTAGGAGTTGTAAAGGGTTAAAAGGGGTCTAATATATGGTGATGAAAGATTTGACTTTGGGTGGTGTGCACCTGATGCAATATAGAGATGATGTATCATAGAAATGCACATTTGAAATCTATATAATTTTATTAACCAGTGTCACACCAATAAATTTAATACTTTTTTTAACCTATTTCTCTTTTTTACCTTCTTTCTTTGATTTCATAAGAATAAAAACCAATAGAAGGCTAATATTGTTGTAGTGTTGTCATATTACTTAGTCTGAGGAGAAAAAATCTTTTGAAACTCGAAATAAAAATTTAAAATTTAGGAAATTCCAAGATGGCAATGGAGTAGACAGACATTCCAACTGCCACCTCTCAGGACCAAATTGTATTACATTTAATTTAAGAACCATCATCTTGAAAAACCAACTTTGGACTAAATGAAGAGTTTATAATCAAGGATCACAGAAAAAAACACACCACGACTGGTAGGAAGGTCAGAGATGCCGAAAGGGATGCCCTTCTCCCAGAAGAGAGCACTGGTGGAGTGTCCGGAGGATTTCTCACTGCAAGGAGGGTTGCCCTGAGAGGTGAGGGTCCTAAGCTCAAGGCCAGGTGCCTAGCCTAGAACCCCAGAGCCTAGAAGAGGCACCCACATAGTATTTGGCAGTAAAAGAGCTGAGGTTTCTGTCTGCAAGAAAGAGATGGAGTTCTTGGAAACACAGGCTCCATCTTAAAGAACCAGTGCAGAAAATCTCATTCACAGTCACTTACTTGGGACTTCTACAAAGAGAGTCCTATTAAAGAGGAATCCTACACCAAGACACATCATAATTAAAGTGCCAAAGTTAAGAGACAAAAAAAGAATACTAAAAGTTGCAAGAGAAAAGCAGTTAATTACCTACAGAAGAACCCCCATAAGGATGACATCTGACTTCTGAATAGAAATACTTGAGACCAGAAGGGATTGGCAAGAAATATTCAAAGTGATGCAAAACAAGAACCTACAAACAAGACTACTTTATTGAGCAAAGCCATTATTTAAAATTGACCTGTGGTGGCGCAGTGGATAAAGTGTCGACCTGGAAACACTGAGGTCGCCAGTTCGAAACTCTGGGCTTGCCTGGTCAAGGCACATATGAGAGTTGATGCTTCCTGCTTTTCCTTTCTGTCTGTCTGTCTGTCTCTCTCAAAAATGAATAAATAAAAATATTTTTAAAAAAATTGAAAGAAAAATAAAAAGCTTCACAGATAAAACAAAACAAAAAACCCTCAAGGAATTCATTACAACCAAACTAGTACTGCAAGAAATGTTAAGGGCCTGCTGTACAAAGAGAAAAAAAAATCTAAAAAAAGAGGATTATAGATTTTTTTTTAATTATAATTTTATTTTTTTAATGGGGCGACATCAATAAATCAGGTTACATATATTCAAAGATCAACAAGTCCAGGTTATCTTGTCTTTCAATTATGTTGCATACCCATCACCCAAAGTCAGATTGTCCTCTGTCACCTTCTATCTAGTTTTCTCTGTGCCCCTCCCCCTCCCCTTTCCCTCTCCCTTTCCCCCCTCCCCCCGTAACCACCACACTCTTGTCAATGTCTCTTAGTTTCACCTTTATGTCCCATCTACGTATGGGATAATGCAGTTCCTGTTTTTTTCTGATTTACTTATTTCACTTCGTATAATGTTATCAAGATCCCACCATTTTGCTGTAAATGATCCTATGTCATCATTTCTTATGGCTGAGTAGTATTCCATAGAGTATATGTGCCACATCTTCTTTATCCAGTCGTCTATTGACGGGCTTTTTGGTTGTTTCCATGTCCTGGCCACTGTGAACAATGCTGCAATGAACATGGGGCTGCATGTGTCTTTACATATCAATGTTTCTGAGTTTTTGGGGTATATACCCAGTAGAGGGATTGCTGGGTCATAAGGTAGTTCTATTTGCAGTTTTTTGAGGAACCACCATACTTTCTTCCATAATGGTTGTACTACTTTACATTCCCACCAACAGTGAATGAGGGTTCCTTTTTCTCCACAGCCTCTCCAACATTTGCTATTACCTGTCTTGTTAATAATAGCTAATCTAACAGGTGTGAGGTGGTATCTCATTGCAGTTTTGATTTGCATTTCTCTAATAACTAAAGAAAATGAGCATCTTTTCATATATCTGTTGGCCATTTGTACTTCCTCCTGGGAGAAGTGTCTGTTCATGTCCTCTTCCCATTTTTTTATTGGATTGTTTGTTTGTTTGTTGTTGAGTTTTATGAGTTCTTTGTATATTTTGGATATTAGGCCCTTATCAGAGCTGTTGTTTGAAAATATCATTTCCCATTTAGTTGGCTTTCTGTTTATTTTGTTATCAGTTTCTCTTGCTGAGCAAAAACTTCTTAGTCTGATGTAGTCCCATTCATTAATTTTTGCCTTCACTTCTCTTGCCATTGGAGTCAAATTCATAAAATGCTCTTTAAAACCCAGGTCCATGAGTTTAGTACCTATGTCTTCTTCTATGTACTTTATTGTTTCAGGTCTTATGTTTAGATCTTTGATTCATTTTGAGTTAATTTTAGTACAGGGGGACAAACTGTACTCTGGTTTCATTCTTTTGCATGTGGCTTTCCAGTTTTCCCAGCACCATTTATTGAAGAGGCTTTCTTTTCTCCATTGTGTGTTGTTGGCCCCTTTATCAAAAATTATTTGACTATATATATGTGGTTTTATTTCTGGACTTTCTATTCTGTTCCATTGGTCTGAGTGTCTATTTTTCTGCCAATACCATGCTGTTTTGATTGTCGTGGCCCTATAATAGAGTTTGAAGTCAGGTATTGTAATGCCCCCAGCTTCATTCTTTTTCTTTAGGATTGCTTTGGCTATTCGGGGTTTTTTATAGTTTCATATAAATCTGATGATTTTTTGCTCTATTTCTTTAAAAAATGTCATTGGAAGTTTGATGGGAATTGCATTAAATTTGTATATTGCTTTGGGTAATATAGCCATCTTGATTATATTTATTCTTCCTAACCAAGAACAAGGAATATTCTTCCATCTCATTATATCTTTCTCAATTTCTCTTAACAATGGTTTATAGTTTTCATTATATAAGTCCTTTACATTCTTTGTTATATTTATTCCTAAGTATTTTATTTTTTTTTGTTGCAATTGTGAAGGGGATTATTCTTTTGAGTTCATTCTCAATTGTTTCATTGTTGGCATATAGAAAGGCTATTGACTTCTGTATGTTAATTTTGTATCCTGCGACCTTACTGTATTGGCATATTGTTTCTAGTAGTCTTTTTGTGGATTCTTTGGGGTTTTCGATGTATAGGATCATATCATCTGCAAAAAGTGATACCTTTACTTCTTCTTTTCCGATATGGATGCCTTTTATTTCTTTGTCTTGTCTGATTGCTCTGGCGAGAACCTCTAGTACCACATTAAATAAGAGTGGAGAGAGTGGAAAACCCTGTCTTGTTCCTGATTTAAGGGGGAAAGCCTTCAGTTTAGTGCCATTTAATATGATGTTAGCTGATGGTTTATCATATATGGCCTTTATCATGTTGAGATATTTTCCTTCTATACCTATTTTGTTGAGAGTCTTAAACATAAAGTTGTGTTGTATTTTATCGAAAGCCTTTTCTGCGTCTATTGATAAGATCATGTATTTTTGTTCTTTGTTTTGTTGATATGGTGTATTACGTTAACTGTTTTACATATGTTGAACCATCCTTGAGATTCTGGGATGAATCCCACTTGATCGTGATGTATTATTTTTTTAATATGTTGTTGTATTCGATTTGCTAGTATTTTGTTTAGTATTTTAGCATCTGTATTCATTAGAGATATTGGTCTGTAGTTTTCTTTTTTTGTGCCATCCTTGCCTGGTTTTGGTATGAGGGTTATGTTGGCCTCATAAAATGTGTTTGGAAGTATTGCTTCTTCTTCAATTTTTTGGAAGACTTTGAGTAGAATAGGAACCAAGTCTTCTTTGAATGTTTGATAAAATTTGCTGGTATAGCCGTCTGGGCCTGGACTTTTATTTTGGGGGAGGTTTTTAATGGTTTTTTCTATTTCTTCTCTACTAATAGGTCTGTTTAGGCTTTCTGCTTCTTCTTGACTCAGTCTAGGAAGGTTGTATTGTTCTAGGAATTTATCCATTTCTTCTAGGTTGTTGAATTTAGTGGCATAAAGTTTTTCATAGTATTCTACAATAATTCTTTGTATGTCTACGGTGTCCGTGGTGATTTCTCCTCTTTTATTTTGGATTTTGTTTATAGGAATTCTTTCTCTTTTTTTCTTGGTAAGTCTTGCCAAGGGTTTGTCAATTTTATTGATCTTTTCAAAGAACCAGCTCTTTGTTCTATTAATTTTTTCTATAGTTTTACTGTTCTCTATTTCATTTATTTTTGCTCTGATTTTTATTATCTCCTTTCTTTGGCTAGTTTTGGGTTGTTTTTGTTCTTCTTTTTCTAGTTCCTTAAGGTGGTAAGTTAAGTGGTTCACTTGGGCTCTCTCTTGTTTGTTCATATATGCCTGAAGCGATATGAACTTCCCTCTTATCACTGCTTTTGCTGCATCCCATAGATTCTGATATGTTGTATTGTCATTTTCAATAGTCTGTATATATCTTTTGATCTCTGCACTTATTTCTTCTTTGACCCATTCATTTTTTAAAAGTATGTTGTTTAGTTTCCACTTTTTTGTGGGATTTTTTGCAGTTGAATTCTAGTTTCAAGGCTTTATGATCAGAAAATATGCTTGGTACAACTTTGATTTTTCTGAATTTGCTGACGTTGTTTTTGTGGCCCAACATATGGTCAATTCTTGAGAATGATCCATGTACACTGGAGAAAAATGTATACTCAGTCACTTTGGGATGAAATGTCCTGTAGATGTCTATCATATCCAGGTGCTCTAGTGTTTTGTTTAAGGCCACTATGTCTTTGTTGATTCTCTGTTTGGATGACTGATCTAGAGCCGTCAGTGGTGTATTGAGGTCTCCAAGTATGATTGTATTTTTGTCAGTTTTTGTTTTAAGGTCAATAAGTAGCTGTCTTATATATTTTGGTGTTCCTTGGTTTGGTGCATATATATTAAGAATTGTTATGTCTTCTTGATTCAGTGTCCCCTTAGCCATTATGAAATGGCCATATTTGTCTCCGAGTACTTTTGTTGTCTTGTAGTCAGCATTATCAGATATGAGTATTGCTACGCCTGTTTTTTTTTTTTTTTTGGATGTTATTTGCTTGGAGTATTGTTTTCCAGCCTTTCACTTTGAGTTTGTTTTTATCCTTGTTACTTAGATGCATTTCCTGTAGGCAGCATACAGTTGGATTTTCTTTTTTAATCCATTCTGCTACTCTGTGTCTTTTTATTGGTGAGTTTAATCTGTTTACATTTAGTGTAATTATTGACACTTGTGAGTTTCCTATTGCCATTTTATATCTTGCTTTCTGTTAGTTTTGTGTCTTGTTTGATCCTTCTCTTTTGTTTTTTTATCTTTTGTTTTTATTTGGTTGTATTCCATACATCTTTCCACTGTTGCTATCTTTTTTATCTCATGTGCTTCTGTGGTGGTTTTTTCAATGGTGGTTACCTTTAAGTAATGAAAAGGGTTTCTACCCTTTTCATTGTAGCGCACTATTTTGTGAGTACTTTTGCACTCCATCGTCCTTTGCTACTGTTTATCTTCATCCTCTCCCCCCCACTTTCTTTTTGTTGTTGTCACAGTTTAAATTTGGTTTTATTGTGTTCTTCTTGGAGCTTTTACTTGTGGCTTTATTTTTTTTTGTTCTTTGTATCTGATTGGAGAACCCCCTTTACTAATTCCTGGAGTGGGGGTTTTCTGATGATAAATTCCGTCATCTTTTCTGTATCTGTGAATGTTTTTATTTCTCCTTCATATTTGAAGGATAGCTTTGATGGGTAAAGTATTCCTGGCTGAAAGTTTCTCTCTTTCAGGACTTTAAATATTGGGGTCCACTCTCTTCTAGCTTGTAGGGTTTCTGCTGAGAAATCTGATGATAGTCTAATGGGCCTTCCTTTATATGTTGTATTCTTCTTTTCCCTGGCTGCCTTGAGAATTTTTTCTTTGCCATTGGTTTGTGCCAATTTCATTATGATGTGCCTTGGAGTAGGTTTGTTGGGGTTAAGAAAACTTGGAGTTCTGTTTGCTCCATGAATTTGAGGCTTTAGTTCTTTCCACAGGCTTGGGAAGTTCTCATCTATTATTTGTTTGAGTATGTTCTCCATTCCATTTTCTCTCTCTTCTCCCTCTGATATACCTATTATTCTTATGTTATTCTTTCTGATGGAGTCAGATAATTCTTGTAGGGCTATCTCATTTTTTTTTTAATTTTTGAGTCTCTTTCTTCTTCTCTCTGTTGTGCCTCAAGTTGCTTGTCTTCTATTTCACTAATCCTCTCTTCTATCTGGCCTGTTCTATTAGCCAAGCTTGTTACCTCGTTTTTCAGCTCGTGAATTGAGTTTTTCATCTCTGTTTGATTTGTTTTTATAGTTTCAATTTCTTTGGACATATATTCTTTGTGTTCTTTGAGTTGTTTTCTGAGCTCCCTAAATTGCCTTTCTGTGTTTTCTTGTATATCTCTGAGTATTTTTAGGATTTCTACCTTGAATTCTCTGTCATTTAACTCCAAGGTTTCCAACATATTAAATTTTTTCTCCATAGATTTTTCCTCTTCTATCTGTGTTACCTCTCTTTCTTTTGTATCCATGATATTCGATTTTCTCTTCCTTAATGGCATCTGAGGGTGGTTTTGTTGATAGTATTAATGAGATTTAATAAAAAATAAAAAGTTAAAAAAATAAAAAATTGAAAAAAAGTTGTTTGTTTTTTAAAATTCATAATGAAATAAAGAAAAATAAAATAAAATAAAAATTAAAAAAAAGGAAATTATTCCCCCCTCCTTTTTTTCTCTCCTCTCCTCTCCCCTCTTTCTTGAGAAAATCTTGTGGTGAACTGTGAATTATATTGTATTTAATAGAACAAACAATGCCTGTAATGGAGGGCCTGAATTGGGGAAAAGTAATAAAGGGGCAAGAAAAAATAAATAAATAAAAAAAGGGGTGGTGATATGGACCCACAAAAAGCAAATAATGAAAAAATTTGAATCAAGAATAAAATGATTTGCGTTTAGGTGTTGGTTGATTAAGAGTTATGATGAGAGGAGTAAGAGGGAAACAGGAAAATGGGGGGACAAATTAAAAAATTACTATTGTATTTAGCAGAACAAGAGCTTGATAAAATGGAGAGCCAGGGATGGGAGCACTGCTAGTGAGTTAAAAAGGTGAAGTAAAAACCCCCCAAAAGAGGATTATAGATTTAAAGAATAAAATGGCAATAATAAGTACATGTCAATAATAACCTTAGCCTAACCAGGCAGTGGCGCAGTGGATAGGGCATCAGACTGGGATGCGGAAGACCCATGTTCGAGACCCTGAGGTCGCCAGCTTGAGTGCAGGCTCATCTGGTTTGAGCAAAGCTCACCAGCTTGGACCCAAGGTTGCTGGCTTGAGCAAGGGGTTACTCGGTCTGCTGAAGGCCTATGGTCAAGGCACATATGAGAAAGCAATCAATAAACAACTAAGGTGTTGTAACAAAAAACTGATGATTGATGCTTCTCATCTTTCTTTGTTCCTGTCTGTCTGTCCCTATCTGTCCCTCTCTCTGACTCTCTGTCTCTGTAAAAATAAAAAACCCAAAACACCTTAAATATAAATGGATTAAATGCTCCAATCAAAAGACATAGGGGAGCTGCATGGATAAGAAAGCAAGACCTGTACATATGCTGTGTACAAGAGTCCCACCTCAGAACAAAAGATACACATAGACTGAACGTGAAAGAATGAAAAAATATTTCATGCAAATACAGATAAGAAAAAGCGGTGGTAACAATAAGTATATTGAAAAAATAGCCTTTAAAACAAAGGCTATAATAAGGGATAAAGAAGGTCACTGCATAATGATAAAGGGAGCAATTCAACAGGTGGATATAACCATTATAAATATCTATGCACCTAATATAGGAGCACCTAAATATATAAAGCAGACTTTGATAAACATAAAGAATGAGATGGGGAAGATAATGTCAGAGTAATGGCGTGGTAGGAAGTGATACAGATAAATTTCCCCCCAAACTCAACAAGATCTTCAACCAGAAACAGAAAAACCTATCCTTGGAGCCTCCAGCTGTTTCACCAAATTTAAACTGTGACAACAACAAAAAGAAAGTGTGGGGGGGGGAGAGGATGGAGATTAACAGTAGCAAAGGACGATGGAGTGCAAAAGTACTTACAACATAGTGCACTACAATGAACAGGGTAAGAACCCTTTTCATTACTTAAAGGTAACCACCATTGAAAAAACCACCACAGAAGCACATGATTTAAAAAAGATAGCAACAGAGGAAAGACGTATGGAATACAACCAAATAAAAACAAAAGATAGAAACATGAAAGAGAAGGATCAAACAAGACACAAAACTAACAGAAAGCAATCTATAAAATGCAATAGGGACCTCACAAGTGTCAATAATTACACTAAATGTAAATGGATTAAACTCACCAATAAAAAGGCACAGAGTAGCAGAATGGATTAAAAAAGAAAATCCAACTGTATGCTGCCTACAGGAAACTCATCTAAGTAACAAGGATAAAAACAAATTCAAAGTGAAAGGCTGGAAAACAATACTCCAAGCAAATAACATCCAAAAAAAAAAACAACAAAAACCGGCGTAGCAATACTCATATCTGATAATGCTGACTACAAGACAGCAGAAGTACTCAGAGACAAAAAATGTCATTTCATAATGGCTAAGGGGACACTGAATCAAAAAGACATAACAATTCTTAATATATATGCACCAAACCAAGGAACACCAAAATATATAAGACAGCTACTTATTGACCTTAAAACAAAAACTGACAAAAATACAATAATACTTGGAGACCTCAACACACCGCTGATGGCTCTAGATCAGTCATCCAAACAGAGAATCAACAAAGATATAGTGGCCTTAAACAAAACACTAGAGCACCTGGATATGATAGACATCTACAGGACATTTCATCCCAAAGTGACTGAGTATACATTTTTCTCCAGTGTACATGGATCATTCTCAAGAATTGACCATATGTTGGGCCACAAAAACAACATCAGCAAATTCAGAAAAATCGAAGTTGTACCAAGCATATTTTCTGATCATAAAGCCTTGAAACTAGAATTCAACTGCAAAAAATCCCACAAAAAAGTGGAAACTAAACAACATACTTCTAAAAAATGAATGGGTCAAAGAAGAAATAAGTGCAGAGATCAAAAGATATATACAGACTAATGAAAATGACAATACAACATATCAGAATCTATGGGATGCAGCAAAAGCAGTGATAAGAGGGAAGTTCATGTCACTTCAGGCATATATGAAAAACAAGAGAGAGCCCAAGTGAACCACTTAACTTCATACCTTAAGGAACTAGAAAAAGAAGAACAAAGACAACCCAAAACCAGCCGAAGAAAGGAGATAATAAAAATCAGAGCAGAAATAAATGAAATAGAGAACAGAAAAACTATAGAAAAAATTAGTAAAACAAGGAGCTGGTTCTTTGAAAAGATCAACAAAATTGACAAACCCTTGGCAAGACTTACCAAGGAGAAAAGAGAAAGAACTCATATAAACAAAATCCAAAATGAAAGAGGAGAAATCACCACGGACACCGTAGATATACAAAGAATTATTGTAGAATACTATGAAAAACTTTATGCCACTAAATTCAACAATGTGGAAGAAATGGATAAATTCCTAGAACAATACAACCTTCCTAGACTGAGTCAAAAAGAAACAGAAAGCCTAAACAGACCTATTAGTAGAGAAGAAATAGAAAAAAACATTAAAAACCTCCCCCAAAATAAAAGTCCAGGCCCAGACGGCTATACCAGCAAATTTTATCAAACATTCAAAGAAGACTTGGTTCCTATTCTACTGAAAATCTTCCAAAAAATTGAAGAAGAAGCAATACTTCCAAACACATTTTATGAGGCCAACTTAACCCTCATACCAAAACCAGGTAAGGATGGCACAAAAAAAGAAAACAACAGACCAATATCTCTAATGAATACAGATGCTAAAATACTAAACAAAATACTAGCAAATCGAATACAACAACATATTAAAAAAATAATACATCACGATCAAGTGGGATTCATCCCAGAATCTCAAGGATGGTTCAACATACGTAAAACAGTTATCATAATACACCATATCAACAAAACAAAGAACAAGAACCACATGATCTTATCATTAGACGCAGAAAAGGCTTTTGATAAAATACAACACAATTTTATGTTTAAGACTCTCAACAAAATGGGTATAGAAGGAAAATATCTCAACATGATAAAGGCCATATATGATAAACCATCAGCCAACATCATATTAAATGGCACAAAACTGAAGGCTTTCCCCTTAAATCAGGAACAAGACAAGACTGTCCACTCTCTCCACTCTTATTTAATGTGGTACTAGAGGTTCTCGCCAGAGCAATCAGATAAGACAAAGAAATAAAAGGCATCCATATTGGAAAAGAAGAAGTAAAGGTATCACTTTTTGCAGATGATATGATCCTATACATCAAAACCCCCAAAGAATCCACAAAAAGACTACTAGAAACAATAAACCAATACAGTAAGGTCGCAGGATACAAAATTAACATACAGAAGTCAATAGCCTTTCTATATGCCAACAATGAAACATTTGAGAATGAACTCAAAAGAATAATTCCATTCACGATTGCAACAACAACAAAAAAATACCTAGGAATAAACATAACAAAGAATGTAAAGAACTTATATAATGAAAACTATAAACCATTGTTAAGGGAAATAGAAAAAGATATAATGAGATGGAAGAATATTTCTTGTTCTTGGTTAGGAAGAATAAATATAATCAAGATGGCCATATTATCCAAAGTAATATACAAATTTAATGCAATTCCTATCAAACTTCCAATGACATTTTTTAAAGAAATAGAGCAAAAAATCATCAGATTTATATGGAACTATAAAAAACCCCGAATAGCCAAAGCAATCCTAAAGAAAAAGAATGAAGCTGGGGGCATTACAATACCTGACTTCAAACTATATTATAGGGCCGTGACAATCAAAACAGCATGGTATTGGAAGAAAAATAGACATTCAGACCAATGGAACAGAATAGAAAGTCCAGAAATAAAACCACATATATATAGTCAAATAATTTTTGATAAAGGGGCCAACAACACACAATGGAGAAAAGAAAGCCTCTTCAACAAATGGTGCTGGGAAAACTGGAAAGCCACATGCAAAAGAATGAAACCAGAGTACAGTTTGTCCCCCTGTACTAAACTTAACTCAAAATGGATCAAAGATCTAAACATAAGACCTGAAACAATTAAGTACATAGAAGAAGACATAGGTACTAAACTCATGGACTTGGGTTTTAAAGAGCATTTTATGAATTTGACTCCAAAGGCAAAAATTAATGAATGGAACTACATCAGACTAAAACGTTTTTGCTCAGCAAGAGAAACTGATAACAAAATAATCAGACAGACAGCTAAATGGGAAATGATATTTTCAAACAACAGCTCAGATAAGGGCCTAATATCCAAAATATACAAAGAACTCATAAAACTCAACAACAAACAAACAAACAATCCAATAAAAAAATGGGAAGAGGACATGAACAGACACTTCTCCAAGGAAGAAATACAAATGGCCAACAGATATATGAAAAGATGCCCATCTTCTTTAGTTATTAGAGAAATGCAAATCAAAACTGCAATGAGATACCACCTCACACCTGTTAGATTAGCTATTATTAACAAGACAGGTAATAGCAAATGTTGGAGAGGCTGTGGAGAAAAAGGAACCCTCATCCACTGTTGGTGGGAATGTAAAGTAGTACAACCATTATGGAAGAGAGTATGGTGGTTCCTCAAAAAACTGAAAATAGAACTACCTTATGACCCAGCAATCCCTCTACTGAGTATATACCCCCAAAATTCAGAAACATTGATACGTAAAGACACATGCAGCCCCATGTTCATTGCAGCATTGTTCACAGTGGCCAGGACATGGAAACAACCAAAAATCCCATCAATAGATGACTGGATAAAGAAGATGTGGCACATATACACTATGGAATACTACTCAGCCATAAGAAATGATGACATCGGATCATTTACAGCAAAATGGTGGGATCTTGATAACATTATACGAAGTGAAATAAGTAAATCAGAAAAAAAACAGGAACTGCATTATTCCATACATAGGTGGGACATAAAAGTGAGACTAAGAGACATTGATAAGAGTGTGGTGGTTACAGGGGGAGGAGGGAGAGGGAGAGAGGAAGGGGGAGGGGGAGAGGCCGAAGGAAAACTAGATAGAAGGTGACAGAGGACAATCTGACTTTGGATGATAGGTATGCAACATAATTGAATGACAAGATAACCTGGACATGTTATCTTTGAATATATGTATCCTAATTTATTTATGTCACTCCATTAAAAAAATAAAATTATTAAAAAAAAAGGAATGAGATGGACACCAATACTTTAATAATAGGGGATTTTAATACCCCACTAATTTCAATGGATAGATCCTCCAGACAGAATATTAACAATGAAACTGCAGTCTTAAATAACACACTAGATCAACTGGATTTAATTGATATCTTTAGAACCTTTCACTGCAAAGTTTGGAATTGACATTCTTTTTAAGTGCTCATGGTACATTTTTTAGGATAGACCACATGTTAGAACACAAAACAAGTCTTAATAAATTTAAGAAGATTGAAATCACATCAAGCATCTTCTCTGATCACAATGGCATGAAACTAGAAATCAACTATAATAGAAAAACGGAAATAATTCTAATTCTTGGAGGCTAAATAGCATGTTATTAAATAATAAATTGATTAATTATTAGTAAGATTAAGGAAGAAATAAAAAATTTCCTTGAAACAAATTAAAATGAACATATATCAATCACAAATGTATGTGACTCAACAAAAGCAGTCCTGAGAAGACAGTTCATAGCATTACAGGTATACCTTAAGAAGCAAGAAAAAGCTCAAATAACCTAATTCTGCTCCTAAAAGAATTAGAAAAAGAATAACAAATAAAGCCCAGAGTAAGTAAAAGGAGGGATATAATAAAGCTTAGAGCAAAAATAAATGAGATAGAGGCTAAAAAAACAATATAAAAGATCAATGAAACGAAGAGCTAATTCTTTGAAAAGGTAAACAAGATTGCTGAACTTTTAACCAGACTCATGGATAAAAAAAGCAAGGTTTCAAATAAATAACATTAGAAATGAAAGTGGAGAAGTAACAACTTATGCCTTAGAAATACAAAGGATTGTAAGAAAATACTGTAAAGATCTATATGCCAAAAAATTGGACAACCTAGGTGAAATGAAAAAATTCCTTAATATAATACAATCTTCTAAAACTCAATCTGGAACAATCAGGAAACCTAAACAGACCAATTACATCAACTGAAATGGAAACATTTAACAAAAAACTCCCAGCAAACAAATGTCCTGGACTGGATGGCTTCAGAAGCAAATTTTACCAAATATTCAAAGAAAAACTAACACCTATCATTCTCAAGCTATTCTAAAAAATTTAAGAGGAGGGAAGACTCATTTTTTGAGGCAAGCATTATCCTCATTCCAAAACCAGGTAAAGACACTAAAAAAAAAAAATTCAAAAAAAAAAAAGAAAGAAAACTATAAGCCAATATCCTTGAAGAACATATATACTAAAATTCTCAACAAAATATTAGCAAACCGAATCCAGTAATACATTAAAAAGCTCATACATCATGATCAAGTGGGATCTATTCCGGGGAGGCAAGGCTGGTACAATATTCGTAAATTAATCAATGTGATTCATCATATAAACAAAAAGAAGAATAAAAATCAAATGATTATATCAATGGATGCAGAAAAAGTATTTGATAAAATTCAGTACTCATTTATGATCAAAAGTCTGAGCAAAGTGGGAATACAGGGATCATACCTCAACATAATAAAGGCCATCTATGACAACTGCCAGCCAACATCATATTCAATGGGCAAAAATTAAAAGCAGTTCCTTTAAGATCAGGAAGAAGGCAGGGGTGCCCTCCTTTCACCACTCATATTCAACATAGTTCTGGAAGTCCTAGCCACAGCAATCAGACAAGAAGAAGCAGTAAAAGGCATCCAAATTAAAAAAGAAGAAGCGAAACCATCATTATTTACTGATGACATGACACTGTACATAGAAATTCCTAACGTCTCAGCCAAGAAACTACTAGACCTGATAAATGAATTTTACAAGGTGACAGGATATAAAATTAATATTCAGAAATCAGTGACATATTTTATACACCAACAATAAACTGTCAGAAAGAGAAATTAAGAAAACAATTCCTTTCACTATTACAACCAAAAAATTAAAGTATCTACAAATAAATTTAATCAAGGAGGTAAAAGATATACTCAGAAAATTATAAGACATTGGAAAAGAAATCAAGGACAATACAAACAAGTGGAAGCATATACTGCATTCATGGATAGGAAGAATAAACATCATTAAAATGTCTATTCCACCTAAAGCAATGTATAGATTAAATGCAATTCCTATTAAAATACCAATGGGAAATTTCCAAAAATTTATCTGGAACCCCCCCCTCAAAAAAACTCCCAAATAGCCTCAGCAATCTTGAAAATGAAGAACAAGGTGGGAGGTTTCACAGTTCCTATTATCAAGTTATACTACAAGCCCACAGTAATCAAAACAGCTTAGTAGTGGCATAAGAACAGGCATACAGATCAATGGAACAGAACAGAGAACCCAGAAATAAACCTGCACTTTATGGTCAATTGATATGTGACAAAGGAAGCTAGTGTAGACAATGGAGTAAAGACAATTCCTTTAATAAATATTGTTGGAAAAACTGGACAGGTATATGCAAAAACAAAAACAAAAACAAAAAAAAAACTAGACCATTAATTTACACCATTCACAAAAATACACTCAAAATGGATAAAAGACTTAAATGGAAATCAAAAAACCATAAATATCTTGCAAGAAAACAAAATTAGTAAACTCTCTGATATCTCTCATAAAAATATTTTTGCCTATATATTTCCACAGGCAAGTGAAATAAAGAACAAAAATAAACAAATGAAACGATATCAAACTAAAAAGCTTTTGCACAGCAAAAGACATCATTAACAAAATAAAAAGACAACCCACACAATGGGAGAACATATTCACTGATATGTCTGGTAAGGGATTAATAGCCAAAATTTATAAAGAATTTTTAAAATTCAACACCAGGAAGGTAAACAATACAATTAAAATATGGGCAAAGGACCTGAATAGACACTTCTCCAAAGAGGACATACAGATGGCCAATAGGTATATAAAAAACGTTCAATGTTACTAATCATCAGAGAAATGCAAATTAAAACCACAATGAGATACTACCTCACACCTGTCAGAATGGTGCTCATTAACAAAACAAAACACAATCCGTGCTGGCGAGGGAATGGAGAATAGAGAACCTTCCTGCACCACTGGTAAGAATGCAGACTTGTGTAGCCACTGTGGAAAACAGTATGGTGTTTCCTCAAAAAATTAAAAATTGAACTGCCTTTTGACCCAGCTATCCCACTTTTAGTAATATATCCTAAGTATCCCAAAACACTGATTCAAAAGAAGATATGCACCACCATATTTTTAGCAGCATTGTTTACAATTGCCAAGATCTGGAAGCAGCTGAAGTGTTCATCAGTCGATGGGTGGATAAAAAAGTCATGGTACATATACACAATGGAATACAATGCAGCTGTGAAAAAGAAGGAAATTTTACCTTTTGTGATCACATGGATGGACCTGGAGATTATTATGTTAAGTGAAAGAAGCCAGGCAGAGAAAGACAAATATCATATGATCTTACTTATATGTGGAATCTAATGGACACAGTGAATTAAGGAATGGAATAGAGGCAGAGGCAGGGTTAAAGGAAGCGGAGAGACAGCTGTCAGAGGGAAGGGGAATGAGGGGATGGGAACAGAGAAGGTGAAGGGATTAGTGAAACTATATGTACATAACACAGAGATACAGATAATAGGACAGCAAATCCCAGAGGGAATGGGGTAGAGAGTCAGGAGGTAGAGGGGAAAGGGGATGTAATAGGGGGCACATTGTGGGGGTGAGGGTGTTATATTGAGTGGGGCTCTTGAATTCATGTTAACATAATAACTTAAAAAATTTAATTAAGAAAAGAAAAAAATTAAAACATTTATTTATTTATTACCATTTATATCACCATAATGACAAAAAAAATTCATGGTCTCTATGGCTACCTTTATCAACACTCTCCTCCTGAAATTATTACAGTTTAAAATTAGATATGGCTGATGCTATGAAATGATAGAGTATAAATAAGTGGAACTATCTAGATAACAATGCCTGCCAAATTTAGTATGGTGGTATGGTGGCACAGTTCCAATAGTGTTATTAAATGGTAAATTGACACCTTGCTGGATTCTCAGAAATCTGACTTTTGGATCTGCCCTTTTACTTCTGAACTGGCAGAGCATTTGAGAGGGATTATTTCCTATTCCTGCTATAACCTCCTGCCTCATCCAAGGTAACTCGACTCTGTTTTTGCTTTTTGTGGGGGCCTTCAGTGCTATCAATTGCTTCCTACCAGAACACCCTATGAATTCTGGTGTGTTTATTTAAAAATATATGGCTTTATAACCACTCCCCTAGCTAGTGGATGGTAACAATAGTAGTAAATTTATTTTAGATAATTAATATTCAAAGAACTGATGATCATCTTATAAAAAGCTTAAAGGTTCATCTGATAACCCACCACAAATCATGTATCCGAAATGAATCTGTATTGAGAAATGATTCCTGAATTTTGATGGGCCACTAGTTATCCAAATTGTATAAACAGTATCTATAACGTGTTTAATGTGAAAGTGCCCAAGTTCATTTCTCAGAAACAGATTTCCTGGAGCAGAATGTTCCCCTAGGTTAGACGGCTCCTTCAAACTCAGGGCGAGGTAACTCTATTATTGATGGAGGGGCCAGGGCAGGAAAGGAGGTGACAACACTGGTAAAGAAGACAGGGAGGGCATAGAGAACAAGGGTGCCAGGGACAACAGACGCCGTGGGATCGCTCTGAGAACATGGCATGTTTCCAGATATTCCTTGGTTTTTGAATAATACCCCAATTTTGAATTTGATAGAAACATCAATGCACTCTTAAAAAAACATTTTGTATCAGGTTTAAAATTTCAAAACAGAAAGGGTGTTTCTTTAAGAATATCTTTTTGTACATTGGCTGGCAGTGCTTGTAAATTGCTATGTTTGAATGGAATAATGAAGTCTGGATTATTGTTCTGGTGAGCAAAATGACTTTCAGCACCCAGTATTCCTCAAAGGAGGAAAGTCACTTCTCTGTGGTACACCCCAAAGGCAATGGCAGGCTTCCCCATGGGGCACAATGATGGGACTCCTGGGATTCTTCTGGGGGATGTGACATCTAGTTCACTGACCTGAGTGCTTCCTGAAAATTCAAGGACTTGAGCCAAACCTGGTCCTTCGGGAATGGGGATTGTTTTCCTTGGGAAAAATGTTGACCTCTATTTCTGGAAAGAAGGCTTTGAAAAACTCTTTGGACACTGAGATAGCTCTATGAAATAACATATTGGTGCTTTAAAATATAAACTGAACAGAAACACATTGCTTTCATTTCCCATAAATCAGAGATGGTTTTGCCTAAGAGGAAAGAGAAAGCATGGCAAAACACATTTCAGGTAAACAATTTAGGGCAGTGATATAGTTGCACAAGCAGGTCTAGTATGGGGAAATGACAAGCAAACCTGCATTTGGGTGTAGCTCGTGGGGGCACATTAGCTTCAGCTTACAGGTGGGGAGAGGCGGACACTAGTGGTGTTGCCTGGTTAATGAAGGTGAAAGTGTGGCCCTTGGTTTCTTTGTCCTTCAGTGGAAGCTTGACTTAGTGAATGGGAACTTCTGTTTGGAATACTCATTGAGAAAAATAAAACCAAGTTATTAAAAATTCTAATTATAGAATTTATTATGAAAATTGGTCTTCACTGCCCTCTAAATAATCTGTCTGGCTTGCCCCCTGCTCATTCACCATCACCAGCATGAATGGACTGATAGAAAGATTTACAGTTAGCACATGCAAGTAGAGTTTCTCAGCTGCATGCAGATGCTAGCAAACACTGCCTAGATTTAAAATATCTAACATTTGATATTCTTGGCATTGCCATTTGTATTATTTGTGAACCAAGTTTTTTTCTAAGGAAGGTCCCTGATGAAATGATCATAACATATGAATTAATGGAGTCCAAATGATTTTGGCTTTACTCTGTGGATAAAAATACTCACTTGACTTGCATTTAGCTTATGAGCTCTGTTGGGATTTTCTTGGAATTTTTTTCTTTTTTTTTAAGTGGGGGAGGGGTGATAGTGAGACAGACTCCCACATGCGCCCTGAGCGAATTCTACCCAGTGACCCCCATCTGGGGCCAATGCTCAAATCAACTAAGCTATTTTTAGCACCTGAGGCTGACACTCAAACCAATCGAGCCACTAGGTTTGGAAAGGGAAAAAGGAGAGAAGGGGAGAGGGAAGGGAAATGAACCGGATGGTTATTTCTCCTGTGTGCCTTTACTGGGAATCAAACCTGGGATGTCCATATGCTGGGCCAATGCTTTATGCACTGAGCCAACTGGCCAGGGCCATGGAATCTTCTTGACTTCTAGGTAAGAGGTCTTGTGAGAAGCTGGAAGGTTAAAGGAGAGATGGATGAAGTACTGAGTATCTTCTCTATGTCATGGTTTGTGCTTCTGAATATGTCTTCTTTTAAAATACTGCAGGAGTCTTTCAGGAAGGCTTCTTATCCTGACTTTATAGTGGAGGAAACTGAGACCGGAGAGATCAAGGTCATTTAACCAAGATCAACAGTGACTCTCATTTTTTTGGTTTGGTCTCGAGCAATATTGTCCTGGATTGGGAAAAGCATCAGCTAGATCAGTCTCTAGTTTTATCAGATTTGCAAGAGTCCCTTGCTTTCTTTTCTATGACTGACAGTTGGGATGCAAACTGAGGATGCACACATTAGAAGGATGAAGACCAATCCTCTTTTTTCATTAAAATATTTTTCAGAGAGATGAAGGGGCTTAAAATTTTTTTTTCTTCATCATGTAAGCCCTGGTGTTGGTAGAAGCATGAAGGACATCAGGAAACCTGGCTTCCAATCCAATGGACACCATGCGGCAGCACAGGAGTGTTCAATGTGCTTGGCTGTGAGACAAGGAGTCCAAATAAGGCCCTTGAAGTAACACTAGAATAAGTAGCATCATAACAAATATAATAAAAGAAGGAACAATAAAATAAGCAAAATAACAAAAGAAAGTACAAACTTAAACAGAGGAGAAAGATTTTAGTTCATTTAACCCTTGGCGGTGAGTTTTTATGTGCACTGTCTCTTACTACGTGGCCAATGATGGGTGGTGTCCAGACAGTGTCCTGAGTTCACTAACATTTCAAGCACCTTGATCCTCCCAGGGAGTTGGTCTGGTCATCCTCTTCCTGCTGCCGGGTGGTGAGCATGCTGAGTGTGTCATCAGAGTCTGCAGGAATTGATAGTGCGATCTGTCCGAGTGCTATGTTTAGGTGTTGTAGTTCCTTTTTCTTTTAAGCATCACCCTTGAGTGTGGCTGGTTGGGCGACAAGAAATGTTTTTCCTTGCAGGACGAAAGCTAGAGCGTTCCATGGTTAATATTAATGACCCTCTCTAATCAAAGTGGTATTTGATAAAGTGAGATTTAGAAGCTTGTGAGACATTACTAGTGGAAGCTCTGTCTTCTTTTGTGATTAGAATCACCGAGAGCTCGTCCTCCCTGTAGTGGTTGTGGCAACGTGAGAAAGGATGAAGTGGATGTTCTGTTGCACTGACAGCTACTTTCCTGCTGTTATGACATGTCCCAATCACATGCTTATAGGGGTGCTTAGGGTGACCATGATTTTTTAACTTTGAAATATTTGAATTTATATATATATATTTTTTTAGCTGGATGGGTTGGGTTTTTAATGCTAATGTGGCCATTTTTTTTTCAGAGTAAACAATGCTGCTGAATTGTATGAGAAGACAAATTAATTTGAGAAAGGGACTCTTTTTTACCATTCAAGATTATCCTTCAAAGCCTAAATGCAAACCCGGGCCTTTAGTACTGGACTCAATAAACAAAGCCAGTAGGCAGCAAAAATCCCAGTTTCTGGATGGTGATCGCATCATGGGCCCAGACCATTTTCAGGACCTACGGTGACAGAGGATTTTGGTGCCCTAAAGAAGCAAAACTGTAGAGAATACTTTACCTTACTCTGCCAATGCGATTTTATTTAAGGAGTGTTGTTGTAAATGCCATAGCTCTTATACATTTAATTTCTTCTCCTAAAGATGAAGCTTTTCAGTCTCTCTCTCTCTCTTCACCCTGAACAGCAACACATCTTCAGAGCGATTTTTAACTCTCTCTGATCACAGAGGTAGATGAGAGCTTTCCAGTGCCTCTCAGCTAAAATGATCTGCCTTTTCCATTCCCGTTGTCCATTCAGACTCTTGATTTGCACTTTGGGCTTTTCGTCTGGAGATGATGTGAGTTTTTTCATTCTGCAAATATTAATTGAAAATATGCCACATGGTGGGCACCCCACGTGGTGCATTTGGCCCTGAGGTCAAGGGGCTGGGCAAAGCAGAGTATGATCTATGGGAAAGGCAAACATTGAACATACAATTAAAACTGTGATGGCTGTTGGGTTGGGGAGGACATAGAGCTAAAGGAGTCAAGCAAAACAGAGTACGGGGGTCCTGTGGTTATGACACATTTCTGTTCCTATGACAGTGACATAACCCGAATTTTGGTGTAAGTCAAAACACACCTTAGCCTAACACAGATAGAACACTTGCACTATGAACAGTCCAAAATGGCATAGGTAAGTGTACTGGGGGACACCAATTCTCTCACTCATATCCTGTATTACTGCACATTCTTCCCAGGAGAATTGACTTTCTGCTCTAGCTATTTATTTATTTATTTTTATTTAGAAAATTAAATTTAACAGGGTGACATTGATCAATAAGAGAACATAGGTTTCAGGTAAACATTCTAGAACATTTGAACTGTTGATTATATTGCATATACATCACCCAAAGTCAAATAATTTTCTATCACTGTATATTTATCCTTCTTTTTATTTTATTTTATTTTATTTTATTTTTTTTTTCATTTTTTCATTTTTCTGAAGCTGGAAACGGGGAGAGACAGTCAGACAGACTCCCGCATGCGCCCGACCGGGATCCACCCGGCACGCCCACCAGGGGCGACGCTCTGCCCACCAGGGGGCGATGCTCTGCCCATCCTGGGCGTCGCCATATTGCGACCAGAGCCACTCTAGCGCCTGAGGCAGAGGCCACAGAGCCATCCCCAGCGCCCGGGCCATCTCTGCTCCAATGGAGCCTTGGCTGCGGGAGGGGAAGAGAGAGACAGAGAGGAAAGCGCTGCGGAGGGGTGGAGAAGCAAATGGGCGCTTCTCCTGTGTGCCCTGGCCGGGAATCGAACCCGGGTCCTCCGCACGCTAGGCCGACGCTCTACCGCTGAGCCAACCGGCCAGGGTATATTTATCCTTCTTTACTCACTTCCTCCCCTCTACAGCCCCCTCCCTCTGGTAACCACTTCACTTTTATCTTTGTCATGAGTCTCAGTTTTATATCCCACCTATGTGTAAAGTCATAAAGTTCTTAGCTTTTTCTGATTTACTTATTTCACTCAGTATAACATTCTCAAAGTCCATCCATGATGTCCTAAGTGGCAATATGTCATCATTTCTTATGGCTGTGTAGTATTCCATTGTATATATGTGCCACATCTTCTTTATCCAATGCTCTCTTAAGGGACAATATGGTTGTTTCCATGTCTTGGCCACTGTGAAGAATGCTGCAATGAGCATGGGGTGCATGTGTCTTTACGTACCGATGTATTCTAGTTTTTGGGTAGATATCCACTAGAAAAATTGCTGGGTCATATGGTACTTCTATTTTAAGTTTTTTGAGGAACCACTATATTTCTTCTACAATTGTTGTATAAGTTTACATTCCCATCAGCAGTGAATGAAGGTTGCTACCAATTGGCTATTTGACCTAAGACAGCACATATGATTTTTCTGGATCTTAGCTCCCTTAGCTTTAAAGTAGTATAATTTGGTTCCATAATCTCAAAGTCAATCCTCTCAGAGTTAAAAAAAATTAATTGGAGAAAAAGTTCTATCCAAATGAGAGGAAAAGTCTGAATGGTAGAGTATTTGAGAACAGAGTGAGCTTTTACTGCTTTGAGAAGAACACAGATAACTGGGATTATGTAAATAAACTGGCTACCATTTGAATAATATTGTATAGTATTAAAAGTATTTCCATATTCATGTTTTATTACCATGTTTCTTTGCTCTGTTGATGAACACTCAGAACTGTGGTCGCACATGGAAGATTCCCATGATGAACAATTTGTTGAATGACTGCAAGATTGGTGACCAGTTTATTAGTCATGTAATCAGCAATTTAGTACTTCTCTATCTGGAGTAGTGCTTAAGGATGTCTTACGCTTTCTCTCCTAGCTGTTTCAACATTTTCCCACACTCTTTTTCACTCTGTAATAAAAGGATAACACTAGTTTATTTTATTCTATTTTTTCACTATAGCAAGTTTTAAAAAATTATTTTAAAATTATAGTTGACATACAATATTATATTATTTTCAGATATACAACATCTGGTTAGACATTTCTATACCTTACAAAATAATCATATTGATAAGCTTCAGTGCCTACCTGGCACCATACATCGTTATTACAATATTATTGACTGTATTCTCTATGCTGTGCTTTACATTTCCGTGACTGTTTTTTATAATCGGCAATTTGTACTTCTTAATCCCTTCCTCTTTACACCCAGTCCCCCCAACCCCCTCCCACCTGGTAACCATCAGTTTGCTCTTGTATCTATGAGTCTGTTTCTGTTTTGCTTATTTGTTCTGTTCTTTAGATCCCACATATAAGTGAAATCATATGGTACTTTTCTTTCTTTCTGACCTATTTCTTAGCAGCTGCAAATGCCAAGATTTCATTATTTTTTATGGCTGAGTAATATTCCATTGTAGAAACAAGGTAAGGCAAAATAGATTTACAGTCATTTGTATGAAAAATAATACGATAATTATTAAATTATAGTACAAGAATAAACTCTGTGCTTTCTGTACTCATAACTGCAAACCTAGTTTTGCCGCACCCTATATGTACCACATCTTGATTACCCATTTGTCTATCTGTGAGCACTTAGATTGCTTCCATGTTTTGGCTACTGTAAGTACCATATTTTTTGCTCCATAAGACACACCTGACCATAAGACACACCTAGGGTTTTAAGGAGGAAAATAAGAAAAAAAATATTCTGAACCAAATGGTGTGTTAAAATATTTAATAAAATAAGCCCTGGCCGGTTGGCTCAGCGGTAGAGCATCGGCCTAGCGTGCGGAGGACCCGGGTTCGATTCCCGGCCAGGGCACATAGGAGAAGCGCCCATTTGCTTCTCCACCCCTCCGCTGCGCCTTCCTCTCTGTCTCTCTCTTCCCCTCCCGCAGCCAAGGCTCCATTGGAGCAAAGATGGCCTGGGCACTGGTGGCCTCTGCCCCAGGCGCTAGAGTGGCTCTGGTCGCAACATGGCGACACCCAGGATGGGCAGAGCATCGCCCCCTGGTGGGCAGAGCGTCACCCCATGGTGGGCATGCCGGGTGGATCCCGGTCGGGCGCATGCAGAAGTCTGTCTGACTGTCTCTCCCTGTTTCCAGCTTCAGAAAAGTGCAAAAAAAAAAAAAAAAAAACTTAAAAAATATTTAATAAAATATCGTATTTTTCATTCCCTAAGACTCACGGGCATTTTCTTCTCCACTTTTTTGGGAAAAAAAGTGCTTCTTATGGAATGAAAATACAGTAATGTTGCAGTGAACACAGGGATGTATATATCTTTTCAAATGAATGTTTTTGATTTCTTTGGGTAAATACCCAGGAGAGGGATTGCTGGGTCATTCCCATTTAGTGGATTGTCTTTTCGTTTTGTTGGTAGTTTCTTTTGTGGTGCAAAGATTTTTAGTTTGATGTAGTCTTATTAGTTTATTTTTTTTCTATTTTACATGTGGTGGAAGAACATCTTCCAGCTTCATTGTTTTGTTTCTGTCCAGTTTTCCCAACAGCAGTTTTTGAAGAGATTATGTTTACCCAGTGTATGTTCTTGCCTCCTTTGTTGTAGATTAATTGTCCATATAGGTGTGGGTTTATTTCTGGGTTCTCATTTCTGTTCCATCAATCTATGTGTTTATTTTTATGCCAGTACCATGCTCTTTTTTTTTTAAAAAAATAATTAATTTATTGATTTGAGAGAGAGAGAAAGATGAAGAGACAGAGAGAGAGGAAAAGTATCAGTTTGTTGTTCCATATCATAGTAGTGCACTCATCAGTTGCTTCTTGCGTGTGCCTTGACTGGGAATTGAATCTGCAACCTTGACATATTGGGATGATGCTCCAACCAACTAAGCTACCTGGCCAGGACCATGCTGTTTTGATTACTATAGTCTTATAGTATAGTGGTATAGTGTGATATCAGGAAGTGTGATACTTCCTACTCTGTTCTTCTTTCTCAAGATTACTTTGGCTATTCGAGGTCTTTTGTGATTCTCTATAAATTTTGAGATTATTGATTGTAGTTATGTGAACAATTCTATTGATATTTTGCTAAGGAACGCATTAAATCTATGGATTGCTTTGGGTAATATGTATATTTTAATTATATTAAAATATTCTTTCCAATGTAGGAACACAGTGTATCCTCCCATTTATTTGTGTCTTCTTCATTTTTTTTTCATCAATGTCATAGTTTTCTGAGTACAAGTCTTTTACCTCCTTGGTTAAATTTATTCCTAGGTATTTTGTTCTTTTAATGCTTTAAATGGGATTGTTTTCTTTCTTTTCTTTTTAAATTTAAATTTATTAATTTTAGAGAGAGATAGAAGAGAGAGAGAGAGAGATGTTTGTTTTTCCACTTATTTGTGCATTCATTGGTTGATTATTGTGTGTACCCTGACCAGGGATTGAACCCACAATCATTGCATATGGGAATGACATTCTAACCAACTGAGTTATGTAGCTAGGGCCTAGGATTGTTTTCTTAATTTTTCTTTCTGATCATTTGTTGTTACTGTATAAAAGTACAAATTTTTAAATATTAATTTTGTAATTTGAAACTTTACTGTGTTAGTTCTAAGCAGTTTTTGGTGGAATATTTGCAGTTTCCTCCATATAGTATCATGTTATTTGCAAATTGTGACAGTTTTACTTGTTTCTTTCTAATTTGGATGCCTTTTATGTCTTTTTCTTAGGTCTGATTGCTGTGGCTAGGACTTTAAATACTATGTTGAATAAGAGTGGTGAAAGTGGACATCCTTGTCTTGTTCCTGATCTTCAAGGAAATGTTTTCAGCTTTTCACCACTGAGTATGATGTTAGATGTGGGTTTGTCAAATACGACCTTGGTTATGTTGAAGAATGTTCTTCCTATCCCCACTTGGTTGAGCATCTTTAATTGAATGAATGTTGAAATTTTCAAATACTTTTTCTGCATTTATTGCTAGGATTGTGATTTTTACCATTTTGTTTATGTGGTGTATCACATTGATCAGTTTGTGGATACTGAACCAACACATGCATGATTCCTCTGTTTGCATTTAGTGGAATTTTTGTTGTAGTGGAAATAAGCATGTCAGGAGAGGAAAGGTCATTCTGCAAGAATAAACAATCTCAAATCTCAGAGGCCCATCACAACAAAGTTAATTTCTATTAAATGTCTGTGGAAGTTGAGGCCACAATCCAGCATGTCTGTTCTCTGTGTGGACAAGGTACAGGTGGATCTGATCTTGTGGTTTGGTCATTTTCACAGAAGCCTCCATGATTCCTGCATCAGGGGAGGAGAAAACATGAGCCTGGCCTGGAAGTCACGTGTGCCTGGCCTGAACTGACCCTAGAGCCTTACCTAACTTCATCAGGCTGCAAGTAGAGTCTTCTGTGTGACTAGTATTTCTACTACACATGAGAAACTGGAAATGAGTGTCACTCATATCTTTTAGTTCAGTCAATACTTACTGAGACAATGCTTTATGTTTAGCACTTTCTCAAGGTGTTTGGAGAAGTATAAAACATAGCTCTCATTTTCAAGGAATTTAGTGCTTTTCTTCAAAAGCAAGCCACTTGGAATTATTGAACAACAATACAAGGCCCTTGATGAGAACTTCTAAGTTGTTTTCTTAGACAATATTTTCAGAAATATTTTTCAGAGTGATAGGACATGGAAGGGAGAAGTGGGTGTTACAAGTGAGAGAGGATTAGGATTATGAGGATGGTGGTCCTCATGAGAGAAGAGATGGGGCAGAGGGAGATCAAAAGTTGGAGAAGAAGAGAAACAGGGAAAGAAGGAGAGGGAGGTAGAGAGAAAAAGAGAGAGAGAGAGAGAGAGATCGAGAGAGATCTCAAAGTCAACCTTTCTAGAGAAGTTGTAGCCTTAGGAGGAAGTCCTTGGAGTTAGAATGTGTGGATTCAAATTTTTGCTCTGGTTCTCTCATGTACTTGTGCTGTGATATTGGGCAAATTGATTTACAAGTCTGATTGTTAGTGAAATGGGTAGCAAACACTGTACTCACTCCAAGGGTTGCTTTGAAGTATAAGTGAGGTAATACATTCAAAGCACTTTGCAAGCAGGTGTGAGTTCTCCCACTCTGGGAAGGATGCTTTACAATGGGCAAGTGTGCAAACCAGATTGCAGAAGAGTCTGCCCTTGATATTATGCAAGGAGAGAACTCTAACCTGAGGAGTATTTTCTAGACTTGCTAAAATTTTGCATTATGTAGAGTAAGCTTCTACCCTCTTTGCTTTTATTTTGTCAGTCTCATTCCAAATAATGAATGCTTGGTGTTGCAGACAGAAATTGTAGAGGAACATCCCTCTTTTGAGCAATTGGTTCCCTTCTGTCCATGTCTGTGCTCTGCTCTTCTGCAGGCCATTGCTTTGTCGCTACTTCCTCCATCCAGCGCTGCTTCTTAACATTGTATTTTGTTCATGTCCCTATGTGAGTCACACAAAGAAATATATAACATGTGGCTACTGCTTTCAAGAAACTTACCAATTGGTTGTATTGAAACTTGGCTGTTCCAAGTCCACTTTTAGAATCTTTGTTTCGATGGAAAGAGGAAAAAGTGAAATAGCCCAAGCAAACATTTCAAAGGTGTCTTAAATTATTCTTCACTCATTTTTCCTTCTTCTGTTGAAATGTAAGTTTATGTACATCTTTAGCTTCTATAGGAGTGGAAAGAGAAAAGTAAATTCCTGGCAGCCGTGAATTCTATTTATACCCAATGGCATGTTATATTTCTATAGAAATAGCTCAGAAGGCTGGAAGAGCCTGTTTCATGGAAATCCAACTCTTTTTTTTTTGTGGTTATTGACTGTCTTTCTGCACATTCCAACGTCAGTTAGAGGAATGGGAAAGGAGGGGGCATGAACACCCAAAGTGCACCCTCAGAAACAGGTGCTTAGCCCTTGTGTCAAACACCAGACACAAATCCTGCCAACCTGGACCCCTCTCCTCACTGTCAGTTGTCTCAGAAAAATGACAGGGCTTAGGCTTTTGACAGATAACTCGCTTAGGAAGCGTAGCAAACCAGAGACGTGTGCATATTGTGGGACAGCTTTGAGAAATGACATTTTTTTCTGCAACCCTGAATATGTCTAAGTTTGCCACACAAATGGGGTGTGCACACAGCCCCACCAACCTGAACCAGCTACCGTTGGCCATATGAGCTTGACAGAATTTTAAACAGCACTGCTCTGCTTTCTAATGAAAACATCTCTCCCTCCCCTGTTTATCCATGATCATGCTTTGGGACAACAAAATATAAAATATTAACTCACTATATTGAATAAACACTTTTCTAATTAGAATGGTAGTGAGAGTTTATGTTGGACGGAGGAGGGAAACCAGGGATACAAGACCCATCTGTCACTGTTTAGACTCACGTGGAGGAAGTCATAAAATGCAAGCTGTGCAGAAACCCCATGTTACCACCTGCCCTATGCGCAGTTAGGTTCGGTGTCCTCGTGAATTTGCATGGGATCTTTAGAGCACACGTGGAGAGCAAGGAGTTGATGAGATGTGGGGTCTCTTCTCTGTGGTCCTGAAGCAGGAGAGGCAGGACAGTCAGGTGCAGTCCCCCTTGGATCATGCTTATGTTTCTTTGGTCATTACAATTGCCACCCTGGGACTTACGTTTCAAATACCTCCTTTTGTGGATCAGGAGATGGTGTCCTGTAAGGGGCTGGAGAGCATATCTTCCCCCAACTTAACTGAGAAATAATTGTTATGTATCACTGTATACGTTTAAGGTGTATACAGCATGATAGTTTGGTGTACATGTCATTTTGAAATGATAACCACAGTAGGATCACTAACATTCATCTTCTCATACAAATGCAATAAAAAGAAAAAAATTTCTCCTTGAGGTGAGAACTCTACTCTCTTAATAACTTTCCTATGTATCATAGGCATTGCCAGCTGTAGTCTTCCTGTTGTATATCACATCCTTAGTACTTATTTATCTTATAGCTGGAAGTTTGTACCTTCTGACTACCATTCTCTTATTCCCTCACCAATCCCTCCCCTTCATCTCTGGTCACAAGAGATGAATTTTTTCAAGGTTTTCTTTTCATTTTTTAAAAATTAATTTTAATGGGGTGACATTGATAAATCAGGGTACATATGTTCAGAGAAAACATCTCCAGATTATTTTGACATTTGATTATGTTGCATACCCCTCACCCAAAGTCAAATTGTCTTCTGTCACCTTCTATCTGGTTTTCTTTGTGC
The DNA here is from genome assembly GCF_036850765.1 of Saccopteryx bilineata. Classification (NCBI taxonomy): domain Eukaryota; kingdom Metazoa; phylum Chordata; class Mammalia; order Chiroptera; family Emballonuridae; genus Saccopteryx; species Saccopteryx bilineata. Next base: position 193,497,787 of record NC_089491.1, read on the forward strand.
CCCTCCCCTGCCCCCACTCCTTCATTACCATCACACTCTTGTCCATGTTTCTGAGTCTCATTTTTATGTCCCATCTATGTGTGGATTCATATAGTTCTTAGTTTTTTTCTGATTTACTTTTTTTTAAGATTTCATATATGAATAAGATCATATGGTATTTGTCCTTCTCTGTCTGACTTATTTTCTTAATATTATATCTTCAAGGTCTATCCATGTTGTTGCAAATGGTAGCATTTCCTTTTTATAAGGCTGAATAATATCCCATTGTATATATGTACCACATCTTTATCTGCATGTTTATTGACTGAAACGTGGGTTGCTTCCATATCTCAGCTACTGTAAATAATGTTGCAATAAACATGGGAGTGAATATTTGGGGTTAGTGCTTCCCCCCCCATTTAAATATCCACAGGCAGACTTGCTGGATCATATGACAGCTCTATTTTTTATTATTTATTTATTTATTTATTTATTTATTTATTTTTTACAGAGACAGGGAGAGAGTCAGAGAGAGGGATAGATAGGGACAGAGAGACAGGAACAGAGAGAGATGAGAAGCATCAATTATTAGTTTTTTATTGCAACACCTTAGTTATTCATTGATTGCTTTCTCATATGTGCCTTGACTGTGGGGCTACAGCAGACTGAGTAACCCCTTGCTCAAGCCAGCGACTTTGGGTCCGAGCTGGTGAGCTTTGCTCAAAGCAGATGAGCCCGCGCTCAAGCTGGTGACCTCGGGGTCTTGAACCTGGGTCCTCCGCATCCCAGTTCGACACTTTATTCACTGCACCACCGCCTGGTCAGGCTTTAATTATTTTGAGGAAACTTCATACTATTTTCCATTTTAAGTTTCCACCAATAGTGCACAAGTGCTCCTTTTTCTCACATTCTTGCCAACACTTGTTATACCTTGTCTTTTTGATAACAGTCATTCTAACAGGTGTGAGGCGATATCTCATTGTGGTTTTGATTTGCACTTCCTTGATGATTAGTGACGTTGACACCTTTTCATGTACCTATTGGCTTTTATTTACATTTTTAAAGGAATGTTTTCAGTTTCTTCGCTCCTTTTTCAATTAGGTTGTTTTTTGCTATTAAGTTATATAAGTCTTTTATATTTATTTATTTATTTTTAAAATTTTATTTATTGATTTTAGAGAGAGAGAAAGGCAGGGGAAGAGCACGAAGCATTAACTGGTAGTAGTTCCTTCTTGCATGTGCCTTGACTGGGCAAGCCCAGAGTTTTGAACGGGCGACCTCAGCATTCCAGAGCGCCGCTACAGGTCAGGCTATATGAGTCCTTTATAAATTCTGGATATTAACACCTTATATGACATGTGGTATGAAAATATGTATTTCTATTCCATAGAGTGTTTTCTTATTTTGTTTCTATTGTTGTGTAGAAGCTTTAAAATTTGTTGTAATTTTTGATTTTGTTGTTTATTGTTTATTTTGTTGCTGTGCTTTAAATGTCAAATTCTATAATCAACATGGGTGTGTATGTGTCTTTATGTACCAATGTTTTCAAGATTTTTGAGTAAATGCCCAGTAGAGGGATTTTACTGGATTATGTGGTAATTTTATTCTTATTTTTTTGAGGAACCACCATACTTTCTTTCATGATGGTTGTACTAATTTGCATTCCCACCAGCAGTGACTGAGGGGTTTCTTTTTCTCCACAGCCTCTCCAGCACTTGTTATTACCTGTCTTGTTGATAATAACTAAGCTAATAGGTGTGAGGTGCTATCTCACTGTAGTTTTGATATGCATTTCTCAAATAACTAGTGAAGATGAGCATTTTTAAAAATATATATATATCTATTGGTCATTTGTATATCTTCTTGGGAGAAGTGTCTGTTCAGGTGCTGCCCCATTTTTAATTGGATTCTTTGCTTGTTTGTTGCTGAGCTTTTTAATTCTTTATATATTTTGGATATTAACCCCTTATGGGAGCTGTTGTTTGCAAATATAATCTCCCATTTAGTTGGCTGCCCATTTGTTTTGTTGTCACTTTCTTTTGCTGTGCAGAAGCTTTTTATTTTGATATAATCTTATTCATATTTTTTTCCCTTTACTTCCTTTGTCATTGTGGTCAAATTCATAAGTTGTTCTCTATGGCCAAGGTCCATAAGGTTAAAACCTATGTTTTCTTCTATGTAATTTATTGTTTCAGATCTTACATTTAGTCTTTAATCTTGAATTAATTTTGTACCAGGGGGCAAACTATAGTCAAGTTTTATTATTTTCAATGTGGCTTTCCAATTTTCCCAGCACCATTAATTGAAAAGGCTTTCTTTTCTCCATTGTGTATTTTTGGCTCCTTTGTCAAAGATAATTTGTCCAGATATATGTGGTTTAATTTCTGGGCTCTCAATTCTGTTCCATTGTTGTGTATGTGTGTTTTTCTGCCAATACCCTGCTGTTTTGATTATCATGGCTCTATAGTATAATTTGAAGTAAGGTAGTGTGATCTCTGGCTTCATTCTTTTTCCTTAGCTATTCAGGGTTTTTATGATTCCATACAAACCTGGTAATTTTTGATTCTACTTCTTAAGAAAATGACATTGGGATTTTGATGGGGATTGCATTAAATTTTATATTCCTTTGTGTAATATGACCATTTTAACTATGTTGATTCTTCCAATCCATGAACATGATATATTTTTCTACTTCATTGTCTTTTATAATTTGTTTTAATAATGTTTTCTACTTTTTAATACATAGGTGCTTCTCATCCTTTTTTAAGTTTATTCCTTGGTATTTTATTTTTATTATTGCAATTGTAAAAGGAATTGTTTTTTGAGTTCAATTTTCAATGTTTCATCATTAGCATTTAGGAAAGCAGTGAACTTTTGTATATTGATTTTTTATTCTGTGACTTTACTGTATTAGTTTAAAGTTTCTAATAGTTTTTTGGTGGAGTCTTTTCAATTTTCTGTATACAGGATTATGTCATCTGCAAAAACATAGCTTTATTCAGTCTTTTAGAGATAAATGCCTTTTATTTCTTTCTCTTGCCTGATCGCTCTGGCTAAAACTTCCAGAATTATGTAGAATAAGAGTGTATATAATAAAAAGCCTTGTCTTGTTCATGATTTTAGAGGAAAAGCCTTCATTTTTTTTTTTATCATTTAGTATGATATTAGCTGATGGTTTGTCATATGTGGTCTTTATTATGTTGAAGTACTTTCCTTCTATTTTGATTTTATTGAGTGTTTTAAACATTTGTTGAATCTTATCAAATGCCTTTTCTGCATCTATTGATAAGATCATATAATTTTTGTTATTTGTTTTGTTGATGTGGTATATTATGTTGATTAATTTCTGTATGTTGAACCACCCTTGTGCTCCTGGAATAAATCCTACTTGATTGTGATATTTTATTTTTATAATATGTTGTTTTGGGAAGACTTTGAAAGTATTAGTACCAATTTTTCTTTGGTTGTTTGGTAGAATTTAGTAAACATCTGGTCTCGGACTTTTGTTTTTAGTCGAATTTTGATAATTGTTTCTATTTCCTACATGCTTATAGTTCTATTTAGGTTTTTCACTTTTTTCTGTGACTCAGTCTGGAAAGATTATATAGTTTCAGGAATTTATCTATTTCCTCTAAGTTGTTGAATTTGGTGGCATATAAAGTTTCATAATATTCTACTATGATCCTTTGTATATCTATGATGTCTGTGGTAATTTCTCCTCTTTCATTTCGGATTTTGTTTACATGATTTTTTTCTCTTTTTTCCTTAGTGAATCTAGCCAGTTGGCTTGTCTATTTTATTGATCTTTTCAAAGAAGCAGATCTGTTGTATTAATTTTTTCTATAGTTTTTTTGTTCTCTATTTCATTTAGTGCTGCTCTAATTTTTACTATTTCCTTTCTTCTTCTGACTTAGGGTTGCCTTTGTTTTTCTTTTCCTAGTTTCTTAAGGTGTGATGTTAGGTTGTTTACTTGGGATCTGTCTTGTTTCTTGAAATAAGCCTGTAATGATATAAATTTCCCTGTTATTACTGCATTTGCTGCATCCCAGAGATTTTGATATGCCATGTTTTCATTTCCATTTGTCTGTATATTTCTTTTGTTCTCTGTTTTTATTTCTTCTTTAATACAGTAATTTTTTAGAAGTATGTTGTTTAATATCAATATTTTTTGTGAGTTTATTTACTTACTTTTTACAGTTGAATTCTTTTTTTTTTTTTTTTTTTTCATTTTTCTGAAGCTGGAAACAGGGAGAGACAGTCAGACAGACTCCCGCATGCGCCCGACCAGGATCCACCCGGCACGCCCACCAGGGGCGATGCTCTGCCCACCAGGGGGTGATGCTCTGCCCATCCTGGGCGTCGCCATGTTGCGACCAGAGCCACTCTAGCGCCTGAGGCAGAGGCCACAGAGCCATCCCCAGCGCCCGGGCCATCTCTGCTCCAATGGAGCCTTGGCTGCGGGAGGGGAAGAGAGAGACAGAGAGGAAAGCGCGGCGGAGGGGTGGAGAAGCAAATGGGCGCTTCTCCTGTGTGCCCTGGCCGGGAATCGAACCCGGGTCCTCCGCACGCTAGGCCGACGCTCTACCGCTGAGCCAACCGGCCAGGGCTACAGTTGAATTCTAATTTCAAAGCCTTATGATCAGAAAATATGCTTGGTATAATTTCAATCTCCCTGAATTTGTTGATGTTAGTTTTGTTGCCCAAAATGTGGTCTATCCTTGAGAATGTTCCATGCACACTGGAGAAGAATGTATAATCTGACATTTTGGGATAAAATGTCCTATAAATATCTGTTATGTTCATTTGGTTCAGAGTGTCATTTAAGGCTGATATTTCTTTATTAATTTTCTTTTTGAATTATCTATCTAAAATGATCAATGGTGTGTTGAAATCTCCAAGTATAATTATGTTTTTGTCTGCTTTTATTTTTAGATCAATTAGTAGATGTCTTCTATATTTTGGTGCTTCCTGGTTTGGTGCATATATATTAAGAAGTGTTGTCTTTTTGATACAATGTCTTCTTTATCATTATGAAATGTCCATCTTTGTCTCTGGTTACCTTTGTTTTCTTGAAGTCAGCATTGTCAGATATGAGTATGGATACACCTGCTTTCCTTTTGGATATTATTTGTTTGGAGAATCATTTTCCAGCCTTTCACTTTGAACCTATTTTGTCCTTGCTGCTTAGGTGTGTCTCTTGAAGACAGCATATGATTGGGTTTTGCTTTTTGATCTAATCTGCTACCCTGTGCCTCTTTATTGGTGAATTCAGTCCATTTACTTTTAGGGTAATTATTGACTCTTGAGGATTTTCTATAGACATTTTATGTCTTGTTTTCTGGTAACTCTATGTCTTGTTTGGTTCTTCTCTTTTATTTTTCTGTCAGTTATTTTTGTTAAGTGGCATTCCATACTTCTTTCCTTGTTTCTTCTTTTTTTAAGCTGCGTGTTTTGAAGTGGTTTTTTTGTTGGTGGTTACCACTAGGTTATTAAGAGAAAATGTTCATATGTACAAGAGTACTTTGTCTCATGAGTTCATCTGCACTCCATCCTCCAATGCTACTGCAGATCTTTGTCCTCTCCTTTTATGTTATTGCTGTCACAGAGTATTCTTTTTTTTATTGTGACCTTCTTGAAGCTTTTACTTGTAGTTTTGATATGTTTTGTTCTTTGTATCTGGTCAAACAACCCCTTTAGTATTTCTGATAGTGGACATTTTTTGGTGATAAATTCCCTCAGCTTCTGTATGTCTGTAAAATTTATTTTTCCTTCATATTTGAAGAATAACTTTGATGGATACAGTATTATTGTCTGCTAATACCTGAATGTTTGGGTCCATTGTTCTCTGGCTTGTAGAGTTTCTGCTGGGAAGTATGATGATAATCTCATGAGCTTTCCTTTATATGTTATGTTTTTCCTTTCCCTAGCTATCTGAGGACTTTTTCTTTGTCACTGATTTTTGATAATTTTATTATGATGTGCCTTGAGGTAGGTCTGTTTCGGTTGTGGTAACTTAGCATTTTGTTTGCTTCTTGGATTGAGGCTTTAACTCCTTCCATAAGCTTGGGATATTCTCATCTATTATTTGTTTGGATAGGCTCTCCATTCCCTTCTTCCTCCCTTCTTCTTCTGATATACCCATTATTTAAATTTTTTTTATTAACTTTAATTTATTGTGTTAATAATATACCCATTATTCTTACATTGCTGTTTCTGATGGAGTCAAACAATTCTTGTAGAGCTCTCTCAGTTTTTTTAAATTTGTGAGTCTCTCTCCTCTTCTTTTTGTAGCATTTGCCTGTTTTCAATATCATTCATTCTTTCCTCTATCTGGTTCATTCTATTGGCTAAAATTGCTACCTCAGTTTTCAGTTCATGTATTGAGTTCTTCATCTCTGTTTTTAAAGTTTCAATCTCCTTGATGAAGTACTCAATTATGTATTGAGTTCTTCATATCTGTTTTTAAAATTTTTATTTCCTTGATGCAGTACTCATTTTATTCATTAATTTGTTTTCTGAGCTCATTAAGTTGCCTATTGTCTTCGGACATCTCATTGAGTGTTTATAGAACTTCAATTTTAAATTCTCTATCATTTAACTCCAAGGGTTTTATGTGATTGAGCTTGCTTTCTGGAGATTTTTAATTTTTTTCTGAACAATATCTCTGTATTCTGTAGCCATAATATTCAATTTTTTCTACCTTGATAGCATTTGAGAGTGGTGTTGTTAAAAACCCTAACAAAAAACCAAGTAAAATAATAAAAAATTAAATTAAAATATATAATAAATATATAAAAATGAAAAAATTATGACAAGTAAAGAAGAAAAACCACAAGAAAATAAATGGAAAGCCAACAAATAAATAAAAAACAAAACACCAACACATAAAAAAGAATAAAAAAATATAAATTAGAGAAAGAAAATTCAAAAAAGAAAACAAGAATAAGAAAAAAGGAAAAAAGAAAAAAGGTAAAAAAAAAGCAATAATAAATTTCAGTTTTGAATGGTTTCTTCCAGTAGGTGTAACTGTATTACAAGTTTTAACTCTCTGAAATTTCTGGGCTGTCCTCCACTGAGATGTTGCTGTGCCAGTGATGTAGGCTGGGTCATAGTCATGTTAAATGGGTGGAGTGTGTTGTGAGGGCTTTACAGCTTTAGCCTTATTGCTCTGGCTTTACAGCTTCAGCTTTCTGGCTTTACAGCTCTAGCAATGGCAATCTCAGGTTTTCAGATGCTCCTCCCCACACCTAAAAAGACTTGGGGACTGGAAGTGGAGCACTTCTGTTCTTCAGGGAAGAGAGTGACTCTGAAGAGCTAGCTATGAGGTTTGTCTTGGCCACTATCTGTACTGTGAGATGAAGGAGGTGGGATCTGGGGGTGGGGAGCTGCACTTTAGCTTTCTCTGTTTCTGCTGAGTATGGGCTGCAGGCAGACCATGAGAACACTGTCTGTGACCCTGTGCTCTGGCCACTTTGGTTTATCTCCCCCTCTGTACCTCTATCTCACCATTTCTCTTGGCAGATGGAAATTCAGTCACTCCAAGTTTCCCTCTCCATACCTCTCAGACAAAATCCAGAGAGCCCTAGCTTTACTCCTCCCCATAGTCCAGCAGAGAAAAATAAACCCAGTCTCTCCAGATTTGTCTCCTCTTCTGTCCAAAGCCCACCACAAATGTGTTTTGTCTCCCATACTCCTTTTCACCCATTCAACCTTTACTCCATTCAGTGCATGGATCTTTCAGGCAAGCCTCCAAGCCCAGCTGGGGTACCTTTGCTGCATTATAATTGTTCAATTTGTTGAATTATCAAGGAGAGAGATCAGGAGTATCTCAAATGACACCACTGCTCTGACATCCGCAGTTTTTCTATTATAGTTGATTTCTATTTATATGCCATTGTGGTAAGAGAAGATGCATGATATAATTTCAGTCTTAAATTTACTGAGACTTGTTTTGTGTCCTAACATGTGTTCTATCTTAGAGAACATACCATGTGCATTTGAAAATAATGCATATTATGCTGCTTTGGGGTTAAATGTTCTGATGATATCAGCTAAATTCAGTTGATCTAGTGTATCATTTAAGGCTGCTGTTTCTTTGTTGATATTTTGTCTGGAGGGTTCATTGATGTCAGTGAAGTGTTCAAGTCCCCTACTGTCACTATATTGCTCTGATCTCACCCTTTATGTCCATCAAAATCTACTTCATATATTTAGGTGATCCTATATTGGATGCATAAATATTGACAACAGTAATATCCTCTTGCTGAATTGTACCTTTATTATTATGTAGTGACCTTCTTTGTCCCTTACTGTAGCCTTTGTTTTAAAGACTATTTTGTCAAGTATAAGTATTACTACTCCAGCTTTTTTTAATTTTTATTTTCATGGAATATTTCTTTTTCCATCCCTTCACTTTCAGCCTATGTGTATCTTTTGTTCTGAGGTGAGTCTCTTGTAAACAGCATAAATATTGGTCATGTTTTCTTATCCATTCACATATTCTGTGTCTTTTGACTGGAGCACTTAATCCATTTACATTTAAGGTTATTATAGATAGATACTTATTTATTTACTATTTTATTCTTTTTTTTTTACAGAGACAGAGAGAGAGAGACAGATAGGGATAGACAGGAAGGGTGAGAGATGAGAAGCATCAACTCTTTTCTTCATTGCAGCACCTTAGTTGTTTATTGGTTGCTTTCTCATATGTGCCTTAACCAGGGGGCTACAACAACCTGAGTGACTCCTTGCTCAAGCCAGTGACCTTGGGTTCAAGATGGTGAGCTATGCTCAAACCAGATGAGCCTGTGCTTAAGCTAGCAACCTTGGAGTTTCAAATCTGGGTCCTCCGCATCCCAGTCTAATGCTGTATCCACTGTGCCACTGCCTGGTTAAGCTACCATTTTATTCTTTAAACCTATAATCTTCTTTCTCCTGAATGTCTTTTTTGTTTTTCTTTTTCTTATAGCTGGCTCTTCAACATTTCTTGTAGTACTGTTTTTTGTGGTAATGAATTTCTTGAGTCTGTTTTTGTCTGGGAAGTTCTTTATTCCTCCTTCAATTTTAAATGATAGCTTTGTGAATAAGGTAGGCTTGGTTTCAGGTTCTTGTTTTGCATCACTTTGAATATTTCTTGTCAATCCCTTCTGTCCTAAAGTGTGCCTGTTGAGAAGTACAGTAACAGCCTCATGGGGCCTCCTTTGTAGGTAATTAATAGCTTTTCTCTTGCAGCTTTCAGGATTCTTTCTTTAACTCTTATTTTTGGCATTTTAATTATGATGTGTCTTGGTGTGGGCCTCTTTGGAGTCATCTTTGATGGGACTTTCTATGCTTGTGTGACTTTTTCCTTCATCAGGTTAGGAATGTTTTCAGCTATGATGTTTTTAAACACATTCTCTATCTTTTGTTTTTCTCTTCTCCTTTAAGAACCTTTATATGATGTGGATGTTGTTTTGCTTCATGTTTCTGCAGAGCTCTTTTAGACTTACCTCAGTTTTGTTGAGTCTCTTTTCTTTTTGTTGCTCTACTTCTGTGCTTACAGTTATCTTGACCTCTAAATTGCTGAGTCATTTCTCTGCTTCATCCAACCTGCTGTCAATTCCCTTTAGTGCAGTCTTCATTTCCAATACTACTTTTGCCATTTCTGACTGGATTGTTTTTATGGCTTCAATGTCCTTTATAATGCTTACTATACCATGTTTAAGTTTTCACTGAAATCACCCATTCTTTCTTTAGGATCATTGAATATCCTAATAGCCATTGTTTTAAACTTGGCATTTTGTAGTTTGATTTCTTCCATTTTATTTAATTCTTTTTCTGGGGATTTCTCTTTTTGATTCATATGGGACATATTTCTTTGTCTACCCATTTTGTCTGTGTATTAGGTAGCTCTGCTCTGATTCCCAATTTTTTTGTGATGTCATTATGAGGAAGGTGGGCTTAGTGGTACATACCTCCAGGTCTCCTGAGCTTCTCACTCTCGCAATGTCTTTTTTTTTTTTTTTTTCAGAGACAGAGAGTCAGAGAGAGGGACAGATAGGGACAGAAAGATAGGAACAGAGAGAGATGAGAAGCATCAATCATTAGTTTTTCATTGCAATACCTTAGTTGTTCATTGATTGCTTTCTATATGTGCCTTGTCTGTGGGGCTACAGCAGACTGAGTAACCCCTTGCTTGAGCCAGTGACCTTGGGTCTAAGCTAGTGAGCCTTTGCTCAAACCAGATGAACCTGTGCTCAAGCTGGTGACCTCAGGATCTCAAATCTGAGTCCTCCTCATCCCAGTCGATGCTCTATCCCCTGCGCCAAGGCCTGGTCAGGCTAGCAATGTTTCTTGAGGGTAATATTTTCTTGTCATATGTGAGTCTTGAATGTTGTTGGTTCTTTCATGGGTGGAGTTAGCCCTTCAGGCTGGTTGGTTCTAAGGGTCAACCTTGATCATGTGTATTAGATTCAGTTCAGTGGTTTCCCCTGGGGCATTGTAATTCTCATCAGTGTCTGGTGCCTAATAGACTCTTCTTTTGGGCATGCTGCCTTTGTGGCCAGTTTGGTTTAGCACTGGGGTGGTCTGGAACTCACTAATGATTATATTGGGTGTGGGATACCTTGGGAAGTGTTGGTTACAGGTTGATGTCAGACATTGCTTATAATCAGCCATGGGCTACCTGTCTGTAGCTACCATTTTGTTCACTGTTTGTGTCTGTGTTTTCTGTGCGTGGGTGTATGTGGGAGGGGACATCCTGTATATAAAAGGTTGATTTTCTTTTGTTTAGAGCTGACAGCAGCTCTGTAAAAGGGCACACGCTCCTTAAGATTTGCCTCCACTTTTCAGCTGCTCCATCTCCTCTTGTAGCTGCCTGGTCTTCTAACAGAGTCTTCTGTAGAAAGAATGTGGAGTGGGCTCAGACTGGCCTCACCCTATCAACCCCTCCACAGGTTGCAAGCTTGGTTGGTAGGTCAACTGAGATAGGGAGGACAACATTAGTGGGACACCCTACTTTGGGGGTTCTCTTGGTCAGACTTTGGAATGGGGAAATTGAATCCCTGCTTCAGAGCTAATCTCTCAGCCACTGCTGGATACTGCAATTCTACTTATCTACAGAGAGGTGAGAAGCAGTTTCAGTTTAGGTGCAGCTGATCGTCAACTCTACAGAAGTTCTTCCAGCTGAGGTACTACTGGGGCTGATTGGGATTCTTCTCCCAGGAAGTGGCTATGTCCTTTGATTGGTCCAATAATAAGCTCCAATGAACTTTAATGCCTGAGCTCTAAGCCTCTTTTCCTCCCGTATGGGAACTGAGACCAGTAGGGCAAGGTATCCAGGACTTGACTAGCTGGCTTGAGGCTCCTCATTCAATGTGTGCATGCTACTGTGCAGATGCTGATCACAGAAAGTGGAATTTGCTTCATCTGCATTTGGTGCCTGATGAGCTTTCCCTTAGGATACATGGCTAGTAATGCTAGCTTGATTCTGATGCTGTCTGTAACTGCCCCCTGGATGTGTTGGTTTTGGGTCTCTTAGAAGGGATCCTGGTGCAGACTAATGTAAGAGAATACCTGTGACTGGCCCTCAGCAACATGTTTGGAGCTAAAAGTGATTCATCCACAGTTTGTGGTTGCCTCTGCTAGACTTACATGCACATGGAAGGACCAAGCTTAATATCTAGGCTGGCTTTTATCAGCCCTGTGCCTGGGGGAAGGTCAGCAAAAGATCCAAGACTCCTTGCATACCACCTCCTGTTGCTTCTGTCTGTTGGCTGCTTATTAGGCTCAACCCCTGAAAAAATCTCTGGTAGCATAGAGACTCTGGGGCTAGTGAGTTTCCCCTGAGGGGGAGGTGCTTATTAGGTATCAGGAAAGGTGGTGGGTGCGGCTCCCACTCCTCAGCCCCAGGTGTCAGTCTGTCCTGACTTTTTTCACAGATCTTAGGAGGGTGTGGCCACTAGAAGTATAGTGGGTGTGGCCTCTGAAACTCAGAGATTTGATCTGCCCACCATCTGGACAGTTTCTACTGTGTTTCCCATGAAGCAGAAGCACCAGTCGAGTTTGGGGGTAGGGGGAGCTTTGGCCTCAACATCAAAAAACTGCATCACTGATGCACCCCCATGCTTCCTGGCTCACTTCTCAGAATGGCCCAGTTTCCATGGGGTGGAACAAGAGAGACTCCTGAGGATAGGGCAGTTGTTTTCCCCCAGGCTAATGCTGCTCAGAGGGGACTACCCCACCCAAGAAAGATGGCAACTGAGTCCATGTCAGCCTATGTTTCAGGAGCAGAAGTGGTAGGGCTCACCCACTCTAAGCTTTCTTAGGGTTTTCAGCTTCTCCATTGTTCCTGCCAGGAAGAGAGCTCCTTGTTTTCATTGTATAGTTCTTTTTCCTCTTTCCCCTTTTCAGCTCCCTTGATCATTCCTATGCTGGGGGAGGGGATTCAGAGAGAGATAAAACCGGCACTGGGAGCCTACCAACTTCTGTGTTTTTAAATAAATGGTGGGATCCAGGAAAATGCCCTTCAGTTTAACTATTTCTTGTGTAGGATGTAATGACAGATCCCATGAAGGATGAACAATGAGCAAGGCACCCTCCCACTTGATGTAGGACAAACATGCAATGAAGAGAGAGCTACGCTTGGGTAACAGGAGAAGTCTAGAAAAGTGTTGTTGAAGTTCAAAAGATGAAGAGAACACCTGGGAGTCAGAGAGGATCTGATTAGACTTACTGGAAGAAGGGTACCGGAGATGGGCCTATATCAGCCACGGAGCAAAGGGTAGAGGGATGATTCTATGGGAAAGAAGTAAAGGGAGGAAATCATGGGGATATAGGGCAGATAGGAAAGAATGAATGTGCAGCTAATAGACTGGAATAATGTTGGTATCATTTGAGAGAGTCTTGGGTGAGATTGAGTTTTATCATCAGCAGATGAGAGAGAACCGACTCTATCTTTGAATACCTTGCTGAAGTGTAGCCTTGTAACCTGCTGAGGCCACTTCTCAGGCTTTAGTTTTTTCCACCCTCTGTAACGTCTAGTTCTGCGCTACTATTTTTGGCTTCAGAAAGACAGAGATCAGTGAGGGGTCTGTTTAGGCAACCAATAGAGGGCCTGTGTGGAATGGGTTGTGGGACTAGAAAGGAGGGAAAAGATGAGATAGAAACAGTGCCCACTGCTTGGAGAGAGTTGGATTAAGAACCAGATTAAGAGAGATGGTATAACCAGGTTATTAGGATTTGAGCCTGGGAAAATTGTGATGCCACAGAGAGAAAGTGGGAAAGTAGAAGTAATGAGGTTTACTGACTATGCCGTTGACTTTGAAGCATTGGATCAACAGGACGGACATGTCTCAGAACAGAGGCAGATTTAATGGTGGGTATGCCATGTGTGCACCCTGGGCACCGACTTCTGAAGGGCCCTACAAAACCCCAACTTTACACTTTTTTTAAATGACACCAAGTTTGGTTTCATATGTGCAATTTTAACATTAATAGTATATAATATTTTTTATTTATTTAAAAATATGGTTAACATGTATTTTTATTTTCTGTCTCTCTCTCTCTCTCTCTCTCTCTCTCTCTCTTTTTAAGGGGCCTAATATTTTCTTTTGTGCCCGAGGCCTCAACCTACCTTAATCCACCTCTCTAACAAGTTGTAAAAAGATGCTTCAGGAAGGTTTTCAGGCTGGAGAAGGAGATTTGGGTCATTTCCACAAAGGGATAAACAAAAACAGAGGGAGGAGACCCAAAGGATGGAGCAGAAAGAGAATAGTCAGAGAGGAGAAGGTTAAGAGAAGTAGAAAGAAAAGTCTGGGCAGGAGGATAAGGGGTATCTGATTGTGTCAAATGGTGCCCCCAAGATGAAGAGGGGCATCATGAGTTTGGAGGAGATGACCAGAATACCCTAATGGGTGATGGGGCACAGATGTTCCTTTCCTATTAGATATGGGTTCACTGAAATAGGTTCAGGGGAAGCCAAGAGAAAGAGAAGGGAAATGGTGTTGTGATATGTAGGAAAAGACAAGTTTTGGAAAACCTTCAAGAGAATGACTTGTTTTCATTTTACAGTTTTCTTAACATTTTCCTCCTTTTTCTCCTTAATGCAAAGCCCAGAGCTCTCCTAGTGTCCCCAGTAGTGACAAAGGGCTCTGCTGTGGTATATTATACCAATATTAGACGACAGGATATTTAGTGTACATTTACACAATGGAATGTTACTCAGCCATAAAAAAAAGAAGGAAATCTTGCCTTTTGTGACAGCATGAAAGTACCTGGAGATTATTATGCTAAGTAAAATAAAGCAGTTGGAAGGAGAAAATACCATATGATCTCATTTATATGTGGAATCTAATGAACACAATAAACTGAGGAACAAAATAGAAACAGAGGCAAGGTCACAGGGAACAGATGGACAACTGTGAGAAGAAAAGGGGTTGTGTTGACTGGCTGAAAGAAGGTGAAGGGATTAGCCCAAAACAAACATATATATAGTTTTATATATATAACATGTAGACACAGTCAATAGAATGGAGATAGTGAGAGGAAAAGGTGTGTGGAGGCTAGATGGAGGTGGACAAAGTTGTGGTGGGGAAACGAGGACAGAAAGAGATGTTGTTAGGGTTGCAGGGTGCATGAGGTGGTGGGCAGATTTGTTGAGTTGTGTACTTGAAACCTGTATAGTTTTGTGAACCAGTATCATCTCAGTAAATGAAAAAAAAAATATTTCTCATATGAATTATTCCAGAAATAGAAAAAGAAGGAAATCACCCCTACTTGTTATGCAGTTATTAAAAAAAAGTAACATCAACTTGCTTTTCCCCAGATAGACTGAATGAGAGCTCAGAATTACCTGAAGTTAGAATTCAGGTGCTTAGAAAAAAGAGAGGGAGAGCCCCAAACTCAGCAAACCCAAAAGTAAACTTTGACCGCTGGAAAACATAAGCAAACCACTGATAAAAATGTCCAGCAATGCTTTCTTTTCTTTTTGGGGTGAGAAGTGGGAAACCACAGAAGTAAGCTGAGAGGCCAGGGCAGCAGAGACACCTGGCAGGAGCACCTGAGCTGGCTCAGCATCTCCAGCTACTGCTTGGGGTGCAATTCAAGACACGTCGCCTTTGATTTCTAAGCTCTTGCACTGTGCTGCTTCCTGCTTTGTTGGGAGGGTAACCTGAGTCAGGCCCCCACCCTGTGCCCCGCGGAGTCAGCATGGGTTCAGGCGGGGCTCTTGGGCTAATGGTCCCAGGTTTAGGTTTCAAGGGTGGGGACTTTCAGGTAGGGCGGCCTTGGCAGGCAGCCCAGATTCTGGAATGTGTGTGCTCGGCCTGGTGGCTACCAGCGTGGCATCAGGTTCCCTGTGAGTGCAGAGAACAATGAACAGGGGCTCCAGGGCTAATAGCTGTGTGAAGGCCTGTGGGAGGGGTGGGGGCAACTCTTTCTCAGGCGTGTGCTTGGCCAGCCCCCAGTGTCACTGCCCTGCCTCTGGGGAGCCTGCTGGAACCGTTGCTGGCTTCAGCCCCACAGACACAGTGGTGCCTCAGGGGACTGGAGTCAGAGAGCAGGAATCAGACCTGTGACTCATGTCACATGGGTGGCCCACGGTGACATTGGATCGGGAAATGGCCTGTGCAAAGCCATCACATTTCTCTCGGCCCATATGCACGCCTGCTGGGGAGTAGCTGTATGGAGCAGAAACACATTCCTGCCCCAGCGCCAGCTGTACTTGGCTGTGCCGGCTTTGAGCACTGGGATTATTTCATTGTTTTACAGAGTAGGGAACCACTCTTTCTATATCCAAGTGTCTAGTTTCAGTGGGGCTGGGGTGTCCGCAGAGGTGAAGGCCAGGCTGTGGAAAGCTTCAGCGTTCATGGAACATGAGCCACAACCTTGGAGAGAATGTCCCCCCCTAAGCTTGAGTGTAATCTTAGACTTGAGAGAGCCAGGAGGTCTTGAATATTTGACAGAAAAAAAAACACAACAACACAGTGATTTTGCTTTCAGGGTCACCTAACTCAACTCAGGGCAATTTAGATTCACGTAAAGTTAAACTGAGAATGTTACTTAACAAAAATATTTACAACAGGAGTCTTCTAATAAGAAGCCGTCCCCAGAGGTTGGGAAACATATGCAGGTGTAGCTTACATCTTTTTAAGGTTTAGGAAACGAGAATTATCTAAATTCTCACCTTCCATGCCTCTTCAGTCTGGTGGCAAGCACAAGAGAAGCCTTAGGAGGCATGAATGATGGGACTTCTTTATCTGGTTTGAGCACAAAACCTAACTGCTTTCCTTCATAGTATTGTGCTTGGTCCCAAATCAGTATTTTTTTTCTCTCTCATTAAGTGGGTCCCTCAACACTTAAGACTTAGACCTTATCTTAGATGGTCTCAATCAGCTAGAGTTGAGGAAATTGATATTTAAAATATGTCCCCTGACATTCTTCAAAACTAAATTAAAAAGAAAAGTTGACATTGATGATTGTTTTTCAAAAGGATGGAAGAATCAATACTTATTAATGCATCTGAAAAGTTCTGACAGTTGACGATCCTCCTACTCAAAGTGTGGTCATTGGGTTTAGAGCACAGTCATCACCTGACAGTGGGTGAGAATGCCCAGACTCCAACCTTGACAGATCCCTGGGTGACTTGTGAAAAACAGAGCTCAGGAATGAAGCTCCGCATCTTGAATCTAAAATTCTCTCTTCTTTGCTTCCTCCTTCACATTCTGCAACCCCCCCCCCCCCAACCGCCCACATCCCGCTCCAAACACTGATTTGAGCTGTTAATCCACAGAGACATACCACCCTTGGGACACCTAGCTTTTTCTCTGTATGAAGTGTGTGAGGTGATTTGACAGCTGGAGACCTTCCTGTTAGCAGTATTATAATAAAACATTCCCCCAAACCAAATTCGACAATTATTAACATGTTTAAACAGAAGATGATGTTTACTGAGGCATTCTTCCTAAGGCTTAATGCAGCCTGGGAAGAGGGTGGGGTGGGGGAGAGGAGATAACTCTATTCATAGTTCAAGGTAACATTAAGAACTAGAGGTTTAAGTAAGAAAAAAAACAACACCTCTTTCTTAGAAGCTGTAAAGGGAAATCCTTTGGTACCTATAGTTGGTCAGTGATGACTTGTCTGTGGAATGAGTTTATTCAAGTAATGAGAGGCTGTGCCCAGTAGCAGAGGCTGTCCTGACCCCTGGTTCTATGCACAACACCCTCTAGTCCAGGATGGAACCAACTGGCTGCTTCAGCTCTGCAGGGTTGCAGGCATAGGGACCAGAGGGTTTGTGGCCACAGGCTCCTTACTGCCTGGCACAGAGCTCCATCAGTATTTCCTCAGTGAATTGCAGCAGTAATTCCAGCTTGTGTTTGGGGTTAAAAATGTCTGCATCTTTGAAAGCTATGAATATTCATTTGGCAGAGAACTCTCAAAGTGTGTGCTTTCTTTTCCTTGTTACAAGCAAATGTGCAGAGGGGATATGCACATACCGAGTATGACGTGTAGAAATCCTGGATGCCTGGACCTGTAGTCTCCTGGACCTCCGGGACCTCCTGGACCGGGGAGCCATGGGAATGCTTGCTACAGCATGGTTTGTTTAATTAACATGTTTCTGCTGATGTCTGCAGAACTATATAGAAGGCACTGTCACGAGTACAGAGGAAGGAGCTTCCTAAGATGGGGGTGGAAGGACACGGATGGCATTAAGGCCGTGATCCCATCATTAACATCATGTCTCAAGAATCAGAAGACTGTTTGAGAGTGACAGCAACTTATAAAGTGTTCTCTCTGACTTAGGCATGATTCTAAGGGTTTTACACATGCTAATTCATCTCCTCTTCACAAAGATGCTGGTGTATTATCTCCATTTTGCAGATTTGGAAACTGAGGATTGAGAGGTAAGGTAACTGTGCAACCGGTGAGGAGAGACAAGGGTTAAATGGAGGAGTCCAAAGCACAAGGCTAGGCTCCTGCCCAGATTGGAAGATGCCCTAGGCATAGAAGAAGGTCTGATGAGATGTAGGGCTGGTTGCATACTAATTTTCCATTTTAAGGAACTTAGTATTCTTCTCTAGATGATAACTATTGAAGGTGTTTGTTTGTTTTCCTTTTCTTTTTGTATGTATGAGAGAGAGGAACAACAGACAGGAAGGGAGAGACATGAGAAGCATCAACTCTTAGTATAGTTCTGGCACCTTAATTGTTCATTGATTGCTTTCTCATACGTGCCTTGACTGGGGGGCTCCAGTTGAGCCAGTGACCTTGGGCTCAAGCAAGCGACCTTTGGACTCAAGCCAGCAACCATGGGGTCATGTCTATGATCCCATGCTCAAACCAGCAACCCTACACTCAAGCTGAGCCCATGCTCAAGCTGGTGACCTCAGAGTTTTGAACCTGGGTCCTCAGCATCCCAAGCTGACGCTCTATTCACTGTGCCACCACCTGCTAAGGCTGAAGGTTTTCTTTTTAATTTTTTATTGTAGTAAAATATACATAGCATAAAATTGAACCTTATTAACCATTTTTTTAAGTGTATAGTTCAGTGGCATTAAATACATTCACATTGGGCAACCATCACACAATCACCTCCAGAACTTTCTCAATGGAAACTCTGCTTCATTGAACACTACCTTCTCCCTCCTTCAGCCCCTAATAGCCTCATTCTGCTTTTTGCCTCCATGAATTTGACTGCTTTAGGAACCTCATGTAAGTGTAATTATGCAGTCCTTTTGTGATGGACTACATTTACTCAATGTCATGTCCTCAAGAATCATCCTTTTTTGGGCTGAATACTAGTCCATTATATGTATAGACCACTTTTTGTTTACTCCTTCATCTGACAACAAATACTTGGGTTGCTTCCATCTCTTGGCTACTGTGAATTGAAGGATTTTAATCCGGGGAATGATTTAGTCAGATTTACATTTTAGAGGTACAGAGAGAAACCCCTCTGGATGCCAGGCTAGGTGACAAGGTGAAAGCCATGTCTCCCTCACATGCCTGGCTCTGGGCACATGCCTGACTTACAGTAAGGACTTGCTGAATAAACTAGTGATCTATGTGCAGGAGTCTCTTTACACCTTAGAACTGAAGTAAAGGAGATGAAACAAAGAGGAAAATAAAATGATGTACCCAAAAGTACTTAGAAGCCATAAAGCCAGCACACACACCAGTCATTATGCTCTTTATTTTCACTGCATTGATGACAACCTTAGCTGCATTGTTTTTTTAAAATTTATTTATTATATGTAATGCAGTGACATTGATAAATCAGGGTACATATGTTGGGAGAAAACATCTCTAGATTATTTTCACATTTGATTGTGCTGTATACCCCTCCCCCAAAGTTAAATTGTCTTCTGTCACCTTCTATCTGGTTTTCTTTGTGCCCCTCCCCTTCCCCAACCCCTCTCTACATCTTCGCCCCCTCCCCCCTCCCCCTACCCCCCACCCCTGTTGCCATCACATTCTTGTTCATGTCTCTGAGTCTCATTTTTATGTCCCTTCTATGTATGGATTCATATAGTTCTTAGTTTCTTTTCTGATTTACTTATTTCACTCTGTATAATGTTATCAAAGTCCATCCATGTTATTGTAAATGATCCAATGTCATCATTTTTTATGGTTGAGTAGTATTCCATAGTATATATGTACCAAGCTTTTTAATCCACTCGTCCTCTGACGGACACATGGGCTGTTTCCAGATCTTCGCTATTGTGAACAATGCTGCCACAAACATGGGGGTGCATTTCTCCTTTTGGAGTCATTCTATGGTGTCCTTGGGGTATATTCCTAAAAGTGGGATAGCTGGGTCAAAAGGCAGTTCGATTTTCAGTTTTTTGAGAAATCTCCATACTGTTTTCCACAGTGGCTGCTCCAGTCTGCATTCCCACCAGCAGTGCAGGAGGGTTCCCTTTTCTCCACATCCTCGCCAGCACTTACTCTGTGTTGTTTTGTTGATGAGCGCCATTCTGGCTGGTGTGAGGTGATATCTCATTGTGGTTTTAATTTGCATTTCTCTAATGATTAATGATGTTGAGCATTTTTTCATATGCCTATTGACCATCTGTATGTCCTCTTTGGAGAAGTGTCTATTCATCTCTTTTGCCCATTTTTTGATTGGATTGTTTGTGTTCCTGGTGTTGAGTTTTACAAGTTCTTTATAAATTTTGGTTATTAACCCCTTATCAGACGTATTGTCAAATATATTCTCCCATTGTGTAGTTTGTCTTTTTATTCTGTTCTTATTGTCTTTTGCTGCACAAAAGCTTTTTAGTTTGATATAGTCCCATTTGTTTATCTTGTCTTTTATTTCACTTCCCTGTGGAGATAAATCAGCTAATATATTGCTCCGAGAGATGTCGGAGAGCTTACTGCCTATGTTTTCTTCTAAGATGCTTATGGTTTTACGGCCTACATTTAAGTCTTTTATCCATTTTGAGTTTATTTTTGTGAGTGGTGTGAGCTGGTGATCTAGTTTCATTTTTTTGCAGGTAGCTGTCCAATTTTCCCAACACCATTTGTTAAAGAGGCTGTCTTTACTCCATTGTATTTCCTTACCTCCTTTGTCAAATATCAGTTGTCCATAGAACCGTGGGTTTATTTCTGGGTTCTCTGTTCTGTTCCATTGATCTATATGCCTGTTTTTATGCCAGTACCAGGCTGTTTTGAGTACAATGACCTTGTAGTAAAACTTGATATCAGGAAGTGTGATACCTCCCACTTTATTCTTCATTTTTAAGATTGCTCAGGCTATTCGTGTTCTTTTTTTGATTCCATATAAATTTTTGGAATATGTGGTCTATATCTTTGAAGTATGTCATTGGTATTTTAATTGGTATTGCATTGAATTTATAGATTGCTTTGGGTAATATAGACACTTTAATGATGTTTATTCTTCCTAACCATGAGTATGGTATATGCTTCCACTTGTTTGTATCTTCCTCAATTTCTTTTATCAATGCTCTGTAATTTTCCGAGTACAAGTCTTTAATCTCCTTGGTTAGATTTACTCCTAGGTACTTTATTTTTTTGGTTGTAATTGTGAAGGGGATTGATCCTTAATTTCTCTTTCTGACTGTTCATTGTTGGTGTATAAAAATGCCTCTGATTTCTGAGTATTAATTTTATATCCCGCCACTTTGCTGAATTCATTTATCAGGTCCAGTATCTTTTTGACTGAGACTTTAGGGTTTTCTATATACAATATCATATCATCTGCAAATAATGATAGTTTTACTTCTTCTTTTCCAACTTGAATGCCTTTTATTTCTTCTTCTTGTCTGATTGTGGTGGCTAGGACTTCCAGGACTATGTTAAATAAGAGTGGTGAAAGGGGGCACCCCTGCCTTGTTCCTGATCCTAAGGGTATTGCTTTTAATTTTTGCCCATTGAGTATGATGTTGGCTGTGGGTTTGTCATAGATGGCTTTTATCATGTTGAGGTATGTTTCCTGTATTCCCACTTTGCTAAGAGTTTTGATCATGAATGGGTTTTATCAAATGCTTTTTCTGCATCTATTGAAATTATCATGTGGTTTTTCTCCTTCCTTTTGTTTATGTGATGAATCACATTGATTGATTTACAAATGTTGTACCAGCCTTGCCTCCCCAGAATAAATCCCACTTGATCATGGTGTATGATTTTTTCCATATATTGTTGCATCCGGTTTGCTAATATTTTGTTGAGGATTTTAGCATCTATATTCATCAAAGATATTGGCCTATAATTTTTCTTTCTTTGTGTTGTTTTTGCCTGGTTTTGGAATCAGAATTATGCTTGCCTCATAAAAGGAGTTTGGAAGTCTTCCTCTTGAATTTTTTGAAATAGTTTGAGAAGGATAGGAGTTAGTTCTTCTTTGAATATTTGGTAGAATTCCGTTGTGAAGCCATCGGGCCCCAGACTTTTCTTTGTTGGGAGTTTTTTGATAACTGTTTCGATCTCATTTGTTGTAATTGGTCTGTTTAGGTTTTCTGATTCTTCCAGATTGATTTTTTGAAGATTGTATGTTTCAAGGAATTTGTCCATTTCATCTAGGTTGTCTAGTTTTTTGGCCTACAGTTCTTCATAGTATTTTCTTACAATATTTTGTATTTCTGTTGTGTCAGTTGTTATTTCTCCTCTCTCATTTATAATTTTATTTATTTGAGTCCTCTCTCTCTTTTTCTTCGTGAGTCTAGTTAAAGGTTCATCAATCTTGTTTACCTTTTCAAAGAACTAGCTCCTAGTTTCATTGATCCTCTGTATTGTTTCTTTAGCCTCTATTTCATTTATTTCTGCTCTGACCTTTATTATTTCCTTCCTTCTACTACATTTGGGCTTTACTTGCTGTTCCTTTTCTAATTCTTTTAGATGCAGGATTAAGTTGTTTATTTCAGCTTTTTCTAGCTTCTGAAGTTGTGCCTGTTGTGCTATGAACTTCCCTCTCAGTACTGCTTTCGCTGTGTCCCATAAATTTTGAGTTGTTGTATGCTCATTGTCATTCGTTTCTAGGAATTTTTTTATTTCTTCTTTGATCTCATTCTTAATCCATTCATTATTTAACAACCTGCTATTTAGTTTCCATGTGTTTGAGAAATTTTTGAGCTTTTCTGTTGTGGTTCATTTCTAGTTTCATGCTGTTGTGATTGGAGAAAGTGCTTGATATGATTTCAGTCTTCTTAAATTTGTTGAGAGCACTTTTGTGCCCTAACATGTGGTCTATCCTAGAGAATGTACCATGAGCACTTGAAAAGAATGTATATTCTGCTGCTTTAGGGTGAAAGGTTCTGCAGATATCTATTAAATCGAGTTGATCTAGTGTTTCAAATAAGTCTGCTGTTTCTTTGTTAATTTTCTTTCTTGAGGATCTATCTAGTGATGTTAGTGGGGTATTGAAATCCCCTATTATAGTATTGCTGTTGATCTCGCCCTTTAAATCCATCTAAGTCTGCTTTATATATTTGGGTGCTGCTATTTTAGGTGCATAGATATTTATAATAGTTATATCTTCCTGTTGGATTACTCCCTTTATCATATGTAGTGGCCTTCTTTGTCTCTTACTATATCCTTTGTTTTAAAGTCCAATTTGTCTGATATAAGTATTGCTACCCCAGCTTTTTTTTCATTTCCGTTTGCATGAAATGTTTTTTTCCATCCTTTTTCCTTCAATCTATGTTTATCTTTTGTTCTAAGGTGTGTCTTTTGTAGACAGCATATGCATGGGTCCTGTTTTCTTATCCACGCAGCTACCCTATGTCTTTTGATTGGATCATTTAATCCATTTACATTTAAGGTTATTATTGATATGTAGTTGTTTAATGCCATTTTCTTCTTTAAATGTGTATTCCTTTTTTGCTATATTCTTTTTCCACTTTGATCTGTTTACAACAGGCCCCTTAACATTTCCTGCAGCATTGGTTTGGTTGTAATGAATTCCTTTAGTTGTTTTTTGTCTGGGAAGCTTTTTATTTCTCCTTCGATTTTAATTGATAGCCTTGCTGGATAAAGTAGTCTTGGTTCTAGGTTCTTGTTCTGCATTACTTTGAATATTTCTTGCCATTCCCTTCTGGCCTCAAGTGTTTCTGTTGAGAAGTCGGATGTCATCCTTTGGGGGCTCCTTTGTAGGTGATAAGTTTTTTTTCTCTTGCAGCTTTTAATATTTTCTCTTTATCGCTTAGCTTTGGTATTTTAATTATGATGTGTCTTGGTGTAGGTTTCTTTGGGTTTCTTTTTAATGGAGTTCTCTGTGCTTCTTGGACTTGTGAGAGTTTCTCTTGCATTAATTTAGGGAAGTTTTCAGCTATGATATGATTGAACAAAGTCTCTATCCCTTGTTCTTTTTTTTTTTTGTATTTTTCTGAAGCTGAAAACAGGGAGAGACAGATAGACTCCCGCATGCGCCCGACCGGGTTCCACCTGGCATGCCCATCAGGGATAATGCTCTTCCCACCAGGGGGCGATGCTCTACCCCTCCGGGGTGTCGCTCTGCTGTGACCAGAGCCACTCTAGCACCTGGGGCAGAGGCCAAGGAGCCATTCCCAGCACCCGGGCCATCTTTGCTCCAATGGAGCCTGGGCTGCGGGAGGGGAAGAGAGAGATAGAGAGGAAGGAGGGGGGGTAGAGAAGCAAACAGGTGCTTCTCCTATGTGCCCTGGCCAGGAATCAAACCCGGGTCCCCCGCACGCCAGGCCGATGCTCTACCGTTGAGCCAACCGGCCAGGGCTATCCCTTGTTCTTTTTCTTCTTCTTCAGGAACCCCTATGATGCGGATGTTATTTCTCTTCATGTTTTCACTGAGCTCTCTCAGAGTTTCCTCTGACTTTTTGAGTCTCTTTTCTCTTTTCTTCTCTGCTTTCATGCCTTCATTCCAGTTGTCCTCCAACTCGCTGATTCGATCCTCAGCTCTATCTATCCTGTTTTTAATTCCTTCCATTGTGGTCTTTATTTCTGATATTGTATTTGTCATCTCCAACTGATTCTTTTTTATACTTGCTATTTCTTTATTTAGGTGTTCATAATGACCATCCATTGTTGTTCTAAGATCCCTAAGCATCCTTACAATCATTATTTTGAACTCCGCATCTGGAAGTTTGATTATTTCCATACCACTCAGTTCATCTCCTGAAGATGTCTCTTGTGGTTTCATTTGGATTGCACTTCTTTGTCTTCTCATTGTCTGTTTTTGAGTGTTTTATTTGTGGAGTTGGTTGAGTCTAGGCTTGGTGTTGTCTGCCTCCAGTTTTCAGTTGTGTTATTTCTAGGGCTTCTTGGGTTGGTATCAGCTGTTATCTATAATCCACTTTCGGATTTGGGCAGCTTTGAAGTTTTGATTTGTTTGTTTTCTTAACCAGTGATAGCCTTGTTTACTGATCTCAGCAGGGGGCTTCCTTGAAACTGTATCCAGGAATGTGATGGGTGTAACCTGAGACTCTGAAGGCCTCTTTAGCCAACTAATCTCTCTGGGGGCAGGGTTTTTTCTCAGCTTCAGTAGGGGGAGGTGTATCTCAGATCTCCATGGTGACCTGAGTTACTGTCCCTCCTCCCCACTTCTTGTTTTCAGCTGTGTCTTGTTGCGCTGATTGGAGCTAGATAGATGTCCGGAGATCTCTGATCCGGAAGCAATTCAGCTCTGTTTTGTGAAAGGTTCAGTCCCTCCCCCAGCTATATCCACCCTCAGCACAGATGAGTCAGCTTTTTTAGGTCATTTCCTTCATTCCTTAGCCCCTCGCAGTCTTTCCCTCTCTCTTTCCTTTCCACTTGGGAGATAAGCTGGTCTTTTCAACACATCTAGCTCCCTGGTCACCAGGCTAGTGGCTGTGAGCAGTAGTTTCTGCTGTTTTCCCTGGGGTGAGATCCCCTCTGGGCTCTCAGCCTCACCCCCCCCTCCGTTCCTGTAAGCAGGGGAGATTCAGGCACTCCCTACCAGGTTTGTTGTGGCTTCTTCTTTGCTCCTTGGTTTTTGAAAGCTGTTCTTGTAGTTCAGAGTTGGTTTTTCATGCTGATTTTTCCTAAATTGATTTGTATTCCAGTTTGGTGGTGAGAGCTGGGTGTCTGTGCGTCTGCCTACTCCGCTACCATCTTTTCAGTTCAGCTGCATTGTTTTTGAACTCAGTCCAACCATTACTAGTATCTGTGCAACTTCATTAAAATGTTGTCATTCTCTCTTCACAAGTCCTGCCACCTGGAAATTCCAACAGCTACTGGTAATTATTCAACTGAGTTTATATGAAATAGTTGGAAATTCAATCTGCAGAGAAGATACCATTTTCTCCAGCTTGAGAGAAGTGGTGGGATTCAAATAATTTTACAACTGGTTCTCACCCCTAATGACCATTTTAAGTATAAAAAAATGATATACCAAAAGACAGTTTATTATTTCATGCATTTAATATCTCAAAAAGAACAATAAAAGTACACAAAATTAGATTGTTTAGATTGTTATAAAAGTTTTAAAATATTAATAAAAATATATTAAAATACCTGACAAAAAACAATAAAACCATTATTTAAGATATTTCCATATTGCTTCTTAATTGGCATCCTCACTGGCAATCTTTTACACCTATGGACAGAATGAATACTACTATGGGTGCTTAGAATATGCTGTTGTGCTGATGAACATTAAAAAAGAGTAAGGAGTTTAAATTTGTGATTTGCACATTGGGCAGCTGCCCTAGTGCCCACCTTAGAAAGAACCCTGATTACAAGTGCCATTTTAACAACTGTTTTGCTGAACTCAACAATTAGGTATTGGTTTTACCGAGCCTTTGCGAACCAGCTGAATCACTGCTTGAGAAGCATGAGTCTCAGGTGGACCTGTGTCCTGGTTATCCCAGTATTTCACTTGGGCATAGAAAAATTAGAAACCCTGAACACATTAAAATATTCTGTCGTGAAAAGTTGTGAACACACAAAAGTGAGGGAATAAAGAGTATGGTGAATGAACACTTATATTCATCACCTGGAACTGAACTGATATCTTGCTGCTCTCTAGAATCACTCATTCAATTTCCTTTGTTTGTTTAAAATATTTAAAAAGTATCTGTGCTATTGTTTCATGTTATTCCTGCAGACTTCAGACTGCATCTTTGAAAGTGTGACATTCTTTTTTATAATCACAATGCCATGACACACTCGAAAATTAGTGTTATTTGCATAACCAAATTCATTTCTTTGGCTCAGAATTGTTTTCTTACATGTTTGTTCAATTCAGGCTGCGTGTCTTGGTTTGAGTGGCTCTAACAAAATAGGAGGCTTAAGTAAGAAGCATTTATTTCTCATAGTTCTGGAGGTTGGGATGTCCGAGCTCAAAATGTTGACACATTTGGTGTCTCATGAGACCCGTGTTCTGGCTTCATAGAGATCTGCCTCCCTGGTGTGTCCTCACATAGGAGAGAGAGAGAGAACTCTGTTCTTCTCCTTGTCAAATAAGGGGCACTAATCCATCATGCAGCTCCTTTCTTCTGACCTCCCCGAAATCTAATCACCTCCCCAAACCCCCACCACCCAATACCATTACACTGGGGATTAGGGCTTTCACAAATAAATTTTTGGGGGACACAAACATTCAGTCCCTAACACTCCACAAATGTATCACTGATCTAATTTCTCTCAAGCCTCTTTTGATCTAGCTTAGACCATAGTTCTTCCTGTCATTGCTATAGAACCTGGGTCACTTGTCCTGTAAAAGGTCCTGCATTCTGGATTTGTCTGTTGGCTTCCTTGCTTAATCATAAATTTGCTCCTATAAATGAAGATGACCTTGGCCCTGGCTGGTTGGCTCAGTGGTAGAGCGTTGGCCTGGCATGCGGGAGTCCCGGGTTCGATTCCCAGCCAGGGCACACAGGAGAAGCTTCCATTTGCTTCTCCACCCCTCCCCCTCTCCTTCCTCTCTGTCTTTCTCTTCTCCTCCCACAGCCGGGCTCCATTGAAGCAAAGCGCTGAGGAAGGCTCCATGGCCTCTGCCTCAGGTGCTAGAATGGCTCTGGTCGCAACAGAGCAACACCCCAGATGGGCAGAGCATTGCCCCCTGGTGGACATGCTGGGTGGATCCCGGTCAGGCACATGCGTGAGTCTGTCTGACTGCCTCCCCGTTTCCAACTTCAGAAAAAAAAAATGAAGATGACCTTGACCTTGTGAGGGTGGATGAGGTTGAGGCTCATCCTTTTTTTTTTTTTTTTTAGGTGAGAGGAAGGAAGATAGAGAGACAGAATCCTGCATATGCCCCAAGTGGGATCTACCTGCCAACCCCATTTTGGGCCAATGCTCAAGTACTGAGTTACTTTTAGCACCTGAGGCTGAGTGCTCCAATGGAGTCATCCTCAGCACCCAGGGCCAGGCTCGAACCAATTGAGCCACTGGCTATGGGAGCAGAAGAGGGAGACAAGGGACAGAAGAGGATGGGGGAGGACTGGAGAAGCAGATGATTGTTTCTCCTGTGTGCCCTGATTGAGAATTAAACCCAGGACATCCATATGCCAGGCAGATGCTCTACCACTGAGCCACTGGCCAGGGCCTAAGCTCATCCTTTTATTTATTTATTTTTTTAGGAAGAATATTCCATAGATGGTTCTGTCTCCTTCCTGTAGCCTATGTTGGGAGGCCCCAACATCTGGTTACCCCACCTTAGTGCTGCTCAGATCATTATGAATTCAGATTAATCTTTTAAATTATATAGTAAAAATTTATTCTTCTTATTCCAAAAGTAAAAATTAATTGTAAAAGATTTAAAACATATAGATAAACAAAAGAAATAAAATCATCATAAAGCCCTATACAACTGTTATTAAAATTTTGGTCTACTTTCTTCCAGTTTTCATTCATAATAATAGAATATATTATTGTCATCATCTCTTTCCACTTATTGTGAATTTTTTTTTTATTTCTTGAAATATTCTTTTGCCATTGGTTGTATAGTCCTTGTGTGTTGGAGTCAGAATTTATTTAATTCATGTGCTACTTTTGTACAAATCATGAAAATCTCAAAGCTGCTGTCCAAAATGACCATTTAGATTTGGCCTTAAACCACTCTGAGATCAAATGATGACTGCCCATCTACCCTCTTTTCAGGATGGTGCTCCTTTCTTTTGGGGTTGTAGGCGTAGAGGTTGTGAAGTGTTAGGGGAGAGGGAGTAGGCGTCCAGGTGGGGTGCGGGGAGAGGGCTCCAGACTGTGAGTCATTTGAGAATCTTCCAAGTGCTAAAATATATCTTCTATACCTTACCAAATACCATATCCTGTCCTGGTGTATGACATCCAGTTGCAGTTTAATGGCTGATTTTACGTGACCCCTCTTTCCTTGGTCAGGAGCCAGAACCAGCAGCATCAGGGACTCCTGAGAACCTTTTGGTGACGTAGGATATCAGGCCCCCCAGGAAGGAAGGGTGAGACTCTTGTTCGAAAGCACTTTCACTCAGTTAAATGTCTGGAAAGGTGGTGCATGGCGAGGTTTGCATGGGATGAACATGCTCATGGCAGCTGTGGAGGAAATTATAGTGACCTGACCTGCTTTCTTTCTTAGGAAGGAGAAAGCCATATCAGGCCTCAGGGAGACATCAGGCAAGGGACCTGGATCTGCAGCTCATACTTATCTTCATAACTGTGAGATGTTAGTTATAAGTGGTCCAATCTTTGGTTTTTCCCTCTGTGTGATAAAAACCATATTTCTTATTTCATAATGGATGGTCTGAGAGTTAAATAAAATCAGACACATGAAACACATAGCACAGTGCCTGGCACATGGCACAGGCTCCGTCATGAATACTGCTATTTATTGGTCACAAAATGCTGTTTTCTGAAAAGGAGTGGAGAGCAAAGGTTAATGGATAAAAGTTGCTTTGGAGAATACAAAGTTGTTGAACTTTTCCCCTCCTAACTTCAGCAGCAAAGAAGGCAGCAATTAACTCAGCTATAAACCATTTTAGGTCAGATGCATCCATATTATATGTTCAGAACAACCACCCCCTAGGACCACATGCTGACTTATTCTTTTCAGCCAAATGAGAAACAAAACAAAACAACTCAACTGCCCCTCACTCTTTCTAAAAGGGTCTTTCTTTTCAATGCAGGCTGAGGCTCAAATATACTTTAATTCCAAAGAGATTGTATTTACAAGGAAACTTCAATCTTTAAAAAGATCTGTCTTGTTCAATTCTATAGTTTGCTAAGAGCAAACACAACAAGGTTGCTATAAGTTAAGCAGTTGGTTCCAGGTTTTGAAGTAAACCAGCCCCTAAAATATTTATTTGTAAAATAAGACTTGGTGGCACAAGACCAGGGTAATAGAGTCTTAGCATGTGATAAGGTGCTTCTGAATGATGAATCTTCTGACAAATTAGGGGGTCAGATTCTTGTCCTGGAATAAAGCCTGAATGAGAAAAATACTTTCTGTGGTTAGTTTCTTTCCTGCCTGACGGAAGCACACTCTTTTGGGGGGCGTTATTTAGCGCCTGTGAAAAGAATCGTAAGTTGCCATCTGTAGAAATAATTGTACCTGGTCTGAACAGCCCTACACTCTTGGAATTTTCTTAAGTAGGTGAAAGGTCTCCCTAAATTGTTTTAACTTCAGAGAGCAGGAACATTCCTCATTACACCTGTGATTATGCTCCTCCTGAGATTTTTTTCCTGCTTTGAGTTGCTGAGGAGAACCTGGTCTTTTCATTGTGTCTCTGGTTCCAAGTTATTACTGAATAGATTTGCTAACCATGACACAGTGAATACTACTGAGAGTCCACTCTCCTTGCCTTTCAGTGGTGTACCATCTATAGCTTTCCTGTGGTTACTGAGGGAAGAGAGACAGTCTGTGTCACTGTGTAGACAGGATCCAGAACCTGTATTGCAGGTTAAGGAGCCTCAACATGTAATTCACCTGCTTGGAACATGTGGTAGAATTAATAAATATATACATTTCTAGAACACATAGGTGCAGTTTATTTATATATAATCTATTGTAGAATTTATGTGAGTTAGTAAGAAAACTTAGTAATTTAATCACAGTAACATAACGGATTATACTCATATCCTAATTAATTTATACTTTTATATTTTCGAATATGATTAGGCCCACACAAATCCACAGACTAGGCATTTTCTCATTCTTACCATTATCACTACTTCTTGATTATTTTGCATAATTTTTAGGTTTCATGTGTTTCCAGGCTAGTAATTCAAACTAATTTGCTTATAGTCGCATTTCAATTCCTTCACATCCTAGGAATACCTCCTCAAAGAAAAGATAGCACACATCCAATCTCCTTTAAACCCAGAGCTTGACTCTTATTGGTATTGTACACATGTCTCCTAACTTGCAGATACATGAGCCAATGTTTCTTCCCTAAGGAAGGCATCTGCTATTTTTTATCCCTCTTTTCTTTGAGGGAGTTTATTTATTTTGTTTTTTAAATTTTTATTAATTGATTTTTAGATAGGGAGGGAGAAAGAGAGAGAAAGAGAGAGAGAGAGAAGCATTGATTTGTTGTTCCACTTATTTATGCAGTCATTGGTTGATTCTCTTATGTGCCCTGACCAGGGATGGACCCTGCAACCACAACATGTCGGGATGATGTTCTAACCAACTGAGTCGCCTGACTCAGAGAAGCCTGAGAGGCCTGAGGGACTCTCTTTATTTTCAAAATCAGTGTGGTCTTCATTGTCACAAACTTAGAAACATTGAGAAACAAGCCTCTAAAATTTTTGGTTGAACCTCAGGAACTAAGTGTGGACATGCGCAGGCTGTCTCCTCAGAGCCGAGGCCACAGCAGAGTGCGGGTGGTGCCGCGTTCTCCAGGACTGCCCCCCTGGAGGTCCTTCCTGATTGCTGTCTAGCTGGCAATGTGGTCTGAGGAAACTGGAAGGGTGAATTTTTTGGTGAACATCACTCAGCCACAAAAATGCTTGCTTTGGAGATTAATAATAAAAGCCATGAGTTGGAGGAAGTCAGTATTTTACTTTTAGACTACCTAGTTACAAACGAGATACACTTTCTTTGGCCTTGCTAGCCCTTTGTGTTAGTAATAATGCTGGGCACACATGATTTACCCAAAGGTTCTCTGGCATGACAGGTCCCTTGCCTTTTTTTTTTTTTAAGTGAGAGAAGGGGAGATAGAGAGACAGATTCTTGCATGCGCCCTGACCGGGATCCATCTGGCAACCCTGTCTGGGGCCTATGATCAAATCTACTAAATTATCCTCAGTACCCAGGCTGATGGTTGAACCAACTGAGTCACTGGTTGTGAGAGAAGATGAGAGAGAGATGGGTGGGGAGAGAGAAGCAGATGGTTGCTTCTCATATGTGCCCTGACTGGGAATCCAACCTAGGATATTCATGCACCCCTGGTGGAAGCTCTATCCACTGAACCAACCGGCCGGGCCATCCTTGCTCTTTGTTATTGTGGTAAAATATACACAACATAACATTTACCATTTTAACCATATTTAAGTGCACAATTCAGTGACATTAAGTGCATTCATATGGTTGTGCAACCATCCCCACCATCTGTTTCCAGAACTTTATCTTCCCAAACTGAAACTGTCCCTATGAAACAAAAATTTCACATTCCTTCTCCCCCATCCCTTTCTACTTTCTGTCTCTAAGAACATGACTACTCACACAAGTGGAATCACACAGTACGTGTCCATATGTGACTGGTTTATTTCACTTGGCATGATGCCCTCAAGGTTCCTCCGTACTGTGGTGTGTGATAGATTTTCATTGATTTTTAGTGCTAATTTTATAATATTATTAGACATGATAATTTATTTAATGTAAATAAATAATATATATTATAATATTCCATTGCATGTACAGTGGTGCCTTGAGATACGAACAGACCAACATACAAATTTTTAAAGATATGAGCTGTTACTTGGTCCTTATTTTTGTTCCAGATCCGAGCAAAATTCCGAGATGCGAGTCATGATTTGGGAAGCTGCCGCTAGTTGGAACATTGGCACACAGGTCCAGAATCGGCAGTTTGATATACGAGTTGACTGACTTACGAGCTTGGTTACAGAACGAATTAAATTCGTATCTCAAGGTACCACTGTACATACATCTTGTTTATCCATTTATCAGTAGATGGATACTTGGGTTGTTTCTACCATTTGGCTTTTGTGAATAATGCTGCTCTGAACACAAGTTGTATGGCCAGTGGCCGCCCCATCATCGTGGCCATGCAGGTTCTCATTGGATTTGGGCAGATGGTAAAGAAACAGTGGAGCCAAAAAATGATGGGCCATTCCTTTATTGAAGTCTTACACTGACTGACAAGCAAACAGACAGGGAAATCGCTTCCCTCTCATTCAGAGTTCCCAAAGCCCTGACACCTTCTCCAGTTCCACAACCAGGAGAATCATCTCTGGTTCCTCCTAAAATCAAAGGTCCCCACAAGCCTCAGTAGGGCTCCCAAAGCCCCTCAGTTCTGGTTCCCCATCTGCACACCTCTCTCTCTGCCACACATGGCTTCGTCCTCAGCGCTCTGCATACTCTCTTCTATCGCTCTGCAAACATGGCTTTCCCTTCCTTCTTCTGCTCTCTCTTTTCTTTTAGTGGCACTAAAACCTCTCCACCATCAAACATTAGCAACACAATAGCCCTTCCCAAGCAGGAAGATAATTTGCAATTTCACAGACCACATATACCTGTGCTGCCCAGCGCCATTTTGTGACAATAAAAGTGAGCAAACTCAAAAAATACAAATTTTACAAACTCATTTGCCCAACACAAGTGTACAAATATCTGATTGAATATCTGCTTTTGTTTCTTTTTTTGTGTGTATGTACCCAGCCCTGGGATTTCTGGATCATATGATAATTCTACTATGTTTTTGAGGAACCTCCACACTGTTTCCCACAGTGGCTGCAGCATTTTACATTTCCACCAATGGTGCACACACAAAGGTTCCAATTTCTTCACATCCTCATCAATACTTGTTTTCCATGTTTTTCCTTTAATAATAACCATCCTAGTGGGCATAATGTGGTGTCTATTGTGGCTTTGATTTGCATTTCCCTAATGACAACTGATGTTATGAGCATCTCTTCATGTGCTTATTAGCCATTTGTCCATCTTAGAGCAATGTCTCTTGCTCATTTTTGAATCAGATGCTTAGAGTTTTTGTTGTTGTTATTAGTTGTCACAGAAGGAGAGTGAAAACAATTCCATTAGTAAGTCAATCATCGACTCCAAACCTTTATGGGTGCGGCACTGTGTGAGCCCCTGCTCAGTTCTGTTCACAGGACAATATCTACGGCAGCTTCCAGGTAACAGGACAGGATTGATATTTTCCTGTGGCTAAGTCCCCTGCAATTTATCCAGGGACTTATAAAGGGTGAAAACCAGACTGAGGGAAGAAAGGAAGCAAATGAATCTCCCCACTAGTGGGATTCAAATAATTTAACAACTCGATCTCTGCCCTAATGACCATTTTAAGTATAAAAAAAGAAATATACCAAAGGTAGTTTATTATTTCATGCATTTAATACTTAAATAATAATAATAATAAAGGTACACAAAACTAGATTATAAAAAAGAGTTTTAAAATATTAATGAAAGTATATTAAATAATACTTGACAAAAAACAATACACCTGTTATTTAAGATATTTCCAATGACAACTTGTCACCCCCTGGTTGATTGGCACTTTTTCTCTTTATGTTATATGTTTCTTTTACTGAAGTAACAAACACAAGAGAATTAAAATGAAATATTTCATCAAAGGTATAATGAGTTTTATGAAATGAATAAATGAACATTAAAAACATAGTTCAGTCAAATTTTTTCACCTATGGATGGGATGAATATGACTATGGGCGCTTAGAATATGCTGTTGCAGAGATGAACTTTAAAAAAGAGTAAGAAGTATAAATTTGTGATTTCCACATTGGGCAGCTACCCAGGCACCCACCTTAGAGAGAACCCTGATTACAAGTGCCACTTTAACAACCGGTTTGCCAAACTCAACAAAAAATTAGGTATCCATTTTGCTAAACTGGACCGAACTGGCTGAATCCCACCACTAGTCATTCAACAAATAGTCACAGAATACTTACTCCATGAGGCAACAGAGAAAGCATGAATGTGAATCCAACACAAACCTTATTTTTAAAGAGCTGACACTGAAGAAAGGTAGAAAGCAGTAAGAACCCCTGAAAAGAATGATTTAGGGGATGATAGAGCTCTACTAGGCACTGTGTCAGCATTACATAAGTGCCATCTCTTCTAATCCTCCAATGGAGACATTTTTCTAATTTGACAGCTAAGGACACTGACAGTTATGTGATGTGGCCCTGATCACCGAGTCTGTGAACAATGAGCCCGACGTTCCGCCACCACCCATGCTGCAGCCAGTGGCCCGGATTCTTTTTTTTTTTTTTTTTAAGTGAGAGGAGGGGAAACAGTGTGACAGACTCTGGCATATTCCCCATATGGAATCCGCACAGCAACCCTGTCTAGGGACAATAGTTGAATCAACTGAGCTGTCCTTAGCGCCCAAGGCCACTCTCAAACCAATCGAGCCACTGGCTGTGGCAGGGAAAGAGGAAGAGAAGGGGGAAGGAGAAGGGTGGAGAAGCAGATGGTTGCTTCTCCTGTGAGCCCTGACTCGGAATCAAACCTGGGACATCCATATGCCAGCCAAAACTCTATCCACTGAGCCACTAGCTAGGGCCAGCCACCTGGATTTGTGTGAAGTTCTAGACCTGTATATCTAACTAGATATTTGGATAAAAATCTCTTAGGTTTTAAGCATCTTGTCAGTTTAATTTTCTTTTTTGAACTTTAAAAATCACCAAATACTGGGTTTATAGATGCTCCACTCAGAGTTAGCAACAGGAAAACTAAGCCTTGCTTTTAAATTAAAATTAATGTTTCTTTTAATTTTTTTTATTATTTTTATTTTTTGTATTTTTCTGAAGTTGGAAATGGGGAGGCAGTAAGTCAGACTCCCGCATGAGCCCGACCGGGATCCACCCGGCACGCCCACCAGGGGGCGATGCTCTGCTCATCTGGGGCATTGCTCTGTTGCAACCAGAGCCATTCTAGTGCCTGAGGCAGAGGCCACAGAGCCATCCTCAGCACCCAGGCCAACTTTGCTCTAATGGAGCCTTGGCTGCGGGAGGGGAAGAGAGAGACAGAGAGGAAGGAGAGGGGGAGGGGTGGAGAAACAGATGGGCGCTTCTCTTGTGTGCCCTGGCCGGGAATTGAACCCAGGACTTCTGCATGCCAGGCCGACACTCTACCACTGAGCTAACCGGCCAGGGCCTAAAATTAATGTTTAAAAAATATCTCCTCATCTCACATATGCTTCACCGTTAATTATCAAAGATGGACAATGGTGAATAATACTTAAAACATACTCCATTATTTTCTAGAGAGTATTATTTATCAGGCTTAAATATTGTGAGTCTGATGAAAAAAATGAATTCAGGGAAAAATATGAAAGAATGGGATTTAATCCAAATAGCAAAACCAGTGAGAGCAGAAACTGGGAGTATTTCTTTTGAGATTGATAAAACACCAAATGAACAAGATGAATCTAGGACACTACAGAAAAGATATGAAGGTCTCTGTCATAGGACAGAAAGAAATATGACTCTCTACCCAATTCCACAGAGGTGGATTAGAAAAATGTCCTTTGGACCTGTCTGTTGGCTCACTGGTAGAGTGCCAGCCCAGTGTATGGAGGTCCTGGGTTTGATCCCCAGTCAGGGAAAACAGGAGAAGTGACCATTTTCTTCTCCATCCCTCCTCCTTCTCTCTCTTTCCCTCAACAATGGCTCAAATGGTTTGAGCAAGTTGGCCCTAGGCACTGAGGATGGCTCCGTGCAGCCTTCACATCAGATGCTAAGAATAGGTTGGTTGTGAGCATGGCCTCAAATGGGGGTTGCCAGATGGATCCTGGTCAGGGTGCATGTGGGAGTCTGTCTCTCTGACTCCACTCCTCTCAATTTGAAAAAGAAAGGAAAAAGAAAGAAAGAAAGAAAAAGAAAATGTCCCTGAAAAGGAATGCAAGAGATTGGAGTACTAAAGCAGCAAACATTTAAAGACTGGCATAATCTGTGTGGTCAAAAGGTAACAGCATAATGTTAAAGAATTCATTAAAACCATGGAAGAATTATGTAGTTAAAAGATAAAATGATAAAAGAATTGTGGATATTTTCAAACAAGTCCACAATGCTCAAATCAGTTTCAAGAGTTGAATGTTTATGTTTTCAAAGTAGTGAACTGGTTTCATAAGCTAATATTCAGGCAAAAACCAAAGTATAGTATTTGGTAAACCCTGTAGGGAGGGTTTGTTTCACTCTTTCTACCCAAAGGTGAAGTTGCATATGAGGAATTTGGGCATTATATATATATTTATTGTGTGTGTGTATCCCTGCCAAATGTGTCTGTGTATATAATAAAATGAAGGAATAAATAATTAATATAATTTCCTAATCAGTTCAGAATCCAGAAAAGAAACTTTAAAATGCTCAACAATTGCATCAAGTCAATCCTCAGTTTGTGCATGTGGTCATGTCTTCCATCTGTTCACATGCACTTGAATTTTCTATATACAGCTTTTAAAAAGGGATTTTCTTACAAATAGTTTGGTCCTAGGGGTTTCTCTGAGCAATTTCCCAATGGCTTGAACAGGTAATAACTTCCTTATTTGCATGAATACTTTAATACAACTTCCTTTTAGAGGTAAATATCCAAGAAATAGCCTTCTACGGGTACCACAGAAACAACATTTTTACAGAGCAGGTGTATGGTCTCAAGTACAAAATGCCATACTGGGAATAACTGCTTCTTATCCCACTAGACTACTGATTAATATTTTTAAATTTATTTCCTTTTTATTGATAGTTTGACAAAGCTATTGTTTATTGTACAAATTCAGAAGCATGTACTCTTTCTAGTACAATGCAAAATAGAAAGTTGTCATCATATACTCTGTCTTGTGGGTAGGATGTAGTTTGCTGTGAAAATTCTCCAATGCTCCTGCTTTCTCAGTTGGCCTTGCTTGGTGCTTCACATGCAATTCTGTGACAGCAATATGTCACCCCTATGCAATATGAGAATCCCCTGGTATATGATCCCACCAACCAGAGTGCTTAGAGGATGGGACAGTGCTTCTTCTGCTGCTTCCAGCCTTACGCAGTGCTCAGTGCCTAACAGGCATTTCACAAAAGTTCAAGACTGAACTCTTTTATGGAGCTGCTGTCAGCTTTAAGCAGGAGGAAGCTGATCCTATATACAGGTGGGCCCCTTCCACACACATCCAGGCACAGAAAATGCAGACACAAACAGTGAACAGAGCAGTAGCTCCAGACAGGTAGTCCATGGAGTACTGCTGACGCCAAACAACTGCTGACACCAACCCATACCTGAAACCTGCCCAAGAGGACCCAGAGCTGTCAGACAGAAAGGGAATGAGGGGACAGGATCAAGGAAGGTGAAGAGATTAGCCAAATTATATATATAATGCAAAATTACAGAGAAGGTGTGTGTGTGTGTGTGTGTGTGTGTGTGTGTATTCAATTAGATAACAGACAAAAGGGCAGCAAGTCCCAGAGTGAAAGGGAGGATGGAGGTAGGCAGGAGGCAAAGGGGGTAAAATGGGAATGGAAAGAGACTTTGCATGGGGCATGGGGGGGCATGATGTGGGAGTGTAGACGGTATTATATTGAGTGAGACATTTGAAACCATGTTAACACAATAAATTAAATTTTTTTAAATTAAAAAATAATGAAATAAAATATTCGAAAAAAGAGAAGTTCAAAAATGATGACATAGGGCCCTGGCCGGTTGGCTCAGCGGTAGAGCGTCGGCCTGGTGTGTGGGGGAACCGGGTTCGATTCCTGGCCAGGGCACATAGGAGAAGCGCCCATTTGCTTCTCCACCCCCCACCCCCCCTCCTTCCTCTCTGTCTCTCTCTTCCCCTCCCGCAGCCAAGGCTCCATTGGAGCAAAGATGGCCCGGGCGCTGGGGATGGCTCCTTGGCCTCTGCCCCAGGCGCTAGAGTGGCTCTGGTCATGACAGAGCAACGCCCCGGAGGGGCAGAGCATCGCCCCCTGGTGGGCAGAGCGTCGCCCCTGGTGGGCGTGCCGGGTGGATCCCGGTCGGGCGCATGTGGGAGTCTGTCTGACTGTATCTCCCCGTTTCCAGCTTCAGAAAAAAAAAATGATGACATAGCCCTGGCTGGGTTGCTCAGTAGATAAAGCACTGTCCTGGAACACCCAGGTCATGGGTTTGATGCTGGGTCAGGCACATATGAGAAGCAAGCTATGAGTACACAACTAAATGTAACAACTAAGTGAAACAACAAGTTTATGCTTTTCTCTCTCTCTCAATCAATAAATCAATGGAAAAATTTTTTGAAAAATAAAGACGGCCCTGGCCAGTTGGTTCTGTGGTAGAGCATTGGCCCAGCATGAGAAAGTCCTGGGTTCGATTCCTGGTCAGGGCACACAGAAGAAGCACCCATCTACTTCCCCACCTCTTCCCTTCTTGCTTCTTTTTTCTTTTCCTCCTACAGCCATGGCTCGATTGGTGCGAGTTGGCCCTGGGGGCAGAGGATGACTCCATGGCCTCTACCTCAGGTACTAAGAAGAGCTCAGTTGCTGAGTAATGGAGCAACAACTCAGGTGGCAGAACATCACCCCCTAGTGGGATTGCAAGGTGGATCCCAGTCAGGGGGCATGCGGGAGTGTGTCTCTGCTTCCCCTCCTCTCACTGAATAAAAAGAAAAAATAATGAATGAAGACACACCCTGACACTGGAGCTGGTTGTTCCAACACAGGAAGGTCATATGTAAACAGTGGGGAAAATTTTTACAAATATAGAAAGCAGAGGGCCTCTGGAAAATCCCAGACAGGGGACGATTTCTTGATTAAGGTTTGCCAAGGTCCTTAAAGGGAGTTGTTTAAATGGTAACTCCTGTGTTTATGTACAGGTGTACTATTTATGGTTGTCTGTACACTGCAGACAAATGTTTATGAGCAGTGGTTCTTGGCCACAGGATGGTTTTGTTTTTATTATAACTCCTGAGTTGAAGAATGCATTTGGCATGATTAGGAGAGATCTCTGAGTCAAGAGGACACCATTCAGAGTTGCTGGTAAAACCCAAAGGCCCTAAAGGGAGAAAAAGAAAGTTACAGCACTCCTTAAGACATGCATGGTTTATTATCCTAATTCATATACCATAAATTGCATTAACAACCATTTTGTTCCTCAAAAGTCATGAGATACCAACTAGCAAATATGAGATGGGAAAATATCTTCACTCCATAAACTTTATTTATTGACATAACTGGATTGATTGCCTTTCTCACAAAAGGCACAAGAAAAAAGAAGTCTAAAATCAGCATGATACATATACCATCTAAATAGATACAATACAGATAAAAAGAGAAAAATGATAAATAGCTTTCAAAACAAAAAGATTTAAATCTCTCCAAATTCAAGACACTCATGTTAAAGAGAGTTACCTCTTCTAAGAGGAGAGGGTATTTGGAGGGATAGGTGAAAAAGGTGAAGGAATAAGAAGTACAAATTGGCAGATACAGAACAGTCATTGGGGATGTAAGATTCAGCATAGGGAATACAGTCAGTAGAATTGTAATAACTCTACTGACTGTATGGTGCCAGGTTGGTACTAGACTATTGGGGGGATCACTTTGTAAGTCATACAAATGTCTAATCACTGTACTGTACACCCGAAACTAATATAGTACTGAATGTCAACAGCGATTTTTAAATTTTAGTTTTAGCTTTTAAAGTGTCATTTTACATCACACAGCATCACAGAGAATCCAAACTCTCAGCTGGGAAAGATAGTCCCTGAAGCAGATCACTTTACCAAACCACCCTGATTTGAAGCACAAATTCGTATGTACACATAAATGATTACCATGCTATCTTCTTCTTCAGTGAACGCAACAATTTGGGCAATACTGCCATTCACAGCACCAGTTATTTTTGTTATGCAAACTTGTGGAGAAAGGTTCTGGCTAGTTTTCTTATTGAATCAAAGTATCTATCTTGGCATCAGTTTATAACTGAATTAATCTTTTCTTCTCATACCTTATTAAGCTTCTGTAACTTATTTCTTAGAATATATAAAATTAAAGCAAAAACAAAAACAAAGGAACAGGACAAACTGAGACATGAACTTCCTGAGATGCTGACTTTACTAGATAGTGCATAATGCCATGAACATGCTGCAACACTCTATTCTGATTGAATGCAGTAATGGAGAATACTCTCCCATTAGCCTCAATTTATATTCAATGTAGAGATTTGGAAACACTGGCCTCGTCACATGGTCACGTATAGTGGAATTCTTACTAACTTCCATGTCCTCATAAGACTGTTACCACCTAACAAGCAAAACATTCACTTAAGGTCACTCATAATCATTCTCTAAGGGGCTTTACTGTGTGGCTCATCTCAGAAATCATGACATAGTAGATTCATACTTGGGTACATAGCCACACTACACCATGTTAAACAATAATTATTGAAACAAGAAATTGAACACAATGTTTTTGCAAATTCTTCCCTGGATTTAGCCATTTACAGTGAGATGTCTCTAAGTGTTCCAAGCTCTCATATTATTTTATATTTCATATAATTTTATATTTCATATAAAATTAAGATTTTTATAAGTTGACAATTTTATACAAAATAATAAGAAAACCTATTCTGAAAGAGTGAAAAGTTAGGAGAATTTTAACTAACAATATTTGGTAACATCTGCTGACAACACAGAGGGAAACGCAGAATGAACTGTCCACCATTACACAGTGAAAAGAGGTAGTCAGGCAAAAGCCCTCTTCTTCCAAATTTGTATAATCCTCCTGTGGAGATCTATGAACATTCATGGACCTTTCTATATATAAATGTTATCAAATGTGCACTTTGTAAATATTGGCATTATTTCTCAACTTATCGACATTTTTAGATAGAAGAATATGGCCATATAACTTTTGGAAGCACCTAAGGGTAGTGCCATCAGTGTCAACCATATTACTAGAAGATTGGACTTTCTGTCCCAACCCAACCCTTCACACACACACAGCAGGAAGGGGAAAGGAGCTGATGAGTGAATCAGTCACCAATGCCCAATGGCTTAGTCAATCATGACTCTATAGTGAACCCTCCATAAAAACCCAGGAGGATAGTACGTTGGTCCTTTTTGGAGAGCTTTCAGGTTGATGAATGCATGGAGGTATGGGGAGAGTGGCATACCTGGACAAGGCACGGAGGCTCCTTGCCCTTCTCCTGAGCCTTGCTCTATGCATCTCTTTTATCTGACTGTTTCTGAATCATGTCCTTTTATAATAAACCTGTGATCTAGTAAGTTAAAAAAATGTTATATAAATGTGAGCTATGTGCCCACATTTTTTTTGTGTGTGTGTTTTTCTTAAGTGAGAAGCGGGGAGGCAGAGACAGACTCCTGCATGCAACTGACTGGGATCCACCTGGAAAGTCCAGTAGGGGGCAATGCTCTGCCTAGCTGGGGCCACTGCCCATTGCAACCAGAGCCATTTTAGCACCTGAGACAAGGCCATGTTGCCAGCCTCAGTGCCCAGGCCAACTCACTCTAGTGGAACCTTGGCTGTGGGAGGGGAAGAGAGAAAGAGAGAGAGAGAGAGAGAAGGGAGAGGGGTAAGGTGGAGAAGCAGATGGTCGCTTCTCCTGTGTGCCCTGACCAGGAATCGAATCCAGGACTTCCACACGCTGCACAGATGCTTTACCACTGAGCAAACTGCCCATCATCCACAACTTTGTAACATTATTTAAAAAGCATTTGCCACTCTGGCCAGGTTGTTCAGTTGTTTGAAGCATCGTCCCAATACACCAAGGTTGCAGGTTCGATCCCCAGTAAAGGCACATACAAGAATCAACCAATGAATACATGAACATGTGGAATAACAAATCAATATTTCTCTCTGTCTGTCTCTTTCCCCTTTTGTCTCTCTAAAATCAATCAATAAAAAGTATTTGCTATTAAAATGGCATTTAAACAGCAAATACTGTAAGAACATTTAAAGCCACTAGGTATATTGAAGTTGTCTGCTCTCCACTATGTAGAAGCTATGCACACACACTCACACACAAAAACACTCAATACATGACAAAAAGATAGAAAAATGATCTGAGCATGTTACTACAATCTTTCCTGAAGCATCACAAATGAAAATACTGATGATATTTAAAAACTCCCAAGCTTTAGATTAGTACAGCTACTT
This sequence comes from Saccopteryx bilineata, assembly GCF_036850765.1. Lineage (NCBI taxonomy): Eukaryota > Metazoa > Chordata > Mammalia > Chiroptera > Emballonuridae > Saccopteryx > Saccopteryx bilineata. The sequence continues at coordinate 193,540,462 of NC_089491.1, forward strand.
CACTTTCCTTCAGCTATGATTTTTTTTAAAGCCAGTGTTAAAGTAACTGAGATCATGAATGGTCCAAATAAAGAAGCATTAGTATTAAGGTCATCAAATAAACTCCATTATATAGACAAGGAAACTAAGCCCACAGAACTAAAGCGCCTTGCTAAAAGTTTTACACAAATTAGAAATAAGAATTTTTTTTGGGGGGGGAGTTGTTAAATTTCCATTGTACTTACCCTTTCTTGAATATTTTAAATATTCTCCTAATGATAGAATATATTATTTCTTTTATTAAAATGTGATTTTTTAAGTGCAGAAGACTGAAATAACTGGGAACTCCATGAATTCCATTTCTTGCTATAGAATTAGAATAGGCCTTTTATACTATATTACAAATTCCAAAGGCAGAGAGGAGGGATGAGCTAGAAGTCTCCAATGGAACAGGAAAAAAAAAAAAAAAAAAACAACCTCCTGAGAGCAGATACAATCAACATTCCATTTAGATAAATTAATATCTTCACTCCCCAAACTCAGCCAGATATTTTTATTTGGTTGGGGGAGTGGTGGCAATTTTTGATTTATGGAGAGTCTTAAGAATTTGTTGCTTAATTCTACTTTGGCAATAAAAATCTTTGGATTTTGCCATTTTGAAATATTTTAGACCATTCATCATCAAAAAACCCTCACCACCTGAAAGGCATTCAGCCATTTCCTATTCTGCGCATTTCACCCTTAATCTCCTTCCGGAAGACTTTTGAACTGTAAACAATTAGGATTTAAGATCTTTTACATCAGGGGAAACATCAGTATGCAACACACCCTGCCAGCTATTTCAACTCTTCTGGGCTTGGTCTTGTTCTCATTCTCCGCACTCCTGCCCGGCATGGTTATCTGGGATAAACCGAGTGTTTTAAACAAGGGTGTGTGAGGTGGGGTCACCAGGGAAGTGAATGGTTAATGTTTGCCCAGCACTTTGGACTAGACAAACTTGACACTGAGCCAATTGTCCTCTATATGAAAGGTGCTTTATTTGACATGGGAGACCAAACAATAATAAAGTAAAATGTTTAGATGTAGGAGTTGAGAGAGAGGGGGAAAGAGACAGCACCACTGTCACACTGAAGTCCAGTTGTCCTCATATTTAAAAGATCCACACTGATCACTGATTCAGCCTCTCATAGCTGCTCTCCATTCCGTGCAAGTGGACAGTCTCCATTCTTCTTTCTAGACAAGGTGTTTGTGACAGCGTTTCTGTCGAAAGTTCAAGTCTCTAAAGTCATGATGAAATCACAGACTTCCATCCCACAGAGAGCAGCTTCTCCGAGACAAAGCTAAACTACCAAGTGAATAACTTGAATTATAAGATCTTTTAAGACCCCTGCCATCTCTAAAAAGTTCATGACCTACCTGGAATAACAGAAATTTGGGAACAACTGGAAATAAAGAAAATTTCTACACTTTCCTAGAAATCATACATCCGCATGTGTTCGTTTACACAGTCAACAAGTATCTGTTAGGGACCAGTGTGGAAAAGGGGCAGCTCTAGGCACTAAGAGTCTGTGACATGAGTGACTCTGGTGTCTACCCCCAAGAAGGCCAGCTATTGTAGAGGATGGGACCTCCCTCACACTAGCCTATGGCTAGTCCCAGAGGACAGGTTCTACACCCACAAGTGTGAAAGACATTTTTAAGAGGGACGGCATTGTGATTTTGAAGAAATGGAAGCCAAAGAACAAAGAAACATTTCAACTGGATTTTTGAGGAGGTTACAGGTTTCAATGAAGAATGATACAGTCTCTGTTTGGGTTGCCATTAAAACCTTAAGGAAGAGCTTGTTACTTAAATGAAGCTCAACTTCTTCTCCAGCAAGCAGGGACCAATAACAAGAGGCCCTTGTTCTGCAGGAGGATGTCGGAGTGCACCATCCCCTCTGCCGGAGAACAAAGGAGTGAGGAAACAACCTTCTGCATTAAAAAGAAACAGCTGGGCTCTGAGTGGTCCAGGGCTCATAAAACTCACACTCTGTTACTTTCAAATTAATATTCTCTTTGGATCTAGTCTTAGGACAGTAAAAGTCCATCTTTCAAAGAAGAACAAATGAGAGCATTTTGTAACTTGAAATAAAGAAGCATTCCCTTCTTGTCAGATGAGCTTTCTTTTACCAGTGCTGCTGCTTCAGACTCTCTTAACTCAGCTAAAAGCAATCTATTCAATTGTAAGATTGTTGTCCCTTGAGAGCACCTGTCAAATACTAGAGATTATGGTGAGCATAGTTCAGAGGAGACAAAAGACAAGCAAAGAGACACTCTCCCTTCTAACAGCTCCAGGAACCTGGGAAAAAAAGGGGGAGTATATGCACAACATCCTCCCCTCTCCCAAATGCCAAGATTAAGCCAAGGATTCATAGAATCGTGGCACTCATAGTCACAGGATACCTTTAGAAGTCTGTCCCACATGTGGAAGAGTGGTAGGACATTAAGTGATTGCGATCAATATCTCAAATCTATGTCTTCATGTCCCTCCACTACAAAGAGCCCTTTGAGGTCCTCTCAGTATTTAACATTACCCAGGAAATAAAGGCTTCATCAATTACCTTTGACACAACATGGCATGTGCATGATAGGCTTCAACATCTTCGAGTGCATTTCAAACTACTAAGACCAAATGGTGCATTTCCCCATGGCCACCTGAAAAAAATGTTAAGGAAGCACATGTGGGATATTATGAATGTGGTCATAATCTCTGGAAGTTTTTGCTGCTGTCCCCAAGAACCCACGTGATCTGCTGTTGGCTTCGTGTTCATCTCTTAGCTCCAGGAAGTGTGCCAACATAAAATATGTTCCTTGGAACAGAGATCTGCTATGCTAATACTGTTACCAGTCATCTTAAATATTGTTAAATATATGAACTATTATAGTTGACTATTATATTATAATGTCATGGAAATCTATTTGTTTTCCTACCTCAAATGCCTTCATAAAAATTACCTGAAATTGCACAGAGAAAAATGCCATTTAATGATATCACAAGAAGTGTGTTTTCAGAATGTATAGTTTTTCTTGAGCTGTCCAATTCTGATGTTTCCACAAAACATGAGAATTTTTGACAATTTGTATCCCTCTTTGTCTGTTCCTGATGTTCCAGCTGCACCAACTTCTGCTTTAATTGTACTTGTTCCACATCATCAACGGCTGTTTCTCAAAAGCCTCACACAGCTGAAGGTTGGCCCTGTGGCAGCTGGGAAAGGCAAGGGTGTGCAGGAAACATGGCTGGAGCAGAGTGACTGTTCCTGCCAACTGAGAGGAAGGCTGAGAGGGGCAGGGTTTTCACGTACCTAGGCTGCTTACGTTTTGACTCTCACCAAAATAGAGAGGAGGTAAATGTTAAGCTAGAACAGGATTCCATAAATAATAACAAAATACTATAGCCTGACTAGGCAGTGGCACAGTGGATTGAGAGTTGCTCTGAGATGCTGAGGACCCAGTTTTGAAACACCAAGGTCCCTGGCTTGAGTGCAGTCTCACCAGCTTCAGAATGGGGTCACTGGCTTGAGTGTGGGATCAGACATGACCCAACGGTCACTGGCTTGAGTTAAAAGTCCTTGGGTTGTCTGGAGCCCCCTGGTCAAGGCACATATGAAAAAGCAATCAATGAACAACTAAGGTGCTGCAGCTGTGAGTTGATGCTTCTCATCTCTCTCCCTTCCTGTTTGTCCCTGTTTGTCTCACTAAAAAAACCACAAAATACCAACAAACAAAAACAAAATAAAATAATAGATAAAAATTAACTTTACAATACAAAGAAGGGGGAAAGTTATAGATTAATACCTTTTTAATTGAATTAACATGTTAAGGAAAAAGCACACCACTGAACAAAAGCTTCCAAAACAGCCACCTCTCCAAGTCTCAGAAACTGATGTAAACATAGAAAGATTAAATTGAGAACAGAGGCATTGTGGCCCACTAACATCCCTGATATCACATTTCTATCCCAGCACCAGGGTGGGGTAAATGGGGGCAATTCCCCTGCCTTTTGCCATCCAAGAAGGATAGCTCCTGATGTAGAAAAATATGCACAGCCTGGCCAAGAAAATACTCTGAAAGCCACTTGGTGGGGAGTAGAGAGTCTGTGATGCTTTGTATTATCAATTTCACCAAGTCTTTTACTAATGCCATTTACAAGTTGACCCATTAATGGGTCTGTCCAGTTGGGGTTTCCAGGAATCCACCCTTCAATGTTCCCTTAGCATTGGAGTGAATTTTCTGCCCAGATGAAATCTCCATTCAAGCAAGAAAGGTGGCAATCTGGTGATGGAAACGCTTACCTGCCTTCTCTAACCTGTCAAGTCACCCTTCCCCCACCTCCCCACATTCCATGGATTTTAAATGAAGTTGATTTCTTTCTTTCTTTTTATTCAATGAGAGGAGGGGAGGCAGAGAGACAGACTACTGCATGCGCCCTGACCGGGATTGACCTGACAAATCCATTAGGGGGCAATGATCTGCCCATCTGGAGCCACTGCTCTGTTGCTCAGCAATCCAGCTATTTTAGCACCTTAGGTGAGGCCATGGAGCCATCTTCAGTGCCCGGGGCCAACTTGTCCAATAGAGCCATGGCTGCAGGAGAGAAAGAGAGAGAGAGAGAGAGAGAGAGAGAGAGAGAGAGGTGAGAAGGGGAGGGGTGGAGAAGCAGATGGTTACTTCTCCTGTGTGCCCTGATCAGGAATTGAACCTAGAACATCCACATGCCAGGCTGATGCTCTACCACTGAGCCAACTGGCCAGGGCTGAAGGTTTATTTCTAGGAGTGACCAAAAGAGAAGGTGACATTGCTTTTTGCATGCAGGAGACTCAACCATAAACTCTTCCCAAATCCCAGGGCCTAGCACTGCTCTCACTGAGCACAGGCTGTTCCATCTCATTGGTTCTCTTGCTTCTTTCTGACTTTCTTTCCCTCTCAACTGCTAATTTGGGTGTGACATTCAGAGAGGTCACAGTTTATTCTCACTTCTTTCTTTCCACCTAGAAGCCTGATTCTTACCAACTCTCTCTGGTTCTCATGTCCAAATATCACTTGTGTTATCACCCACCTTGCCTCATCCACAATGTCTCACCCACTGGCCAAGGCTGTGGAACCAATATTTTGAAACCAAAAGGAATTTCTTTTTAATGAAATAAAGTGAGAGGGATTGTTAAATGTATTTCCCCATCAGTATTTCATAGGACTCATCATGGGTGAGTCTTCATGCCACCGACCTCCTCAACAGGTGTAACAGCAATATTACAACTAAAATGTATAATTCTCTTTTATCTTATCAGACCCTTCCAGACAAGTTTTTCCTTCAGGTGAAAATCCATAGTTCTCCTAAGCGTAGGTTCTCCTGACTTTCAACCATTTGTCCATTTTGCCAATGGTTGAAAGATGTAGGTGCATATTAAAAAGAAATTATTATAAATCAATCACTTTGACCAAAGTGACATTCTCAATCTATGGCAGATCAATAGCTGTTACTATCATTATAAGTGGAGGATGAGGATACAGCAGATTGAGGAGAGTGTCTGATGGTGATAGTAACCACTTCTTGTTGACCACCCGTGGCTTAAGGGCATATGATTCGATTTTTCCTGTTTATGCTTTTATTTTATATAAAGAGCAATATGAGTTAACAATATGACAAGAGGAATGAAAACTGAGCACACTCTTTACTTATGTGGACAGAGTGTTGTACCCATTCTGTTCAACCTGAGCCTGAAATACCAAGGAAGATCCAGACAAGCAGAAACACACCTGGAGATACTGGGTGGACATTAGAGCCTATCCTATGGGGATGGACTGGAGGGGGAAAGCATGGGCACTCCAGGCTGTGCTTTGGAAGACATGGCTCAGGGAATGAAAACATAAACAGGCAGGAAAAACACTTTACTGACCAAATCTTTTCAGAAGTATGGCAGGCTCTTTCATTCTGAGACAAGATATCTGCTTAACAGAAGGAGCCACACAGAGATTAAATGCCCCTCTGATGAGAAGGGAAGGAAGCCACTGGACTAAGGGAAAGTTTCCACTAAAACAACAAAAAAATTTTTTTAAATTTTTTTCTTCATTTCTAAGTGAAAGGAAAGGAGATAGAGAGACAGGCTCCTGCATGTGCCCCGACTGGGATCCATCCGACAACTCCTGTCTGGGGCCAGTGCTCGAATCTACTGTGCTATCCTCAGTGCCCAGGGCCAATGCTCGAACCAATCAAGTCACTGCCCATGGGAGGGGAAGAGAGAGAATGAGGGAGATGGGGAGGGGTGGGAAGTAGATGGTTGCTTCTCCTGTGTGTCCTGACTGGGAATTGAACCTGGGACTTCCACATGCCGGGCCAACGCTCTACCACTGTGCCAACTGAACAGGGCCTAGCAATGGTTTTCTTTTCTTTTTTTTATTTTAATAATTTTTTTAATGGGGCGACATCAATAAATCAGGATACATATATTCAAAGATAACAAGTCCAGGTTATCTTGTCGTTCAATTATGTTGCATACCCATCACCCAAAGTCAGATTGTCCTCTGTCACCTTCTATCTAGTTTTCTTTGTGCCCTTCCCGCTCCCCCTTTCCCTCTGCCTCCCCCCCCCATAACCACCACACTCTTATCAATGTCTCTTAGTTTCACTTTTATGTCCCACCTACGTATGGAATAATGCAGTTCCTGGTTTTTTCTGATTTACTTATTTCACTTCGTATAATGTTATCAAGATCCCACCATTTTGCTGTAAATGATCCTATGTCATCATTTCCTATGGCTGAGTAGTATTCCATAGTGTATATGTGCCACATCTTCTTTATCCAGTCATCTATTGACGGGTTTTTTGGTTGTTTCCATGTCCTGGCCACTGTGAACAATGCTGCAATGAACATGGGGCTGCATGTGTCTTTACGTATCAATGTTTCTGAGTTTTGGGGGTATATACCCAGTAGAGGGATTGCTGGGACATAAGGAATTCTATTTTCAGTTTTTTGAGGAACCACCATACTTTCTTCCATAATGGTTGTACTACTTTACATTCCCACCTTCAAACTATATTATAGGGCCACGACAATCAAAACAGCATGGTATTGGCAGAAGAATAGACACTCAGACCAATGGAACAGAATAGAAAGTCCAGAAATAAAACCACATATATATATATAGTCAAATAATTTTTGATAAAGGGGCCAATAACACACAATGGAAAAAAGAAAGCCTCTTCAATAAATGGTGCTGGGAAAACTGGAAAGCCACAAGCAATGGTTTTCAAACAACCTGGAGGGCTTGTAAAGCTCAAGTGGCAGAGCCTCACCTCTAGAGTTCCCTATTCAGTAGCTCTGAGGTGGGGCCTGAGAACTGACAGTTCAAACCAAAATCTTGGTGATATTAATGCAACTAGTTTGGGGCCATACTTTAAGCAGCATTGGCCTGAGCAATTTTTAACAATTCCCACTCAACTTGGGTCTAATTTTAAGCATTCTTTCAGGTTTTCAATGATAAGTGTGTTCATGAAACTTGTTTCACCATCCACAATTTCAATTTTTCATGACAATCATACATTAGTGAATCTTCAATTCATGTTTTAGGGGAAATATTATGAACTCACACACAAGAAATTTCATTAATTGAAATGAATTATTTCCCAAGGTAAGACTTTCAAAAATCTCAGTTGATATTTTGTGCATGAATGGACCAACCTCTGAATAGAATGATGGATAGATTAGTAAATTTACATTTTCCACAGGAGTATGTGGCAAATCATATTTCTTGGTATTTTTTTCTGACAGTATGATTATAAGCTAAAAGTATTTTTACATAAAATAAAATGTATGTTCAAAGGGTTGACATTCTAGTTTTCAATCAGTCAGCAAATGTTTAGTAGGTTCATATTATGTGTAATTAGCACAAAGTGATATATAAGGAGACTGTAAGACACGATTTCTGCCTCTCATAGCTTGAGATCTAACTTACGACCAGAGATGACTCCCGAAAACAAAAAACAAAGAAAAAACTAGTAAATTCCCAAGATGTGGGAAAGAACAATAAGAGAGTCATTTTTCTATTTATTCGTTCATTGAAAATGTTTATTGACATTCTTTAAATGATAGAGACAAAATGGGGATTACTCACACATAGCATACTATATGCTCTCCAGAAACTCAGTCTGACAAGTGAACTAGACATGCAAAGAAATAATTGTGATAATAACAAAAAGTAGAGCTAACACAGTTGGTGGTCAAGAAAGAATCACTGAATTGATTGGAGAAGTCTTAATGAAGGGAGCTGCTTGGGTTGGGTCTTGAGAACTGGGATGGTTTTTCCAGATAAAAGATTGAGAGCAAAGGCTTTGCTGCCTAGTGAGGAACAGCATGCATGGAATTAGAGGTGTTTGAGCTGTCTGGAAGAGTTCAGGGAGCTCTTTTTAAAGGGTGTGATAGGACAGGCCAGGGGGACAGGAGAGCAGATCCCCTATCAGCAAGGATGCTTTTGCCTTCGGTGGAGATCACTTTGGTCAGATTTGCATTTTTCAGGTTTGCTCTGGTGCTAAGAGCCATAGTCCACATGAGAAAAGATGCAACTACAGACAGATAAACCATTTAAGAGCATATAGGAAGAGTGCACACCAGGGTGATGAAAACTAAATAAAGACGACCCCAAGAACAGGAATGGGTACTAGTATCAGGAATAGGTAAACCTGTACATGAAAAGCATTCACACACATGCCCCAACAGTATTTATTGTTGAGCTCCTACTACGTGCTAAGCTTTAGGTACTAGCCACACAAGGTTCAACACCACCAGACAACAGCCTCTGCCCTCATGGGGTTCAGCATCTAACAACTTAAGTAGTGACACAAATGAAATGAACAGGACAAGAGATTATGAATGCTTACAAGGGGAGAGTTGGTTTTTTACCTTCCCAGAAATATTAGGGGATGTATTTCTTTAGAAGCAATGTTTGACTGAGATTTTGAGGGTGAAGAGGAACTATCTAGTAAACAAACATTCCAGGCAGGGGCACAAGCACAGGTACTTTTCCTGTGGCAGGTGAGTTCATGGCAAGTGTAGGGATTAGATAACCCGATCTCCCAGGTCTAAACTGACCACCCTTCTAGTCACTCCCAACTAAAGGAAACTACATTCTGAAGATCTCAGTGTCAACCATCTGGGGGTCTTTTGAACTCAGAAATAAGAAATGATTATTTCAAACAGAGGTCCATCAGCATCATTTGGTATTTCTCCAAATTCTACCCATTTCTCATGCACTTGTCCAGGTCACCTCCTTCATACAGCACCCCGACTACCCTGCCCCATGCACAAGAAAGCAGAATGTGTTCAGTTAGCTGGTCAAGCTCAGGAGGAGGCTGTCTTGAACTGGCATTTCCAGCAACATCGTTGACAGTAACAGCAGTGGAAGGGTCAGAATTATGTCACATCTGTTCTTAATCCCCCACACAGGAACACGGTTAGTAAGGAGACTGCCAACTTATTTTTTACCTCATTGAATTCAGGCTTATAGAACCATAATTAAATTAAAGAAAACAGAAAAATGCACGCATGATAGATTTGAAAGGCAAATAATGTATTCACCGAGTTAAATAAAAAAAAGTTTCCTCTTCCAGCATTATCTCTGTGTACTTTTTACAGAAGTACAGCATGGTTGCCCTTGAAACCGAGGGGCTGTAGATTGTAAATGAAAAATGAATCTCAGGCTAAAGATATAAAAACCTCAGGTAGGCCTTTTTCAAATTGGTGTGGGAGTTTAAGGGTCTAGAGGCATTCCAATCTAACCACAGAGAAACATTTATCATGCACTGCTCAAGTTCATCTTCACTGCTGTTACTATGAAATGTCCAGCTGTTATTTTGATTGAGTTAGATTTATTACTACTCTTAATTTAAAAGAAAACAATCAAACAGGAGAGGGTCCTTTCTTCTCACCCATCAGAATGTGAGTATTCCAGAAATAGAGCGCTTGGTGATGGAGACGTCAGAGCTCCATTTCATTAGCTAGAAGAAAATGAGTCCTCACCACATGTGGAATGACAGAGAGGTACTTCTTTTCAGACATGGACCAAATATGGGGAAACACCTGAATCCAAGGGCAAGTGGCTTGCTGAAAGTGTTTGTAGTTACTGTTTCTCAGACAGCTTTGCTGCATCCCCACTGCCCCCAGGAGACACTTGGAGTTCCTCCTAGGAAAGTGTCATGTGGGTTTCATTCTGCTGACCGCTCATCCTGTATTTCTAGGGCAGTAAAATAACTTGTTTACATAGCCAAGAAAAGAGAGGGACAGATATTTGAAGGCACAGCAAAATTGTTGTGCATATTCCCAAACACAAGCAAAGATAAAATTGTAGACTACCCCCAAAAAAGCATGTCTTCACAAAATTTTACTGACGTTAGGGTAATCAGCAGCCCAGGAAGGTATCATGTAAAAATAATACATCAAATTTAAAAAAGGAAAAAGAAAAAAGAGTAAACCAATGAATAAATAAATAAGTGGATGGACAAATTCATGTTTCTCTCTCCCCCTTCCTCTCTTTATAAAAATCAATAAATTAAAAAAAATAATTTAATCTATATTATTTAGTACTTTGTGTACTTAATGACATTTTTTAATTTATTTTTTTATAATAATTTTATTTTTTAATGGGGTGACATCAATAAATCAGGATACATATATTCAAAGATAACAAGTCCAGGTTATCTTGTCATTCAACTATGTTGCATACCCATCACCCAAAGTCAGATTGTCCTCTGTCACCTTCTATCTAGTTTTCTTTGTGCCCCTCCCCCTTCCCCTTTCCCTCTTCCATTCTCCCCTCCCCCCCTTAACCACCACACTCTTATCAATGTCTCTTAGTTTCACTTTTATGTCCCACCTACGTATGGAATAATGCAGTTCCTGGTTTTTTCTGATTTACTTATTTCGCTTTGTATCATGTTATCAAGATCCCACCATTTTGCTGTAAATGTTCCGATGTCATCATTTCTTATGGCTGAGTAATATTCCATAGTGTATATGTGCCACATCTTCTTTATCCAGTCATCTATTGACGGGCTTTTTGGTTGTTTCCATGTCCTGGCCACTGTGAACAGTGCTGCAATAAACATGGGCTGCATGTGTCTTTACGTATCAATGTTTCTGAGTTTTGGGGGTATATACCCAGTAGAGGGACTGCTGGGTCAAAGGTAGTTCTATTTGCAGTTTTTTGAGGAACCACCATACTTTCTTCCATAATGGTTGTATTACTTTACATTCCCACCAACAGTGTATGAGGGTTCCTTTTTCTCCACAGCCTCTCCAACATTTGCTATTACCTGTCTTGCTAATAATAGCTAATTGAACAGGTGTGAGGTGGTATCTCATTGCAGTTTTGATTTGCATTTCTCTAATAGCTAAAGAAGATGAGCATCTTTTCATATATCTGTTGGCCATTTGTATTTCTTCCTGGGAGAAGTGTCTGTTCATATCCTCTTCCCATTTTTTTATTGGATTGTTTGTTTGTTTGTTGTTGAGTTTTATGAGTTCTTTGTATATTTTGGATATTAGGCCCTTATCTGAGCTGTTGTTTGAAAATATCATTTCCCATTTAGTTGGCTTTCTGTTTATTTCGTTATCAGTTTCTCTTGCTGAGCAAAAACTTCTTAGTCTGATGTAGTCCCATTCATTAATTTTTGCCTTCACTTCTCTTGCCTGTGGGGTCAAATTCATAAAATGCTCTTTAAAACCCAGGTCCATGAGTTGAGTACCTATGTCTTCTTCTATGTACTTTATTGTTTCAGGTCTTATGTTCAGATCTTTGATCCATTTTGAGTTAATTTTAGTACTGGGGAACAAACTGTAGTCCAGTTTCATTCTTTTGCATGTGGCTATTAATGACATTTTTTTGCTGTGAAAGTCTTCTGGCCCGAACAATTTAGAAACCCACCAGTCACTCCTTACACACAATGTTACAAACAAGACCTTATTTTCTGGCAGGATGTCAGAAGGCCTGGCCACACATCTCTTTTCCCCTCAAGTACAATTGACAGCAGATGACAACTATGTAACAACAAATAAAAAACATTCCAATGATTTACTGGTTTAATTCTACACTGTTGTGTTCTGTGTTTCTTTAAGGAAGGTGCAAGTGTATGTATGAGAGTCCGGGAAGGCCATGGTTACCATGGCAATTATCTGTGTTTAGAGAGCTGTGGAGTAAAGGTCCGAATAGTGGTGGAAGAGGAGGGATGTTAACAATGGCTCTACGTGAGCTTAAATCATGTTAAGTCCCCAGTTACAAAGAAATGTTAAAAAAATAAAATAAAAAAAGAATGTAAGCTTTTATCTAGAAGAGCCTTACGTGAGAGAGTGTGTTTTGTTCCAGAGGCGCTACTTTCTTCCTAATAGATGGTATCTGAAGACTGAAGTTAGGACCCAGAAGGTGGTTGTTCCAGGGAAAGGGAGAGTGTTCTCACCAGAGCGATTTCCTGCTGATTTATGGGGAGACTCAGTGGTGGTATTCAGCTGGTTTTCACCAGTTTAGCAGAACCTATACCTAAATTTTTGTTGAGCTTGATGAACGGGTTGTTAAAATGGCACTTGTAATCAGGGTTCTCTCTAAGGTGGGTGCCTGGGCAGCTGCCCAGTGTGGAAATCACAAATTTACATTCCTTACTCTTTTTTAATGTTCATCTGCGCAACAGCATATTCTAAGCACCCATAGTAATGTTCATTCCGTCTATAGGTAAAAAATTTGACTGAACTATGCTTGTGATATTTATTTATTTGTTTCATAAAACTCATTATACCTTTGATGAAATACTACATTTTAATTTGCTCGTGTTTGTTACTTCAGTAAACAAACATATAGCATAAAGAGAAAAAGTGCCAAACAACCAGAGGGTGACAAGCTGTCACTGGAAATATCTTAAATAACTTTTGCATTGTTTTCTGTCACGTATTAACATTTTTTTCATTAATATTTTAAAACTCTTTCTTATAACAACCTAGCTTTGTGTACCCCTTTTATTGTTTTTAAGTATTAAATGCATGAAATAATAAACTACCTTTTGGTATATATATTTTTATACTTAAAATGGTCATTAGCATAGAGAATTAGTTGTTAAATTAATTGAATCCCACCACTCTGAATGACTATATTGTTGAGTGATCACATGTAAACACTACTTCAATATTTTCATTGTTCCTGGTATTCATTTTAAGATTTTATGTCCGATACTGGCTGACTTGGATGTATGATATGAACATAGAAGTATGTTGTATCATAGATCTAATGTCATGAATATAGTTAGGAACAACCTTGAATGGCTGCAGATCCCAGTTCTAATATTGTCTCAAAACTAGAAAATGCAAAGACCTTAAAATAACCAATTAGTGTTGTGGTCCAAATAGAGTTTCAAACTGTTACGGGATGGGCCCTGAGTCTTTGTAAAATGGGTTTAAGAAAGTCTATGATGCCTGACCAGGTGGTAGTGCAGTGGATAGAGCATTAACCTGGGATGCTGAGGTCCCAGGTTCGAATTCCTGAGGTTGCTGTCTTGAGCGCAGGCTCACCAGTTTGAGCATGGGGTTTCTTGCTTGAGTCTATGACTTTCCCAACAGTGAGTGGTAAATGAGGTGTTGTTTTATTCATCATATTTAAATCATTACATGTTCAGCTGCTTTAAAATTTTATTCTGCTCTTTGAAATTCTTAGACTGGGCTACTGCCCAGGCACCTGAAGTGACCCACACATTGTTCCTGGGTTCACCAGAAGTTCTAAGAACCATCTTGTGCTGGGCTTAGGCTTGCAAGAGACCCATGTTGACAGAATCAACCTGTGTGTCCCTCATAAGACTTTAGGAACCTTGAAGAACCTTTGTACATATTTTGGTTGTTTCTGGAACACATCTGCCACTTGACTACATTGTCTTAGTGGCTCTGATCACAATAACTATTTTGATATACTTTTGGATATACCTCCAATAGTTAATCTTACTTACTTAAATTTTAATTGTATTTAATTTTGTATGGTACTTTTTCCCCCTAGAGAGGAAACTCAGATTAAGGAAGTGTAATTTTTTACTAGTATGTCAATCGTATCTCATTTTCTTTAGAAGAAGTAACTACTTTGATATCTTCCTAGATATTTTACTCTATCTAGTTCAAAATCTTCTTGGGAATGTATAGGGCAGTGTAGCCCTGCATCTGTCCCCTGACATAGACACTTTTTGTGTGGTTATAATAATCTAGTCTATCTTATTACTTTCTTGCATTCATAGTAAGATCTAATAAGTTACTACCTTATATAAAAGGAAGATCAAGGATTTTGTTTTTATTATTGAGCATATAAATAACTTGCCTCGAATGTTGAGGAGCAGGTATTTCTGAGCACTAAAAGAAAATGAACTCATTGTAGCTGCTGTGAGGGAGGGAGAGATTAGTATCTCATCTCTTAGATTGGGTTGTGCCTTTGCAAAGACTTGGCAGTGAGCATCTCACCTGCTGTGAAGAAGATCAATTCTGGGCCAGCCTGGGCTGTCACCTTGGATGCCCAGGATTTCAACGCTGCTTCGATTCTTGCTGTAGGTAAAGCTCCACAGCTCTGTAGCTGGCACTCTTACTTTCATGAGGGAATGTGTTTTAAATACAGGCCCTTGAAAACATTTCACTCAGAAGTCATCTGATTTCTGAGTTAAGTGTCAAGGAGACCATTTTTTTTTTTTTTTTTTGTAGAAGGAAAACTTGAAAGTTACATTGAGGCTCAACTGAATTTAAACCCGTCAGCTAAGAAGATGAGAACTTCTAAAGTGATAAGTGGAAAGGAATTGGTGGGGGGTCACATGGTTTGTAAGGACATCAATCATCAATCGAGTGTACTTGCACTTCATTTTTTAGAAATTTTTTTGTTTTATTTATTTATTTATTTATTTATTTATTTATTTTTACAGTGACAGAGAGATTCAGAGAGAGGGATAGACAGGAACAAAGAGAGATGAGAAGCATCAATCATTAGTTTTTTGTTGCGACTCCTTAGTTGTTCATTGATTGCTTTCTCATATGTGCCTTGACTGGAGGACTACAGCAGACTGAGTAACCCCTTGCTCGGGCCAGAGACCTTATGTCCAAGCTGGTGAGCTTTGCTCAAACCAGATGAGCCCGCGCTCAAGCTGGCGACCTCGGGGTCTTGAACCTGGGTCATCCATATGGCAGTGCGACGCTCTATCCACTGCGCCACCACCCGATCAGGCAGCACTTCATTTTTATTGTTTCCATTTTCAAGCCAAGGAAGAAAATAAGAGAAGTTAATAATGGAACGTAATCTCAAATTCCTAGACATGAATTGCATTTTTTCTATTCTTGCTCTCTCTCTCTCTCTTTTTTTGGTTACAAACCTTTTTTTTTTTTTAAATATGATAAATGAAAATGAGTGGTGTACTTCATTAGCTCAGCCAGTAGAGGGGAATGATGCCTGTAACCCCTGATTACCATGGCCACCTCTTCTCCATACCACTGTTTCAGGCTCAACAGAGTTGCCTTGCAAACAGATGCTATCAAGGGGGACCAGGTCCATGATGAGTGCTGATGATCATTGTTTGTTGAACTGTGTCTCTAAAACTTATTAATTTTTATGGCTTCTGTTTTGTTTCTGTCTTTGTCACTGCAACTTTGTCTGCCTTTTCATTTCTTTGACTCCTGGTAAATTCTTGGTGCATCTTGTTGTTGGGCCCTTCTGTGCCCATGAAACATACAAGCTTCTTAGGTGCTTCTTTTTTCCCTAGAATATCAATTTCCATAAAGATACTTTTCATAGAGGAAAAATACTGGATCATTGTCATATATTAAAGCACTGACTGATCAGGACTTATATTTTTGGCTGAGAGAAGCCTACAAACAATTATCCTGAGCCTGACCTGTGGTGGTTCAGTGGATAGAGTGTTAATGTGGAATGCTGACGTCACCAATTTGAAACCATTGGCTTGCCTGGTCAAGGCACATATGAAAAGCAATCAGTGAACAATTAAAGTGAAGCAACTATAATCTCGCTCCCTCTCTCTGTATCTCTCTTTTTCTCTCCCTCCCTATTTCTCTTTAAAATCAACAAGTAAAATCTTAAAAAAAAATATCCTGACTGTGTAGACCAGGTTGCCTCAAGTTAGTAGAGCTTATCTATCACATGTATAGGTATCATTTTCCAAACTTTAAAGTTCAACAAATCTGTAGCAGAAAAGTCTCTAGAGTGTGAAATCCTATGTCTTATTTCTAATGCTGTGACTTTACCTCTACTTCTAGTTAAAGTGTGTGTTTGAATGAACATCTTGACTTAGACTTTACCTAACTAAGGTAAGCTCTTTTCTATTATTTGGTCATTGTGTTCAATAGGCGCCCACTGGTCTGAACATGCACTCAAAGTGCATTCCTTGAAAGTCAGATTTAGGAAAATTTGTAGATTATAACACCAAATAAAATTAGACACTAAACCCCAACTTTTACTTAACAAACCTGAATGAAAGTTTGGGTTAATATTTGATAAAACTGGTTTAAGATGACATATACCTTTCCTCCAACAAACTAGTTTGTTTAGAAAATAAACATGCATGTTTTATTTAATTGGTAAATAATAGTATAAGTCATTTCCAGTTTTTAAATTAGTCACCAAGAATCCTACATTTTTCTAGATGATTTCAAGAGGGGTCAAATATGATCCAAATGCAATGTTGGCTTAATATATGCAAATTAATCAATGTGCAACCACATGATCATTTCAATAAATGAAGAACAAATATTTGACAAAGTCCAACATCCATTCACTAAAAAAAAAACCCCAAAACCCTCTTATTAAAACAAGTATAGACAAAGATTCTCAGAGGAGAGACAAGATGGCGCTGAAGTAGGCGGACATACCAGCATCTACCTCCCAGAACCAAAGTGGATTACAAACTAATTTTATGAACTATCATCTGGAAAAACCAACTTTGGACTAAACTAAGAGGACTCTTCAACCAAGGAACACTGAAGAAGCCACACCGAGACTGGTAGGAAAAGCAAAAATGCGGAGAGGGCTGCCAAACTCCTCGGAGCAAATGGCAGCAGGGAGAGACTAGCATGGCGAGAAGTGAGTTTAGCAGAGGGGAAAGGGTCCTGAGCCCCAGGAACAAAGCCCCAGCCTGCAGCCCCAGAGCCCAGAAGAGGCGTAAGGACAGTATTTAGCTGGAAACAAGTCAGGATACTGTTTGTGAGAGAATCTGATTTCTCAGACCCAGGATCCTTCTTAAAGGGACCGCGCAGAACATCTCTCTCAAAAACAATCACTTGGAGCTCTTGGGGATGGGGGGAGAGAGGAGAGGACCAGAGTAACAGAAGAGAGTGTAATCTAGGAGGCATAGGGAGAAACATTTTGGGAGATAGCCAACCTAACCCCTCGGACAAGTCATTCCCCAAAGCTGAAGTGAATATTTCCCCCGGAAACAGCAATACCAGCAAAGGGAAGCAGGAGAGCAGCCAAACAAGCTCCCCTGTGGCATTCAGAGCAGAGTCACATAGAAGGAGGGAGCTTTTGGGTCTACAGTAGTGAGTCTTAGGGTCCGAGCTGCAACGCCTCCACCCATGCGGCTAAGGGCGCACCGGAGAGCGGGCGGCAGCAGGAGACAAAAGCGCAGTTCTGCTGGCAGAGGCGGAAGCCTGTTGGCTACCACTGGGCTCAGGTGTGTGCTCAATCTTGCCCGGCTGGGGAGAAGGGGGCGTGCAAAAGAGGTCAAGCTCAGCTGCCGGCAGCCTGTAATCCAGCCTCCGGAAGAAGGGTGGGAACCCCAGAAAGGGTGGAGACCAGCCCCGGAGCAAGGGCAGAGGAGCACAGCCCTGCCCCGCCTGGGCAACCCAGGCTTGTGGTCTGACTTGGTAGCCGGCTCCTCCCGAGGGGGTGGAGCCAAAAGCCCAGAAGAGGCGGAGTTCCGCTACAGAACTGAGCTTGGGCACGCAGCCCTGCCCGGCGATAGAGCCAAGGCTAGCAGCTGTTCCTTGAGTGGGAGGGATCCTCCTGCAAGGGCAGGGTGAAAGCTCGGAAACAGGCGGAGACCCGCAGCTGAGCAAAGGTGCTCACCAGTGACCTCAGGACCGAGCATAACGTCACACATGGGGGCGGGGCAAAGGCCAAGGCCACCAATGCTTGTGCACCAGAGCACGTGATCACAGCCACTCCCATGAAGAGAAAATGCAGAGGCAGAGAAATACAACACAAATAAACAAAGAGAAATCCCCAGAAAAGAACCTAAGTGAATCAGATATAACCAAATTACCAGATGCAGAGTTTAAAATAACAATTGTTAGGATGTTCAAAGATATTAGAACACCCATAGATGGCCATTACAAAAACCTAAATAAAGAGATAACAAATATAAAAAAGGACATTGAAATAATAAAAAAGAATCAGTCAGAAATGACAAATACAATATCTGAAATAAAGAATACAATGGAAGGAATTAAAAGCAGGATGGATGAAGCAGAGAATCGAATCAGTGATTTAGAGGACACAATAAATAAAGGCATGGAAGCAGAGCAGAAAAAAGAAAAGAGACTCAAAAAGTCTGAGGAAACTCTAAGAGAGCTCTGTGACAACATGAAGAGAAATAACATCCACATCATAGGGGTTCCTGAAGAAGAAGAGAAAGAACAAGGGATAGAGACTTTGTTCAAACATATTATAGCGGAAAACTTCCCCCAATTAAGGCAGGAAAACATTTCACATGTTCAGGAAGCACAGAGAACTCCATTAAGGAGAAACCCAAAGAAACCAACACTAAGACACATCATAATTAAAATACCAAAGCTAAATGATAAAGAGAAAATATTAAAAGCTGCTAGAGAAAAAAAGACTATCACCTACAAAGGAGCCCCCATAAGGATGACTTCTGTCTTCTCAACAGAAACACTTGAGACCAGAAGGGAACGGCAAGAAATATTCAAAGTAATGCAGAACAAGGACCTACAACCCAGACTACTTTATCCAGCAAGGCTATCATTTAAAATTGAAGGAGAAATAAAAAGCTTTACAGACAAAAAAAAACCTCAAGGATTTCACTGCAACCAAACCAAGGCTGCAAGAAATGCTAAGGGACCTATTGTAAACAGATCAAAGGAAGAAAAGAATATAGCAAAAGAGAAATACAGTTTTAAAGAAAAAAAATGGCAACAAACAATTACATATCAGTAATAACCTTAAATGTTAATGGATTAAATGATTCGATCAAGAGACATAGAGTAGCTGCGTGGATAAGAAAACAGGACCCATACATATGCTGTCTACAAGAGACACACCTTAAATCAAAAGATGCACACAGACTGAAGATAAAAGGATGGAAAAAAATATTTCACGCAAATGGAAATGAAAAAAAAGCTGGGGTAGCAATACTTATATCAGACAAAATGGACTTTAAAACAAAGACCATAGTTAGAGATAAAGAAGGTCACTACATAATGATAGAGGGAGCAATCCAAAAGGAAGATATAACCATTATAAATATCTACGCACCTAATATAGGAGCACCTAAAAATATAAAGCAGACTTTGATGGACTTAAAGGGCGAGATCAACAGCAATACTATAATAGTAGGGGATTTCAATACCCCATTAACATCATTAGATAGATCCTCAAGAAAGAAAATCAACAAAGAAACAGTAGACTTAAAGGACATATTAGATCAATGCGATTTAATAGATATCTTCAGAACCTTTCACCCTAAAACAGCAGAATATACATTCTTTTCAAGCGCTCATGGTACATTCTCTAGAATACACCACATGTTAGGGCACAAAATTGGGCTCAACAAATTTAAGAAGATTGAAATCATATCGAGCACTTTCTCTGATCACAATGGCATTAAACTAAGAATCAACCACAATAGAAAAATTGAAAAACATTCAAACACTTGGAAACTAAATAGCACATTATTAAACAATGAATTGGTTAACATTGAGATCAAAGAAGAAATTTAAAAATTCCTAGAAACAAACGATAATGAGCATACATCAACTCAATTTATGGGACACAGCAAAAGCAGTCCTGAGAGGGAAGTTTATAGCATTACAGGCATACCTCAAGAAGCTAGAAAAAGCTCAAATAAACAACTTAACCCTGCATCTAAAAGAACTAGAAAAAGAACAGCAAGTAAAGGCCAGAGATAGTAGAAGGAAGGAAATAATAAAGATCAGAGCAGAAATAAATGACATAGAGGCTAAAGAAACAATACAGAGGATCAATGAAACCAGGAGCTGGTTCTTTGAAAAGGTAAACAAGATCGATGAACCTTTAATGAGACTCACCAAGAAAAAAAGAGAGAGGACTCAAATACATAAAATTAGAAATGAGAGTGGAGAAATAACAACTGACACAACAGAAATACAAAATATTGTAAGAAAATACTATGAAGAACTGTATGCCAAAAAACTAGACAACCTAGATGAAATGGACAAATTCTTTGAATCATATAATCTTCCAAAAATCAATCAGGAAGAATCAGAAAACCTAAACAGACCAATTACAACAAATGAGATTGAAACAGCTATCCAGAAACTCCCAAAAAAGAAAAGTCCTGGGCCTGATGGCTTCACAAGGGAATTCTACCAAATATTCAAAGAAGAACTAACTCTTTTCCTTCTCAAACTATTTCAAAAAATTCAAGAGGAAGGAAGACTTCCAAACTCCTTTTATGAGGCAAGCATAATTCTGATTCCAAAACCAGGCAAAGACAACACACACACACACACACACAAAAATTATAGGCCAATATCCCTAATGAACTTAGATGCAAAAATCCTCAACAAAATATTAGCAAACCAGATCCAGCAATATATGGAAAAAATCATACACCATGATCAAGTAGGATTTATTCTTGGGAGGCAAGGCTGGTACAATATTCGCAAATCAATCAATGTGATTCATCACATAAACAAAAGAAAGGGGAAAAACCACATGATAATTTCAATAGATGCAGAAAAAGCATTTGATAAAATCCAGCACCCATTCATGATCAAAACTCTCAGCAAAGTGGGAATACAGGGAACATACCTCAACATGATAAAGGCCATCTATGACAAACCCACAGCCAACATCATACTCAATGGGAAAAAATTCAAAGCAATCCCCTTAAGATCAGGAACAAGGCAGGGGTGCCCCCTTTCACCACTCTTATTCAACATAGTTCTGGAAGTCCTCGCCACAGCAATCAGACAGAAAAAGAAATAAAAGTCATCCAAATTGGTAAAGAAGAAGTAAAACTATCATTATTTGCATATGACATGATATTGTATATACAAAACCCTAAAGTCTCAGTCAAAAAACTACTAGAAATCAAGGAATCAATCCCCTTTACCATTGCAACCAAATAAATAAAGTACCTAGGAATAAATCTAACCAAGGAGATTAAAGACTTGTACTCAGAAAATTATAAAACATTGATAAAAGAAATCAGGGAAGATATGAATAAGTGGAGGCATACACCGTGCTCATGGTTAGGAAGAATAAACATCTTTAAAATGTCTATATTACCCAAAGCAATTTATAAATTCAATGCAATACCGATTAAAATACCAATGACTTACTTCAAAGATATAGAACACATATTCCAAAAATTTATACGGAACCAAAAGAGAACACGAATAGCATCAGCAATCTTGAAAAGGAAGAAAAAAGCGGGAGGTATCACACTTCCAGATATCAAGTTATATTATAAGGCCATTATACTCAAAACAGCATAATACTGGCATAAGAACAGGCAAGTAGATCAATGGAACAGAACAGAGAACCCAGAAATAAACCCACAGCTCTATGGACAACTGATATTTGACAAAGGAGGTAAGACAATACAATGGAGTAAAGACAGCCTCTTCAACAAATGGTGTTGGGAAATCTGGACAGCTACCTGCAAAAAAATGAAACTAGACCACCAACTTACACCACTCACAAAAATAAACTCAAAATGGATAAAAGACTTGAATGTAAGCCGTGAAACCATAAGCATCTTAGAAGAAAACATAGGCAGTAAGCTCTCTGACATCTCTCGCAGCAATATATTTGCTGATTTGTCTCCACAGGCAAGCGAAATAAAAGACAGGATAAACAAATGGGACTATATCAAACTAAAAAGCTTCTGCACAGCTAAAGACAATAAGAACAGAATAAAAAGACAAACTACACAATAGGAGAATATATTTGACAGAGCATCTGATAAGGGGTTAATAACCAAAATTTATAAAGAACTTGTAAAACTTAATACCAGGAAGACAAACAATCCAATCCAAAAATGGGCAAAGGAAATTAATAGACACTTCTCCAAAGAGGACACACAGATGGCCAACAGGCATATGAAAAAATGTTCAACATCACTAATGATTAAAGAAATGCAAATTAAAACCACAATGAGATATCACTTCACACCAGTCAGAATGGCGCTCATCAATAAAACAACACAGAGTAAGTGCTGGCGAGGATGTGGAGAAAAGGGAACCCTCCTGCACTGCTGGTGGGAATGCAGACTAGTGTAGCCACTGTGGAAAACAGTATGGAGATTCCTCAAGAAATTAAAAATCGAACTGCCTTTTGACCCAGCTATACCACTGTTAGGAATATACCCCAAGAACACCATAGCACTGTTTGAAAAGAAGAAATGCACCCCCATGTTTATGGCAGCATTGTTCACAATAGCAAAGATTTGGAAACAGCCCAAGTGTCCATCAGAGGACGAGTGGATTAAAAAGCTTTGGTATATATATACTATGGAATACTACTCAGCCATAAGAAATGATGACATAGGATCTTTTACAGCAACATGGATGGGCCTTGATAACATTATACTGAGTGAAAGAAGTAAATCAGAAAAAACTAAGAACTATATGATTCCATACATAGGTGGGACATAAAGATGAGACTCAGAGACATGAACAACAGTGTTGGGGTTACATGGTGGGGGTAGGAGAGGGAGGGGGTTGGGGGAGGGGAGGGGCACAAAGATCATGGCTTTTCAGCATTTGCCATTTTCCCCCCTTAATCTGTGGACAGATAGCAAATATTTACGAATGGTGTTCCCAACTGCTGTCTTAGGGACAAATGCTGATAAACTGTTTCAGCAGTTCCTCCTTCTTCGGGGACTTGTATGTCAACATAGAGCTCCATGTTTCATGGGACATACTCGAGTTCACTCCATGCTCCCTGGAGCTTTAGCACAAGGGAATACCTCCCCCCCTTTTTTTAGTATTTTTTCTTTTCTTTATTTTTTTTTTGTATTTTTCTGAGGATGGAGATGGGGATGCAGTCAGACAGACTCCTGCATGTGTCTGACTGGGATCCACCTGGCATGCCTACCAGGGGGGAATGCTCTGCCCATCTGGGGTGTTGCTCTGTTATAACCGGAGCCATTCTAGAGACTGGGGTGGAGGCCATGGGGCCATCCATAGTGGCTGGGGTGGCTTTGCTCCAGTGGAGCCTTGGCTGCGGGTGGGAGGAGAGAGATGAAGAGAAAGGAGAGGGGGAGGGGTGGAGAGGTAGATGGGTGCTTCTCCTGTATTTTCTGGCCAGGAATCGAACCCAGGAATACTGCACATCAGGCCAATGACTCCGACGGGTTTACCATATCATACTTTTTACTTAAAAAAAAAATTTACATTTCTTCTGAATGCTGATGAACAGGAGACACCAAATCTTTTTCGCCTGCAAACTACTACCTTCTTTATTGGATCTAGCTAATAACACTGTTTGGTCTTTTTCCAAATGGCTCCAGATATATGGAAAAGATTTATATGGGTGGATGAGGATCCTTAAACCCCTCAGCGAGATCTTCTGAGAATGGCTTTTAAGATACCTAGAGGCAGAAAAAGCCCAATAGAGATCAGGGGAACTACCAGCTTTTAGGATACACCCTTAAAGGCTCCAACGCCCCAAAGGGGTCTCATAGGATGCCATCTGGGTCCTGCTGCAATAGTGGAAAGGAAGGTCATCGAGCTAAAACCTGCCAGACTTACATGCCTCTGCTGTGAGGAAACAGGGACACTGAAAGGTGGGCTTACCCCTCGCTCCTCGAAGGAAGGGTTCAGTCTTTTCCAGCCCTGCTCCAGCCACCTATGACCTAACCTTGCCCAGAAAGCTGGGGTTTGCCACTGGGGGCTGAAGGTGCCCAGGGCCGTCGGCCCCATCTACGACACTGTGGACGAGCCTGGGGTGTTACTTCCAAGAAGCAGGTAAACTGATCTCATTTGCACAAGGGCTACTTAACTATGTTTTGCCTGAATAGTCAGGTTTTTTATTCTTCCCTCAAAGATCTCTGTTGTGGGTGTTGATAGTCCTATTTTCTGCTGCTTTGCTTAATATATGGTGTTTCCTTTATCCCTCCTACCTCAATGCCCCACTCATATTTCAGGCTGGGACTTCCTCCTAATTTAGAGCTCTCTTTCCTCCTTTTGCCAACTTGTATTATGAATTTACCTTTGCCACCCAGCTTAGTGTATCCCAAGATTCTCTTTATCATGCCACAGTCACAGAGCTCCAGGGAAAAGCAACCTGGTCTCAACTCTTCAGGCGGAGGAGAACGGAAGCTCCATATCCACGCATGCTGCAGATGGCTTTTTCCAGTCTACCTGAATCAATATCAGCTAGAAGCAGCAGTCATTGGTACTTGGACATGAGCTGCAAAGTATAGAATGGTGACAACAATTCCAGTGTCATGCGGACTTCTCCTGTGGGGAACTTTCCTGGACTCCTGTTCCCTGTGACAGCTCCTAACAGACTAAACTATGGTTGGGTTGCATTTTTCAGGGATTTGGCATGGTGATGGGGCCAACTTGGACTTGGTGAACATGTTAAGGACATACTCTTTTATGGATTCTTGCTGTATTGGCCAAGAGTTTGCTTAAAGGCTTTTAATCACTGTAAAAAAAAAGAACTGGATGAAGAAGATGGGGCACATATACACCATGGTATACTATTCAGCTAGGAGAAATGATGACATCGGATCACTTACAGCGGAATTATGGAGTCTTGGTAGCATTGTGCGGGGAGAAATAAGTGAATCAGAAAAAAACAGGAACTGCAGGATTCCATACATTGGTGGGACATAAAAGTGAGACTAAGAGGCATGGACAGGAGTGTGGTGGTTACGGGGGGTGGGGGGAGCGAAGGAGGGAGAGGGGGAGGGGGAGGGATACAGAGAGAACTGGATGGAGGGTGGCGGAGGACGATCTCTCTTCAGGTGATGGGTATGCAACAGAACTAAATGACAAGATAACCTGGAAATGTTTTCTTTGAATGTATGTACCCTGATTTATTGATGTCACCCCATTAAAAAATTTATTTATATAAAACAGGTATAAAAGAAAATTTCCTCAAGGTAGTAAAGGCCATTTATGAAAAGCCCAAAGCTAAGATTAAAATCAGTGGGGAAAAGTAGAAAGCTTTTCCTCTTAAGATTCAGTACAAGACAAGGATGCTCATTCTTGTCACTTCTATTTAACACAGTATTGGGAGTGCTAGCAAGACAATCAGATAAGAAAAAAAAGGCATCCAAACCAGAGAGAAAGAAGTAAAAGGATCTCTGTTTGCAGATTACACAATTCTATATATAGAAAACCCTAAAGACTCCACAAAAATCTGTTAGACCTAATGAACAAATTTAGTAAAGTTTTAGAATATAAAATTAACATGCAAAAATCAGTTGCATTTTTTTACACCAACAACAATCTATCTGACAGGAAACCAAGAAAACAATCCCATTTATGATAGTATCAAAAACAATAATATACTTTAGGGATAAATTTAAAAAGGGAGTGACATCTGCACACTGGAAACTATAAGACATGGATGACAGAATTTGAAGGAAACACAAATAAATGGACAGATAATCTATATTCTTGGATTGGAAGAATTATCATTGTTAAAACATGCATACTACCCAAAGTCATATAAAGATTCAATGAAATCTCTATAAAACTCATACAACTCAATTGTAAAAAAAAAAAAAAAAGAAAGAAAGAAAAGAAATAAAGTAAACCAAAACAATCCAGTTAAAAAAATGGGTAAAAGACACGAATAGGAATTTTTCCAAAGGAGATACACAAATGGCCAAAAGGTATATGAAAGGGTGCTAAATACTATAATCATTAGGGAAATATAAATCAAAACTACAATGAGATATCACCTCACAGCTGTTAGAATGGTTACTGTCAAAAATAGAAAAGATAACAAGTGCTGGCGAGGATCTAAAGGGAACCCTCCTCTGTATCTGTGGGTGGGAATGTAAATTGGTGCAGCCACTGTGGAAAGCAGTATGGAGTTTCTTCGGAAACTTAAAAATAGAACTGTCGCAGGATGCAGCAATTCTATTTCAAGTATATATCCAAAGGAAATGAAATTAGTATCTTAAAGAGACATCTGTACTCTCATATTCACGGCAGCATTATTTATAATAGCCAAGACATGTATACAACCAAAGTGTCCATTCATAGATGAATAGATAAAGAAAAATAAATAAATAAATACACACACATATATCACATGTGATATATCTATCTATATCTATAATCTATCAATCATCTATCTGTATACACACACAATGAAATATTAACACCATGCCCTAGTGAACCACAGTATTCTAGTGTAAAATCCCAATGAGAATTCTGGCAGAGGGGGAAGGGCAGTGATGGGGGAGGGGAGGAAGTGGGGCAGTGCTACCACTTTTGTACAATGAGAAAACTGATGCTGAAAAACCTTGGTTTGCTGCCAGAAAGTGGAAGAGCTATGATTCAAGCCCACCCTGGTGTGAAACCTAAGCCAATCACTTCCTCCTTCACACCCTGCTGCCTCCCAGACCCTCAGGTGGTTGCCCCAGCATTCTTTATCTGAAGAGGCTGTTCTTTAACTTTCCTTTCCGAGCAACATTCTTTTCTTGTATGTCTTTAATCATTTTGTTCTCGTTTACAAATTCAGAGATGAAAAAAAATATATTGAATAAGAACTGCAAGTAAAGCTGGTTGATTTCATTTTTGGCTTTGAAAGACAAGGTGCATTCTTCCACCACGACATCATCCCCAAGTGCCCTCAGCGGTGAGATGGGGTCAAGGTTCTTCAAGTTGCTCGGGGTGCTGGATCGCAGAGTGCCTTGAAGAGGCATACGTAAAAGGGCTATAAGTGGGAGCTCTCACTCCCCAAATCAGATAGAAGAGACCTCCTGTGATTATTGGGGTGGGTCAATGTTTGAGGATTCCTGTTTGGCAAGGTAGACGAAAAAAATGTGTTTATTAAGAAAGCCTCTGTGGAGCATGAACGGATGTTGAAATAGACCAGAACCACGAGAAGAAACAGCCCACCTGCAGATACCTATAAAAATTAAGGTTACAAAACAAAACACATATTTTGCCCTGCTGGCCGGTCTCTGAACTCAGGGTGAGACCTTTGGCATGATCCTCGTGCCACAGCTGGTCTTTGCTTCACTGCACAGAGCCTTCCCAGGCTTCTCTTCCCAGATGAGGCCAAGCCAAGGTGTCGTTTCTCATCATCTCTTATAATATTCATTTCGTAGTATTTGTGTGTGGGATGGTTGCTCTTGAGTTTTTCTAGACAAGATGTGGTTTCCTTTTCGACATGATAGACTTCTCGGGTGGGGACAGGGTGTGTGAGAAAGGCACTGCCTATGTTTTCTGTGGAATTCTTACTCAACCTTAGACACCTCACCTCTTTCTTTTTCAGAAACAGTTAATGAAGCACTTTGAAGAATGTCAGGATTCTAGCTCCATCCAAACCTTCTTCCAAGAAGAATGAAAATTCCCTTGTTCTCTGTGTTGAGGAACTTCATTGAATGCAGACACGAGACAAAGTGACCAAGAATCCGATAATACAGGCTATCCAGAGTTCCTGTTATAAAGGCAGGGTGAAGGCAGCAGGCAAACACGGGTCATTGTGCAGAGGTCACTCCAAGTCTCCACGTTCTTCAGGATCTTTGTGTGTGTTGGCAAGAGAGTTGACAGAATTTTAAAAATTCTGCTTTCATATAAAGATGGCCCAAATAAGTTCCTTACTTTCTCTCATTGACTATGGAGTGCAGAGGGCCATGACATTCTTAGTGCTTCCTGCCACATTACATACAAAGTCTCACGTAGAACAGTGTCATCACAAGGCAATGATTTTATAAGATAGAGACAATTAGAAAGAAAATAATGTTAATGGAAGAATTAAGTTCATGAGGCCTTCCTCAGAACATAGCATTCAAGGCCTTGAATACTCTTTTTTACTAAAAAGTCAACACCTGGTCACACAATCTTTTTCACTCGGCAGTACTAATTTGTGGGTATGAAATTAGGTGCAGAGGTCTCCTGAAGACAGCAATTCATTGTTAATCATTATTATTGACCGTGTGATAGACCCTCTACAGATTCAAAGTCAGTCTTGGAGAAGCATGCGAGACTTGCAAGGGAAGTGAGGAAAGAAAAATAAATAGGAATTTTATTTTCCCTACATGTGACAGTTTAGGCCAGGTAGAGACAACAGGTTCTACGATTACGATTCAGACCCAATTCACCAAACTGCTTTTTTTTTTTTTTAGAAAAAGTGAGAGAGAAGAGGAGGAAAATAAATAATAATTTTCCTATATATTTTTTTATGGCAGCTATAAATGTCTTCATAAATAGGGCACCTGTTCAAAGGATTTTTTTTTTCTTGTATGCAATGCTAGAATAATTAAGCCAGTGGAAAAAACGAGGAAGAATAAAATTCTAAGAGTTGAAGCTTTCTGGGCAGGAGGCTGGAAAGGCGGTGATCTTTTTCATTTTAATGCCTTGCAGTTTTGCCACTCACCAAAAAATCCTTCTCTAGTCATGAGAAACACATCAGAAACACATTAGTCTGCCTGCTAGTGTCTGGTGCTACACTGCCCAGCCCTTACAGAGCCTTTACTGAAATGAGGCCGGTCACGGCTGGCCCCTGTGCATGCCTCAGTTATTCTTAGAGGCTCAGAGTATTGATCCAGTCTTACCTTTCTTGGAGTGACGTTAAGTGGGATAAAAAAGAAAAACTGGGGTTTCTAAGTTTATATTCAGTCGGATAACTATGTTATTAATTCAGGTCCGTTCTTTGGAGAACCATACCAAGAATTTTAGAATTCAGAGTTCAGAAAAGCATGTTGCTAATTTCACACTAGCAAATATTTCTATTTCTTCCGCCCTCCCCCCTCCCTCCCTGAACCCCTTCCTCCCCAACCTGCTAACTCTAGTCTGCCAGTCTGTCCATCCATCCGTCTATTCATCTGTCCATACATGCATCTGAAATAATGGAATCTATGTCACTGCTTGGGTTACTTTTTGCTTATCTTGCTGGTAGAAAGCTTAGGCTTAACTTTTATGCTCAACTTCTATAATGAAAATAATTATTATAGCAGCTAATATATATTTACTGGGTACTTACTAAGCCTATTTCAAGGTGCTAAGTAAGTACTTTACAGAATCTTTTCATTGAATCCTTATCACTGCCCTACAAAGCAGCTACCAACATAATTCTCCTTTTTATTACTTATATTTTTTGCCATAAATTATTTTCTTTTATATTTTATTTTATTGCAATATAATTTCTATTTTACAGATAAGAAAGCTGAGGTTTACTAAGACAGTTGGCTAGCATAGGCGATAGCTGATTAGTGATGACCTCTGTGTTCAAATCTAGGTAGTCTATCCCAGATCCTGTGTTTCTAACACAGTGCTATCCCTGGTGCCTCTTCTAACCTTGGTCTTCTCTCACAAATATTTATTTCATAGTCTGGTTCTTTTATTATTATTTAATAGGTCCACTGTAAAATGGTCATTTGTTTGTAAAGTGCTCTAAATTTGCTTTAAAGTCATATGCAACATAATAGAATATTTTAAGAGAAAAAGAATAAACTCATTTCATTTGAGTGGTATCATTCCCCAGGACTTTTAGAAAAATTCATTTTTATATTACACTTTATATTCAGTATTATTTTTAATTAGGTTCAGGTGTATAGCATAGTGGTTAGACAGTCATATACTTTACAGTGTTCCTCTTGATATTTCTAGTATCCACTTGGCACCACACATAGTTATTACAATGTTGTTGACTATATTCCCTATGCTGTACTTTACATCCCCGTGACTATTTTATAACTGCCAATTTGTACTTTGTAATCCCTTCATCTTTTTCACCCAGCCCCTCTACCCCTGCCTCCTCTGGAAACCATCAATCTATCTTCTGTATCTATCAGTTTGTTTTATTTTGTTTGTTCATTTATTTTGCTTTTTAGATTCCAAACATAAGTGAAATCATATGGTATTTGTCTTTCTCTGTCTGACTTATTTCACTTGGTACAATACCCTCTGTGTCCTTCCATGCTGACACAAATGCCAAGATTTCATTCTTTTTTATTGCTGAGTATTATTACACTGTATATATGGACTGCAACATTTTTTTATTCACTTGTCTATTGATGGACATTTGGGCTGCTTCCATATTCTGGCTACTCTGTAATGAATACAAGGGTGTGATGAACACAGGGGTGCATGTATTCTTTCAAATTCCTTGGGGCTTTTTAATTTTTTTAAGGACTGCCTCCCTTCCTTAGTATGAAGGAGCTTCCTCTTCCTACTAGTCTATAATTATTTAATATTAAAAAATTTTACTTTGAATGATAAAGCATTTTGATCATGCCAAGTAAATATTTTAATAGATGCTTGTGTAACTACTACCAAACTTATACACACCTTTCAGGTTTCTCATTAAAAATAAAATAAAATTTAAAGATACAGTGAAAACCACCTTCCTTCTCTTTCCCCTTTCTCCTCCCTTTCACGGAGGAGATACTATCCTGAAATCACCACTAGCATCCTGACATGTATTTTTCCATACACTTTTTTTAAACTTTCCTCACATAAGTATAAATCCAAAAAAAAAATGCATTATTTATATGTTTTAAAGTTCACATAAATGAGGTTATATTACTTTGCAAGTCATTGTTTTACTTTTGGAGACATGTCTATGTGAATATAATTTATCTAAACTGCTGTATGATATTTCATAATTTTAATCAGCAATGTTTTATTTATCCATTTGCCCTCTGATGGACAGTGGCTTTGCTGTCCATCACATACACCCTTTTGCGTCTCTGGTCAGCTGTGCTGTGGGGGAGTGTGAAGGGGAGATAGCTGGCATGAAACCGGGTCTTGCAGTATGGGGTGATCTTTAATTGTGACCTGCCCCAGATTCTCACTGGATAGTCAAGCCAATATATATTCTGGAGAGTGACTTCTAAGTTCCCCTTGTCTTGTGTTCCCCTCACTATACTTGATGTTGTTGGACTTACTAACTTCTGTCAACCCAATGGTTGGAGCTTGGAATATTTCTGAAAAATGTTTAGTGAGCATTTGGGATTCTTCTGTTATGAATTCCTTTTCCATATCATTTACTTATTGCTGAATTAACTTCATATTAATCAGTCATAGTCTTATCTATTCTGGATAAGAATCTTTAGATAGTTCCATGGTTTAGAATGTAAATATCTCCTTTTTCTTGTGGATTAGCTCTTTCCTTTGTGATAGTATCTTTTCTCCTACGGAAATTTTAATACCATCCAATTTATTGATCTTTTTCTTTAGGATCTTTAATTTTTTTTATTAAATAAATTCAACACAATTTATTCCATGCTACAATATCATAGCCTCTCATGCATTTGTACAGTTTTGTTTTTCATATTTGGGACTTGAATCCATTTTAATGTTCTTTCTGAAACTTAAAACAGATTGTTGCTGAAACAACAGATAAAAGACATACTTTAGAATGAAGAACATACAAAACAACCAGGACTAGATTTGCTGTTGTGGTGTTTTAAGCTTCTAGAGCAGTGGTAGTCAACTTGGTCCCTACCACCCACTAGTGGGTGTTGCAACTTTCACCGTGAGCGGTAGCGGAGCAACCAAAGTATAAATAAAAAAATTTAACTATAGTAAGTTGTTTTATAAAGATTTATTCTGCCAAACTTAGTGAAAATCCGACATAAAGTACTTGGTAAGTAATTATTATTATATGTTTTAACTTGCTGTAACTCTGCTTTATAAATTTTACAAAGTAAAGTTACTTCCCTACTTTATAAATCACCATTACTGTGGAACCGGTGGGCGGTTAGAAAATTTTACTACTAACAAAGATACAAAAGTGGGCAGTAGGTATAAAAAAGTTGACTACCCCTGTTCTAGAGTATGTTGGATTTATTCAATTTATTCGCTGTATTGATTATCTTTTTCTTCATATTTTCCATATTTTATATTTCTGCATGATCCATTATTTCCTCAGATCTCCTAATTTAATAATTTTTTATTAACTTTTGTATAATCTGAAGTTATACCTATTGAATTTTATATTTTAAAACTATATATTTTTTAATTTCTGGATGTTCTAGTTGGTTCCTCTAAGTATTGCCTATTCTTTTATTATGTTTATAAGATATTCTTTGAGGTCTTAAATTGATTTAAATGTGACCTATTACAGTCTCTGTGAAGTTGTTTCATTATCTGCTGAAATTCTATTCTTCTACTTGCTGTATTAGCTGACTCTTACTATCATTGCATTCTCTCTTCATGTGTGTTGTAGCTGTGAGTGGTGAGCTTGTCTTTAGCAAAGCTGAAGCTGCTGTTAGTCTGTTAGATCTGATGTTGAGGGCCAGTCCCTAGTATATGATTTTATGACTACTTCTGTCAGAAGTCCTGGAGATGGCCTGGGACTAATATTTATGTTATTTATGAGCTTGTGGGGTTCCTAGGTCATGTTGTTGTAGTCCAATTTAAACCCTTAATGCTAGTGTTTCATAGTCTGGGGTTTTATTATCTCAGGGTTTTTGTTTTCATTTTCCTCCAAGATCTCAAGCCAAGATAAACAAGAATCCCTGCCCTCATAGGAGGGTCCTCTTCCATGCATTCATGAAGGATGCATCTTCTGAGGGTCCTGGCTCTCCAAAGCAATTTTGGTTTGAACTCTCACCTTGAATGGGACCAGTGCCTTATTGCCTATGGTTGTATAGGTATGAAAACCCAAGCCCAAGGTCACCTACACTATAGCCCCTTCTTCTGGCCTCCAGGGCACACAGAATCAGTTTGAGTAATTTTGATTGTCTCTGTATACTTTGTACCTTGCGTTTTCTCTCTCTTTCTTGCAAGCTTGGCTACTGTATTGTTTTTACTATTTAGTCTACCATTTCTAGGTACTTGTGGAAAAATTAATTTCAGGTTATCTGAGTCTACTATCTGGCTAGAACAAAAAAATTGAAGACCTTTCACTTTGTGTCTAGGGCATAGAGCTCCCTGTAGATGCCTGGACTAAATATAGATTTAGGGTAGGATCTGCAGGAAGTCCCAGGATTCTGGCTCTTCTGGGGAGACCTTTCTAGCCTGTTTGCTGAGAGCTTGTCTCATCTTGTTCACCCAATGTCCTGGGGTCCCGTTTACTCTTTTTGAACTGGAACAACTGATGTCCAGCCCTGTTCTGACCCTTGCTTTTCTCTTTGTGATCTGCCATTCAGATGTCAGCTCCATTTACAACTTTGTAGTCTCAGATTGGCTTCTAAAATCTCAATACTTCTTAAAAAAAATCTCAACACTTCTTTTAACAATGCATTTCCAGTATTCCTTTATTTTTGTTTCATTATAAAAAAAGTCCACACCTGATAATAAGACTAAACCTACATTTTAAGCAACCATCTAGTTTCTCTTTGATTATCCAAGCAAACTGAATTCAGAGATACAGAGTATTCTAGGCACAGGCCTTTTAACATGCATTTTTTAAAACTTTTTTTTTGAAGTGAGAGTAGGGGAGATAGAGAAACAGACTACCACATGTACCCCGAATGGGGATCCACCAGGCAAGCCCTGTCTGGGGTCATGCTTGCAACCAAGCTATTTTTAGTGCCACAGAGCCATCCTCAGTGCCTGGGGCTGATGTGCTTAAATCAATTGAGCCATGCTGTGGGAGAGGAAGAGAGAGAGAGAGAGAGTGAGAGAGAGAGAGAGAGAGAGAGAGAGAGAGAGAAGGGAGAGTGGAACGCAAAATGCGTTCTTAACCTTGGGGTTTGCAGTCATTTCATCAACTTCTTTCTCTCAGCCCAAGATGGTAGCATTATTTTGTTTTTAATAAATGCCTCAAAATTTATTGAATAAGTGTATTCAAAATTACCCATGGAGCACCTACAGAAGGCAAGCCACTTTTCTCAAAACTTGAGATAGACCAGTGAACAAAACAAAGTTTTTCCTATCCTTATTAATAAAATTTTATCTTACTGAGGATGACACCACACAGTTCATGTTTTGGAAACCTGATGTCAGATCCTGATATAAAAATCAGCTGTGCTAATCTGAGACCCTCTGGGTATAGGGTTACTTTTAATAGCTGTTGAAGGAACAGTGCAATAAACAGAGCTCTGGTTCATTCAGGTGCCTCCTGGGTCCTGAGATCAGGTGATGGGACTTGGGAAGCCTCACCATCAGAAACCACTGGAAGCCCAACCTCACAGTCAGCACAAGGAGCTCAAATCTGAAGTTTTTAAGGTCTCTATTCCCAGCCTCCCAACCTGCTGGTGTGGCCAAGAAACCACCATACTATATTCTAATGCTCAAGGACCTTTGTAGAGACAAGAACATATGTCTCCTTTAAGAAAACCCAGCTTCAGCTGCCCTGTGTGCCAATGGCCCTAGCAGCCAGCCTGCTTTCTGAGGCTCCAATTTGTCTGCCGACTTGCTAATGCCCCAAGGGGCCAGAATAGGCTGAATTATGAAAACACCAGGAGCCATAATGACCTGCAGAGGTCAAAAATCCCACATGACCTGCATTTATGACAGTTTAAGACCTAAAGCTGCCTGCCTTAGATTTCTGTATCCTCTGCATCATATATTTTTTTTTAATTTATTCATTTTGGAGAGGATGGGGGGAGGAGCAGGAAGCATCAACTCCCATATGTGCCATGACCAGGCAAGCCCAGGGTTTGAACCTGCTACCTCAGCGTTCTAGGTAGACGCTTTATCCACTGTGCCACCACAGGTCAGGCCAGCCTTTGTTTCTTAAGGTGCCCAATCCACACAGCCAGCTATTGGGAATTTAGAGGATCAGTAAATACGCTCCTCACCTGAGTTGGGATCAACAGATGCAGGTGAGGCAGGAGTCGAGCTGGGGGTTGGGCTTGTTAATATTTCACCTCAATTTACCGAGCCCCTCCCCGTGTAGCTGGAGGAGAGCAGCCCTTGCCTAGTGTGGGGCTTGGCCAGGGTACAAGCTCCCTGCACATCCCAGACTGGAGAGGATGGGGCCAGAGCCCTCACTCTAATTCCTCCCAGGTGCCACTTCTTCTCTCCTGAGGAGCTAGTCAAGGTGGGGAAAACCACAGAATTTTTTTTTTTTTTACAGAGACAGAGAGTTAGAGAGAGGAACAGATAGGGACAGACAGACAGGAACATAGAGAGATGAGAAGCGTCAATCATTAGTTTTTCATTGCGACACCTTAGTTGTTCATTGATTGCCTTCTCATATGTGCCTTGACCGTTGGGCTACAGAAGACCAAGTAACCCCTTGCCGAATAACCCCTTGCTCAAGCCCCTGGCCTTGGGTCCAAGCTGGTGAGCTTTACTCAAACCAGATGAGCCCATGCTCAAGCTGGCGACTTTGGGGTCTCAAACCTGGGTCCTCCGCATCCCAGTCTGACGCTTTATTCACTGTGCCACCACCTGGTCAGGCCCACAGACTTTTTTTAACAGAAGCGTGTGTATGTGTACATTGGGGGAAAATGTCTCCCCGCAAATAAACACTCCTATCATGGCTCTTATTATTTGAGGGTCAGCATTCATCTGTCTCTTCTTCTCTTTGAACTGGATCCTGCAGCACTATTGTTGCCTTCATGTCTTGTGCATGTTAGAACAACACACGTAGACTGAAGGGAGGCTAGCTTCACGAGTGAAACTGGAGAAACAAAATTGCACACACCTGCCCCTGATGAACAAGTTACCTGTTGTCTCCTTAGAGTATTTCCTGTCTTCTCGTTGTCAAAGGAAGTAGAATTTTTTTAAATATAAAGACATCAGTTCACACGTGTTGTAACTCTCCTAAAGATGAGCAAATTAAAGGCCTAGAACATGTTCACAGTAACAAGCCGTAAAATGAAATGAACTTCCTGTTAAATTCAAAACAAATAGTGATGTAAAAAATATATATTAAAAAATAAACAACTCCTCCCTCTCATTTCTTCTTATAATGGTGTGTCCGGTAACAATGAAAGATACCTGGTGTTTTTTTTTTTTTTGGTTTGTTTGTTTAAGTTTAATATGTTTAAATAGTGTTGCAATAATGATTCTTATTCTGAGATTTTGAAACACAGGTACTGATGGAAGGGATTATGGCAGGGATTGTGCAAGGTCAAGGGCACAGAATTCCTGTCAGGCCTCCCAAGTGGTGACTGGAGGGGACAGGGAGGGGCAGAGGCAGCAGAGAAGGAGGCAGGTGGCCTGTCTTCTCACAGTGGGTCAGTGACCCGGTGGAAGTCAAAACTAGTGCCATTTGATGCCAATGGGGTGGGGGAATGAGATGCAGGAAGTGGCTCCCCTGGGTCAGAACCAGGGTTTGGGCCCTCAGGAGCTTCCCCTGTGGTTAAGTGAGTCGGCTTCATGCTCATTCCAGACCTGCCCTTTGCTGGGCTGGATTTTATTATCTCAGACTTACGAAGCATCAGCAACTGCTTGCTGGTTTTTAAGGCTGATGTCATGACATGTCGAGTATAGTTTAGGGTTATATTACAGAACTGAAACAAGGGGTGAGGTGGAGTAGGACCAAAATCTCTTTGGGGAAAAATATAGCGTGGAGAGAACACGATGACTTTTCAGCAATGCCCTGCTGAACACCAAAAATATTCCTGGTTGATACGAGGCCTTTCTGCGTGTTTTATCTCTGAGTACACTTTCTTCTGGTGTTTAGGTTTATCAAAATCAGAGCCTCTCCCCTGGAATGACTGTCTGGAGAAACTTGCCCTTGAGAATTAAAAAAAAGTAATTTTCATTTTCCCAGTGTTTCCAGTCTTCTCTGGCCTTTGACTCATGCTGCCAACAGCAGAGACTTACATGTGTTCTTGGGAGAATATTAATTTATTCCAAGAGCAGTTCCTGGCAGTGCTGTGCAGTCCCTCTCCTATGTTGTCTAATACTCACCATGTTATGTTTATCGTTATAACTCTGTTGCATTAAAGAGAATCCTTAATTTTGCTTAAGGATTTGTTCTTATTCCTTGGGGTTTTACATTTCTTTTGATTTCATATCAAAGGGTAGGTTTTTCCTCTTCTATTTATTTTTCTAAGTAGATAGCCTAGTGAAGTAAAATTTAAAGCAATAGTGGGTAACTTTATGTGTTAATAAAATAGCCCAGACAAGCAGCTAAAACTCTGTTAGATAAAACTATTCATGTCAGGTGCTGCTCTGCCTGGTGTAAGAATAACAATGCAAAATCACACCAGGTGAACATTAGAGCAAATTGTTAGAGCAAAATTGGGAAAGTGAGTGTTTCTGATAAGACTTCAAAACTATGGGAAGATTTCTCTGCCTTGCTTAAAAATAATAATGAAAATGGGATTCTAAAAATTTTCTTTTTTTCTTTTTATTTAAGAGAAAGGAGGGGGATGTACCCTGACTGAAATCCACCTGGAAATCCCTGTCTGGGGCTGATGCTTTTCCCATCTGGGGCCATGCTTACAACTGAGCTATTTTTAGCACCTGAGTCAGAGGCTCCACAGAGCCATCCTCAGTGCCTAGGGTCAATATGCTTGAACTAATTGAGCCATAGCTGTGGGAAAGGAAGAAAGAGGAGGAGAGGAAGGGGGGAGAAGGTGATGTTCACTTTCCCTGTGTGCCCTGACCAGGAATTGAACCTGGGACATTCACATGCTGGTCGACGCTCTATCTACTGAGTTAACTGCCATGGGCAGAAATTTTCTAAGTTTGCAATAATCTGAGGGTCGGAGGGCTGTGTTATCATTACTGCTTCCCAAGAGGCAGTTTATATAAGGTGGTTTTCTGATACATTTCTGAAAAACCTGCAGATTTCAAATACACACTACAAAACTTCTAATGAAAACTGCAGAACTTACCCATTTTATAAATAGTGCCACATCTACCTTAGATTCAATAGAATTTCCACATTTTAATGTGGTCAGTTAAGAATGAAAATTGTACACCAAAGAAAAATATAACTGATCTGAATATCAAGGATCTGATCCAGTCTATTTAAGTTGGGAATTCTCAGTCTTTCTGGTCTTGAGATTCCTTTACCTTCTTACAAGTTACTGAGGTTTTCCAAGGAGTCTTTGTTGATGTGAGTTACACTAGTCAACATTTGCTATTTTATAAATTGATATCAAGAAATAATCCACAAGGGCATATTTAATAACACATCTTTACTTGCCATCAGAACAGAGCCGCCAGCCTGTGCATGTCGCCCTGGAAGGGTCACTGCACGTTTGTAAAGACAAGAGAGAAAGACAAGAGACACTTGACCATCATTGCAAGAATCTTAGATCACCTGGAAGGATTTCAAGCACCTGAGGGGGTCCCAAGATCTCACTTGAAGAACTGGTGGCTTAAATTATTTGACATTATCGTGTAACATTTGACAATATCTTGTAGGATACCATACGTGATTAGGCGGGGGCATTTGGAAACAGTTTCTGCTGTGGCTTTCAGGATCAGCCAGACTGTATTGGTGGCCCATCCCTGCCATGTCTACCTGGGAAACCCCAACAAGTCTCTTAAGCCCTCAGAGCCTGGGTTTCCTAAGGACACTGGGGCTCATAGAGTTACAGTGAGGATGTACTGGTACCTGACATATGGCAGGTACTCAGCGCAGACCACTGGAGGGGAAGAAATAGGGAAGACGCCCACCTTTGTGCACACTGGGCCCCCACGGCCTCCCAAGAAGGAGGCCTGCTGAGTACTGTGGTATGGAGCCAAGTCTCCAGGAAGGACAGAGGAAGACAGAGGTCAGTTTTATCTCCCCTGCACCCCGCCTTTTTTCCTACAGGTTATCTTTGAATGCTTTGATCTAAATGAACAATTCCTCACACTCCCTAAATCCAGACTGATGTGGTTCAGTGTTTCAGGCTCCCTTTGTTGCTTTGTTGGATACCATTTTAATGTTATTACTATAGTAATGAGATGTCTTCCTACTCATCCCTTGACACTATTCTCAGCCCAGGTCTCCCAGACCCACTAGCCATAGTTTAGAGACAGTTCTTGCTCAAACTCACCCTGGAACGTGGAGCCAGGGTTTGATGGGATTCTTTTCTGGAAATTGCAGGCATTTCCTGGTCATTTTTCTGTTAGTGTCCTGGTTTTGTGTTCTGGAGCCCAGGAAGGAAGGAACAATGTTCCTTTGACTGAGATGTCCTTTAGGGTCACTGAATGAGATTCACAGGTGAAACCTGGGTTGGCCCAGTCTGAAGAGCCAGGTGTGGGCGACAGCTTGGTCAGCAGCCCAGGGCAGGCAGCTCTCCCCACTGCAAAATAAAATGGTCTGATGTCCAAGACTGTGGCTGCAGGACCCCCTGGACACTGTGGAAAGGGCTGTTCCGTTTTCACAATGATTCTACTGCAAGGGTCTTGGTTACCTGTGCTGAATTTCCCCCAAACTGATAGGAAAATTTTATGCTTTCTGGTACCTTAGATTATAAATTCTTGCTGATACTGATTTCCTTGTCTTAATGGCAGTGTGACTTACTGAGCGCTGACTCTGTGGGAGGAAGGAGGCCTGGGGAACGTGAGAAGTGTACATAGACTCCGATTGCTGGCTCCGGTGCAGGAGAGACATGGGCCCAGCAGCCTCTGACACAAACATTTAGGAAGATGAGTTGGTCTTGGGAGCCAGATATTAATTTCAACTTTAGACATATTTTGTTTTTGCAATGGTGGTAGGATATCTAAATGAAAAATTTGACATGACCTTCCCATAAGCTATTACTGAAGCCACAGATGACAGGAAAGTACACTCTTTGAGCCCACTTTTTGCGGGGTCATCTGGACTTGGAGACTCACTTCAAGTCCACCATTTACAAGCTGGGTGACATTGGGTATAATTCTTAACTTATGATACTTCTGTGTTCTCTATAAAATCAGGGTTCTCAGTAAGTATGTGATGTGAGAGAGCAGGTCTAAGAACCTCATTTGTTGGTTCAATATTTCAGTTTGGACCATACGCAACTTGGCTTTAGTCAGACAAGCAGGGACGCCTTTGACCTGAGTGTGACAACAAGTGTAAGTCTTAGTTGAAATAAGGCAACAATAAGGTTCAGGGGCAAGGGGAGGGATTCATTGATGAGGACACAAAGGTGGAACCCATGTCTGTGACCCCAGGTTCCTGTTTCAAATTCATAAAGACTGAGGTTTAAATCCCTGCAGAGCCATTTACCTGCCCTATGAGTTTGACCATGTTACTTAAATGCTCTTGACCTTCAATTTTATCATTCATAAAAGTGAGGATAATACTATGACCTTTCTCATGGATCAATGTCGGAATTCATTGAGATAATAACCATTAAGTACTCAGCAGAGTGTCTGGCAAATAATAAGTGCTCAATAAATGACAGCTGTTATTATATCTTAGACCACATTTGCCTCTCCGACACATCCTTTAAAGCTCAGCCAGTTACTTTAACACTAATTCCTGGAAGCGGTCACTTCCTCGTTCAGAGGGTAAAACAGATCAAGTGCAGAAAGCATAATACTGACTTCACAGGCCTGTGTTTTGGGGGTGACAGGAGCTCTTCCTGATGCACAGACCCTTGCTGGTTTTAGGAGCAGGCACTGCTGCAGACAGGGATGGATGAATGCTGCTGAAGATTGTGCAGTTCATCTCAGATCTCGCACCATGGCTTTTATCCTCATCTCTCAGTCTTGACTGAGACAAGCAAGCCCCTGTAAGGCATGTCAGCCCTTCCTGGTTTTGAAAGGCAACAACGAGGCCTCATCTCAGTGTTTCAGGGGCTCAGGCATTTTTATGGTGGGATGAGGTTTGTGCTATCAAACCCCAGGGTTTGCCTTTTAAAAATTTTTCTGATCCAATAGTAGAACATCAGGTCTCTTTCTGAGCCACCTAGAAGAGCAGATAGTGTCTGAGCAGCTGTCCTGGTGTCCTTGTGGGCCTGTGCACAGCTTGTCTTCCACCCCTGTGCCCTCCGTTTGCCCTTGGCCCTCTTGTCTCATCAGGAGTGGACTGGGACATGAATGTGGGGAAAAATCAAGTTGGAATCTGATGCATCGTATCATATATAAATGAAATGTGATGCTCTCAAGAACAAAAGCTCCTCAACATAGACAGTTCTTTGAGAAGGGAATGAGGACAAACATGCAATGCATCACAACCCCCATGTCCAGGGCCAGTGCCCTGTGCTGACTATCCAATGCTGACCCTTCTCCAGGATACCCCTGTTGTTTGTGCTCGATCTTCAGGTGTGTTCTGTTAGTGCAGACATATAACTTTGAATCACTACTATATCCACTTCCTCATGGTGTGCTCACCTGGCCATCTTCACAGTTGCTATATCTGTGAAAATCCAGCCATTGCTCTGAGCATTTGGGGTCTTTGTGCCAGTGCTGACCTTTCTGGTGGCCATAGCATAGTCAGTCAGCTCTCTCTTCTCCTTGCAAAAAGTTACCACAGTGGCCCTACTGTTTGTCATGGCAACCAAAAACAATTTTTTAAAATCTTGGTAAGTGATAGTCACACATCTATACTATTGGTGTCATAAAATTTCACACACAGAAGATTACTGTAAGAAAACACAGCAGGTACAGAATCAAACTTGTCTAGTTAAGGAAGACTTCTGAGTATTTATCTAAAGAAACCCAAAACTAATTCGAAAAGACATATATATCCCTATGCTTATTGCAGCATTATTTACAATAGCCAAGATTTAGAAGTAGTCCAAGTTCCTATTGATAGACAAGTGGAAAATAAAAAGATGTGGTTACTTATATACAATGGAATATTACTTGGCCATGAAAAAGAATGAACTCTCACCATTTGGGACAGCATGGATGGACCTAGAGGGTATTATGCTAGATGAAATAAGTCAGACAGAGAAAGATAAATACCATATGATTTCACTTATATATGGAATCTATAGGATAAAATAAATGAACAAACAGAACAGAAACAGATTCACAGATACAGAGAACATTTTGATGGTTGGCAGGTAGGAGGGTGGTTGGGAGTATGGATGAAACTGGTGATGGTGAAGGAATTAAGAAGTACAAATTGGCAGTTATAAAATAGCATGAGGATGTAAAGTACAGCATAGGGAATACAGTAAATAATATTGTAATAACGATGTATTGTGCCAGGTGGATACTAGATTTAATTGGGAGATTTTTACTTTGTGAGTTATATTACTTGGTAACTATGCTATATTGTAAATCTTAATCCAATATAATATATTGAATATCAACTGTGATTAAAAACCAACAAACAAAAACCAACAAACAACAAAATCCTCCTGCTTGGTACTCAGAACCACAGCTCAGGCCATATGAGTCCTCTTCCTCGCTGTGTACCAAGCAGTGATTCGACCCATGTGCCCGGGAAGGATGTGCTTGTGACTGTGTCTTTCCTCCTAAGAGCCCTTGAGGGGTAGCTGAGAACAGGCAGGGGTGCTGGACAGGGAGGTTCCTGACCTGAGGATGTTCAAGGTCACCTTCAGCTTCATTATTGGATATGGTAGCCAGGACCATCTGAGCAGCCTGTT
Organism: Saccopteryx bilineata; assembly: GCF_036850765.1. Lineage (NCBI taxonomy): Eukaryota > Metazoa > Chordata > Mammalia > Chiroptera > Emballonuridae > Saccopteryx > Saccopteryx bilineata. The sequence continues at coordinate 193,583,239 of NC_089491.1, forward strand.
TTCTATGCTTCCTGATTTTCATATGGATAATCATTCAGATAATTCTAACCCATTGTTTACAACTTCTGATTATAAATGAAGAGTGTGTTATTATGGGGAGAACAGCTGCATTAGGCTTGCTCGCTGGCTTTCTGGCTGCAAGCACATTACATGATTAGTGTGAGCATGTGGCTGAAAGCCACGTGTGTGTGTCTCTGTGAAAAGCTGTGGGTGCTTTCCCTTGGGGAAGGTTCTCCCAGATTGTTCTCCCACTACCACGATGTACGGTTCTCTGATTTCCTCAGCCTTCACCATGAGAGGGGGTGTTGCTGATCCCTTGCCCTGCACTGTAAAAAGAGTTTTCCTTTGCTTATGTGCTCACCTGTCTCTGTGACCTTCAGTAAACAGGAATGGCCCAATGCTTTCTGGCTATCATCTGCCTGCATCCAATGTGAACCTGCCTGGCCTTGGCCACTGACATTACAGTGATTCATTGGATCATCAAATACTGTTCACTCTGTACAGGTGTACTGAGTTCCATACAGGACCTGGTGGGAGAAAGGAGATGGCAGGGAGGGTTTGAAATCACAGTTGTTGGTCCACCTGGGCTGCCTACCACCTTCTGTTTGTGCTCCTGATGTCTGAGTTGAGCTCTGCCTGTTAGGTAAAGACCCACATCTTTATAAGATCTAAAAAGGAATTTCATGTCCCAAAGGTGCCTTCTAAGTGGTCCTTTGTGAATATATTCTGTTTATTTCCCTGAGCAATTGTCCCCATCCTAGGCCACCAGTTATGCCTTGGTGAGTCACAGTGCACCCAACTGTGACTGCCAAGACTGGATGTGTTTTGGGGTCATGGATTGCGATGAATGACAGCTTCCATGCCCTGAGTCTGAGTGGAACCAAAGCCTGGCTGGGGAAAACACCTCCCTGAAGACACAAAGATGATCTTGAAGATATGTCCAAATTGTGGATACCTTACACTTTGGAGTGAACTTCTTCTACTGTACTACATGTGTCGGTGATGGAAATTAAATCTTGTCTTGTGTGAGGCTACAAGCCCGGGAAATATGAAACATAGTACCCCATACCTCAAGGGCTTGGTGCCTTGTGAGCTTTACAGACAGCTGTTCCCCATCTGACCCTTGTGTGGAAGGAACAAAGGTGGCTCTGAATAGCAGCCCAGTGATGACTGGTGACAGGGGTGATGTTGGTTCTGTGAGACAGAATCTAATATTGTGGGGAAACAGCTGTGTTAGGCTTGCACACTGGTTTTCTGGCTGCAAGCACTTTGTGTGAGCACATGGCAGTGCCATGTGTGTATAGTCTATATAAGGCTACGGGTACTTGCCTTTAGTGTGGATTGTGAATTGTTTGCCCATTACTGATAGGGTCCATTCTTGCTGTTCATTTGCCTGCTGCCATGAGAAGCAGTTTTCCCCTGCCTGTTTGCTCATCTGCCATTGCAAGACTCAATTAAATGGGAATGGCCCAATGCTTTCTGGCTCCTCAGTTTCTCTACTGTCTGCCCGAATCCAAAGTGGACCTGTCTGGCCTCAGCCATAAGCATTACTAATATCCAGTCTTTCACAAAAATGAAGTGAAGTGATAGGTCTCAACAAAAGGATGCCCATGACTCCACACTCATCACCTATTGATGAATCACGGGTAAGTGATTGTATATGAAAGGGTGGACTATGGCTCTGGAGGGACGTGGCAGGCTGCATCTGAGTCACTTCAGCACATGTGTTTGGGGAGTGTAAGAACGTCATTGTCTTAGGAGTACTGTGAGAGGGTGATCACAGCTGCATCTGTGCAGAGACCCTAGATAGCTGCATACCAAGGTGAGTGTCTGCGCCACAGTGCTCACTGTTAAGCATGTCAATCAAGACAGGCTGCATGGGATTTGTTCTGTGACAAGGTCATTTTTCTTGGAGAGGTGTTGGCAAGGCCACTCTCACTAAATCTATGTGCTGCTGCTATAGGGATAAAATGGGGAGGACTTCTGCAGATGCCCAGCACAGTGATGGAAAGGACTTGTCTAGCATAGGACTTTGATTCCTGTGGAGAGAAATGGAATGCAGGGAGACAGTGTCATTCCGGTGGCTGAGGCCAGGCAGGTCCACATTGGACTCAGGCAGATGCTAGAGAAACTACGGAGCCAGAAAGGGTTGGGCCATTATGTTTAATAAAGTCTCACAACGATGGACAAGCACACAGGCAGGGGAAACTGCCTCTTAGGCAAACAAACAGCAAAATGGCCCCTTACAGTGGCGGGCAGGCAATCCGCACATCTGTAATTTCTGATCGCTCTTGAGTGCAAGCACCCATAGCCATACATAGGCCATACACACATGGTGCAGCCACGCACTCACGCACCAATCAGGCAAAGTGCTTGCAGCCGGTAACCCCATGAGCAAGCCTAACACAGCTGCCCCACAGACAGGAAAAGAGATCAGGGAAGGAGGGGAAGGTAGATGAGTGGGGCTCTAGGTGCTCAGAAGTTGGTCCAGGAGAAGAACGTACAAGTGAGAACCCTTTCATATTGTCATGATTTGCTTAATGCTAACCAGTGCATTTTTGTTTTTTAATTTTCCATTGATTTGAGAGAGAGAGAAAGACAGAGAGGCATCAACTCATTGTTTTACTTAGTTGTTTTACTTAGTTGTACACTCACTGATCATTTCTCATATGTGCCCTGACCTGTGGTTGAACCTTGAACTCTGGCATGCTAAAATGACACTTAATTCACTGAGCCACCCAGCCCAGGGCATTTAAAAAGAAAAAAGATTTGGGAAGTAAGTATCTAATGTGTGGTCCAGTTATGGTGGTATGGCTCTCCCTTCTCCTGGACCTTAAACACTTCCTACATAGACAAACTTGAGTTTGAGTCCTGGATTACTAAGGGTTTAAGCATGGGTGAATTCCCAAGTCAGACTCCTCCTCATCCATAAGGATGTTAATAGGATCTGCTTTGTAGGACTGTTGTTGAAGTTAAATGAAATAATGTAGGTGGCGGAGTGCTGAGCATTGTGCTCAACAGTCAGTCAACCTTCAATAAATAATAGTTACTGTATCACCCTGGCTGGATAGCTCCGTCAGCTGGAGCATCATCCCAGAGGGCAGATGTGGGTGGTTTGATTCTGTTGTCAGGGCACATACAGGAGCAGCATGCTGTTCCTGTCTCTCTCTCCCTGCCTCTCTCTCTCTCTCTCTCAAAAAAAAAATTAGTTACTAAATTAATTACCAGTGGGTTGGGTGAGTCTATGTAGGTGGTGGGAGCAGAGGTAATTTGGAGGGGAATCCGAGGGACTGGAGGATGGTGGCCTTTCCACAGGGGTGGGGAATATGATGGGTTATAGACTTCAGAAGTGGCAAGGAGTTCCATCCTATGCATGTCAAATTGAGGACATCCAGGGAGATTTCTTCATGGGGCATAGAAATAAAAAGTTAAGACAGAGATATAGCAAAGTCTGGGGAATGTGATGTTTAATTACTGTGAATAAAGGCTCCCCTTTATGCTGATATTGTGTTGCCTGAGAGTCACACCTCACTTTAACTGATGCCTTAGGGCACGGCTCTGCTCATATAATTTCAGGGCTCTAGGCCCCTGTTTGCATGACACTGCACACATGTGATATGCATGGACAGTATTAAGGTATACTAGCTAATAAATTCCATTGTGTTGAAACATTGGTGATTTTATGTGTGTGTGCATAGCACAAGGATGTGAACAAAATTGTCTAGAATCTCTTCCTCATCCCTAAGCTGATGCCCTTGGGTTCCTCAGTTAGTATCTGATGACCTTGCCCCATTCCTTTGTAAGATTAAGGCTTTGACTAAATAGTTTCTCAAAATTTTTTCACGGTTTACTGTTTCCCACCATATTTGGCATTAATCTCTTTAACCATGGGTTCTTTCTTCATTCATACACTCAGGACACTCTGTTGAGCACCTACTATGTGCTTGGGAGTGGGAGGGCCAGACTTTGTTTACAGGTGCAAGTAAGCCCTCAGAGCTGGGAAAGGACAGTGTTCACATCGTGAGCTACTCCGCACTGGAGATGTACCTGGAGTGTTAGCGGCATAGACGGGGGGGGGGGGGGTGTCCCAGCTTTTCCCTTCTCTGTCTCTTTGCTCACTTGGCTGTTGCAGGAACAGAGCAAACAACCGCAGGAGGTGTTTCCAACCCTGGCCCATGTGTATCAGTTATGGTCACCTGCAGGTGTGCTTGTCTTATACCTGAGAGCCACATCTGACAACTCCCAGGATCAGTCGCTGGGATGTCACATGTACTTTGGAGATCTTGGCATGAGGTCTTCTCACATGAACTGCTTGTTCACAGCTCAGTCTGGTACAAACAACAACATTTTGTTAGGGCAGCTACACTTTCTCCCACAAGCCACGGAAGGGCCAAACATGTGCTTCACTTTGATAAAAAGTGGGATTGTGTTTACCTGTCCCCGTGGTATTGTATGACTGTGTTTATACAACATTAGCTCACAAATGAGAGAGGGGGGCAGGGCCGAGTTCTTGGATCCCTTTTTATCTGTGAACAGAGACCAGGTGTTTGCTCAAAACACTTTTAAGACGGTGCCGTTGTAGGGTTGAACATTATTTCTGCTTACTCTAATTTGTTCACTGTAATATGTAAAAGCAATAAAAGTGCCTCAGCTTTTCAGGTTTATGAATAAGAGAGAGCAGATATTCCACACGAGAACATGCACAGTATTCTTTTATGGGATGCAAGGGTGTCCCCAGGCTCACATATATCAAAGTGTGCACCTGCCCTCAATAAGCCAGAATCAGCACATGTAAGTGAACTGCATGCCAAATCTGGTAAACCAGTCATAGTAAGAGCATAGTAAGAGTCATGGTAAGGCATGTTTCTGGGCCAGGAAGAAAGGGGAGAGGTTCTGTTGAGATCTGCAAGCTGGAAACAGTCAGCAGAGCCAAGAAAACCCTCTGAACAGGTTCTGGTTGCCACAGTTTTCAGATTTTAATGTGTCAGGAAAATGACCATTGCCATCTTATGAGGCACAATTGGCTAAAGGCTGCAGCACTAAGGAGCTCTGATGTCACATGGAAATTTTCTATGAAAACAAACAAACAAACAAAAACAAAACCTGTTCCTTCTGTCTCATGGAAAACAGGGCAGGTGCAGCCCATGGACATGGCCAAGCCAGATAATCCACCTCAGATTTGTTAAGAAAACTGATCACACTCTGTGGGTGACTGACTCAGTCTTGTTGGAGAGAATGGACTCACAAGTGTATGATACTCTGTTCCAATTACTCTATGAGCCATCAGTTCCTGATGCTGTGTCTGCCAATATGTCCTGTGTGCATGTGTTTACTTTTACTTGTCTAGTTAGCCATGAGAGACTGAGAGTGACACAGCCTTCTGGGAAAATAAATAAATAAACAAACATTTATTTGTTTGTTTGTTTGTTTATTTTTAGTGAGAGCAAGAGAGAGAGAGAGAGAGAGAGAGAGAGACAGACAGACAAGAAGGGAGAGAGATGAGAAGCATCAACTCATAGTTGCAGCACCTTAGTTGTTCATTGATTGCTCTTCATATGTGCCTTGATCAGGGAGCTTTAGCCAAACCAGAGTCCCCTTGCTTAAGCCAACAATTTTAGGACTCAAGCCAGCAACCTTGGGCTTCAAGCCAGTGATCTTTGGGCTCCATCTCTGAGACCATGGAATCATGTCTACGATCTCATGCTCAAGCCAGCGACCCCATACTCAAGCCAGATGAGCCTGTGCTCCCACACCGTTGGAGTTTTGATCCTGGGTCCTCACAGTCCCAGGCTGATCCTCAATCCACTGCACCACTGGTCAGGCTGGGAAAACACATTGATGGGACAATCTGTAGGTTTCTGAGACTAGGGAAAGAGGGAAAAAGTGGATGCAGAGAGGAATTAGCATACAGGAGATACTGTCTTTAGTGTCTGAGACTTCCCAGTGTTGGACTTGTCCACTGTAGAGATGGAGAGGCTGGAAGTCTCTCTGGGGGAACAGAAGAAAGTGGATGAGGCACACGCAGTTGGGTGAAAGCAGATCAAAACAGCATATAAATTAAGCTAGATGTTTGGACTTGATGAGTTCAGATTGTCCCTAAACCATTCTTTTTTTAAAAAATATAGTAAGTATATTTATTTTTATTTTTTTCAGTGACAGTTGACATTCAATATTATGTTAGTTTTAGGTGTACAGCATAGTGCTTAAACCATTCTTTTATCCTCCACTGGTTAATTTTAGTGATCTTGAGCCAGGAGCTGCAGAATGAGGGCTCTTCTTGATTTTGAATGAACTGACTTTTGTCCCTGGTTCTTAGTCAAGACAGGGACTAGATTTTGCTTTGCACCTGGCCTTTATGGTGCTCAAGTTGCTCCTGAGCAGGCTGAAGCCATGCAGGTTCACCCTGGATTCAGGCAGACCATGGAAGAACTGTGGAGCCAAAAGGCATTGGGCCATTCCCATTTGTTGGATTCTTACAAAGGCAGGTGAGCAAACAGGCAGGGGAAAATAGCTTTTCATGGTGGTGGTTGGGGGTAGCAAATAGGCAAACTACCTCTTGCAATGGTGGACAAGCAATCCATGCTAAGGAAAACTACCTGTAGCCTCATATAGGCTATACACACATGGCTTTATGCCACATGCTCATGCACTTATCATGCAAAATGCTTGCAGCCAGGAAACCAGTAAGCAAGCCTAACTACAACTGTTGTCTCTACAATGTATTCTTATACCAACCTCTCTCAAATTCCAGCTCTTGACTTTATTGGCATTATTGGAAGAAGCTTCCTGAGGAATCCAAGGTGTTCTTATCAGCCTGAGTTAATTATTATTTGTATTCACTGAACATAGCTTATATCCAGATCTCACTTGGAAAGTGAGCTGGGGCAGGGATGAATGTCTGTGTCTAGATGGCACACTTGGAATTATAAATTATCAGCTATTGTTATCTTACCATAAGGAGGACATTACTGGCTCTCTGTAGGCTGTAGTTACCTTCAGACAGCACAGTGATTTATAAATGGAACCTTTGCAGGGCAACCAGAAAAGAAAGTTTTAGGACGTTTAATAGAGTTCTATTTGGTCTTGTAATGCTGATGGCTGAGGCCAGGCAGGTCCACATTGGATTCAGGCAGATGGTAGAAAAGCTGTGGAGCTGGAAAGCATTGAGTCATTATCATTTAATAAAGCCTCACAATGGTGGATGAGCACATAGGTAGGAGAAAACCTCTTCTCTGACACACAAACAGCAAGAATGGCCCCTCACAGTGGTGAGCAGGCAACCCGACATCCACAATCTTTAATCTCTCTCCAGCACAAGCACCCATAGCCTTCTATAGGCCATACACATGTGGCACAGCCATGCACTCATGTACCAATCAGACAAAGTGCTTGCAGCTGGTGACCCCGTGAGCAAGCCTAACACAGCTGCCCCACAGGCCTCAAAGTGGGGAAGATTGTCATTAAATGCACATGGACAAACAGATTAATATAGTATTGGCTGTTTCCTAGCAATTCAAAGCTACTGACTGATACTTTAAATCTAAAAGAGCATATCCTTCATCTCAAGTGACAGGAGAGAACGCCTGAGGCTGCCCACTAGCTTGGTGGTTGCTTCTGAGTCTTGGTGCATAGTGATACATGGAAGCCATGGTTAAAACAAGATTACTAGTAGTGGGATGAGGAAAGACTCCGAAGCCAACAGCCTGAAAAGCCAACATACCTCATGTGAAGGATGCTGTGCTGGCAAAAGCTTGGGCACTGGGGCCCTGGCCATTTGGCTCAGTGGTAGAGCATCGGCCCCGCATGTGAATGTCCTAGGTTTAATTCCTGGTCAGGGCACACATGAGAAGCAACTATCTACTTCTCCACCCTTCCCTCTCTTTTTTCTCTTCCTATCTTTCTTTCCTTCCTGCAGCCATGGCTCAACTGGTTTGAGCACACAGGCCTGGCTCTGAGGAAGGCTCTGTGGAGCCTCCATACCAGGTGCTAAAAACAGCTTGGTTGCAAGCATAGCCCCAGATGGGCAGAGTATCACCCCATAAGGGGCTTTCCAGGTGGATTCTGGTAGGGTTGCATGCAGGAGTCTGTCTCTCTGCCTCCCCTGTTCTCACTTGGAAAAGAAGAGGAAGAAGAAGAAGAAGAAGAAGGAGGAGGAGGAGGAGGAGGAGGAGGAGGAGGAAAAGCTTGGGCACTGGAATGAGACCTGGGTTTGGATCCTTGGTTGAGGACATTGACTTTGGCAGCTTTGTGCCATTTATAAATTAGTAGGGATCCTACAAATCTGTTATAACCATGAACTTAGTGGCTCTGGCGTCTTCCCAGCTGTTATCTTTAACTTATCTGGGGGAGGGGGAGGGGTAAAAGGGCTTGTAGAAAAAGACCTCAAAACATGGAGTAACTGCTCAAAATAGAGGTTGCTGAGGGATCCAAGAGGAAAGAAAGTCCTGGATTTCAAGTTACCAAAAAGAAAGGAGTGAGGTTGTTTGTCTTTCTCAGCAGCTTTAAGCATTAAAAAAGAAGAGAAGCAATGAGCTCGTAATTTTAGGGATGATTTGTCAATGTCTTAAAAGTGGGAGTAAGAATAAGCCTTTCTGTCATGTCTGTTTTTTAGGCTAAGTGTATTACTCTGGAACTGGGATAATTTCTAAGCTTTCTTCAAATTGGTTTTCAGTGGGTCACATGTGAGTGATATAAAAATATTAAAGTGATGGCAGAGGCTGAAGACAAACTCACCAGAGCAGGTTTGCTGCCCCAAAGGAGAAGAATCATCATGTTGACAGTGTCTGACTTAGAAGGGGCAAGGTGCAAACATATGTTGTTTTGAAAGAGGGTGCTTTCAGGATTAGCCCAAGTGGTTTTGTTAGCTGGTAATACTCTCCCATGGCTCATTGGACTTCTCAGTTCCAACATCTCATGAACATGTCAGTAGTGTCAACATTGGAGAAGGATGCTGAGATCTTTAAAGTAATTATTGTCCTACCTTGATGGACATGTTTTGGAAACAGACACATGAGTGTGCCCAGTAGCTGAGGATCTCCCTGGGTGACTGCAGTGGTAGTTTAGTCTGCATGAGAGGGAAATCCAGAAAGACGATGTTGTACCGTGGGTGTCAGAGCAGTGCATTCTCACTGGAGAGAAGGACTGGAAACGTGGAGACTGATGAGCAGAAATGTGCTGTCTTCCTGCAGCACTGGCCCCCAAACCAAGGTGTAGAAAGCACTTTTGAAAGCTAGCTTCTTGAACACAGGAATCCATATAATTTTCTAGGCCATTAAAGCCCCCATTGTAACTTCATGACTCATGATGTTACTGCCATGCTGCGATGACAGCTTTTCACTCTTAATTTGGAACAGGCTGAACATAACGTAGAAGAATCATGTCACTGGAAGTCTGCTCTGAGTCAGCACAGGGTTTGTTGACAGAAGAGAGTTAGTTGTAGAAAGCAGAGACTTGAGAGAATGATTGCAAATGTATAGATAGATTTCCTTTAAAATTTGCACACACACATACACACAAAGACATGTTAATGTGTAGGTCCTTGCAGACTGTGGTCTCTCTGGGGAAAACTCTGTGGCAGAGTCACTGATTCCTTACGAGAGGGTAGAATGGTCACAAAATGGAATGTGGGCTGCTGTCGACCGTTGTTTCTGTTTTTTGCCATCTGAGTATTGCGTGTGTGTTCCTGTGTTTGGAGGAGACTTTATGATGAAGAAGAGGAGAGTGTGAAATTTCATCCTGGGGCAGGATCATTTTTATTTGCAACAGCAATGTGCTTCTGATGTATCTCTGCGTCTGAATAATATGGAAACAGTGAGTAACGCAGTTAAAAGAATTCCACCAGCGGAGTGGAGTATACTGGATTTATAGGAAAGAGACCTCATAAGATTTTCCTATTTGCCTTTAAAGAAGGAATCTGTCTATAAACACAGAAAGGTATAGCTCTCCAGATGTTTTTAAACAATTGATTATGTATTAAAAAAAATGTAAGCTACTGTTTTGGTCTTTGAAATGGGAAATAAATAACTTCTGATTATTCTGAAGCCACAACAGAACTGACATATGTTTCAAATGACCATGGCCTAGCAGGCATTATGTTCTAACTATAAATTATGTGTTACAAATTAAAAATGAGTCATCTGACAGAGGTAAAAAAAAAAATCTGGTGCTGTGTACCATTGTGCTTCCAGACTTCCAGGCATGGGTTGCCCCACCAAAGGTCCAAGATTTTCTTGCTAAAATTTCTAATCTTGTCCCAAAGTCTAAAAAAACAGTCCCATGAGCTCAGAACAAGCTGTGGAAAGAGTCTGACGAAGGAGACGTTGTGGACCACCTAGAGCGTGACACCGCTTGGATGAAAGGGCGTTAAATTATGGGAATGTTGACCGCAGCCTTGGGCTCCTGACCAAGCATTTTGCCTTACGTTAAGAACTAAAAAACAATGCATGCAATTTAGTTCTGCTCCCATAAATTTGGAACCTATATCGTTTATTTGATTTGATCCAGCCTTTGTGCTCAGATATCATCAGAATGTGTAACCCAACTGCATGGCTGAGACGGGGCTGGCAGACCCAGCCAAGAGAGAGTTCTGTTTGAAAAGTTACATTTCAACCTGGTTTAAAGATTCCTCCGTTTTCTTATTTCTTGCATTTAGGACTCATTTCTTTGCCCTAAGAAATGATTTACTCAGAGGTAAATCCATCATCAGTAGTCATCCCGTTATATGAATTTGCCCTAAGAAAAGCATTTTTCTGCTTTTTAGTTTTTGGCTTTTACAACTCTCAAAATGGACCCCCCAAATTCCCTAATGTTCTAGACAAAACAAAACAAAACAAAAAACTAATTATTTTTTTAATCCCTATATAAATCTCCACAACATTTTCCAGCCTGTTTTAAATGGTTAGCTAAATAGTTTGTTTCTTCTCATTCCCATTTGATAAAAAAATAAAATAAATAAGCTAAATTTTAAAAACAGCAATCCTGGAGAATAACAATTGTCTTTATTCACAAATGGAAGGTATATATAGTCAGATTTAAGGGGAGAACAAAATAAGTGCTATCTTGGTTCATTAGCTATAACATTCGTGAGAGCCTAGGGCAAATTAGAATCAGATTTTAAGGAATTTATTTCAATTTTCCTATTCCATAAAAAATTCAAAACAGACCCATCGACTTTGTGGATTCGATTTTCATATGGTTGTGAATCAGCTGGTTTTTGGAGTGAAGGCTGAGGAAATCTTGAAGGAATCTGATGAGATTTCCTGACTAGTGTACACCCTGGGCTGCCTACCTCCAGGCCCTTTTGGCATTTCCATTAAAGACACAGACTGTCTCTGACAAATGATTTTACCATGAGGGCCTGTTGCTAAGCTGTGTGCTGGGCTGGTGGCTTGGCAAGTGCCAGGTCCCTTACAGGTGCTGTGGGTTTTGGTAAGGGCCATGTTGGGACATGTAAGTGTGGGTGTGAGGTGTGACAGGACAGGAGGAACATTTACTCTGTGTGTACATAGGCACATGCACACATACATATATGCATATAACACATACACCACACATATACATACTCACATACTACAGAGAGACACACACAGGCATACATGCATAGGCAGATGCCTAAAACAACACACACACGTGCACCTTTATATGCACACACATATGCCACACATGCATACTTACATACCATACACATTCACACATGGTCACACACCACACTCATGCATACACATATATGCACACACACATTACATGTGTACACATACAGCTAATGCTCGACTTATGACCATGATTGGTTCCGACAGACTGGTTGTAACACGATTTGGTCATAAGTTGAGTAGGCTATATGTACAGATCTGTGAAATGATGTTATAAAAATCTCTAAGTCATATTTTATCATAATTTTCTTTTATTATTGTGATATATCATAATTTTCTTTATTTTATGCCATTTGTATCATCTCTACACCATTTTGTTTCTTATTTTTACATTCGTCAGGTTTAAGTAAAACACTGCATTACCAGTACAACTGGTTTAATATTTGCAAAGACAATTTCCTCTTGGTAGACATCTTGGGAGGGGTTTGATGAAAAATATCTAAGACACAAAACACAAATTGCTGTACCGAGTCTGGGATAACAGTTGAAATGGTGCACTCAGAGATAGTAGTGCTGCCGGAAGCTGGTCCGCACTGTCGTACGCCCAGCTGGGCAACGCTTGCGCTGCCAGATGCAGAGCAGTCATGGCTAGCGATTGTGGTTGTAAAGTCAAATGGTCATAAATTGCATAGGTCTTAAGTCGATCAATATTTGTACCTTTATTTTTTCTTATATCATTTGCCAGCTTAAAACACTGGCATTTTCTTTGTTATGTCGTTGGAAAATGTCTTAGAGAGTCCTGGTTCTTGTTTGCAAAGGTGGTTCTAGTACCACCCCTGCCCCAAGTAGGGTGACAGGACTTTGGGACCCTCCCCATGTGCATCCGCATGAAGCCTCTGTCAGTGGCTGGTGTGGTGTGGACCCTCTGTTTCATACGGCCAAACCTCCTGAAGGTTTGGTCCACGTCGTCTAATCACAGGAAATCACTAAGAATACCATTGTTATAGGTCAAGGGATAGTGGGCCCCTGGGGCACCTGGCTTGGGACAGGGGTGTCTGCTCTGCCCCCTCCCCTTTCTCATTAGACTCACTCAGCACTGACTTTCCACATGGCAAAACCAAGGGCTGAGTACAGTGGAAAAAGCACAGACGTAGGATCTCAATTCAATATGAAAGAAGAAAAAGCCACCCTTCACAGTCCAGGAAAAACCCTATACAAAAGCTCACTTATTAGAGAACATCTCACAATAGTAAGCTTTAACATCAAAAAGGTCAGAATTTCCCAGATGTTTTGTGCTGAAGGACCACTGGGCACCTGGTCTTGGGACTCCTGATGGCTGGGGGTACACATTGGGGTGGTAGATGAGGAGCCTGACCATCTGTGCATGTGGGAGGCCACAGGCAAGGCGAGGGGATGGTGAGGTGTGTGAGCTTCCAGCATGGGGCTTCCGGAAAACTCCTGTGGGGGGTGGACGTTCCTTGGTGCTGGAATGTCAGGGTTACAAACAGCCTCTGGTTGTGGAGTTGGGACCAGGTCATCGTAGTGAAAACTAAATGAACACCAGATGGTAGCTGCCATTTTCTTAAGAACATGCTGGTCACAGGGCTGGACCAGCACTACAGATTTCTACCCCACCACACAGTGTGGAATTTCAGGTCAGACAAGGTGAAGAGTGTGACTCTGATGAAAGGAGCCACGAAGGGACGGTGGCTATGCTGCCTTCTTTGTGCCCTGGCCCCTGTATTGAACTAAACAGGATGGTCTGAAGGCATTCATGGGCATGAGGGTGATGCCTAGATATCACCCCCATACACAGGGAGACTGGACATCTGGTGCTAACCTGGGAGTGAGTGCCTCTTATCTGTGTTTGGGACAGCCATCCAAACCTACAAGCTCTCTGATCACCTGTCTCCCAACACCCTCACACTCTCTCTTCCATTCCTCATGTTCTTCTCACCATTCCAGACTCTTCTTTTTCTACTTCTTATTTTTCATTTTATTTTATCTTTTTATTTACTTTTTTTTAACCAATAGAGAGAGAGAAAGAGGGACAGACAGGAAGGGAGAGAGATGAGAAGCATCAATTCGTGGTTGTGACACTTTAGTTGTTTGATTGCTTCCCATAGGTGCCTTGACTGGGGGGCTCAAGGTGAGACAGTGACCCCTTGCTCAGGCCAGTGATCTTGGACTCAAACCAGCAACCATGGGTTCATGTCTATGGTTCCACACTCAAGCCAGCAACCCCACACTCAACCTGGTGAGCCTGCGTTCAAGCCAGTGATCTTGGGATTTCGAACCTGGGTCCTTAGCATTCCAGGTTGACACTCTATCCACTGAACCACTATGTGGTCAGGCTTATTTTTTTAATTTCCAAACCTTCCAGGGCCTCCCTGTCATGGCACATTACCAGATCAGAACAAGGAAGTAAACCTTGGTGGTGGTGGCAGGACGCAAAGACATAGTCCTGAATGCTCCAGTTTCTCCCTCAATATGGCAATTGGCCCAAAAATCTGGTGTTCAGGGACTGTTTCTGGGGGCAGAAATAGAAGACATTTGCTCACAAACTTCACATAGCTGGTGAGGAAAATGGGTGTAAGCCAAGGGCTGCTTGCGACTCCTGGGTGCACTGATTTTCACAAAACCCAGGTGGTGTGAACAAAGGAGGGAGAGGCACAATGTATATAATGGGCATCCTTTTGAGGCATGGGGACTTTCACTAGATCCATGACACCCAGCCAGGTGCCCATTTGTGGAGCTGCGTAAGACTAATGGCTGACACTATGGGCCAATTCATGTGGTTCTGAAAAAGTCTCAGAAACATAGCTGTGGTGGAGGCGGTGGACTGTGGCCCACTAGGAGGGGTTGGAGGCTTGGAGCAGAAGTTTTGGGGTCCTGAGTGCTTCAAGGCTATTCTGAGATTATCATGGTGGCTTGGAAGCACCATCTCAAATGCCAGTGTGCCTTCACACAGGAAACAGAGAGCCAGCCATGTGGAAGTGAGCAGGGACAGGAAGGGGATCAAGTGTTGCCCATGTGCTAGACAGGCAGTCACTAAGGAACTCAGTGTTGGTAGTGACCCGCAGGCTGGCAATGGTGCTGGCCAGAAAGTCAAGGGACTTTCTGAGAAACCAAAACATGAACAGAAATCAAAAGCCAACAGTTTTTCTCTTCTTTTTTTTTTCTAATCAGAAGGGGCACAGACAGGGTCTGACAGGAAGAGATGAGGAGCATCAACTCATAATTGCAGCCTCTTCGTTGTTCATTGATTGCTTTCTCATATGTGCTTTGACTGAAGGGCTCCAGCAGAGCCAGTGACACCTTGCTTAAGCCAGTGACCTTTGGGCTCCAGCCAGTGACCATGGGGTCATGTGTACAATCACATGCTCAAGTCAGTGACCCTGTGCTCAAGCTGATGAGCCCACGCTCAAGCCAGTGACCTCGGGGCCTTGAACCTGGGAACTCAGCATCCCAGGTTGATGCTCTATCCACTGGGCAGTCAGGCCAACATTGGTTTTTCACATCAAATTGTGTGTACATTCTTGGGCCTAGTGAGGCTAATATTTGGCAAATGATGCCTTTTCAGTGAACAAATGTCTCTTCTTCAAAGTTTCTAGAGTAAAAATCTGAAGAACTTGTGGGATTCATTGAGGCCACAGGGTAGCTGATTTATTCATTGTGGAGTCTATATATTTAAGGATCAGCAGTACCATCTCAGAGGAGCCAGATAATAAATGAGGTGGCCTCTACAGGGTGAACAGGCAGAACATTATCTCTGCTTCCTTGTTTCCAACCATCACTGTGGACACAAGAAAACACCTCATCCCAGAGACTTGCTGGGCAGAGGGAAAAATGTCAGAAATTTCTTGGAAGTCCCTCCAAATGAAATGTGTTCTAACTTTATATATTTAAAACCTGTTCCCATTTTTTTGTAAAGAGGAGGAAAAGAGAGAGAAAATGCTTCATTATACAATTGCCAGAGGGCACAAGAGAGAGGAGAAATGCTGGCCGGAGGGCTACAACTGCACAGCTAGGGTGGAGGACTAAGTTTCCTGTAATGTGGGGGGTGAGGGCAGCTGAAGATCAGGGGGGCACTTGGGTGGACAGAGGACTTCCTGTTCCTACACCCATTTGTCTAGGACAGCCACAGGTATGTCCTGAAGGATTTCCTGAGTTGCTTTCGGCTACAGTGGCGTTGAAGTGAAATACCTATTGCAGGTGTACCTGTAACATTCAGTACAGGGGAGGCACTGGAACATACCTAATTTAGGAGAGAATGGCAATGTGAAAGGTATGGTCTCATGCAGTACACCTTGTACACATGCATGGAAACCAAGACCTCCCATTGGTAACCATGAATAGCAGTGCTGGCCACATCTTCCGCAGTGGGAGGGAGCATACATGTCTGTTTGTCTTGCCTCTGTGTTCCTCTTGACTAAATTTCCCCTTTACTCAGCCTGTTTGTAAGCTGTTCTTTGAGCTGCAGAAAATCATTTCAAAGAAGGAGGTCTCTTTCCCTGACTTTCATGGATATTTCTTTGATTTTTAGAAGTCTCCATGCCTTATTAATGAAAAAAAAAACAACAACATACATTTTCATCCCCCCTTCCCTGTTTTCCAAGTGAGAGGAGAGGAGATAGACTCCTGCATATGCCTCTACCAAGATACACCCAGCAGCCCCCATCTGGGGCTGATGCTCTGCCCATCTGGGGCCATACTCACAACCAAACTATTTTTAGTAGCCAAGGTAGAGGCTCCATAGAACCATCCTCAGCACCTGGGGTTGATGCATTCAAACCAATCAAGCCATGGCTATGGAGGGAAAGAGAGAGAGAGAGAGAGAGAGAGAGAGAGAGAGAGAGAGAGAAGGGGAAGGGGTAAAGAAGCAGATGGTCACTTCTCTTGTGTGCCCTGATGGGGAATCAAACCCAAGACATTCACATACCGGGCTGATGTTGTACCACTGAGCCAAGCAGCCAGTGACTAATTAAAAATATTTAAAGAGTGATTTAAAATTTTTTTAAATGTTATAGACTTGCTGGGCAGAGGGAAAAAAGTCAGAAATTTCCTGAGAGTCCTTCCAAATGGAATGTTCTCTGTTTTATTTTATATATTTAAAACCTGTCCCCATGCTATTTTTCTCCCCAAGTCTTTACCCAAAGCACAGATCTGTGGGCACAGTGAGTTTGGAATCTGCCTGCACTTTGATGGGGAAAAGGCCCCAAGAGTAAAGAGAATGAATGGAGGCACTTAGCAGGGCCAAAGGTCAAGGGCAAGAAGAAGGAAAATAAAAGAAAATTCTGCTTTATTTGTGACCAGCCATGTTACAACGTACTTTACAGAAATGATCATGGAATGATGAGGTAATAGACTTTTATTATCTTAAGAATGATGAGTAGAAGTGGAAATAAAAAAATGTGTGTTCTTATTTAATAAGAGTTAGTAAACTCATTACAAAATTACACATACAAGCCCCTGTGTGTTTAAATGCCTGATTAGTCTGGCACTTCGAAATTATCAGTGAGCCATCTTCTTGTCTTCTAATTCTTCAGAAATCATAAGAAGAATCTTCAGAAATCCAATGAACTCTAAATTTTTTTAAAAGAAATTTTTCCTTTTGTCTTTGTTATCCTTAAATGTCATTCTGACATGACAAGGTGCATGTCTATCCTGGTGTGCTACACGGTGCACACCATCGGACCGAGGTGTAGGCCTGGCCATCTGTGTCTTAACAACCCTCCAGGACAATGATGCAGCTCTGTTGTGAGGGCCAGTGCTTTAGGTTAATTTCCATCTTCAGCCACAAAACAAGGTGCAGCTGCATGCACATGGTGCTGGAGCGGGTGGTCTAGAGACCAGCAGTTCTCAAGGTGTGGTCCCTGGAAGCCTGTGAGAAACACCAGCTCTTGGGCCCTTCCCAGGCCTACCTGATCAGAAACGTTGGGGCTGGAATCCAGCAATCTGGTTTAACAACCCCTCCAGGTGATCCTGAGGCCTGTGAACACTTGAGAACCATGCTCCCAGACCATTGTTTCTCAAAAGTCTCTGTGTGTGAGGATCACCTGGGGATCTTGTTAAAATGCAG
The DNA here is from genome assembly GCF_036850765.1 of Saccopteryx bilineata. Classification (NCBI taxonomy): domain Eukaryota; kingdom Metazoa; phylum Chordata; class Mammalia; order Chiroptera; family Emballonuridae; genus Saccopteryx; species Saccopteryx bilineata. The sequence continues at coordinate 193,600,909 of NC_089491.1, forward strand.
TTTCTATTCTGTAGGTAAGTCTTGAGTGTTTGCTTTTCTAACGGGTTTCCAGGGGCTGCCAAACCTGTAGACCCAGGGACCACCCTTAGAGGGGCAAGGTTCTGCAGTATTATGGTCACTAGAAACACACATTCTCTATGGTACTGTGTAGAATGGCATTCTAATTTAAATGCCATCCTTCTGTGGGTGTGTAGCTATAGTGAGTCAAGGTCTAAAATAAATTACCTTCTTGCTTAAACCTGGTGACATTGTGAGTTCCAGAGTGCAAAAGCCTGATGATATAACTCTGGTAGTTGTTTGATTTTTCTTTGACATAGAGTAGGTGCCTAATCAATGCTACAGAAAGAGTGAGGAGGGGACCCCATTGATGTTCTTTCTGGGAACTGTACCTCAGTGACCAGGCAACATCACTCTGCTGAATCCTTTTTAAAAATGACAAGTAGATATTGGAGCAAAAGAGAGGAACACACCACATGGGCAACCGAGGGAAGAGACAGAGTTCAGCACTAGAGTCCCATGAGGACACTTTTGTTGCTGTCAACACTTGGCTCATTCTTTGCTCTGGCTCAGATTCACACCATGAATCAAATTTCATTTGTTAGATGCTCTGTGCATTCAGCACCAGTCATTTTTTACTAAATCCCATGTCTCCCTCCAACATATTCTTTCGTTAACTGAAACTGAGGCAAAAATTGCATTTCTTAAGGCTGGGCAGGGACCCACAACATTGCCACTGCTGCCTGTGTCTACAAGGAGGGAAGTAAGGACAGTCTCCTTGTTTCTCCCACTGAATGGCTTCTTTCCCCTTTGCCTCCACTCTGAGTCTTTGCATTTCTGGTGCTTCATCATTTTATTTTATTTTATTTTATTTTATTTTATTTTATTTTATTTTATTTTTATTTTTGAGAGAGAGAGAGAGAGAGAGAGAGAGAGAGAGAAACAGACAGGAAGAGAGAGACATGAGAAGCATCAACTCATAGTTGTGGCACTTTAATTGTTCAGTGATTGCTTTCCCATATATGTCTTGACTAGGGGATGTGGGGGGGGGGCTACAGCTGAGCCAGTGACCCCTTGCTCAAGCCAGCAACCTTGAACTCAAGCCAGCGAACATGGGTTCATGTCTATGCTCTCATGCTCAAGCTGGCAATCTCAGAGTTTGGAACTTGGGCTCTCAGTATCCCAGGTCAATGCTCTAGCCACTGTGCTACCACCTGGTCAGGTTTCATCATTTATTTTAGACAAATTGATCTTTTCCTCCCCAGAAGTTCTCCTGGCCCTCCCTTGTTCATTTGCTCATTCTCTCACACCCTGTCGGTGAGTAACAGGGACTGACCCCTTCCCACAAAAGGTTGGTATCCTAGTGGTTCTGTCTGCAGCCTCTTTTCTGGTTGAGAAGATCCAGGCGGCTAGTCCTCCACCTTTCGTAAATCTCAGGAAAGAAAGAGTATGGGTGCATCAATTACATGGAGATCTTCAAGTGCCGCTGTTTCCACTGTGAGGAGACTCAGAGGCTTGCAAAAATCAATGTGATTTGAACTGAATCCTGGACCTTGTGATGGTTCGGTTCACTCAAGGAGCAGTGTGAATCCTCTACCACTTAGTTCTGGACTTGGCTGAGGGGTGTCGGGAGGAGCTGCTTGCTCTGCAGGGGCTTCTGGGAAGGCTGCGGCCATTGTGAGACTCAACCTGAGCAACAGCTCAATAAAATGGGCTCAGGACTACTGGAATTTGGGTCAAATCAGCTTTTTTTCCCCTGCACATGGACACATAAAGCCCTATCTGTAAGCATCTACTGAGACCTTATACAAAATGAAAAAAAAAGAACGTGTAAAACTTTCATCCCTCTGTATATTATTTATTGATTTTAATTTTTAAAATTTATTTAGAAAATTAACTAATATGGTGACAATAAGAGTACACAAGTTTCAGGTAAACATTTCTATAGCATTTGAACAGTTGGTTATGTTGTATACCCATCACCCAAAGTCAAATCATTTTCTGTCACCTTATATTTGTCCCTCTTTACACCCTGCCCCCAATGCCTCCCCTACCCCCACCACATCACCTTTCCCATGGTAACCACTACACTTTTATCTATGTCCATGAGTCTCAATTTTATATCCCACCTATGTGTGAAATCATACAGTTCTTAGCTTTTTCTGATTTACTTATTTCATTCAGTATAATGTTCTCAAGGTTCATTTATGTTGTCGTAAATGTCACTTGTCATCATTTCTTAAGACTGAGTAGTATTTCATTGTATATATGTATCACATCTTTATCCAATCCTCTATCAAGGGACACTTTGGTTTCTATATCTTGGTCACTATGAATAATTCTGTAATGAACATAGGTGTGCATGTATCTTTACGTACTAATGTTTTCAAGATTTCTGGGTAGATACCCAGTAGAGAGATTTTGCTGGGTCATATGGTAATTCTAGTCTTAATTTTTTGAGGAACCACCATATTTTCTTCCATAATGGTTGTACTAAGTTACATTCCCAGCAGCAGTGAATGAGGGTTCCTTTTTCTCCACAGCCTCTCCAACACTTGTTATTACCTGTCTTGTTGATAATAGCCAATCTAACAGGTGTGAGATGGTACCTCATTGTAGTTTTGATTTGCATTTCTCAAATGGTTAGTGAAGATGAGAATCTTTTCATATATCTGTTGACCATTTGTGTGTCCTCTTGGGAGAAGTGTCTGTTCAGGTCCTCGCGCCATATTTTAATTAGATCGTTTGCTTGCTTGTTGTTGAGCTCTGTGTGTTCTTCATATATTTCAGATATAACCCCTTATTGGAACTGTTATTTTCAAGTATCATCTCCCATTTATTTGGTTGCCTATTTGTTTTGCTGTCAGTTTCTTTTGCTGTGCAGAAGCTTTTGAGTTTGATATAGTCCCATTTATTTATTTTTGTCTTTACTTTTCTTGCCTTTTGGGTCAAATTTTATAAATTGTTTACAGCCAAGGACCGTGAGCTTAGTACCTGTTTTCTTCTATGTAATTTATTGTTTTGGATCTTACATTTAAGTCTTTGATCCATTTTGAATTAATTTTTGTGCAGGGGAACAAACAAAGTATAGTCAAGTTTCATTCTTTTGCATGTGGCTTTCCAATTTTCCCAGCACCATTTATTGAAGAGGCTTTCTTTTCTCCATTACATGTTTTTGGCTCATTTGTAAAAGATGATTTGTCCATATATATGTGGTTTTATTTCTGGGCTCTCAATTCTGTTCCATTGGTCTGTATGTCTGTTTTTCTGCCAATACCATGCTGTTTTGATTATTGTGGCTCTATAATATAATTCAAAGTCAGTTTGTGTGATACCTCTGACTTCATTCTTTTTCCTCCGTATTGCTTTGGCTATTCAGGGGTTTTTAAGGTTCCATACAAACCTGGTAATGTTTTATCTACTTCTTTAAAGAAATAGCATTGGGATTGCATTAAATTTGTATATTGCTTTGGGTAATATGGCCATTTTAACTATGTTGATTCTTCTAATTCAAGGGTCCCCAAACTATGGCCCATGGGCTGCATGCGGCCCCCTGAGGCCATTTATCTGGCCCCCACTGTACTTTCGGAAGGGGCACCTCTTTCACTGGTGGTCAGTGAGAGGAGCACATTGACCATCTCATTAGCCAAAAGCAGGCCCATAGTTCCCATTGAAATACTGGTCAGTTTGTTGATTTAAATTTACTTGTTCTTTATTTTAAATATTGTATTTGTTCCCATTTTGTTTTTTACTTTAAAATAAGATATGTGCAGTGTGCATAGGGATTTGTTCATAGTTTTTTTTTTATAGTCCAGTCCTCCAACAGTCTGAAGGACAGTGAACTGGCCCCCTGTGTAAAAAGTTTGGGGACCCCTGTTCTCATTCATGAACATGAATATTTTTCCATTTCATTATGTCTTTTTCAATTTATTCTTAGGTATTTTATTTTTATTTTTGTTGCAATTGTAAAAGGAGTTTTTATTGAGTTCATATTCTGATATTTCATTGTTGGCATATAGGAAAGCAACAGACTTTTGTATATTGATTTTGTATACTGAGACTTTACTGTATTGGTTTATTGTTTCTAATTTTTGGTGGCGTCTTTGGGGTTTTCTATATACAGGATCATGTCATCTACAAAAAGTGATACCTTTACTTCTTGTTTCCCAATATGGATGCCTTTTATTTATTTCTCTTGCTTGATTGCTCTGGCTAAAACTTCCAGAACTATGTTGAATAAGAGTGGAGAGAGTGGGCAACCGTGACTTGTTCTTGATTTTAGAGAAAAAGCCTTCATTTTTTGACCATTTAGCATGATATTAGCTTTCAGTTTGTCATATATGGCCTTTATTATGTTGAGGTACTTTCCTTTTATTCTGATTTTATTGAATGTGCCAAACATAAAAGAATGTTGAATCTTATCGAATGTCTTCTCTTCATCTACTGATACGATCAAATAATTTTTCTTTTCTGTTTTGTTGATGTGGTGTAATATGCTGATTGATTTCTGTATGTTGAATCATACTTGGTGCTTCTAGAATGAATCTCACTTGATTGTAATGTATTATTTTTTTAATGTATTGTGTATTTGATTTGCTAGTATTTTGTTTGGGAATTTTGTATCTGTATTCATTAGAGATATTGGTCTGTAGTTTTCTTTTTTTTGTGTTGTCCTTATCAGGTTTGGTATAAGGGTTATGTTGTCCTCATAAAATGTGTTTAGAAGTATTGCTTCTTCTTCAATTTTTTGGAAGACATTGATTTCACTGATTATTTCTTCTACCTGGCTGGTTCTATTAGATTAACTTGCTATCTCAGTCTTCAATTCATGTAACGAGTTCTTCATCTCTGTTTTTAAATTTCAGTCTCCTTGGGAAATACTAATTTTTGTTCATTAATTTGCTTTTTGAGCTCATTAAGTTGCCTATTGGTGTCTTCTCACATCTTCTTAGTATTTTCAGAACTTCAATTTTGAATTCTCTATCATTTAACTCCATGGTTTCCATGTGATTGAGATTTTTTTCTGAAAATTTTTCATGATTTTCTGAACTACATCTCTGTATTGTATAGCCATGGTATTTTATTTTATTTTTTATTAGTTTTAATGGGGTGACATTGATAAATCAGGGTACATATGTTCAGAGAAAACATCTCCAGATTATTTTGACATTTGGTTATGTTGCATACCCCTCACCCAAAGTCAAATTGTCTTCTGTCATCTTCTATCTGGTTTTCTTTGTGCCCTTCTCCTCCCCCCATCCCCACCCCCTCCCTCTCTACCCTCCCCCCCATAACCATCACACTCCTGTCCATGTGTCTGAGTCTCATTTTTATGTTCCATCTATGTATGGAATTATATAGTTCTTAGTTTTTTCTGAGTTACTTCTTTCACTCAGTATAATGTTATCAAGGTTCATCCATGTTATTGTAAATGATCCGATGTCACATTTCTTATGGCTGAGTAGTATTCCATAGCATATATGTACCAAAGCTTTTTAATCCACTTGTCCATTGACGGACACTTGGGCTGCTTCCAGATCTGAGGAAACTCTTAGAGAGCTTTGTAGTGTAGCCATGGTATTTGATATCTTCTTTCTTGATGGCACTTGAGAATGGTATTGTTAATAACTGTAACAAGAAAACAAGTAAAAAATATTAAAAATTAAAATAATAAAATAAAAGATATAAAAATTAAAAAATTATGACAAGTAAAGAAGAACAACCACAGAAAAAATTATCAAAAGCAAAGAAAAAAGCAAGAACAAAACACCCATAAAATATAAGAATGAAAGATATAAAAATGAAAGAAAATGAAATTTAAAAGAGGAAAAGAAAACAAGACTAAGAAGAAAAAAAGAAATAAAGGAATAAAGGGGAAAAAAGGGAAAAACAAAATTCAGATTTGTGAGGTTTCTTCCAATAGGTGTCGCTGTATTACAAGTTTTAACTCTGAAGTTCTTGGACTGTCCTCCACAGAGAATTTGCTGTGTCAATGATGTAGGGCGGGCTGCAGTCATGTTGGTGGGTGAAGTGTGTTGTGAGGGCTTTACAGCTTTAGCCTTATGGCTTCAGCTTTGTGGCTTCAGTTTTCTGGCTTTACAGCGCTAGCAATGGCAATCTCAGGCTTCTGGGCAATACTTCCTCCATCTCAACAGACCTGGGGACTGGAGGTGGAGCACCTCTGTTCTTCAGGGGAGGAGTGACTATGGAGAGCTAGCCGTGGGGTTTGTCTCTGCCCCTTTCTCTTTGAGGTGAGGGAGGTGGGATCTGGGAGGCTGGGGGCTATACTTTAGCTTTCTATGTTTCTGCTGAGTACAGTTTGCAGGCAGACCATGGCAACTCTGGCTGTGAACCCACGCTTTAGTTTATCTCCCATTCTGTCTCACTGCTCCTCCCGGCAGAGGGCGACTCATTCACTGTGAGTTTTGCTCTTTATACCCCTCAGATGAAATCCGGAGAGCCTGAGTTTCCCTCCTTCTTGTAGTTCAGCAGAGGAAAACAACTCCAATCATTCCAAGTTTGTCTCCTCTCTTCTCTAAAGCCTACTGCAAATGAGTTTTATCTTCCACTTCTCTTTTCCTCCTATCCCACCTTTAGTCCATTGACACATGGCTCCAGTGCCTGCAATACCAGCTGGGGTTCTTTTGCTGCATTATTGTTTTTCAATTTGTTGATAATTCAATGAGAGAGGTCAGGAGTATCTCTCATGCTGCTATTACTCTGACATCATCCCAGCAATGGCCTCTTAATCCTTGTTTTTAATTTTTCTCTCTCCTTCTAACCCATATTATAACCACCACCACAACCACAATCTTAAAACATAACTAAAATCTTTAGTCACCCCCCCCGTACCTTCCTACCTCAAGTCTCATAGAATCAAGTTCCAGTTGCTTATCCTGGTGTCAGCATCCCTTCCTCCTCCATATTCTCCTTTTTATTTGTTTTTGTTTTTTTATGGAGAATAAAATGTTTGATTCCATAGCAGACCCACAGGGATAATACCATAAATAATACCCACAGGAATAAACTAGGAGAGAGATTTTGTTCCTCTCACCCCTACAAAAAAAGTGAAGTTGATGTATTTTTTTTGAGAAGTTAAGCAAAATGGAATTAGGCCTTTAAAAGTTAACCCTACACACTCTGCCTTGAGTGCCCTGGGCTCCGGTGTTGAATTGCATGACTATGTGCCTTGTGTAACATTAGCATGTGCTGCCCTATGACAGAATGCAGCAGGCATGACTTGTCAGGCCTTGCAGCCCATAGATAGCTTGACTTCTGTGAAGACAATGTCATCAGCCCTACCAGCAGCCCGTCACCTGTTTCTCATGTTTTGTATAATGCATTCATAAAGCCTCCACATATATGCCCTGGTGAGAACAAGACTTCAATTTCACAAGGAGGAGAATGGTTGAAGAAATGTGCAGCAGTCAAATCAATCTACTTTCAGATTTGCAGAATTGTTTTTTGAAATTGTAATAGGAGGATTACAATTTCAGAGTAATGGCGGGGTAGGAAGCGATACTGATAAATCTCCCCCAAAACTCAACAAGATCTTCAACCAGAAACAGAAAAACCTATACTTGGAGCTTCCAGATGCTTCGCAATACACCCAAAGGTATGATTGAGTGAAAAATTGGCTAAATATATAACCAAACCCCGAAGGAAATAGGGAGTAAGAAATGCTCCTCCTTCCTCACTAACCTAAACAGGGCGGCTTTCTCTGGTAACTGTGAATATAGAAACTGAGGCGAGCAAAGGGGGTGAATAGATCCAGGCCGCCGCAGCACAAACGGCTGAACCAGGCTGTGGCACAGAGATCCAAGCAGAGGAAAATCTGATCCTGTGGCAACCCGGGCAATACAAGCTAACACTCGCGCCAAACCCAAACAAAGAAAGAAAAGCAGAGCGGCCATTTTACCCGGTCTCCTGGTCGGTGCGCAGTTAGTGGGAGAGAATTTCTTCCTGGGAAAGCCACGCACGGGAGGGAGTGAGAACTAATTCCAACGGTGGAGATTTTCCGTGCTGGAGGGTGTTTCACTCAGAGGGAACCGCGGCCGGCCTCATATCCTGGTTTGCGCACGCAGATAAGGAGTGAGCGATTCCTCCGAGTGCCTCGGCAGTGCGCGCCCGTGTTATCGCACAGAGGGGCAGAGTCAGGGGCCTTTGTGTGGGCCAAAGCGGAATCTCGAGCCGCCCCAGCGCCTTGCAAAAGCCGCGCACGGGGACGGAGCGAGACTCAATTCCAACGGTGGAGATTTTCCGTGCTGGAGGGTGTTTCACTCAGAGGGAACCGCGGCCGGCCTCATATCCTGGTTTGCGTGCGCAGATAAGGAGTGAGCGATTCCTCCGAGTGCCTCGGCAGTGCGCGCCCATGTTATCGCACAGAGGGGCAGAGTCAGGGGCCTTTGTGTGGGCCAAAGCAGAATCTCGAGCCGCCCCAGCGCCTTGCAAAAGCCACGCACGGGGACGGAGTGAGACTCAATTCCAACGCTACAACTTTTCCCTGCGGTTGGGGGTTTCACTCAGAGCGTGAGACTGCTGGCCAGATATCCTGGTCGCAGACAGTGAGTGAGAGTTTCCTCCAAGCGCCCCGGAAGTGGGCACCCGCTTGTGTTACTGGACAGAGTGGCAGAGCCAGAGGTCTTTGAGTGGGCAGAAAGCCCGCCTGATTATGCTAGCAGCTCTGACTGACTGAGCCTTACCCAGAGCCCTGTGCTGAGTGGAAATAGAGTGGGGAGTTGCCAGCTCTTTGAGCCTCTTACTATCCAGGCAGAGGCAGCAGCAACCCCATAGCTGGATTATCAGGCTACTAATTAAGGAAGGAAAGACTAGGAGAAAGGCTCCAGGAACACGGACTCTCTCACTGTCGGAGCCTATAAATGCTATTGAGCTTCGACTGCCAACGAGACTAAAGCACAATACATGACATTGCCATAGAGACTTATCAACTGCAAACCTCTACCTGAGCGTGCCAAAGGGGCAGAACCCGGGGTACAGAGTCACCGACCAGGAAGAGGGAGAGAAAAGAAAAAGCAAGAAGATAACCTCTCAAAATCAAGAATAATCTGCAGACTTTATAACCTATCCCATTTTATTATATTTGTTCGTTTGTTTCTCTTATCTTCATTCTTGATACTTTTTTTTCCTCCTCCAATTTGGCCGATTAACTCTCTACCGGTCTTACTCTCTCCTCTCCTTGAACTACACTACCCATAAGTGTTACATCTCCCATTATCTTTTCTCTTCTCTTCCTTTCTCTCTATGAGGGTTGCACTCCAAAACCCTTAACTCTCTCTCTCTCTCTCTCCTTTCTTTTTTCTTCTTTTAGTGGTTACCTCTTTTTTCTCTCTCTTTCTTTTCTCCCTCTATATTAGTTTCTTCCTTTCTCCTTTACATCTCCTCTCATTCAAACCTCAATAACAAACAAATTATCTTATCTGGGACTCAAACCTATGTTTGTGGCATTTTGGGGGGTTTTTACTTCACCTTTTTAACTCACTAGCAGTGCTCTCATCCCTGGCTCTCCATATTATCAAGTTCTTGTTCCACTAAATACAATAGTAATTTTTTAATTTGTCCCCCCATTTTTCCGTTTTCCTCTTATTCCTCTCCTCATAACTCTTAGACAACCAACACCTAAAAGCAAATCATTTCATTCTTGACCCAAATTTAACCTTATTTGCTTTTTGTGGGTCCATACGCTCTTTTTTTTTCTTTTTTCTTTCCTTTTTTTTTTTTTCTTTTTTTTTTTTTGCCCCTTTATTACTTTTCCCCAATTCAGGCCCTCCATCACAGGCATTGTTTGTTATAATTCACAGTCCACCACAAGATTTTCTCAAAAAAGAGGGGAGAGGAGAGGAGAGGAAAAAAGGAGGAGAGGAATAATTTCCTTTTTTTAAATTTTTATTTTATTTTTCTTTATTTCATTATTAATTTTTTTTTTAAAAAAACAACTCTTTTCGATTTTTTATTTTTTTTATTTTTTTTAACTTTTTATTCTTTATTAAATCTCATTAATACTATCAACAAAACCACCCTCAGATGCCATTAAGGAAGAGAAAATCGAATATCATGGATACAAAAGAAAGAGAGGTAACACAGCTAGATGAGGAAAAATCTATGAAGAAAAAATTTAATATATTGGAAACCTTGGAGCTAAATGACAGAGAATTCAAGATAGAAATACTAAAAATCCTCCGAGATATACAAGAAAACACAGAAAGGCAATTTAGGGAGCTCAGAAAACAACTCAATGAACACAAAGAATATATGTCCAAGGAAATTGAAACTATAAAAACAAATCAAACAGAGATGAAAAACTCAATTCACGAGCTGAAAAACGAAGTAACAAGCTTAGCTAATAGAACAGGTCAGATAGAAGAGAGGATTAGTGAAATAGAAGACAAGCAACTTGAGGCACAACAGAGAGAAGAAGAAAGAGACTCAAAAATTAAAAAAATGAGATAGCCCTACAAGAATTATCTGACTCCATCAAAAAGAATAACATAAGAATAATAGGTATATCAGAGGGAGAAGAGAGAGAAAATGGAATGGAGAACATACTCAAACAAATAATAGATGAGAACTTCCCAAGCCTGTGGAAAGAACTAAAGCCTCAAGTTCAAGAAGCAAACAGAACTCCAAGTTTTCTTAACCCCAACAAACCTACTCCAAGGCATACCATAATGAAATTGACACAAACCAAAAGCAAAGAAAAAATTCTCAAGGCAGGCAGGGAAAAGAAGAATACAACATATAAAGGAAGGCCCACTAGATTATCATCAGATTTCTCAACAGAAACTCTACAAGCTAGAAGAGAGTGGACCCCAATATTTAAAGTCCTGAAAGAGAGGAACTTTCAGCCACAAATACTATACCCATCAAAGCTATCCTTCAAATACGAAGGAGAAATAAAAACATTCACAGATACAGAAAAGATGAGGGAATTTATCATCAGAAAACCCCCACTCCAGGAACTACTAAAGGGGATTCTCCAATCAGATACAAAGAACAAAAAAAAAACAGAGCCACAAGTAAAAGCTCCAAGAAGAACACAATAAAACCAAATTTAAACTGTGACAACAACAAAAAGAAAGAGGGGGAGAAGATGGAGATTAACAGTAGCAAAGGACGATGGAGTGCAAAAGTACTCACAAAATAGTTCGCTACAATAAACAGGGTAGGGACCCTTTTCATTACTCAAGGTAACCACCATTGAAAAAACCACCACAGAAGCACATGAGATAAAAAAGATAGCAACAGAGGAAAGATGTATGGAATACAACCAAATAAAAACAAAAGATAGAAAAACGAAAGAGAAGGATCAAACAAGACACAAAACTAACAGAAAGCAAGATATAAAATGGCAATAGGGAACTCACAAGTATCAATAATTACACTAAATGTAAACGGATTAAACTCACCAATAAAAAGGCACAGAGTAGCAGAATGGATTAAAAAAGAAAATCCAACTGTATGCTGCCTACAGGAAACTCATCTAAGTAACAAGGATAAAAACAAACTCAAAGTGAAAGGCTGGAAAACAATACCACAAGCAAATAACATCCAAAAAAAAGCAGGTGTAGCAATACTCATATCGGATAATGCTGACTACAAGACAGGAAAAGTACTCAGAGACAAAAATGGCCATTTCATAATGGCTAAGGGGACACTGAATCAAGAAGACATAACAATTCTTAATATATATGCACCAAACCAAGGAGCACCAAAATATATAAGACAGCTACTTATTGATCTTAAAACAAAAACTGACAAAAATACAATCATACTTGGAGACCTCAATACACCGCTGACGGCTCTAGATCGGTCATCCAAACAAAGAATCAACAAAGACATAGTGGCCTTAAACAAAACACTAGAGCACCTGGATATGATAGACATCTACAGGACATTTCATCCCAAAGTGACTGAGTATACATTTTTCTCCAGTGTACATGGATCATTCTCAAGAATTGACCATATGTTGGGCCATAAAAACAACATCAGCAAATTCAGAAAAATTGAAGTTGTACCAAGCATATTTTCTGATCATAAAGCCTTGAAACTAGAATTCAACTGCAAAAAAGAGGAAAAAAATCCCACAAAAATGTGGAAACTAAACAACATACTTTTAAAAAATGAATGGGTCAAAGAAGAAATAAGTGCAGAGATCAAAAGATATATACAGACTAATGAAAATGACAATACGACATATCAGAATCTATGGGATGCAGCAAAAGCAGTGATAAGAGGGAAGTTCATATCGCTTCAGGCATATATGAACAAACAAGAGAGAGCCCAAGTGAACCACTTAACTTCTCACCTTAAGGAACTAGAAAAAGAAGAACAAAGACAACCCAAAACCAGCCGAAGAAAGGAGATAATAAAAATCAGAGCAGAAATAAATGAATTAGAGAACAGAAAAACTATAGAAAAAATTAATAGAACAAGGAGCTGGTTTTTTGAAAAGATCAACAAAATTGACAAACCCTTGGCAAGACTTACCAAGGAAAAAAGAGAAAGAACTCATATAAACAAAATCCAAAATGAAAGAGGAGAAATCACCACGGACACCGTAGATATACAAAGAATTATTGTAGAATACTATGAAAAACTTTATGCCACTAAATTCAACAACCTAGAAGAAATGGATAAATTCCTAGAAAAATACAACCTTCCTAGACTGAGTCAAAAAGAAGCAGAAAGCCTAAACAGACCTATCAGTAGAGAAGAAATAGAAAAATCCATTAAAAACCTCCCCAAAAATAAAAGTCCAGGCCCAGACGGCTATACCAGCGATTTTTATCAAACATTCAAAGAAGACTTGGTTCCTATTCTACTCAAAGTCTTCCAAAAAATTGAAGAAGAAGCAATACTTCCAAACACATTTTATGAGGCCAACATAACCCTCATACCAAAACCTGGCAAGGATGGCACAAAAAAAGAAAACTACAGACCAATATCTCTAATGAATACAGATGCTAAAATACTAAACAAAATACTAGCAAATCGAATACAACAACATATTAAAAAAATAATACATCATGATCAAGTGGGATTCATCCCAGAATCTCAAGGATGGTTCAACATACGTAAAACGGTTAATGTAATACACCATATCAACAAAACAAAGAACAAAAACCACATGATCTTATCAATAGATGCAGAAAAGGCTTTCGATAAAATACAACACAATTTTATGTTTAAGACTCTCAACAAAATGGGTATAGAAGGAAAATATCTCAACATGATAAAGGCCATATATGATAAACCATCAGCTAACATCATATTAAATGGCACTAAACTGAAGGCTTTCCCCCTTAAATCAGGAACAAGACAGGGTTGTCCACTCTCTCCACTCTTATTTAATGTGGTACTAGAGGTTCTAGCCAGAGCAATCAGACAAGACAAAGAAATAAAAGGCATCCATATCGGAAAAGAAGAAGTAAAGGTATCACTTTTTGCAGATGATATGATCCTATACATCGAAAACCCCAAAGAATCCACAAAAAGACTACTAGAAACAATAAGCCAATACAGTAAGGTCGCAGGATACAAAATTAACATACAGAAGTCAATAGCCTTTCTATATGCCAACAATGAAACAATTGAGAAGGAACTCAAAAGAATAATCCCCTTCACGATTGCAACAAAAAAAATAAAATACTTAGGAATAAACATAACAAAGAATGTAAAGAACTTATATAATGAAAACTATAAACCATTGTTAAGGGAAATTGAAAAAGATATAATGAGATGGAAGAATATACCTTGTTCTTGGCTAGGAAGAATAAATATAATCAAGATGGCTATATTACCCAAAGCAATATACAAATTTAATGCAATTCCCATCAAACTTCCAATGACATTTTTTAAAGAAATAGAGCAAAAAAATCATCAGATTTATATGGAACTATAAAAAACCCCGAATATCCAAAGCAATCCTAAAGAAAAAGAATGAAGCTGGGGGCATAACAATACCTGACTTCAAACTCTATTATAGGGCCACGACAATCAAAACAGCATGGTATTGGCAGAAAAATAGACACTCAGACCAATGGAACAGAATAGAAAGTCCAGAAATAAAACCACATATATATAGTCAAATAATTTTTGATAAAGGGGCCAACAACACACAGTGGAGAAAAGAAAGCCTCTTCAATAAATGGTGCTGGGAAAACTGGAAAGCCACATGCAAAAGAATGAAACTGGACTACATTCTCTCCCCCTGTACAAAAGTTAACTCAAAATGGATCAAAGATCTGAACATAAGACCTGAAACAATTAAGTACATAGAAGAAGACATAGGTACTCAACTCATGGACCTGGGTTTTAAAGAGCATTTTATGAATTTGACTCCAATGGCAAGAGAAGTGAAGGCAAAAATTAATGAATGGGACTACATCAGACTAAGAAGTTTTTGCTCAGCAAGAGAAACTGATAACAAAATAAACAGAAAGCCAACTAAATGGGAAATGATATTTTCAAACAACAGCTCAGATAAGGGCTTAATATCCAAAATATACAAAGAACTCATAAAACTCAACAACAAACAAACAAACAATCCAATAAAAAAATGGGAATAGGATATGAATAGACACTTCTCCCAGGAAGAAATACAAATGGCCAACAGATATATGAAAAGATGCTCATCTTCTTTAGCTATTAGAGAAATGCAAATCAAAACGGCAATGAGATACCACCTCACACCTGTTCGATTAGCTGTTATTAGCAAGTCAGGTAATAGCAAATGTTGGAGAGGCTGTGGAGAAAAAGGAACCCTCATACACTGTTGGTGGGAATGTAAAGTAGTACAACCATTATGGAAGAAAGTATGGTGGTTCCTCAAAAAACTGCAAATAGAACTACCTTATGACCCAGCAATCCCTCTACTGGGTATATATCCCCAAAACTCAGAAACATTGATACGTAAAGACACATGCAGCCCCATGTTTATGGCAGCATTGTTCACAGTGGCCAGGACATGGAAACAACCAAAAAGCCCATCAATAGATGACTGGATAAAGAAGATGTGGCACATATACACTATGGAATACTACTCAGCCATAAGAAATGATGACATCGGAACATTTACAGCAAAATGGTGGGATCTTGATAACATGATACGAAGCGAAATAAGTAAATCAGAAAAAAACAGGAACTGTATTATTCCATACGTAGGTGGGACATAATAGTGAAACTAAGAGACATTGATAAGAGTGTGGTGGTTACGGGGGGGAGGGGGGAATGGGGGAGGGAAAGGGGGAGGGGGAGGGGCACAGAGAGAACAAGATAGAGGGTGACGGAGGACAATCTGACTTTGGGTGGTGGGTATGCAACATAATTGAACGACAAGATAACCTGGACTTGTTATCTTTGAATATATGTATCCTGATTTACTGATGTCACCCCATTAAAAAAATAAAATTATAAAAAAAAAAAAAAAAGAAAGAGACATAATAAAAAAAAAATCTTAAGAAACTAAAAAAAAAAAAAAAAAAAGAAATTGTAATATGTAGACTTCCATTTCTTTGTCAATATGTGCTGTTCAATTTATGGCTTCATTTAGTAATGAAATATGGCTAAATGATGATGACTTTGTGGATCATAACTCCCCTGCCTGGTTCTAAGTCTTTATCTTGCATGAATATGCATGTTCCCTCCTTTCCAACCCTGAGTCACTCTAATGTTTACAAAGTGAGAAGTGTGCTGTCTCTCCTTGGCCATGTTGTGCACACCTCCTACTACGGAACTCTTTGCAAAGGGAGCACAATTTATCGGCTGGCTTCAACACCCTCTGCAGTGAAGACCGACAGAGATAGAACACATCTCAGTATGCTGGCAGGAGGGAAAGTCAGGGACATACATGGACAGAGGCTACCAAGGCTACCCGTGTCCCTGTCTCTGAGTGCCTTTGGCCAGGGCTCTGTTGGGAACACAAGGAGCTTACCCAGGACCTTCTGGAGTGCAGGCCGAGCTTGGTCTTTTTTACTGTGCTGTCCCGGCAGCTGCCTGTCCACCCAGTCAGGCCTCTAGCCAAGCCTGGCTCTATTTTTCTGAGTTGCTTTGTAACATCCATAATCTACAAATCTGAAAGAAAGAAGTGAAAAGGCAACAAAAGTTTACCCCAAGAAGTCTTAAATGGAAGTCAGCTAAATCTTCCTACCCTCATTTCCCGAGGACTTTTGTTGCTCTAGGGAGGGCCACTGCACAAGTAGGGCAGGCAGTCGTGACTTCATGCATTAAAGACAGGGCTTCTGGGAAGGACACGACTATGCTCTCTGTATGAGATTCTTCATTCTCAACGAGGTTAGACAATAACATCTCACGACTTGTGATATTTTAGTTTGCTTTCTTAGCATACCAAAGCCTTGACTCAAGGTCAAGAACTCCAAAATACGACAAGTTGCTGATGTAAAGAGGTGACTGTCGCCTGACCAGGAGGTGGTGCAGTGGATAGAGTGTCAGACTGGGATGTGGAAGACCCAGGTTTGAAAACCCCTAGGTCGCCAGCTTGAGTGCAGGCTCATCTGGTTTGAGCAGGGCTCACCAGTTTGAGCCCAACGTCACAGACTTGAGCAAGGAGTCACTCACTCTACTCTAGCCCCATGGTCAAGGCACATATGAGAAAGCAATCAAAGAACAACTAAGCTGCCATAACGAAGAATTGATGCTTCTCATCTCTCTCCCTTTCTATCTGTCCCTATCTGTCCCTCTCTCTGTCTCTATCACAAAAAGAAAAAGAAAAAAATGGTGACTGTCAAGGGGCCTCATGTCTACACAAGGACCTTTGGGGGACTTGGCCTGGTTTCTCCCTTTATGTCCAGACCATTCTGTGTAGAGCTGTTGTCGAACAAGTGCGTGAACATCTATTGCTACTTTGCTCTTGTCTGGCATGACAGAACTTTGAACAATGTCACATGGCTTTCATTTTTTGCTGAGGATGTTTGAGTTTAAGGTGACAACCTAGTTTATTTTTTTCTTTCTTTAAAAATTCTCAAAGGAAATGCTTTTTCTGCATTTGCTCACACACAATGACAGTTATTTGACATTATTTTAATGTTGATAAAGTCTTGATGTAGTCTGAGCTTTAAGTATGAGAGGCTAAGAAACAGATTTGTAACAACTAGAAAAAGTTCAGTGTTGCTATTCATGCAACAGTGATGTTCTCTTCTCCAGCTGACAGAAACAATTTTCGGAGAAGCATTTCCTGAACATAATAGTTCTGGGAGTGGGGGGTCATCTGCTTATCTGACCCTTGTCCCCTGCACTTTGCACTCCTCCTCATGCGGTCACATGGATTACTCCCTGGGAGAACTCAGCTGCTCCACCTGGAGGCCAGATGGCAAAGCCTCAGAGGAGACGCAATGGCCTGCCTCTCCCTTGAGGAAGTGGAGTCCTATGAATGTGAAAATGCCCTGTTGTCAGGAAAATAGGGCAGGAAAGCATATCTCAGTGCAGCCTTGGTTGGAGGTGGTTCTGAAATTTCGGCTGAGTCTGCGTTGATCTCAGGCTCTTTTCATGTTTATTTCAGAATTCCCCTGTGTTCTGGAGAACTCAGCTTTTTTTAAACACATGGTTGGGATTTCCTAAACCCAGCCATTGTGGCACAAGGAAATTGGTCCACAGAGGGTGCCCAGGTGGCCCGTCTGGGCCTCCGTAGCTGGTTTCTTCTGTCCCTGCCCTCTCCTCTCTCCTCTCAGTTGTGAGGCCCTCCAGGTGGCACAGGTCAGCACTTCCCAGCTGTAGGGCTCAGATGCCAATGTTGGAATGTGTTTTCTTAGCAGGGCAGCAGGGCAGCAGGGCAGCAGCAGAGCCAGGGGCCCGTAGCACACACTCTCTTCCTGGCTCCCTCGCTGGCTCCTAGGACAGGCTGACAGTCTGTGGGTTGCATTGCTGGGTGCTGTTTTGCTGTGACTCGCTTTCCATGGTGCAGAATTGGCTGGCTCTGGGTGTCACATTTCTGGGCAGACCTCTTCTTCCATGTGTGCCAGCTTGGTGAATATAATAGCCACAGTGAGACCTCCCCCATTTCTCTTAATTCTCCAAGTCCTCCAGTGGGATGGAGAAGCCATGGCAGGATGGGATAAGCCCCATTCTCCTCTTGTGTAAGGAAAGACTGGGCCAACTACAAAGCATGTAGAGGATGTTTGTCTGTCTTTGGATGTTCTTCTGCAGGGTGCAACAGAAGCTGGGTGGGTTTCTTTCTTCACACAGCTGTGCCAACAGGATAGTGTGGTCCCTGGGTTCCAGGGTCCTGAATAGGGCCAGGCGGGAGGTGGAAATACCATTTGCATCCTGAGCAGTACAGGGGCACTGACTGCCAAGTAGAGTTCCCTGGAGCAGAGTGTGTGTTGGAAGCTTTGCAGTCTGAGCATATGGGTTTCATAAAGCTATGGGAAGATGGGAGGAGGGGAGAGAAGCGTGGCTTTCTGGGACTGTAGAACACCAAATGCAAAAAACACAAAAGGACCTGGTCTCTGTTTCTTGTAAGCCAGCTTTTAATGAGTGTGCAAGGAGGCTGGGACAGGTGACAGAGTCTTCTGTCTCTCATGCCCCACAAGACTTTGTTCTGAGTTACTCCTTGTGGGTGAGGAGCAGAAATCAATCTCAGAAAGTTCCATGGGGTAGAAACTTCAAGCTGTGCTCTGAACACAACCAGGTCTCCTTTTGATACGCTAGTCTTATCTCTCAGCACCCTTCCCTTACGTTCTCTGCTCTGGCCACTCAATTCTTTCATGCAGCATTACCTCCTTCTCCTCACAACATCTGCACAGGCTGTCTCTCCTCTGTGAGCACACACCTTTTGTTCTTTGTAGCAGACTGTCCCTGCGTTATTTCACACACCTCAGCCTCCACATAACCTTCTCCAGGTAGCCCAGGCTGAGGGATAGTGGCCCTGCTAAGGTTCACTTAACAACCTGTACTTCTCCAGATTAGAGCCTCTCTTTCACTGGACTCTTAAGTTATATCTCTGACTTCCCTTCTAGTTTGTTAAACTTTGCTCAGGAAGGGAATTCTCGATGGTGACTGGTGCACAATTGGTTTTTAAACAAATATTGGCTGGACAATGGAACACAAGTATAGGTTCTATTGACATTTCTTCTCTAGATTCACTTTCCTCCTGAAACATCTTGAAAGAAAGAGTTCTTGTAGTTAAACATTATAGTAATTTCTACCATTTTCTGAGTACTTACTACATGCACATATATGAACACAACAAAAATGCAAAGTAGCTACTGTATTTCTGTTTTTTGCACTCTGTTATGTTGATGCCAGGACTTGTAGCAAAGCAGAGATGTGCAGAGGCTCAGTGGCACTGTCACTGGCCTTCCTTAGGCCCCAGCCCAGTGTTCAGCAATGCTGGTGACCTCTTGCATCAGACAGGATAAACTTGATCAAAAACAACCAGAGAAACTGCCAAATCTGTGTGCCTTTAACACAAAAAGTCTTTATTTGTCACTCACACTTTGTCTCTGTCAGGTAGGTGGGACACTATGCATGTTTTAGTTGTTCAGGGCCCTAGGATGACTGAGCAGCCAGCAGTCCATGTGGTCATGGTCCTGTGCTGGGAGAAGATGGAACCATGGAGCTTCACACAAACAACTAAATGATTCTTCCACTTTTAATCATCACAAGTCCTGGGCTATGATGAGTCTTCTGGTCACATCTAGAAACAGAGAGCAAGAGGGATAGTCTTCTGTGTCCAAAATGAGATGCGTTCCCATCAGCCTGGTGGTAGGGACTCACAGACACTGTGGCAAAGGGTCACTCTGAACAGCATGGTACAAAGCTGTTTCTGCAACAGTGTTAGCCAAGTTCTCAAAGTGAACTGTTTCATAGGAAATACCTTCTCACCTCCATCTCCATCTGCGATTATTGCTCTATGACTCTTCTTTTTTTATTATTTAAAAAAATTAAATTTAACAGGGTGACATTGATCAACAAGTCTATATAGATTGCAGGCAAACATCACTACATCATTTGAATCGTTAATTATGTTACATATTCATCACCCAAAGTCAAATCATATTACATCACCTTATATTTGTCCCTCTTTATACCCTTCCCCCAACGCCCCCTCTCTTACTTCTCCCTCTACCTGCCATACTCTACAACTCTTAAAGACTTCTCAGTCAAGATGAAAGTTGTGCCTATAGATCAAAAGGAAGACATACTCAAACATCCCTTCAGTTCACGCCCATCCTTTTAAGCCACAGTAGCAACAAACTTCTTGGCTTTAAGAATCAGTGGTCTAAAGATACAACAGGTGACCAGTCCTTCCTATTTTTAATTGGCCTGAAGCTCTGCTTCTTAGCCTCAGCTTTGGATTGGTGCGTGGGTGCCAGTGTGCACAGCTTGGGTTGCCATCACTCATGTTCCTTACGAAATGCTCTGAGCTGTCATGACACAAAGGGATTCCTGGGTGCCTGTGCTCACTATAGTGAGCCCAGGATTGGCAGCTTCCCTGCTCCACCAGGGAACAAGTCTTCTGTGTCTGATTCTTTGAAGTATCCTTTCTGGTTTTGCTCAGATATTCTGAATGTTTAAAACTGTTAGACCAAATTATGACTTAGTGGGCTAGTCCAATTGCTGACAGTGGGTGCCTACCCTGTGTCAGGAGTCAGCAGGAGTCACTGGGAGTCAGGGCACAGAGACCACAGAGCCCGGCTTCTGTCCTTAGGGTTTCACACTGTAGCGAAGAATTAGAAAACAAAGACAAGTAAAGAGTGATTTAGAAGCTATTATTATTATTATTATTATTATTACTATTATTATTAATTTTCTGATCAGCAGTATAAACCTAGAAGATTTATATACAAAGTAAAACATTCCTGGACTTTTCTCCTGATCCTTAGCCTCCTTCTTTATTATATAAAACACCCTTGTGAATTCATTTGTAAGATCAAAATATTCAGTTCGGTTGCTGGTATGCTCCTGGAGGGAACTGTCTTGATATCCTGATACCTCCCAGAGTGTCTAGAACATGGCAGGTGCTCAACAGATAAGTCTGAATGAATAAATTCAGAAATCAAGAATACAGTTGAACCAAACACAATAATACATACAATCTTATATCTACATATTTACAGAAAATTTTATTGAATTTATTGGGGTGACTTTGATTAATAAGATTATATAGATTCTATAATACATAATAAGATTATATAGATTCTATAATACATCATTTGTATATTGTATTGTGCTCACCATCCAAAGACAAGTCTCCTTCCATCACTATTTATTCCCCTTTTCGCTCGTCTATTACCTCCCAGCCCCCTTCCTTTGCTAATCATCACAGTGTTGTCTGTGTCTGAGTTTTATTTTTCTTTGTTTAATTCCTTCACATTTTTCACCCAGCCCCCCAAACTCTGCCCCTCTGACAGCTGTCAGTTTTCTATGAATCTATTTCTATTTTATTTGTTAGTTTATTTTGTTTATTAAAGTCCACATGTAAGTGAAATCATATGGTACTTGTCTTTCTCTGATTGGCTTATTCCACTTAGCATAGTACTCTCCAGGTTCATCCATGCTGTCACAAAGGTAAGATTTCCTTTTTTCACAGCCACATAGTAGTCCATTGTGTAAATGTACCACAGCTTTTTTATCCACTCATCTACTCATACTGATACATATTAACTGACTAGTATAGTACTACAATGCTATAGCACCACAATTCCTCAGCACTATAATGTCACAGTATTACAATAATACATTACTACAATGCTATACTATTATAATACTATAGCACCATAATGCTATAGTACTACACTATTATGCCACTATAGTACTATACTACTACAACACTATAGTACTACAACACTACAATGCTACAATACTGCAGTGCTACAATACTACAATACTGTAAGGAATATAGAGATCAGAAAGACAACCTCCTCACTGCATATGTACTATAAGTAAATATATTTATTATGTGTTAATGTGTGAATGAAATGTGTGTGTTTATGTATGTATATGTACACCTAGGTTGTTGAAATAAAACTCCATTTGACACCATTCACTTAGTGAGAAAGTCAATCAGGAGAACCTGGCACTTTTTAATGCCCTGGATTCCTCAGATAAGGCAATGGCACATGTGAAACCACACCAAATTGCTGATTTGCCTTAGTATCTGGTCTCCTGTGGCCTTGTGGGCAGGCAGTATCTTTTGCCACTCTGTGGATCATTTATATAAATGACCAGATCTAATTTTAGCTTCAACAAACAAATAATCTGCAGTCACATCTAAAGCTTATCTTTAAAATTTAATTTAAAAGCAATTTAAAATTTTTGTTCATGAGGTATGCAAAGCCTACTTCACTATTATGCTTTATAAAATAAATAGCGTTTAAGAGAACTACATTAGCAACCTGACCTGTGGTGGCACAGTGGATAAAATGTTTACCTGGAATGCTAAGGTCGCTGGTTTGAAACCCTGGACTTGCCTGGTCAAGGCACATATGAGGATTGATGTTTCCTGTTCTTCCCTTTTTCTTTCTCTCTCTTTTCCCTCTCTCTTATCTCTAAAATAAATAAATATATAAATAAATAAATCTAAAAAAAGGTTAAAAAAAAAAGAACTACATTGGTATGTCTATGTTACCCTGAAGGCCTCCTACCCTCAGCTGAGCCAAGCCAAGTGGAGGGAGGCCAGCCTCTCCCTGCTCTTCAGGGTCATTGGGGAGATAATTCCAGTGGGAAGTGGGTTGCAGCTGGCACAGATTGGAGGGGGTGGGCTGTAATGTTTTCTAGATTTCCCTCATAAGGAGGGAAAACACAGTCCTGAGTGTTAGTTACTGTTCAGGGACAACTATATCCCAAAGCACACGCTGACAGAAGCCATTGTAATTTTGGACAGGGCCAAACTAATAAGGGGAGCTCTTTGCTCAGAAGAATGGCTTATGTTTGGAAGCTCATTGTCAACTCTGAGGGATTAAACAGAAGAATAATACATTCTTTTTTCTTTATGACCTCAAGTATCTGCTGAAAAGATCATCACGGAGTGGATATTGGATTCTCTTTGCTTCATTTAGACAGGTGGGGAAAAGCAAGCTATGCCATGGAAAATGTCATTGAGTCAAGAGCTTAGAGATGGTTTCTTTCTGTGCAGCACAGGGCTCGATGAAAGAAAAGCACCCCACCTGCACAAGCTGGCTGGGCCCCAGCCATGTGCTGTGTTCCTGACATTCTGCTCTGCCTCTCACAGAGGTACAGGGAGATTGTCTGGGAGACACAGGAAGACCAAGGTTCAGGAAAACGTATGTCCCTGTGTGGAGAGCCTAGCCTGGGGGCAGCCCAGCTCCATGAATGACAAATGGCAACAGGGACGCTGATGCACCACACCTCGGCTCCACCAGTGTGGGACCAAACAGAGCTCTCACCTCAACACCATCTACCCTGCACCACTGCATGGCTGCAGTCAAGACCAAATGGGGTGGTGAGTGTGAAATGGCTGTGTCATAGAGTCCAGTCATGAACAGATGTCTGTGGACATTTCACCCAGTGGCATGGGTCCCATCCAGCTCCACAGTTGATGACACTCCTCCCAATCACACTTCCTACTCCTTCCCCAAAAAGACGGGACTCAGATTTTCAAGTTTTGGGGAAAAGTGCCAAAAAAAAAAAAAAAAAAAAAAAAAGCACACAAAGATTTGATCATAAAGCAAGCATTCTATACAGAAAACACCAAATGCAGCCAGACAAAGTGGTGTTTGTAAGCTAGAAATCGTGACAAGCAGAGCCCGACAAAACAGCCTGGGCAACTTTGAGTCATCCCACTCCCCCCCCCCCCCCCCAGCCTTTGCCTGCCCTTTAAAATGTTGATGGTGGTTCACATCTTTGAACTGCACAGACTTCCTGCAATGACATTTCGAATGAGACCTAGGTGTGTCCCAAGAGTGTTAATGTTGAAAAGATGCAACAGGACCTACTCCAAGCCTTCTCATAAACACAGCCCATAGTCTCTTGAAGGGGCCACTCAGGTAATTGGCTTGGTGCCACCCACGTTTCCCTGTGTATTGTGAGGAGGAGAGTCCAGGGTCGGCAAACCCTGCTGGTGGGGCAGGTATGCCTTTGGTGAGCAGCAGGAGGCTGACATTCAGAGGTTTTGAAATGCTCTCCCCTTCCAAACATGCGAACAGAGAAAAATGCACATGGGTATGTCTCAAATAGTATACAAAGATAGCGCATATTGGTGGTGCCAAGCTTCTGTGTGTGTTAAAGAAACAGAACTTGTAGAAACAAATACTCTTAGGCCTGTGCCTCATTATGCTGGGTCAGGGATGCTGCTGAGGACTCAGAAACCTGCATGTGTCTAAGCCCTCGGGTGACCCATAGGAGACAGACCCAGGATTACACTTTGGGATTTAATGGTTGTGTATTTAGGGTAAAAGGGGACACAGTATTAAAGGCAAGTTTACACATAATAAACCCTTCATGGGGTTACTGTTTGTTCGGCAGACTTATTTGAGTGATGACAGCATCGCTGGGTGGAGGGAAGTGACTCATAAGTGGCATTTGGAAGTGGTCTCCTCTGGCTTTGGCCAACTGTGATGTCGGCAGTCTTACTTGACAGGATCAATGAGTGACTCCCACGTCTGTCAAGTGCTGGCAGCCTGCGTGTTGCCTGGTCAGCGTGAGTGGCACCAAAAGCCCCGTGATGACATTGCCATGAAAAACACCAACTTTTCAGAGTTGCCAATGGGAAGAGGCTGCTGCAGAGGGGACGACCCACTCAGGTCTGTCCTTTAGATAGACTGCTGTGGCTGCAGTGCACAGGGTGGGATTCTGAGATTCTGGAGACCCTCATCAGAAAGCCTGGCAGGTAAATCCTGTTCGGCTCCAGGGAGAGGTGAGAGAGTGACCAGAGCAATGGGGTCAGAATGGGATGGAGGTTTGAGGAATATGTAATAAGAAGGCGCAGAAGTGCCTGCCCGGATGTGAGGGGCAGGGGCCAGGCACTCCTGGAACTTCTAGCTTGGTGCACTGGGGAGTGGTGGACTAGAGACTATGGGGGATGGGTGTGGTCCCCTGGCTTTTGTTCTGCATATGGAGGACTTCTTTGCATGTGTGGTATCACAGTAAGGCTACCTTTACCACCTAAGAGGTTGAATTTTCTATCTAGGTAGACCATGTTGTGGATGAAAAAGGGGCCACACTCTAAACCTGACAAGCTTGGGGAGGCCTGCATGGTGGCCTTGAAACTTAGAGACCAAAAATAACCACAAAGAATGGCCCGAAATGAAAACTTTTTACCTAAAAGCAGATCATGGCAGGTGGTCCTGTCCTAGGTCTGTGTCTTTCTTGACAAAGGACGGCCTTTATCTTACCTAAACCTGACTTGTCTTTTTACATCTAAGATAATACACCTTTGGTATGCCAGAGTAATTTCCTTTTCTCTCCAGATCCCTCAGGGCACAACCACAGCACCACAAAGCCCCTCCTTGTTATTGATGTCATGTTAATTGTTGACTATTAACTATCCTATAACTACCAATGTAAAACAACTATTTCTGGTATACTTTTTATTCAATCCCAGAGATTTTCCAGCTCTGCTTTCTCCTGCCTCCCAAATCTATCACCAATGAATTCCATGTCAGCCTCTTATGTCTTCCCCTTTATTTTTTATTCTTAAGTGAAAATTCATTTTTTGTTTGCTTTTTTTTTTTTAAGTGAGAGGAGGGCTGACAGAGAGACATACTCTTGCATACACTGACCAGGATCCAACTGGCAAGCCACATCTGCTGATGTTTGAATCAATCAAGCTATTCTCAGCACCTGAGGCCTATGCTTGGACCAACTGAGCCACTGGCTGCAGGAGGGGAAGAGGGAGAGAAGGGGGAGAGGGAGGGGAAGAGAAGCAGATGGTCACTTCTTATATGTGCCCTGACTGGGGATAAAACACTGGACATCTGCATGCCAGGCTGAAGCTCTATGACTGAGTGTAAAGCCAGTAGCCACGGCCACCATCACAGCCGCCTGGCTCATACAGGGTCACATTAGATTCGGAAGACGGTAATGAAACAGTGGAGCCAAGAACTGGTAGCCATTAGCTTTAATCCTAGCTTGCACTCGGTGGGCAAGTAAAAACACACACTGAGCTTCAAAACCTACTCATTCAGTGCTCACAAAGCTACTGACTTATCCGAGTTTCCTAGAATCAAAGGTTTCTAGCTCACCAGACTTATCCACCTCTTTTCCCCATCTCCTTCTTTCTGCACAAACTCTGCACTAACTGGCTTCTCCTTCAGCATTCTGCCATCTAGGCTGCCTTTCCGCTCCTCCACGTGGCCTTACTCTGCTCTCCTACAGTATGGGCTCTTCCTAGAACATAATCACTCTTCTCCCGGAACAACATGATCTCTCTTTCTTTTAAAACCTTTTGGCACAAAAGCCCTCCCCCAACACATATTAACATAATCAGGTCCATCCCAAGCAATCACCTGGGCAACAGGCTTCCATGTTGGCAGCGCCATCTTTAACAAAGTGAGCATAATATATTTTATCTGCCCAACACTGAGACAACTGGCCAGGACCTCTTCTTTTCTTTTTAAAATTATATATTGACTTTAGAGAGAGAGAGAAAGGAAGAGAGAGAAACATTTATTTGTTGTTCTATTTATTCATGAATTCTGATGTATAAAATAAGTGGTGAAACTGCCATTTTCTCAAACTGTCGAGATGTTGCTTCCTAGCAATTGTCATCAGTTTGGCTCAAATAAACTCATAAAAAGTTCTTACAGATTAAATGTTTCTTACGTTGACAATGTTAACCTCCTCCCCAGAGCTTCCCTTTATCAGGAGGGTCACTGTGTCACCAGTTTTGCTGCGGCTGCCCCTGTTCACATGACACATGAAGTAAAGCAGTATTCTCTGGTGAACAAAGACTCCACCTCCCCTGTCAAGGTTCCATCCTCTCAATTCTCAGGGGAATGTATATTCGTTTCCTGACATACATTTTCTCCTTTTACACACGTACCTCTTATTAGCTGCTTTGAGGGGCCACACTGAGGGGCCCATCTTCTTGGCTTGAGGCAGTTTCTTATTCCTGTGGTCACTGTGGGAAACAGGCATGACCAGTCAGTGGAGGAAGGTTCTTTAAAGCTTCCATCACCCACCTCCCTCTTAGAGGTTCATCTTCTTTCCACCCGACTCAGGTGAGCTGCTGATAGAACGTGTCCACAGTCTCCTCAGCTGTTCTGTTCTTTGGTGCTCTCTATGGGAGAAAGCAGAGATCATTTTGTTTAAAATCAAGAAGAGTAAGAAGATATGAGCTTAGAGAAGTTTTAAGAAGTTTTCAGAAATTCCCTTTGTGGTAAGAGTTCTGGTTTAAAATTGTTTAACAATGTCACGTGCTATCTGCTGAGGCCATTGTGGGTTAGCTGGGGAGCCCTTCTGCAATCAGGAAGAGAGACCTGGGCATTCACCCTGGCTCTCTCACTCACCAGTGGTGGACCCTCTGACCTTTGGTTTCCTGGCTTGGAAAAGTAGGGTTTATATGCCTATTTATTAAGCATCATCATGACGATGAAATCAGATCACTGGTGAATAAATGCCTAGCAAAGGACCAAGCAGAAGTAGATTTTTTTTTTAAATAAATTTTTATTAATGGTAATGGGATGACATTAATAAATCAGGGTACATATATTCAAAGAAAACATGTCTAGGTTATTTTGTCATTAAATTATGTTGCGTACCCCTCGCCCAAAGTCAGATTGTCCTCCGCCACCCTCTATCTAGTTCTCTGTGCCCCTCCCCCTCCCCCTAACTCTCTCCCTCCTTCCCTCCCTCCCATGTCCTCCCTCCCCCACCCCTGGTAACCACCACACTCTTGTCCATGTCTCTTAGTCTCATTTTTTTTTTTTTGAATTTTGAAGGGTTTTATTAAAAGGAGATTTATTGTTAAACTTTTTTTTTTTAATAAATTTTTATTAATGGTAATGGGATGACATTAATAAATCAGGGTACATATATTCAAAGAAAACATGTCTAGGTTATTTTGTCATCAAATTATGTTGCAAACCCCTCGCCCAAAGTCAGATTGTCCTCCGTCACCCTCTATCTAGTTCTCTGTGCCCCTCCCCCTCCCCCTAACTCTCTCCCTCCCTCCCTCCCATGTCCTCCCTCCCCCCCCACCCTTGGTAACCACCACACTCTTGTCCATGTCTCTTAGTCTCATTTTTATGTTCCACCAATGTATGGAATCATGTAGTTCTTGTTTTTTTCTGATTTGCTTATTTCACTCCTTATAATGTTATCAAGATCCCACCATTTTGCTGTAAATGATCTGATGTCATCATTTCTTATGGCTGAGTAGTATTCCATAGTGTATATGTGCCACATCTTCTTTATCCAGTCTTCTATTGAAGGGCTTTTTGGTTGTTTCCATGTCTTGGCCACTGTGAACAGTGCTGCAATGAACATGGGGCTACATGTGTCTTCACGTATCAATGTTTCTGAGGTTTTGGGGTATATACCCAGCAGAGGGATTGCTGGGTCATAAGGTAGTTCTATTTGCAGTTTTTTGAGGAACCACCATATTTTCCTCCATAATGGTTGTACTACTTTACAGTCCCACCAACAGTGAATGAGGGTTCCTTTTTCTCCACAGCCTCTCCAACATTTGCTATTACCCGTCTTGTTGATAATAGCTAATCTAACAGGAGTGAGGTGGTATCTCATTGTAGTTTTGATTTGCATTTCTCTAATAACTAATGAAGCTGAGCATCTTTTCATATATCTGTTGGCCATTTGTATCTCTTCCTGGGAGAAGTGTCTGTTCATGTCCTCTTCCCATTTTTTTATTGGATTGTTTGTTTGTTTGTTGTTGAGTTTTATGAGTTCTTTGTAAATTTTGGATATTAGGCCCTTATCTGAGCTGTCGTTTGAAAATATCAGTTCCCATATAGTTGGTTGTCTGTTTATTTTGATATCAGTTTCTCTTGCTGAGCAAAAACTTCTTAGTCTGATGTAGTCCCATTCATTAATTTTTGCCTTCACTTCTCTTGCCATTGGAGTCAAGTTCATAAACTGTTCTTTAAAACCCAGGTCCATGATTTTAGTACCTATGTCTTCTTCTATGTACTTTATTGTTTCAGGTCTTATATTTAGGTCTTTGATCCATTTTGAATTAATTTTAGTACATGGGGACAGGCTGTAGTCGAGTTTCATTCTTTTGCATGTGGCTTTCCAGTTTTCCCAACACCATTTGTTGAAGAGGCTTTCTTTTCTCCATTGTGTGTTGTTGGCCCCTTTATCAAAGATTATTTGACCATATATATGTGGTTTTATTTCTGGGCTTTCTATTCTGTTCCATTGGTCTGAGTGTCTATTTTTCTGCCAATACCATGCTGTTTTGATTATCGTGGCCCTATAATATAGTTTAAAGTCAGGTATTGTAATGCCCCCAGCTTCATTCTTTTTCCTTAGGATTGTTTTGGCTATTCGGGGTTTTTTATAGTTCCATATAAATCTGATGATTTTTTGTTCCATTTCTTTAAAAAATCTCATAGGGATTTTGATGGGAATTGCATTAAATTTGTATATTGCTTTGGGTAATATGGCCATTTTGATTATATTTATTCTTCCTATCCAAGAACAAGGAATATTTTTCCATCTCATTGTATCTTTTTCGATTTCCCTTAACAATGCTTTGTAATTTTCATTATATAGGTCCTTTACCTTCTTTGTTATGTTTATTCCTAGGTATTTTATTTTTTTTTGTTGCAATCATGAAGGGGATTATTTTTTTGAGTTCGTTTTCTAATATTTCATTGTTGGCATATAGAAAGGCTATGGACTTTTGTATGTTAATTTTGTATCCTGCGACCTTACTGTATTGGTTTATTGTTTCTAATAATCTTTTTGTGGAGTCCTTCGGGTTTTCGATGTATAGGATCATATCATCAGCAAAAAGTGATAGCTTTACTTCTTCTTTTCCGATATGGATGCCTTTTATTTCTTTGTCTTGTCTGATTGCTCTGGCCAGAACTTCTAGCACCACGTTGAATAAGAGTGGAGAGAGTGGACAACCCTGTCTTGTTCCTGATTTAAGGTAGAACGTCCTCAGTTTTATGCCGTTTAATAGGATGTTGGCTGATGGTTTATCATATATGGCCTTTATCATGTTGAGATATTTTCCTTCTATACCCATTTTGTTGAGAGTCTTAAACATAAAATTGTGTTGTATTTTATCAAAAGCCTTTTCTGCATCTATTGATAAGATCATGTGGTTTTTGTTCTTTGTTTTGTTGATATTGTATATTACGTTAACCGTTTTGCGTATGTTGAACCATCCTTGAGATTCTGGGATGAATCCCACTTGATCATGATGTATTATTTTTTTAATATGTTGTTGTATTCGGTTTGCCAGTATTTTGTTTAGTATTTTAGCATCTGTATTCATTAGAGATATTGGTCTGTAGTTTTCTTTCTTTGTGCCATCCTTGCCAGGTTTTGGTATGAGGGTTATGTTGGCCTCATAAAATGTGTTTGGAAGTATTGCTTCTTCTTCAATTTTTTGGAAGACTTTGAGTAGAATAGGAACCAAGTCTTCTTTGAATGTTTGATAGAATTCACTAGTATAACCGTCTGGGCCTGGACTTTTATTTTTGGGGAGATTTTTAATAGTTTTTTCTATTTCCTCCCTGCTGATTGGTCTGTTTAGGCTTTCTGCTTCTTCTTGACTCAGTCTAGGAAGGTTGTATTGTTCTAGGAATTTATCCATTTCTTCTAGATTGTTGTATTTGGTGGCATATAATTTTTCATAGTATTCTACAATAATTCTTTGTATTTCTATGATGTCTGTGGTGATCTCTCCTCTTTCATTTTGGATTTTATTTATTTGAGTCCTGTGCCTTTTTTCCTTGGTGAGTCTTGCCAAGGGTTTGTCAATTTTGTTGATCTTTTCAAAGAACCAGCTCCTTGTTTTATTGATTTTTTCTATAGTCTTTCTGTTCTCTATTTCATTTATTTCTGCTCTGATTTTTATTATCTCCTTTCTTCGGCTGGTTTTGGGTTGTCTTTATTCTTCTTTTTCTAGTTCCTTAAGGTGTGAAGTTAAGTGGTTTACTTCGGCTCTCTCTTGTTTGTTCATATAGGCCTGAAGTGATATGAACTTTCCTCTTATTACTGCTTTTGCTGCATCCCAGAGATTCTGATATGTCGTATTTTCATTTTCATTTGTCTGTATATATCTTTTGATTTCTGCACTTATTTCTTCTTTGACCCATTCATTTTTTAGAAGTATGTTGTTTAGTTTCCACATTTTTGTGGGTTTTTCCCCCTCTTTTTTGCAGTTGAATTCTAGTTTCAAGGCTTTATGATCAGAAAATATGCTTGGTACAATTTCAATTTTTCTAAATTTGCTGATATTGTCTTTGTGGCCCAACATATGGTCAATTCTTGAGAATGTTCCATGTACACTAGAGAAAAATGTATACTCTGTCGCTTTGGGATGAAGTGTCCTGTAGATGTCTATCATATCCAGGTGTTCTAGTATTTCGTTTAAGGCCACTATATCTTTATTGATTCTCTGTTTGGATGACCGATCTAGAGCTGTCAGCGGTGTATTGAGGTCTCCAAGTATGATTGTATTTTTGTTAGTTTTTGTTTTAAGGTCAATAAGTAGCTGTCTTATATATTTTGGTGCTCCTTGGTTTGGTGCATATATATTAAGGATTGTTATGTCTTCTTGATTCAACTTCCCCTTAATCATTATGAAATGACCATTTTTGTCTCTGAGTACTTTTTCTGTCTTGTAGTCAGCATTATTAGATATGAGTATTGCTACACGTGCTTTTTTTTGGGTGTTGTTTGCTTGGAGTATTGTTTTCCAGCCTTTCACTTTGAATTTGTTTTTATCCTTGTTGCTTAGATGTGTTTCTTGTAGGCAGCATATAGTTGGATTTTCTTTTTTAATCCATTCTGCTACTCTGTGTCTTTTTATTGGTAAGTTTAATCCATTTACATTTAGTGTAATTATTGACACTTGAGGGTTCCCTACTGCCATTTTATAAATTGCTTTCTGTTAGTTTTGTATCTAGTTTGATTCTTCTCTTTTGTTTTTCTATCATTTGTTTTTGTTTGTTTGTGTTCCATACTTCTTTCCTCTGTTGCTACCTTTTTTAAGTCAAGTGTTTTTGTGGTGGTTTTTTCAAGGGTGGTTACCATTAAGTAATGAAAAGGGTACCTACCATATTCATTGTAGTACCCTATCTTATAAGTATTTCTGCACTTCATCGTCCTTTGCTACTGTTAATCTCCATCCTCTCCCCCCTTTTTTTCCTTTGTTGTCACAGTTTAAGTTTGGTTTTATTGTGTTCTTGGTGGAGCTGTTGCTTGTGGTGTTGTTTTCTTTTGTTCTTTGAATCTGGTTGGAAAACCCCCTTTAGTATTTCCTGGAGTGGGGGCTTTCTGTTGATAAATTCTCTCATCTTTTCTGTATTTGTGAATGTTTTTATATCTCCTTCATATTTGAAGGATAGCTTTGATGGGTATAGTATTCTTGGCTGAAAGTTCCTCTCTTTCAGGGCTTTAAATATTGGGGTCCACTCTCTTCTAGCTTGTAGAGTTTCTGCTGAGAAATCTGATGATAATCTAATAGGCCTTCCTTTATATGTTGTACTCTTCTTTTCCCTGGCTGCCTTGAGAATTTTTTCTTTGTCATTGGTTTGTGTCATCTTTATTATGATGTGCCTTGTAGTGGGTTTGTTGGGGTTAAGAAAACTCGGTGTTCTGTTTGCTTCTTGAATTTGAGGCTTTAGTTCTTTCCACAGGCTTGGGAAGTTCTCGTCTATTATTTGTTTGAGTATATTCTCCATTCCATTTTCTTTCTCTTCTCCCTCTGATATACCTATTATTCTTATGTTATTCTTTCTGATGGAGTCAGACAATTCCTGTAGGGCTTTCTCGTTTTTTATTATTTTTGAGTCTCTTTCTTCTTCTCTCTGTTGTGCCTCAAGTTGTTTGTCTTCTATTTCACTAATCCTATCCTCAATCTGGGCTGTTCTGTTAGCTAAGCTTGTTACCTCGTTTTTCAGCTCGTGAATTGAGTTTTTCATTTCTGTTTGATTTGTTTTAATAGTTTCAATTTCCTTGGTAAGATATTCTTTGTGTTCATTGATTTGTTTTCTGATCTCCCTATATTGCCTTTCTTTGTTTTCTTGTATATCTCTGAGTATTTTTAAGATTTCTATTTTAAATTCTCTGTCATTTAGCTCCAAGGCTTCCAATATGTTAAGTCTTTTCTC
Source organism: Saccopteryx bilineata (assembly GCF_036850765.1). NCBI lineage: Eukaryota > Metazoa > Chordata > Mammalia > Chiroptera > Emballonuridae > Saccopteryx > Saccopteryx bilineata. Next base: position 193,634,154 of record NC_089491.1, read on the forward strand.
CATAGATTTTTCCACATCTATTTGTGTTACCTCTCTTTCTTTTGTATCCATAATATTCGATTTCCTCTTTCTTATTGGCATCTGAGGGTGGTCTTGTTGATAGCACTAATTAGAATTAATAAAGAGTAAAAAGTAAAAAAAAAAAAAAAAAAAAGGTAAAACGCCCCACAAAAAAAACAGTAATAATTTATTATTTCCCCCTTTTTTCTTTCTTCTCTTTTCCTCCTCTCCCCTCCTCAGGGAAATATCGTGCCTATAATGGAGGGCCTGATTTGGGGTGAAGAGTTCAAGGGGCAAAAAAAGGGAGTAAGGACCTACCAAATGCAAAATAATAATAATAAATAAATAAATAAAAAATAAAAGAAAAGGAAGAAAATTTTAGACAAGCATAAGATGATTTGCTTGTAAGTGATGGTCGACTAAGAGATATAATGAGAGGGATAAGAGGGAACCAGAAAAAAGGACCAAAAAAAGAATAATAAAGAAGAAAAAAATAAAAATAATAAGTAAAAATCTGTTGTATTAAGTGGAGCGAAGACTAAATACAATGGAGACCTTGGGTTGGGAGGACCCAAAATGCCACAAAAAAAAACAAACAAGAAAAAAACAAAAACAAAAGGAAAAAAGAAAAATAAAGCCAAAAAAAACCTTGAGTCCCAAATTAACTAATTTGTTCGAGATTGAGGATTAAATGGGAGGAAAGTAAAACGAGAAAAGAAAAAACGAATAGAAAGGAAAAAATAAGAAAAAGAGAAAAACGAAGGAAGAAATAAAAAAGGAAGAGAAAAAAACAAAATAAAGCAAAACAAAAAACAAAAACAAAAGAGGAGAGAGTGAGAGTTAAGTGTTTTGGAGTATAACCTTAAAGGAGGGTGAGGATGAAGAAGAGAAATAAAATGTAACACTCATGGGTAGTGTAGTTCAAGAAAAGGGAAGCATAAGATGGGCAGAGAATAGAAGGACCGAGGTGGAGGAAATAAAGGCAATAAGATAGAAGAAACAAACAACAACAACAAAAAAATTAGTGGAACAGGTTGTAAAGTCTGTGGATTTTTCTTGATTTTGAGAGGTTAACTTCTTCCTTTTTCTTTTCTCTCCCTCTTCCTGGTCGGTGACTCTGTACCCCAGGCTCTGCCCCTGTGTCACACTTAGGTAGGGATTTGCAGTTGATGGGATTCTATGGCAATGTCATATAATTGGCTTTAGTCTTGCTGGTAGTCAAGGCTTGTTGGCGTTTGCAGGGTCCAATGATGAGAGAGTTTGCTTTCCTGGATTCTCTCTCCTAGTCCCCCCTTCCTGAATTAGCAGCCTGGTGATCCAGCTATAAGGCTGCAACTGCTTCTGCCTGGGGAGTAAGAGGCTCAAAGAGCTGGGAAATCCCCACTCTATCCCCACTCAGTGCAAGGCTTTGGGAAAGGCTCTGAGAGTCAGGGCCTCCAGTGTAATCAGGCGGGGGTGGGAGTCAATTGTTGTCAAGGTGACTGTTCAGTGCCTAGCATTCAGTTGGACCTCTCAACCCAGGCTTTCCACACTTTGTAGCCTGTTTTGGCTGGGAAGAAGAGGCACTAGTCTCTGCTTGCGACTAGTGTAGTATAGATCTTATTATCTGCCAAGTCCTTCTTGTTAGCATTTATCCCTGAATATGGAGGCTCTATCAATCAGAAGTTGCCCCCACTCCTTTAGCGAGAGGCACTAAAAAATATCACGCCTCTTGTCTTGGGTCGCTGAACTGAGAGAGATCTTATCAATTAGAACCGAGGGTGCGCAGATTTCATGGGTTAAGCTAATTTCAGTGATTGGGTCGCAGCTGTGCTCCCGAAGGTATTTTAGGCTGCCTGCGCGCGCCCCTCCCCCAACGCTTGATTGTTAGCTTGAATGGCTGGGTGAGGTGCCCTGCCCACGGAGAGAATCTCCCAAGTAGAAGACCACCCTGGTGCCTCTCCCTCTCGCCCTGCCGCTGGCAGCTGGATCGCACCAGGCGCAGGATAATGGGTCACCCTGGGTGTGCGGGCCAGTAGGGCACTCTGGGCGCGTGGAATGCCCAGGGCACGCGCGTGAATGGGGTGATCTGGGCACCGGTGGCTGGCGACTCTCACTCGCAGTGCACGGGCCGCTGGGAACATTAGCGGTGCTCGCTCTGCAACCGGACCGGGCGCGCGCCCGCGGCTGCTCGCGGCTCCCGAGTGTGGGCTGACTCACCACAGGCGCACTCCCTCGCGGCTTGAATGAACGTCCCTGCGGTAGCTTCCTCCACACCCTCGTCTCTCAGATTCAAGTGATAACAGTTCTTTCGCTTTCAGTTTGTGTGGAACTCCGGAATGCTCCGAGGATAAATTTTTCTGTTTCTAGTTGATAAATTTGTTGTGATTTAGGGGAGATCTGTCAGACGCGCTGCTCACGGCGCCATTTCCATGACCAGAAGTAGATTTTCATCATTGTTAATTTCCTACCAGTTGTCAGTTTCTTCCTTAGCTGGAAATTTGGGAAGAATGTAAATGTTATACTACAGATAGAATTCCAGAAAGAATTTGCGTTAAGCTGGCTGACAGAAATGCTGACTATAAAGATGGTAGCTACTACACCGTTCTATTTAGCTATGTATCTATCTAGCATCAATCTATCATCTACACACACAAACACAAATAATTAAACTTGAGATAGCTTTTTTTCCCCCACTCGAATGGACTTTTAAATTTAAAGAGCTTCCTTTCAAGTACTTTAAAACCTATCACAGGTGGGGACATTGACCTCCAGATCTGTCTTTTTGTTTCCGGCACCACTCAGCAACATAAGTCTCAATTCCACTTACAGGCTTCTCCTTTATGTTTGATTCTCTTCTTAATATTTTCTCTCTTGGTTAATGGGATCATTATCTGTCTCCAGAGTCACCTAAGCGAGAGGCCAAAGACGTGGTGTATTTAGTTTTCCTCTTTCTTATCCAGCTCCTGCCTTATATTCTTCTTTCCCAACAACATGGGTTCTGTCCCCTCTTTGCCACTGCCTCATCTATGGCCGTATCTGTAGACTGGAAAGTTAAGGGATCAGTCCTTAAAGGGGAAATGGACTATCTTCCATAATCTCAAAGTAAATTTGACAATTACAGGCTTGGTGGAGAGTTCTGAGGACAGGTGCTAACTTTTCCTGTAGAGAAGTTAGGTCCTGGGCACATCTCCTCTGTGCTACCTTGTTCTCCTAACTTGAGGCTGTGAAAATGGTGATTTAAAATTAGTTATCTTGCCTGACCTGTGGTGGCGCAGTGGATAAAGCATCGACCTGGAAATGCTGAGGTTGCTGGTTTGAAACCCTAGGCTTGCCTGGTCAAGGTACATATGGGAGTTGATGCTTCCAGCTCTTCCCCGCTTCTCTCTTTCTGACTCTCCTCTCTCTCTGTCTTTCCCTCTCCTCTCTAAAATGAATAAATAAATAAAAAATTAAAAAAATAGTTATCTAGCCTGACCAGGTGGTGGTACAGTAGATAGAATGTTGGACTGGGACACAAAGGACCCAGGTTCGAAACCCCAAGGTCACCAGCTTAAGCACAGCATCATCCGTCTTGAGCATGGGGTCACTGGTTTGAGCATGGGATCATGGACATGAACCTAGAGTCACTAGCGTGAGCCCAGAGGTCACTGGCTTGAGCCCAAAGGTCACTGGCTTGAACCCAAGGTTGCTGGCTTGAACAAGGGGTCACTCACTCTGCTGTAGCCCCCCAGTCAAGGCAATATGAGAAATCAATCAATGAACAACTAAGGTGCCACAATGAAGAATTAATGCTTCTCATCTCTCTCCCTTCCTGTCTGTCTGTCCCTTTCTGTCCCTCTCCCTCTCTTTGACTCTCTTTCTGTCTCCATCAAAAAAAAATTAGTTATCTAATTGCTAGCGCATGTTTTGAATTCCTTTCAGAAAATGAATATTTATACTTCAGTGTATCTTTTATTTCCAGTTTCTATCTTCTTGTAAATCTTATTTTTATAACAATGGTCTCTACTTTCTAAGGTCTTCTCTTTTTGTTTTTCTCATAAGTCCCTGAAACCTCATGATATTAATTGCATTTGTATTTTTATTGATTACAATATAATATACTGAGAGAATTGTTATTTCCTTTTCTTATGTTTGGCTAAAGTGCTCTATGCATTTAAATAAACCTTTTTTGGATTAAACAGGTTCATAATGTTTCTACTGTGTACTTTGTAGCATATCCTTAGTTCCCTAACTATTAATAATATTCAATTAACTATTCAACAATAAAGAGTTGGATGCTGTTTGTCTAAACTCTTGGAATTTCCTAACTGATGAGAGCATCACTGTTATTCATGGTGGGTCTCTCAGGCTATACCTGAATTTATGCTAATGAGGTGACTCTTGGTAGGTCCCTAGATAGTTTAGGAATGGAGGTTGGCCATACCACAAAGACCAGCCATGTGATTGAACGGTTGAGGGTTAGAAGCAAATGATACCAGCCTGACCACCTGACCTCTTTGGAGGCAATGGAAGCTATAGATTGAGTTCATTCATGTGGCTCATGATTTAATCAATCATGGCCATGTAATAAAACTTTACAAAAAAAACTCTGGACACACAAAGTACAAGTGAACTTCTTGGTTGGCGATCCTATCCAGTCAGGCTTTTTGTAAGGACTGGAGGAGATAATGCGTGAAGACTTAGAGGGGTGCCCAACACAGAAAGTGTTCAGAAACGCCTATGAGTTAATTTATGCTGAAGTCTTAATGATAGCTAACTCTATCATGTGTCCTGGAGGAGCTGTGGCCCGGTACACATCGGAGCTGAAGTGGCGCTGCTGAGGCCAGGTCTGACAGGGAAATGGTCCAGGTGCTAAAGGTGAGTGCTCCTCGATAGGCTGTCTAGGGTTGGCCTGATAGCTCTGCCTAGGTGTTAGCTGGTGGTTTCTGCTTCCTGTAGATTTAAGCTTCCAGCAGTGAGCATGGGGGAGGGAAAAGGGAAGGAGAGGCCTTTTTCTGGCATTCTCCAAATGTGAAATAGGAACAGGGTTTTACTGTTTCTTTGGAAACTTCCAGGGTGTTTCTTTACTCCAATACCAGGTTGTTTATTTTGGTCAAAATGTATCATCTTCTTTAGCTGCATTACTCACCTTAAGTGCTTATTTGTTCCCTAGGGAAATCTTACAGGCTTATTTAAAGATGATTGCAAGGCATTTAGGATCTTTTTTTTTTTTTTTTTTATTAAATTTAATGCAGTGACATTGATAAATCAGGGTACATATGTTGAGAGAAAATATCTCTAGATTATTTTGACATTTGATTGTGCTATATACCCCTCCCCCAAAGTTAAATTGTCTTCTGTCACCTTCTATCTGGTTTTCTTTGTGCCCCTCCCCTCCCCTAACCCCTCTCTCCTTCTTCACCCCCTCCCCCCTCCCCCAACCTCCCGCCCCTGTTGCCATCACATTCTTGTTCATGTCTCTGAGTCTCATTTTTATGTCCCTTCTATATATGGATTCATCTTAGTTTTTTTTTTTTTTCTGATTTACTTATTTCACTCCGTATAATGTTGTCAAGGTCCATCCATGTTATTGTAAATGATCCGATGTCATCATTTCTTATGGCTGAGTAGTATTCCATAGTATATATGTACCAAAGCTTTTTAATCCATTCGTCCTCTGACGGACACTTGGGCTGTTTCCAGATCTTCGCTATTGTGAACAATGCTGCCACAAACATGCGGGTGCATTTCTCCTTTTCGAGCCGTTCTATGGTGTCCTTGGGGTATATTCCTAAAAGTGGGATAGCTGGGTCAAAAGGCAGTTCGATTTTCAGATTTTTGAGGAATCTCCATACTGTTTTCCACAGTGGCTGCACCAGTCTGCATTCCCACCAGCAGTGCAGGAGGGTTCCCTTTTCTCCACATCCTCGCCAGCACTTATTCTGTGTTGTTTTGTTGATAAGCGCCATTCTGGCTGGTGTGAGGTGATATCTCATTGTGGTTTTAATTTGCATTTCTCTAATCATTAGTGATGTTGAGCATTTTTTCATATGCCTATTGGCCATCTGTATGTCCTCTTTGGAGAAGTGTCTATTCATCTCTTTTGCCCATTTTTGGATTGGGTTTTTTGTCTTCCTGGTGTTGAGTTTTACAAGTTCTTTATAAATTTTGGTTATTAACCCCTTATCAGATGTATTGTCAAATATGTTCTCCCATTGTGTAGTTTGTCTTTTTATTCTGTTCTCGTTGTCTTTAGCTGTGCAAAAGCTTTTTAGTTTGATATAGTCCCATTTGTTTATCCTGTCTTTTATTTCACTTCCCCGTGGAGATAAATCAGCAAATATATTGCTCTGAGAGATGTCGGAGAGCTTACTGCCTAAGTGTTCTTCTAAGATGCTTATGGTTTCACGGCCTACATTTAAGTCTTTTATCCATTTTGAGTTTATTTTTGTGAGTGGTGTAAGCTGGTGATCTAGTTTCATTTTTTTGCAGGTAGCTGTCCAATTTTCCCAACACCATTTGTTAAAGAGGCTGTCTTTACTCCATTGTATTTCCTTACCGCCTTTGTCAAATATCAGTTGTCCATAGAACTGTGGGTTTATTTCTGGGTTCTCTGTTCTGTTCCATTGATCTATATGCCTGTTCTTATGCCAGTACCAGGCTGTTTTGAGTACAACGGCCTTGTAGTATAACTTGATATCAGGAAGTGTGATACCTCCCACTTTATTCTTCTTTTTTAAGATTGCTGAGGCTATTCGTGTCCTCTTTTGGTTCCATATAAATTTTTGGAATATGTGTTCTATAACTTTGAAGTATGTCATTGGTATTTTAATTGGTATTGCATTGAATTTATAGATTGCTTTGGGTAATATAGACATTTTAATGATGTTTATTCTTCCTAACCACGAGCACGGTATATACTTCCAATTGTTTGTATCTTCCTTGATTTCTTTTATCAATGCTTTGTAATTTTCTGAGTACAAGTCTTTAGTCTCCTTGGTTAAGATTACTCCTAGGTACTTTATTTTTTTGGTTGTAATTGTGAAGGGGATTGTTTCCTTAATTTCTCTTTCTGACTGTTCATTGTTGGTGTATAAAAATGCCTCTGATTTCTGAGTATTGATTTTATATCCTGCCACTTTGCTGAATTTATGTATCAGGTCCAGTAGTTTTTTGACTGAGACTTTAGGGTTTTCTATATACAATATCATATCATCTGCAAATAATGATAGTTTTACTTCTTCTTTTCCAACTTGAATGCCTTTTATTTCTTCTTCTTGTCTGATTGCTGTGGCTAGGACTTCCAGGACTATGTTAAATAAGAGTGGTGAAAGGGGGCACCCCTGCCTTGTTCCTGATCTTAAGGGTATTGCTTTTAATTTTTGCCCATTGAGTATGATGTTGGCTGTGGGTTTCTCATAGATGGCTTTTATCATGTTGAGGTATGTTCCCTGTATTCCCACTTTGCTGAGAGTTTTGATCATGAATGGGTGCTGGATTTTATCAAATGCTTTTTCTGCATCTATTGAAATTATCATATGGGTTTTCTCCTTCTTTTTGTTTATGTGATGAATCACATTAATTGATTTACGAATATTGTACCAGCCTTGCCTCCCCAGAATAAATACCACTTAATCATGGTGTATTATTTTTTACATATATTGTTGGATCCGGTTTGCTATTATTTTGTGGAGGATTTTAGCATCTATATTCATCAGAGATATTGGCCTATAATTTTCTTTTTTTGTGTTGTCTTTGCCTGGTTTTGGAGTCAGAATTATGCTCGCCTCATAAAAGGAGCTTGGAAGTCTTCCTTCCTCTTGAATTTTTTGAAATAGTTTGAGAAGGATAGGAGTTAGTTCTTCTTTGAATATTTGGTAGAATTCTGTTGTGAAGCCATCGGGCCCCGGACTTTTCTTTGTTGGGAGTTTTTTGATAACTGTTTCGATCTCATTTGGTGTAATCGGTCTGTTTAGGTTTTCTGATTCTTCCAGATTGATTTTTTGAAGATTGTATGTTTCAAGGAATTTGTCCATTTCATCTAGGTTGTCTAGTTTTTTGGCCTACAGTTCTTCATAGTATTTTCTTACAATATTTTGTATTTCTGTTGTGTCAGTTGTTATTTCTCCTCTCTCATTTCTAATTTTATTTATTTGAGTCCTCTCTCTCTTTTTCTTGGTGAGTCTACTTAAAGGTTCATCAATCTTGTTTACCTTTTCAAAGAACCAGCTCCTAGTTTCATTGATCGTCTGTATTGTTTCTTTAGCCTCTATGTCATTTATTTCTGCTCTGACCTTTATTATTTCCTTCCTTCTACTACATTTGGGCTTTACTTCCTGTTCTTTTTCTAATTCTTTTAGATGCAGGGTTAAGTTGGTTATTTGAGCTTTTTCTAGCTTCTGAAAGTGTGCCTGTTGTGCTATGAACTTCCCTCTCAGCACTGCTTTCTCTGTGTCCCATAAATTTTGAGTTGTTGTATGCTCATTGTCATTCGTTTCTAGGAATTTTTTTATTTCTTATTGGATCTCATTCTTAATCCATTCATTATTTAACACCCTGCTATTTAGTTTCTATGTGTTTGAGAATTTTTGAGCTTTTCTGCTGTGATTCATTTTTAGTTTCATGCTGTTGTGATCGGAGAAAGTGCTTGATATGATTTCAGTCTTCTTAAATTTGTTGAGAGCACTTTTGTGCCCTAACATGTGGTCTATCCTAGAGAATGTACCATGAGTGCTTGAAAAGAATGTATATTCTGCTGCTTTAGGGTGAAAGGATCTGAAGATATCTATTAAATCGAGTTGATCTAGTGTTTCCAATAAGTCTGCTGTTTCTTTGTTAATTTTCTTTCTTGAGGATCTATCTAGTGATGTTAGTGGGGTATTGAAATCCCCTACTATTATAGTATTGCTGTTGATCTCGCCCTTTAAATCCATCAAAGTCTGTTTTATATATTTGGGTGCTCCTATATTAGGTGCATAGATATTTATAATATTTATATCTTCCTGTTGTATTACTCCCTTTATCATTATGTAGTGGCCTTCTTTATCTCTTACTATATCCTTTGTTTTAAAGTCCAATTTTTCTGATATAAGTATTGCTAGCCCAGCTTTTTTTTCATTTCCGTTTGCATGAAATGTTTTTTTCCATCCTTTTTCCTTCAATCTATGTGTGTCTTTTGTTCTAAGGTGTGTCTCTTGTAGACAACATATGTATAGGTCCTGTTTTCTTATCCACACAGCTACCCTATGTCTTTTGATTGGATCATTTAATCCATTTACATTTAAGGTTATTATTGATATGTAGTTGTTTATTGCCATTTTCTTCTTTAAAGGTGTATTCCTTTTTTTGCTATATTCTTTTCCAACTTTGATCTGTTTACAACAGGCCCCTTAACATTTCTTGCAGCATTGGTTTGGTTGTAATGAATTCCTTTAGTTGTTTTTTGTCTGGGAAGCTTTTTATTTCTCCTTTGATTTTAAACGATAGCCTTGCTGGATAAAGTAGTCTTGGTTGTAGGTTCTTGTTCTGCATTACTTTGAATATTTCTTGCCATTCCCTTCTGGCCTCAAGTGTTTCTGTTGAGAAGTCGGATGTCATCCTTATGGGAGCTCCTTTGTAAGTGATAACTTTTTTTTCTCTTGCAGCTTTTAATATTTTCTCTTTATCGCTTAGCTTTGGTATTTTAATTATGATGTGTCTTGGTGTAGGTTTCTTTGGGTTTCTCTTTAATGGAGTTCTCTGTGCTTCTTGGATTTGTGAGAGTTTCTCTTGCATTAATTTAGGGAAGTTTTCAGTTATGATATGATTGAACAAAGTCTCTATCCCTTGTTCTTTTTCTTCTTCTTCAGGAACCCCTATGATGCGGATGTTATTTCTCTTCTTGTTGTCACAGAGCTCTCTAAGTGTTTCCTCTGACTTTTTGAGTCTCTTTTCTCTTTCTTCTCTGCTTTCATGCCTTCATTCCAGTTGTCCTCCAACTCGCTGATTCGATCCTCAGCTGTATCCATCCTGTTTTTAATTCCTTCCATTGTGGTCTTCATTTCTGATATTGTATTTGTCATCTCTGACTGATTCTTTTTTAATATTTCAATATCCTTTTTTATACTTGCTATTTCTTTATTTAGGTTTTCAAACTGCCCCTCCATTGTTGTTCTAAGATCCCTAAGCATCCTTTCAATCATTATTTTGAACTCTGCATCTGGAAGTTTGATTATTTCCATATCACTCAGCTCATCTCTCAAAGGTGTCTCTTTTGGTTTCATTTGGGTTGCACTCCTTTGTCTTCTCATAATGGTGTTTTATTTGTAGAGTTGGTTGAGTCTAGGCTTGGTGTTGTCTGCCTCCAGTTTTCAGTTGTGTTATTTCTAGGTCTTCTTGGGTTGGTATCGGCTATTATTTGTAATCCACTTTCGGATTTGGGCAGCTTTTAAGTCTTGATTTGTTTGTTTTCTTAACAGGTGATAGTCTTGTTAACTGATCTCAGCAGGGGGCTTCCTTGAAACTGTAACCAGGAATGCTGTGGGTGTAACCTGAGACGCTGAAGGTCTCTTCCACCAACTAATCTCACTGGGGGCAGGGTTTTTTCTCAGCTTCAGTAGGGGGATGTGTATCTCAGATCTCCATGGAGACCTGAGTTACTGCCCCTCCTCCCCACTTCTTGTTTTCAGCTGTGTCTTGTTGTGCTGATTGGAGCTAGATAGATGTCCGGAGATCTCTGATCCGGAAGTACTTCAGCTCTGTTTTGTGAAAGTTTCAGTCCCTCCCCCAGCTATGGCTGCCTCCAGCACGAATGAGTCAGCTTTTTTATTTTGTTTCTTGCATACCTTAGCCCCTCACAGTCTGTCCCTCTCCTTGTCCTTTCCACTTGGGAGATAAGCTGGTCTTTTCAACCCACCTTGCTCCCTGGTCGCCAGGTAAGTGGCTGTGAGCCATAGTTTCTGCTCTTTTTTCTCTGTGAAATCCTCTCTGGGTTCTCAGCCTCACCCCCCCTGCCGTTTCTATAAGCAGAGGAGATTCAGGCACTCCTTACCAGGATTATTGTGGCTTCCTCTTTGCTCCTTGGTTTTTGAGAGCTGTTCTTGCAGTGCAGTGTTGGTTTTTCATGCTGATTTTTCCTAAATTATTTGTATTCCAGTTTGGTGTTGAGAGCTGGGCGTCTGTGCGTCCACCTACTCCGCTGCCATCTTTGCATTTAGGATCTTTGAAAGTGTGTTTTTCTGTTGTGTTTTAGAGGAAAATAGGATTGTGTAACCCAGGTTGGCTTGTTTGAATTTCATGGATATTAATGGGAAAATGCTCCCTAAAGGTCAAAGACACCCCCTTTACAGTTTAGTGATTAACCTGACTAATGCTGACGTCTTGTGCTATGAGAATAGGAACCCTTGGAAGGAAAGGCGAAAGGAGCTACTTGGAACCCGAAGTGGCCAACAAAGCCACTTCTTTATCCATCTGTATTGACATCCATCCCCTGCCAGTTGTCAGGACATCTATCAACATTGTCTTCAGTTAGATTCCTATAACACATGCTCCTGTGAAATTTCATGTTATATTCAGGATCAAAGCACGCTGAGTCTCCCTCCACTTCCCTCAGGGCTGGTAGAATATTGCTGTGGCTTCACCAGGAGTTTATGCTCCCCTTTCCAATTGTCCATAATGAAAGGATTCAATAAACAACATGCCAGTATCAAAAAGACTTCAGGGAGGAGAACTGGCAGTGCTTGTCAGTTACATGTAGATGGTGTGCATATCACAGATGTGTTAAATGTGCAGTGTCTGTGGGACCATGGCTGCCTGCTCAGACCCTTCTTGGTAGGCATCATTATCATCATTTAACAGACAAGGAAACCGAGACTCAGAGTGACAGTCGTTCCCTTAAGGTCACAGCCAATCAGCAGCGAAACCAGGCCATGCTGTGAACAGCCCGAGGCTCACAGATGACCTGTCTGACCTGTGAATGGGACGAGAGTGGCGGGGCCCCACATAAGGGCTTTGCTTTTCTTCCTTCATGAGGAGTCCAGACAGGAGCATTTCCTAGGGGTCTGTTCTGCTATTTGACAATGACTAGGCTCTGGGTTGGTGACTCTTGTGGAAACTTTAAACATCATTTCCTCCTATGACCATGTTAACATGCAGGATGAAAGGCTGGCAAAGAGCATGGTTCTTGCACGCTTCTTAGTTTTTTAATCAGAGAGAAGGACCTTCTCCAAAAGTTCTCCTGAGAAGACTTGGCCCAGGCTGGGCTGTCACATGCCTGGTCTCAGAGGCTATGAGCCTGGGACAGCCAATGGTGGATGTAGGGTGTTAGGCTTGCTTGTTGTACTTTGCATGATTAGTGCGTGAGCACGTGGCAGCACCATGTGTGTATAGTTTATGTAAGGCTACGGGTGCTTTGAATCAATGTGGATGGCAGATTGCGTTTTACTTGCCTGTCACTGCAAAGGGCTGTTTCACTGTGTATTTGCCCGTTGCTATGAGAAACAGTTTCCCCTGCCTGTGTGCTTGTTCCCCATTGCGAGACTCTATTAGACGGGAATGGCCCAACACTTTCTGGCTCCACAGTTCCTCTACCATCTGATCTAATCCAACGTGGACCTGCCTGACTTTGGCCACTGGCATTACATCAGGGGTATGTGAACTCAGTCACAGGCAGGGCTCTGCTATCAGAGGAAGTGGGAATATGACTCCCTGACAGCTGCAAGGGCACCTACCTGTGAGGCAAGATGGTCAGGAGAGGACACTTGAGAGCACCCCCTGCTGACTTGCTCTGGGCACACGCCACACTCATGAGTCCAGGGCTGTGTTCCTAGGTGCAAGGGGAGTGTTTCAGGAACTCCCTGAAGCAACTGTGGCTGAAGTCCCTTTGATTGTTACATGTCCCTCATTCACCCCTTATAGATTTACATATGTTTCAGATGCCCTTTGAAGTGGAAATACTTCTGAATAATCCATGGATATATCATTAGATGGGTTAACTCCATCCAGTTACTCTCTTTCTAACACAGGATCGTGGGGGTATCAGGACTTTTGACTAGGAAAAGAGTGAAGCAGTAACTTAGGAATTGAGATATCTGATGATCTGAGCAAAAGCAAGTGACCCCAGGATGGAGAGATTCAGAAAAGGACACAGAGGACAGGTGAAGTCAAAGTTCATCTGTTTCCAAAGTTTACACAGGGATCCATCCTGAGCAGGATGTAGAAGGAGGGTACTGTCCCTTCTGATCACTGTCCTCATTGGTTCTTTAGTCCTGGGAACCAGAAATTTTAATTAAAAAATTCATCACTTTACTGGATAACTGGGCTTTTGCCATATAGCCTAAGAAAATAACTCTCTGTGATGTCTCCAACCTCTTGAGGTAGCTCTAGGCCTCCCACATTCTTCTTCGTGTTTGCTGCTACCACAGTGTCCCCGTCAAAACAAAGGAGCTTGTTGCTGGGGTTCTGGTGCATGGCTAGAAGCTCATGGGGCTGAGGTATATTCTTGTTGACATCCTATTTCAGAAGAAGGGGAACAGAGTTTGTAATTTTCTTACTCTTGTTCCTTTTACAGATATTTTCTCTCCCACATAGCTGGTGTGAATAGACAGGCCTGGAGCCCCGTGCTTTTTGCAGGGGGCTCCCTCCCCACCCTGAGAAGTCCTGCATTTGGCCAGCTCTGCTTTGGATCTTGGGGACAAATGTGTGTTTTTGCTTTGCTCTTCTATTCTGAAGAGCGATGAGCACCCTGATGACAAGAATTTTATCCTCCAACCCCCCAAAAGAATTCTTGTGTTGAAGTCTTAACCACAAACACCTGAGGATGTGAAGTTACTTAGAGCCTTTAAGCAGGATGAAAGTAAAGTCAAGTCATTAGGATTGGGCCCTAGTCCAGTGGGACTGGTGTCCTTATAAGGAGAGATTAGGACTCAGACACATACAGAGGAATGACCATGTGAGGACACAGAGAGAAGGAGGCCATCTATACCCTGAGGAGAGGACTAAGAAGAAACCAGACCTGCAAATTCCTGACCCTGGACTTCCAGCTCCAGCCCAGGAGACAATACACTTCTGTTCTGGAAGCCCCCAGATGTGGAACTTGTTCTGCAGCCTGAGCAACTAATACGGGCACCTCCCCTGTTGCCAGACCACCAAAGACCAGGATTCCACAGGGCAGAGTGGAAAGGGATGGAAGGAGGTTTCTGTTTTACCTTGGCTTCATTCATTGGATAGTGTTCTTGTGGCTGAATATTGTCCCATGTAAGTCAACAGGCTGGGGTGTGACCCATAAAAAGCAAACAGGGTGCCTTGTGCCCAGCAGGGAAAACCTGTGACTACTCAGGTGAGCAGCTGATCGAGGATCGGAATTCTGCCAAACGCCTTTTTAGCTTGTTACATAGCTGACACTAATCATCCTTTATAACTTTGTATTCATGGGGAAATATGTTCTAAAAATCCCCACAATTTACAAATGCAATTTTGGGTCACAACTTGTTTAGAGGAATCACCAATATTTGTAGATTCCTTATCATCATTAAACTGTGTATGCTTTCTTATGGACACACTATGTAGCTCAGTCTTCCCATGGATGCAGGCAGTCTTTCCCTAATGACTGCTCATCACATACCTGTACCTCCGGTTGAGTAAGTGGCTTCAGAGGATTTTGCTGATATAAATAATAAGCTTGAGAATCCTTTTTTTATGATTATGAAAATCCCCAACATTTAAAAAGGATACAGAGTTTTCTTTTTCAGTATTAGAGGTGCTGTCTGCTTTTTATATGAAAATACTTGCTTTGCAACTTTGAACTGCTGAAAGAAGACAACATTTTTCTGAATGACTTGCTGTGAAATGCTCTGTTCTCTGTAGCATTCTTGGTTCCACATGAAAGAGAACAAAACACAATGCACTTCCTTCAAGGTGCCTTAAATGTGTTTAATGATAGTTTAAGGCTGAAAAGTGGGTTGACATTGTTAATCAGCTTGTAACTAACAAATCCCACTAAAGGATTTTTTGTTTTTTTGTTTTTTAAATGATGGAATGAGTATTTATTGAAAGTCCAGCACTGAGCTTAGGTGAATGAAATGCAGTGCCCGCCCATAAGGAACTGGCTATCCAGATCTGATTCAGTTACTAAAGAATTCATGCTGGTTAGTTCTAGGGATGAAAGGAGATAATCTTAACAAACACCAAGTCAATGCTTGACCTACAACCCAGCGTCCTGTAAATGTTAGTTGTTACTGTCACTATTATAGAATGTCATCAAAAGAATAGCAAGAACTACTGTTTTGCCTTTTGGTTTGCTTTATCCTTTGGTCACCTTTAGGGCAGCACCTGTAAAGTATAGTTAATTATTAGAGCAATCTGAAAAGGCTGCTGAGGTGCTTGGGGATTGCACAGCACCTTTTCTATCCAGAGATAAAAATAAAGAGTCACCCCCCCCAACATTGCTGCATTCTGCTGTTCAGATGCCATGTTTCTCTGTCATCTGGGCAGCTCTGCCAATATGCCCATCCAGTCTGGTTCTCAGGGCTCAGGTCTGCTGTTTCAGAAGCTCCTTGTCCTCATCTCTTGCCAGCATTGCACTGGATTTTTAAGCAAACATGGTTGCAGGATCCAGGATGTCTTCTTCTTCTCCTTCTTCTCCTTCCTCTTCTTCTTCTTCTTCTTCTTCTTCTTCTTCTTCTTCTTCTTCTTCTTCTTCTTCTTCTTCTTCTTCTTCTTCTTCTTCTTCTCCTTCTTCTTCTTCTCCTTCCTTCTTCTCCTTTTTTTCTCCTCCTTCTCCTTCTCCTTCTTTCTTCTTCCCTTTCTCTTTCTCCTCCTCCCCTCCTCTCCTCCTCCTCCTCCTCCTCTTTCTTCTTCTTCTTCTTCTTCTTCTTCTTCTTCTTCTTCTTCTTCTTCTTCTTCTTCTTCTTCTTTTTCTTCAAGCAAGAGGAGGGGATATTGAAAGACAGACTCCTGTATGTACCCCAATCTTAGAGGCCAAGGCTCCATGGAGCTGTCCTCAGCAGTGGGATCCAATGCACTTGAATCAATTGAAACATGGCTGCTGGAGAGGAAGAGAGAGAGAAGGGGGGAGAGAGAGAGCGAGAGAGAGAAGGGGAAGGGGTGGAGAGTAGGTAGTAGCTTCTCCTGTGTGTCTTGACTGGGAATACCCACATGCCTGGCCAATGGTATACCACTGAGCCAGCTGGCCAGGGCCCAGATTCAGGACTTTTAAATGTTTCACTTACATATTTTTTACAGCTTAGGGTCATGCATTTACTGAGAAGAGTGGACAATAACATGGATGCCCAAATGAATTTCAGAAGGTCACAGCATTGCTGACAGGAACACCTATGCGCCAGTTCTTCCAGGCCTCTGTGCCACCTAGCTGGAGGGCAGACCGGCTCAGAGGAAAGGAATCAAACATTATGGGGGTGGCGATGTTGCTGGAATAAATTCCACCCTATTTAATGTCTCCTTGCAGCAGCTCCCTACGAATTTGGCAACAGATCAACCTTCAAGGGTGCAATGATCTGGCATGTGAATTTCTAGCACAACTGCACTCTGATCCCAGTTCCCACATTGTCCTGCCTCATAAGGACATTCAGGCTGAACTGCTCTGGTGTCCTCAGCTGGTCCCTCCCACAGCTGGGCACATCAGAGGACATAGTCTCTGGAGAAACTACGCTTCTGGAGCAGAAAGTTGCACTTCTCAAACATCCTCTCTGGGCAAGACCTTTTTGCTTTTTTCTCTAGCATAGAATCTCTTTAATTAAATGTATATTTTTATTCCATAGGAGGAGGAAAACTTTTATCTTTTATGCAAGAAGAAGAATGTATTTATTTAACAAAGGGATCAGGGAATCTCACTGTTCAGGGGACAAGATGAAGATAGACATGTAGAATGATAATATTTCACAGGTAGGGTCTTTACAAGAAATCTTATGAGTGAGGGAGACTGAGCTGCAGGGTTTTGGGTGTTATCACCTCTAAGTGTGTGTGTGGAGGAAGTGACACACACCTTCAGTGGGAAACCCCTGGGTCTGCACCTGGTTTATGGACATCTGTTTGGAATGTGCACAGGAAAGCCACTGGTCCCCTGACTTCATCTCTTCCTCACTGAAGTAGAGAGGTGTTGGCTAACCTCCAGGGTCTGTAAGAGCTAAAGGTCAGCATTGTGTCCTCAGGAGGCACTGCCCGACTGGCACTATCTTGCTGGTGCCTGTTTCTTTGGGGGATGCCTGCAGCACACTTGCCTGACCTTGTCACAGCTCTCCTGTCACACTGGACGTCTGCTTTCACCCTTGCCTGGTGCCCGTCAGGGCATTCTTTGCTCCCCTTGGGTCTTATCCCAGACAGTAGCCCATTGCCAGTACATGAGATGCCCAGGGAACATTGATGACAGTGACAGGGAAGAAGAGGTAGGAAGGAGCGGGAAGGAGATGGGAAGGAGGGGAGAAAGAAAGAGGGGTGCTGGTCATTTTTCCCTTTACAACTCCCACATCACCCACAAGGGCTGTGTTCCCCAGAAGGTTCCTGTTCCCAGACTTCTTTTCTTCCAACCCCTCAGTCCAGTTTCCTCTTTCCTGTATTTTAGGTCTTCATGTCCCATTTGATAAAAGACCAGTTTGTTGTAATGTGAGTGATTCTCTTGACCCTTCCAGGACATTGTTACCCAGACTTGCTGGGGATGGTTCTGCCAGTGGGAATCAGGGCTCTAAGGCTGCCCTCTGGAGAGACATGGGCCCTCAGTCAAGGTCACACCAGTCACTTGACTGCCCATTCCAAATACTGTGAAAGAGCTTCACCATTTGTGAATGAATATATTCATAAAATGCTAAGAAGATGAGGCATACTCTGAAAGGATGGGTTTAGATCAAGTCTAAATGACCGTGATGCCATGAGCATGGGACAGCACCTCGTTTCCCACAGAGTATTCTCACTTTAAAGAGAATAATATGTGCTATGTATGCTTGTGAATCTACAAAACCTCGGGTGCCAGGCTAATAGACTGTATTTGAACAAATCTTGATTTTGATTGTTCCAGTTCTGTGTTGGGCGGGGGGACAAGGTGGGAAAAGGTGAGATGTGAGATATCTCAATGTCACTGTTTTTGTCCTTGGCTCCTTTCTACCCACTTCTACCCTGATGTGTATTACCACAGAGAGACAGAGGTGTTTTACGGAGGAAGTAAAAGGAATCCTTCCCTTAGTATGTCATCAGAACTGCTCTCCATCTGAATTTTTAAAAATTAAGTTTATTGTGGTGACACTGGTTAGAAACATTATACAAATTTCAAGTGTACAATTTTATACTCCTTGTCTATACATTGCATTGTGTTCCCACCCAAAGTCTAGTCTCAGTCGGTCACCATATATTAATCCCCCTGTACCCTCTTCATCCTCCTCCTCCTGCCCTGCCTTCCCCTCTGGGAACCACCATACTATTGCCTGTGTCTGTAAGTTTTATTTGTATGTATGATTGGTTCATTTGTTGCTTTCTGTTCTATATGCCTCACGTGAGTGAAATCATAAGATTCTTGTCCTTTTCCATCTGACTTATTTCACTAAGCATGATACTATTAGGAGTTATCCATGTTGTCACAAATGTCACCATTCTATGTGTTCTTAGGGATAAGTAATATTCCATTGTGTGTATATGTACCACATCCCTTTAATCCAGCTATTCATTAGAGCATGCTTGCTTTGTTTTCATGTCTTGGCTACTGGAGAAAATCTTGCAATGTACATGGGGGTGCATATATCTTTGTTTATTTTAAAATTATTTTTATTTTTTTGGGCAGAGAGGCATACAGACAGACTTCCACATGTGCCCTGACCAGAATCTACCTGGCAAGCCTCCTATTGGGCGGTGCTCTGCCCATCTGGGGCCACTGCCCTGTTGCTTGGCAATTGAGCTATTTTAATGCCTGAAGTGAGGCCTTGGAGCCATCCTCAGCACCCAGGGCCAACTTGTTTGAACCATTTGAGCCACAGCTGTGGGAGGGGAAGAGAGAGAAAGAGATGCTGAGGCTCCATGGAGTTATCCTCAGCACTCGAAACCAATGCATTCAAATCAATTGAGCCATGGCTACAGGAGAGGAAGAGAGAGAAGGAGAGAGAAAAGGGGGGGGGTGGAGAAGCAGGTGGTCACTTCTCCTGTGTGCCCTGATCAGGAATCAAACCTGGGACTTCTACATGCTGGGCTGATGCTCTACTGCTGAGCATACTGGCCAGGGTTGTATATATCTTTCTGAGTAAATTTTTTCAAAAAATTTTTGGGTGGAGACCCAGAAGAGGGATTGCTGGGTCATGCAATAGCTCTATTTTAAATTTTTTGTTTTCCAATAGCAGGTTTGCAGGGGTACATACGACAGCAATGGGAGATTTAGGCATGCTGATGTTACCTGGCTGAGATTCAGTCAGGTGACAATGTATGTCACACAACACAAAATATATGCAGTCTTGTGCCGGGAACAGGCAAGCATTGTGCAGCTTCCCAACTTCTTCTAAAAACATTGTGTACAAAGATGTGTGAATGCAGAGTCAAGGAGTTGAACTGGTGGATAATTTAAAACATTAGCCTGTATCAGACATACAGAAGAAATACTATAGATCTGTGGTTTTGAACTGCTGGTCCAAGAACTGGTGACCTGTGGTTGAAAACCATTGCTATAGACTGAAATCAGAAATATGCTGTGGATCTTGAAATTAAAGCAGTGACTTTGGTGAAAATGTTTTACTTGTTCTCAACCCACTTACAGTTCTGTGCTGAGACTTGTGGGTCCATTCACTCCTGTTCCTTGCTTTTGAGGACTGCAATGGTGGTTTATGAGAAGCTTTGTGTGGACGGAGGGTCTCAGATACCTCCATGCTGGTTTTTGTCTAGGTGATTTGGTCTCTGTTCTATATATAGCTTTAGGAAAAGAAACTTGGTATTTAAAACATTCTCCAGATTTATGTGTAAGAGCTCTTCAAATACATATTAAATATTTAAAAATAAAGTAGTTCTCAGGGATGTTATAAAGTGATCATTGCAATCAGTTTAGGGTATTCAAAGCCTGAGGAAAAGTTCCCTTTCTTGGAAAAAAAGATGTTGTTTGTATATGAATTGATTGCAGCCCACAGAGGTCTATTTTTTAGAATTGGGTTTTCTGCAAGTGGCTTTGGGATATGCAGGGTTTGGGGTCTGGGCTATAGAATGGGGACCACTGGCATGCAGGCCATGTCTCTGGCAGCTCTTTGGCCCAATCTGAGGAGCCAGTGACTTTGCTGAAGGTTTGTGCTGTGTTCTCTGTGATCCAGATTCAGCTCCAGTGCTCCAGGGAGTCTTGCAGCAGCAGCTCCCTGGACCACGGGGTGGAGGCTGAGGGTGGAACCGGGGTGCCCCTGGTTCCATTTTGGGGTATCAAAGCAGGCTCTCATGATGCTGAACAGTTGGACTAATAGCACAGTGTACTTATATAACAATTAACAATTGACAAAGTACTTTCAGACTGGACAGGAATAGTAAGGATTCTCTAATATGAAAGGTATTAAGACTACCAAGTACATCTCACCAAGCAATGGCACAGTGGATAGAATGTTGGCCTGGAATGCTGAGGATCCAGGTTCGAAACCTTGAGGTTGCCAGTTTGAGCACAGGCTCATCTGATTTGAATGTGGACTCACCTGTTTAAGCTCAGGGTTGCTGGCTTGAGCGTGGGATCACAGACATGAACCCATGGTTGCTGGCTTGAGCCCAAGGTCACTGGCTTGAACCCAAGTTCTCTGGTTTGAACCCAAGGTCACTGGCTTGGCTGGAGCCCCCAGGTCAAGATACATATGACAAAGCAATCAATGAACAACTAAGGTGCTGCCAAAAAATTTGATGCTTCTCATCTTTCTCCCTTCTTGTCTGTCTGTCTCTGTCTCTCACTGAAAAAAAAAAAGACTACCAAGGACACTCCCAGTCTTGTGTTGGAAATGAAGGCAGTGAGGCCTGAAAGTGGGCGGGTGGCTTGCCTCCAGTCATGCCGGTGCAGCGGACCATCTTCCCACAGCCATCCATGCAGGGTGTGCCGCAGCCATGTGTGGCCTGCAGGCCCTTCCCACCCCCCCTGTGAGAAGGAGAGGCAGGTCATTGGGTGCAACACTAAGTCACAGACAAAGAAACTGAGGCTCAGGGAAAAGGGCACCTTATTTAAGGTGAAAGGTGGTTGCCCAGGCCCTGAGGTCTCCTACCCACACGTAATTTCCCTGCTCTTAAGGATGGCCATGGTCGTGACTGCCCAAAGCCTGCTGACTTCCACACAATAAAGGGAAATATCATCAGTGATGCTTGGGTAAGAATTTAAAAAAACAAGGGCAATTTCTGAACTTTGTGACTCACAAAACAATAGAGCAGTTGGCTTACATTGTGGGGGTAAGGATAGTGGATTCTGCAACAAGCTCTGCAGGACAAAAGAGCAGGTTTTGTTAGTTGTCACCTTTGGCCCCCTCTCCTGCCACCTGCTGATTTCAAGAAAAAATTGTCTGAGGACGAGGATTAATGTAATGGCTGATTCCATTACTTCTGTGCTTTTTCTCAGGCGAAATTTGATCATTCTGATTCACATTCCTTCTCCTCACCTGTTCTGGGAAGCAAATTGAATTCTTTGAAGGAAAATTCAGTGCAGACCAGAACACACATAGAACCGGCTTCTCCCCTCCTCTAAACCTCAGATGCCTCTCTGCTGGTCTGTTTACTTTGCATGCTTTGTCTCATCAAGGTCTAATTTCAGGTGCTCAGAAGGACACCCAGATGTCTGAAGCCAGTGGCCCTGCAAAGTAAACAGTGTCTTATGCTAACTTCCTGCAGGACTCTGTGTAGTATTGGCTGGGAACTCTGCTGGCGGAGGGTGTGCTAACCTTTGATCAGCCATCTCTGCACTTGCCTATCCAAGTGCCCAGTAGCAGTGGGTTCCGTGCCCCCCCCAGAAGGCTCCCTCTGTCCCCGGGTGTCTGCCCACTGCTTTGCCCACACCAAGCTCCTGAATGCAACAAATTAAATGTTGTACTGATAGCTGCATCCCGCTGTTTCCACCACTATTTTTTATAGTTCTCTGAGTTATTTTTTTTAGTTCCTTTTAATATGTATACAGCACAAAATTGATCCTGTTGTCTTATAAATACCCAGTGACAGTATTTTGAAATAATATATATATATATATGCAGTTGAGCAAACTGTGGCCTGGGGACGTAATGTAACGTGTAAAGACCCCAGGCCAGCAGGTGGTAGAGCAGAGGGTCCCAGTGTGACTCAATCAGAGCCACCTCCAGTGATGGCCTGGCACTGTGCACACAGCCCACAGTCTGGTCCTCCTTTCTTTAAGGAAAGTACCAGTTCCTCTCCTCTGGGATGCTAGCTGACTCAAATCTTTCTCTTTGTGAGTCACTTCTGCACGTACAGTCTGTGAATATGAGTCTGTGTCACCTAAAAAATGCTGGCTGTTCCTTGTGTTGTCAGGGGCACTGGCTTTCTCCTTCCAACTGACCCAGAAGGTGGATAAGGAAGGGCCTTGGCTCAGGCAGGGGTGGCGCGTGTAACAAACAGGGATATTGATCCACACGCTAATTGACATGCGCACCTTGGCCATGGTCCCAACTCTAAATCTGTGAAGATTGTGCTGTGTAACGCTGGTGCTGGTAGGTGTGAGGCTCTCTGTAATCTGGTAGGCAGTCCTACTCTGCCCACTGATCTAACATCTTATGGGCATGCACTCTGCTCCTATCACTCTTCCACCACATTCCATAAGCAAATACCCTCTTGCATAAGTGCATCTACTGAGTTTGTCGTGCGCACATGCCCCTGGTCCCTTTATGTCTCACTTGCCCTTTCCAGTTACTTGTCCTTTAAAGCTCAGCACAGTGCCACCTCAGCCATAGGTAAGGTCATTAGCTGTCCCCTCTCTGCCCACCCATTCTTTCTGGGCTCACACCCTGTGTGTGAACTGACCTCCGTGTGCCGCAGTCATTGGTGTGCATACCTTCCTCTTCCGGCAAGCCTTGGTGCTCCAGGACAGCCAGGATCTGTCCTGTAACCTTTGAACCCCTCTGCCCCAGGTCCTCACAAGGCTCTGAGCTGCAGTGCCTGGACATCGCCGTTGACTGAATGGCTGATTGCACCTGTGCTGTTGGACATGCTGGCAGGAAGAAGATTCACAGGACGATCTGATAAGCATTTCTGACAGGCCGTGGCACATTCTGAGCACACATTGCCTACAGACTGTCAATTACCTGAAGGTTAAGAGAAAGTTCCTAAGGTGAAAAGACTCAGGCCAGGCCATGCCTAGATTTCCATCTACCAAGGAAAACTGAGATTAGATGTGGATTTTCCATGGCTCTAATAAAATGTCCAGTTAAGTACCTCACTTGCCCAGACCACTTCTAAAGGCCTGTGCTGACATTTGCACTTAAGGGAGCTCATAAAAGTATAAAACAGTTAGCCTGCACAAGTGGGGTTTGCTCTTAGATCTGACCCTAGGAGAAGATTGTGGCATCATTTTTTTTCAGAGTTGTGGAAAGGAGCCAGGCTATATGAAGGAGGTAATTGGGGAGTCTTCCCAAGGATTGGCACATTCTTTAGCAGATGAGGTAGTTGGTCCTTCTGGGCCATTATTCTCTCTTTTACAGTTAATCCAAGGCATGTTTTAGAAAGAAGTGTAGCTCTTCCTTTCAGTAACATCTGCCTTAAAAAGGTAGAATGGCACTTGCAAGGGGTCTCTACTTGAATAACCATGCATCACCCATTTTAATTATGTTACATACTTTTCAAAGTTATTTTTTTACGTATGTTCTTCCAAGCCATTCAGTCCTTCTGCATGTCCTGGAAAGTAGATGGAGGTGAGCATGACATCTACTACCTGGTGAGGGCACTGAGTCCAGGACCCGTACCTCACGTCAGGCCCCAGGCCAACCAGTGTCAGAGCTGAGGCAGAATCCGAGTCTCCTGTTAATCTATTCTTTGTCTCTTTCATGAGCGTCACAGAGAAAAGTGTCATAAACCGTGTGTGGAGACAAGGAGGGACTTACTTATCCCCAAAAACATTCCATTACAGCAAACATGGGAACTGGTCTTCCAGGGTGGAAGCTGTGATCACACAGAAAGAGGTCAAGATGAAAAAGAATGTGTGTGTATGTATGTATGTGTGTGTGGTATATTGTTTTGGTATGTTTAGTGTGGGTGTGTGCATGTGTGTGTGGTTTGTGGTGTGCATGTGTGTGTGTTGTTGTGTGTATGGGTGTGTACAGTGTGGTATGTGTGTGTATTCATGTTTGTGTACAGCTGTTGGGGAGTGTATATATGTATCTGTGTTTGTTGTGTGTGTGTTATGTGTGTAGGTGTTGAGGAGTGTGTGGTGTGTGCATGTGTCTGTCCATGGTGTGTGGTGTGTGTGTGTGGTGTATATGTGTGTGTGTACAGGTGAAGCGTGTGCTCCCTGGGAGATGTGTAAAGGCAAGAAGTGTGCTTACATCACATTCACAGATGGAAACCAGGGGAAAGAGGAATCATAGGGCTATCATGGTGATGGTGACTTGATTTATCAACAGTTAATGGGTTGTAAGAATTCAAGATTGAAGAAGGCAGCTGGAGTTCAGCTAGTTTTAGTATTTAACATCTTTTTAATACCATGCTTTCTCACTTAGTGCCTCCTTCTCAAAGAAATTAAAACTCTCTCCCCACTTTACGCCAAGGCTGCATGTGACATCGAGGAGTAAGAAGCCATCTCCCCAGAGGTCCTGGGTCCTCCAACCTCAGGCTCATTAGAGGTTCATGCTTGTATTTTTGTAGTAAATTCTAAGTTCTTACAAACAAACAAAAACAAATGATAGACAAACAAAAGAGAAGAATCAAACTAGATACAAAACTAACAGAAAGCAATTTATAAAATGGCAGTAGGGAACCCACAAGTGTCAATAATTACACTAAATGTAAATGGATTAAACTTACCAATAAAAAGACACAGAGTAGCAGAATGGATTAAAAAAGAAAATCCAACTATATGCTGCCTACAAGAAACACAGCTAAGCAACAAGGATAAAAACAAATTCAAAGTGAAAGGCTGGAAAACAATACTCCAAGCAAACAACATCCAAAAAAAAGCAGGTATAGCAATACTCATATCTAATAATGTTGACTACAAGACAGAAAAAGTACTCAGAGGCAAAAAAGGTCATTTCATAATGATTAAGGGGAAGTTGAATCAAGAAGACATAACAATCCTTAATATATATGCACCAAACCAAGGAGCACCAAAATATATAAGACAGCTACTTATTGACCTTAAAACAAAAACTAACAAAAATACAATCATACTTAGAGACCTCAATACACCGCTGACGGCTCTAGATCGGTCATCCAAACAGAGAATCAATAAAGATATAGTGGCCTTAAACGAAATACTAGAACACCTGGATATGACAGACATCTACAGGACACTTCATCCCAAAGCGACAGAGTATACATTTTTCTCTAGTGTACATGGAACATTCTCAAGAATTGACCATATGTTGGGCCACAAAGACAATATTAGCAAATTTAGAAAAATTGAAATTGTACCAAGCATATTTTCTGATCATAAAGCCTTGAAACTAGAATTCAACTGCAAAAAAGAGGGGGAAAAACCCACAAAAATGTGGAAACTAAACAACATACTTCTAAAAAATGAATGGGTCAAAGAAGAAATAAGCGCAGAGATCAAAAGATATATACAGACAAAAGAAAATGAAAATACGACATATCAGAATCTCTGGGATGCAGAAGAGGAAAGTTCATATCACTTCAGGCATATATGAACAAACAAGAGAGAGCCGAAGAAAACCACTTAACTTCACACCTTAAGGAACTAGAAAAAGAAGAACAAAGACAACCCAAAACCAGCCGAAGAAAGGAGATAATAAAAATCAGAGCAGAAATAAATGAAATAGAGAACAGAAAAACTATAGAAAAAATCAATAAAATAAGGAGCAGGTTCTTTGAAAAGATCAACAAAATTGACAAACCCTTGGCAAGACTCACCAAGGAAAAAAGGCACAGGACTCAAATAAATAAAATCCAAAATGAAAGAGGAGAGATCACTACAGACATCATAGATATACATAGAATTATTGTAGAATACTATGAAAAATTATATGCCACCAAATATAACAATGTAGAAGAAATGGATAAATTCCTAGAACAATACAACCTTCCTAGACTGAGTCAAGAAGAAGCAGAAAGCCTAAACAGACCAATCAGCAGGGAGGAAATAGAAAAAAACTATTAAAAACCTCCCCAAAAATAAAAGTCCAGGCCCTGACGGTTATACTAGTGAATTCTATCAAACATTCAAAGAAGACTTGGTTCCTATTCTACTGAAAGTCTTCCAAAAAATTGAAGAAGCAATACTTCCAAACACATTTTATGAGGCCAGCATAACCCTCATACCAAAATCTGGCAAAGATGGCACAAAGAAAGAAAACTACAGACCAATATCTCTAATGAATACAGATGCTAAAATACTAAACAAAATACTAGCAAACCGAATACAACAACATATTAAAAAAATAATACATCATGATCAAGTGGGATTCATCCCAGAATCTCAAGGATGGTTCAACATACGCAAAACGGTTAACGTAATATACAATATCAACAAAACAAAGAACAAAAACCACATGATCTTATCAATAGATGCAGAAAAGGCTTTTGATAAAATACAACACAATTTTATGTTTAAGACTCTCAACAAAATGGGTATAGAAGGAAAATATCTCAACATGATAAAGGCCATATATGATAAACCATCAGCCAACATCCTATTAAACGGCATAAAACTGAGGACTTTCTACCTTAAATCAGGAACAAGACAGGGTTGTCCACTCTCTCCACTCTTATTTAACGTGGTGCTAGAAGTTCTGGCCAGAGCAATCAGACAAGACAAAGAAATAAAAGGCATCCATATCGGAAAAGAAGAAGTAAAGGTATCACTTTTTGCTGATGATATGATCCTATACATCGAAAACCCGAAGGACTCCACAAAAAGATTATTAGAAACAATAAACCAATACAGTAAGGTCACAGGATACAAAATTAACATACAAAAATCCATAGCCTTTCTATATGCCAACAATGAAATATTAGAAAACAAACTCAAAAAAATAATCCCCTTCATGATTGCAACAACAACAAAAAAAATTCCTAGGAATAAACATAACAAAGAATGTAAAGGACCTATATAATGAAAATTACAAAGCATTGTTAAGGGAAATCGAAAAAGATACAATGAGATGGAAAAATATTCCTTGTTCTTGGATAGGAAGAATAAATATAATCAAAATGGCCATATTACCGAAAGCAATATACAAATTTAATGCAATTCCCATCAAAATTCCTATGAGATTTTTTAAAGAAATGGAACAAAAAATCATCAGATTTATATGGAACTATAAAAAACCTCGAATAGCCAAAACAATCCTAAGGAAAAAGAATGAAGCTGGGGGCATTACAATACCTGACTTTAAACTATATTATAGGGCCACGATAATCAAAACAGCACGGTATTGGCAGAAAAATAGACACCCAGACCAATGGAACAGAATAGAAAGCCAAGAAATAAAACCACATATATATGGTCAAATAATCTTTGATAAAGGGGCCAACAACACACAATGGAGAAAAGAAAGCCTCTTCAACAAATGGTGTTGGGAAAACTGGAAAGCCACATGCAAAAGAATGAAACTCAACTACAGCCTGTCCCCGTGTACTAAAATTAATTCAAAATGGATCAAAGACCTAAATATAAGACCAGAAACAATAAAGTACATAGAAGAAGACATAGGTACTAAAATCATGGACCTGGGATTTAAAGAACATTTTATGAACTTGACTCCAATGGCAAGAGAAGTGAAGACAAAGATAAATGAATGGGACTACATCAGAATAAAAAGTTTTTGCTCAGCAAGAGAAACTGATAGCAAAATAAACAGACAGCCAACTAAATGGGAAATGATATTCTCAAACAACAGCTCAGATAAGGGCCTAATATCCAAAATTTACAAAGAACTCATAAAACTCAACAACAAACAAACAAACAATCCAATAAAAAAATGGGAAGAGGACATGAACAGACACTTCTCCCAGGAAGAGATACAAATGGCCAACAGATATATGAAAAGATGCTCAGCTTCATTAGTTATTAGAGAAATGCAAATCAAAACTACAATGAGATACCACCTCACCCCTGTTAGATTAGCTATTATTAACAAGACGGGTAATAGCAAATGTTGGAGAGGCTGCGGAGAAAAGGGAACTCTCATCCACTGTTGGTGGGACTGTAAAGTAGTACAACCATTATGGAGGAAAGTATGGTGGTTCCTCAAAAAACTGCAAATAGAACTACCTTATGTCCCAGCAATCCCTCTACTGGGTATATACCCCAAAACCTCAGAAACACTGATACATAAAAACACATGTAGCCCCATGTTCATTGCAGCACTGTTCACAGTGGCCAAGACATGGAAACAACCAAAAAGCCCTTCAATAGAAGACTGGATAAAGAAGATGTGGCACATATACACTATGGAATACTACTCAGCCATAAGAAATGATGACATCAGATCATTTACAGCAAAATGGTGGGATCTTGATAACATTATAAGGAGTGAAATAAGTAAATCAGAAAAAAACAAGAACTACATGATTCCATACATTGGTGGAACATAAAAGCGAGACTAAGAGACATGGACAAGAGTGTGGTGGTTACCAGGGGTGGGGGGAGAGAGGACATGGGAGGGAGGGAGGGAGAGAGTTAGGGGGAGGGGGAGGGGCACAGAGAACTAGATAGAGGGTGGCGGAGGACAATCTGACTTTGGGCGAGGGGTACGCAACATAATTTAATGACAAAATAACCTAGACATGTTTTCTTTGAATATATGTGCCCTGATTTATTAATGTCATCCCATTACCATTAATAAAAATTTATTAAAAAAAATTCTAAGTTCTTTTTGTTTTCTTAAATGAGAATTAGGGAGGCAGAGAGACAGACTCCCGCATGAGCCCCAACTGGGATCCACCCAGCAAGCTCCTTATGGAGCAATGCTCTGCCTATCTGGGGCCGTTACGCTGTTGCTCAGCAACTGAGCTATTTTAGCACCTGAGATGAGGCCATGAAGCCATCCTCAGTGCCTGGGGTCAACTTGCTTCAACCAAGCCATGGCTGCAGGAGGGGAAGAGAAAGAGAAAAAGAGACAGGTGAGGGGGTGGGGGAAGAAGCAGATTGTTGCTTCTCCTGTGTGTCCTGAACAATAATTGAACCTGGGACATCCACACTGGACTGACTCTCTACTGCTGAGCCAACCAGCCAGGGCTCGAGGCCCTTTGGAAACATTTCCTGGTGAATCTTCACAATCCATCCATGAAGCAAATGACATGTTCAGTATCTGTGAGTGTCCCCATGAGGCTATTGGAGGTAGTACAGGGCTAATTTCCCAGGTTACAGGTGAAGTGATAGAGGGAACGGGGCGGGGGGTGTGTATGTGTGTGCAGATCCTGGCAACTTCCTTCTTGTGGTCATTTGACCTTTGGCTGTCATTGACAGTCACTTGTAATTGTTCTGCAACTTGCTTCTACATAACTGACTATTATTTTTTTAAAAAGTAATGACATTTCAAAAGGTATATTTTGAATCATGCAAGTTTGGAATGTTTTTGAAGGTAACCAGAGTTTAAGTCTTAGGTGAGCTTTTTGACCACTGTGCCTTGTGCTTGGTCATTAGCCTGATCTATTCTTTAACTGCAGTGTCTGGTTTAACACGGAAGGGCACAAGACTCATACTTTCACAAATAGACACACATCTTCAAAAGTTTATTGATTGATTGGTCTTAGAAACAGAGAGGAAGGGAGAGAGAGAGAAAGAGACAGAAACATCGATCTGTTCCTGTGTGTCCTTTGACTGGGGATTGAACCCACAACCTTTCTGTACAGAAACAATGCTCGAATCAGCTGAGCTATCCGGCCTGGGCTGGACACACATATTTGAGTTCTGATGTCAGCAGAGCTTAGCACTGGGCATCGAGGTTCAGGACAGCCTGGGTCTGAGATCCAGGGGGTGTGGGGAACCTGTGGTCTTGCTGCTCTGGATTCTGGGAAGGCCACAAGATGCCATTTTTAGGTCCAAATGTGGGGTGGTAGTGGGGGGTGGTGAGACCAAAGGCCTGGAGCCACAGAAGGTGTGTGTGGGGACAGCAGTTGAATTCCGTGGATTAGTGAGATGAAAAAGGGGAGAAAGATAAGGGCTGGGGGATTAACAGAAAATAAGTGTCAACTTCACCAGAGAAGCTTGGGTTTTATGGAATGTGCTCTGTGTAAAAAATAACTGCATTTTGATGTCTCTTCCAGGCTTTTCACAGGGAGACAGCTGCAGAGGGAGAGAAAAATGCAGGCCCTTGGCCGTGGCAGAGTGTTTTCAGAGGACATGTGGCCACAGGAAAGCCTGGGGAAATCAGCACACGGTCCTTTTCTTCAGGTCAACACAATGTGAAAGCCTGGCTGTGCCACCAGCTGAATGCTGCTTTCCTTGTGGCACTTTATGTGAAGCGGTGACTGTTTGGGGACATATAGTACACATCTCCTTAAAAAAACCAACTTGGGTTGGAAGGTCTAGCTGTATCTTTTTAAAATATGTAGTTAGTCTACGTAGTTATCCCCACTTGGCATTCAAGTAGGACTAAGTGTAGGTATGTGGGGACACACACATGCACACACATACACACACGAGCACATGCACATTTCACAGATGGTTTAGAAAACAGGAACATTCAGCTTTGTCCTTGGAGCTGTGAAAGCACTTGCCAGGAGGCTGCGCTGGTCTGTGGACAAAAAGGCTGCCTTTCTGAGGCCTGAACATGGAAAGACGTGCTTATTGGCTGTGAAAGCTCTCCTTCTATGCAGTTTATCTGAGGAGGTGCTGTTTGTATGTTGTTCAAATTTCCACTTTGCAGAGACTTGACAGGTGGAAGCACAAAGAGCGCAGCTCTGTTGAAATAATGGCTTCTGTGTGTGAGGAGAGTGGCATCTCTGCGTGTCTCAGTTACTCCTGATGGCTGTCCCCAGGGGTGGGATTCAGCCAGTTCGTACCAGTTTGGCAGAACCAATACCTAAGTTTTTGTTGAGTTTAGCAAACCAGTTGTTAAATTGGCACTTGTAATCAGGGTTCTCTCTAAGGAGGGCGCCTGGGCAGCTGCCCAATGTGGGAATCACAAATTTACATTCCTTACTCTTTCTTAAGGTTCATCTGTGCAACAATGTATTCTAAGTACCCATAGTAGTGTTCATTCTGTCCATAGGTGAAAAAAATTGCCAGTGAGGATGCCAATCAAGAAGCAATATGGAAATATCTTAAATGACAATTTTATTGTTTTTTGTCAGGTATTATTTAATATGTTTTCATTAATATTTTAAAACTTATAACAGAATCTAGTTTTGTATACCTTTTTTATTGTTCTTATTTAAGTATTAAATGTGCGAAATAATAAACTGCCTTTTGGTATATCATGTTTCATACTTAAAACGGTCATTAGTGCAGAGAACCAGTTGTTAAATTATTTGAATCCCACCACTGGCTGTCCAGATAGTTTTTTTTATTTGTGGAATATTGGCATATATATATTTTTTAATCTGTGAGGCCTCTCACTTGTTTCTGGAAGAGAGAAATTCAGAAAGAAAATAAAACACACACACCAAAAAAACAAATAATTGGCCCAGTCAGGGCAGCCGATTCTAAATTAAGTATTCTCTGCTTGATCTTGCCACCTTATTTTTAAAAATGTGAGATTAGCATGAGTTGATTTAATATCTTGCGAGGTCTCAGCCAGAAATAATATCGTAATCCTAAAGGATCACTCCCATTATAGCCTTCAAATGGCTCTTTAAATACCCATGCCTTTATCTAGCATTTTGTTACTTTCATGTTTCTCAGAGGCATTTGGCTTGGAGTCTGTTTAATGCACGCCCCTTTCCTAATCTCTTTTAGGAAGTATTTTTAAGACTAATGGTCAAACAACATTCATATTTTACCCCAAGCATTCACAGCTCCGTCTTCCTTTTGTTTGAGACAAGACAAGGGGGACTGAATGAAAGTGGGTGTGTCATTTATCCAAAATGGAAAATGCAAGTTTTTTTTTCCAAAACACCATATGAAAACCATCTACACAATGTGGAGAGGACAGTTAAGGATGGACAATGATCTGCATGCCAGGGTCTCTCATTTGTCATGGTGACCTGTCACTGGAGAGTGTTGTAGCTGCTGGGTCAGCCCCTTTCCATTCGTGTCCAGCAATGACATTTGAGTTCTGATGCAGGTTATAAAAAAGAACCTACTTAAGGTACTCTGAGTCTAACATCTCATGAAAACCATGTCTTTGAGATCCCTCCCATATTTCCTGTGTCTAGGGGTGTAATTAGATTTATTTATGACTTCACAGGCTGTTATAGCTTTAGTTACCATTACAACTAGGGTGGGCTCCAGTTAGAGATGTAAAATTGCAAAGGGCCTCCTTGGAGCCCTATCCTAACTGCCCAGAACCCATGTGGACTTACATGGGACCACACTGTAGGGTCCACTGGGCCAGGCATTGTCCAGCCTGCTTTATCTGAGTGCTCCCACCCGCTTCCCATCCTGTAGTTAGTCTCTGTTCATTTAACAAATCTCATATCTGGAACACAGACAACAATGGGTCCCTGGTCTCAGGACTCCTGCAGAGAAAGCATAAGTTACACAGGGAGGTCACATGGCAGCAAGTTGGATAGTGCACAGTATCTCTGACGGACCCTCTGATAAAGGAGAAGGGGGACAGTGAAACCCCTAACAGAAGTCCCTGGGAGGGGACAAGAACCACATGTGGCTGGAGCAGAGAAGGGTGGACAGGTAAGCAGAGGCACTAGTCCATCACTCAAAGTTCTTAGAAGTTGTTTTTGACTGGTGGTGTTTTATCTTTAGGGTGCCATTTTAAGAAATATGTAATATTTTAAATATTTAAAAATTTTTACAGTGCTGTTGCCAGTTTTTCAGGTAGCACATTAATTTTGGTTTGTTATACAGTGTGTCCATAAAGTCATAGTGCACCTTTGACCGGTCACAGGAAAGCGACAAAAGACAGTAGAAATGTGAAATCTGCACCAAATAAAAGGAAAACTCTCCCAGTTTCATACCTCTTCGGTGCAGTTCGATGTGGGCTCATGCACAGATTTTTTAGGGTTCCTTAGGTAGCTATCCTGTATAGCCTCTATGGACTTGTCACTGATTGATGGCCTACCAGAACGGGTTTCTCCACCAAAATGCTGGTTTCCTTCAACTGCTTATCCCACCGAGTAACGTTATTTCTATGTGGTGGTGCTTCGTTATAAATGCGCCGATATTCACGTTGCACTTTGGTCACGGATTCGAATTTAGTGAGCCACAGAACACACTGAACTTACCTCTGTACTGTCCACATTTTGACTGGCATGGCCGTGGGCTGCTCTGCTGTATACACAGTGTTACGTTGTCATCTGTGCATGCACACATGCTGCCACATCATCCTACAGAAACTGGGAGGTTTTCCTTTGATTTGGTACAGATTTCACATTTCTATCATCTTTTATTGCTTTCCTGTGACTGGTCAAAAGTGTACCATGACTTTACAGACACACTGTATTTCATCCCTAGTAGCCAAGTAAATTTTAATGTAGATTTTTGTCTCTTTCTTGGTGATATTTTTATGTTTCTTATTTTTAATAAGTAGGTTGGCCATTACAATTCTGTTCAGTGAGTTGTCACCTGTTCCTGTCACCTAAGTGCAGGTTCGGCTGCCTGCCACAACAAAAACCAAACTTGTGAAACCAGTGCTGGTGCAAAAGGAAAGAGGTTTATTCAGGTGCTTGTCCTGGGAGAATGGTGGACTCTTGTCTCAAAGACTATCCCCCTCTTCCTGCTCAAGACTCTGGTTCTTACAGGGATAAGGAGGGGAAGACTCTTTTTTTCTATTCAATGATCTTGCTAGCTATTGGCTGGTAGGGCCTTGATCATTCATGTTTCTAGTTTTTGGCTTACTTGGTGTAACAACCTCCCCTTGTGGCATCTAGGCCAATGGGGGAGATGCCTTGGCACTCCTTAGATGTCTATAGTAACATTCCCATATCTCCTAAAGTTGTTTTCATTGTGTTTTTATTTTTAATTGTTTAGTTATATTCAGTTCTTGAGAAAATTTCAAATTATTATAGACTTTGAATTAGTATAAATTCCAAATAAATGTACAACCTCGAACAATGGGAGGGTTAGGCACAGATTATCCATGCATAACTTTGATTCCCCCAAACACTTCAGTTATTCCCTGATATCTGTGGAGAGATGGTTCCTGGACCATGCAGATACAGAAATCCAAGGATGTTTAAGTCTCTTATATAAAAGGGCCAATATTAGTGCATACAACCAGACCTCTGCAACTGAGGGCCCGCAACCCATTTGGTTGAATCCATGGATATGGAACTGAGAATGTGCAGGGCTGACTATATATATCGAAAAAAATCTGCATATAAATGGAGCTGAGTTGTTCAAGGTCAATTGTATTTTAGTTCTCCTTCCACACTCATTGATCCCACAACTTCCTTTATCAATTATTATTCAAGGCTTACTCTGTGCTCAGTACAATGATGGGCTTTGGGAATACACAGGTTAAATACAATTTTTGTCCTATAAAGAATGAAGTTCTAAATAACGGAGCTCTGTCTATAGTCCTTGTTTCATTTTTAAAAATTTTATTTAGAAAATTAACATGGCGACATTGATCAATAAGAGTACATAGGTTTCAGGTAAATATCTCTATAGCATTTGAACTATTGACTGTGTTGTGTGTCCATCACTCAAAGTCAAATCATGCTCTGTCACTGCATACTTGTCCTCCCCCACCTACTACCCCCATATCCCCTTCCCCCTGGTAACCTCCTCACTTTTATCTATGTCTATGAGTCTCAGCTTTATACCTCACCTATGTGTGAAATCATACAGTTCTTAGCTTTTTCTGATTTACTTATTTAATTTAGAATAATGTTCTCAAGGTCCATCCATGATGCTTTAAATGTCACTATATCATCATTTCTTATGGTTGAGTAGTATTTAATTGTAAATATGTACCACATCTTCTTTATACAATCCTTTATTGAAGGACACTTTGATTGTTTCCATGTCTTGGCCACTGTGAATGAGGCTGCGATGAACGGGGGGGGGGGGGGGGTGCACGTATCTTTATGTAGCAAAGTTATCTAGTTTTTGGGTAACCTGTAGAAGGGTTGCTGGATCCTATGGTGGTTATATTCTTAGTATTTTTTATTGTTTGGTTTTTTAAAATAATTTTAATGGGGTGACATTGATAAATCAGTGTACATATGTTCAGAGAAAACATCTCTAGGCTATTTTGATATTTGATTATGCTGCATTCCCATCACCCAAAGTCCAATTGTCTTCCGTCACCTTCTAACTGGTTTTCTTTGTGCCCATCCCCTCCTACAACACCCCCCTTCTCCTCCCCTCCCACCCTGTAACCCCCACACTCTTGTCCATGTATCTGAGTCTCATTTTTTAGTCCCACCTATGTATGGAATCATATAGTTCTTAGTTTTTTCTGATTTACTTATTTCACTAACTATAATGTTATCAAGGTCCATCCATGTTGTAAATGATGTCATCATTTCTTATGGCTGAGTAGTATTCCATAGTATATATGTACCAAAGCTTTTTAATCCATTCTTCCACTGATGGAAACTTGGGCTGTTTCCAGATCTTTGCTATTGTGAACAATACTGCCTTAAACATGGGGGTGCATTTCTTCTTTTCAAACAGTGCTATGGTGTTCTTGGAGTATATTCCTAAAAGTGGTATAGCTGGGTCAAAAGGCAGTTCGATTTTTAATTTTTTGAGGAATCTCCATATTGTTTTCCACAGTGGCTACACCAGTCTGCATTCCCACCAGTAGTGCAGGAGGATTCCCTTTTCTCCACATCCTCGCCAGCACTTATTCTGTGTTGTTTTGTTGATGAGTGCCATTCTGACTGGTGTGAGATGATATCTCATTGTGGTTTTAATTTGCATTTCTCTAATGATTAGTGATGTTGAGCCTTTTTTCATATGCCTATTGGCCATATGCATGTCCTCTTTGGAGAAGTGTCTATTCATTTCTTTCGCTCATTTTTTGATTGGATTGTTTGTCTTTCTGGTATTGAGTTTTACAAGTTCTTTATAAATTTTGGTTATTAACCCCTTATCAGACATATTGTCAAATATGTTCTCCCATTGTTTAGTTTGTCTTTCTATTCTGTTCTTATTGTCTTTTGCTGTGCAAAAGCTTTTTAGTTTGATATAGTCCCATTTGTTTATCCTGTCTTTTATTTCACTTGCCCATGGAGATAAATCGGCAAATATATTGCTGTGAGGGGTGTCAGAGAGCTTACTGCCTATATTTTCTTCTAAGATGCTTATGGTTTTACGGCTTACATTTAAGTCTTTTATCCATTTTGAGTTTATTTTTGTGAATGGTGTAAGTTGGTGGTCTAGTTTCATTTTTTTTTTTTTTTTGCAGGTAGCTGTCCAATTTTCCCAACACCATTTGTTGAAGAGGCTGTCTTTACTCCAATGTATGCTCTTACCTCCTTTGTCAAATGTCAGTTGTCCATAAAAGTGTGGGTTTATTTCTGGGTTCTCAGTTCTGTTCCATTGATCTATATGCCTGTTCTTATGCCAGTACCAGGCTGTTTTGAGTATAGTGGCCTTGTAGTAAAACTTGATATCAGGAAGTGTGATACCTCCCACTTTATTCTTCCTTTTCAAGATTGCTGAGGCTATTCGTGTTCTCTTTTGGTTCCATATAAATTTTTGGAATATGTGGTCTATATCTTTGAAGTAAGTCATAGGTATTTTAATCAGCATTGCATTGAATTTAAATTGCTTTGGGTAATATAGACATTTTAATGATGTTTATTCTTTCTAACCATGAGCACAGTATATGCTTCCACTTGTTTGTATCTTCCCTGATTTCTTTTATCAATGTTTTATAATTTTCTGAGTATAAGCCTTTAATCTCTCTGGTTAAATTTATTCCTAGGTACTTTATTTTATTGGTTGCAATGGTGAAGGGGATTGTTTCCTTAATTCCTCTTTCTGACAGTTCATTGTTAGTGTATAAAAATGCCTCTGATTTCTGAGTACTGATTTTATATCCTGCTACCTTGCTGAATTCATTTATCAGGTCTAGTAGTTTTTTGACTGCAACTTTAGGGTTTTGTATATACAATATCATATCATCTGCAAATATTGATAGTTTTACTTCTTTTTTTCCAATTTGAATGCCTTTTATTTCTTTTTCTTGTCTGATTGCTGTGGCGAGGACTTCCAGAACTCTGTTAAATAAGAGTAGTTAAAGGGGGCACCCCTGCCTTGTTCCTGATCTTAAGGGGATTGCTTTTAATTTTTGCCCATTGAGTATGATGTTGGCTGTGGGTTTCTCATAGATGGCTTTTATCATGTTGAGGTATGTTCCCTGTATTCCCACTTTGCTGAGAGTTTTGATCATGAATGGGTGCTGGATTTTATCAAATGCTTTTTCTGCATGTATTGAAATTATCATGTGGTTTTTCTCCTTTCTTTTGTTTATGTGATGAATCACATTGATTGATTTGCAAATATTGTACCAGCCTTGCCTCCCCAGAATAAATCCCACTTGATCATGGTGTATGATTTTTTTCATATATTGCTGGATCTGGTTTGCTAATATTTTGTTGAGAATTTTAGCATCTAAATTCATCAGGGATATTAGCCTATAATTTTTTTTTGTGTGTGTTGTCTTTGCCTTGTTTTGGAATCAGAATTATGCTCACCTCATAA
Organism: Saccopteryx bilineata; assembly: GCF_036850765.1. NCBI lineage: Eukaryota > Metazoa > Chordata > Mammalia > Chiroptera > Emballonuridae > Saccopteryx > Saccopteryx bilineata. The sequence goes on from NC_089491.1 coordinate 193,671,982, forward strand.
AAGGAGCTTTGAAGTCTTCCTTCCTCTTGAATATTTTGAAATAGCTTGAAAAGGTTAGGAGTTAGTTCTTTTTGAATATTTGGTAGAATTCCCTTGTGAAGCCATCAGACCCAGGACTTTGCTTTTTTGGGAGTTTTTTGTTAAGTGTTTTTATCTCATTTGTTGTAATTGGTCTGTTTAGGTTTTCTGATTCTTTCAGATTAATTTTTGGGAGATTATATGTATCAAGGAATTTGTCTATTTCATCTAGGTTGTCTAGTTTTTTGGCATACAGTTCTTCATAGTATTTTCTTACAATATTTTGTATTTCTGTTGTGTCAGTTGTTATTTCTCCACTCTGATTTCTAATTTTATTTATTTGAGTCTCTCTCTTTTTTTCTTGGTGAGTCTGGTTAAAGGTTCATTGATCTTGTTTACCTTTTCAAAGAACCAGCCTCCTGGTTTCATTGATCCTTTGTATTGTTTCTTTAGCCTTTATGTCATTTATTTCTGTTCTGATCTTTATTATTTCTTTCCTTCTGCTACCTCTGGGCTTTACTTGCTGTTTTTTTCTAGTTCTTTTAGATGTAGGGTTAAGTTGTTTATTTGAGCTTTTTCTAGCTTCTTAAGGTATGCGTGTAATGCTATGAACTTTCTTCTCATGACTGCTTTTGCTATGTCCCATAAATTTTGAGTTGATGTATGCTCGTTATCATTCATTTCTAGGAATTTTTTATTTATTCTTTGGTCTCATTATTAACTCATTTTTTTAATTTAATAATTTACTATTTAGTTTCCAAATGTTTGAGTATTTTTCAGTTTTTCTGTTGTGGTTGATTTTTTGTTTCATGCTATTGTGATCAGAGAAAGTGCTCGATATGATTTCAATTTTTTTAAGTTTGTTGAGACCGCTTTTGTGCCCTAACATGTGGTCTATCCTAGAGAATGTATAATGAGCACTTGAAAAGAATGTATATTCTGCTGCTTTAGGGTGAAAGATTTGAAGATATTTATTAAATAGAGTTCATCTAGATGACGTCAGAGTAATGGCGGGGTAAGAAGCGACACCAATAAACCTCCCCCAAAACTCAACAAGATCTTCAACCAGAAACAGAAAAACCTATACTTGGAGCTTCCAGATTCTTTGCAATACACCCAAAGGTATGATTGAGTGAAAAATTGGCTAAATATATAACCAAACCCCGAAGGAAATAGGGAGTAAGAAATGCTCCGCCTTCCTCACTAACCTAAACAGGGCGGCTTTCTCTGGTAACTGTGAATATAGAAACTGAGGCGGGCAAAGGGAGTGAATAGATCCAGGCCACCGCGGCACAAAGGGCCGAACCAGGCTGTGGCACGGAGATCCAAGCCGAGGAAAATCTGATCATGTGGCAACCCGGGCAATATAAGCTAACACTCGCGCCAAACCCAAACAAAGAAAGACAAGCGGACCGGCCATTTTACCCGGTCTCCTGGTCGGTGCGCAGTTAGTGGGCGAGAATTTCTTCCTAGGCCCCGAAAGTGGGTGCCCGTGTTGCCCCACGGAGAGGCAGGGTCAGAGACCTTTCTGTGGGCCAAGGGCAGAGTCTCTGGTCATCCCCAGCACCCTGGGAAAGCCACGCACGGGAGTGAGTGAGAACTAATTCCAATGGTGGAGACTTTCCGTGCTGGAGGGTGTTTCACTCAGAGGGAAAAGCGGCCGGCCTCATATCCTGGTTTGCGCGCGCAGATAAGGAGTGAGCAATTCCTCCGAGTGCCTCGGCAGTGCGCGCCCGTGTTATCACACAGAGGGGCAGAGTCAGGGGCCTTTGTGTGGGCCAAAGCGGAATCTCGAGGCGCCCCAGCGCCTTGCAAAAGCCACGCACGGGGACGGAGCGAGACTCAATTCCAACGCTACAACTTTTCCCTGCGGTTGGGGGTTTCACTCAGAGCGTGAGAATGCTGGCCGGATATCCTGGTCGCAGACAGTGAGTGAGAGTTTCCTCCAAGCGCCCCGGAAGTGGGCACCCGCTTGTGTTACCGGACAGAGTGGCAGAGCCAGAGGTCTTTGAGTGGGCGGAAAGCCTGCCAGATTATGCTAGCAGCTCTGACTGACTGAGCCTTACCCAGAGCCCTGTGCTGAGTGGAAATAGAGTGGGGAGTTGCCAGCTCTTTGAGCCTCTTACTATTCAGGCAGAGGCAGCAGCAACCCCATAGATGGATTATCAGGCTACTAATTGAGGAAGGAAAGACTAGGAGAAAGGCTCCAGGAACACGGACTCTCTCACTGTCGGAGCCTATAAATGCTAATGAGCTTTGACTGCCAACGAGACTAAAGCACAATACATGACATTGCCATAGAGACTTATCAACTGCAAACCTCTACCTGAGCGTGCCAAAGGGGCAGAACCCGGGGTACAGAGTCACCGACCAGAAAGAGGGAGAGAAAAGAAAAAGCAGGAAGATAACCTCTCAAAATCAAGAATAATCTGCAGACTTTATAACCTATCCCATTTTATTATATTTGTTCGTTTGTTTCTCTTATCTTCATTCTTGAGACTTTTTTTTCCTCCTCCAATTTGGCCGATTAACTCTCTACCGGTCTTACTCTCTCCTCTCTTTGAACTACACTACCCATAAGTGTTACATCTCCCATTATCTTTTCTCTTCTCTTCCTTTCTCTCTATGAGGGTTGCACTCCAAAACCCTTAACTCTATCTCTCTTTTCTTTTTTCTTCTTTTAGTGGTTCCCTCTTTTTTTTTCTCTCTCTCTCTTTCTTTTCTCCCTCTATATTAGTTTCTTCCTTTCTCCTTTACATCTCCTCTCATTCAAACCTCAATAACAAACAAATTATCTTATCTGGGACTCAAACCTATGTTTGTGGCATTTTGGGGGGTTTTTACTTCACCTTTTTAACTCACTAGCAGTGCTCCCATCCCTGGCTCTCCATATTATCTAGTTCTTGTTCCACTAAATACAATAGTAAATTTTTTATTTGTCCCCCCCTTTTTCCGTTTTCCTCTTATTCCTCTCCTCATAACTCTTAGACAACCAACACCTAAAAGCAAATCATTTTATTCTTGACCCAAATTTTTTCCTTATTTGCTTTTTGTGTGTCCATACGCTCTTATTTTTTCTTTTTTCTTTTTTTTTCCTTTTTTTTTTTGCCCCTTTATTACTTTTCCCTAATTCTGCCCTCCAACACAGGCATTATTTGTTATAATTCACAGTCCACCACAAGATTTTCTCAAGAAAGAGGGGAGAGGAGAGGAGAGGAAAAAAGGAGGGGGGGAATAATTTCCTTTTTTTAAAATTTTTATTTTATTTTATTTTTCTTTATTTCATTATTAATTTTTTTAAAAAAAACAACTCTTTTCGATTTTTTTTATTTTTTTAACTGTTTATTCTTTATTAAATCTCATTAATACTATCAACAAAACCACCCTCAGATGCCATTAAGGAAGAGAAAATCAAATATCATGGATACAAAAGAAAGAAAGGTAACACAGCTAGATGAGGAAAAATCTATGGAGAAAAAATTTAATATATTGGAAACCTTGGAGCTAAATGACAGAGAATTCAAGATAGAAATCCTAAAAATCCTCTGAGATATACAAGAAAACACAGAAAGGCAATTTAGGGAGATCAGAAAACAACTCAATGAACACAAAGAATATATGTCCAAGGAAATTGAAACTATAAAAACAAATCAAACAGAGATGAAAAACTCAATTCACGAGCTGAAAAACGAAGTAACAAGCTTAGCTAATAGAACAGGTCAGATAGAAGAGAGGATTAGTGAAATAGAAGACAAGCAACTTGAGGCACAACAGAGAGAAGAAGAAAGAGACTCAAAAATTAAAAAAATGAGATAGCCCTACAAGAATTATCTGACTCCATCAAAAAGAATAACATAAGAATAATAGGTATATCAGAGGGAGAAGAGAGAGAAAATGGAATGGAGAACATACTCAAACAAATAATAGATGAGAACTTCCCAAGCCTGTGGAAAGAACTAAAGCCTCAAGTTCAAGAAGCAAACAGAACTCCAAGTTTTCTTAACCCCAACAAACCTACTCCAAGGCATACCATAATGAAATTGACACAAACCAAAAGCAAAGAAAAAATTCTCAAGGCAGGCAGGGAAAAGAAGAATACAACATATAAAGGAAGGCCCACTAGATTATCATCAGATTTCTCAACAGAAACTCTACAAGCTAGAAGAGAGTGGACCCCAATATTTAAAGTCCTGAAAGAGAGGAACTTTCAGCCACAAATACTATACCCATCAAAGCTATCCTTCAAATACGAAGGAAAAATAAAAACATTCACAGATACAGAAAAGATGAGGGAATTTATCATCAGAAAACCCCCACTGCAGGAATTACTAAAAAGGGTTCTCCAATCAGATACAAAGAACAAAAAAAAAAACAGAGCCACAAGTAAAAGCTCCAAGAAGAACACAATAAAACCAAATTTAAACTGTGACAACAACAAAAAGAAAGAGGAGGAGAAGATTGATTAACAGTAGCAAAAGACGATGGAGTGCAAAGGTACTCACAAAATAGTTCGCTACAAAGAACAGGGTAGGGAGACTTTTCATTACTCAAAGGTAACCACCATTGAAAAAACCACCACAGAAGCACATGAGATAAAAAAGATAGCAACAGAGGAAAGATGTATGGAATACAACCAAATAAAAACAAAAGATAGAAAAACGAAAGAGAAGGATCACACAAGACACAAAACTAACAGAAAGCAAGATATAAAATGGCAATAGGGAACTCACAAGTATCAATAATTACACTAAATGTAAACGGATTAAACTCACCAATAAAAAGATACAGAGTAGCAGAATGGATTAAAAAAGAAAATCCAACTGTATGCTGCCTACAGGAAACTCATTTAAGTAACAAGGATAAAAACAAACTCAAAGTGAAAGGCTGGAAAACAATACTCCAAGCAAATAACATCCAAAAAAAAGCAGGTGTAGCAATACTCATATCGGATAATGCTGACTACAAGACAGGAAAAGTACTCAGAGACAAAAATGGCCATTTCATAATGGCTAAGGGGACACTGAATCAAGAAGACATAACAATTCTTAATATATATGCACCAAACCAAGGAGCACCAAAATATATAAGACAGCTACTTATTGACCTTAAAACAAAAACTGACAAAAATACAATCATACTTGGAGACCTCAATACACCGCTGACAGCTCTAGATCGGTCATCCAAACAGAGAATCAACAAAGACATAGTGGCCTTAAACAAAACACTAGAGCACCTGGATATGATAGACATCTACAGGACATTTCATCCCAAAGTGACTGAGTATACATTTTTCTCCAGTGTACATGGATCATTCTCAAGAATTGACCATATGTTGGGCCACAAAAACAACATCAGCCAATTCAGAAAAATTGAAGTTGTACCAAGCATATTTTCTGATCATAAAGCCTTGAAACTAGAATTCAACTGCAAAAAAGAGGAAAAAAATCCCACAAAAACGTGGAAACTAAACAACATACTTTTAAAAAATGAATGGGTCAAAGAAGAAATAAGTGCAGAAATCAAAAGATATATACAGACTAATGAAAATGACAATACAACATATCAGAATCTATGGGATGCAGAAAAGCAGTGATAAGAGGGAAGTTCATATCGCTTCAGGCATATATGAACAAACAAGAGAGAGCCCAAGTGAACCACTTAACTTCACACCTTAAGGAACTAGAAAAAGAAGAACAAAGACAACCCAAAACCAGCCGAAGAAAGGAGATAATAAAAATCAGAGCAGAAATAAATGAATTAGAGAACAGAAAAACTATAGAAAAAATTAATAGAACAAGGAGCTGCTTCTTTGAAAAGATCAACAAAATTGACAAACCCTTGGCAAGACTTACCAAAGAAAAAGGAGAAAGAACTCATATAAACAAAATCCAAAATGAAAGAGGAGAAATCACCACGGACACCGTAGCTATACAAAGAATTATTGTAGAATACTATGAAAAACTTTATGCCACTAAATTCAACAACCTAGAAGAAATGGATAAATTCCTAGAACAATACAACCTTCCTAGACTGAGTCAAGAAGAAGCAGAAAGCCTAAACAGACCTATCAGTAGAGAAGAAATAGAAAAAACCATTAAAAACCTCCCCAAAAATAAAAGTCCAGGCCGAGACAGCTATACCAGCGAATTTTATCAAACATTCAAAGAAGACTTGGTTCCTATTCTACTGAAAGTCTTCCAAAAAATTGAAGAAGAAGCAAGACTTCCAAACACATTTTATGAGGCCAGCATAACCCTCATACCAAAACCAGGCAAGGATGGCACAAAAAAAGAAAACTACAGACCAATATCTCTAATGAATACAGATGCTAAAATACTAAACAAAATACTAGCAAATCGAATACAACAACATATTAAAAAAATAATACATCATGATCAAGTGGGATTCATCCCAGAATCTCAAGGATGGTTCAACATACGTAAAACGGTTAATGTAATACACCATATCAACAAAACAAAGAACAAAAACCACATGATCTTATCAATAGATGCAGAAAAGGCTTTCGATAAAATACAACACAATTTTATGTTTAAGACTCTCAACAAAATGGGTATAGAAGGAAAATATCTCAACATGATAAAGGCCATATATGATAAACCATCAGCTAACTTCATATTAAATGGCACTAAACTGAAGGCTTTCCCCCTTAAATCAGGAACAAGACAGGGTTGTCCACTCTCTCCACTCTTATTTAATGTGGTACTAGAGGTTCTAGCCAGAGCAATCAGACAAGACAAAGAAATAAAAGGCACCCATATCGGAAAAGAAGAAGTAAAGGTATCACTTTTTGCAGATGATATGATCCTATACATCGAAAACCCCAAAGAATCCACAAAAAGACTACTAAAAACAATAAGCCAATACAATAAGGTCGCAGGATACAAAATTAACATACAGAAGTCAATAGCCTTTCTATATGCCAACAATGAAACAACTGAGAAGGAACTCAAAAGAATAATCCCCTTCACGATTGCAACAAAAAAAATAAAATACTTAGGAATAAACATAACAAAGAATGTAAAGGACTTATATAATAAAAACTATAAACCATTTTTAAGGGAAATTGAAAAAGATATAATGAGATGGAAGAATATACCTTGTTCTTGGCTAAGAAGAATAAATATAATCAAGATGGCTATATTACCCAAAGCAATATACAAATTTAATGCAATTTCCATCAAACTTCCAATGACATTTTTTAAAGAAATAGAGCAAAAAATCATCAGATTTATATGGAACTATAAAAAACCCCGAATAGCCAAAGCAGTCCTAAAAAAAAAGAATGAAGCTGGGGGCATAACAATACCTGACTTCAAACTCTATTATAGGGCCACGACAATCAAAACAGCATGGTATTGGCAGAAAAATAGACACTCAGACCAATGGAACAGAATAGAAAGTCCAGAAATAAAACCACATATGTATAGTCAAATAATTTTTGATAAAGGGGCCAACAACACACAATGGAGAAAAGAAAGCCTCTTCAATAAATGGTGCTGGGATAACTGGAAAGCCACATGCAAAAGAATGAAACTGGACTACAGTCTCTCCCCCTGTACAAAAATTAACTCAAAATGGATCAAAGATCTAAACATAAGACCTGAAACAATTAAGTACATAGAAGAAGACATAGGTACTCAACTCATGGACCTGGGTTTTAAAGAGCATTTTATGAATTTGACTCCAATGGCAAGAGAAGTGAAGGCAAAAATTAATGAATGGGGCTACATCAGACTAAGAAGTTTTTGCTCAGCAAGAGAAACTGATAACAAAATAAACAGAAAGCCAACTGAATTGGAAATGATATTTTCAAACAACAGCTCAGATAAGGGCTTAATATCCAAAATATACAAAGAACTCATAAAACTCAATAACAAACAAACAATCCAATAAAAAAATGGGAAGAGGATATGAATAGACATTTCTCCCAGGAAGAAATAGAAATGGCCAACAGGTATATGAAAAGATGCTCATCTTCTTTAGCTATTAGAGAAATGCAAATCAAAATGGCAATGAGATACCACCTCACACCTGTTCGATTAGCTGTTATTAGCAAGTCAGGTAATAGCAAATGTTGGAGAGGCTGTGGAGAAAAAGGAACCCTCATCCACTGTTGGTGGGAATGTAAAGTAGTACAACCATTATGGAAGAAAGTATGGTGGTTCCTCAAAAAACTGAAAATAGAACTACCTTATGACCCAGCAATCCCTCTACTGGGTATATATCCCCAAAACTCAGAAACATTGATACGTAAAGACACATGCAGCCCCATGTTTATTGCAACATTGTTCACAGTGGCCAGGGCATGGAAACAACCAAAAAGCCCATCAATAGATGACTGGATAAAGAAGATGTGGCACATATACACTATGGAATACTACTCAGCCATAAAAAATGATGACATTGGAACATTTACAGCAAAATGGTGGGATCTTGATAACATGATACGGAGCGAAATAAGTAAATCAGAAAAAAACAGGAACTGTATCATTCCATACGTAGGTGTGACGTAATAGTGAAGCTAAGAGACATTGATAAGAGTGTGGTGGTTATGGGGGGGGAGGGGGGAATGGGAGAGGGATAGGGGGTGTGGAGGGGCACAAAGAAAACAAGATAGAAGGTGACAGAGGACAATCTGACTTTGGGTGGTGGGTATGCAACATAATTGAACGACAAGAATACCTGGACTTGTTATCTTTGAATATATGTATCCTGATTTATTGATGTCACCCCATTAAAAAAATAAAATTATCAAAAAAAAAAAAAAAAAGAAAAAGAGATAGTGAAAATTTAATATATCTTTTTTCTACCAGAAAAATAAAATCAGTGGAGTTTTTAAATGTAAAAAAAAAAAAAAAGAGTTCATCTAGTATGTCCTTTAAGTCTGCTGTTTCTTTGTTAAATTTTTTTCTTTAGGATCTATTTAGTGATGTTAGTGGGGTATTGAATTCCCCAACTATTATAGTATTGCTGTTGATCTTGCCCTTTAAATTCATCAAAATCTGCCTTATATGTTTAAGTGCTCCTATATTAGGTGCGAAGATATTTATAACGGTTATATCTTCCTGTTGGATTGTTCCCTTTATCATTATGTAGTGACCTTCTTTATCTTTTACTATAATCTTTGTTTTAAAGACCATTTTGTATGATATAAGTATTGCTACCCCAGCTGTTTTTTCATTTCCATTTGCGTGAAATATTTTTTTTTCTTCCTTTTATCTTCAGTCTATGTGCATCTTTTGTTTTAAGGCATGTCTTTTGTAGACAGCATATATATGGGTCCTGTTTTCTTATCCACACAGCTACCCTATGTCTTTTGATCAGATCATTTAATCCATTTAAATTTAAGGTTATTTTTGATATGTAGTTGTTTATTGCCATTTTATTCTTTAAAACTGTGTTCTTCTTTTGGTATATTCCTTTTCTCCTTTGATCTCTTTACAACAGGCCCCTTAGCATTTCTTGCAGCATTGGTTTGGTTGTAGTAAATTCCTTGAGTTTTTTTTTTTTGTCTGGAAACCTTTTTATTTTTTCTTCAATTTTAAACGATAGCCTTGGTGGATAAAGTAGTCTTGGTTGAAGGCTCTTGTTCTGCATTACTTTGAATATTTCTTGCAATTTTCTTCTGGCCTCAAGTGTTTCTGTTGAGAAGTTGGAAGTCATTTTTATGGGGCCTCCTTTGTAGGTGATAGTCTTTTTTTCTCTAGCAGCTTTTAATATTTTCTCTTTATCACTTAGCTTTGGTATTTTAATTATGATGTGTCTTGGTGTAGATTTCTTTGGGTTTCTCTTTATTGGAGTTCTTTGTGCTTCTTGAACTTGTGAGATGTTTTCCTGCCTTAATTGAGGGAGTGAATATTTCCCCTGGAAACAGCAATACCAGCAAATGGAAGCACGGCACCAACCAAACAAGCTCTTCCGCGGCACTCAGAGCAGAGTCACTTAGAACGGAGGAGCTTTCAGGACTACAGTAATGAGACTTAGGGTCTGAACTGCAGCACCCTTACCCACACGGCCGAGGGCTCACTCGAGTGTGGGCGTTGGCAGGACATGAAGATACAGTTCTGTCGGCAAGGGCGGGAGCAGGCTGGCCACTGCTGAGGCCCAGGTGTGAGCTCAGTCTTGCCCAGCTGGAGAGGAGGGGACGTGCAAAAGTGGTCAAGCTCAGTTGCAGGCTGCCCGCAATCCAGTCTGCAAGGGAAGAACAGGAGCCCTGCAAGGGGTGGAGACCCGCCCTTGAGCAAGGGCACAGGAGCACAGCCTTGTCTCTCCCATGGAACTGAGGCTTGTGACCTGACTTGGGAGCCAGCTGTGGAGCCAAAAGCCCAGAACAGGCAGAGTCCCACTACTGAGCATGGGCATGAAGTCCCACCTGGCCTGTGGAGCCAAGGCTTTCAGCCGTCCCATGAGCGAACTCCTCCTGCAGAGACATGGTGAAAGCCCGGAATCAGGCGGAGACCCGCAGCTGAGCGAAGGTGCTTTCCCCTGCCCTCAGGGCCAAGCATAATGCCATGGGGGTGGGGCAAAGGCCAAGGCCACCGAGCTTGTACACCCGAGCATGAGATCACAGCCACTCTCGTGAAGGAGAGGCGGAAACCACAGCAACATCCCCAGTGGGCAGGCACCGGCAACGCCTATACCATAACACCCTAGGCAGCAATAGCAGAGGGGGTGGTGGGCCTGCAGACAGACCACACCTAGGGAACACAGAGGCCACACCCAGTGGACTCCAGTGGCCAAAACCTTCTTTTACACCGACAAAATGGGAAGGCAGAGAAATGTAACACAAATGAATCAAGAGAAATCCCTAGAAAAGGACCTGCATGAGTTAGATATAACCAAATTACCAAATGTAGAGTTTAAAATAATGATTTTTAGGATGCTCAAAGATATTAGAACAATAGATGGTCATTACAAACACCTAAATAAAGAGATAACAAATATAAAAAAAAGGACATTAAAATAATAAAAAAGAATCAGTCAGAAATGACAAATACAATATCAGAAATGAAGAACACAATGGAAGGAATTAAAAGGGTGGATGAAGCTGAGAATCAAATCAGTGAGTTAGAGGACAAGATAAATGAAAGCATGGAAGCAGAGCAGAAAAAAGAAAAGAGACTAAAAAAAGTCTGAGGAAAGTCTCAAAGAGCTCTGTGACAACATGAAGAGAAATAATATCTGCATCATAGGGGTTCCTGAAGAAGAAAAGAAAGAACAAGGGATAGAGACTTTGTTCAAACATATCATAGCTATTCTTAGTTTTTTGAGGAACCATAACTTTCTTTCATAATGGCTGTGCTAGTTTACATTCCCACCAGCAGTGAATGAGGGTTCCTTTTTCTCCACAGCCTCTCCAACACTTGTTATTACCTGTCTTGTTGACAACAGCCAATCTAACAAGTATGAGGTGGTATCTCATTGTAGTTTTGATATACATTTGTCAAATAGCGAAGATGAGCATTTTTTCATATATCTGTTGGTCATTCATATGCATTCTTGGGAGAAGTATCTGTTCAGGTCCCTGCTCATTTTTTGTTGTTGTTGTTGTTTTTGTTTTGTTTTGTTTTTCTTTTGCATTTTTTCTGAAGTTGGAAATGGGGAGACAGTCAGACAGACTCCTGCATGTGCCTGACCGGGATCTACCTGGCACGCCTACCAGGGGGTGATGCTCTGTCCATCTTGGGGCATCGCTCTGCTGCAATCAAAGCCATTCTAGCACCTGAAGCAGAGGCCACAGAGGCATCCTCAGCGCCCGGGCAAACTTTGCTCCAATGGAGCCTTGGCTGCGGGAGGGGAAGAGAGAGACAGAGAGGAAGGAGAAGGGGAGGGATGGAGAAGCAGATGGGTGCTTCTACTGTGTGCCTGCATGCCAGGCCAATGCTCTACCACTGAGCCAACCAGCCAGGGCTAGGTTCCTGCTCATTTTTTAATTGGATAATTTGCTTGTTTATTGCTGAGCTTTGTGAGTTCTTTATATATTTTGAATATTAACTCTTTATATAAACTGTTGTTTGTGAACATTATGTCCTATTTGGTTGGCTATCTTTTTGTTGTCAGTTTCTTTTGCCATGCAGAAGCTTTTTAATTTCATATAGTCCTGTTCATTTATTTTTTCCTTTACTTCTCTTGCCTTTATTGTCAAATTCATAAGTTGCTCTCTACAGCCAAGGTCCATGAGCTTAGTACCTATGTTTTCTTCTATGTAATTTATTTTTTCAGATCTTATATTTAAGTTTGATATTTTGAATTGATTTTTGTGTAGGGGAACAAACTGTAGTCAAGTTTTATTCTTTTGCATGTGGCTTTCCAATTTTCTTAGCACCATTTATTGAAGAGGCTTTCTTTTCTCGATTGTATAATTTTGGCTCCTTCGTCGAAGATGATTTGTCCATATATATGTGGTTTTATTTCTGGGCTCTCTAGTCTGTTCCATTGGCCTGCATGTCTGTTTTTCTACCAATACCATGCTGTTTTGATTATCATGGCTTTATAGTATAATTCGAAGTCAGGTAGTGTGATATGTCCACCTTCACTCTTTTTTCTCAGGATTGCTTTGGCTATTTGAGGTTATTTTATGTTTCTAGACAAATGTGGTGGGGTTTTTTTTGTTCTATTTCTTTAAAAACTGACATTAGGATTTTAATGAGGATTGCATTATATTTGTACATTGCTGTGGATAATATGACTACTTTAACCTATGTTGATTCTTCCCATCCATATACATGGAATATTTTTCAATTTCATTGTATTTTTTCAAACTTTTAAAATAATGTTTTGTAGTTTTTAAGTATCTAGATCCTTTACATTGTTTGTTAAGTTTATTACTAGGTATTTTATTTTTTTGATGCAATTGTAAAAAGAATTTTTTTTAGTTCATTTTCCAATGTTTCATTGTTGGCATATAGAAAAGCAATAGACTTTGTTATATTGATTTTGCATCCCGTTACTTTACTGTATTGGTTTACCATTTCTAACAGTTGTTCAGTGGAGTCTTTGGGGTTTTCTATATAGAGAAACACATCATCTGCAAAAAAGTGATGCCTTTACATCTTCTTTCCCTATACGGTTGCTTTTTATTTCTTTTCCTTGACTGATTGCTCTGGCTAAGACTTCCAGAACTATTTTGAATTAGACTGAAGAAAGTTGGCATCCTTGTCTTGCTCCTGATTTTAGAGAAAATGCTTTCAGTTTTACACCACTAAATGATATTGGCTGGTGGTTTGTCATATATGGCCTTTATTATGTTGAGGTTCTTCTTTCTACACTCATTTTTTTAGTGTTCTTACTGGTTTTGCTGCATCTCAGAAGTTTTTTTTTTCACTTAGTTTTTTTTTTTTTTTTTTTTTTTTTTTTATAATTTTATTTTTTTAATGGGGTGACATCAATAAATCAGGATACATATATTCAAAGATAACAAGTCCAGGTTATCTTGTCGTTCAATTATGTTGCATACCCACCACCCAAAGTCAGACCGTCCTCCGTCACCTTCTATCTTGTTTTCTTTGTGCCCCTCCCACCCCCTATCCCTCTCCCATTCCCCCTCCCCCCCGTAACCACCACACTCTTATCAATGTCTCTTAGTTTCACTATTATGTCCCACCTACGTATGGAATAATACAGTTCCTGTTTTTTTCTGATTTACTTATTTCGCTTCGTATCATGTTATCAAGATCCCACCATTTTGCTGTAAATGTTCTGATGTCATCATTTCTTATGGCTGAGTAGTATTCCATAGTGTATATGTGCCACATCTTCTTTATCCAGTCATCTATTGATGGGCTTTTTGGTTGTTTCCATGTCCTGGCCACTGTGAACAATGCTGCAATAAACATGGGGCTGCATGTGTCTTTACATATCAATGTTTCTGAGTTTTGGGGATATATACCCAGTAGAGGGATTGCTGGGTCATAAGGTAGTTCTATTTTCAGTTTTTTGAGGAACCACCATACTTTCTTCCATAATGGTTGTACTACTTTACATTCCCACCAACAGTGTATGAGGGTTCCTTTTTCTCCACAGCCTCTCCAACATTTGCTATTACCTGACTTGCTAATAACAGCTAATCGAACAGGTGTGAGGTGGTATCTCATTGCCGTTTTGATTTGCATTTCTCTAATAGCTAAAGAAGATGAGCATCTTTTCATATATCTGTTGGCCATTTGTATTTCTTCCTGGGAAAAGTGTCTATTCATATCCTCTTCCCATTTTTTTATTGGATTGTTTGTTTGTTTGTTGTTGAGTTTTATGAGTTCTTTGTATATTTTGGATATTAGGCCCTTATCTGAGCTGTTGTTTGAAAATATCATTTCCCATTTAGTTGGCTTTCTGTTTATTTTGTTATCAGTTTCCCTTGCTGAGCAAAAACTTCTTAGTCTGATGTAGTCCCATTCATTAATTTTTGCCTTCACTTCTCTTGCCATTGGAGTCAAATTCATAAAATGCTCTTTAAAACCCAGGTCCATGAGTTGAGTACCTATGTCTTCTTCTATGTACTTAATTGTTTCAGGTCTTATGTTTAGATCTTTGATCCATTTTGAGTTAATTTTTGTACAGGGGGAGAGACTGTAGTCCAGTTTCATTCTTTTGCATGTGGCTTTCCAGTTTTCCCAGCACCATTTATTGAAGAGGCTTTCTTTTCTCCATTGTGTGTTGTTGGCCCCTTTATCAAAAATTATTTGACTATATATATGTGGTTTTATTTCTGGACTTTCTATTCTGTTCCATTGGTCTGAGTGTCTATTTTTCTGCCAATACCATGCTGTTTTGATTGTCGTGGCCCTATAATAGAGTTTGAAGTCAGGTATTGTTATGCCCCCAGCTTCATTCTTTTTCTTTAGGATTGCTTTGGCTATTCAGGTTTTTTATAGTTCCATATAAATCTGATGATTTTTTGCTCTATTTCTTTAAAAAATGTCATTGGAATTTTGATGGGAATTGCATTAAATTTGTATATTGCTTTGGGTAATATAGCCATCTTGATTATATTTATTCTTCCTAGCCAAGAACAAGGTATATTCTTCCATCTCATTATATCTTTTTCGATTTCCCTTAACAATGGTTTATAGTTTTCATTATATAAGTCCTTTACATTCTTTGTTATGTTTATTCCTAAGTATTTTATTTTTTTTGTTGCAATCGTGAAGGGGATTATTCTTTTGAGTTCCTTCTCAGTTGTTTCATTGTTGGCATATAGAAAGGCTATTGACTTCTGTATGTTAATTTTGTATCCTGCGACCTTACTGTATTGGCTTATTGTTTCTAGTAGTCGTTTTGTGGATTCTTTGGGGTTTTCGATGTATAGGATCATATCATCTGCAAAAAGTGATACCTTTACTTCTTCTTTTCCGATATGGGTGCCTTTTATTTCTTTGTCTTGTCTGATTGCTCTGGCTAGAACCTCTAGTACCACATTAAATAAGAGTGGAGACAGTGGACAACCCTGTCTTGTTCCTGATTTAAGGGGGAAAGCCTTCAGTTTAGTGCCATTTAATATGATGTTAGCTGATGGTTTATCATATATGGCCTTTATCATGTTGAGATATTTTCCTTCTATACCCATTTTGTTGAGAGTCTTAAACATAAAATTGTGTTGTATTTTATCGAAAGCCTTTTCTGCGTCTATTGATAAGATCATGTGGTTTTTGTTATTTGTTTTGTTGATATGGTGTATTACATTAACCGTTTTACGTATGTTGAACCATCCTTGAGATTCTGGGATGAATCCCACTTGATCATGATGTATTATTTTTTTAATATGTTGTTGTATTCGATTTGCTAGTATTTTGTTTAGTATTTTAGCATCTGTATTCATTAGAGATATTGGTCTGTAGTTTTCTTTTTTTGTGCCATCCTTGCCTGGTTTTGGTATGAGGGTTATGTTGGCCTCATAAAATGTGTTTGGAAGTCTTGCTTCTTCTTCAATTTTTTGGAAGACTTTCAGTAGAATAGGAACCAAGTCTTCTTTGAATGTTTGATAAAATTCGCTGGTATAGCCGTCATGCCCTGGACTTTTATTTTTGGGGAGGTTTTTAATGGTTTTTTCTATTTCTTCTCTACTGATAGGTCTGTTTAGGCTTTCTGCTTCTTCTTGACTCAGTCTAGGAAGGTTGTATTGTTCTAGGAATTTATCCATTTCTTCTAGGTTGTTGAATTTAGTGGCATAAAGTTTTTCATAGTATTCTACAATAATTCTTTGTATAGCTACGGTGTCCGTGGTGATTTCTCCTCTTTCATTTTGGATTTTGTTTATATGAGTTCTTTCTCTTTTTTCCTTGGTAAGTCTTGCCAAGGGTTTGTCAATTTTGTTGATCTTTTCAAAGAAGCAGCTCCTTGTTCTATTAATTTTTTCTATAGTTTTTCTGTTCTCTAATTCATTTATTTCTGCTCTGATTTTTATTATCTCCTTTCTTCGGCTGGTTTTGGGTTGTCTTTGTTCTTCTTTTTCTAGTTCCTTAAGGTGGGAAGTTAAGTGGTTCACTTGGGCTCTCTCTTGTTTGTTCATATATGCCTGAAGCGATATGAACTTCCCTCTTATCACTGCTTTTGCTGCATCCCATAGATTCTGATATGTCGTATTGTCATTTCCATTAGTCTGTATATATCTTTTGATCTCTGCACTTATTTCTTCTTTGACCCATTCATTTTTTAAAAGTATGTTGTTTAGTTTCCACATTTTTGTGGGATTTTTTTCCTCTTTTTTGCAGTTGAATTCTAGTTTCAAGGCTTTATGATCAGAAAATATGCTTGGTACAACTTCAATTTTTCTGAATTTGCTGATATTGTTTTTGTGGCCCAACATATGGTCAATTCTTGAGAATGATCCATGTACACTGGAGAAAAATGTATACTCAGTCACTTTGGGATGAAATGTCCTGTAGATGTCTATCATATCCAGGTGCTCTAGTGTTTTGTTTAAGGCCACTATGTCTTTGTTGATTCTCTGTTTGGATGACCGATCTAGAGCCGTCAGCGGTGTATTGAGGTCTCCAAGTATGATTGTATTTTTGTCAGTTTTTGTTTTAAGATCAATAAGTAGGTGTCTTATATATTTTGGTGCTCCTTGGTTTGGTGCATATATATTAAGAATTGTTATGTCTTCTTGATTCAGTGTCCCCTTAGCCATTATGAAATGGCCATTTTTGTCTCTAAGTACTTTTCCTGTCTTGTAGTCAGCATTATCCGATATGAGTATTGCTACACCTGCTTTTTTTTGGATGTTATTTGCTTGGAGTATTGTTTTCCAGCCTTTCACTTTGAATTTGTTTTTATCCTTGTTACTTAGATGAGTTTCCTGTAGGCAGCATACAGTTGGATTTTCTTTTTTAATCCATTCTGCTACTCTGTGCCTTTTTATTGGTGAGTTTAATCCATTTACATTTAGTGTAATTATTGATACTTGTGAGTTCCCTATTGCCATTTTATATCTTGCTTTCTGTTAGTTTTGTGTCTTGTTTGATCCTTCTCTTTCATTTTTCTATCTTTTGTTTTTATTTGGTTGTATTCCATACATCTTTCCTCTGTTGCTATCTTTTTTTATCTCATGTGCTTCTGTGGTGGTTTTTTCAATGGTGGTTACCTTTGAGTAATGAAAAGGGTCCCTACCCTGTTCATTGTAGCGAACTATTTTGTGAGTACTTTTGCACTCCATCGTCCTTTGCTACTGTTAATCTCCGTCTTCTCCCCCTCTTTCTTTTTGTTGTTGTCTCAGTTTAAATTTGGTTTTATTGTGTTCTTCTTGGAGCTTTTACTTGTGGCTCTGTTTTTTTTTGTTCTTTGTATCTGATTGGAGAACCCCCTTTAGTAATTCCTGGAGTGGGGGTTTTCTGATGATATATTCCCTCATCTTTTCTGTATCTGTGAATGTTTTTATTTTTCCTTCGTATTTGAAGGATAGCTTTGATGGGTATAGTATTCGTGGCTGAAAGTTCCTCTCTTTCAGGACTTTAAATATTGGGGTCCACTCTCTTCTAGCTTGTAGAGTTTCTGCTGAGAAATCTGATGATAATCTAATGGGCCTTCCTTTATATGTTGTATTCTTCTTTTCCCTGCCTGCCTTGAGAATTTTTTCTTTGCTGTTGGTTTGTGTCAATTTCATTATGATATGCCTTGGAGTAGGTTTGTTGGGGTTAAGAAAACTTGGAGTTCTGTTTGCTTCTTGAACTTGAGGCTTTAGTTCTTTCCACAGGCTTGGGAAGTTCTCATCAATTATTTGTTTAAGTATGTTCTCCATTCCATTTTCTCTCTCTTCTCCCTCTGATATACCTATTATTCTTATGTTATTCTTTTTGATGGAGTCAGATAATTCTTGTAGGGCTATCTCATTTTTTTTAATTTTTGAGTCTCTTTCTTCTTCTCTCTGTTGTGCCTCAAGTTGCTTGTCTTCTATTTCACTAATCCTCTCTTCTATCTGACCTGTTCTATTAGCTAAGCTTGTTACTTCGTTTTTCAGCTCGTGAATTGAGTTTTTCATCTCTGTTTGATTTGTTTTTATAGTTTCAATTTCCTTGGACATATATTCTTTGTGTTCATGGAGTTGTTTTCTGAGCTCCCTATATTGCCTTTCTGTGTTTTCTTGTATATCTTGGAGGATTTTTAGGATTTCTATCTTGAATTCTCTGTCATTTAGCTCCAAGGTTTCCAATATATTAAATTTTTTCTCCATAGATTTTTCCTCATCTAGCTGTGTTACCTCTCTTTCTTTTGTATCCATGATATTCGATTTTCTCTTTCTTAATGGCATCTGAGGGTGGTTTTGTTGATAGTATTAATGAGATTTAATAAAGAATAAAAAGTTAAAAAAAATAAAAAAATAACAAATCGAAAAGAGTTGTTTTTTTTAAAAAAAATTAATAATGAAATAAAGAAAAATAAAATAAAATAAAAATTTTTTAAAAAGTGAAATTATTCCCCCCCTCTTTTTTTCCTCTCCTCTCCTCTCCCCTCTTTCTTGAGAAAATCTTGTGGTGGACTGTGAGTTATAACAAACAATGCCTGTGATGTAGGGCCTGAATTGGGGAAAAGTAATAAAGGGGCAAAAAAGATAGAAAGAAAAAAAAAAAAAAAAAAAGGAAAAAAAAAAAAAAGAAAAAAGAAAAAAAAAGAGCGTATGGACCCACAAAAAGCAAATAAGGAAAAAATTTGGGTCAAGAATAAAATGATTTGCTTTTAGGTGTTGGTTTTCTAAGAGTTATGATGAGAGGAATAAGAGGAAAATGGAAAAATGGGGGACAAATTAAAAACTTACTATTGTATTTAGTGGAACAAGAACTAGATAATATGGAGAGCCAGGGATGGGAGCACTGCTAGTGAGTTAAAAAGGTGAAGTAAAAACCCCCCAAAATGCCACAAACATAGGTTTGAGTCCCAGATAAGATAATTTGTTTGTTATTGAGGTTTGAATAAGAGGAGATGTAAAGGAGAAAGGAAGAAACTAATATAGAGGGAGAAAAGAAAGAGAGAGAAAAAAAGAGGGAACCACTAAAAGAAGAAAAAAGAAAGGAGAGAGAGAGAGAGAGTTAAGGGTTTTGGAGTGCAACCCTCATAGAGAGAAAGGAAGAGAAGAGAAATGATAATGGGAGATGTAACACTTATGGGTAGTGTTGTTCAAGGAGAGGAGAGAGTAAGACCGGTAGAGAGTTAATCGGCCAAATTGGAGGAGGAAAAAAAAGTCTCAAGAATGAAGATAAGAGAAACAAACGAACAAATATAATAAAATGGGATAGGTTATAAAGTCTGCAGATTATTCTTGATTTTGAGAGGTTATCTTCTTGCTTTTTCTTTTCTCTCCCTCTTCCTGGTCGGTGACTCTGTACCCCGGGTTCTGCCCCTTTGGCACGCTCAGGTAGAGGTTTGCAGTTGATAAGTCTCTATGGCAATGTCATGTATTGTGCTTTATTCTCGTTGGGAGTCGAGGCTCATTAGCATTTATAGGCTCCGACAGTGAGAGAGTCTGTGTTCCTGGAGCCTTTCTCCTAGTCTTTCCTTCCTCAATTAGTAGCCTGATAGTCCAGCTATGGGGTTGCTGCTGCCTCTGCCTGGATAGTAAGAGGCTCAAATTGCTGGCAACTCCCCACTCTATTTCCACTCAGCACAGGGCTCTGGGTAAGGCTCAGTCAGTCAGAGCTGCTAGCATAATCAGGCGGGCTTTCCGCCCACTCGAAGACCTCTGGCTCTGCCACTCTATCCGGTAACACAAGCGGGCGCCCACTTCCGGGGCGCTTGGAGGAAACTCTCACTCACTGTCTGCAACCAGGATATCCGGCCAGCATTCTCACGCTCTGAGTGAAACCCCCAACCGCAGGGAAAAGTTGCAGCGTTGGAATTGAGTCTCGCTCCGTCCCCGTGTGCGGCTTTTGCAAGGCGCTGGGGCGGCATGAGATTCCGCTTTGGCCCACCCAAAGGCCCCTGACTCTGGCCCTCTGTGCGATAACACGGGCGCGCACTGCCGAGGCACTCGGAGGAATCGGAGGAATCGCTCACTCCTTATCTGCGCGCGCAAACCAGGATATGAGGCCAGCCGCGGTTCCCTCTGAGTGAAACAGCCTCCAGCACGGAAAATCTCCACCGTTGGGATTAGTTCTCACTCCCTCCCGTGCGTGGCTTTCCCAGGGCGCTGAGGCTGCCCAGAGACTCTGCCCTCAGCCCACAGAAAGGCCTCTGACCCTGCCTCTCCGTGGGGCAACACGGGCACCCACTTCCGCGGCTTAGGAAGAAATCTTTCTTTCACTAACTGCGCACCGACCAGGAGACCGGGTAAAATGGCCGCTCCGCTTGTCTTTCTTTGTTTGGGTTTGGCGCGAGTGTTAGCTTGTATTGCCCGGGTTGCCACAGGATCAGATTTTCCTCGGCTTGGATCTCTGAGCCACAGCCTGGTTCGGCCGTTTTTGCTGCGGCGGCCTGGATCTATTCACCCCCTTTGCCCGCCTCAGTTTCTATATTCACAGTTACCAGAGAAAGCCGCCCTGTTTAGGTTAGTGAGGAAGGCGGAGCATTTCTTACTCCCTATTTCCTTCGGGGTTTGGTTATATATTTAGCCAATTTTTCACTCAATCATACCTTTGGGTGTATTGCGAAGAATCTGGAAGCTCCAAGTATAGGTTTTTCTGTTTCTGGTTGAAGATCTTGTTGAGTTTTGGGGGAGATTTATCGGTATCGCTTCCTACTCCGCCATTACTCTGACGTCATCTCTCCATCTCAGAAGTTTTGATATGTTGTGCTGTCATTCTCATTTGTCTGTATATATTTTTTGATATCTGCTTTTATTTTTCCATTGACCCTTTTCTGAGAAGTATTTTGTTTATTTTCTACATTTTATGGTTTTTAAAAATTTCTTTTCTGCACTTTAATTCTAATTTCTAACTCTTATGGTCAGAGAATATGCTTGGTATAATTTCAGTCTTTTAAAATTTGTTAAGGTTTGTTTTGTGGCCCAACATATGGTCAGTCCTTGAGAATGTTTCATGCACACTGGAAAAGAATTTATAATCTGATGTTCTGGGATAAAATGTCTATTATGTCCTTTTGGTCTAGTGCAGTGTTAGTCAACCTGGTCCCTATCACCTACTAGTGGGCATTCCAGCTTTCATGGTGTGCAGTAGTGGAGCAGCCAAAATATAAATAAAAAGATAGATTTAACTATAGTAAGTTATTTTATAAAGATTTATTCTGCCAAACTTAGTGAAAATCCAACATAAAGTACTTGGTAAGTAATTATTATTATATGCTTTAAGTTGCTATAACTCTGCTTTATAAATTTTATAAAGTAAAGTTACTTCCCTACTTTATAAATTACCATTACTGTGGAACCAGTGGGCGGTTAGAAAATTTACTACTAACAGAGATACAAAAGTGGGAAGTAGGTATAAAAAGGTTGACTACCCTTGATCTAGTGCAGTGTTTCCCAACCTTTTTTATGCCATACCCCACCTTAACCTTTCTAAAATTTTTATGTCCCCCCCTATGTAACATACATAATTTTTAACATTAAAAAATTGATTTGTTCACTTAATAAACATAAATGATAGATTCTAGGAAGAAATCACTATAAAATTGTTAACAAAACACAGTAAGTAAAATTTCAAAACATATAATGAAAAACAGAAATTTAAATTCCAAATAATTTTAATACAGATTTTTCTATATTAATTTATTATTTTAATTTAGTGTGATCCTTACGCTTGATGCTTGCTACACAGAGATTTTATATTAGGTTCCAATTTGGTTAGCTTTAGTCTCAAGTCTCCACATTGTGTTATATCCAGCCAATTTCTTTTTTTTTTTACCAGTAAATCATTTATAGCACTAAATCCACATTCAGCTATAAATGAAGATGGAAATGGTAGCAATAGTTTTCTTGCACATTTGGTTGAATTTGGGTATTTGATTTCTGTTTCCTCACAAAGCCATGCCATCGCTCCTTTGATATTAAATAAAGCTTTAACTGATTCATCATTTTGCAATTCTGCGAGTTCTTCTTGATACTGCATATTTGATATATCAGACAAATCCACTAACATTGGCTGCATCATCTATGTTGGGAAATCAATTTGTTTTAAACCAGAAAATGTTTCTTTTAAATCAGCCGATAGAATATTCAAATGATTGACAATAACAAGTAAAGCGGTATCAGTTACTTCACATTTTTGGAGCCAATGAAACTGTTTAAAGTTTTGTTGTTAATATGTTTCTGACAGAACTTAATATTGGTAATGAAACCAAATATCTTTGCTTTTGCATCGACAAGAGTTTTGTTTGTTCCTTGAAGTTGCTTATTTAATATATTTAGTTTTTCAAAGATATCGGCTAAATAACTCACAAATGCTTTACCATCTATTGTTAACAGATACTTCATTTCAGGTTTGTCGCTTAAAAAATCACTAAGAGTATCAAACAGTCCCATAAATATTTTCAAACAGTTTCCTTTGATAGCCATCTTACTTCAGTATGAAGTAAAAGTCTCACATGATCTTCATTTTGTTCTTCACAAAATAGCTTGAAAAGATGCTCACATTTGGTACTAGCTTTAATAGCATTAACACACTTTATTACTGTATGTAATACTTCATTCAGAACAGGCGAGATGTTTTTAGCTACCAAGTTTTCCCTATGAATAACACAATGCACAAGAATTATTTCTGGATTCGCATCTTTCATCAATTTTAAACAGCCATTTTTCTTGCCCATCATATTGGGAGCACCATCTGCAGCACAAGATGTTCTCAATATTATTTTATTTATTTATTTATTCATTTTTTTTTAGAGAGGAGAGAGAGAGAGAGAGAGAGGAGGGAGGGGCAGGAAGCATCAACTCCTATATATGCCTTGACCAGACAAGTGCAGGGTTTTGAACCGGCGACCTCAGTGTTCCCAGGTCTACGCTTTATCCACTGCGCCACCAGAGGTCAGGCTGCAGCACAAGATGTTATATTTTTCATTGGTATATCATTGACATCTAAGTAGTTTTTTAGCTTATTATATATATCTTTGGAGGTAGTGGTGCTTTCTTATCTTTTACAGAACAACATTTCTTCAGCAAAATGTCCTTTATCAATATATCTTACATAAGTTATCAATACTGCCTCACTGTCTCTCAAAGTTGATTCATCCATTTACAAGGAGAACTTTCTTGTTTTTAGCTTTTCAATAAGTTGTTTTTCAATATCCTCACTCGTTTCATCTATTCTTCTGCTAACAGTATTGTCACTGAGTGGCATAGCTTTTATATCTTTGTCACCTTTTTCAAGAACCATTTTAAGAAATGCTGATATTGATGGTTTTATTAAATTCTATCCTATAGTGTGATTTTCTCCAGTTTTAGCAATGAATAAAGAAATTTGATAACTAGCCTCAAGAACACGATTATTAGTTGAAGTATGAGCAGTAAATAGAGACTTTAATGTTCTTTTTTCAAATTTTTTCTTTAAAGTTTTAAAGTAACTCAAATCTGAATTATATGTTTTGCCTTCAAATGCGCCTCAAGATGACCTCGTTTCATTGATTCGTTGGCCAAGCATTGCTGGCATAAAAGACAAAAAGGAATCCGCTCATTGTGAACAGCAGGTATGAACCCAAATTTTAAATATTCCTCCAAATATTGACGAGTTTTTTTCTTGCTTGCACCACTCATTTTACTATGGGCTATAAGAAATAAAAATAAGATCAATTAAAAACTAATATTAAAATATGTGTTAAAATATATTCAATGTGACATAGAGTAGACGTATACTAAAAATTCATATATATTTAAATGTATATAACACATTTAATACACTACCACCGCAAATCAAAAGGTATCTATATTTTTTCCACTTGATAAAATTTTCTGGAAAGTTATGCTTCTAAAATTAATACTGTCATGCATGCACTATTATAGCCCCAATAATATTTATAAAATATTAGTGCTTTCTAGCCCTGATGCAAGAAGTACTTAATAAAGAGTTTAATATTGATAAAAATAAAATCAAATACTTACCAATTATATCTATACAATATATCAGGGGTCCCCAAACTACGGCCCGCGGGCCGCATGCGGTCCCCTGAGGCCATTTATCTGGCCCCCAACACACTTCGGGAAGGGGCACCTCTTTCCATGGTGGTCGGTGAGAGTAGCATAGTTCCCATTGAAATACTGGTCAGTTTGTTGATTTAAATTTACTTGTTCTTTATTTTAAATATTGTATTTGTTCTCATTTTGTATTTTTTACTTTAAAATAAGATATGTGCAGTGTGCATAGGGACTTGTTCACAGTTTTTTTTTATAGTCTGGCCCTCCAAAGGTCTGAAGAACAGTGAACTGGCCCCTGTGTAAAAAGTTTGGGGACCCCTGCAATATATATATGTATATTTATTAAATCAACGAGCTTTTACAACAGTTTTGACTGACACTTATTTCAAATTAACACCAACTGAATGATGTGAAACACTACAGAAGTTGCGATGGGCCAATTAGTTGAGAATAACTGCGTTGTTTAGTGAGTTTTTAAAACGTCCGGGGTTCCCCGTGGCAGACAGCACGCTCCGCGGTGAACCCAGGACAAAGTTTACTTGACGACACCAATCACCCAGTTGATATTTTGCTCTCATCAAACAAAATTATACTTAATAATTATTTACCGCAATTATTTAAGAATTGCATTTTTTGTTAAATTTGGCACTGATATCTAGCATTGCATTTAAATGGCCCGGGCCAAAAGAGTTAAAGTCGTGTCGAGTCCATTTTCAAATTGCCCCCCTTAACTATCGCCCTGTGGGGCGTGGGCCCCACGTTGGGAAACACCCATCTAGTGTGTCATTTAAGGATGATATTTCTTTATTGTTTTTCTGTTTGGATGATCTATCTAAGACTGTCAAGGGTTTGTTGAGTCTCCCAATATAATTGTGTTTTTGTCTACCTTTTTTTGTTCTGTTAATTATATATTTTGGTGCTCCCTAATTCAGTGCATATATATTAAGAAGTGTGATGTCTTTTTGATATAGTGTATTCTTTACCATTATAAAATATCTAATTTGATTATTATTACTTTGTTATCTTTTAAAAAAAATTTATTCAGACAATTTTAACTGGGTGACATCGATCAATTAGAGTACATAGATTCAGAGAAAATATCTCCAGATCACCGTGACATTTCTTTATATTATAAACCCATCACTCAAAGTCAAATTGTCTTCCATCATCTTCTATTTGGTTTTCTTTATGTACCTCCCCTTTCTCACCCCTCCCTCTCCTCTCTTCTCCTCCCTCTGGTAACCACCACACTCTTTTTATGTCCATGAGCCTCAATTTGTGTCCCAACTATGTATGGAATAATACAGTTCTTAGTTTTTTTCTTTTTTTTTTCTTTTTTTTTATAAATAAATTTTTATTTTAATGGGGTGACATCAATAAATCAGGGTACATACATTCAAAGAAAACATTTCCAGGTTATCTTGTCATTTAGTTATGTTGCATACCCATCACCCGAAGAGAGATCGTCCTCCGCAATCCTCCATCCAGTTCTCTCTGTACCCCTCCCCCTCCCCCTCTCCCTCCCTCCTTCCTCCCACCCCCCATAGCCACCACACTCCTATTCATGCCTCTTAGTCTCGCTTTTATGTCCCACCAATGTATGGAATCCTGCAGTTCCTGTTTTTTTTCTGATTTGCTTATTTCACCCCGCACAATGCTACCAAGACTCCACCATTCTGCTAAAAGTGATCCGATGTCACCATTTCTCCTAGCTGAATAATATACCATGGTGTATATGTGCCCCATCTTCTTCATCCAGTCCTCTATTTTTTTACAGTGATTAAAAGCCTTTAAGCAAACTCTTGGCCAATACAGCAAGAATCCATAAATGAGTAGTGTCCTTAACATGTTCCCCAAGTCCAAGTTGGCCCCATCACCATGCCACATCCCTAAAAAATGCAACCCAACCATAGTTCAGTCCGTTAGGAGCTGTCACAAGGAGCAGGAGTTCAGGAAAGTTCCCCACAGGAGAAATCCGCATGGCACTGGAATTGTTGTCACCATTCTATACTTTGCAGCTCATGTCCAAGTCCCAATGACCGCTGCTTCTAGCTGGTAATGATTCAGGTAGACTGGAAAAAGCCATTTGCAGATGCGTGGATATGGAGCTTCTGTTCTCCTTTGCCTGGAGAGTTGAGACCAGGTTGCTTTTCCCTGGAGCTCTGTGACTGTGGCCTGGTAAAGAGAACCTTGAGATGCACTAAGCTGGGTGGCAAAGGTAAATTCATAATACAAGTTGGCAAAAGGAGGAAAGAGAGCTCTAAGTTAAGAGTAGGTCCCAGCCTGAAATATGAGTGGAGCATTGAGGTAGGAGAGATAAAGGAAACACTATATATTAAGCAAAGCAGCAGAAAATAAGACTATCAACACCCACAACAGAGATCTTTGAGGGAAGAATAAAAAACCTGACTATTCAGGCAAAACATAGTTAAGTGGCCCTTGTGTGAATGAGATCAGTTTACCTGCTTCTTGGAAGAAATACCCTAGGCTCGTCCACAGTGTTGTAGATGGGGCTGACGGCCCTGGGCACCTTCAGCCTTCAGTGGCAAACCCCAGCTTTCTGGGCAAGGTTAGGTCATAGGTGGCTGGAGCAGGGCTGGAAGAGACTGAACCCTCCCATAGAGGAGCGAGGGGGAAGCCCACCTTCCAGTGTCCCTGTTTCCTCACAGCAGAGGCATGTAAACCTGGCAGGCTTTAGCTTAATGACCTTCCTTTCCACTATTGAAGCAGGACCCAGATGGCATCCTATGAGACCCCTTTGGGGTGTTGGAGCCTTTAAGGGTGTATCCTAAAAGCTGGTAGTTCCCCTGATCTCTATTGGGCTTTTTCTGCCTCTAGGTATCTTAAAAGCCATTCTCAGAAGATCTCGCTGAGGGGTTTGAGGATCCCCATTTGCCTATATAAATCTTTTTCATATATCTGGAGCTATTTGGAAAAAAGACAGAACAGTGTTATTAGCTAGATCTAATAAAGAAGGTAGTAGTTTGCAGGCGAAAAAGATTTGGTGTCTCCTGTTCATCAGCATTCAAAAGAAATGTAAATTTTTTTTAAGTAAAAAGCATGATATGGTAGACCCGTCGGAGTCATTGGCCTGGTGTGCAGGATTTCTGGGTTTGATTCCCGGCCAGAGCACACAGGAGAAGCACCCATCTACCTCTCCACTCCTCTCCCTCTCCTTCCTCTTGGTCTCTCTCCTCCTGCCCGCAGCCAAGGCTCCACCGGAGCAAATCCACCTTGGGCACTATGGGTGACCTCATGGCCTCCGCCCCAGTCCCTAGAATGGCTCCGGTTGTAACAGAGCCACATCCCAGATGGGCAGAGCATTCCCCCTGGTAGGCATGCCAGGTGGATCCCAGTCAGGCGCATGCAGGAGTCTGTCTGACTGTCTCCCCATCCCCATCCTCAGAAATATACAAAAAATAAATAAATAAAAGAAAAAATACTAAAAAAAGGGGGTGGGCATTCCCTTGTGCTAAAGCTCCTGGAAGCATGGAGTGAGCTTTAGTATGTCCTATGAAACATGGAGCTCTATGTTTACATATAAGTCTTTGAAGAAGGAGGAACTGCTGAAATAGTTTATCATCATTTGTCCCTAAGACAGCAGTCTTTATACTGGGAACACCATACATAAGTATTTGCTGTCTGTCTATAGATTAAGGGTGGAATATGGCAAATGCTGAAAAGCCATGATCTTTGTGCCCCTCCCCTCCCCAACCCCCTCCCTCTCCTCCCCCAACCCTGTAACCCCAACACTGTTGTTCATGTCTCTGAGTCTCATCTTTATGTCCCACCTATGTATGGAAACATATAGTTCTTAGTTTTTTCTGATTTACTTATTTCACTCAGTATAATGTTATCAAGGCCCATCCATGTTGTTGTAAAAGATCCTATGTCATCATTTCTTATGGCTGAGTAGTATTCCATAGTATATATATACCAAAGCTTTTTAATCCACTCGTCCTCTGATGGACACTTGGGCTGTTTCCAAATCTTTGCTATTGTGAACAATGCTGCCATAAACATGGGGGTGCATTTCTTCTTTTCAAACAGTGCTATGGTGTTCTTGGGGTATATTCCTAACAGTGGTATAGCTGGGTCAAAAGGCAGTTCGATTTTTAATTTCTTGAGGAATCTCCATACTGTTTTCCACAGTGGCTGCACCAGTCTGCATTCCCACCAGCAGTGCAGGAGGGTTCCCTTTTCTCCACATCCTCGCCAGCACTTATTCTGTGTTGTTTTATTGATGAGCGCCATTCTGACTGGTGTGAGGTGATATCTCATTGTGGTTTTAATTTGCATTTCTCTAATCATTAGTGATGTTGAACATTTTTTCATATGCCTATTGGCCATCTGTGTGTCCTCTTTGGAGAAGTGTCTATTTATTTCTTTTGCCCATTTTTGGATTGGATTGTTTGTCTTCCTGGTATTAAGTTTTACAAGTTCTTTATAAATTTTGGTTATTAACCCCTTATCAGATGTATTGTCAAATATATTCTCCCATTGTGTAGTTAGTCTTTTTATTCTGTTCTTATTGTCTTTAGCTGTGCAGAAGCTTTTTAGTTTGATAAAGTCCCATTTGTTTATCCTGTCTTTTATTTCGCTTGCCTGTGGAGGCAAACCAGCAAATATATTGCTGCGAGAGATGTCAGAGAGCTTACTGCCTATGTTTTCTTCTAAGATGCTTATGGTTTCACGGCTTACATTCAAGTCTTTTATCCATTTTAAGTTTATTTTTGTGAGTGGTGTAAGTTGGTGGTCTAGTTTCATTTTTTTGCAGGTAGCTGTCCAGTTTTCCCAACACCATTTGTTGAAGAGACTGTCTTTACTCCATTGTATTGTCTTACCTCCTTTGTCAAATATCAGTTGTCCATAGAGCTGTGGGTTTATTTCTGAGTACTCTGTCTGTTCCATTGATCTATGTGCCTGTTCTTATGCCAGTACCATGCAGTTTTGAGTACAATGGCCTTATAATATAACTTGATATCTGGAAGTGTGATACCTCCTGCTTTTTTCTTCCTTTTCAGGATTGCTGAGGCTATTCATTTTCTTTTTTGGTTCCATATAAATTTTTGGAATATGTGTTCTATGTCTTTGAAGTAAGTCATTGGTTTTTTCATTGGTATTGCATTGAATTTATAAATTGCTTTCGGTAATATAGACATTTTAATGATGTTTATTCTTCCTAACCATGAGCACGGTATATGCCTCCACTTATTCGTATCTTCCCTGATTTCTTTTATCAATGTTTTATAATTTTCTGAGTACAAGTCTTTAATCTCCTTGGTTAGATTTATTCCTAGATACTTTATTTTTTTGGTTGCAATGGGAAAGGGGATTGATTCCCTGATTTCTCTTTCTGACAGTTCATTATTAGTATATAAAAATGCCTCTGATTTCTGAGTATTGATTTTATATCCTGCCACCTTGCCAAATTCTTTTATCAGGTCTAGTAGTTTTTTGACTGAGATTTTAGAGTTTTCTATATATAATATCATGTCATATGCAAATAATGATAGTTTTAATTCTTCTTTTCCAATTTGGATGCCTTGTATTTCTTTTTCTTGTCTGATTGCTGTGGTGAGGACTTCCAGAACTATGTTGAATAAGAGTGGTGAATGGGGGCACCCCTGCCTTGTTCCTGATCTTAAGGGGATTGCTTTTAAGTTTTGCCCATTGAGTATTATATTGGCTGTGGGTTTGTCATAGATGACCTTTATTAAATTGAGGTATGTTCCCTGTATTCCCACTTTGCTAGAGTTTTTATTATGAATGGGTGCTGGACTTTATCAAATGCTTTTTCTGCATCTATTGAAATTATCATGTGGTTTTTCTCCTTTCTTTTGTTTATGTGATGAATCACATTGATTGATTTGCAAATATTGTACCAGCCTTGCCTCCCAAGAATAAATCCTACTTGATCATGGTGTATGATAATTTCCATATATTGCTGGATCCGGTTTTCTAATATTTTATTGAGGATTTTTGCATCTAAGTTCATCAGGGATATTGGCCTATAATTTTTTTTTTATGTTGTCGTTGCCTGGTTTTGGAATCAGAATTATGCTCGCCTCATAAAAGGAATTTGGAAGTCTTCCTTCCTCTTGAATTTTTTGAAATAGCTTGAGAAAGATAGGAGTTAGTTCTTCTTTGAATATTTGGTAGAATTCACTTGTGAAGCCATCAGGCCCAGGACTTTCCTTTTTTGGGAGTTTTTTGATAGCTGTTGCAATCTCATTTGTTGTAATTGGTCTGTTTAGGTTTTCTGATTCTTCCTGATTGATTTTTGGAAGATTATATGATTCAAGGAATTTGTCCATTTCATCTAGGTTGTCTAGTTTTTTGGCGTGCAGTTCTTCATAGTATTTTCTTACAATATTTTGTATTTCTGTTGTGTCAGTTGTTATTTCTCCACTGTAGTTTCTAATTTTATTTATTTGAGTCCTCTCTTTTTTTTTCTTAGTGAGTCTTGTTAAAGGTTCATCGATATTGTTTACCTTTTCAAAGAACCAGCTCCTGGTTTCATTGATCCTCTGTATTGTTTCTTTAGCCTCTATGTCATTTATTTCTGCTATGATCTTTATTATTTCCTTCCTTCTACTAGCTCTGGGCTTTACTTGCTGTTCTTTTTCTAGTTCTTTTAGATGCATGGTTAAGTTGTTTATTTGAGCTTTTTCTAGCTTCTTGAAGTATGCCTGTAATGCTATAGACTTCCCTCTCAGGACTGCTTTTGCTGTGTCCCATAAATTTTGAGTTGATGTATTCTCATTATCATTTGTTTCGAGGAATTTTTAAATTTCTTCTTTGATCTCAATGTTAACCCATTCATTGTTTAATAACGTACTATTTAGTTTCCAAGTGTTTGAATATTTTTCAATTTTTCTATTGTGGTTGATTTCTAGTTTAATGCCATTGTGATCAGAGAAAGTGCTCGATATGATTTCAATCTTCTTAAATTTGTTGAGCCCAATTTTGTGCCCTAACATGTGGTGTATTCTAGAGAATGTACCATGAGCGCTTGAAAAGAATGTATATTCTGCTGTTTTAGGGTGAAAGGTTCTGATTATATCTATTAAATCGAGTTGATATAATATGTGCTTTAAGTCTGCTGTTTCTTTATTAATTTTCTTTCTTGAGGATCTATCTAATGATGTTAATGCGGTATTGAAATCTCCTACTATTATAGTATTGCTGTTGATCTCGCCCTTTAAGTCTATCAAAGTCTGCTTTATATATTTAGGTGCTCGTATATTAGGTGCATAGATATTTATACTGGTTATATCTTCCTTTTAGATTGCTCCCTTTATCATTATGTAGTGACCTTCTTTATCTCTAACTATGGTCTTTGTTCTAAAGTCCATTTTGTCTGATATAAGTATTGCTACCCCAGCTTTTTTTTGCATTTCCATTTGCGTGAAATATTTTTTTTCCATCCTTTTATCTTCAGTCTGTGTGCATCTTTTGATTTAAGGTGTGTCTCTTGTAGACAGCATATGTATGGATCCTGTTTTCTTATCCACGCAGCTACCCTATGTCTCTTGATCGGATCATTTAATCCATTAACATTTAAGGTTATTACTGATATGTAATTGTTTGTTGCCATTTTTTTTCTTTAAAACTGTTTTTCTCTTTTGCTATATTCTTTTTTTTCCTTTGATCTGTTTACAACAGGTCCCTTAGCATTCTTGCAGCCTTGGTTTGGTTGCAGTGAAATCCTTAAGGTATTTTTTGTCTGTAAAGCTTTTTATTTCTCCTTCAATTTTAAATGATAGCCTTGCTGGATAAAGTAGTCTTGGTTGTAGGTTCTTGTTCTGCATTACTTTGAATATTTCTTGCCATTCCCTTCTGGCCTCAAGTGTTTCTGTTGAGAAGTCAGAAGTCATCCTTATGGGGGCTCCTTTGTAGGTGATAGTCTTTTTTTCTCTAGCAGCTTTTATTATTTTCTCTTTATCATTTAGGTTTGGTATTTTCATTATGATGTGTCTTGGTGTTGGTTTCTTTGGGTTTCTCCTTAATGGAGTTCTCTGTGCTTCCTGAACATGTGAAATGTTTTCCTGCCTTAATTGGGGGAAGTTTTCCTATATAATATATTTGAACAAAGTCTCTGTCCCTTGTTCTTTCTCTTCTTCTTCAGGAACCCCTATGATGCGGATGTTATTTCTCTTCATGTTGTCACAGAGCTCTCTTAGAGTTTCCTCAGACTTTTTGAGTCTTTTTTTTTTTCTGCTCTGCTTCCGTGCCTTTATTTATTGTGTCCTCTAACTCACTGATTCGATTCTCTGCTTCATCCATCCTGCTTTTAATTCCTTCCATTGTATTCTTTATTTCAGATATTGTATTTGTCATTTCTGTCTGATTCTTTTTTATTATTTCAATGTCCTTTTTTATATTTGTTATCTCTTTATTTAGGTTTTCATTATGGCCATCTATGGTGGTTCTAATATTTTTGAGCATCCTAAAAATCGTTATTTTAAACTCTGCATCTGGTAATTTGGTTATATCTGATTCACTTAGGTCCTTTTCTGGGGATTTCCCTTGGTTTATTTGTGTTGTATTTCTCTGCCTCCACATTTTCTCTTCACGAGAGTGGCTGTGATCAAGTGCTCGGGTGTACAAGGGTTGGTGGCCTTGGCCTTTTCCCCGCCCCCGTGTGTGACGTTATGCTCGGTCCTGAGGGCACTGGCGAGCACCTTTGCTCAGCTGCGGGTCTCCGCCTGTTTCCGAGCTTTCGCCCTGCCTTTGCAGGATGATCCCACACAAGGAATAGCTGTTAGCCTTGGCTCTACCGCCAGGCAGGGCTGCGTGCCCAAGCTCAGCTTCATAGCGGAACTTCGCCTCTTCTGGGCTTTTGGCTCCACCCTCACGGGAGGAGCTGGCTACCAAGTCAGACTGCAAGCCTGGGTTGCACAGGCGGGGCAGAGATGTGCTCCTCTGCCCTTGTTTCCGGGGCTGGTTTCTACCCTTTCTGGGTTTCCCGCCCTTCTCCCAGAGGCTGGATTACAGGCTGCCGGCAGCTGAGCTTGGTCGCTTTTACACGCCCCCTTCTCCCTAGTCGGGCAAGATTGAGCTCGCACCTGAGCCCACTGGTGGCCATCCGGCTTCCGCCCCTGCCAGCAGAACCGCACTTTTGTCTCCCGCTGCCGCCCGCTCTCCGGTGTGCCCTCAGCCGCATGGGTGGGGGCGTTGCAGCTCGGACCCTAAGACTCACTACTCTAGGCCCGAAAGCTCCCTCCTTCTATGTAACTCTGCTCTGAATGCTGCGGGGGAGCTTGTTTGGCTGCTCTCCTGCTTCCCTTTGCTGGTATTGCTGTTTCCGGGGGAAATATTCACGTCAGCTTTGGGGAGTGACTCGTCCCAGGGGTTAGGGTGGCTATCTCCCTAAATGTTTCTCCCTATGCCTCCTAGATTGCACTCTCTTCCTGTTACTGTGGTTCTCTCCCCTCTCCCTCCATCCTCAGGAGCCCCGGGTGAGTGTTTGTGAGAGAGATGTTCTGTGTGGTCCCTTTAAGAAGGATCCTGGGTCTGAGAAATCAGACTCTCTCACAAACAGTATCCTGACTTGTTTCCAGCTAAATACTGTCCTTACACTTCTGGGCTCTGGGGCTGCAAGCTGGGGCTTTGTTCATGGGGCTCAGGACCCTTTCCCCCTCTGCTAAACTCACTTCCCACCACGCGAGTCTCTCCCTGCTGCCGTTGGCTCCGAGAAGCTGGGCAGCCCTCTCCTCGTTTCCGCGTTTCCGCTTTTCCTACCAGTCTCTGTGTGGCTTCTTCAGCGTTCCTTGGTTGAAGAGTCCTTTTAGTTTAGTCCAAAGTTGGTTTTTCCAGCTAATAGTTCATAAAATTAGTTTGTAATCCACATTGGTTTTGGGAGGTAGATGCTGGTACATCCGCCTACTCCAGCGCCATCTCGTCTCTCTCCAGTTTTTTTTTTATTTACTTATTCCACTCAGTATAATGTTATCAATGTATAAGTTTTATTCATGTTGTTAAAATTAATGATGCTATGTCATCATTTCTTATAGCTGAGTAGTATTCCATAGTATATGTGTACTATATCTTCTTTATCCACTCATCCTTTGGGAGGCTTTTTAGTTGTTTCTATGTCTTGGCCACTGTGAAGAGTGCTGCAATGAACACAGGGCTGCATGTGTCTTTACGTACCAGTGCTTTTGAGTTTTGAGGTATATACCAGTAGAGGCATTGCTGGGTGATATGGTAGTTCTATTCTTAATTTTTTGAGGAACCACCATACTTTCTTCCATAATGGTTGTACTACTTTACATCCCCATCAACAGTAATGAGCTTTCCTTTTTCTCCACAGCCTCTCCAATGGTTGTTATTACCTGACTTGTTGATAATAGCTAATCTAAGAGGCATGAGGTGGTATCTCATTGTAGTTTTGATTTGCATTTCTCTAATAGCTAAGGAAGATGAGCATCTTTTCATATCTGTTGGCCATTTGTATTTCTTCCTGGGAGAAATGTCTGTTCATGTCCTCTTCCCATTATTTTACTGGATTGTTTACTTGTTTGTTATTAAGTTTTGTGAGTTCTTTGTATATTTTGGATATTAGGTCCTTATTTGTGCTGTTGTTTGAAAATATCATCTCCCATTTTAGTATACTGTCTGTTTGTTTTGTTGTCAGTTTCTCTGCTGTGCAAAAGCTTGTTAGTCTGATATAGTCCCATTCATTTATCTTTGCCTTCACTTCTCTTGCCTTTGGAGTCAAATTCATAAAATGCTCTTTATGGCCAAGGTCCATGAGTTTAGTACCTATGTTTTCTTCTATGTAATTTATTGTTTCAGGTCTTATATTTAGCTCTTTAATCCATTTTGAATTAATTTTGGTACAAAGAGACAAACTGTAGTCGAGTTTCATTCTTTTGTGGGGGGCTTTCCAGTTTTCCCAGTACCATTTATTGAAGAGGCTTTTTTCTATTGTGTGGTTTTGGCTCCTTTATCAAAGATTATTTGACCATATATATGTGGTTTTATTTCTAGGCTTTCTATTCTGTTCCATTGGTCTGAGTGTCTATTTTTCTGCCAATACCATGCTGTTTTGATTATTGTGGATCTATAATATAATTTGAAGTCAGCTTTTGTAATGCCCACAGATTTGTTCTTTTTCCTTAGAATTAACTTGGCTATTTGGGGTTTTTATAATTCCATATAAGCCTGATGCTTTTTTTGTTCTATTTCTTTTAAGAATGACATTGGAATTTTGATGGGAATTTTATTAAATTTGTATATTGCTTTGGGTAATATTGTAATTTTGATTATATTTATTCTTCCTATCCAAGAACAAGGAATATTTTTCCATTTCATTGTATCTTTTTTGATTTCCCTTAAAAGTGCTTTGTAGTTTTCATTATATAGGTCTTTTACATTCTTTGTTATGTTTATATCTAGGTATTTTATTTTATTTTTGCAACCGTAAAAGGATTTTTTTGAGTTCATTTTCTGATGTTTTATTGCTGGCATATAGAAAGGAAATAGACTTCTGTATATTAATTTTGTATCCTGTGACCTTACTTTATTGGTTTATTGTTTCTAATAGTCTTTTTGTGGAGTCTTTAGATTTTTCGATGTACAAGATTATATCATCTGCAAAAAGTCAAACCTTTTCTGAGCTGCATCAACATTCCCACATTGATGAGTGCTTGCCAGAGGGTGGGCAGCAGTGGGACATAGGAATGCAGTTCTTTCTGTGGGGGCAGAAGTTAGGGACTGGCCATGGCTGTGGTCCAGATACAAGTGCAGTCCTGTACGCAGGGGAAAAAGGCAGGGCAGCCCGTGACTGAGGCCCAGGCATAAATTTAGTCCCGCTGGGCAGGGATGGAGGCCAGGGGTCTGCTACAGCTGTGGCAGGGGCACACAAAAGTGGTCCAACCTGCGGCTGTGGGCCAGGTGCGAGAAAACTGTCCTGCCTGCAGTCCTGCCTGCCTGCAGGGGCAAGGCAAAATCTGGGGATCTGGCTGAGACTTGCAGCTGGGCACAGGACACAACCCTGCTTGGGGAATCAGCTGAGACTTGCAGCCCTGGTGCATGAAAGCAGTCCCGCATGCAGGGGTGAGGTGGAGGCAGAGGGTCAGCCAGGGCTTGCACCCCAAATGCATGAATGTAGTCCCTCCTGCAGGTTGAAAGAAGGTGGGGGGCCAACCAGGGCTTGCAGCCTAGGTGCATGAGCACTAGGTGCATGAGCACAGTCTCACCCTTGGGGGCAGTGTGGAGGCTGGGTAGCCAAGGCTTGCAGCCAGGACACATGAATGCAGTCCTGTACACAGATGTGAAGTGAAAGCTTCAGTAGGCTGACAACAGCAAAGCCCATGCCCAAACACCTGAGGTTCATCAGAGGGGGTTCAGGCCTTCAGACAGACCACACCTAGGGAACACAGAGGCCACACCCATGGAACTCCTGTGGCCACATTGTTCTATACACAGACAAAATGGGAAGGCAGGAAAGTGCAACTGAAATGAATCAACTAGAGATATTCTCAGAGAAAGATATTAATGAGATAGAAATAACCAAATTACCAGATGCAGAGTTGAAAATAATGATTGTTAAGATGCTCAAAGATCTTAGAGAAACAGTAGATGGACATAATGAGCACCTAAACAAAGAGATAGCAAGTATATAAATGGACATTGAAGTAATAAAAAACAATCAGCCAGAAACGACAAATATAATATCAGAAATAAAGATAACACTAGAAGGAATTAAAGAATGAAGCTGAGAATTGCATCAGTGAGTTAGAGGACAAGATAAATGAAAGCACAAAAGCAGAGTAGCAAAAAGATAAGAGGCTCAAAAAGTTTGAGGAAACTCTAAGAGAGCTCTCTGACAACATGAAGAGAATAATATCCACATCATAGGGGTTCCTGAAGGAGAAGAGAAAGAACAAGGGATAGAGAATCTGATTGAAGAAATCATAGCTGAAAACTTTCCTAAGTTGATAAAGAAAAAAGTCACACAAGTTCACAAAGCACAGAGAGTTCCATTAAGGATGAACCCAAAGAGGCCAACACCAAGACTCATCATGATTAAAATACAAAAACTAAGAAAAATAAAGACTACTAAAAGCTGTAAAAGAAAAGCAGTCTATTATCTACAGAGGAGCCCCCATAAAGATGACATCTGACTTCTCAACAGAAACATCAGAGGCCAGAAGGGAATGGCAAGAAATATATAAAGTAATGCAAAACAAGAGCTTAAAATCAAGACTTCTCTATCCAGCAAGGCTATCATTTAAAATTGAAAGAGAAATAAAAAGCTCCCCAGACCAAAAACAAACAAACAAACAAAAAAACTCAAGGAATTTATTACAACCTACCAATGCTACAAGAAATGTTAACGTGCCAACTGTAAACAGAACAAAGGGGGAAAATTCTAGTAATAAAGGAATGTAGATTTAAAGAATAAAATGGCAATAAACAACTATATATCAATAATAACCTTAAATGTAAATGGATGAAATGTTCCAATCAAAAGACATAGGGAAGCTGCATGGATAAGAAAACAGGACCCATACATATGCTGTATACATGAGACACATCTCAAAACAAAAGATACACAAAGACTGAAAGTAAAGGGATGAAAAAAATATTTCATGCAAATGGAAATAAAAAAAAGATGGGGTAGCCATACCTATATCACACAAAATAGACTTTAAAACAAAGGCTATTTTAAGTGATAAAGAAGGTCACTACATAATAATGAAGGGAACAATCCAACAGGAAGATATAACCATTATAAATATCTGTGTACCTAATATAGGAGCACCTAAATATATAAAGCAAATTTTGATGGGCATAAAGGGCAAGATCAACAGCAATACTATAATAGTAGGGAATTTTAATATCTTACTAACATCACTGGGTAAATCTTCAAGAAAGAAAATTAACAAAGAAACAGCAGACTTAAAGGACATACTAGATCAGGGATAGTCAACCTTTTTATACCTACTTCCCACTTTTGTATCTGTGTTAGTAGTAAAATTTTTTAATTGCCCACCAGTTCCACAGTAATGGTGATTTATAAAGTAGGGAAGTAACTTTATAAAATTTATAAAGCAGAGTTACAGCAAGTTAAAGTATATAATAATAGTTACTTACCAAGTACTTTATGTCAGATTTTTGCTGTTTGGCAAAATAAATCTTTATAAAAAAAACTTACTATAGTTAAATCTATATATTTATACTTTGCATACATAGAAATTACATTAGTTAATTGAATTATTAGCGAGATTCTTGAGGCTGGTGCTGGGAAACTAAATATTGAATATCCAGTTCAATTTTTGTGAGAAACAAACAAAGGTTTCCCCTTTCGGAAATTTTGGTGGTTTCTTTTGTCATAATATGATTAACAGAACTAAATGTTGATTCCACAAGATATGAGGTAGGGAAAGGTATCAATAAACTGAATACCATTTTCCACATATTTGTATATAAGACCAGCATTTTTTTATTTTGCCATGGGTGTTTATATCTACCACTGTCAAATTTATGTTTACTTTCTTCATCATATCTAGTTTCTAACAGTTCTTCTTGGCAAGTTGGATCAGCCTCTTCAATATGCAGTAAAAGAATTTTTCATCCAGTCATATACCTTCAATTTCAAAATATCTTCAAGTTGTTTTTCCATGTCCCATTTAAGTTTGTTGAGGTGGTTACTCAATCTGTCAATATCATCTAGAGTTACATCATCTTTTATAGATGATAATTGAGGAAACTGATAAAATTCTCTCTTTAATAGGTTATGATGAAGTAGTTCAAGTTTGTCAATAAATAATAGCACAATATTTTGGCAACCTATAAGAGTTTTATTAGCTCCTTGAAGTTGAAAATTGACATTATTGAATCTCTTAAAAATATCTGCCAAGTAAAAGGCAGCATTTTTTACTGTTTTTGTTGACACAGATTGGTCTCACTATTACCTTCGAAAACCTGTATGACACTATTATATAATCCTACAAATCTAGCCAAAGATGTACCCATTGACAGCCAATGAACTTCTGTGTGCAAAAATAACTTAATAAAATCTTCATTATTGTCCTGGCAAAGCTTCTGAAACATTCTATCATTCTTTGCTTTGGATTTGATGAATTTAATGATGAATGGAGACTTGTACTTAAATGTTTTTCTACAAGATGTTGTCTGTGTACCACACAATGAATACATAAAACATTTGACACTTCCTGCTTCTAAGAAGCAACAAATCCATGATAGCAAGCTACCATTGATGGTGCTTCATCAGTAGTGCATGCAAAAATATTATTCAAAGGAATATTATTTTTTGTAAAGTATGTTCTCACAGTATTAAATATAAATAACCCTTTTGTATCTGTGATGAGATTTATTGTGAATAGCATTTCTTCTCATAATATACTGTTTTCATCAAAATACCATACATATACCATCAATAAAGCATCATTATCTACAATGGTAGATTCATCAAATTGCATGGAAAATGAAGAGTTTTGGAGAATACTTATAATTTGTTTTTAACATTAACTGCCATTTCATCAATTCATTGCTTTACTGTGCTATCGCTTAGGGGCAATGTTTTTAAAATTTGAGGTATATCCTGATGCATTACTGTTGAGATAAATTCTTTTATAGAGGGTATTATTACAGTTTCTCCAATATTATAGTTTTTACCACTTTTTGCAATTATTTGTGAAATGCGATAAGTGGAAACTAATCCATCTTCATTTGTTGTATGTTGTTTCTTAAATGATGCAACGATAGTTGAATGATTTTGAAATTTTTCATATATTTCCTGAAATTATTCAATGGGCTTGCCCTTGTCATTGGGATTCTTTGTAGAAAGATGTTCTCTCAATCGACTTTGCTTCATTGCCTCATTGGATAATGTTTTATGGCACAATAAACACATTGAATGTTGTTTATTTGCAACAGATTCTGTGAAACCCATCTTCAGATACTCTGGTGAATAGCCGCATGCTATTGTGAGCCCATTAAGACATGGGCTCACAATATTTCACAATATTTTGTTTGAAGCTGTAAGCACATACAGAAATCTTAACTATGTACTGACTTTAGTTTTTATTATGTAACAATTTAGCTTCATTTGCATAAGATGAACAAAACTTATGCACTTGAAGTCTGTTGCATGGTCATGACGTTACAAGTGTCATAGTTGAGCAAGAGTTTGTTGAGATGAGACTAAGTTAGTGAGTATCCGTGGTTGTGTTTTATAATATTTTATGTAATGGGTGTTGGCCAATGGCATCACTTTTTTGTGATTGGGGCGAAGTAGCAAGACATCAGCTAGTTTTGACAGTCCAAAGGGGGGTAACCTAGAATGTCATCTTATTACCCTAAAGTCCAGGAATCGAGATGAAAATATGAATTAATTGGTGTCTCTATTGTCCAGAAGTTTCTGTCATACATAGAAAGAAGAATCAAACCATGGAGTTCTTTGTCTACTGGGTAATAAAATGACAAACTGTTAGTTTTTGGGTGACAATAGTGGTACTAAACTGCCCACTGGATCAGGCGGTGGGTGTGGACCCAGAGTCAGGTACCTGGCCACTAGTGGATGTGGGCCAGGTGGTTGTGTAAAAGGTCAGGTGCAGTCCCAATACAAATGCCCTGTAACAGAATCTGACCGCTGTCCTGATCTTGACTGGTCAACAATTAGTCAATTAATATGTCATCACGGTGCCATTTGGTTGCTCCGCTACTGTCCATGATGAAAGCTGGAATGCCCACTAGTGGGCAGTAGAGACCAGGTTGACTACCATTGCACTAGATCAACTGGACTTAATAGATATCTTCAGAACCTTTCACCCTAAAGCAGAAGAATATACATTCTTTTCAAGTGCTCCTGGTACATTCTCTAGAATAGGCCACCTGCTAGGGCACATAATGAGTCTCAACAAATTTAAGAAGATTGAAATCATATCAAGCATCTTCTTGGGTCAAAATGGTATAAAACTAGAAATCCACTACAATAGAAAAACTGAAAAAAACTCAAACACTTGGAAACTAAATAGCATATTATTAAATAATTAATGAGTTAACAATGAGATCAATAAAGAAATAAAAAATTTCCTTGAAGCAAATGAAAACAAACATATAACAACTCAAAATTTATGGAACAGAGCAAAAACAGTCCTGAAAGGAAAGTTTGTAGCACTACAGGCATACGCTAAGAAGCTAGAAAAATCTAAAATAAACAATTTAACCCTGCATGTAAAAGAACTGGAAAAATAACAGCAAATAAAACCCAGAGGAAGTAGATGGAAGGAAATAATAAAGATCAGAGTGTAAATAAATGACATAGAGGCTAAAAAACAATACAGATGATCAATGAAACCAAGAGCTGGTTCTTTGAAAAGATAAACAAGATAGAGAAACCTTTAATCAGACTCACCAAAAAAAGAAGAGAGAGGACTCAAATAAATAAAATTAGAAATGAGAAAGAACAACTGACACAACAGAAATACAAAGGATTGTAGAAAAATACTACGAAGAACTGTATGCCATAAAATTATACAACCTAGGCGAAATGGACAAATTTCTCGAAACATGTAATGTTTTAAAAATCGATATAGAAGAATCAGAAAACCTAAACAGACCAATTTCATCAAATGAGATCGAAAGAGTTATCATAAAACTCCCAAGAAACAAAAGCCCTGGGCCAGATGACTTCACAGGCGAATTCTACCAAATATTCAAAAAAGAACTAACTCCTGTTCTTCTCAACCTATTTTAAAATATTTGAGAGGAAGGAAGACTTCCAAACTCCTTTAATGAGGCAAGCAAAATACTGATTCTAAAACCAGGCAAAGACACTACAAAGATAGAAAACTATAGACCAATATCCCTGATGAACTTAGATGCTAAAATTCTCAACAAAATATTAGCAAATTGGATCCAGCAATATATGAAAAAATCATACATTATAATCAGGTGGGATTTATTCTAGGAAGACAAGGCTGGTACAATGTCTGCAACTTAATCAATGTGATTGAACACATGAACAAAAAAAAGAATAAAAATCACATGATAATATCAGTAGATGCAGAAAAAATATTTGATAAAATCCAGCACTCATTTATAATTAAAACTCTCAGCAACGTGGGGATACAGGGATCATTCCTCAACATGATAAAGGCCATCTA
The DNA here is from genome assembly GCF_036850765.1 of Saccopteryx bilineata. NCBI lineage: Eukaryota > Metazoa > Chordata > Mammalia > Chiroptera > Emballonuridae > Saccopteryx > Saccopteryx bilineata. The sequence goes on from NC_089491.1 coordinate 193,714,672, forward strand.
TGACAAACCCAAAGCCAACATCATACTCAATGGGCAAAAATTTCAAGCAATCCCCTTAAGATCAGGAACAAGGCAGGGGTGCCCCCTTTAACCACTCTTATTCAACATAGTTCTGGAAGTCCTAGCCACAGAAATCAAACAACAAGAAGAGATAAAAAGCATTCAAGTTGGAAAAGTAAAAGTAAAACTATTATTATTTTCTGATGATATGATATTGTACATAGAAAACCCTAAAGTTTCAGTAAAAAAAAAATACTGGAACTGATCAATGAATTCAGCAAGGTGACAGGCTATAAAATCAATATTCAGAAATCAGTGGCATTTTTATACACCAACAATGAACTGTCTGAAAGAGAAATTTAAAAAAACAATCACCTTCACTATTGCAACAAAAAAATTAAAGTACCTAGGAGTAAATTTAACCAAAGAGATTAAAGAATTGTACTCAGAAAATTATAAAACACTGATAAAGAAAATCAAGAAAGATACAAACAAGTGGAAGCATATGCCGTGTTCATGGATAAGAAGAACAAACATGATTAAAATGTATGTATTACCCAAAAGAATCTATATATTCAATGCAGTTACTATTAAAATACCAATGACACACTTCAAAGATATAGAACAAATATTCCAAAAATTTATATTTACCCAAAAAAGAACACAAATAACCTCAGCAATCTTGAAAAAGAAGAATAAAGTGGGTATCATACTTTTTGATATCAAGTTATACTACAAGGCCATTGTACTCAAAACAGCTTGGCACTGGTATAAGAACAGGCATACAAATCAACAGAACAGAACAGAGAACCCAGAAATAAACCCCCATCTATATGGACAATTGATATTTGACAAAAGAAGTAAAGCATACAATGGAGTAAAGACAGTCTCTTTAACAAATGATGTTGAAAAAATTGGACAGGTACTTGCAAAAAAATGAAACTGGATCACCAACTCACTATTCACAAAAATAAGCTGAAAATGGATAAAAAACTTAAATGTAAATCATGAAATCATAAACATCTGGGAAGAGAACGTAGGCAGTAAACTCTCTAATGTTGTATCAATATTTTTGCTGATTTATCTCCACAGACAAGTGAAATAAAGGATAGGTCTAACAAATGAGACTATATGAAACAAAAAAGCTTTTGAACAACAATAGACACCATTAACAAAATAAAAAGACAACCCACAATGGGAAACAACATATTTGCCAATATATCTGATAAGGGATTAATAACCAAAATTTATAAAGAACTTCTAAAACTCAACACCAGGAAGGTAAACAATCCAATAAAAAAATGAGCAAAAGAAATGAATAGACATTTCTCCAGAGGACATAGAGATGGCCAATCAGCATATAAAAAAATGTTCAACATGACTAATCATTAGAGCAATGCAAATTAACACCACAATGAGATATCCCCTCACACCTGTCAGAATGGCACTTATTAATAAAACAACACATAATAAGTGCTGGAAAGGTTGCAGAGAAAAGGAAACCCTCCTGCACTGCTGGTGGTAACGCAGACTCTTGCAGCCACTGTGGAAAACATTATGGAGATTCCTCAGAAAATTAAAAATGGAATTTTCTTTTGATTCACTATCCCACTTTTAGGAATGTATCCTTTGAATACCAAATCACTAACTCAAAAGAAGAAATGCACCTCCATGTTTATTGCAGTATTGTTTACCATAGCCAAGATCTGGAAACAGCCTAAGTGTCTGTCAGTGGATGAGTGGATTAAAAAGATGTGGTACATATACATAATGGAATACTATGCTGCTGTGAGAAAGAAGGAAATCTTGCCTTTTGCGACAACATGAATGGACCTGGGAACTACCATGCTAAGTGAAATAAGCCAGGCAGAGAAAGAAAAATATCATATGACCTCACTCATTTGAGGAATTTAATGAACAATGTGAACTGAGCAATGGAACAGAGGCAGAGGTGGGATCAAAGGGACCAGAGGGAAAGTGGTCAGAGAGAAAGTGGAAGAGAAGATCAGATCAGAGAAGGGAAAGAGATTAATAAAATTATATGTACATAACACAGCATTATAGAGAACAGGACAGCAAATCCTGGAGGGAAGGGGGAAAGGCATTGGGAGGAGGGGGCATGGGTGGCTGAGGGGGATAAGGGGGTGGGGGAGATATATTTGGTGGGACACATGAATCTATGTAAACACAAATTAAAATCATAAATTAAAAGAAAAATGAAACTTTTACTTCTTTCCCAATATGAATGCCTTTTATTTCTTTCTCTTGTCTAATTGCTCTGGTAGAGCTTCCAGCACTAAATTGAATAAGAGTGGAGAGAGTGGGGAACCTTGTTTTGTTTCTGATTTTAGAGGAAAAGTCTTTAGTTTTATGCCATTTAATATGATGTTAGCTGATGGTTTGTCATAAATGGCCTTTATTATGTTGACATATTTTCCTTCTATACCCATTTTGTTGAGTGTTGTAAACATGAAGTGATGTTGTATTTTATCAAATGCCTTTTCTGCATCTATTGATAGAATCATATGGTTTTTGTTCTTTGTTTTGTTGATATGCTGTATTACATTAACCGTTTTACGTATGTTGAACTATTCTTGTGATTACGAGGTGAATCCCACTTGATCATGATGAATTACTTTTTTTTTTAATTTTTTTTTCCTTTATTTTTCTGAAGCTGGAAACAGGGAGAGACAGTCAGACAGACTCCCGCATGCGCCCAACCGGGATCCACCCGGTACGCCCACCAGGGGCGACGCTCTGCCCACCAGGGGGCGATGCTCTTCCCCTCTGGGGCGTCGCTCTGTTGTGACCAGAGCCACTCTAGCGCCTGGGGTAGAGGCCAAGGAGCCATCCCCAGCGCCCGGGCCATCTTTGCTCCAATGGAGCCTTGGCTGCGGGAGGGGAAGAGAGAGACAGAGAGGAAGGAGGGGGGGTGGGGGTGAAGAAGCAAATGGGCGCTTCTCCTATGTACCCTGGCCGGGAATTGAACCCGGGTCCCCCACACGCCAGGCCGATGCTCTACCGCTGAGCCAACCAGCCAGGGCCATGAATTACTTTTTAATGTGTTGTTGTATTCGATTTGCTAGTATTCTGTATAGTATTTTAGCATCTGTATTCATTAGAGGTATTGATCTGTAGTTTTCTTTTTTTGTGTTGTCCTTGTCAGGTTTTGGTATGAGGGTTACTTTGGCCTCATAAAATGTGTTTGGAAGTATTGCTTCTTCTTCAGTGTTTTGGAAGACTTTCAGTAGAATAGGAACCAAGTCTTTGAATGTTTGATAGAATTCACTAGTATAGCCGTCTGGCCCTGACTTTTATTTTGGGGAGGTTTTTGATAGTTGTTTCTATTTCCTCCCTGCTTATGGATCTGTTCAGGCTATCTACTTCATTACTCAATCTAGGAAGATTGTATTGTTCTAGAAATTTATCTGTTTCTTCTAGATTGTTAAATTTGGTGGCATACAGTTTTTCATAATATTTTATGATAATTCTTTATATATCTATGATATCTGTGGTAATTTCTCCTCTTTCACTTTGGATTTTGTTTATGTGTCCTTTCTCTTTTTTTCCTTAGTGAGTCTTGCCAAGGGTTTGTCAATTTTGTTGATCTTTTCAAAGAACCAGCTCCTTGTTTTATTGATTTTTTCTATAGTTTTTTTTGTTCTTTATTTCATTTATTTCTGCTCTGATTTTTATTATTTTCTTTCTTCTGCTGGTTTTGGGTTGCCTTTGTTCTTCTTTTTCTATTTCCTTAAAATGTGATGTTAAGTTGTTTACTTGGGCTCTCTCTTGTTTGTTCATATAGACCTGTAGTGATACGAACTTCCCTCCTGTTACTGCTTTTGCTGCATCCCAGAGATTCTGCTATGTTGTCCTGTCATTTTTGTTTGTCTGTATGTATCTTTTGATATCTGCTTTTATTTCTTCTAGACTCACTCATTTTTAGAAGTATGTTGTTTAATTTCCACATACCTTTGTGGGTTTGTTTACTTCTTTTTTGCAGTTGAATTCTAGTTTCAAGGCTTTATGGTCAGAGAATATGCTTGGTATAATTTCAGTCTTTCTAAATTTGTTTTGTGGCCCAATATATGGTCAATTCTTCATAATGTTTCATGTACACTGGAGAAAAATGAATACTCTGGCGTTTTGAGATAAAATATTCTGTAGATGTCTATCATATCCAATTATTCTAGTGTTTCATTTAAGGCCCATATTTCTTTGTTGATTTTGTGTTTGGATGAATGATCTAGAGCTTTCAGCAGTGTATTGAGGTCTCCAAGTATGATTGTATTTTTGTCGGTTTTAATTTTTAGATCAGTTAGTATATGTCTTATATACTTTGGTACTACTTTGGTGCATATATATTAAGAAGTGTTATGTCTTCTTAATTCAATGTCCCCTTTATCATTATGAAATGACCATTTTTGTCTCTGATTACCTTTGCTGTCTTGTATTCAGTATTGTTAGATATGAGAATGGCTACACCTGCTTTTCCTTGGATGTTATTTGCTTGGAGAATCATTTTCCAACCTTTTACTTTGAATTTATTTTTATCCTTGTAGCTTAGATGGGTTTCTTGAAGGCAGCATACAGTTAGATTTTTTTTCCATTCTTCTACTCTGTGTCTTTTTATTAGTGAGTTCAATTCATTTACATTTAGTGTAATTATTGACACTTGAAAGTTTCCTACTACTATTTTATATATTGCTTTCTGATAGCTCTGTATGTTGTTTTGTTCTTCTCTTTTGTTTTTCTGTCAGGTGTTTTGTTTGGTTGTATTCCATACTTCTTTCCTCTGTTTTTTCTTTTTTTAAGCCATGTTTTTCTGTAGTGATTTTTTTTTCAGGGGTGGTTACCATTGAATATGATAATGTATATCGTATTCATTGTAGTACATTATCTCATGAGTGCTTCTGCACTCCATCCTCCTTTGCTACTGTTAATCTTTGTCCTTTCTCCATGTTTTTTTTTGTTGTCACAGATTAATCTTGTTTTTACTGTGATCCTGATAGAGCTTCTACTTGTAATTTTGTTTTGTTTTATTCTTTTTATCTGGTTGGATAACCCCCTTTGGTATTTCCTGAAGTGGGGTTTTTCTGGTAATATATTCCCTCATCTTCTCTATATCTGTGAATGTTTTTATTTTTCCTTCATATTTGAAGGATAGCTGTGATAGATATAGTATTTTTGGCTGGAAGTTCCTCTCTTACAGTACTTTAAATGTTGGGGTTTACTTTCTTGTAGTGTTTCTGCTGAGAAATCTGATGATAACATAATGGGCTTTCCTTTATATGTTGTATTTGTCTTTTCCCTGGCTGCCTTGAGGATTTTTTTTTTTGTCATTGGTTTGTGATAATTTCATTATGATTTGTCTTGGAGTAGGTCTGATTGGGTTAAGGTAATTTATTCTTCTGTTTGCTTCTTGGATTCGAGGCTCTAATTCTTTCCACAGACTTGGGAAATTCTCATCACTTATTTGTTTGAATATGTTCTCCACTCCTTTTTCTTTCTCTCTTCTCCTTCTGATATACCCATTATTCTTATATTGCTCTTTATGATGAAGTCAGACAATTCCTATAGGGCTTTCTCATTTTTTTAAATTTGTGAGTCTCCTCTTCTCTTTGTAGTATCTCTAGTTGCTTGTCTTCTATATCACTAATTCTCTTCTCTATCTGGCCTTTTCTATTAGCTAAGCTTGTTACCTTGTTTTTCAGTTCATGTATTGAGTTTTTCATCTCTGTTTGATTCCTTTTCATAGTTTCAATTTCCTTGGTGGCATTTTCTTTTTGTTCATTGAATTGTTTTTTGAGCACTCTAAATTGCCTTTCTATGTGCTCTTGTATTTTCCTGAGTATTTTTAAGACTTAAATTTTAATTCTTTGTCATTTAACTCCAAGGTTTTCAAGCATTTTAATTTTTTTTCTAGTGATTTTGTGTCATCTATCTGAACTCCTTCTCTGTCTTCTGTATTCATGATATTTGATTTCTTTTTTCTTAATGGCATTTGAGAGTGACATTGTTAATAAGACTAATAAGAGATGATTAAAAATAAAATTGAATAAGTACAATCAAACAATAAAAATTCTATTATAATAAGTGGAACAAAAACTACATAGAATGGGGAACCAGAGCCAGGAAAAAATGACAAAGAGATAAAAAATGAAGTAAAAAACACACAAAATGTCACAAAGAAAAAAATGAATTTAGAATAAAATAATTTGTTGATAAATGATGATCGAATGAGAGAAAAAATAAAGAGAAAAAAGAGAAAAGAAAAAGAAAAAAGTTATGGTTTTTGAAATGCAACCCTCATAAAAAAACAAGAAAGAAAAATGTAACATTCAGAAGGAAAAGTAAAGAATAAGATGGAAAGAAGATAAAATGACCAAAATGAAAAAAAAAAAACAGAAAAAATTTTTAAAAAAGTTATAAAAAATGTAATTTTTTTCTGGTTTTGAGAGGTAGCTTCTTCTGTTTTTTCTTTTTCTTTCCAGCAGCTTGCACTGTACTAAAGGTTTTGCCCCTCTAGTGTTCCTGAGTAGAGATTTGTGTCTCTATTGCAATGACGTTGGCTGGGCCTCAGTCCCATTTGTAAGCAGGGCTTGTTAGGGTTTGCAGGCTCTGACAATGGGAGAGTCAGTTAGTTTTCCAGGTACCTCTCCCCATGTCTTTCCCTCCTGAGCTAGCAGCCTGGAGACTTAGCTGTAAAGTTACCCCAGCCACTGCTTGCAGAGCAAGAGACTCTAAGAGCTGCCAAGTCCTTCCTCCAACACTGCTCAAAGCACAGTTCTGGATAAGGCCAACCCAGAGCCTGTGCCAACCAGATCCACCAGTGAAAGCTAGCAGAGCAAGGAGCTGATTGCTGATAAGGCGCCTTTCTAAGGGCCTTCAGGCATGTCTAGTTTGCCTCAGTGCTCCACGAGTCTATCTCCACAGGCTTTTCTCCCTTGTTCTCTGTTTGGTAGCCTGCAGCGCTGTCCCTACAACTTCTGCAGTGCACTCAGAGATCTGCTCTGCAGGAATGTGCTTTGTGACCTGTATCAGCTTGTGGAGGTGCCTCATCCAGACAGTTCCATGCCTAGGGATCCTGGCCCTTGTGCACTTCCCATGCTGTTGGTCAGAGAGCCAAGACCACACAGAAACACTGGCTACAGCCCATGTAGAAGTCCACTGCTGACAATCTCGGGCCTATCCCCTCCATCCATGCAAGTGGGTGCCCACACCAGAGGCACCAAGTGGAGCCACTCACACACTGCCCACAATCACGAACCCAGGAGCACACAAAGCCCAAAGCTGGTCTGGCACTGGCCTCCATGGGCAACCCACTCTAGCAACCTCCATTGCAATCTGCCGTTCGTGCTAGCCCCATGTCTGCAATCTCGGGCTGAGCTGCCACACTCTCTCTTCTGCTTGATCAACCACCCTACCCTAGTTTCTTCCCTCTGCCCTAAATCCTTCATTTCTCTCAGTTTCAGGCAAGAGAAGACCTTCCTCAGATCAGTGAGGAAAGCAGAGCACTCTGTTCTCTGTCTTATTTCCTTCAGAGTGGATTATATATTCAGCCACCTTTTCATCCAATCATACCTTTGTCTAGTGTGTGTATATTTCAGATGCTCCTGAGATTTTTTCTCTGTCTCTAGTTGTTGAATTTGTTGAAATTTCAGGAGGAGATATCAGAAGCACCTGTCACGGTGCCATTTCTCTGACATCACTCTACCTATGTTATCTTTAAGTCAGTATTGTCAGATATAAGTATGGCTGCACCTGCTTTTTTCTAGGTATTAGTTGTTTGGAGAATTATTTTCTAACTGTTTAGTTTGAGTCTACTTTTGTCCCTGCAACTTAGAAGTGTCTCCCAAAGGCTACATACAATTGAGATTTCCTTTTTGATCCAATCTGCTACTCTGTGCCTCTTTATTGGTGAGTTCAGTCCATTTACATTTAGAGTAAGTATTGACAGGTGAGGATTTTCTATAGCCATCTTATGGTTTGTTTTCTGGTAGCTCTATGTTTTGTTTGGTTTTTCTGTTTCTGTCAAATATTTTTGTTTGGTGTTATTCCATACTTTTTTTTCCTATTTCTTTTTTTAAGCTATGTCTTCAGTTTTGTTTTTTTTCATGAGTGATACTTTTAGATTATTAAGAAAAAAGTTTTATATATGCAAGAGTACTTTTCCTAATAAGTGATTCTGTACTCCATCTTCCTTTGTTACTTCAGAACTTTATTCTTTCCCCTTTTATGCTTTTGCTTTCTCAGATAATGCTTGTTTATATTGTAAGCTGTTAAACCTCTTACTTTGTTTGTGTTCTTTGTATCCAGTAGAATAATCCCCTTTGGGTATTTCCTGCAATGGGGATTTTTAAATGACTTATTTCCTCAGCTCCTGTATGTCTACAAAAAAGTTTATATTTAAAGGATTATATTGGCTGATATAGTATTCTTCACTGGTAATTCCTCTCTTTAAGTACTTTGAATGTTTGGGTTTACTCTTTCTGGCCTATAGAGTTTTTTCTGAGAAGTCCAATGACAACCTAATAGGCCTTCCTTTATATGTTTTGATTTTCTTTTCCCTAGCTGCATGGGGATTCTTTCTTTGTCATTGATTTATAATATTTTCATTACAATGTGCTTTGGTCATGGCCTGTATGGGTTGAGGTAACTAGGTGTTTTATTTGCTTCTTGAATTAGAGGCTCTAACTCTTTCCACAGGGTTGGGAACTTCTCATCAATTATTTATTTGAATAGGTCTCCATTCCATTCTCCTATTCCCCATTTAAAATATCCATTTTTCTTATGTTTCTCTTTCTGATGGATTCAGACAATTCTCATAGAGGTCTCTCATTTTTAAAAAATTCTCGAGTCTCTTCTTCCTTCTGCATCATCTCTAGTTGCCTGTCTTTGATGTCACTGATTCTCTCCTCTATCTGGCCTATTCTGTTAGCTAAACTTACTTGCTCATTTTTTAAATTTTTATATTAAATTTTTTATCTCTGTTTATAAAACTTTAATCTCCTTGGTGAGAAGATTGTTTCAATTTCTGAGCTCATTATTATCTCCTTTCTTCGGCTGGTTTTGGGTTGTCTTTGTTCTTCTTTTTCTAGTTCCTTAAGGTGTGAAGTTAAGTGGTTCACTTGGGCTCTCTCTTGTTTGTTCATATATGCCTGAAGTAATATGCACTTCCCTCTTATCACTGCTTTTGCTGCATCCCATAGATTCTGATATGTCGCATTATCATTTTCATTTGTCTGTATATATCTTTTGATCTCTGCACTTATTTCTTCTTTGACCCATTCATTTTTTAAAAGTATGTTGTTTACTTTCTACATTTTTGTGGGATTTTCTTCCTCCTTTTTGCAGTTGAATTCTAGTTTCAAGGCTTTATGATCAGAAAATATGCTTGGTACAACTTCGATTTTTCTGAATTTGCTGATGTTGTTTTTGTGGCCCAACATATGGTCAATTCTTGAGAATGACCCATGTACACTGGAGAAAAAATATACTCAGTCACTTTGGAATGAAATGTCCTGTAGATGTCTATCATATCCAGGTGCTCTAGTATTTTGTTTAAGGCCACTATATCTTTGTTGATTCTCTGTTTGGATGACCAATCTAGAGCCATCAGCGGTGTATTGAGGTCTCCAAGTATGATTGTATTTTTGTCAGTTTTTGTTTTAAGATCAATAAGTAGCTGTCTTATATATTTTGGTGCTCCTTGGTTTAGTGCATATATATTAAGAATTTTTATGTCTTCATAGTTCAGTGTCCCCTTAGCCATTATGAAATGGCCATTTTTTCTCCTGAGTACTTTTGCTGTCTTGTAGTCAGCATAATCAAATATGAGTATTGCTACGCCTGCTTTTTTTTGGATGTTATTTGCTTGGAGTATTGTTTTCCAGCCTTTCACTTTAAATTTGTTTTTATTCTTGTTACTTAGATGAGTTTCCTGTAGGCAGCATACAGTTGGATTTTCTTTTTTAATCCATTCTGCTACTCTGTGCCTTTTTATTGGTGAGTTTAATCCGTTTACATTTAGTGTAATTATTGACACTTGTGAGTTCCCTATTGCCATTTTATGTATTGCTTTCTGTTAGTTTTGTGTCTTGTTTGATTGTTCTCTTTCGTTTTTCTATTTTTTGTTTTTATTTGGTTGTATTCCATACATCTTTCCTCTGTTTCTATCTTTTAAGTCATGTGCTTCTGTGGTGGTTTTTTCAATGGTGGTTACCTTTAAGTAATGAAAAGGGTTTCTACCTTGTTCATTGTAGTGAACTATTTTGTGAGTACTTTTGCACTCCATCGTCCTTTGCTACTATTAATCTTCATCCTCTCCCCCCCTTTGTGTTGTTGTCACAGTTTAAATTTGGTTTTATTGTGTTCTTCTTGGAGCTTTTACTTGTGGCTCTGTTTTTTTTTTGTTCTTTATATTTGATTGGAGAACCCCCTTTAGTAATTCCTGGAGTGGGGGTTTTCTGATGATAAATTCCCTCATCTTTTCTGTATCTGTGAATGTTTTTATTTCTCCTTCATATTTGAAGGATAGCTTTGATGGGTATAGTATTTGTGGCTGAAAGTTCCTCTCTTTCAGGACTTTAAATATTGGGGTCCACTCTCTTCTAACTTGTGGAATTTCTGCTGAGAAATCTGATGATAATCTAATGGGCCTTCCTTTATATGTTGTATTCTTCTTTTCCCTGCCTGCCTTGAGAATTTTTTCTTTGCCATTGGTTTATGCCAATTTCATTATAATGTGCCTTGAAGTAGGTATGTTGGGGTTAAGAAAACTTGGAGTTCTGTTTGCTTCTTGAATTTGAGGCTTTAATTCTTTCCATAGGCTTGGGAAGTTCTCATCTATTATTTGTTTGAGTATGTTCTCCATTCCATTTTCTCTCTCTTCTTCCTCTGATATACCTATTATTCTTATGTTATTCTTTTTGATGGAGTCAGATAATTCTTGTAGGGCTATCTCATTTTTTTTAAATTTTTGAGTCTCTTTCTTCTCTCGGTTGTGCCTCAAGTTGCTTGTCTTCTATTTCACTAATCCTCTCTTCTATCTGGCCTGTTCTATTAGCTAAACTTGTTACCTCGTTTTTCAGCTCATGAATTGAGTTTTTCATCTCTTTTTGATTTGTTTTTATAGTTTCAATTTCCTTGGAAATATATTCTTTGTGTTCATTGAGTTGTTTTCTGAGCTCCCTAAATTGCCTTTCTGTGTTTTCTTGTATATCTCGGAGGATTTTTAGGATTTCTATCTTGAATTCTCTGTCATTTAGCTCCAACATTTCCAATATATTAAATTTTTCCTCCATAGATTTTTCCTCATCTAGCTGTGTTACCTCTCTTTCTTTTGTATCCATGATATTCGATTTTCTCTTCCTTAATGGCATCTGAGGGTGGTTTTGTTGATAGTATTAATGAGATTTAATAAAGAATAAAAAGTTAAAAAAATAAAAAATTGAAGAGTTGTTTTTTTTTAAAAATTATAATGAAATAAGAAAATAAAATTAAATTAAAATTTAAAAAAAAGGAAATTATTTTCCCTCTTCTTTTTTCCTCTCCTCTCCTCTCCCCTCTTTCTTGAGAAAATCTTGTGGTGAACTGTGAATTATAACAAACAATGCCTGTAATAGAGGGCCTGAATTGGGGAAAAGTAATAAAGGGACCAAAAAAGAAAAAAGAAAAAAAAGGGGATATGGACCCACAAAAAGTAAATAAGGAAAATATTTGGGTCAAGAATAAAATGATTTGCTTTTAGGTGTTGGTTGACTAAGAGTTATGATGAGAGGAATAAGAGGGAAACAGGAAAATGGGGGGACAAATTAAAAAATTACTATTGTATTTAGTGGAACAAGAACTAGATAAAACGGAGAGCCAGGAATGGGAACACTGCTACTGAGTTAAAAAGGTGAATTAAAAATCACCCAAAATGCCACAAGTATAATTTTGAGTCCCAGATATGATAATTTGTTCATTATTGAGGTTTGAATGAGAGGAGATGTAAAGGAGAAAGGAAGAAACTAATATAAAGGGAGAAAAGAAAGAGCGAGAGAGAGAGAGAGAGAAGAGGGAACCACTAAAAGAAAAAAAAAGATAAAAGAGGAGAGAGAAAAAGAGAGAGAGATAGAGAGAGAGTTAAGGGTTTTGGAGTGCAACCATCATAGAGAGAAAGGAAGAGGAAAGAAAAGATAATGGGAGATGTAACACTTATAGGTAGTGTAGTTCAAGGAGAGGAGAGAGTAAGACCAGCAAAGAGTTAATCGACCAAATTGGAGGAGGAAAAAAAATCAAGAATGAAGATAAGAGAAACAAATGAACAAATATAATAAAATGGGATAGATTATAAAGTCTGCAGATTATTCTTGATTTTGAGAGGTTATCTTCTTGCTTTTTCTTTTCTGTCCCTCTTCCTGGTCGGTGACTCTGTACCCAGCTTCTGCCCCTTTGGCATGCTCAGGTAGAGGTTTGCAGTTGATAAGTCTCTATTGCAATGTCACGTATTGTGCTTTAGTCTCGTTGGCAGTCGAGGCTCGTTAGCATTTATAGGCACGGACAGTGAGAGAGTCCATGTTCCTGAAGCCTTTCTCCTAGTCTGTCCTTCCTCAATTAGTAGCCTGCTAATCCAGCTATGGGGTTGCTGCTGCCTCTGCCTAGATAGTAAGAGGCTCAAAGAGCTGGCAACTCCCCCCTTTATTTCCACTCAGCACAGGGCTCTGGGTAAGGCTCAGTCAGTCAGAGCTGCTAGCATAATCAGATGGGGCTTCCACCCACTCAAAGACCTCTGGCTCTGCCACTCTGTCTGGTAACACGGGCGGGCACCCACCCCCAGGGCGCTTGGAGGAAATTCTCGCTCACTATCTCTGCACACAGACCAGGATATCAGGCCAGCAGTCTTACGCTCTGAGTGAAACCCCCACCTGCATGGAAAAGTTTCAGCATTGGAATTGGCTCTTGCTCAGTCCCCATGCATGGCTTTTGCAAGGCGCTGGGGCGGCCTGAGATTCCACTTTTGGCCCACACAAAGGCCTCTGATTCTGCCTCTCTGTGGGATAACACGGGTGCCCACTCCCGGGGCTTTGGAAGGAATCTCTCACCCACTATCTGCGCGTGCCGACCAGCGGATCGGGAAAATGGCTGCCCCACTTGTCTTTCTTTGTCTGGGTTTGGTGCAAGTGTTAGCTTGTGTTGCCCGGGTTGCCACAGGAACAGTTTTTCCTCGGCTTGGATCTCCGTGCCACAGCCTGGTTCGGCCGTTTGTGCCGCAGCCTGGATCTATTCTCCCCCTTTGCCTGCCTCAGTTTCTATATTCTCAGTTCCCAGTTAAAGCTGCCCTGTTTAGGTTAGTGAGGAAGGTGGAACATTTCTTACTCCCTATTTCCTTCGGGGTTTGGTTATATATTTAGCCAATTTTTTGCTCGACCATACCTTCAGTTGTATTGTGAAACATCTGGAGGCTCCAAGGATAGGTTTTTCTGTTTCTGGTTGAAGATCTTGTTGAGTTTTGGGGGAGATTTATCGGTATTGCTTCCTACCCCGCCATTACTCTGACATCATCTCCTCATTAAGTTGCCTGTTAGTGTTTTCTCGCATCTCATGGAGTATTTTCAAAACTTCAATTTTGAATTCTCTATTGTTTAACTCCAAGGTTTCCATGTGACTGAAATTGCTTTCTGGAGATATTTCATTTTCTTTATGAACTTCATCTTTTTCTTGGGTAGCCACCATATTTGTATTTTTTTACCTTGATGTCATTTGAGAGTGGTATTGTTAAGAAATTAAGCAAAAGCAGCAATGAAAATTAAAATAAATAAAAACACAAAACTGAAAATAAGAGAAAAACCCCAAATAAACAAAGAACTAAATAAAAATACAATGATCAAAAACAAACAATACAACAATAAAGAACACTAGAAAAAAAGAGATTAGAAGAAAAGGAAAATCCCCCCCCAAGAAAAAAGAGGGTTTATTTTTTGTTTGTTTCGTTTTTCCAGTAGATGGTGTTATATTATAAGTTGTAGCTCTGTGTAATTCCCAGGCTGGCTTCTGCTGTCAGAATAATGAAGATGGGGCTCAGTTGTGATGATGAGTGGGACATGCCATGAGGTTTATGACTTTGGCAATGGTCGTCTCAGGTTTCCAAGTACTTCTCTCTACATCTCAGCAGATCAGGGGACTAGACACAGAGCACTTCTGTTCTTCAGATGAGAGAGTGGCTCTATAGATCTAAGTGTGTGGTATGTGTCTGCTATTCTTTATAACCAAGAGGGGAGGTTGATGAGATCTGGAAGCATGGGGGGCTGTACTTTGTATTTTTGACTCTGTCTGAGTGCAGGCTGCCAGCAGACTGTGGGATAACTTGCAGTAACCCCTTATTCTGCCACTGCTTTTGTTCAAAATCTTCTCAAATTCTCATAAATCTCTGCTCCCCCAGGCAGAAGGAGACCAAGTCACTCCTGATTTCTCTATTCTCTGGAGCTCGACCCTGAGTGCATCTTATCTCCTGCCCCACTTCTCAACTTTTTCCACCTTTAGACAATTTGGTGTGGGAATCTTAAAGGTAAACCTGTGAGCCCAGCTGGGGTTATTTAGTTGAGTTATAGTTCTTCAATTTGTTGAAATTTCAAGGGGAGAGATCAAGGGTATCTCTCATGCCACCATCACTCTTATGTCATCTTGAGGTTTTTTTTTTTTAACAGGTTTTAGATACTATTTACCCACAGGACTTTTTTTCGTCCTTCCTTGTATAATCATCTTATTTGTTGAAAGCAAGACATGCTGAAACATTGCAGGTTTTTTTTCTCCAACAGGCAGATGGGAAGTGGGATAGAATAGTGACCTAAAATAAAGTGAGTGGGTCTAATTTTAAGCCTAGAGTTTATGAATTTGGAAATTGGGAAGTGGTGTTTATTCTAAGGAATGGTTTGGTAGTCTGGAGTTTTCTTTCCAGGCATACTTAGAGCATGGTCTGCTGATTCTCCATGGATTTAAAGTTACCCTTACCACCCATGTGACCATGAGTAGTTCACTTAGTCTTTCTTGTCCTTGACTCCTAAAAGTGGGGATAATGTTAGCAACTAACCACAGGGGTAATCTGAAGATTATAAAAAATTAAATTTCATCCACAGAACTTTAAAGGACATGTCACAGTTCCTGAAGTAGTGAGTATGCAGAATTAATATTATTATAATCAATGCCATCAATGCCTCTCTGTGCAGCCTGGGCCAGCATAACTGCTGGCTCTTTATCTGCTAAATTTAAATAAATGCCAAGGAACATGGTGAATTGTAGTAATTTCTTATTCAGTGGAGCCATTAATAGGTCCATGAATGTTATTGTTTCTAACAAGTGGAATATGTGTCCATGGGTAGATTTTTCTGCACAGGGTGGAGGCAAAGTGAGAAAGTGCTCCAAAGTGATGTGAGATTTTCATAAAATAAACATTTATGAAAAGAAAATATGTCAGCTGGAATGTAAGTGCATCTCTGTTGTGAGCAGATAGGGCATCCTTGTCCCCAGAGAGTCACTAGAGTGGCCTCCATGCTCTCCTTGGGCAACAGTGCTGGTGCTGGGCTGAAGAGGGTTTGATAGACCCTTCTGCACATTGCTATTTAAGTGATTATTAAGAGTAAATATTTAATAGGGAATGAAATTAAGGCAGTTAGTGTTGTGGATGGTGCACAGTAGGTCCTCAATAAATGATGACCAAAGGGACCTCAGGTGTTCCAGGAGCTGTGAAAGAGACTGGTGAAAACCACATGACTCTGTGTACTTCACCAGGCTCCTGTGGACACAGCCTGTGGGATCCAGCCTGCAGCAGGTGAGCGGCTAACTTCACCTTAAGAACTAAAAGTGGATCTAGAGCACCAGACATTCACCTTGGTTCTGAGTGTCTTAGGGGATGACCGAGCCTCTGCCAGAACTAGCATTCTCAGGAGTTCAGTGTGTACCTGCTGTGTGGGCTTGCCTTACTTTAATGGGTTAAATAATTGGGGTAGAACTAGTCCTGCCAGTAAAAACCAGTCCATCTCCTGCTACTTTGAAGGTATCCATCTTTGAGGAGCACTGCTGAGTCACTCAGGTGCTAGATTAGGGTTGGACTGACCAAGAACAGGACTTGTTTCAATACCACCCCAGTAGAACACACATATCCCCCAAATGATGCAAAGTCTTTGGGATGCCCACCCAGTGGCTGTGTGTCAGAGCCAATAGAAGGACTTTTTGTTTGTTTGTTTTTGAAAAGATGTATGTCTTGGCCTCGGTTCTGGAGGTTCTGACTGGCAGGATGAGGCAGATGTTAGTGCCACAGGGATGGCAGTGTGAAGGCCACTGACTTCTGTCACACAGTGCAAAACCACCTTTACACTCACAACTGTGAAGGACTATGGATGCCCCCAGCATTGCTGTGCATTTTCTCATTTCTAGCTGAGCTCCAGCTGAGTGTGGGGGGCAGGGCAGCATCTCTCACAACACACTGGTGCTGGGTTAGGGTGTCTGGCATGTAGCCTTGTCTTGTGCATTAAATAGGTTTGAGCTCTTCTGACATTTTGGGCACCTGGATATGGGGCAGTCTGACCTACAGGACTTTAAAACCTGAGCCTCCCAAGTAAAATTTGCACTCCTGACTAGTGATACAGTGCCAGAAACCAGGGGCCTTGGGCCTAACTCATCCTCCAGAGACTTTATCAAGGTGTTGGACAGTATGAGGTAAACACTAAGCTCCATGACATGTTTTCATCATCCCAGAAATACTATTTTGTGTATATTGGCAGGAGAAAGCTTCTTCAGGCTTAAATGGATTACCTTTATCTGATGCCTGCATCCAGCCCAGCCCTTTGTTCTGACTCTGCACCCACAAGGTGCAGTAAATCTCTGAGTAAATCCTTCTAATGGTGATGGTGGGTCCCGAGTGAGGACTGCCTCACGAAGGTCCAAGGTGGATGAAAGATGGTAGGCAGGGGAAAGAACTTCTGTGCATTGTAATTTCTTTCTTTAAGGCAATACTTCACCTCAGATAATCTGAGGACACATTGAGGCCTCCTATGTACAAGAGTTAACACTAGAGGACGTCCCAGCCCTGCATGGCCTGTCCTAGGGAGGCCAGAAGAAAATGGAGGCTGAGGGCCAGGGATGCCTCTGCCTTCTTCCACCCTGGGACATCCTCCCGCCTTGAGCTAGTGAGTACCACAGCCAGTAGTGACTTCTTCCATCACAAAGGTCAGTGGCTATTGATGGGGACAGCCAAGGTTTCAGCCAAGCAAGCTGATACTGCTGATAAAAAAAAGCATTTGCTCAACTATTCTGTGACATGGTTTTTAACAGGAAAGCAGTTTTGTGGGTAGCAATCAATGGGCAGGACAGAGCCTTCCTCTTGCTCAAAGGAATATGATCACATAAGTGGTACAAAGTCAGCAGATGGAGGGGCAGGCAGAGACTTAGAGGAGGAAAGGGAGAAGGTCTGAGCTTGGCTAAAAAGTCAAGCCCTTTCAAGAGGTGTATTATTGAAAAACAAACAAACAAACAAACAAACAAACAAACCGCATTTCCATGACCACATAATGTATTTTTACAGGAAGATGGTACATGTTTTTAGTTTTTATTTTTAACAAACATTTTTAAATGTAGGTTACCTTTAAGATTAAAAAGGTAAACTCTTTAATTTTTTAGGCAGACACAGTAACTTGTAATTTTTCTAATTTTAATCAGCAAATAGATTACTGTAAAAATACCATTCTTATGTCAAAATGGGTGTTGGAAGCAAGCAGTTGGTTTTACAAATGTGTCTTTGCAGATTCTTCTGAGTTCTCTGGTGTCCTCCTATTCATTCCCCCCCCCCCCCAAAAGTTCATGTTCTTCCCTCAGCCAAGGATTATCAGCTTCATTTTGTCACTTCCTCCATGTGACACTCTCCAGCACACTCTTCAGGGATCCACAGATGGCACCTGCTCCGAGACATTCTCTCCTGCTCCTTCCAGACAGAATTGGCTACTCAAATAGCAGACATAACCTCCTGTGCACCTTCTAAACTTCCGTTGTAAGAGATTTCACAACCCAAGGTAATTTCTTCCCTAAACATTTACCTGTCTCCCCGTGCAGAAAACCCTAAGGTCTATGAGAGCAAAAGCTGCCTGTGCATCTTCGGTCTCGAGGGCCCTGTGAGGTGTTGGAGCAGGGCGGGCGGGCTGGGAGCGACTGCAGTTAGGGAAGCAGGAGTTAGTGTGCGAGCTGCCTCACTGTCCTTGTTTAGCCACTGAGACACAGACCCATGGTCAGTTCTGCACTGTGAGAAGGAAACAACTGGGAGGGAGGTCCTAAAGTGACTCACACCTTTGAAAACATTCATAGAACACAGGAACCTCAGGGTAGGTGTTATAGGCATGACTAACTGTTGGTGGATGAAGATCAGGACCCAAAAGCAAGCATGAATTACCAGGTGTTATCCAATGGCCCTGTGGCTCTCATTCCTGAGCTCCTTCCCCGAGTCCTTTAAGAGCTTCTGTGATAGCACAGAGATGTTACCAGCCTGGGACCTCTATGTACCCAGCCTGAACTTCTCTGTTCTGGGTTAGTGTCTTAAAGAAAGGTGATGATATGGATAAGCATTGTGCATGACCAGGCTATGGTAGTCCTCTGGGTGAAAGCCCATGGAGACCAGTGGCCTGGGCACACCCTTTTCCTTGTCGCCTGTGTTGGAAACTACAGGTAGAGTTCCGGGGGCCCCTGGCTCATTGAAAGCACAGGTGCATGTCTCTGGAAGGCTTCCATCTGTCTCTGTTTGCTCCAGATTTGCATCAATTCTGCTGTTTCTAACGTAAACTGTGACTGTCGCTGTAGTTTTGGGGTTTACCATGAGCAATAAAATACAAGTGGACTTCCCATGTACTTAAAGCTTATTATACATGTCAGCATCTCATTATGTAAAAAAGAGAAAGAAAAATAAACTGACAATGATGAATGTCACTAGCTGTTTTGCTTATTTTCTAAAGATGTGACCTGAACGACTCTGTTTAAAGGGGGCAGAGTACTGATACCAGGACATGCAAAGGTGGCTCAGCTTCTGTTCCCACTTGTTCTTTCGTCATTACTGGAGAAAATTTGACTTTCTGTGAGTTAGACGTGAAAATATTAATTTTCGTTTAATGAGAAAAATGAAACAGGTTTCAAATGTGTTGGTAAAGATAAGCATGTCTAATTGAATAATAATTATTCGCATAAACTGACATGCGTCCTGCAGTGGCTGGTGCCCTGACAACGTCTCAGCATCTGTGGCAGAGTCTGTAAAGTCAGCTCTTTCTGCGATGAAAGCAGTCATGAAAGCATGTTAATGTTGGCAGATTTTGCTTTCTACGGGATGAATCGAGGATGATAACAGCTGTGGAGCCTGGAAGGAGCTCTGAGGATTGGTTGAGACAATGGAGTCCTTGCTTTTAGTTGAGTTGCTAGGACAACCAGGCAGCACAGATCCATTCCTTGTGAAGAGGTTTCACAGGAGTAGGTTCCCCTGAAGATCTCAATGTTCTGCCCTCTACAGTATTTCCTCTCTGCCCACTTTCAGGCATTAGCTCTCTTTTTTTGGATCTTTTCTTTTCTGGTTGGAGACTTGTGATGTTGAACTGCTTTTTGCAATTTACCTCAGGAACTCTAGAATGTCCCTATAAAAGTAGGTCCTGATATTGTTACTGAAATTGTGTCACATTGCCCAAAACAGCATTGAATTGCAGATTCAGGCTGTTAACAAGGCAGCAGTCAAAAGGTGCTGGGAGCACAAGGTGTGTTTCAAGAGGATTGCTTCTAGTGACATCACTGAACTGGCTTGGAAGCCTTTGTGTGACGTTTCGTTCCAGTGGGGAGAGCTTGCTACTGCAGGAGTGCCTGAACATGTCCTGTTGTCATGAAGAATGGCAGTCTGTTAATTGTCTGGTGGGTGGCTTGAAATGAGAGCAGGTGATGATGATGAGGATGAACCAGGCTCCTAGGACACAGAGGGCCAGGAGTTCTTAACGCTGCACCCTGCAAGGCTGTGACCATTTGTTTCTTTTGTATCAAGGGAAACCATAAGGTCTCATTCTTCATCATTATTAGTGGCTAGTGAAGACTTCAAAATAAGAACATATTGTTGAAAATGGCATGTTAATTTTAAAATGCTGGTTAAGCTCTAGAGGAGATACAGTGACCTATGTATCCTGGGCCCACCACCTGGATTGCATATGTAGTTGTATTATGACGCAGCCATGGTTACCTGTAACATATTTTCTATGGCTGCTTTTTCTATAACAGTAGTGTGAAGTAGTTGCAACAGAGAAGTTTGCAAGCTTAAGTCATGTACTATTGAGTCAGACCTGTTTTGGAAAAGTTTGACTCCCCTCTGCTCTAGAAAGCCCTGTTTAATATAAATACGAGCCATAGCTACAATGCAAAATTGTCTAGTGGCCACATTAAACAAGTAAATATAAATGAGTGAAATTAATTTTAACAATATATTTTTACAACCTAATACATCTTGATGTTGTCCTTTCAACAGATAATCAATATAAAAATAAATGAGGCATCTACATTCTTTTTCCCATATGGAGATTTGGAAGTTTGGTGTTTATTACTCTTGTAGCACAGCTCCATTTGTGGGAGCCACATCTCAAAGGGCATCATGTCCATATGCAACCAGCGGCCACCCAGCTGGACAGCCCGGCTCTAACACTGCAGTATCATCACCTTTCTTTTTCTTTTACTGTCTAGACGGCGATTCCATTGGGACCTGATCAGCTTCAACACCCTTCTCAGTAGTTGTAATCTCAACTTGGGGAAGAAAGAAACTTCTTTGAAGTGACCCAGACATTCAAGCTTAGTAGGTTGTGGAATAGAGATGTGAGAGAGTGCAGAGTGATAGGCAACCCTTCCTGTTGTAGACACTGTTTAAGATCCTTCAACAAAAACCCTGGGGCTACAGAAGTAGTCCAACTCATATTTTTTCTAATAAATCTCTATTATTAGGTTCTAAAATTTCTGCTTTTTTCCCCCCTGTGAAAGCACAGGTGCTATGCAGAAAAGTTAAGCTGAAAACCGCAAAATGAATTGAGAACCTCAGTCTCCCCTGTCTGCTGTGTTTGGTGAGACCCATAACTTCTCTTGTTTCTGTGTATTGTCAGCTCATACTTATGCTAGAATTATCAGATACTTCCATCCAGATATATAGGAAGGAGGGCAAAGACATTTATTTTTGCAGGCATTTGCATACTTCAAAATCACTTCTGTTTAAAGTGAGAAAGATTTATCTTTATTTAGGTAAAAATAAAAAAGAAAATCATATGGAATTCAATGTCAATTTGAACAAACAAAAATAATAACCAAAATCAAACAGAAATTTCTTTTTCATCAGGGAAATAAGGGATAGTGTGTAAAGATTCTTTTGTGAACGACACTGATGCCTATCATGTATATTTGTCCCACTAAAGTCCTGAACAGGTACTTTGTGAGTTTATAAGTGTATGAGTGTATGTTCTCTGGGTTCTGAAGTTCAATGTTCCATTAGTCACCAACAATTTAGAACAGGGGTAGTCAACATTTTTATACCTACTGCCCACTTTTGTATCTCTGTTAGTAGTAAAATATTCTAACCGCCCACCAGTTCCACAGTAATGGTGATTTATAAAGTAGGGAAGTAACTTTATTTTGTAAAATTTATAAAGCAGAGTTATGGCAAGTTAAAGCATATAATAATAATTACTTACCAAGTACTTTATGTTGGATTTTCGCTAAGTTTGGCAGAATAAATCTTTATAAAACAACTTACTATAGTTAAATCTATCTTTTAATTTATACTTTGGTTGCTCTGCTACAGCCCACCATGAAAGCTGGAATGCCCACTAGTTGGGCGGTAGGGACCAGGTTGAGTACCACTGATTTAGAAGAACAAAGGTGTTACAATTTAATAATCATAATATTTAAGAGCTGAGGGCTAAAATGAACTTTAAATGAAATACTAATATATGGGGTTCTAGTCTTTCTTTGTAGTTTTTTTAGACATAATTAATTCCACTCTGAAGAGTTCATTAGGTGCAGTGATGAATGGGGCGAAATTGGATTAAGTGGGATTTTGAGGCAGGTGAAGTGAGGTAAGGACAGGAGGTAAAATAGGACTTGCAGCTTTGAGCCCTGGCCACATGGAGGTCTTGGGTGGTTTGTTTAACTAGGTCAGGCAGACACCAGACATCTCACTGTGTTGGAGTAGAGGATCTAGACTTAACACAAGTCTCAGTGAAGGTAACATGCTAGTTAATTTCTGAGTCCTAGTTCCTTCAACTGTAAAATGGAAATGCTTCTATATACATAGAATTATATAATCTCTTACCTTACAGAATTGTTGTTAAAACCCACAAAAAGGACATGATAACACACATAAGCTAAAGGCCGTGGAGATACAGAGGCATCGCAGTAACTTTCAAGAATTAATCCCTATTCAGTTTATAGAAGGTCGATGAGCTTTTATCTCTGTCCACAAATGGGTTCCTAAAATGTATTTCCTACTGTGACTCAAGTGGCATGAAAATAGGTAGCTTTGCCAGTGCCTTACAATCTAGCATTTATGAATGCCTCTTAATAGAAAGAGAAAAATATATAATGAAAAATAACCAATTTTATTGAAAAAGGGTCAGGAGGCATAACTTAACAAAATAATTTTTATTTTTAATTTCTTCAACTCTGAGCTGCTTGGTCTGTCCCAGGAAAACAGACTTTATCATCTCAAAAGGAAGAATTCAAAAATAGTGCGCAATGTCGTTGGTACTGGACCACTGCAGTGTGAGTTCACATGAAAAAGCTGTTCATTTTTCACAAAAACTGAAGATTTTATATAATCCTACCAGTACACTCAATTGGCTTTGGAAGGATCAGGCAGTCTATTCAGTGTGAAGTCTGATTAACTATTGAACAAAAAAAAAAAAAAAAAAAAAGAAAGAAAGAAAAAAGAAAAGAAAATTTGGAAGTGATTGCTTTGGAAAGCACAGAAAAAAAATACCTATTTTCTTGCCAGAGTTTTTATTTGAAAGTGGAAAAAACAGAGTTTAACATGTTTATTTGTGAAGCAAAGAAGCTTTTAGCTCTGACATCTTCCATTTAATGAGAGATTCTGACTTTTAAACGTTTGTTCTGTTGGATCTCAGAGGTCTTCTAAGGTTGGAAAGATCTTAGCAATAAAAATATTGTAGCAGGTCCTGTTATTTAGTCATGAAATAGTAGAGGTTGTACACAGGCACTCATCTAGAAATATTTTTTAAAATAGATCATGGGGAGATGGCCTGATGATTCATTTTAAGTCTGG
The DNA here is from genome assembly GCF_036850765.1 of Saccopteryx bilineata. Lineage (NCBI taxonomy): Eukaryota > Metazoa > Chordata > Mammalia > Chiroptera > Emballonuridae > Saccopteryx > Saccopteryx bilineata. Next base: position 193,737,977 of record NC_089491.1, read on the forward strand.
AAGTCTGAAATTTAGGCAACCGCTTCCCTAAGGAAGGTTATGGAAACCACCTCTGTGGTGATTTTATACAGATCATGAGCCTCTTATGTGTCAGAGAGAAGGTAGATATGGATTTGCTCAAGGAGTGCTAAGAATTGGATGGAGGCTCACCAAAAGAGGAGAAACCATGGGTTGCCTTCATTGGGCTTTGGTGGCCAGCTTCCTTTCCCTCTACTCCTCTCCTCCACCCTTCCTCCCTTCATGTCTTCAGGTTGGGCAGGGCCCCTTTGCTTTAGGATGGTCTCCTTATGAGCGTTCATTTCTGTTAAAAGTGATGCTGGTTCTTATGCCCAAGGAAATATGGCTCTTGTGCGGTGCAATTTATAGGACCCACATTTGAAAGTGCTTAGGCTGCTGCAGTAAGATTTATTCAGGGTTGAAATAGAAGGATGCCTACAGAACTTCACGTCCTACCTCCATCCCCTCTCACCAAGGAAAAAGTCCAGGCTTGTCTTCATCAAACCCAGTACAGTATAACAACGAAAAGTCCAGATATTCTGTGTCACGGTTTAGTGCATAATCAAAGTTCATTTCAGTCCAGGTGCTGCTCAAATATTGTCCTTGGGAGACAATCCAGCTTCCAGCCCACGCAGTATGGGAGCAAATGGGGTTACTGGTTAGCTAAGTAGGAAGACAGAGAGAAGGGGGGGAAGCCTGTGTTTGTATTTTCAGCTGGGAAGAACTAGCTTTTCTTTTAATTGGTTCCCTTTAAGCCAACTAATCAGTTTCTTTAAAATTTCAGAGCTCCTGTTGGTTCCTCCCACTAACCAATCAGATCCTTCTTCTAGGCTAGATTGACAGACCTCTATGGCTGCCAGTCTGATTTCCACTGCACTTGGAAGCGCAGAAACACCTTCCTCTCGTAGTCTGGGTTTGAATGGATTGTACCCTCGGGAATTGGAAAAACCACTTTTATTCTTGATGGCTAAGGTATTGAGTCTCGAGGGCTCAGTGGTCTAATTAGCAGGTGAATGCTAAAGCTTCCTAGTTAATGGAATGCTGGAACTTCTTACTGAAGCAGGCTTTCCAAGTTTTATTAAATATAAGCCCAACACCCTTTCTTCTCTTTCCCCATCAATATCTAGCCATCTCCTTAGTTAACAAGAGCACCTCTTGGACTTGGAGGCATACTTCACCCTCAGGGACAATTTGATTTTTTTTTATTCTTTGCAAATCATTTTCCTGAATATTGACCATTTCATTTCTACTTTCCTAACCCCAGTTTTGTGACATACTTAACCTTTATAATATTTAAATTTTCATTACTGGTCCCCTTTGCCCTTTGGATATGTTTACATTCCTAACTTTTATTTTAGGTTATACAATAGAGAGAACATAAATTCTCTGTTACTCATCAGCTATGCAGTTTTAGAGATTTTACCTAACTGCTTTGAGCCTCAACATTGTACTGAGTATAACTGACATATAACACTGTATTAGTTCAAGGTGTGCAAAATAATGATTTGATAGTTGTATGTATTGTAAAATGATCACCACAATAAGTTTATTTAATATCCATCACCTCACATAGATACAAACTTTGTTTGTCCTTGTGGTGAGTGAGCCTCAGTTCCATCATTTGTAAAACATAAAAAAACCATACTCACTGCGTGGGGATTTGAGAGAAAAAAGAAATGTAGTTGGCACGTGGAGCATTTATCGAATACATTTTTAAAAAGATGTACGAGTGACGTGTCATGAGCGTTTGACACCTTTTCTTAAACAATTTATTGAATTGCCAGGTTGGACTTTTGGTCCTTAGTTCAGGTGTTTTCTGCCTGAAAAGGCCCATTTTCAGTGCCTAATGAACCAACTCTCTGCTAAAAGCCCTGCTTTCTTATTCTTGCTAATGTTGTGTTACCACCATGTGGTTAAGAGATGATGCTCATAGACTTACCATTTTTTTTGGAACAAAAGAACTAAATCATCAATTAGTTTAAATTTAAGTCCTGCATTTTCATTGCAAATGCAAAGTTTTATACAGCACCATCCTAGCTCTGACAAACTATAGTAATAGGTGCAACCTTTAAGGAAGAGACACTGTTACTGACTGTCCCCGTACTAGCTTATGGATGGCCTTTTAGTGAGCATATGCATGGGGTTGAAAGGTGACAAACCAAACTCTACAAGCTTTCAGGTAAAACAAGTATAGATGGCTATCAAAATTGTCATTCACATCAACTATATATAATGTTCACAAAAATTAGGGGATAGAGAGTAATGGTGCAGTAGTAAGCGATACCGATAAATCTCCCCCAAAACTGAACAATATCTTCAACCAGAAACAGCAAAACCTATTCTTGGAGCCTCCAGATGTTTTGTAATACACCCAAAGGTATGGTTGAGCGAAAAATTGGCTAAATATATAATCAAACCCCGAAGAAAATAGGGAGTAAGAAATGCTCTGTTTTCCTCACTAACCTAAATATGGCTGCTTTCACTGGGATCTGAGAATATAGAAACTAAGGAGGACAAAAGGGGTGAATAGATCCAGGCCGCGGCACAAAAACGGCCGAACCAGGCTGTGGCACGAGATCCAAGCTGAGGAAAAACTGTTCCTGTGGCAACCTGGGCAATACAAGCTAACACTCACGCCAAACCCAGACAAAGAAAGACAAGTGGGGCAGCCATTTTCCCCGATCTCCTGGTCAGCATGCAGATAGTGGGTGAGAGATTCCTTCAAAATCCCTGGGAGTGGGTGCCTGTGCTATCCCACAGAGAGGCAGAGTCAGAGGCCTTTGTGTGGGCCAAAAGCAGAATCTCCGGGCTGCCCCAGCACCCTGAAAAAGCCATGCACGGGAGGGAGCGACAACCAATTTCAACGCTGGAAGCTTTCGTGCGGGTGAGGGTTTCACTCAATGCGTGAGGTGGCCTGCCTGATAGCCAGGTCTGTGCACACAGAGAGTGGGCAAGAGATTCCTCCAAGCACCTCAGGAGTGGGCACCCATGTTACCCCACAGACGGGCAGAATCAGGGGCCTTTGTGTGGGCCAAAACTGGAATCTCGGGCCTCCCCAGCACCCTGAAAAAAACGCGCACGGGGAGGGAGCGAGAGCCAATTCTAATGCTGAAACTTTTCTGTGCGGGAGGGGGTTTCACTAAGAGGTTGAGGCGGCCGGCCTGATATCTTGGTCTGCGCGTGCAGATAGTGAACGAGAGATTCCTCCGAGTGCCTCGGAAGTGGGTGCCCATGTTATCCCGCAGAGGGGCAGAGTCAGGGGCCTTTGTGTGGGCCAAAAGCAAAATCTGGGGCCACCCCAGCACCCAAAAAAAGTCATGCACGGGGAGGGAGCGAGAGCCAATTCCAATGCTGAAACTTTTCTGTGCGGACGAGGGTTTCACTCAGAGCGTGAGACTGCCAGCCTGATATCCTGGTTTGTGCATGCAGATAGTGAGCGAGAATTTCCTCCAAGCGCCCCGGGAGTGGGTGCCTGCCAGTGTTACTGGACAGAATGGCAGAGCCAGAGATCTTTGAGTGGGCAGAAGCCCCACCTGATTATGCTAGCAGCTCTGACTGACTGAGCCTTACCCAAAGCCCTGTGCTGAGTGGGAATAGAGAAGGGAGTTGCCAGCTCTTTGAGCCTCTTACTATCCAGGCAGAGGCAGCAGCAACCCCATAGCTGGATTATCAGGCTACTAATTGAGGAAGGAAAGACTAGGAGATAGGCTCTAGGAACACAGACTCTCTCACTGTTGGAGCCTATAAATGCTAATGAGCCTCGACTGCCAACGAGACTGAAGCACAATATATGACATCGCCATAGAGACTTATCAACTGCAAACCTCTACCTGAGCGTGCCAAAGGGGAAGAATCCGAGGTACAGAGTCATTGACCAGGAAGAGGGAGAGAAAAGGAAAAGCAAGAAGATAACCTCTCAAAATCAAGAATAATCCGCAGACTTTATAACCTGTCCCATTTTGTTATATTTGTTCGATTGCTTCTCTTATCTTCATTCTTGATTTTTTTTTTCCTCCTCCAATTTGGTCATTTAACTCTCTGCTGGTCTTACTCTCTCCTCTCCTTGAACTACACTACCCATAAGTGTTACATCTCCCATTATCTTTTCTCTTCTCTTCCTTTCTCTCTATGAGGTTTGCACTCCAAAACCTTTTACTCTCTCTCTCTCTCTTTCTCCTCTTTTTTCTTCTTGTAGTGGTTCTCTCTTTTTTTCTCTCCCTCTTTCTTTACTCCCTCTATATTAGTTTCTTCCTTTCTCCTTTACATCTTCTCTCATTCAAACCTCAATAATGAACAAATTATCTTATCTGGGACTCAAACTTATGTTTGTGGCCTTTTGGGGTTTTTTTACTTCACCTTTTTAACTCACTAGCGGTGCTCCCATCCATGGCTCTCCATTTCATCTAGTTCTTGTTCCACTAAATACAATAGTAATTTTTTAATTTGTCCCCCCATTTTCCTGTTTCTCTCTTATTCCTCTCAACATAACTCTTAGTCAACCAACACCTAAAAGCAAATCTTTTTATTCTTTTTTTTTATATTTTTCTTAAGCTGGAAACGGGGAGAGACAGTCAGACAGACTCCCTCATGAGCCCGACTGGGATCCACCTGACACGCCCACCAGGGCGATGCTGTGCCCACCAAGGGGCGATGCTCTGCCCCTACGGGGTGTCACTCTGCCATGACCAGAGCCACTCTAGCGCCTGGGGCAGAGGCCAAGGAGCCATCCATAGTGCCCGGGCCATCTTTGCTCCAATGCAGCCTTGGCTGCGGGAGGGGAAGAGAGAGACAGAGAGGAAGGAGGGGGGTGGAGAAGCAAATGGGCGCTTCTCCTATGTGCCCAGGCCAGGAATCGACCCGGGTCCCCTGCATGCCAGGCCGACACTCTACCGCTGAGCCAACCGGCCAGGGCTCTTTTTATTCTTGACCCAAATTTTTTCCTTATTTGCTTTTTGTGGGTCCATACCCCCCTTTTTCATTTCTTTTTTAATTTTTTTGCCCCTTTATTACTTCTTCCCAATTCAGGCCCTCTATTACAGGCATTGTTTGTTCTATTTAGTACAATATAATTCACAGTTCACCACAAGATTTTCTCAAAAAAGAGGGGAGAGGAGAGGAGAGGAAAAAAGGAGAGGGGGATAATTTCCTTTTTTTAAAAATATTTAATTTATTTTATTTTTCTTTATTTCATGATTAATTTTTTAAAAAAAAACTTTTTGATTTTTTATTTTTTTAACTTTTTATTCTTTATTAAATCTCATTAATACTATCAACAAAACCACCCTCAGATGCCATTAAGGAAGAGAAAATCGAATATCATGGATACAAAAGAAAGAGAGGTAACACAGCTAGATGAGGAAAAATCTATGGAAAAAAAAATTAATATATTGGAAATGTTGGAGCTAAAGACAGAGAATTCAAGATAGAAATCTTAAAAATTCTCTGAGATATACAAGAAAACACAGAAAGGCAATTTAGGGAGCTCAGAAAACAACTCAATGAACACAAAGAATTTATTTCCAAGGAAATTGAAACTATAAAAACAAATCAAACAGAGATGAAAACTCAATTCACGAGCTAAAAAACGAGGTAACAAGCTTAGCTAACAGGCCAGATAAAAGGTAAGATTAGTGAAATAGAAGACAAGCAACTTGAGGCACACCAGAGAGAAGAAGAGAGAAACTCAAAAAAAAAAATGAGATAACCATACAGGAATTATCTGACTCCATCAAAAAGAACAGGTATATCAGAGGAAGAAGAGAGAGAAATTGGAATGGAGAACATACTCAAACAAATAATAGATGAGAACTTCCCAAGCCTTTGGAAAGAATTAAAGCCTCAAATTCAAGAAGCAAACAGAACTCCGAGTTCTCTTAACCCCAACAAACCTACTCCAAGGCACATCATAATGAAATTGGCACAAACCAACAGCAAAGAAAAAATTCTCAAGGCAGGCAGGGAAAAGAAGAATACAACATATAAAGAAAAGCCCATTAGATTATCATCCGATTTCTCAAAAGAAACTCTAGAAGCTAGAAGAGAGTGGACCCCAATATATAAAGTCCTGAAAGAGAGGAACTTTCAGCCACGAATACTATACCCATCAAAGTTATCCTTCATATATGAAGGAGAAATAAAAACATTCACAGATACAGAAAAGATCAGGGAATTTTCATCAGAAAACCCCCACTCCAGGAATTACTAAAAAGTGTTCTCCAATCAGATACAAAGAACAAAAAAACAAAACAAACAAACAAACAAAAAAAAAAGCCACAAGTAAAAGCTCCAAGAAGAACACAATAAAACCAAATTTAAACTGTGACAACAACAAAAAAAGGGGGGGCAGAGAGGATGGAGATTAACAGTAGCAAAGGACCATGGAGTGCAAAAGTACTCATAAAATAATGCACAACAATGAACAGGGTAGGGACCCTTTTCTTTACTTAAAGGTAACCACCATTAAAAAAACCACCACAGAAGCACATGACATAAAAAGATAGCAACAGAGGAAAGATGTATGGAATACAACCAAATAAAAACAAAAAATAGAAAAATGAAAGAAAACGATCAAACAAGACACAAAACTAACAGAAAGCAATACATAAAATGGCAATAGGGAACTCACAAATGTCAATAATTACACTAAATGTGAATAGATTAAACTCACCAATAAAAAGGCACATAGTAGCAGAATGGATCAAAAAGAAAATCCAACTTTACGCTGCCTACAGGAAACTCATCTAAGTAACAAGGATAAAAACAAATTCAAAGTGAAAGGCTGGAAAACAATACTCCAAGCAAATAACATCCAAAAAAAAGCAGGCGTAGCAATACTCATATCTGATTATGCTGACTACAAGACAGCAAAAGTACTCAGAGACAAAAATGGCCATTTCATAATGGCTAAGGGGACACTGAATTATGAAGACATAACAATTCTTAATATATATGCACCAAACCAAGGAGCACCAAAATATATAAGACAGCTACTTATTGACCTTAAAACAAAAACTGACAAAAATACAATCATACTTGGAGACCTCAATACACCGCTGACGGCTCTAGATTGGTCATCCAAACAGAGAATCAACAAAGACATAGTGGCCTTAAAACACTAGAGCACCTGGATATGATAGACATCTACAAGACATTTCATCCCAAAGTGACTGAGTATATTTTTTCTCCAGTGTACATGGATCATTCTCAAGAATTGATCATATATTGGGCTACAAAAACAACATCAGCCAATTCAGAAAAATCGAAGTTGTACCAAGCATATTTTCTGATCATAAAGCCTTGAAACTAGAATTGAACTGCAAAAAAGAGGAAGAAAATCCCACAAAAATGTGGAAACTAAACAACATACTTTTAAAAAATGAATGGGTCAAAGAAGAAATAAGCACAGAGATTAAAAGATATATACAGACAAATCAAAATGACAATACGTCATATCAGAATATATGGGATTCAGCAAAAGCAGTGATAAGAGGAAAGTTCATATCACTTCAAGCATATATGAACAAACAAGACAGAGCCCAAGTGAACCACTTAACTTCATACCTTAAGGAACTAGAAAAAGAAGAACAAAGACAACCCAAAACCAGCCGAAGAACGAAGATAATAAAAATCAAAGCAGAAATAAATGAAATAGAGAACAGAAAAGCTACATAAAAAATTAATAGAACAAGGAGCTGGTTCTTTGAAAAGATCAACAAAATTGACAAACCCTTGGCAATACTTATCAAGGAAAAAAGAGAAAGAACTCATATAAACAAAATCCAAAATGAAAGAGGAGAAATCACCACAGACACCGTAGATATACAAAGAATTATTGTAGAATACTATGAAAAACTTTATGCCACTAAATTCAACAACCTGGAAGAAATGGATAAATTTTTAGAACAATACAACCTTCCTAGACTGAGTGAAGAAGAAGCAGAAAGACTAAACAGACCTATTAGTAGAGAAGAAATAGAAAAAAACATTAAAAACCTCCCCAAAAATAAAAGTCCAGGCCGAGACAGCTATACCAGCAAATTTTATCAAACATTCAAAGAAGACTTGGTTCCTATTCTACTGAAAGTCTTCCAAAAAATTGAAGAAGAAGCAATACTTCCAAACAGATTTTATGAGGCCAACATAACCCTCATACCAAAACCAGGCAAGGATGGCACAAAAAAGGAAAACTACAGACCAATATCTCTAATGAATACAGATGCTAAAATACTAAACAAAATACTGGCAAATCGAATACAACAACATATTAAAAAATAATACATCATGATCAAGTGGGATTCATCCCAGAATCTCAAGGATGGTTCAACATACATAAAACGGTTAATGTAATACACCATATCAACAAAACAAAGAACAAAAACCACATGATCTTATGAATAGATGCAGAAAACGCTTTCGATAAAATACAACACAATTTTATGTTTAAGATTCTCAACAAAATGGGTATAGAGGGAAAATATCTCAACATGATAAAGGCCATATATGATAAACCATCAGCTAACATCATATTAAACGGCACAAAACTGTAGACTTTCCCCTTAAATCAGGAACAAGACAGGGTTTTTTACTCTCTCCACTCTTATTAATGTGGTACTAGAGGTTCTAGCCAGAGCAATCAGACAAGACAAAGAAATAAAAGGCATCCATATTGGAAAAGAAGTAAAGGTATCACTTTTTGCAGATGATATGATCCTATACATCGAAAACCCCAAAGAATCCACAAAAAGACTACTAGAAACAATAAGCCAATACAGTAAGGTCGCAGGATACAAAATTAACATACAAAAGTCCATAGCCTTTCTATATGTCAACAATGAAACATTTGAGAATGAACTCAAAAGAATAATCCCCTTCATGATTGCAACAAAAAAAAATAAAATACTTAGGAATAAACATAACAAAGAATATAAAAGACTTACATAATGAAAAGTATAAACCATTGTTAAGGGAAATCAAAAAAGAAATAATGAGATATTCCTTGTTCTTGGTTAGGTAGAATAAATATAATCAAGATGGGCATATTACCCAAAGCAATATACAAATTTAATTCAATTCCCATCAAAATTCCAATGACATTTTTTAATGAAATGGAGCAAGAAATCATCAGATTTATATGCAACTATAAAAAACCTCGAATAGCCAAAGCAATTCTAAGGAAAAAGGATGAAGCTGGGGGCATTTCAATACCTGACTTCAAACTATATTATAGAACCACGACAATCGAAACAGCATGGTATTGGCAGAAAAATAGACACTCAGATCAATGGAACAGAATAGAAAACCCAGAAATAAAACCACATATATATAGTCAAATAATTTTTGATAAAGGGGCCAACAACACACAATGGAGAAAAGAAAGCCTCTTCAATAAATGGTGCTGGGAAAACCGGAAAGCCACATGCAAAAGAATGAAACTGGACTACAGTTTGTCCCCCTGTACTAAAATTAACTCAAAATGGATCAAAGATCTAAACATAAGACCTGAAACAATTAAGTACATAGAAGAAGACATAGGTACTCAACTCATGGACCTGGGTTTTAAAGAGCATTTTATGAATTTGACTTCAAAGGCAAGAGAAGTGAAGGCAAAAAATAATGAATGGAACTACATCAGACTAAGACATTTTTGCTCAGCAAGAGAAACTGATAACGAAATAGACAGCCAATGAAATGGGAAATGATATTTTCAAACAACAGCTCAGATAAGGGCCTAATATCCAAAATATACAAAGATCTCATAAAACTCAACAACATACAAACAATCCAATAAAAAAATGGGAAGGGGACATGAACAGACACTTCTCCCAGGAACAAATACAAATGGCCAACAGATATATGAAAAGAAGCTCATCTTCTTTAGTTATTAGAGAAATGCAAATCAAAACTGCAATGAGATACCACCTCACACCTGTTAGATTAGCTATTATTAACAAGACAGGTAATAGCAAATGTTGGAGAGGCTGTGGAGAAAAAAGAACCCTCATACACTGTTGGTGGGAATGTAAAGTACAATCGTATAACCATTATGGAAGAAAGTATGGTGGTTCTTCAAAAAATTGAAAATATAACTATCTTATGACCCAGCAATCTCTCTACTGGGTATATACCTCAAAAACTCAGAAACATTGATACGTAAAGACACATGCAGCCCCATGTTCATTGCAGCATTGTTCACAGTGGCCAGGACATGGAAACAACCAAAAAGCCCGCCAGTAGATGACTGGATAAAGAAGATGTGGCACATATACACTATGGAATACTACTCAGCCATAAGAAATGATGACATCGGATCATTTACAGCAAAATGGTGGGATCTTGATAACATTATACGAAGTGAAATAAGTAAATCAGAAAAAAACAGGAACTGCATTATTCCATTCATAGGTGGGACATAAATGTGAAACTAAGAGACATTGATAAGAGTGTGGTGGTTATGGGGAAAGGGGGAAGAGGGAAAGGGAAAGGGGGAGGGGGAGGGGCACAAAGAAAAGTAGATAGAAGGTGACAAAGGACAATCTGACTTTGGGTGATGGGTATGCAACATAATTGAACAACAAGATAACCTGGACTTCTTATCTTTGAATATATGTATCCTGATTTATTGATGTCAACCCATTATAAAAATAAAATTATTTAATTAAAAAAAATTAGCGGATATTTTGTTGCTTCATATTCATTTGAAATAACCCCTAATTTTTGTGAGCAGTATAGTATGATGTAAGTGGCTGGTGGATCTAGACCTTGTGCTATGTATGCAGATTGAGATTGTTATGAAAATGATGGTGACATGGAGGGTTAAGGATATAAAATGCTCTGGTTTAACTTTTAATTGAACTTGAACTTATATTGCTTAATAAATTATTTCATTTGCATCCCATTTGCTCTGAATCCAAAGTGCTCAATGAGCAAATTTTCTTGGAGACCATCTTTAGTCCCCTGCACCCTCTACAGAATATCTTAGACTTTAGGGTACAAAGAAAATCTATAAATTTAGATACATGTGGGAAAACCTTTACTTAAGGATCTTACCTCTGAAGGTATTAGAAAATAAACTCTAGGGAAAGCCTTTTTTTACTCGTTCTGCAAACATTGGTTGAACACCTGTCATGTAGAAAGCACTTTGATAAGTGTTAATCAGAAGAAAAAGAAGGCCAGGAGGCTCTTCAGACATCTGTGGACTCATACACTTACATTAATGTGACAAAGAACCCAACAGGATAAGGTGGGTTCAGAGATGCAGAAGGTGTCACAGAGATGCAAAGGAGAAACTCATCCCAGGAGAGATGAAGCCTGGAACACCTTTTCCTTTTTAGTCAACCTCAGAGATGTATGCCTGAAACATGTGTGACATGTCTAACATCAATGCAGAAGTCTTCGACAGAAATCACCCCTTGCTTCCCATCAGAGTTGGAAAGACGCACCTTATAAAAGTCATATATGAGACTGACCTATGGTGGCACCATAGATAAAGCATCGACCTGGAATGCTGAGGTCATTGGTTCGAAATTTTGATCAAGGCACACATGAGAAGCAATTACTACGAGTCGATGCTTCCTGCTCCTCTCCTCTGCCTTAGTCTCTCTCTCTCTACCCTCTCCTTAAAAATAAGAAAAATAGTCTTAAAAAAATAAAAAAGTCATGCATGAGGCTTTGTGCTATATCACATCTCCTATTAAACATTAAAGCAAGGAAGGAATATTAAATATGAACATGCAGGGTGTCCTTTAGTCCAAATTTCTGTGCCCAATTACTAAACAGATAGTAAATTCATCTGTACATCAGGCATCTAAGACTTAGGACCAGTGATGGGATTCAAATAATTTAATAACTGGTTCTCTCTGCCCTAGTGACTGTTTTAAGTATAAAAAAATGATATACCAGGCTGTCCAGGTGGTAGCACAGTGGATAGAGCATTGACTGCAATGCAGAGGACCCAGGTTCAAAAGCATGAGGTTGCTGGTTTGAGTGTGGGCTCACCAGCTTAAGTGTGGAGTCGCTGGCTTGACCGTGCAATATCCCATGGTCACTGGCTTGAGCCCAAGGTCATTGGCTTAAGCAGGGGGTCAGCCACTTTGCTGTAGCCCGCCACTCAAGGTACATATGAAAAAGCAATCAATGAACAACTAAGGAGACTAAGGAGCCACGACAAAGAATTGATGCTCTCATCTCTCTTCTTTCCTGTCTGTGTATCTCTATTTGTCCCTCTCTCTGTCTCCTTGTCTCTGTCACAAAAAATAAAAAAGTAAATAAAAAAATGATATACCGAAAGGTAGTTTATTATTTCATGCATTTAATATTAAAGTAAGAACAATAAAAGAGGTGCACAATACTAGATTATGTTAAAAGAAAGAGTTTTAAAATATTAATGACAGGAAAGACAAGATGGCGCTGGAGTAGGCAGACGTACCAACATCTACCTCCCAGAACCAAAGTGGATTGCAAACTAATTTTAAGAACTATCACCTGGAAAAACCAACTTTGGACTAAATTAAGAGGACTCTTCAACCAAGGAACACTGAAGAAGCCACACCAAGACTGGTAGGAAAAGCGGAAATGCGGAGAGGGCTGCCCAGCTCCCCGGAGCAAACAGCAGCTGGGAGAGACTCGTGTGGCGGGAAGTGAGTTTAGCAGAGAGGGGAGGGTCCTGAGCACCAGGAACAAAGCCCCAGCCTGCAGCCCCAGAGCCCAGAAGAGGCGTAAGAACAGTATTTAGCTGGAAACAAGTCAGGATACTGTTTGTGAGAAAGAGTCTGATTTCTCAGACCCAGGATCCTTCTTAAAGGGACTGTGCAGAAAACCTCTCTCACAATCACTCACCCTGGGGGTTCCAGGGGACGGGAAGAGGGAGAATACCAGAGTAGCAGGAAGAGAGTGTAATCTAGGAGGCACAGGGAGAAACATTTTGGGAGATAGCCACCCTAACCCCTGGGATGAGTCACTCCCCAAATCTGAAGTAAATATTTCCCCCAGAAACAGCAATACCAGCAAAGGGAAGCAAGAGAGGCACCAAACAAGCTCCCCCTGCAGCACTCAGAGCAGAGTTGCTTAGAAGGAGGGAGTTTTCGGGTCTACAGTAGTGAGTGTTAGGGTCTGAGCTGCAGTGCCCATACCCACGCGGCTGAGGGCTCGCCGTAGGGTGGGCGGCAGTGGGAGATGGAAGCGTGGTTCTGTTGGCAGGGGCGGAAGCTGGCTGGCCACCACTGGGCTCAGGTGTGAGCTCAGTCTTGCCTGGCTGGGGAAGAGGGGGCATGCAAAAGCAGTCAAGCCCAGCTGCCGGCAGCCTGTAATCCAGCCTGCGGGAGAAAGGTGGTAACCCCCGAAAGGGTGGAGACCAGCCCCTGAGCAAGGGTGCAGGAACACAGCCTTGCCCCACCCGTGCAACCTAGGCTTGTGGTCTGACTTGGGAGCTGGCTCCCCCCGTGGGGATGGAGCCAAATGACCAGAACAGGTGGAGTTCCGCTACTGAGCTGAGTGTGGGCATGCAGTCCTGCTCGGCCAGTAGAGCCAGAGCCAAGGCTAGCAGCCATTCCACAAATGAGCTCCTCCTGCAAGGGTGGGGTGAATGCCCGGAAACAGGTGGAGACCCACAGTTAAGCAAAGGTGCTCACCAGTGCACTCAGGACCGAGCATAATGCCATCCACGGGGTCGGAGCAAAGGTCAAGGCCACCAAGGCTTGTGCACGCAGGCACGTGATCACAGCCACTCCCATGAAGAGAAAATACAGAGGCAAAGAAATGCAACACAAATGAACCAAAATAAATCCCCAGAAAAGGACCTAAATGAATCAGATATAGCCAAATTACCAGATGCAGAGTTTAAAATAACGATTGTTAGGATGCTCAAAGATATTAGAACAAAAATAGATGGTCATTACGAAAACCTAAATAAAGGGATAGCAAATATATAAAAGGACATTGAAATAATAAAAAAGAATCAGTCAGAAATGACAAATACAATATCTGAAATAAAGAATAAAATGGAAGAAATTAAAAGCAGGATGGATGAAGCAGAGAATTGAATCAGCAAGTTAGAGGTATGATAAATAAAGGCAGAGCAGAAAAAAGAAAAGAGACTCAAAACGTCTGAGGAAAGTCTAAGAGAGCTCTATGACAACATGAAGAGAAATAACATCCACATCATAGGGGTTCCTGAAGAAGAAGAGAAAGAACAAAGGATAGAGACTTTGTTCAAACATATCATAGCTGAAAACTTCCCTAAATTAAGGCAGGAAAACATCTCACATGTTCAGGAAGCACAGAGAACTGCATTAAGGAGAAACCCAAAGAAATCAACACCAAGACACATCATAATTAAAATACCAAAGCTAAGTGATAAAAAGAAAATGTTAAAAGCTGCTAGAGAAAAAAAGACTATCACCTACAAAGGAGCCCCCATAAGGATGACTTCTGACTTCTCAACAGAAACACTTGAGGCCAGAAGGGAATGGCAAAAAATATTCAAAGTAATGCAGAACAAGAGCCTACAACCAAGCCTACTTTATCCACCAAGGCTATCATTTAAAATTGAAGAAGAAATAAAAAGCTTTATAGACAAAAAAAAAAAAAAAAAAAACTCAAGGAATTCACTGCAACCAAACCAAGGCTGCAAGAAATGCTAAGGGACTTGTTGTAAACAGATCAAAAGAGAAAAAGAATATAGCAAAAGAGGAATAAAGTTTTAAAGAATAAAATGGCAATAAACAATTACATATCAATAATAACCTTAAATGTAAATGGTTTAATGATCCAATCAAAAGACATAGGGTAGCTGCGTGGATAAGAAAACAGGACCCTTACATATGCTGTCTACAGAGATACACTTGAAATCAAAAGATGCACACAGACTAAAGATAAAAGGATGGAAAAAAAATATTTCACGCAATTGGAAATGAAAAAAAAGCTGGGGTAGCAATACTTATATCAGACAAAATGGACTTTAAAGCAAAGACCATAGTTAGAGATAAAGAAGGTCACTACATAATGATAAAGGGAGCAATCTAAAAGGAAGATATAACCATTATAAATATCTACACACCTAATATAGGAGTACCTAAATATATAAAGCAGACTTTGATGGACTTAAAGGGCAAGATCAATAGCAATACTATAATAGTAGGGGATTTCAATACCCCATTAACATCATTCGATAGATCCTCAAGAAAGAAAATTAACAAAGAAACAGCAGACTTAAAGGACATATTAGATCAACTTGATTTAATAGATATCTTCAGAACATTTCACCCTAAAGCAGCAGATTATACATTCTTTTCAAGTGCTCATGATACATTCTCTAGAATAGACCACGTGTTAGGGAACAAAAGCGGTCTCAACAAATTTAAGAAGATTGAAATCATATCAAGCACTTTCTCAGATCACAATGGCATTAAACTAGAAACCAACCACAACAGAAAAACTGAAAAACATTTAAACACTTGGAAACTAAATAGCATATTATTAATTAACAAATAGGTTAACAAAGAGATCAAGGAAGAAATTAAAAAATTCCTAGAAACAAACGATAATGAGCATACATCAACTCAATTTATGGGACACAGCAAAAGCAGTCCTGAGAGGGAAGTTTATAGCATTACAGGCATACCTCAAGAAGCTAGAAAAAGCTCAAATAAACAACTTGACCCTACATCTAAAAGAACTAGAAGAAACAGTAAGTAAAGCCCAGAGCTAGTAGAAGGAAGGAAATAATAAAGATCACAGCAGAAATAAATGACATAGAGGCTAAAGAAACAATACAGAGGATCAATGAAACCAGGAGCTGGTTCTTTGAAAAGGTAAACAAGATCGATGAACCTTTAACCAGACTCACCAAGAAAAAAAGAGAGAGGACTCAAATAAAATTAGAAACGAGAGTGGAGAAATAACAACTGACACAACAGAAATACAAAATATTGTAAGAAAATGCTATGAAGAACTGTACGGCCAAAAACTAGACAACCTACACGAAATGGACAAATTCCTTGAAACATATAATCTCCCATAAATCAATCTGGAAGAATCAGAAAACCTAAACAGACCAATTACAACAAATGAGATTGAAACAGCTATCAAAAAACTTCCAAAAAAGAAAAGTCCTGGGCCACAAGGCTTCACAAGTGAATACTACCAAATATTCAAAGAAGAACTAACTCCTATCCTTCTCAAGCTATTTCAAAAAATTCAAGAGGAAGGATGACTTTTAAATGCCTTTTATGAGGTGAATATAATTCTGATTCCAAAACCAGGCAAAGACAACACACACAAAAAAATTATAGGCCAATATTCCTAATGAATTTAGATGCAAACTTCCTCAACAAAATATTAGCAAACCCGATCCAGCAATATATGAAATAAATCATACACTATGATCAAGTGGGATTTATTCTTGGGAGGCAAGGCTGGTACAATATTCGCAAATCAATCAATGTGATTCATCACATAAAAAAAGGAAGGAGAAAAACCACATGATAATTTCAATAGATGCAGAAAAAGCATTTGATAAAATCCAGCACCCATTCATGATCAAAACTCTCAGCAAAGTCGGAATACAGGGAACATACCTCAACATGATAAAAGTAATCTATGACAAACCCACAGCCAATATAATACTCAATGGGCAAAAATTAAAAGCAATCCCCTTAAGATCGGGAACAAGGCAGGGGTGCCCCCTTTCACCACTCTTATTCAACATAGTTCTGGAAGTCCTAGTCACAGCAATCAGACAAGAAAAAGAAATAAAAGGCATCCAAATTGGAAAAGAAGAAATAAAACTGTCATTATTTGCAGATGATATGATATTGTATATACAAAACCCTAAAGTCTCAGTCAAAAAACTACTAGACCTGATAAATGAATTTGGCAAGCTGGCAGGATATAAAATCAATACTCAGAAATCAGAGGCATTTTTATACACTAACAATGAACTGTCAGAAAGAGAATTCAAGGGATCAGTCCCTTTTACCATTGCAACCAAAAAAAATAAAGTACCTAGGAATAAATTTAACCAGGGAGGTTAAAGACTTGTACTCGGAAAATTATAAAACATTGATAAAAGAAATCAGGGAAAATACGAACAAGTGGAGACATATACCGTGCTCATGGTTAGGAAGAATAAACATTATTAAAATGTCTATATTACCCAAAGCAATTTAAAAATTCAATGCAATACTGATTAAAATACCAATGACTTACTTCAAAGATATAGACCACATATTCCAAAAATTTATATGGAACCAAAAGAGAACACGAATAGCCTCAGCAATCTTGAAAAGGAAGAATAAAGCGGGAGGTATCACACTTCCGGATATCGAGTTATATTATAAGGCCATTGTACTCAAAACAGCATGGTACTGGCATAAGAACAGGCACACAGATCAATGAAACAGAACAGAGAACACAGAAATAAACCCACAGTTTTATCAACAACTGATATTTGACAAAGGAGATAAGAGCATACATTGGAGTAAAGACAGCCTCTTCAACAAATGGTGTTGGGAAAATTGGACAGCTATCTGCAAAAAAATGCAACTAGACCACCAACTTACACCACTCACAAAAATAAACTCAAAGTGGATAAAAGACTTAAATGTAGGCCGTGAAACCATAAGCATCTTAGAAGAAAACATAGGCAGTAAGCTCTCTGACATCTCTCGCAGCAATATATTTGCTGATTTGTCTCCACAGGCAAGTGAAATAAAAGACAGGATAAACAAATGGAACTTTATCAAACTAAAAAGCTTCTGCACAGCTAAAGACAATAAGAACAGAATAAAAAGACAAACTACACAATGGGAGAATATATTTGACAATGCATCTGATAAGGGGTTAATAACCAAAATTTATAAAGAACTTTTAAAACTTAATACTAGGAAACAAACAATCCAATCCAAAAAT
Source organism: Saccopteryx bilineata (assembly GCF_036850765.1). NCBI lineage: Eukaryota > Metazoa > Chordata > Mammalia > Chiroptera > Emballonuridae > Saccopteryx > Saccopteryx bilineata. The sequence goes on from NC_089491.1 coordinate 193,755,878, forward strand.
GGGCAAAAGAAATGAATAGACACTTCTCCAAAGAGGACACACAGATGGCCAATAGGCATATGAAAAAATGTTCAAGATCACTAATGATTAGAGAAATGCAAATTAAAACCACAATGAGATATCACCTCACACCAGTCAGAATGGCGCTCATCAATAAAACAACACAGAATAAGTGCTGGCGAGGATGTGGAGAAAAGGGAACCCTCCTGCACTGCTGGTGGGAATGCAGACCGGTGCAGCCACTGTGGAAAACAGTATGGAGATTCCTCAAGAAATTAAAAATCGAACTGCCTTTTGACCCAGCTATACCACTGTTAGGAATATACCCCAAGAACACCATAGCACTGTTTGAAAAGAAGAAATGCACCCCCATGTTTATGGCAGCATTGTTCACAATAGCAAAGATTTGGAAACAGCCCAAATGTCCATCAGAGGATGAGTGGATTAAAAAGCTTGGTATATATATACTATGGAATACTACTCAGCCATAAGAAATGATGACATCGGATCTTTTACAACAACATGGATGGGTCTTGATAACATTATATTGAGCGAAACAAGTAAATCAGAAAGAACTAAGAACTATATGATTCCATACATAAGTGGGACATAAATATGAGACTCAGAGACATGAACAACAGTGTTGGGGTTACAGGCTGGGGAGGAGGAGAGGGAGGGTGTTGTGGGATGGGAGGGGCACAAAGAAAATCAGTTAGAAGGTGACAGAAGACAAGTTTATCAATGTCACCCCATCAAAAGTAATAATAATAATAAAAAAGAATGTGTCTCACGGCTAATTCAGACAGTTAGAAGAATAGTACAAGGATGCTAATTCTGCTTCTCAGGCCACATCCTGCAAAAGGGGTCCCAAACAAATTGGTGATTTGCCTCCTCTGATTCTGCCAATTAGATAAAAAAAAATAAATCAGGAATGCCCTGAAATGGAACTAACAATACATGAGCATAAATTTAAAGGATGTTTAGATACTGGAGCTGATGTATCTGTTATTGCTAAGCTACATTGGCCTCCTTCCTGGCCCACTCATGCAGAAGCCACAGAATTACAAGGTATAGGGCAGAGTAAATCCCCAACAAAGTTCTAGTTTTCTACATTGGGAAGATTAAGAAGCTCATTCTGGATTTTTTAAGCCTTAAGTGCTCCCTGGATGGCCAATCAATTTGTGAGATAGAGATGTTTTGAAAAATATGGGAGTGTTGCTTGTCAGTCCTAATGGTTTAGTCAGTACTCAGATGCTTGATCGGGAATTTTTGCCCACCAAGGGTCTAGGGAAAGAACAGAGAGGAATTCTCATCCCCATAGGAGTGGCACCAAATATCAGATGGTGTGGATTAGGATATCAAAATTTAGCATAGGGGCCTTGGTAGCTCCTGCTACCTCAATAATGCATTGTGCAGACCCAATTACTTGGAAATCAGATAATATTGTGTGGCTAGACCAATGGCCCCTTTCTCAGGGGAAACTTAGGGCAGCTGCTCAATTGGTACAAGAGCAGCTACAGCTTGGTCACATTGAACCATCTAATAGCCCATGGAATACACTTTCATATTTTGATCTTGTTGCCTCCTGGATTATCAAGGGGCATAGGTGACCCTTATAGCTTATAGGTTTTGAGCCTCAAAATTACTGATGTTCCTTTTTTCAAAGGATCAACAACAATGGCTCTGGGAAACTTCCACTAAAATGGCAAATCACTCTTGCAAATCAATGGACAACTTTATACTGAAACTGTCAACTTAAAATCAGCTCAAGAGTGATGTCATGGAAATGGCGCTGTGAGCAGCGCGTCTGACAGATCTCCCCTAAATCACAACAAATTTATCAACTAGAAACAGAAAAATTTATCCTCGGAGCATTCCGGAGTTCCACACAAACTGAAAGTGAAAGGACTGTTATCACTTGAATCTGAGAGATGAGGGTGTGGAGGAAGCTACCGCAGGGACGTTCATTCAAGCCGCGAGGGAGTGCACCTGTGGTGAGTCAGCCCACACTCGGGAGCCGTGAGCAGCCGCGGGCGCGCGCCCGGTCCGGTTGCAGAGCGAGCACCGCCCACACTCCAGAGCGGTGAGCAGCCACCGGCATGCCCAGTTTGGTTGCAGAGCGAGCACCGCCCACACTCGGGAGCCGCGAGCAGCCGCAGGCGCGCTCCCCGTCCGGTTGCAGAGCGAACACCGCCCACACTCAGGAGCTGCGAGCAGCCGCAGGCGCGCGCCCGGTCCGGTTGCAGAGCGAGCACCGCCCACACTCCGGAGAGGCGAGCAGCCGCTGGCACGCACCCGGTACGGTTGCAGAGTGAGCACCGCCCACACTCGGGAGCAGCGAGCAGCCACCGGCGCGCGCCCAGTCCGGTTGCAGAGCAAGCACCGCTAACGTTCCCAGTGGCCCGCGCACTGCGAGTGAGAGTCGCCAGCCACCGGTGCCCAGATCACCCCATTCACGCACGTGCCCTGGGCATTCCACACGCCCAGAGCGCCCTACTGGCCCACACACCCAGGGTGCCCCATTATCCTGCGCTGGTGTGATCCAGCCGCCAGCGGCAGGGCGAGCAGGAGAGGCACCAGGGTGGTCTTCCATACTTGGGAGATTCTCTCCGTGGGCGGGGCACCTCACCCAGCCATTCAAGCTAACAATCAAGCATTGGGGGAGGGGCGTGCGCAGGCAGCCTAAAATACCTTCGGAAGCACAGCTGCGACCCAATCACTGAAATTAGCTTAACCCATGAAATCTGCGCACCCTCGATTCTAATTGATAAGATCTCTCTCAGTTCAGCGACCCAAGACAAGAGGCGTGATATTTTTTAGTGCCTCTCGCTAAAGGAGCGGGGGCAACTTCTGATTGATAGAGCCTCCATATTCAGGGATAAACGCTAACAAGAAGGACATGGCAGATAATAAGATCTATACTACACTAGTCGCAAGCAGAGACTAGTGCCTCTTCTTCCCAGCCAAAACAGGCTACAAAGTGTGGAAAGCCTGGGTTGAGAGGTCCAACCGAATGCTAGGCGCTGAACAGTCACCTTGACAACAATTGACTCCCACCCCCGCCTGATTACACTGGAGGCCCTGACTGCCAGAGCCTTTCCCAAAGCCTTGCACTGAGTGGAGATAGAGTGGGGATTTCCCAGCTCTTTGAGCCTTTTACTCCCCAGGCAGAAGCAGTTGCAGTCTTATAGCTGGATCACCAGGCTGCTAATTCAGGAAGGGGGGACTAGGAGAGAGAATCCAGGAAAGCAAACTCTCTCATCGTTGGACCCTGCAAATGCCAACAAGCCTTGACTACCAGCAAGACTAAAGCCAATTATATGAGATTGCCATAGAATCCCATCAACTGCAAATCCCTACCTAAGTGTGACACAGGGGCAGAGCCTGGGTACAGAGTCACCGACCAGGAAGAGGGAGAGAAAAGAAAAAGGAAGAAGTTAACCTCTCAAAATCAAGAAAAATCCACAGACTTTACAACTTGTTCCACTAATTTTATTTTTGTTGTTGTTTGTTTCTTCTATCTTATTGCCTTTATTTCCTCCACCTCGGTCCTTCTATTCTCTGCCCATCTTATGCTTCCCTTTTCTTGAACTACACTACCCATGAGTGTTACATTTTATTTCTCTTCTTCATCCTCACCCTCCTTTAAGGTTATACTCCAAAACACTTAACTCTCACTCTCTCCTCTTTTGTTTTTTTTTGTTTTGCTTTATTTTGTTTTTTTCTCTTCCTTTTTTATTTCTTCCTTCGTTTTTCTCTTTTTCTTATTTTTTCCTTTCTATTTGTTTTTTCTTTTCTCATTTTACTTTCCTCCCATTTAATCCTCAATCTCGAACAAATTAGTTAATTTGGGACTCAAGGCTTTTTTTGGCTTTATTTTTCTTTTTTGCTTTTGTTTTTGTTTTTTTCTTGTTTGTTTATTTTTGTGGCATTTTGGGTCCTCCCAACCCAAGGTCTCCATTGTATTTAGTCTTCGCTCCACTTAATACAACAGATTTTTACTTATTATTTTTATTTATTCTTCTTTATTATTCTTTTTTTGGTCCTTTTTTCTGGTTCCCTCTTATCCCTCTCATTATATCTCTTAGTTGACCATAACTTACAAGCAAATCATCTTATGCTTGTCTAAGATTTTCTTCCTTTTTTTTTTTTTGCATTTAGTAGGTCCCTACTCCCTTTTTTTGCCCCTTGAACTCTTCACCCCAAATCAGGCCCTCCATTATAGGCACAATATTTCCCTGAGGAGGGGAGAGGAAGGAAAGAGAAGAAAGAAAAAAGAGGAAAATAATAAATTATTACTGTTTTTTTTGTGGGGTGTTTTACCTTTTTTTTTTTTTTACTCTTTATTAATTCTAATTAGTGCTATTAACAAGACCACCCTCAGATGCCAATAAGAAAGAGTAAATCAAATATTATGGATACAAAAGAAAGAGAGGTAACACAAATAGATGTGGAAAAATCTATGGAGAAAAGACTTAACATATTGGAAGCCTTGGAGCTAAATGACAGCGAATTTAAAATAGAAATCTTAAAAATACTCAGAGATATACAAGAAAACACAGAAAGGCAATATAGGGAGATCAGAAAACAACTCAATGAACACAAAGAATATATTACCAAGGAAGTTGAAACTATAAAAACAAATCAAACTGAAATGAAAAACTCAATTCACGAGCTGAAAAACGAGGTAACAAGCTTAGCTAACAGAACAGCCCAGATTGAGGATAGGATTAGTGAAATAGAAGACAAACAACTTGAGGCACAACAGAGAGAAGAAGAAAGAGACTCAAAAATAATAAAAAATGAGAAAGCCCTACAGGAATTGTCTGACTCCATCAGAAAGAATAACATAAGAATAATAGGTATATCAGAGGGAGAAGAGAAAGAAAATGGAATGGAGAATATACTCAAACAAATAATAGACGAGAACTTCCCAAGCCTGTGGAAAGAACTAAAGCCTCAAATTCAAGAAGCAAACAGAACACCGAGTTTTCTTAACCCCAACAAACCCACTCCAAGGCACATCATAATAAGGATGACACAAACCAATGACAAAGAAAAAATTCTCAAGGCAGCCAGGGAAAAGAAAAGTACAACATATAAAGGAAGGCCTATTAGATTATCATCAGATTTCTCAGCAGAAACTCTACAAGCTAGAAGAGAGTGGACCCCAATATTTAAAGCCCTGAAAGAGAGGAACTTTCAGCCAAGAATACTATACCCATCAAAGCTATCCTTCAAGTATGAAGGAGATATAAAAACATTCACAAATACAGAAAAGATGAGAGAATTTATCAACAGAAAGCCCCCACTCCAGGAAATACTAAAGGGGATTTTCCAACCAGATTCAAAGAACAAAAGAAAACAACACCACAAGTAACAGCTCCACCAAGAACACAATAAAACCAAACTTAAACTGTGACAACAAAGGAAAAAAAGGGGGGAGAGGATGGAGATTAACAGTAGCAAAGGACGATGAAGTGCAGAAATACTTATAAGATAGGGTACTACAATGAATATGGTAGGTACCCTTTTCATTACTTAATGGTAACCACCCTTGAAAAAACCACCACAAAAACACTTGACTTAAAAAAGGTAGCAACAGAGGAAAGAAGTATGGATCACAAACAAACAAAAACAAATGATAGAAAAACAAAAGAGAAGAATCAAACAAGATACAAAACTAACAGAAAGCAATTTATAAAATGGCAGTAGGGAACCCACAAGTGTCAATAATTACACTAAATGTAAATGGATTAAACTTACCAATAAAAAGACACAGAGTAGCAGAATGGATTAAAAAGAAAATCCAACTATATGCTGCCTACAAGAAACACATCTAAGCAACAAGGATAAAAACAAATTCAAAGTGAAAGGCTGGAAAACAATACTCCAAGCAAACAACACCCAAAAAAAGTAGGTGTAGCAATACTCATATCTAATAATGCTGACTACAAGACAGAAAAATACTCAGAGACAAAAATGGTCATTTCATAATGATTAACGGGAAGTTGAATCAAGAAGACATAACAATCCTTAATATATATGCACCAAACCAAGGAGCACCAAAATATATAAGACAGCTACTTATTGACCTTAAAACAAAAACTAACAAAAATACAATCATACTTGGAGACCTCAATACACCGCTGACGGCTCTAGATCGGTCATCCAAACAGAGAATCAATAAAGATATAGTGGCCTTAAACGAAATACTAGAACACCTGGATATGATAGACATCTACAGGACACTTCATCCCAAAGCGACAGAGTATACATTTTTCTCTAGTGTACATGGAACATTCTCAAGAATTGACCTTATGTTCGGCCACAAAGACAATATCAGCAAATTTAGAAAAATTGAAATTGTACCAAGCATATTTTCTGATCATGAAGCCTTGAAACTAGAATTCAACTGCAAAAAAGAGGGAAAAAACCCCACAAAAATGTGGAAACTAAACAACATACTTCTAAAAAATGAATGGGTCAAAGAAGAAATAGGCACTGAGATCAAAAGATATATACAGACAAATGAAAATGAAAATACGACATATCAGAATCTCTGGGATGCAGCAAAAGCAGTAATAAGAGGAAAGTTCATATCACTTCAGGCCTATATGAACAAACAAGAGAGAGCCGAAGTAAACCACTTAACTTCACACCTTAAGGAACTAGAAAAAGAAGAACAAAGACAACCCAAAACCAGCCGAAAAAAGGAGATAATAAAAATCAGGGCAGAAATAAATGAAATAGAGAACAGAAAAACTATAGAAAAAATCAATAAAACAAGGAGCTGGTTCTTTGAATAGATCAACAAAATTGACAAACCCTTGGCAAGACTCACCAAGGAAAAAAGGCACAGAACTCAAATAAATAAAATCCAAAATGAAAGAGGAGAGATCACCACAGACATCATAGATATACAAAGAATTATTGTAGAATACTATGAAAAATTATATGCCACCAAATACAACAATCTAGAAGAAATGGATAAATTCCTAGAACAATACAACCTTCCTAGACTAAGTCATGAAGAAGCAGAAAGCCTAAACAGACCAATCAGCAGGGAGGAAATAGAAAAAACTATTAAAAACCTCCCCGAAAATAAAACTCCAGGCCCAGACGGTTATACTAGTGAATTCTATCAAACATTCAAAGAAAACTTGGTTCCTATTCTACTCAAAGTCTTCCAAAAAATTGAAGAAGAAGCAATACTTCCAAACAGATTTTATGAGGCCAACATAACCCTCATACCAAAACCTGGCAAGGATGGCACAAAGAAAGAAAACTACAGACCAATATCTCTAATGAATACAGATGCTAAAATACTAAACAAAATACTGGCAAATGGAATACAACAACATATTAAAAAAATAATACATCATGATCAAGTGGGATTCATCCCAGAATCTCAAGGATGGTTCAACATACGCAAAACGGTTAACGTAATATACCATATCAAGAAAACAAAGAACAAAAACCACATGATCTTATCAATAGATGCAGAAAAGGCTTTTGATAAAATACAACACAATTTTATGTTTAAGATTCTCAACAAAATGGGTATAGAAGGAAAATATCTCAATATGATAAAGGCCGTATATGATAAACCATCAGCCAACATCCTATTAAACGGCATAAAACTGAGGACTTTCTACCTTAAATCAGGAACAAGACAGGGTTGTCCACTCTCTCCACTGTTATTTAACGTGGTGCTAGAAGTTCTGGCCAGAGCAATCAGACAAGACAAAGAAATAAAAGGCATCCATATCGGAAAAGAAGAAGTAAAGCTATCACTTTTTGCTGATGATATGATCCTATACATCGAAAACCCGAAGGACTCCACAAAAAGATTATTAGAAAAAATAAACCAATTCAGTAAGGTCGCAGGATACAAAATTAACATACAAAAGTCCATAGCCTTTCTGTATGCCAACAATGAAATATTAGAAAACGAACTCTAAAAAATAATCCCCTTCACGATTCCAACAACAACAAAAAATACCTAGGAATAAACATAACAAAGAATGTAAAGGACCTATATAATGAAAATTACAAAGCATTGTTAAGGGAAATAGAAAAAGATACAATGAGATGGAAAAATATTCCTTGTTCTCGGATAGGAAGAATAAATATAATTAAAATGGCCATATTACCCAAAGCAATATACAAATTTAATGCAATTCCCACAAAATCCCTATGAGATTTTTTAAAGAAATGAAACAAAAAATCATCACATTTATATGGAAATATAAAAAACCTCGAATAGCCAAAACAATCCTAAGGAAAAAGAATGAAGCTGGGGGCATTACAATACCTGACTTTAAACTATATTATAGGGCCATGATAATCAAAACTGCATGGTATTGGCAGAAAAATAGACACTCAGACCAATGGAACAGAATAGAAAGCCCAGAAATAAAACCACATATATATGGTCAAATAATCTTTGATAAAGGGGCCAACAACACACAATGGAGAAAAGAAAGCCTCTTCAACAAATGGTGTTGGGAAAACTGGAAAGCCACATGCAAAAGAATGAAACTCGACTACAGCCTGTCCCCGTGTACTAAAATTAATTCAAAATGGATCAAAGACCTAAATATAAGACCTGAAACAATAAAGTACATAGAAGGAGACATAGGTACTAAAATCATGGACCTGGGTTTTAAAGAACATTTTATGAACTTGACTCCAATGGCAAGAGAAGTGAAGGCAAAGATAAATGAATGGGACTACATCAGAATAAAAAGTTTTTGCTCAGCAAGAGAAACTGATAGCAAAATAAACAGACAGCCAACTATATGGGAACTGATATTTTCAAACGACAGCTCAGATAAGGGCCTAATATCCAAAATTTACAAAGAACTCATAAAACTCAACAACAAACAAACAAACAATCCAATAAAAAAATGGGAAGAGGACATGAACAGACACTTCTCCCAGGAAGAGATACAAATGGCCAACAGATATATGAAAAGATGCTCAGCTTCATTAGTTATTAGAGAAATGCAAATCAAAACTACAATGAAATACCACCTCACCCCTGTTAGATTAGCTATTATCAACAAGACGGGTAATAGCAAATGTTGGAGAGGCTTTGGAGAAAAAGGAACCCTCATTCACTGTTGGTGGGACTGTAAAGTAGTACAACCATTATGGAAGAACGTATGGTGGTTCCTCAAAAAACTGCAAATAGAACTACCTTATGACCCAGCAATCCCTCTAGTGGGTATATACCTCAAAAACTCAGAAACATTGATACGTGAAGACACATGTAGCCCCATGTTCATTGCAGCACTGTTCACAGTGGCCAAGACATGGAAACAACCAAAAAGCCCTTCAATAGAAGACTGGATAAAGAAGATGTGGCACATATACACTATGGAATACTACTCAGCCATAAGAAATGATGACATCAGATCATTTACAGCAAAATGGTGGGATCTTGATAACATAATAAGGAGTGAAATAAGTAAATCAGAAAATAACAAGAACTACATGATTCCATACATTGGTGGAACATAAAAATGAGACTAAGAGACATGGACAAGAGTGTGGTGGTTACCAGGGGTGGGGGGAGGGAGGACATGGGAGGGAGGGAGGGAGAGAGTTAAGGGGAGGGGGAGGGGCACAGAGAACTAGATAGAGGGTGGCGGAGGACAATTTGACTTTGGGCGAGGGATACGCAACATAATTTAATGACAAAATAACCTAGACATGTTTTCTTTGAATATATGTGCCCTGATTTATTAATGTCATCCCATTACCATTAATAAAAATTTATTTAAAAAAAATCAGCTCAATGAAACTCGACTACAAAGTCTAGAATTATATGCCATTATCATGGCTTTTCAGCATTTGCCATATTCCCCCTTTAATCTATATACAGACAGCAAATATTTACTTATGGTGTTTCCACTATAAAGACTGCTGTTTTAGGGACAAATGCTGATGAACTATTTTAGCAGTTCCTCCTTCTTCAAAGACTTGAATGTAAACATAGAGCTCCATGTTTCATAGGACATACTTGAGCTCACTCTATGCTCATGGGAGCTTTAGCACAAGGGAATGCCCTTTTGTTTTTTCTTTTCTTTCTTTTTTCTTTTCTTTTTTTTTTTTTGTATTTTTCTGAAGTTGAAAATGGGGAGGCAGTCAGACAGACTCCCGCATGCGCCTGACCGGGTTCCACCCGGCACACCTACCAGGGGGGAATGCTCTGCCCATCTGGGGTGTTGCTCTGTTACAACCAGAGCCATTTTATTGCCTGAGGCAGAGGCCATGGGACTATCCTTAGTGCCCGGAGTGTCTTTGCTCCAGGGAAGCCTTGGCTGCGGGAGGGGAAGAGAGAGACAGAGAGGAAAGAGAGGGGGAGAGGTGGAGAGGCAGATGGGTGCTTCTTCTGTGTGCTCTGGCCGGGAATCGAACCTGGGAATCCTGCACACCAGGCCGATGCTCTACCACTGAGCCAACCGGCCAGGGTCTAGGAATCCCCTTGTTGAACAAGCTACCCAAAAGAAAATTATTTGGAGCAACCATGACAGATCAAGCATTTCAGTCTCATACTATTCATCACCAGAACGCTGCAGCCCTGTGTAAACAATTTCAACTTTCTCGGGAAGCAGCATGGCAGATTGCGAAATCCTGTCCAAGGGGTCTTATACTACAATATGCCCCTTCATTTGGAGTTAATCCTCAAGGACCCCTACCAGGACAACTTTGGCAGATGGATGTTACTCATATACCTTCATTTGGAAAACAGTCCTATGTCCACGTTACAGTGGGTACGTATTCTGGATTTATAGTAACCTCTGTCAGAACAGGAGAGGCTGCTAAGCATGTTATAGCTCATTGTCTGTATGCATTGTTCTATTATTGGATTTCCTAAACTGGTTAAACTGAAAATGCCCCTGCATATGGAGCAAAAGCATTTACTGTATTTTGTCAAACCTTTCGAATTATGGGTATTTCTTACAATCTTTAAAGTCAAGGTATTATTAAAGTGTACCCAGCAAATATTTTAAGGTCAATTTAAAAAAATTTAAAAGGGGGTAGTCATATCCTGGAACTCCTACAGGTCTACCATATCATGCTTTTACTTAAAAAAAAAAACATTTAAATTTCTTTTGAATGCTGATGAACCAGAGACGCCAAATCTTCTTCATCTGCAAACTACTACCTTCTTTATTTGATCCAGCTAATAACACTGTTTTGTCTTTTTTCAAATAGTTCCAGATATATGGAAAAGATTTATATAGGCGGATGGGGATCCTCAAACCCCTCAGCGAGATCTTCTGAGTATGGTTTTTAAGATACCTAGAGGCAGAAAAAGCCCAATAGAAATCAGGGGAACTACCAGCTTTTAGGATACACCCTGAAATGCTCCAACGTCCCAAAGGGGTCTCATAGGATGCCATCTGGGTCCTGCTTCAATAGTGGAAAGGAAGGTAATTGAGCTAAAGCCTGCCAGGCTTACATGCCTCTGCTGTGAGGAAACAGGGACACTGGAAGGTAGGCTTCCCCCTCACTCTCTAAGGTGGGGTTCAGTCTCTTCCAGCCCTGCTCCAGCCATCTATGACTTAACCTTGCCCAGAATGCTGGGGTTTGCCACTGAAGGCTGCAGGTACCCAGGGCTGTCAGCCCCATCTATGACACTGTGGATGAGCCTAGGGTATTTCTTCCAAGAAGCAGGTAAACTGATCTCATTTGCACAAGGGCCACTTAACTATGTGTCGCCTGAATAGTCAGGTTTTTTTTTTTATTCTTCCCTTGAAGATCTCTGTTGTGGGTGTTGATAGTCCTATTTTCTGCTGCTTTGTTTAATATATAGTTTTTCCTTTTTTTCTTCTACCTCAATGCCCCATTCATATTCCAGGCTGGGACCTACTCCTAATTTAGAGCTCTCTTTCCCCCTTCTGCCAACTTCTATTATGAATCTACCTTTGCCACCCAGCTTAGTGTATCTTAAGGTTCTCTTTACCAAGCCACAGTCACAGAGCTCCAGGGAAAAGCAACCTGATCTCATCTCTCCAGGCAGAGAAGAACAGAAGCTCCATATCCACACATGCTGCAGATGGCTTTTCCAGTCTACCTGAATCATTACCAGCTAGAAGCAGTGGTCATTGGGACTTGGACATGAGCTGCAAAGTATAGAATTGTGACAACAATTCCAGTGCCATGCGGACTTTTCCTGGATGTAGACTTTTCCTGGACTCCTCCTCCTTGTGACAGCTCCTAACAGACTGAACTGTGGTTGGGTTGCATTTTTCAGGGATTTGGCATGGTTTTGGGGCCAACTTGGACTTGGTGAACATGTTAAGGACACTACTCTTTTATGGATTCTTGCTGTATTGGCCAAGAGTTTGCTTAAAGACTTTATTCACTGTAAAAAAAAAAAAAAAAGAAAACTAGATAAAGAAGATGTGGCACATATACACCATGGTATACTATTCAGCCATAAGAAATGATGACATCGAATCACTTACAAGAAAATGGTGGGATCTTGATAACATTATACAGAGTGAAATAAGTAAATCAGAAAAAAACAAGAACTGCAGGATTCCATACATTTGTGGGACATAAAAACGAGACTAAGAGACATGGACAAGAGTGTGGTGGTTACGGGGGATGGGGGGAGGAAAGGAGGGAGAGGGGGAGGGGGAGGAGGAAGGGTACAAAGAAAACTAGATAGAAGGTGACGGGGAGGACAATCTCTCTTTGGGTGATGTGTATGCAACAGAATTGAATGACAAGATAAAAAAAATAATTGAGTAAAAGAAGCCAGACAAGAGTACAAAAAAATATTAATGACGAAATATTAAATAATATCTGACAAAAAACAATACAACTGTTATTTAACATATTTTCATATTGCTTTTTGATTGGCATACTCACTGGCAATTTTTTCACCTATAGACAAATGACCATTATTACTACGGGTGCTTAAAATATGCTGTTGTGCAGATGAATGTTAAAAAAGAGTAAGGAATGTAAATCTGTGATTTCTACATTGGGTGGCTGCCCAGATGCCCACCTTAGAGAGAACCATCATTACAAGTGACACTTTAACACCTGGTTTGCCAAACTCAAAAAATTAGGTACCAGTTCTGCTGAACCAGTGTGAACCGTCTGAATCCCACCGCTGCTTAGGACACAAAACAATGCCCTGCCCTTAAGATAACTTTCATTTTCTGCTGGGAGGAGACAGACAATACACCTACACACAAATTTGAGATAATGAGAAGAACTGTGGACCACATTCAATAGGGCCATAAGGGATAGAGGAGCTCAAGGGGGAGGTGAGTGGTGGTTGCTTCCATTCATGTTAAGGGAGGCTCACTGAGGAAGAACTAAACAATGAGAACAAAGCAGCAGGTACAAAGGCCCTGAAAGATCGAGTCACAGAAAGGACACCATCACCAGTGTTTGCAGGAGCTGTGTGATGCAGGCAGGGAATGGGAGGCAGTGAGGCAGGGGAATAGATGGTGGCCAGGGCCTGGAGCTCAGCAGTGGACACATATGCGCATTCAATTGAAGGGGAATCACCAATAGATGCACATCTCGTGCAAAGCCTCACAAGACTCATTATTAAAAAAAAATCAAGACCTCTACATTTAATAAAGGTGGGGAAGCCTCAGACATCACTTCTGAGTATGGTAACCATTAGAGCATAGTTGGCCAATCGTGGCACCGTTTGGTTGTTCTGCTAACGCCCACCATGAAAGCTGAAATGCCCACCTGTGGGCTGTAGGGACCAGGTTGACCAGCACTGCAAAAGTGGGCAGTTTTTATAAAAAGTTTGACGACACCTGCATTAGAGGGTTCAGACTCACTCAATAAAAATACTGTGGACCACACCCACCCCTGCCTCTGCCCATTACGTCCTCCCCTACATCAGAAGGTCAGTATTAGAGGGGAATTCTATGACTACAGTAAATGCGGAGAGCCTTCAGGTCCAATTTTAGCACCTTCCAGCCCTCAGAGAGTTTGCACAAGAGGATAATCTTGGGAAAGATGGTAAAAGCTGAATTCTGTGGTTTTAGTAGAGTAATGAGTGGTATTTTATAGATTACTTTCATCATTGCAATTTAAAAGAGGAAAAAAACAACAACCCCCAGATAAGTTCCCAGAGATGAAAGTGGCCTGGGGCAGATACGTAGATGCTCCACAGATCTGCCTGGAATATCCTGGCCTCACAGCGTTTTCTAAGAAAGCAGGACTTTGGAAGATGAGAAGGTTACAGATGTACTGAACGGGGTTCATGAGAAGGCTCATTTATGGGGTCCACTAAGACACATTTAATGGCAATCTGTCTTTCTGCCTGCCTCAATCCCTCACTGAATACAGCAGACACCAACATGCAGCATGTATTGGCCACAATGGGCCATTGTCACCGCACTGTCTTTGTTAGTACAATGTTGCTATTTCTAGAAACGCTCACCCAGTCAAAAAGCAAAACAAAACAAAACAAAATGAAACAAAACAAAACAAGTAAAAAAAACTTATTGTTCATCACAGGGATGTAAAGCCAGTAGCCACGGCCACCATCACAGCTGCCTGGCCCGTGCAGGTTTGCATTTGATTTGAACAGACAGTAATGAAACAACAGAGCCAAGAACTGGTGGGCCATTACCTTTAATCCTAGCTTGCACCCAGCGGGCAAGAAATACACACAGTGGGAAAACACTTCCCTTTCCATTCAGGGCTCCCAAAGCCACTGACTTATCCGAGTTTCCTAGAATCAAAGTTTTCTACCTCATCAGCCTTATTCACCTTTGTTCCCCATCTCCTTCTCTCTGTACAAACTCTGCACAAACTGGCTTCTCTTTCAGCACTCTGCCATCTTGGCTGCTTCTCCTCTCCTCCATGTGGCCTTTCTCTGCTCTCCTTTTATAGTGTAGAAATCAAAACTTTTAATCCAATATACAAACAAGGAAGTCTCTGATACAAAGCCACTTGTTTGAGGCATAATGGGATTCCTCATGAGAGTGAACCACCCCACATCATGCAACAGTCAAGGGTGTGGGGAAGAGCTTAGTTTTAAAACTAAGCCTTAGGCTATAATGACCCTGCCTGCTTACAGCCTGTCCCCCACACCCAATGCAAACTATAAGTGTGCAAACATATATATCATATTTACAAACTTATTTGACCTACAAGGGACTTCCAGGAAGACTCATCACATCTTTATTTATTTATTTATTTATTTATTTGTATTTTTCTGAAGCTGGAAACGGGGATAGACGGTCAGAAAAACTCCTGCATGTGCCCGACCGGGATCCACCCGGCACGCCCACCAGGGGGCGACGCTCTGCCCACCAGGGGTGATGCTCTGCCCCTCCAGGGCACCTCTCTGTCATGACCAGAGCCACTCTAGCGCCTGGGGCAGAGGCCAAGGAGACATCCCCAGTGCCCAGGCCATCTTTGCTCCAATGGAGCCTTGCTGCGGGAAGGGAAGAGAGAGACAGAGAGGAAGGAGGGGGGTGGTGGAGAAGCAGATGGGCGCTTCTCCTGTGTGCCCTGGCCGGGAATCAAACCCGGGACTTCTGCACGCCAGGCCAACGCTCTACCACTGAGCCAACCAGCCAGGGCCTCATCACATCTTTAACAGAGCGTTGGCTGACAGCTTCCCCTTCTCCTCAAACCTTTGTCTTGCTGCTTCTATCAGCCTTAAACGACCACATAATGATCCTTTATCCCTTGTAATCAAGTCAAATGTTTGGAAAGAGCCTCCTTAAACCAGACTTTGAAATGCCGATAAAATCCCACCTTGCTCTTCTTCTTTTAAGACATCACTGAAGCCCTTGTGGGGCAGGTGTCCTCCCCAGGAGTGCTGAGTAGCAAACACAACTCTGACCTGCCAACAGGTTGTGCTGGTGGTATTTGAAGACAGACATGCCTGAGGTTGAGGAAGGAGGAATTTAACAAGATAAGTGGTACTTCATCTGGGAGCCTGAGACAGATTAACACATAACAAAGAGAATGGAAGGACAGTTCACAGACTGGGAGGAAATATTTGAGACATTCAACTGGTAATGAACTGCTATTCAAAATAAACAAAGAAGAGCTCTTCAAACTCAACAAGATGTAAACAAACCACCCAATTCATAAAATGGTCAAAAGATCTGAACAAGACAGCTCACCAAGAAGATACACAGATTACAAGCAAACCTATGAAAAGATGCTCAACATCATAGATCTTTAGGGAATTACAAATTAAACCAAGGAGACACAACTACACACCTATCAAAATGACCAAAATCTGTAATACTGGGCACGCCAATGCTGGCAAAGTTGTGGATCACCAGGAACTCTCATTTGTTGTCTGTGGGAAGGCCAAAATGGTGCAGACACTTTGGAAGACAGTTTGGTGGTTTCTTATGAAATTATACAACTTCCTACCACACAATCCTGTAATTGTGCTCCTTGGTATTTGCCCAAATGAGTTGGAAACTTATGTCTACACAAAAACTGCACATAATGCAAATCAACAGTTCAAATGCTATAGAAATGTTTACCTGGAACATATGTACTCTTATTGATTGATGTCACCCACTAAATTCAATTTTCTAAATGAAATAAAAAATAAAGCCCTGAACATGAATGTTAGTAGCAGTTTTATTTCTAATTACTAAATATTGGAAGCTACCAAGATGTCCTTCAGTAGATGATGAATAAACAAATTGGTTCATCCAGATGACAGAATATTATTTGGTGATAAATAAGAAATGAGCTAAATAAAGAAACCATAAATGAAAAATATTAACCTTAGGGAAAATTGGGGAGGGGAGGGGGACAGAAAGGTGCATGAGGACCTATTGTGCATTCTACTCAATGTTTCTGTAAACCCAAAACTGCTTGAAGAGAAAGTAATATACCCTGGCTGGTTGGCTTAGAAGTAGAACATCAGCCCAGTGCAAGCATCTGCCTGGCACTAGCGTTGGCTCGGCATGTGGAAGTCCTGGGTTCGATTGTCAGTCAGGACACACAGGAGAAGTGACCATCTACTTCTTCATCCTTCCCCCTTTTCCTTCTCTCTTCCCATCCTGCAGTTATGGCTCAAATGGTTTGAGCATGTTAGCCCCAGGTTCTGAGGATGGCTCCATGGCCTCACCTCTGGTGCTAAAAATAGCTCAGTTGCTGAGCAATGGAGCAGCGGTCCCACATGGCGAGAACATCTCCCCATAGAGAGCTTTCTGGGTGGATCCCAATCGGGGTGCATGTGGGAATCTGTCTCTCTGCCTCCCCGCCTCCCACTTAATAATAAAAAAAGTAAAACATCAATTAAAAATAACAAAATTCCAGACAGTTATTGTATTATAAGTCATTAGATAGAGATGAGCACTGGCTACAAAGAATAACATCAGAACAGCCTCCTCCCTTAGACCTAGATTGTGGATGAGAGAAACAATGTCGTCAGAAACATTTTTGATGTGGGAGGTTATCCTTGGCAGAGCTCTTATGGTGAGAGTGGATAAGCTGGGTGATGAGCACAGGGTGTTCCAGGCCAGAGAGTAATACATGTGAGAGCCCCAGTGTGGGGAGCAAGAAGGGTCTTTATGGAGTAAGGGTGGAGAGGAGGAAATGTCCTTACAAGTAGGTGTATGATGTGACCAGTGGGCATTTTGAGGTAATCATTCTGATTGGAGAGGAGAGGTGTGTTCTAGGGAGTGATGTTATTGGCAGCCAGAGGGGTGGGGGGAGGCAGGGGCAGTGCTGGGAGCATAGTGCAGATGAGGGCAGCATTTGGTGATCTGTGCTTCTTGCAACTGGACTTTAAATGACTTCTCCACTGACCTACTCAGCTCTCTGTTGGGCAAATAAGTTTGTAAAATTTGTGTTATTTGATTTTGCTCACTTCTATTGTTAAAAATGGCCACTGCCCACATGAATGGCTGCTGACAGGTGATACTGCTAATTATCTTCCTGCTTGAGAAGAGGCTTTGTTATGCTAATGTGTGCTGAAGGAGGGGTTTTCCTGCCAAAAAGCTTTAAGAAGGAGGGGAAGAAGGCCATTTTTTTTAAAGTAAAGTTACTTCCCTACTTTATTTTTTAATTTTAATTTTATTTATTTATTTTGGAGAGGAGAGAGAGAGGTAGAGATAGAGACAGAGAAAGAGAGGAGAGAGAGACACGGGGGAGGAGCTGGAAGCATCAACTCCCATATGTGCCTTGACCAGGCAAGCCCAGGGTTTTGAACCAGCGACCTCAGCATTTCCAGGTCGACGCTTTATCCACTGCACCACCACAAGTCAGGCCAAGAAGGCCATTTTTGCAAAGAGGTCGCATTTTTGCAGAGAAGCCAGTTTGTGCAGAGAGGAGAAGGGAGATGGGGAACAGAGGTGAGGGCTCTTTTGAGCTCTGCTGAGACTGGTGGTGGAGCCTTTGATTTTACGAAAACCTGGATGTGTCAGTAGTTTTGTGAGTGCTGAATGAGCGGGTTTTGGAGTGTGTTTGTGTTTACTCGTTGGCCGGGTATCAAGCTAGATTTAAAGGTATGGCCCACCAGTTTTCGGCTCCACTGTTTCTTACCATCTGTCCGAATCTAACCTTCACCTGCACCTGTCTGGTGGCCATGATGGCTGTGGCTACTAGCCATACAATATTTTACTACATATAGAGGGACACAGAAACATGTTTTCTGAATGCTAAATAAGAATGCATGATCTGAGGATTATAGAATATATTTGGTATTTGGGGCTGCCCTTCCCCCACATAATCCAAAATCCAGGCTGTATAGTCTGTTTAAAAGAATCATAGTGATAAGCATTTTTCCTTATTCTCTTTCCAAAATGGAGATGTTTCATTCTGAGCTCTTGTAAGAAAAAGTGGAAAAAAAGTTGGAAAAGAAAAAGGAAAATATGTAAAATATGCTTCATTTATATAGTAAGATTGTTCATTTATATCAGTGGTAGTCAACCTGGTCCCTACTGCCCACTAGTGGGCGTTCTAGCTTTCATGGTAGGCCGTAGCAGAGCAACCAAAGTATAAATAAAAAGATAGATTTAACTATAGTAGGTTGTTTTTTGTTTTTTTTTTCTTTCTTTTTCTTTTTTTCTTTGAAATTGGAAACAGGGAGGCAGTCAGACAGACTCCTGCATGTGCCCGACTGGGATCCACCCAGCATGCCCACCAGGGAATGCTCATCTGGAGCTTCGCTCTGTTGCAACCAGAGCCATTCCAGCGCCTGAGGCAGAGGCCACAGAGCCACCCTCAGTGCCCGGGCCAACCCTGCTCCAATGGAGCCCTGGCTGTGGGAGGGAAAGAGAGAGAGCAGAGAGGAAAGAGAGGGGGAGGGGTGGAGAAGCAGATGGGCGCTTCTCCTGTGTGCCCTGGCCGGGAATTGAACCCAGGACTCCCGCACACCAGGCCAATGCTCTACCACTGAGCCAACCAGCCAGGGCCAGTAAGTTGTTTTATAAAGATTTATTCTGCCAAACTTAGCGAAAATCTGACATAAAGTACTTGGTAAGTAATTAGTATTATATGCTTTAACTTGGCGTAACTCTGCTTTATAAATTTTATAAAGTAAAGTTACTTCCCTACTTTATAAATCACCATTACTGTGGAACTGGTGGGTGGTTAGAAAATTTTACAACTAACAGAGATACAGAAGTGGGCGGTAGGTATAAAAAGTTTGACTACCTCTGATTTATATAATGAGGGACTCCTGGGCTACATCACAGCATGACTCTCTGAAGTGCTAATGACTGTCCCTATTCATTTTGGTCAGTTTTAGAGTATTTTGAAGACAACATTTTTTTATGAATAGGTAGAAGACATAAAAAAGAGGCACACTTGCTGATAGCATAATAATAGCTCTGTCCATGACATTGCTGAACAGTCAGTCACACAGCACAAGTTACTCAAAGTATCTTTGTATTCAGAGAAATTTACTGTAATTCTTCACAAAAAAGGAGACCTTTGAACATTACGTTGAACATATTGTATCCCTTCAGGTGTTTTGTCTTCCTATAATTTGTGCTGAAGTCATTATCTGTTAAAAACAAATTTTAAAATGTAAGATCAAAGTTTCCTTAAGTTATGAAAAAAGACAGTTTAGATCAGCTCACACCCATCCCCTCACCTCTGTCTCTTTGTCTCTGTCTCTGTCTTTGTCTCTGTCTCTCTCCCTCTTTGCCCCTCATTTCATGCTGTACAACTACAACCTATCCTTTGCTTCTTCTTCACAGGCTGCCTCTTTCTTCAGAGCACTTGGATGCATGGTGAACACGCCATTACTGTTATCACTGCTGCCTTCAGTTCTGGTGTCAGTACAGGGTTTTGGATTTGCTCAGAAAGATGGCTTGTGGCTTTCAATCTGTTACTAGGGCCCCAGTGACTTCACAGGGTCCCCACAGCCTTAGGTACCTTGTGGGGCACAGAGCTCAGGTTCCACAGAGCCCAGAGAAGCTCTCTTGGGATCTATTAGAGTTGGAGTGTTTCTGATTTGATTTGGAGACAGGGATCCAAACTAAACACAACAGACAAAGGAGTGAAGGCCGTGATTTCAGTTAACTGACAGGCAGATGTCAGGTCACGGTTACATGTCCTTTGCTACTGTCTCTTCTTCCTCAATTTCTGTTGTCCTCAGAGGCCAGATGGATTTGGAATAAATTAGCTGCTTTCCAAAACGCTCACTATATGTTCAGAAACTCTGGAATCAGGTACATTGATCTCCAGCTGTCTAAGCCCAGCAACTAAATAGACATTTATTAATATAATATATAAAGCAGTGCTCCTCTTCGTATGCAGTCACTTATGCTCACACCACCATGCACACTAATGTGTGAACACAGATGATTTCTTCCTTGTTATCATAGAGATATGAACTGAGAAAATGTCTAGAACAAAACGATCTTTAGCTTTCTTTTGTTCCTCATGTGTCACAGTTTTTATTGCCCTGGAGCAAGTGTGTGTGTGTGTGTGTGTGTGTGTGTGTGTGTGTGTGTGTGTGTGTACCTTCTTAGGTTCCAGTTGAAAACATTGGATGAGAAATATTATGGAAAGTTAAAGGTCTGGAAAGTATTGTGTCTGAATATTTCAGATTTGGCAGATAAAAAGGCCGATCACTTTCCCATAGAATTTCCCTGAAATTTAAATTGTTTCGAAAGGTCAGCATGGCATTTCAAGCTCACAGGTGGAGCAGACACGGAGAAAGCCTCAGGGGGTAGTGCTCTGTGTTCTGATACACAAGGTACAAGTAGAAAATCTGAGAGTTTCTGGGTAGTGACCTTAGGGAGATGTTCAGTTTCTTCTCCTCAGTTTTCTTCTCTATAAAACAGAAATAATACAACCTCAGCCTTTTGAGATGTTGGTGGCGGAACTAGATATTAAATATGGATGGACCTTGAAAACATTATACTGAGTGAAATAAATAAATCAGAAAAAGATAAGAACTATATATTTTCACATATAGATAGGATATAAAACTGAGACTCATGGATATAGATAATGAAGGGGTTACATGGGAGTGGGGGTTGTGGAGGAGGAGATGGAGGAGCAAAGTAAAGAGAGACAAATATATGGTGATGGAAAATAATCTGACTTTCCGTGATGGGCACACAACATAGTGAACAGTCCAAATGTTATAGAAATATTTACCTGGAATTTTTGTACTCTTATTGATCAATGTCACTCCATTAAATTTAATTTTCTAAATAAAAATTAAAAAAAAATTTAAAAAGGTTACTAAAACAGTGTGTATAGTCATGTCATGAACACCAAGCATGAATTCAATTGTGAAAATATTAAGAATTATTTTTAAGTGAGAGGAGGGGAGATAGACTCCCATGTGTGCCTGAACCCAGATCTACTGGGCAACTCCCATCTAAGGGCTGATGCTGGAATTAACTGAACTATTTTTAGTACCTAAGGCTGATGTGCTTGGACCAACCAAGCTACTCTCAGCGCCTGGAGCTGATGCTCAAACCAACTGAGCCACTGCCTGTGGGAAAGGAAGAGACAGGGAAGGTGGAGACGGACGGAGAGAGAAGCAGATGGTTGTTTGTTCTGTGTGCTTTGACTAGGAATTGAACTCAGGACATCTATACACCTGGCCAACACTCTATCACTGAGTGAACTGGGCAGGACAAGATTTTTTCTAATTTTGTACTTTTGTCCATGTTTGTGATTTGTCAATCCTATTAAAAACAGACAAGATTATTTTAAAAAATAGTAAAAATGGAGAAGATACAAAGTTTTCCTGCAAAAAAGAAAGAAAACGAGATAGTGAATATGGAAATGATTATCTGCTGGGTGTACTGTGGAGGGACCCAACCCACTGTTTTCACTATTTGTTCTGTGGTGTCTGGTACAGGACCAAGGGTCTAGGAAGCACTCAAGAACATTAGTTTAAATAGTTTTTTTTGTATGTATGTGTGTGTAATATGAACAAAAATAGTTACAAAAGTGTGAGCTGAGATTCACTTGAATTGCTATTCATTTTGTACTCTGTGATGTTACTGGTGAGAAGAACAGGTCCATCAGTACTCTTGACACTGGTCTCCTCCCTTTGTGGGACAAAGCAGGGACCTGTTTTAACAAGCTTACATTTCAGTCCTACTTTTCTTCTTCTTCTTCCTTTTTTTTTTAAAGATCTAATAGTAACAGCACGAAAGTGTGCTAGTTTAGGCACTGCCACGTGATCACCAAGCAGGCTGTTTGGCTCAAGGAGAAGTGAAACTACAGAGTGTGTCCTTTCACAGTTTGTGGTTGGAGAGCCAGTTCCCGGACACAGGTGAGCATATGGCCTGACACAGAGCCCTGCACTTTGACAAAGGACATCCCCATAGGGAGCTGGTGTGCCAGCTCTGGTCTCATGACTTGGTGACATCAGGTAAGTGCCAAATATATCAAAGGCTGAGACTTAATTCTGAATTCTTTTGAAGTCCTTTAGTCATTTTTTACTACCTCTGACAGCTTCTCCAATGACAGTGGGAGGTTTCCTGGTTCAAAGAAAGTGAGGTGAGACCATCATAAGGAATGACAATCAACCAGCTAACATTTTTGAGGGGCAATATCTTAAAATTTCAAGAGGCCTCAGAAAGGCCTGGTGAATGCAGGGAGATGAGCCCCACAGAAGGCCTGCCCTTTTGGGAAAGTGAGCTTTGTGGAAATTTTACAGGAATGCTTATCCACACTTTCATTCTTAGGAAACTTCTCCAAATATTGGAAACCAGGTCAGCATGAACCAACTCATGAAAATGACTTTCCATCATTATGGACTCCGCAGCTGAAACTTAACCCCTTGGCTGCTGCCAGAGCCAAGGCAATGGACAGAATGAAATCCTGGGCTCTGGAGAGGAAGCTCTTGTTTCCGAAGGGGGTTCTCACTCTAGCCTCACTCATCATTTCTTTTGATGTATCTTTGTTAAGGTCTGAACACTCTTAATTTGGATGCTAGCGATCATCAAGAAGATGGTCATTAAAAAAACCCCAAAACCCCAGAATCTTTCTTTGCTGGTGAAATTACTTTGGAAAAATGAATAGTTTTCTGTAGGTGTTTCCCTTTTCTTTCTAAAGTAAGCCCTCTCATTTGCCTCCCATAGCTCCATTTCCTGTAGCCTATGTCTGATAGGAAGGCAGTAATGGGCATCTAAAAATGGTGTAGATAGCTCTGGTCCTGAAGGATACAGAGAGAAGCGGTGGAACTAGGGCACCAGGCTTTCAGTTCTGGTCTGCCATGAGGCAGGAGCACAACTTTTGGTTGAGAGAAAAAAAAGGGAACTTGACTGTATGGACAAATGACTTTGTGTCAGATACTTTACTTGTGTTCTCTTATTTAATCCTCATAAGAAACCCACGAGGAATATTGTTTCATGCTTATTTTGCAGGTAATAACAGCAAGATTCAGAGAGAATGCTAGATGAGTTATTCAAAGTTAATATCAAGAGTTGAGAAAGAGAAGGAAAACTAGGAAGTCAGGTTGGATTTCAAGATGGAAACGAATTGATAATTTATGACACTTCATCTCTCACCCACCAGGTAGCATTCAGGGTCCACTCTCCTCCAGGGGGAGCTGTGGTGTCACAGGAAGTCTCTGTAGTCCCACGGGGAAGCGGGCATGGGAATTTTGGTATAGCAGGGAGCTTCATGGTGGATTGATTGGGTTCCCAGGAGACATTGGACAGCGAAGAGTTTTTAAAGAACAAGACAATAGGCCTAAATGGAGTCACTTTTCCCAGTCCCACTTCACCAAAGTGAGACTTAATTACAATGTCAGATCTCCCAGAAATGGGATTTTCAACCAACCCATTAGGAATCACCTGGTCAGCACATGTGAGGCCATCTGCCTGGTTCATCCCTGACATCCCCTGAAGGAAAGTAACCCTCACTGAAACAGCTCACTTTTTGCCAGCATACCTTCCTTGTTCCTGCTCCCTTCTGCCTATGAGGGTTTTCCTTTTCTATGGCTCCTTGGAGCTCCCTTCTCTCCTTAAGATTGGATACCACCCAATTCAACAGCCATTGAATAAAGACAGTAAGATCTTTAAAATGTAGTTAGTAGGTTTTTGTTTTTTGACATGCAGATATTCTTTATTATCACAAGTTGGTGGACTTTACTATCACCTGGGGGCAGGGTAGAGACCAGGAGTGCTGGTAAACTCCCTGCAATGTGCAGGACAGTGGTCTAAAATGACAGTGGTGCCATGGCTGAGAAACCTCGCTTAGTTAACCTGGCTTGATTTATGGAATTTCATAGATTGAATTATGGAATTCAGTTAGAAGATTCAACGAATTTGAAGAAGTGTGCTTTCTTGGTGGCTTGGTCTTCTCCACATTGTGGACAAATGTCCTTCACCTGCCTCCTCTGTGCAAAGCAGGATGTGGGCTGGACTAGACTGGATTGGACTGGAAGCCTGTGGGCCAGCTGGCTTTGTTGCAGGAAACTACTTAATCAGAGTAAAGCCAGTGAGATGAAAGCTTGGAAAGAATGGGGAGACAGTGTGTTTGGAACATCAGATTCCAATGGGTCTCAGGGTCTTGGGGTCAGGAGGTATATTCCATTCCATCTCTTTTCACCGCAGTATGCCAACTCCACTACCTCCCAGCTCAGGGAATGCTTTTCTGTTAACGAGCGGACTAAGCTCATCTTCTCCTCAGGTTTTAGCATTTGCTGTTGGCTCTAACTGGAATATTGCTGATTCTCTCCCATTGTATACATTTCTGCTTAAAGGTCAGAAAAACTGCCTGATCTTAAAGTAGTCTTTACCCCCTTTATACTTTTTGTTTCTTGGAATGGCATTATTTTATATTTTCACAGTTGTTATTTTTTTGAGACTCAAAATGGTTATTGACTTCTTTAAATGTTTGCCTGCCTTTCATTAGAATTTAAGTTTTACTAAAGGTAAGATTTTGCTGGTCTTGGTCACTGTGTTATTCTGTATTGTGGAACCTTGATTAGTGCTTGATAATTTTTTTTCCTGGTGAAAGAATGAAAGAATGTGAGTATGTGTGTGTGTCTAAGCACACAACTCTGACTCCTGACTTGCCCAATTCAGGGACACAGCAGACCTGCGTATGTTGGGCAAGATCTTGAAAGGTCATTTGCCAATTGAAATCATGGACTTGTAGAGTTTACTCATACAAAGATCTCAGGTTCTCAGTTATGGCTCCTCTGACAGTTGAGAATCATGACAAACTTAGGAAGGCAATGGCCCCTTAAAGCCTAAACTGGGCCATTTTGTTTCATTGGTGGTGAGCACTATACTCAGCAGCATTTTATTTAAAGTTTAACAAAAAAGAAATCTACTCAGACCATCTGTCTCAGGAACAATAAATAAACAAAAATAATAAAAATTTAAAAAATAATTAGGAAGACAGCACATTGGGCAACTGTTAACCCATTTGGGAAAAGTAGAGTGATAGCAATGTTATGTTCAAAGTATCTCAGTTATTCCTAATTGATCAAAATACCCTGATGTTTATAGTAAAAGAGAGAATGACTCAAAACAAAATGAAGTCGGCAAAATGCCAGAAGTTTTTACATCCAAAACAGAGACATAGCCCATATGTTCAAAAATATTTTTGTCCTTAGGAAATGTTTATATAAAAAAATGGATAGGTAGTTCCTCAAAAATAGATTCACCGATTCCATTCAGATACCAGAAGCATTTTTTCCATTAAGATCACCTTTCCTTTCATTTGCTAATTACTCCTTGCTGAGTAGAGAAGCCATTCAGACACCCAATGCAAGACGGTTACCTTCAAGGCACAGTCATTTTAGGTGGAAAATATTTTTTAATGTTGAAAACTATTCAGAGTTTTTCATGGTAGCATCCATGTATTATTCTGGATAATAAATAGGATAAATGATAAATAATGCCATGGTCTCATAATACATGAAATACATGCTGCTTGGCCTCTGACCTGGAGGTCAGTAGGGATGGTGGGAAGACAAACTGTAGAGTGCGAAACCCATGCAAAAAATGACCTGAATCTTCACAAACACTTTTTATCCCCAGACAGTGTTAGCTAGAGCAGCGGTTAGAACATGAAACATATGTGAACATTTGGACATTGGGAGGTGTCCCAGGACAACATGGAGTCCTAGCTTCTCATGAAAGAAAACATGTAGTCACAGGGACGACCCACCATTTCTGTGTAGCTGGAAAAATGAGTTAGGAAGGAAAAGAACAACCCACTTCTCTCCCTTTCTCTTTTTCTTTTTTTCCTTCCTTCCTTCTTTTCTAACTCCTGAAACTGTAAAACTGTTGCATTGGTATTTTCTTTTCCCCCAAGAGGTGCTCCTTAAATGTTTGAGATGGACACATCAGAGTTCCACTCTAAGTGGCTGACTTTTCTTCATCATATCGAGAGATGAAACCTGGATTTATTTTGCATCCTTAATGCCTGATATGTTTAAGGTGCCCAGGGTGCCCTCAGGCCTTGAGGGAAACACATAAAATGACAACAATTAAATGAGATCTTATTGAAAAAGCAGACACTAACAGAATACAAACCAGTGCGTGGGGAAGGAGCCCGGCAGACTTGCCCATGAGGACTGAAGCCAGGATTGGAGATTTGAGTGTCTGTGCCCAGAGAGAGCTCCTGGGGCAAAGGTCCTCTGTCCTCATGTTCACAGTTCTCAGATATGTGAGATGCTTCACCAGTGCTTCATTCCAACATTGTCACTCTCCAGATTCAGAAACTGTATAGGGATAACATTGAAGCAGGATAGTAGGAAGCTAGGAAAATTTCTTGACAAATAGAATAAGGGAAACTGAGACAGAAATACTCAAACAAGTCTAAACTGAGCAATGGACTACAAGGTTTTATCTTTTCTAACCAAAAATACCTTGAATCAAACGGTTTACTTTACACGTTCCAGACTGTCCCAGGGCAGACCAGCCTCAGTCCTGGTACTCCTTTAATGACATTCTTTAAGAATGAAACAAACCAGAAAATAATTCTTATCCTTCTTTATGCACATTTTAATGAACCGACATACTGAAGTACACACGAATATTTTGTTAAGACCTTCCTTTCCCCTGAGACCTCTCCTAAGATTCCTGGTGACAAAAAGACGATAAAAAGCCTCAAGACAAAGGACTTGGCAGCAGGCTCACTCCAGAGCATGCTCATTCCTTTCTCTCTTACTTGATGGTTTCCCAGGAGACTTCCAACCAGGGGAGCAGATCGTCCTGGGCTTACCCCTTGAACCTGTCATCAGGCCCCGCTTTCTCTCTGACTTTCCTGTGAGCCAACAGCAGCCCACCCTGGCTCACTTCTGTCACTGTGACTGTTACTTCTCAGTGAGTTCATGCA
This sequence comes from Saccopteryx bilineata, assembly GCF_036850765.1. Lineage (NCBI taxonomy): Eukaryota > Metazoa > Chordata > Mammalia > Chiroptera > Emballonuridae > Saccopteryx > Saccopteryx bilineata. Next base: position 193,783,646 of record NC_089491.1, read on the forward strand.
GCCCAACATGGCTCATTTCTTTCTCATAACATTCCTAGAGAAGCAAAGCAGCCCCTCCTGGGCTCTCTCCTGTTGCTTCTTCTGTCTTGTCCTCAGCTTTAATAAGTGTACTCTCAAAGTTATCTAGACTTGTGTTGTGAAATCTTTCCTGCCCAAAGTCAAGAACCCACACATGGCCAGTGGGCCCAAGGCAAACTGTCTGTGGGGCAGCTACGTTAGGCTTGCTCGCTGGTGTATCAGCTGCAAGCACTGTGATTGATTAGTGAGTAAGCACCTGGCAGGGCATGTGTGCATGGCCTATATAAGGCTATAGGTGCTTGTGCTTAAGAGAGATGGGGGATTGTGGATGGTGGGTTGTCTGCCTGCCACTGAGGGGCCATTCTTGCTATTTGTATGCTGGAGAAGAGGTTTTCTCCTGCCTGTGTGCTTGTCCACTGTTGTAAGACTTTGTTAAACGGAATGGCCCAACACTTTCTGGCTCTGCAGTTTCTCTACCATCTGCCCAAATCCAATGTGAACCTGCCTGGCCTTGGCCATCAGCAATACATCAAGGGTCCCTCAGGGGCAGCCACAGCCTCCTCCCCAGGTAGTGGAGCACTCTGTGGCCTGGCCCTGTATCCAGGCAGAGCTGATGAAGTTGGGGGTGAAATTCAGGCAGAAACCCACTGAGCCCCTGGCAGACTGCTTGGTGCAGCTGTGGAATATAGGGGTGGATGGCATCATGCTCTCTGCAGCAGAGATGGAGAGGCTGGCCATTGTTGCCACATGCTCCTCCTTGGGGAAGTGTCTTCAGAGCTGCCATGACAGCAGGGATGAGGGGGGAGGCCTGAGTCCCCATGTGGACCTAGTTGCCTGTAATGGACCTTTACCTTGGTGATTTGCACAGACAGCTGGGCTGTCTACCATGGAATGACTCTTAAGAATGCAACCAGAGGGGACACAGGCTCCCTTGTTGGATGGACATGCCTCCTTTGGACAGTATGAGAGACTTTGATGGGGAAGGCACCTCTGGTGGACACTCTTCTGCACTGGAAAGCTACTCTCACCCAGCTGCAGAGACTCACCAAGGACACTTTTTAGTTTCAGTGGACATGGCCCTGGACTATACAGACCCCCCACCTACAATGGGTGGCCTTTTTGGCACCGTGGGGTGGGGAGTTGTAGGTCAGCCTCTAGTTAACTCCCTGGGCACAGTGCTCAGGGAGACATTGTGAAGGGTGCCTTTGTAATTGTCATTTTTGGTATGTATGTAATGTACCTATTGTGAAGTAACACTAACGGGATGGAATGTAGGGCAGCTGTGTTAGGCTTGCTCGCTGGTGTACAAGCTGCAAGCACTGTGCTTGATTGGTGAGTAAGCATATGGCAGAGGCACGTGTACATAGCCTATGTAAGACTATGGGTGCTTGTGTCGAGAGAGATGGGGGGTTGCAGATAGCAGGTTGCCTGCCCGCCACTGTGAGGGGCCATTTTTCTGTTTGTTTGCCTGAGAAGTAGTTTCCCCTGCCTGTGTGCTTGTCCGCTGTTGTGAGACTTTATTAAATAGAATGACCCAACACTTTCCAGCTTCACAGTTTCTCTACCATCTGTCTGAATCCAGTGTGGACCTGCCTGGCCTTGGCCACCAGAATTACAGGGTCCATGCCTTGTTGGAAATAATATTGGCTTCAGATTGGACCTAGAACTCAGACCCCTCTATTCTCAGCACTGTTGTGAATGCTGGTGGTAGGGGTTCACTGTGCGACATGCAGCCACATTGGGGAAAGCTGCCATGCTTCTGCTCTCACTTTTGTAGAGATGGGGTCTGGGCTCGTTCTTGCTCCTGAGGATGTTTATAGAGACAGAAAGCCTGGGCAGAGCAAACCCCCTCAGGGTAGCAATTCCTACTGCTTGAGAATTCACTGCCCAGGAATTCACTGAGGATGAGCAGTCTTGAGAATAACTTCTTCACTGACGTTATGTTGACAGGAAGAATTGGAGGCAGTGATCACAGAATCTGAAGGGTGAAGCCCCTGTTCTTTGCGGATGGCTGTGCCTAGGACACGTGTGTATGTGGGGGGGACTGTTGAGGCAATACAAGTCCTCCCTAACATTCACAACTGCGACAGGGACAATTGTAAGTGGGCCACACAGAGCAGGTTGTGGCTTTTGGTCTTTGGCCTCCTGCAAGGCTCTCAGAGCTATCTTAGTTGATTTCATGTGACTTGGACAGTTCAGTGCTATGAAGGGACCTGGAGAAGATCAGCTAATCCCTGTGGTAGGTGAGAGCTCGTTATAGCCGGTGTCAGAATTGATGGTAAAGAGGAAACTGAGATCACCTGTGTAGGGGAGACTTCTGTGTCCTTCCTGGTTGGGGTCAGCTAAGAGCTGTTTCTGGCAGTGCAGCTCTTTCCAATTGGTGCACTTGACCTTTCAGCCCTCACACATGTCTGAAGGGCCCACAGAAGACATGGCTCTCAGTTCGCGTTTAAGTCCAGTCACACCTGTGTTGTGCCTTGCAGCTGCCATAAACTTGCAAAGGGGATTGGGATGAACCTCCCACAGTCTAAGCCTGATTTGTATGTTTGGGCAGCTGGGGGAAATCATTAGGTGCAGCCATGGGGTCATCGTGAAGATGAGGGACAGGATGCGTGTATGTGGCATTCAGCTGCAGGACACCAGCCAACAGCCAGATGAGTGCTTGGACACTTCTCTGAGTCATTGTTTACATGTGAGGCTGGGCCAGGGGAAGGCAGGTGAGGGCCTTTCTTGTGCACACTTGGACCAGGACAGTCTTTTTCATTGTTGTCTGTTCACAGGGAGAGCATGAGCCCCATCCCAGGGTGTGACCCGGGCCTGTGTGACAATGCTGGTCACCCCTGCAGCCTGCAACCCCTGTTGCGTTCCTGACTGGCTTTCTCATGACTTTGTTGATCACGAAGGACTGAGAATTCTGAGAAACTTTCTGGTTTCCTTTCATCACATTCTGAAAAGAGTGCAGGGAGTGGGGGGTAAGGCTGGGAGTATCAGGGGAGAGAGAAGGTGAGCGTGGCCAGCGTTAGGTCACCTACGTGACCCTCTGGACCTGACATCCAGTAGGTTGGACAAGTGTGGATAAAGGGTCTCTGCCTTGCCTTTGGTAGAATTAGTATGGAGCCTGCTAGGACACCTGGGTGCATTATTTACAAGATACCTGGTATTCAGCCCCACGCTGCAGCCCCGAGGAGGCCTCTCTGCTTCTCCCAACCAGCTCCATGGACTGGCGGCCAGTCTGGCCCCTCCAGTTCACCTGCACTACGGTGGGCATCAAGTAAGGTCTCTGTGGGCATTTACCTCCTGCCACTTTCCCACCTGGTGGTCTGTTACTGCTTTAAAACTTTGTGCTGGGATGCCTGGAGCACCGTGTTGACTGACCCCAGGACCCTCTTTCTCCCTGGGCAACTGAAAGTCACACATTGTTGCCACATTCAAGGGCTAGCACCTTTACTGGAACTCAATGGTTGATTAAAGAATAAATAAATATTCTTATACCACCAATGCCCTTGCTTTTAGCATCTGTTCTAGCCACTAACATTTACTTGCATATTCTTGTCTTATATTAAAATAGTTTTTTTACCCCTGTTTTTGCCTAATCGTCCAGCTCCATTATACACTTTGATTGGTTTCACGGCTGATACACAGTTTCACCAGCCAGTTGTGATTTCCGACCTCTGATCTGTTTGTTATGCTGATAGCTAGAGTGTGTTGCTACAAGCTTCTTCCAGGTACAGGCCTGCCTGTGAGAGAGCCTTGTGCTGACCTGAGGTGGGCAGGACAAGCATTGTAGTATTTTATACTGAGGCTCAAAGAGGTTAAGAGGTAATTTGAAGTCAAACCTGTTAGTTTGACAGTTTTTTTTCTGAGTGGGACAGAAAAAAAGTAGAATTGCTCAAAATAATAAAAAGAATTGCATTTGCTGCTCCTTCAGAAGGTCCTGGCATGGAGAAACTTGGTACCCTGTTGAGTGGCTTGAGTGAGTAGTTAGAGCACATTCAGCTCTGGGGGGGCCCAAGGCAGGAGCTTTCCACCCACTGCCCCCTGGGGCAAGGGCCCTCTCCTGAAAGGTAATTTGTTAGAATGTTGTTAACCCTTTAATACAGTTTCAGTTTCTGACTCCAACCTCCAGCTTCCTTTCATCTCCTCTCCTCCCTCATTATTACAAACCTCTCCAGAAGAAGAGCTCACAGTGGATGGCAGCAGTGACTTAAAGGTCTAATTGAAAAATCATGGGCTTTAAAGCTCAGAAAGGGTTTCAAAAAGACTGATGATGGATGGCCCATAGGCCTCGAGCTTGCCTTCTCTTTCTCTCTCTCTCTCTCTCTCTCTGTGCTGAATATTATTGCCTGTTGGTATGTGAGTTCAGTAATTTCCCCTTCTTTTCAGTTATAAACTTTGGGTGTAATAAGAAGGTCTGGGATATTTTGAGCTTGTTGGGTTTTTTTTTTTTTTTATTTCTTGAAGTGAAACCATGGCTGTAATTTATTCCATATCATGGGAAATATGCCTTCTTTCCCAAAGTGGTAAAGAGACCCCTTTTAAACAATGAAGTGTCACAGTGCGCACATGATGTTGACGTCATCAACACCTAATAAATAAAACAATATTTTACATTTGACACAGTGACTCTGCTTTCCTATAATCCTTGAGCTGTCACATAAATCAGGGCTTCTGAAATAAAGTCAGTTTGAATGTGGGTGAACACACGTGAAGGAGTGGGATTTAGAGCTTTCTTTGTAATTGTTGCACTGTTATGAAGAGCACCCCAGGGTGTCCTCAATTTCCATATTATAGTCCAGGGAAGTGGTTCTTGGACTTGGGATTCCATGTAGAGCAAAGTTTCCCAAAACATTAGAGTACTGACATATTTGTCAATTTTTAATTTTGCTATAGAAAAAGGACATTATAAATATAAAAAATTAATTAGAACAAGCCCAAACCAAAATCACATCAACAAATAGCCCCTTCTGACCTATAATCACTGTGTCCTTTGTAAAAGAAATACAATTTCAATATCAAAATATTTAAAAAGCTAAGGCCTCCTTATTTGTAAATAGATAAATCTTAAATAGACTACATTTGCATTATAAAAAGTTTACTATGTCTTTCTTATTTTATCATGAGCTCATTTTATTTCTTAAACTTCTGACAAAGGAAGGACCAACATATATGATTGAATAAATATATCTAGACAAATATAGAAAAAAAATGCCTTGGTGGAACCAAAGGGGTGATTTTTCAATTTTTCTGCTCCTGCATGTATTTAAAAAGTTGTAAAATGTATTTACCGTTATTAATAATAGAATTACACACACTATGTTCAGTCTTCAAACCAGTTTCATCAGGGGAAGGGGTGGCACTAAAGAATGTGTCTCAGGATATTACTGCAACGGTAAGACAAGTGCCTGAAGCCAGACGAAAATGGCTGGTGTTGGGTTTTGAGAGTAGCGGTGGAAGAAGACTCCGGTGCCATGTTCATTCTACTTGGACCCGTTTCATCCCACCAGCATCACTGGGATTTCTGAAGACTCCCGGACGGGGCTCTGAGGAGGCACTTCTCTCCACCCAGTGACGGGTGCTCATGTTGTATCAACTCTGCTGGACTATGAATTTGAGCCAACGCTCTTTTCCTCGGCATATCTGTCTCTCAAGGTAGTCAGAAGGAAACGTTGGGGGCTCTGAGTCAGGTGCCATGCTCAGAATGAACACGGCAGTGTTGGCAAGAAGCTGGCAATGCTTGGATGTGAGTCCAGCAGCAGGTTTGCAGTGGGAAGTGAGTGCCTGTCGGATGTCATCCGGAGGACTTACAGCCAGGATGCCTGGTGCTCTGGGCCCCAGGATAGGGCCCATTGAGAGAAGCATTGGCCTTTTTTGCTAGCTCCCCATGCTGTAGCTGTGGATTTGATGCACAGGTTACTCGTCTAAAAGACAATGTCCCAGGAACTTGTGGGTACTGGGTAGAGCAGATGGCGTACAGGCTGTCTCCATGTGTGTCTGAAGATGACCGGCTCCACTGGGCACCAAGACCACCTGGCTCCCTAGGACCCCGTGGGAAGAAACAGCAATGAGTCCTCTGCCAAGTCAGGGAAGATGCCTCCACATAGCGCAGAGTCTTGCTCCAGAATGGATTTTGCAATCCTGAGTAGAATTTAGATAAATTCATTCTATACATACTCTATACACAATAAAATCCTCCAAATTATTTGTTTCCTTGAATTAATTTTATCTTTATTTTCAATATCAAAGGACATCAGTGTCTATAAAGAACCCATTAAGACGTTTATGGATAAAGTTTTGTGGAACTCAACTTCCTACCTGGAGGACAACTAACCATTACGCCCACAGAGGTGGGGAGGAGACCTACACTGCCCCTGGCAGTGGGGCCAGCCTCCACCCGCCCAGTGTCTGTCACACAGATGTCAAAGGGGAGCGGTGGGGTGGGCAGGGACTGGGCGCCCACTGGGCTTCACAGCACCCAGGTATTGGCCTGCACATTCTTCCTGGTTTTAAAAATAAATGTAGATACACCTCAGGCAAGATGATAATTCTTGGAAATGCTTATTTCCTTGTGTCTCTGAAGTGCTTAAAATTACTTTCATTTTAAGGCCAGTAGGGGTCTTGTTTTTATAAAACATGATGCTGTGATTTAACTTGAATGTATTATGCATTGAATCATATACACAAGTAGGGAAAATTATATTCCTAAGGCAAAAGTGTGTTAAAAACAAGATTAACTCCTGTTCAGGCTTCTCTGTGGCTGATGGGTGAGCCTTAAATGTTAACCCCATTAACAGTCTGCACTGATAAAAAAACAAAAATAATAAGCCATATGCTTTATATCAAACACCCTGAGACATCAAAAAAATGTATTTACACCAACAAATTTCTGTTAAATAGTAAGAAACGGCTACCAAGGAGTTTAACTGGCTTTTCAATGAAAAGGAAAGGCTGAGTAGTCACCTGCCTAGCCCTGCAGCTGTCTGTTCTTATAAAAACAGGGCCTCTGGAATGTCACTGACTGGGATCCAATCACTGACACTTATAAAATGTGTAATGCAGTTAAGTTACAAAAATGCCATTGTCTTGGTGACTTATAAATAACAGAAATTTATTTCTTGAGGTTCTGGAAGCTGGAAGTCCAAGATCAGGGTGCAGACACTAGGTGTCTGGTGAAGGCCCACCTCCTGGTTCATAGAGGGCAGTCTTCTCGCTATAACCTCACGTGGCCGAAGGGGCAGGGGGCTCTCAATCTACTAACCAGCCAGAATTCTGAGTTCCTTTGCTTTTGAAATGAGGATACCTACCATATAGACTTCTTGCAGAGGATGGGGTCATGTGGGGTGAACTTTTAATGAGGAAGTGCAGATACCTTGTCCAGGACAGCTGTGTCTTCACTAAAGTTTGTGCTACATATATTAGCAATCAATGTTCAATCTCTCGCTATGACCATGGGTCCATTCAGGTTTTCCACTTTATTCTCCTCTGGTGAGCACAGGCCCCAGGCTTTCTAGATTGGCCATTCTGCTCTCTTCTAGACTGTCTACTCCATGAATGACACCATAGCTTTTCCTTCCTGCATTGAACCTGGCCAGCTGCACCTGTTAGGCAGGAGGGAGAAATTGTCTCCTGCAGCCTATCCTGGTCTCCATTTCTTTCTTTTCTTTTCTTTTTTCTTTTTTCTCTTTTCTTTTTTCTCTTTTCTCTTTTCTCTCTTCTCCTTTCCTTTCCTTTCCTTTCCTTTCCTTTCTTTTCCTTTCCTTTCCTTTTTTCCCTTCCGAGGCTGATGCTTTGAGCTATCCTCAGCACCTGGGGTCAATACTCGAACCAATTGAGCCACTGGCTGTGGGAGGGGAAAAGGGAGAGAAGGGGGAGAGAAGCAGATGGTCACTTCTTCTGTGTGCCCTGACCAGGGATCAATCCCAGGACATCCATATGCCAGGTCAATGCTCTATCCATTGAGCCAACGAGTCAGGGCTCCATTTATTTCTAATTTGTATCACCAGGGTCCTATGGTGACTATATCAGAAAACATTGTTTCTCTCCACAGTGCATTACTTTACTTCATATGAAAAAATAACCCACGTGATCAAAAGCGAAATTAGACTTCCTGCATTCTCATTTGTATTTGCTCTCCTGAGTGTGTGGTAAGCTCCTTGACACCACAGCTGATGTTCCTTGGCACCAAGAGCAGCAGGTCTTCACAGAGTGCTCCAGAAGTGAGTCACGAACGACAAGCACTGTGCTCTTATGTCAGCAAGCAAACATCTTGGCCAGCAGGGAGACAGCCAAACAAGAAGGCAGTTCCCTGAGAGTGTGAACAGAGCCTCCAAATTAACTTCAACCCTAGGAACGCTGTTTATGGACACACCAGAGAACACCCAGGAGAGTTCCCCAGAGGTGCGGCTGAGGGCAGACGCAGCTGCGAGCTGTCAGGGAAAAGCCCACATGTGCACATGGATCACCCCCCAGTACATCATCACTGGCATCTGGCCTGGTGTTGACTGGCCTCGGAGGGATGCTGTGGATTTATTTCTGAGGCGCGTCCAGAGGCCCTGTTATGGACAGGAGATGAGCAATGGCTTAGCAAAAGATGCCAAGTAGAACATTCTGTGCATAACTTGAGCAACTTTTGATGTGATGGGACACCTCCGGGCCCCGGGCTGCTTTAGTATCTGATTCAACTAGGAAACACACAGGCAACAGGTAGACCTTGACTACCAAGTCATGGGGGTGGGGGAAGAAAATGATGAAGGTCTTATATATTAGTTTACATTCCAGAACTAGACTCATGGATTGCACTTGGTTACTTTTTCAATTAAAAATAAAAAATACAGTCTGAAAAAGCTTATCAAAATGAACCCTGCCTGACTGGTGATGGCACAGTGGATAGAGCACCAATCTGGAATGCTGAGGTCCCTGGTTTGAAACCCTGAAGTCGCTATCTTGAATGTGGGATTATCAACATGACCCCAAGGTTGCTGGCTTGAGCCCAAGGTTGCTGGCTTGAGCCCAAGGTTGCTGGCTTGCACAAGAGGTCACTGGGTCAGCTTGTGTCCTTCCCCCTCATCAAGGTACATATGAGAAGCACACAATGAACAACTAAAGTGAAGCAACTATGAGTTGATGCTTCTTATCTGTCTCCTCCCTCTCTCTCCCTTTAAAAAAATGATGCCTATGTTGGATCTTCATATATCTCTGGCAGAGGTAACTTTTTGTAGGTAAGATATTTTCATTTTACAGAAGGAATCAGTAGAGCTCAGAGAGAGAAAACCACTTCAGTTTCAAGTGACAAATATTTACTGTCTGCCCATTATATGCAACACAACTTCAGGTCATTTGCCTTTTACATAATGGGTTAGCTTACCTGTTCCCCATGCATGAGAGCAGTCTATGAGTGTGAATGTAGAATTCGGCTTTATCTGCACCTGCACATGTACATATGTGCATGGACATGCAGCACGTGTGCATACATGCATACATACAGCACACATGCACACACACACTTGCATACATACAGCAGTGCATACAGAGACACATGTACATACACACATGTAGACATATAGCACACATGCATACACATCACACACATGTCCACACATATACTCACACATGCATACACAGCATATGTGCACGTAGGCTCCCCCCCACATGCACTCACCTGCACACACACTCACACACACACACACACACAGAGGAAGAGCTAGTGTGTGAATTTTCGTGCCACATGAAGTAACTGCCCTTATGTACGTCTAAGCCCCAGGAAGGTGCAGGTGGCATCGTCACCATGGTAAACGCAGTGTTTGTAGTTAAGCATACAGGAAACAAAGTTTTCAGAGCTAACCTTTGGTATTTGAAGTATTACTGGAATGTTTTTTCTGGGCCTCAATTCTGGCGATTCTGCTACCGTGAGGTCTTTATTGCTGCGCTATGACCAAACAGGCTGCCAAGTGTCTGTGGAAGGACATGTCGCTCCGGCTTTCAGAGGCTCATCCATTAGCCCCCCTGATAGATATAGTGTGTCAGGGTGTGTGTGGTCCCTGCAAACTTTCATCTCTGATCATCAGTCACACTCAGGATTTTCTTTTTGTAATTTTATTTTTCTTTCTATCAAGGTGTTTGCAGTCAGACTCAGATCCTCCCGACTGGCCTTGAAGTTCAGGGCAGTCTCTGTCATGCACTTGGCAATTGATGTAAGTCATTTTGACATTTTCGAGACTGAAAATTTCCCAGAAGGAGAGCAAAAGAGAAAGTTTTGTAATTACAGCGAAGTTGAAATTAAAAAGTTACTTCAGTTTTCTGTTCCATATCTTACTACATCCTGGCTTAAAACTCAAGTTAGGCAAAGCAGTCGAGTTAAGAAATTTGAATTTGTTTTTGCCAATCATATGGGACAGCTCACACTCAGCAGTGAGATCTGTCTTAAGCTGAACAGCTGGGCTAGTGGTTAGCGAGGGTTGGAGGGGTATACTGTTTTCTCTGTCTGGTGAACTGTAAGTGTCAGCACAAACCCAGAGTGACATGTCATAAGGTTTCATCATAGGCAGTCAGAATTGAGCTTGGAGACCCTGGGCTGCCTAGCACATCACCAAGGGGGCAGGAAAGTGGGAGACATGGGAAAGGGGGCTCATCTCAGAGCTGAAGGAGAAAGTGCTAGTATGGAGTTTTAGGGGACACAAAATGTGAAAAAAAATAGGCTACAAAGACCAAGAAAATAATTTTAATATGAAGATAGCTAAAACTATGTGGCTTCAGCAGGACCTTGTCCATTCATCAAAATAGTGCGTCGCATCAGGACCCACCCCCCAATGCGTGTACACCATTCTGGTTCTTCTCAGTTTCAGGCAGCTTCCTAGTTTTAGACAGTTCTCCAGCCTCAGACATGGGGGGCTGTGTGTGGGGAAGGTGGAGGGGCACTGGTGATGGATCTAAGATATTTGAGTAAAAATGAAAAACTTCCAAGAAGGAAGTGGTAACAGGACATGAGTTGAAAAAAGAGAAAATATCAGTGGACAAAATACATTTTTTGTTGTTGTTAAAAGAAACCTGTCATTTATTTATTCAGTGAATATGCACTGACAGGCACCTCAGGGAACATGCTGGTGTTGAGGGCAGCAGCAGGTGCAGAAGCAGGTATAGCATCTGCCTGTCCAGCAGGGAGACAATGATGAAGTGCCCATGGATACACAACTGTGATACATGCTAAAAAATAAGCTTTCTGTTTTTAGATTTCTCAGTGAAAATCATTTCAACGTCCAAACACAGGTTTGTTCTTACTTTGCCTCTTTTTCATTAATTACGGTTGAGGACTACAGTTCTCTGGGTACCATTCCAGGCTCCAGAGAGCAGCACAGAAAAACGTGAAGCCCCTGGACTCATTTCTTACAGAATAAGTTGGAGACACAGATAATAAAATTGGCAAATACTTTATACACATTCTTCTCAATGCCTCTCCTCCAGCAATACCATTAGACAGGGGTCATTGTCCATATCTTGTAGTTGGTGAGGCCAAAGTCAGGAAGCATAATTTGCCCAAGATCACAGTGTCACATCAGACAAGGGGTTAATATCCAAAATTTATAAAGAACTCAGACAACTCAACATGGAAAAAAACAAACAATCCAATTAAAAAATTGGTAAAGGATCTGCCTGAATGGACACTTCTCCAAAGAGGACATACAGATGGCCAATAGACATATGAAAAGGTGCTCAATGTCATTATTTATCGGAGAGAAGCAAATTAAAACTACAATGAGCTATCACTTCACATCTGTCAGAATGGTTTTCATGAATAGACCAACAAAAAATAGGTGCTGGCGAGGATGTGGAGAAAAGGGAACCCTCCTGCACTGCTGGTGGGAATGCAGATTCATGCAGGAGCAGCCACTGTGGAAAACAGTATAATTTTTTTCTCAAAATATTAAAAATGATACTGCCTTATGAGCCAGAGATTCCACTTCTGGGAATTTATCTGAAGAAACCCAAAACACTAGTTCAAAAGAATATATATGCTCCTATGTTTATTTATTGCAGGATTATTTACAATAGACAAGATTTGGAAGCAGTCCAAGTGTCCATCAGTAGATGAGTGAATAGAAAAGCTGTGGTACATTTACACAATGGAGTACTATTCGGCCATATAAAAGGATGAAAACCTTACAGTTTGCAACATCATGAATAGACCTGCAAAGCGTTATGCTAAGTGAAACAAGCCAGTCAAAGAAAGTTAAGTATGATATGATTTTTCATATGTGGAATCTAATGTAAAAATGAACTAATAAGCAAACTAGAGACAGACTCAAACATAGAGATCAGGCTGATAGCTGTGGGGAGGGTGTATGTTGTTTAACCCACATTTTTGTGGTTTTCTTTACTTTTTCAGTTACATTCCAATTTCAAAGCCTTATGATCAGAAAATATGCTTGGTATAATTTTAATCTTCCTGAATTTGTTGGTGCTAGTTGTGTGATCCAACATATAGTCTATTCTTAAGAATGTTCCATGTACACTGGTGGAGAATGTCTAATCTGATGTTCTGGAATGAAATGTCCAGCAAATGTCTATTTTGTCCATTTAGTCTAGTGTGTTATTGAAAGCTGATATTTATTGATATTCTGATTGGATGATCTATCTAAAGCCATCAATGGTGTGTTGCAATCTCTTATGTATGATTGTATTTTTGTCTGTTTCTATTTTTAGATCAGTTAGTGGATGTCATGTATTTTGATGTTCCCTGTTTGGTACATATATATTAAGAAGTGTTATGTCTTCTTGATAAAATGTCCCCTTTATCATTATGAAATGGCCATCTTTGTCTCTTGTTACCTTTGCTGTCTTGAAATCAGCATTGTCAGATATGAGTATGCTTTTCTTTGGGTATTTTCTTGGAGAATTGTTTTCCAACCTTTCACTTTGACTCTACTTTTGTCCTTGCAGCTGAGATGATTCTCTTGAAGGCAGCATATGGTTGGGTTTTGCTTTTTGATCCAACCTGCCTCTTTGTGCTTCTTTTGTGGTAAATTCAGTCCATTTTCATTTAGGGTAATCATTGATGCTTCAAGATTTCCTATAGCCATTTTATATTTTGTTCTCTGGTAGCCCTTATTCTCCTTTAGTTCTTTTCTTTTGTGTTTCTGTCAGTTGTTTTTGTTTGGTGGTATTCCATAACTCTTTCCCCTATTTCTTCTCTTTTTTTAAAACTATGTGTTTAGGTAGAAGCTTTTCTGTGGGTGGTTACCATTAGGTTGTTAAGAGAAAAATAGTCAAATGTACAAGAGTCTTATGAGTGCTTCTGCATTTCATCCTCCTCTCTACTGCAGATCTTTATCCTCTCCCCTTTTATGTTATTGTTGTCACAGACTATCCTTGTTTTTATTGGAAACTTGTTGGAGCTTTTACCTGTAGTTTTGATTTGCTTTGTTCTTTGTATCTGGTTGAATAACTCCCTTGAGTATTTCCTGCTGTGGGGTCTTTCTGGTCATAAATTCCCTCAGCTTCTGTATGTCTGCAAATATTTTTATTTTTTCTTCATATTTAAAGGATAACTTTGATAGATATAGGTTTCTTGGTTGGTAATTCCTCTCTTTCAGTCCATCCATGCTGTCACAAAGGGTAAGTTCTCTTTCTTTTTTATGACAAAGTCATATTCCAGTGGATATAGGTACCACATTTTCCTTACCCACCTGTCTATTGATGGAAACTTGGGTTGATTCTACATCTTGGCTATTGTGAATAATGCTGCAATGAACATAAGGGAGTGTATATTTTTTCAAATTAGTGTTTTTTGTTTCTACATATATATTATCAAGAAGAATTTCTGGATGATAAGGCAGTTAAAGTTTTAATTTTTTGAGGAAACTCCATATTGCTTTCCACAGTGGCTGCACCAATCTACATTCTGACCAACAGTGCATGAGGGTTACCTATTCTCCACATCCTCACCAATACTTATTGTTTGTTAATTTATTGATGATTGCCATTCTGACAAGTATGAGGTGATATCTCATTATGGTCTAAATTTGCATTTCTATGATGATTAGTAAAGTTGAACATCTTTTCATATCTCCTCTTTGGTGAACTGTCTTTTCAAATCCTTTGTCCATTTTTAAATTGAATTATTTACCTTACTGATCTTCAGTTTTATAAGTTGTTTATAAATTTTGGTTATTAATACCTTATCAGATGTATCATTGGAAAATAGTTTCTCCCATTCAGTAGGTTGCCATTTTGTCTTATAACGGTTTCTGTTGTTATGCAAAAAAAAATCTAGTTTGATATAGTTCTATTTGTTTATTTTTTCTATTGTTTCCTTTGCCTGAGAGATATATTATTAAAAATATATTGCTGGAAGATGGCAATGAAGTAGGTAGATAAATGTTCCACATGTCTTCTCGCAGGACCAAACTGGAATTATAATTAAATTTAAGAACAATCTTCCTGGAAAACCAATTAAGGACTAAATGAAGAGGAGTCTCTAACCAGCGATTCACAGAAGAAGCCAAATTGAGACTATTGAGACTGGGAAGAAGGGTAGAGATGTGAAAGAACTGCCCCTAACCCCATGAGCAGTGGCTGAGGGTCCATAGGGATAGCTCAGCTGTGGTTGGGGGTGGTGAGGTGAGCCCTGAGAGGTGTGGGAGCTAAGCCCCAGGACAGGCACCCCAGTCAAGAGTACCAGAGCCTAGAAGAGGTGCCTACATAGTATTTGGGGTAAAAAGTGACAAGGTTTCTGTCGGCAAGAAAGAGACAGGAGTTCTCAGTGATGCAGGCACCGTCTTAAAAGGCCAACACAGAAAATCATGTTTACAGCCACTTACCTTGGGCTCTGGTTCAGGGAGAGCTAAGTGGACTAAAGTCACTAGAGGAGAGGGTGAGATTGGCATCCCTGGAAAGAGCCACGGTACGGAACAGCCACTGAAACCCCTGCGTTGAGTCATTCTCCAGTACTGCAGTTGCCATCTCTCTTAGATGCAGTCCCCTCCACAAAGCATCAGCCTGGAGTATAGCAACTGCCCCACCCTCAGGAATCTCTCTTATTCTGCTCTATGGAGATTGGGCCCTGCTGAGAAGTAAGTAGAGTTGGCCAGAAAGCAGGGGGCTAAAAAGACTAAGGGGTTACAGTGACTTGGTTGTCTGGTGTTGAGGCCAGAGATTTCCCCCCCCCAGTTTTTCTAGAATATGACTGGTGCTTCTGCAGCATGGGAGATTCAGCAAAAACTGTTCGAACTGTGGGCAATTCAAGTCTCTAGGCTTCAAGGCCACACCTACTAGAGTCCTAGTGGCCACACCCTATTGAGATCTGTGAAAAAATTTAGGACAGACTGACATCTGGGGTCCTGGGATGAAAACCACATCTACCACCTTTCATGATGCCTGATTATCCCTAGCCTCTCTACCAGAGGTTTTTTCAGGGGCCTACCCCAACAAGTAGCCAGCGTACTGAAACAGATGGAGGAGGATCTGAGGGAATCTTGGGTCTTTTGCTGACTAGCCCCCAAGTTGGGAGCTAGTAAGAGGCAGCCTAGATGTTCAGCTTAGTCTTCCCATGTGCACCTAAGCCCAGTAGACACAGCCACAAACTCTGGATTGCTTACAGCTCCAAAAAGTTTAAAGTTTGCCGAGGGTCAGTCACGGGCAGTGTCTTACACTGGTCTGTACCAGGTTTTCTCCTAAGAGGCCCAGAATCAACACATCCAGTGGCCAGCTTTAGACAACACCAGAGCAGGATCCATTCACCCTTACTAGAAGCATATATAAAGTGAGAACTTGTCAGGCACTAAACCCAGCTGAGGTGAATTTAATTTTCTATGGTCAATGCCTCATAGTAGCTCACACACATTAACAAGGTAAACCTTTACAGTCAGGCAGCTCTGGTCTCAGATATCCTTCCCTGCTGGGATAAGATCCATAGGGGGAATACAGAGAGCTTTAGAGCACAGACATTTAAAGTGTGAGTTTCTAGAGCCTATTGTTGGAACTGGTCTGAGGGGCTTAGCCACTTTTTGGGGGGTCACAATCAGCCACAGTGTAAAACTCTCTCAATCTTCCTCCCTGAGACCAGGGACTCCCCAGCTGAAAACATTCTGCAGAGGGGACTGTTGGTCCTACCCAACCTGAACCAGCTGCTGACCTCTCTGGAGAGAAATAGAATTGGAACAACCAGCACCAGCTGAGGAATTAGGCTCTGGAGTAGGAACCAATTTCCCCACACTAAGCTGCTCACCAAGAGACCCTCAAAGCAGGAGGCTTTACTAACATTGTCATACCAACCTCAGCTGCCCTAACCCACCAAGCTTGTAACCTGTGGAGAGGTTGGTGAGGTGAGGCCAGATTGCACCCACTCTTTAGTCTTTATATTTAAGACTCTGTGGGAAGATCAGGCAGCTACAGGAGGAGTTGGAGCACCTGTAAAGTTGAGACAAATCTTAAGAAACTTGGAACCTTTTACTGAGCTACTGTCAGCTCTAAGCAAGAGGAAGTCAATCTTAATACACAAATCGGCCCCTCCTACATATATCCAGACACAGAAAATGCAGACATCAACAGTGAACAGAGTGGTAGCTCCAGACAAGTAGCTCATGGTGGGTTATAAACAATGTCTGACATCAACCTGTGCTCAAACTTCACCCAAGAAGACCTAGAACCAAAAAAAAAAAATTAGTAGTGGATGCCAGACTGCACAACACTAGACTCAACTAGCCACACAAGCAGCATACTCAAAGGGCGAGTCCAGCACCTGTTGATAATTACTACACCCCATAGGAAAGACACAGCACAATGTCTAATACATGTGATCAAGGCTGACCCTTAGAGCCAGCAAGCCTGAAGAGATAACCCTACCCATGAAAGAGCCAATGCATTCATACTGACATACAACTAGGGGGTGAATATTACCTTCAAAAAGCATTTCCAGAACAAGGAACTCAGGTGGCCTGAAGGTCAGTACCACTAAGCCCATCTTCAACTTAAAGATGCCACAACAAATTTGAAAGTCAGAGAAGCGCTACCTAATACACAGACAAAATGAGCAGACAAAGAAATATGACCCAAATGAATTAACAAGAAAAATTCCCAGAAAAAGAACTAAGTGAAATGGAAATAACCAAACTACCAGACATAGAGTTTAAAATAATGGTTATTAGGATGTACAAGGATCTTAGAGCAAGAATGGATGACCACAATGATAACTAACAAAGAGATAGATAGTAAGCATTAAAAAGGACATTGAAACCATAAAAAACAACCAGTTAGAAATGGCAAATACAATATCTGAAATATGAACTGTACTAAAAGGAATCAATAGCAGAAGCAGAGGATCAAATCAGTGATTTAGGGGATGAGATAAACATAAGCACAGAAGCAGAACAGCAAAAAGAAATGAAGCTCAAGATGGCTGAGGAAACTAAGAGACCCCCTGTGACAAACATAAAGAGAAACAACATCTGCATCAGGGGGGTTCTTGATGGAGAAGAGAACAAACAAGGAATAGAGAACTTCTTTTAAGAAATCATAGCTGCAAATTTCCCTAAATTGATGAAGGAAAAAATCGCACAATTTCAAGAAGCATAGAGTTCCACTCAAGATGAGTCTAAAGAAGCCCTTACCAAGACACATCATAATTTAAATGCCAAAATTAAGAGACAAAGAAAGAATACTAAAAGCAGTAAAGAAAAGAAATTAATTACCTACAAAGGAGCTCCCATAAGACTGACATCTGACTTCTCAACAGAAACACTTGAGGCCAGAGGGATTGACAAGAACTATTCCAAGTGATGTAAAACAAGAACCTACAACCAAGACTATTCTATCCAGCAAAGCTATCATTTAAAAGTGAAAGAGAAATAAAGATATTCTCAGCACTGGCCCATTGGCTCAGCAATAGAGTATCAATATGGTATGTAGAAGTCCTGGGTTTGATTTCCTGTCAGGACACACAGGAGGACAGACCATCTGCTTTTGCCCTTTCCCCCTTCTCTCTCATTTACTCTCTTCCCCTCCCACAGCCATGACTTGATTACCACAAACACTTTACCTCAGGTGCTGAGGATGGCTCTATCAAACTTCCACCTCAAGTGCTAAAAAATAGCTCAGTTGTGAGTATGGCCCTGATGGGCAGAGCATCAGGCCCCAGACAGGGGTTGCCAGGTGATTCCTGGTAAGGGTGCATGTGGGCGTTTGTAAAAAGAAAAAAAAACAAACAAATAAATAGAGATTTTCATAAAAAAACAAAAGTCTCAAGGAATTTGTTACCACCAAACCAGTTATGTAAGATTTTTTAAAGGGCCTTCTATAAAAAGAGGAATGAAAAAAAAATCAAGCCTGGCCAGGTGGTAGTGTAGTGGATAGAACATTGGACTGGGAAGTGGAGGACCCAGGTTCGAGGCCTCAAGGTCGCCAGCTTGAGCACAGGCTCATCTGGTTTGAGCATGGCTCACCAGCTTGAGCCTGGGGTCGCTGGCTTGAGCAAAAGGTCACTCGGTCTGCTGTAGTGCCCCAGCCAAGGCACATATGAGAAAGAAATCAATGAACAACTAAAGTGCTGCAGTGAAGAATTGATGCTTCTCATCTCTCCACTTCCTGTATGTCTGTCCCTCTCTCTGTATCTCTCTGTCTCTGTAAAAAAAAATCAAGAGAAAGAGGATTATAGGTTTAAGCAATAAAATGGCAATAAATAAGAACATATAAATAGTAACCTCAAATACAAATGAGTTTAATGTTCTAATCAAAACACTTAGGGTAGCTGCATGGATGAGAAAACAAGGCCCTTTTGTATGCTGTCTACAAAAGATCCATCTCAGAACAAAAGATACATATAGACTAAAAGTGAAGGGATGGAAAAAAATATTGCATGCAACTGGAAATGAAAGAAAGCTCAAGCAGTAATATTTACATATGACAAAATAGCATTTAAAACAAAGGCTAAGCCCTGGCCAGTTTGCTCAGTGGTAGATTGTCTGTTTGATGTGTGGAAGTCCCAGGTTTGATTCTCAGTCAGGGCACACAGGAGAAGTGACTATCTGCTTCTCCACACCTCCGCCTCTCCTTCTCTCTCTCTCTCTCTCTTGTCCTTTCCTGCAGCCATGTCTCAAATGCTCAAGTTGGCCCCGGATGCTGAGAATGGCTCCATGGCCTCACCTCAGGCACTAAAATAGATTGGTTGCCAAGCAACACAGCAGTTGCCCCAGATGGACAGAGTATAAGCCCCAGATGAGGTTGCTGGGTGGATCCCAGCTGGGGGGCATGCAGGAGTCTGTTTCTCTGCATCTCTGACTCTCACTTATAAAAAATAAAAAGGCTACAGTAAAGAACAAAGAAGATCATTACATAATGATAGGGCAGCAATCCAACAAGAGGTTATGATCATTGTAAATATTTATGCACCCAATATAGAAGCACGTAAATATACAAAGCAGATTTTGATGAACACAAAGGGAGAGATCAACAGCAATATGATATAGTAAGGGATTTTAGTACCCACTAATATCAATGGAAAGATTCTCCAGACAGAACATCAACAAACAGTGGCCTTAAATGACACACTAGATCAACTGGGTTTAATTGATATCTTCAGAACATTTTAGCTCTGTGGAGGAACAGCATATATATATTTGAATTCAATTGAACATGAACAAAAAGGGTCACAGGGTCACCAAAAATGGCTGCAGGAATGACTGAGTCATTTACTCAGGGTGGGATAAGACATTGTGCTGCAGTTTCCCCTGAAGCCAGGGAGGATGTTTGTACCATTTGATTGCCAGCCTAGTTAGTTATTTCAGAATGTGGTGACCTTTCTTTGTTCCTAGAGGTTATGCACAAAGGGCCCTGTGTAATAATCTCCAGCCAAAATTTTCCTATAAATATAGGTAGGGTCTCAGACCGCCCCTGAAGCTCTGGAGAACTCTTCCTCATCAATATGCATGGCAAATGGCCAACTTTTGAGCCCAGGTTGAAGCTTCCTGGTCTGGTGATGTGTTCCTCCATGATTTGGTGAGATTTGTACTTACTCGTAATTCTCTTTTTCTTAGTCTATTGCTTTAACTAGCTATTACTCTAGAGCCCAGGCTGATGTTTCTTTGTATGGTGATGCTGTGTAGCTTATTGTTCTGTAGACTTTTCTTTCATTATTTTACTTTAGGTTACATAAGTTAAAATATCTTTTGATTCTTCCTTAATTATTTTTTCATAATAAATCTCCCCCTAAAATTCATCTGTGATTAACTGCAACTCTGTGTCATGCTTCCAACACAGCACAACCCCAAAGCAATAGAATATATATTCTTTTCAAGTTTTCATGGTACATATTCTAGGATAGGCCACATGTTAGGACACAAAACAAATAATACATTTACAAAGATTAAAATCATTTCAAGAATCTTCTTTGACCACAAAGACATAAAATTAGAAAGCACCTACAATAGAAAACTTGAAAAATAATTCAAGCACTTGGAGGCTAAATAGCATGTTATTAAATAAAAAATGGGTTAGCAATAAGATCAAGGAAGAAATAAAAACTTTTCTTGAAACAAATGAAAATGAACATACAACAACCCCAAATCTATGGGATATAACATAAGCAGTACTAAGAGGGAAGTTCATAGCATTACAGGAATACTTTAGGAAGCATGAAGAAGCTCAAATAAACAATCTAATACTGCACGTATAAGAACTAGAAAAAGAACAAGAAACAAAGGCTGGAGAAAGAATAAGAAATAAAATTATAAAGATCAGAATGGAAACAAATAAATGTCATAGAGGCTACAAAAAAACAAACAAAAAATACAACAGATCAATGAAACCAAGAGCAGGTTCTTTTAAAAGGTAAACAAGATTGACAAACCTTTATCCAGACTCATCAAGAAAAAAGAAAAAGAACCCAAATAAATAAAAGTAGATATGAAAGAGAGGAAATAAAAATTGACATCACAGAAATACCAAGGATTGTAAGAAAATAATATAAAAAACTATATACCAGTATGACATCAGAGTAATGGCACGGTAGGAAGCGATACCGATAAATCTCCCCCAAAACTCAACAAGATCTTCAACCAGAAACAGAAAAACCTATCCTTGGAGCCTCTAGATGTTTTGCAATACACCCGAAGGTATGGTCGAGCAAAAAATTGGCTAAATATATAATGAAACCCTGAAGGAAATAGGGAGTAAGAAATGCTCCACCTTCCTCACTAACCTAAATAGGGCTGTTTTCACAGGGAACTGAGAATATAGAAACTGAGGCAGGCAAAGGGGGTGAATAGATCCAGGCTGTGGCACAAACAGCCAAACCAGGCTGTGGCATGGAGATCCAAGCTGAGGAAAAACTGTTCCTGTGGCAACCCAGTCAATACAAGCTAACATTCGTGCCAAATCCAGGCAAAGAAAGACAAGCGGGGCAGCCCTTTTTCCCTGATCTCCTGGTTGGCACGTGCAAATAGTGGGCAAGAGATTCCGCCAAGTGCCTCAGCAGTGGGCGCTCATACTACCCCACAGAGAGGCAGAGTCAGAGGCCTTTGTGTGGGCCGAAAGCAGAATCTCCAGGCCGCCCCAGTGCCTGAAAAAGCTGTGCATGGGGAGGGAGCGAGAGCCAATTCCAACACTGGAACTTTTCCGTGCAGGTGGGGGTTTCACTCAGAGGGTGAGGCAGCTGGCCTGATATCCTGGTCAGCAAGCACAGAGAGTGGGCAAGAGATTCCTCCCAGCACCTCAGGAGTGGGAGCCCATGTTATCCCACAGAGGGGCAGAGTCAGGGGCCTTTGTGTGGGCCAAAAGCGGAATCTCGGGCCAGCCAAGCGCCCTGAAAAAACCACGCAGGGGAGGGAGCAAGAGCCAATTCCAATGCTGGAACTATTCCGTGTGGGTGGGGATTTCACTCAGAGTGTGAGACTTCCGGCCTGATATCCTGGTCTGCGCAGAAATAGTGAGCGAGAGTTTCCTCCAAGTGCCTAGGAGTGGACGCCCACCCATGTTACCAAAGAGAGTGGCAAAACCAGAGGTTTTTGAGTGGGAGGAAACCCCGCCTGATTATGCTAGCAGCTCTGACTGACAGAGTCTTACCCAGAGCCCTGTGCTGAGTGGGAATAGAGTGGGGAGTTGCCAGCTCTTTAAGCCTCTTACTATCCAGGCAGAGGCAGCAGCAACCCCATAGCTGGATTATCAGGCTACTAATTGAGGAAGGAAAGACTAAGAGAGAGGCTCCAGGAACATGGACTCTCTCTCTGTCAGAGCCTATAAATGCTAATGAGCCTCGACTGCCAACGAGACTGAAGCACAATATATGACATCACCATAGAGACTTATCAACTGCAAACCTCTACCTGAGCATGCCAAAGGGGAAAAACCCGGGATACAGAGTCACCAACCAGGAAGAGGGAGAGAAAAGAAAAAGCAAGAAGATAACCTCTCAAAATCAAGAATAATCTGCAGACTTTATAACCTATCTCATTGTATTATATTTGTTCATTTGCTTCCCTTATCTTCATTCTTGATTTTTTTTTCCTCCTCCAATTTGGTCGTTTAACTCTCTGCTGGTCTTACTCTCTCCTCTCCTTGAACTACACTACCCATAAGTGTTACATCTCCCATTATCTTTTCTTTCCTCTTCCTTTCTTTCTATGAGGGTTGCACTCCAAAACCCTTAACTCTCTCTCTCTCTCTTTCTCTCCTCTTTTTTCTTCTTTTAGTAGTTCCCTCTTTTTTTTCTCTCTTTCTTTCTTTTCTCCCTCTATATTAGTTTCTTCCTTTCTCCTTTACATCTCCTCTCATTCAAACCCCAATAACGAACAAATTATTTTATCTGGGACTCAAACTTATGTTTGTGGCATTATGGGGGGTTTTTACTTCACCTTTTTAACTCACTAGCAGTGCTCCCATCCCTGACACTCCATTTTATCTAGTTCTTGTTCCACTAAATAAAATAGTAATTTTTTAATTTGTCCCCCCATTTTTCTGTTTCCCTCTTATTCCTCTCATCATAACTCTTAGTCAACCAACACTTAAAAGCAAATAATTTTATTTTTAATCCAAATTTTTTCCTTATTTGCTTTTTGTGGGTCCATACCCACTTTTTTTTGTTTTGTTTTTTTTGTTTTTGTCTCTTTATTACTTTTCCCGAATTCAGGCCCTCCATTACAGGCATTGTTTGTTCTATTTAGTACAATATAATTCACAGTTCACCACAAGATTTTCTCAAGAAAGAGGGGAGAGGAGAGGAAAGGAAAAAAGGAGGGGGGAATAATATCCTTTTTTTTAAATTTAAATTTTATTTTATTTTTCTTTATTTAATTATAAATTTTTTAAAAAAACCAACTCTTTTTGATTTTTTATTTTTATTTTTTTAACTTTTTATTCTTTATTAAATCTCATTAATACCATCAACAAAACCACCCCCAGATGCCATTAAGGAAGAGAAAATTGAATATCATAGATACAAAAGAAAGAGAGGTAACACAGATAGATGAGGAAAAATCTATGGAGAAAAAATTTAATATATTGGAAACCTTGAAGTTAAACGACAGAGAATTTAAAATAGAAATTCTAAAAATCCTCTGAGATATACAAGAAAACACAGAAAGGCAACTTTGGGAGCTTAGAAAAAAACTCAATGAACACAAAGAGTATATTTCCAAGGAAATTGAAACTATAAAAACAAATCAAACAGAGATGAAAAACTCAATTCGCGAGCTGAAAAACGAGGTAACAAGCTTAGCTAATAGAACAGGAAAGATAGAAGAGAGGATTAGTGAAATAGAAGACAAGCAACTTGAGGCACA
Organism: Saccopteryx bilineata; assembly: GCF_036850765.1. NCBI lineage: Eukaryota > Metazoa > Chordata > Mammalia > Chiroptera > Emballonuridae > Saccopteryx > Saccopteryx bilineata. The sequence goes on from NC_089491.1 coordinate 193,807,423, forward strand.
ACAGACAGAAGAAGAAAGAGACTCAAAAATTAAAAAAAAAGAGATAGCCCTACAAGAATTATCTGACTCCATCAAAAAGAATAAGATAAGAATAATATGTATATCAGAGGGAGAAGAGAGATAAAATGGAATGGAGAACATATTCAAACAAATAATAGATGAGAACTTCTCAAGGCTGTGGAAAGAACTAAAGCCTCAAATTCAAGAAGCAAACAGAACTGTGAGTTTTCTTAACCCCAACAAACCTACTCCAAGGCACATCATAATGAAATTGGCACAAACCAACGTCAAAGAACAAATTCTCAAGGCAGGCAGGGAAAAGAAGTATACAACATATAAAGGAAGGCCCATTAGATTATCATCCGATTTCTCAACAGAAACTCTACAAGCTAGAAGAGAGTGAACCCCAATATTTAAAGTCCTGAAAGAGAGGAACTTTCAGCCATGAATACTATTCCCATCAAAGCTATCCTTAAAATATGAAGGAGAAATAAAAACATTCACAGATACAGAAAAGATGAGGGAATTTATCATCAGAAAACCCCCACTCCAGGGATTAAGGGGGTTCTCCAATCAGATACAAAGAACAAAAAAACAAAAAAACAAAAACAAAAACAAAGCCACAAGTAAAAGCTCCAAGAAAAACACAATAAAACCAAATTTAAACTGTGACAACAACAAAAAGAAAGGAGGGGGAGAGGATGGAGATTAACAGTAGCAAAGGACAATGGAGTGCAAAAGTACTCAACATAGTGCACTACAATGAACAGGGTAGGAACCCTCTTCATTACTTAAAGGTAACCACCATTGAAAAAACCACCACAGAAGCACATGATTTAAAAAAGATAGCAACAGAGGAAAGATGTATGGAATACAACCAAATAAAAACAAAAGATAGAAAAACGAAAGAGAAGGATCAAACACGACGCAAAACTAACAGAAAGCAAGATATAAAATGGCAATAGGGAACTCACAAGTATCAATAATTACACTAAATGTAAACGGATTAAACTCACCAATAAAAAGGCACAGAGTAGCAGAATGGATTAAAAAAGAAAATGCAACTACGTGCTGCCTACAAGAAACTCATCTAAGTAACAAGGATAAAAACAAATTCAAAGTGAAAGGCTGGAAAACAATACTCCAAGCAAATAACATCCAAAAAAAAGCAGGCGTAGCAATACTCATATCTGATAATGCTGATTACAGACAGCAAAAGTACTCAGTGACAAAAATGGCCATTTCATAATGGCTAAGGGGACACTGAATCAAGAAGAAATAACAATTCTTAATATATATGCACCAAACCAAGGAGCACCAAAATATATAAGACAGCTACATCTTGACCTTAAAACAAAAACAGATAAAAATACAATCATACCTACAGACCTCAATACACCGCTGATGGCTCTAGATCGGTCATCCAAACAGAAAATCAACAAAGATATAGTGGCCTTAAACAAAACACTAGAGCACCTGGATATGATAGACATCTACAGGACATTTCATCCCAAAGTGACTGAGTATACATTTTTCTCCAGTGTACATGGATCATTCTCAAGAATTGACCATATGTTGGGCCACAAAAACAACATCAGCAAATTCAGAAAAATCAAAGTTGTACCAAGCATATTTTCTGATCATAAGGCCTTGAAACTAGAATTGAACTGCAAAAAAGAGGAAAAAATCCCACAAAAATGTGGAAATTAAACAACATACTTTTAAAAAATGAATGGTTCAAAGAAGAAATAATTGCAGAGATCAAAAGATATGTACAGACAAATGAAAATGACAATACGACATATCAGAATCTATGGGATGCAGCAAAAGTAGTGATAAGAGGGAAGTGCATATCACTTCAGGCATATATGAACAAACAAGAGAGAGCCCAAGAGAACCACTTAACTTCCCACCTTAAGGAACTAGAAAAAGAAGAACAAAGACAACCCAAAACCAGCCGAAGAAAGGAGATAATAAAAATCAAAGCAGAAATAAATGAAATAGAGAACAGAAAAACTATAGAAAACATTAATAGAACAAGGAGCTGGTTCTTTGAAAAGATCAACAAAATTGACAAACCCTTGGCAAGACTTACCAAGGAAAAAAGAGAAAGAACTCATATAAACAAAATCCAAAATGAAAGAGGAGAAATCACCACAGACACCATAGATATACAAAGAATTATTGTAGAATACTATGAAAAACTTTTTGCCACTAAATTCAACAACCTAGAAGAAATGGATAAATTCCTAGAACAATACAACCTTCCTAGACTGAGTCAAGAAGAAGCAGAGAGCCTAAACAGACCTATTAGTAGAGAAGAAATAGAAAAAACCATTAAAAACCTCCCCAAAAATAAAAGTCCAGGCTCATACAGCTATTCCAGCGAATTTTATCAAACATTCAAAGAAGACTTGGTTCCTATTCTACTGAAAGTCTTCCAAAAAATTGAAGAAGAAGAAATACTTCCAAACACAATTAATGAGGCCAACATAACCCTCATACCAAAACCAGGCAAGGATGTCACAAAAAAAGAAAACTACAGACCAATATCTCTAATGAATACAGATGCTAAAATACTAAACAAAATACTGGCAAATTGAATACAACAACATATTAAAACAATAATACATCATGATCAAGTGGGATTCATCCCAGAATCTCAAGGATGGTTCAACATATATAAAACAGTTATCGAAATACACCGTATCAACAAAATAAAGAACAAAAACCACATGATCTTTTGAATAGATGCAGAAAAGGCTTTCAATAAAATACAACACAATTTTATGTTTAAGACTCTCAACAAAATGGGTATAGAGGGAATATATCTCAACATGATAAAGGCCATATATGATAAACCATCAGCTAACATCATATTAAATGGCACAAAACTGAAGGCTTTCCCCCTTAAATCAGGAACAAGACAGGGTTGTCCACTCTCTCCACTCTTATTTAATGTGGTACTAGAGGTTCTAGCCAGAGCAATCAGACAAGACAAAGAAATAAAAGGCATCCATATCGGTAAAGAAGAAGTAAAGGTATCACTTTTTGCAGATGTTATGATCCTATACATCAAAAACCCCAAAGAATCTACAAAAAGACTACTAGAAACAATAAGCCAATACAGTAAGGTTGCAGGATACAAAATTAACATACAGAAGTCAATAGCCTTTCTATATGTCAACAATGCAACATTTTAGAATGAACTCAAAAGAATAATCCCCTTCACGATTGCAACAACAAAAAACATAAAATACCTAGGAATAGACATAATAAAGAATGTAAAGGACTTATATAATGAAAACTATAAACCATTGTTAAGGGAAATCAAAAATATATAATGAGATGGAAGAATATTCCTTGTTCTTGGTCAGGAAGAATAAATATAATCAAAATGGCCATATTACCCAAAGCAATATACAAATTTAATGCAATTCCCATCAAAATTCCAATGACATTTTTTAAGGAAATGGAGCAAAAAATAATCAGATTTATATGCAACTATAAAAAACCCCAAATAGCCAAAGCAATCCTAAAGAAAAAGAATGAAGCTGGGGGCATTACAATACCTGACTTCAAACTATGTTATGACCATGACAATCAAAACAACATGGTATTGGCAGAAAAATAGACACTCAGACCAATGGAACAGAATAGAAAACCCAGAAATAAATCCACATATATATAGTCAAATAATTTTTGATAAAGCGGCCAACAACACACAATGGAGAAAAGAAAACCTCTTCAATAAATGGTGCTGGGAAAACTGGAAAGCCACATGCAAAAGAATGAAACTGGACTACAGTTTGTCCCCCTGTACTAAAATTAACTGAAAATGGATCAAAGATCTAAACATAAGACCTGAAACAATTAAGTACATAGATGAAAACATAAGTACTAAACTGATGGACCTGGGTTTTAAAGTGCATTTTATGAATTTGACTCCAAAGGCACGAGAAGTGAAAGCAAAAAATAATGAATGGGACTACATCAGACTAAGAAGTTTTTGCTCAGCAAGAGAAACTGATAACAAAATAAACAGACAGCCAACTAAATGGGAAATGATATTTTCTAACAGCAGCTCAGATAAGGGCCTAATATCCAAAATATACAAAGATCTCATAAAACTCAACAACAAACAAATAAACAAACAATCCAATAAAAAAAATGGGAAGAGGACATGAACAGACACTTCTCCCAGGAAGAAGTACAAATGGCCAACAGATATATGAAAAGAAGCTCATCTTCTTTAGCTATTAGAGAAATGCAAATCAAAACTGCAATGAGATACCACCTCACACCTGTTCGATTAGCTATTATTAACAAGACAGGTAATAGCAAATGTTGGAGAGGCTGTGGAGCAAAAGGAACCCTCATACACTGTTGGCGGGAATGTAAAGTAGTACAACCATTATGGAAGAGAGTATGGTGATTCCTCAAAAAACTGAAAATAGAACTACATTATGACCCAGCAATCCCTCTACTGGGTATATACCCCCAAAATTTAGAAACATTGATACGTAAAGACACATGCAGCCCCATGTTCATTGCAGCATTGTTCACAGGGCCAGGACATGGAAACAACCAAAGGGCCCATCAATAGATGACTGGATAAAGAAGATGTGGCACATGTACACTATGGAATACTACTCAGCCATAAGAAATGATGACATCAGATCATTTACAGCAAAATGGTGGGATCTTGATAACATTATGCGGAGTGAAATAAGTAAATCAGAAAAAACCAGGAACTGCATTATTCCATACGTAGGTGGGACATAAAAGTGAGACTAAGACACATTGATAAGACTGTGGTGGTTATGGGGGAATGGGGGAGAGGGAGAGGGAAAGGGGGAGGGGCGCAAAGAAAACTAGATAGAAAGTGACAGAGGACAGTCTGACTTTGGGTGATGGGTATGCAACATAATTGAATGATAAGATAACCTGGACATGTATCTTTGAATATATGTATCGTGATTTATTGATGTCGCCCCATTAAAAAAATAAAATTATTATTTAAAAAAAACAAAAAACCCCCAAAACAACAACAACAAAAACAAAACAAATAAAAAAAGTATATACCAAAAAAAAAAAAAATTAGATAACCTAGGTGAAATGGATAAATTCCTAGAACCCATCATCTCCAAACTGATTTTGGAAGAATCAGAACACCTGACCAATTTTAACAAAACTGAATCAGTTATCCAAAATCTCCCAGCAAACAAAAGGTCTGGACCAGAGGGCTTCACAGGTACATTTTAACAAATATTTAAAGAACTAACACCTGTCATTCTCAAACTATTTCAAAAAATTTATGAGGAAGGTAGATGTCCAAGCTCATTTTACAAGGCATGCATTATCTTAATTCCAAAACTGGGTAGACACTACAAGGAAAGAAAACTAGACCCATTCATTAATTTTTACTTTCACTTCTCTTGCCTGTGGAGTCAAATTCATAAAATGCTCTTTAAAGCCCAGGTCCATGAGTTTGGTACCTATGTCTTCTTCTATGTACTTTATTGTTTCAGATCTTATGTTTAGATCTTTGATCCATTTTGAGTTAATTTTAGTACAGGGGGACAAACTGTAGTCCAGCTTCATTCTTTTGCATGTGGCTTTCCAGTTTTCCCAGCACCATTTGTTGAAGAGGCTTTCTTTTCTCCATTAAGTGTTGTTGGCCCCTTTATCAAAAATTATTTGACTATATATATGTGGTTTTATTTCTGGGCTTTCTGTTCTGTTCCATTGGTCTGAGTGTCTATTTTTCTGCCAATACCATGTTGTTTTGATTGTCGTGGCCCTATAATAGAGTTTGAAGTCAGGTATTGTAATGCCCCCAGCTTCATTCCTTTTCTTTAGGATTGCTTTGGCTATTCGGGGCTTTTTATAGTTCCATATAAATCTGATTATTTTTTGCTCCATTTCTTTAAAAAATGTCATTGGAATTTTGATGGGAATTGCATTAAATTTGTATATAGCTTTGGGTAATATGGCCATCTTGATTATATTTATTCTTCCTAACCAAGAACAAGGTATATTCTTCCATCTCATAATGTCTTTTTCGATTTCCCTTAACAATGGTTTATAGTTTTCATTGTATAAGTCCTTTACATTCTTTGTTATGTTTATTCCTAGGTATTTTATTTTTTTTGTTGCAATCGTGAAGGGGATTATTCTTTTGAGTTCATTCTCAGATGTTTCATTGTTGGCATATAGAAAGGCTATTGACTTCTGTATGTCAATTTTGTATCCTGCGACCTTACTGTATCAGACTAAGAAGTTTTTGTTCAGCAAGAGAAATTGATAACAAGATAAACAGACAGCCAACTAATTGGGAAATGATATTTTTAAACACCTGCTCAGATAAGGGCCTAATATCCAAAATATACAAAGAACTCATAAAACTCAATGACAAACAAACAAACAATCCAATAAAAAAAATGGGAAGAGGATATGAACAGACACTTCTCCCAGGAAGAAATACAAATGGCCAACAGATATATGAAAAGATGCTCATCTTCTTTAGTTATTAGAGAAATGCAAATCAAAACTGCAATGAGATACCACCTCACACCTGTTAGACTAGCTATTATTAACAAGACAGGTAATAGCAAATGTTGGAGAGGTTGTGGAGAAAAAGGAACCCTCATCCACTGTTGGTGGGAATGTAAAGTAGTACAACCATTAGGGAAGAAAGTATGGTGGTTCCTCAAAAAACTGAAAATAGAACTACCTTATGACCCAGCAATCCCTCTACTGGGTATATACCCCCAAAACTCAGAAACATTGATACGTAAAGACACATGCAGCCCCATGTTCATTGCAGCATTGTTCATAGTGGCCAGGACATGGAAACAACCAAAAAGCCCATCAATAGATGACTGGATAAAGAAGATGTGGCACATATACACTATGGAATACTACTCAGCCATAAGAAATGATGACTTCGGATCATTTATAGCAAAATGGTGGGATCTTGACAACATTATACGGAGTGAAATAAGTAAATCAGAAAAAACCAGGAACTGCATTTTTCCATACGTAGATGGGACATAAAAGTGAGACCAAGAGACATTGATAAGAGTGTGGTGGTTACGGGGGGAGGGGGGAGAGGGAGAGGGAAGGGGGAGGGGGAGGGGCACAAAGAGAACTAGATAGAGGGTGACAGGACAATCTGACTTTGGGTGATGTGTATGCAACATAATTGAACTTTAAGATAACCTGGACATATTATCTTTGAATATATGTATCTTGATTTACTGATGTCACCCCATTAAAAATAAATACAATAAAAAAAAAAGAAAACTAGAGACCAATATCCCTGATGAACATCTATGCTAAAATTCTCAACAAGATATTAGCAAACCAGATCCAGCAATACATTAAAAAGCTCATACATCATGATCAAATAGAATTTATTCCAAGGAGGCAAAGCTAGTACAATATTCACAATTCAATAAACATGATTTATGACACAAACAAAATAAAGGGAAAAATACATGATTATATCAATAGATGCAGAAAAAACTTTTGATAAAATCCAGCACCCATTTATGATAAAAACTCTGAGCAAAGTGGGAATACAGGGAACATAACTCAACATAACAAAGGCCATCTATAACAAACCGACACCCAACATCATTTTTGCTCAATGGGCAAAAATGAAAAGCAATCCCCTTAAGATCAGGAAGAATACAGAAGTATCTCCTTTCATGACACTTATTCAACATAATTATGGAAGTCCTGGCCACAGAAATCAGACAAGGAGAAGAAATAAATGAGAATGACATCAGAGTAATAGAGGTGTAAGAAATACTCCCAACCTCTTCCCTTGAAATTCCAACAAACTGAACAGCTATAACTTAGTGAAGGAACCCCAGATAGCTTGCCTGAAAGATCTGCATACCAAAAGGGCTAAAAGTGGGAACACCAATGATGAAACATCAGAAAATGAACTAAAAAAACAAAACAAAAAAACCCAACAATTTCTTTTACAATTGCAACAAAAATAAAACCCTAGATACAGAAAAGTACAAAACATTATTGGAATTAATTGAAAAAGACACAAAGAAATGAAAAAACATTCCATGTTCATGGATTGGAAGAATCAATATAGTTAAAATGACCATATTATCCAAAGCAATATACAAATTTAATGCAATTCCCATCAAAATCCTAATGTCATTTTTTAAAGAAATAAAAAATTTACTAGGTTTGTATAAAACCATAAAAAACCTGAATCGCCAAAGCAATCCTGAGGAAAAAGAATGAAGCCAAAAGTATCACACTACCTGATTCCAAATTATACTACAGAGCTACAATAATCAAAGCAGCATGGTATTGGCAGAAAACCAGACATACAGACCAATAGAATAGAACCGAGATCCCAGAAATAAAACCACATATATATAGACAAATCATCTTTGACAAAGGAGCCAGAAATATGCAATGGAGAAAAGAAAGCCTCTTCTCTAAATAATGCTGGGAAAATTGGAAAGCTATATGTAAAAGAATGAAACTTGACTACAGTCAAGTTTCAAAAATCAATTCAAATGGATCAAAGACCTAAAGATAAGATCCAAAACAATACATTATATAAAAGAAAACATAGATACTAATCTCATGGCCATGGACTGTAGACAATTTATGAATTTGACCCCAAAAGCAAAGGAAGTAAAGGTAAAAATAAATGAACAGGACTATATCAAACTAAAAAGCTTCTGCACAGCAAAAGAAACTGACAACAAAACAAATAGGCAGCCAATTAAATGGGACATGATATTTGAAAACATCAGCTCCAATAAGGGGTTAATATCCAAAATATATAAAGAACTCACAAAGCTCAGGAACAAATAAGCAAACACTCAAATTAAAAAATGGGAGGAGGATCTGAACAGATACTTCTCCCAAGAAGACATAATAATAGCCAACAGATATATGAAAAGATGCTCATCTTCACTATATTCAAGAAATACAAATAAAAACTACAGTGAGATACCACCTCATGCCCATTAGATTGGCTATTATCAACAGGACATGTAATAACAAGTGTTGGAGAGGCTGTGGAGAAAAATGAACCCTAATTCACTGCTTCTGGGAATGCAAATTAGTAGAACCATTATGGAAGAAAGTATGGTGGTTCCTAAAAAAGTTAAGAATAGAATTACCATATGACCCAGCAATCCCTCTATTGGGTATCTAACTCAAAAACTCAAAAATATTGGTATGTAAAGACACATGCACCCCCATCTTTATTGCAGCATTATTCACAGTGTCCAAGACATGGAAACAACCAAGGTGTTCCTCAATAGAGGATTGGAGATATATATATATATATCTTCTTTATCCAATATATATATATATAATGGAATATTACTCAGCCATAAGAAATTATTACATAGTGTCATTTATGACAACATGGATGGACCGTGAGAACATTATACTGAGTGAAATAAGTAAATCATAAAAAGCCAAGAACTGTATGATTTCACAGATAGGTGGGATATAAAACTGAGACTCATGGACATAGACAAAAGTGAAGTGGTTACCAGAGGGAGGGGTATGTGGGAAAAGGCATGGGGGAAGGGTATAAAGAGGGACAAATATTAAGTGACAGAAAATGTTTTGACTTTGTGTGATGTGTATAGAATATAGTCAACAGTTAAATTCTATAGAAATGTTTATCTGAAACCAATGTACTCCTTTTGATTAATGTCATCATGTTAGTTGATTTTCTAAATAAAATTTAAAAAGTAAAAAAATAAACAAATCAGATTTTGTTGTGTCCCTAAACTGGAAGCATATTTCCTGTTTCTAAAGTCACACTACACTGAAAGCTGGTCCTTTGTGCCTTTCTCTCCAGACATCTTAGTGAGTGAAGAGATGGTCATCTAAATAAACTCAACTCTGTGATAACAAGGTGGAAATTATCTTGAGGAAAATTAAGTTTGTGCTGCTTAAAATGAGACATGTCTAGACTGAGAAATGGGAACATGTATGTATTTCTAGACCGTCTCCATTCCAAGATTTCTGTGGGGTCTTGAAAAATAAGCCAACATTCTAATCTTCTCAATAACTTTTGCTGGTTGTAAGGGTCACCAGTCACACCAAGAAGTGGAGCAACAACAGCAGCAATCATTGTTTCTCCCAGAAACTAAAAGAACCTTTGCAGATGCCACCGGAGAGGCTGCCAGAGATTCCTAGGAGAGGAGCTGCAGAGGCAGAATTGAATGTAAAGTGGAGTAAGCCTGGGCCAGGTACCCTACTCCTGTCTATTGCCCATTTGTTCATTAATTTATTTTATTTTTAAATTACAGATTACATATAATATAATTTTGTATTAGTTTCAGGTGTATAGCATAGTAATTAGACAACCGTATACATTTTAAAGTGTTTTTCTGGCGATTGTAGTGCCTACCTGGAACCATATATGGTTATTAAAATATTATTGACTATATTCCTATGCTATACTTTACATTCCCATGACTATCTTGTAACTGGCAATTTGTACATCTTAATTCCCTCCTCTTTTTCACCCTGTCCCCCAAGCTTCTCTCCTCTGTTAACAGTCTGTTCTCTGTATGTATTAGTCTGTTTCAATCATGTTTGTTTTGTTCTATAAATTAGTCATGGGTGTGAAATCTGATGATCTTTATCTTTCTCTATCTGACTTATTTTACTTGGTAAAATACCCTCCAGGCCTGATATACTTATTAGTCTTATATTGCTCTTTCTGATGTAGTTAGAGAATCCTTGTAGAGCTCTCAGCATTTTACATCTGTGAGTCTCTTTTCTCTTCTCTCTGTGGCACTTCTATTTGCTTGTCTCTGGTGTCACTGATTTTTTCCTCGCCCTGGCCTATTCTATTAGCAAAATTTGCTACTTCAGTTTTCAATTCATGTATTGAGTCTTCATCTCTCTTTTTAAAGTTTCATTCTTCTTGATAATGTGTTCATTTTTTTTCCCCCAGAGCTCACTGAGTTGCCTATTGGTGTCTTCTAGTGTCCCATTTAATATTTTTAGAAATTCAATTTTTAATTCTTTATCATTAACTCTAAGGTTTCCATGTGATTGAGATATTTTTCTGGGGATTTTTCTATTTTCTTTCTGAACTACATCTCTGTCTTGTGTAGCCAAAGTATTCTATTTTTTCTTCCTTGATGGCATTTGAGAGTGGTGTTAAGAATCCTAACAAAAAGAAAACTAAAAAAACAAAAACTTAAAATAAAAAAGTACAATAAAAATATAACATTTAAAAAGTTATGACAAAACAAGAAGAAAAACCACAAAAAAGATTGAAAACCAAAAATAAAAAAATAAAAAACAAAACACCCACTAAAAAGAAGAATAAAATATATAAAACAATGAAAATAAAAATCAAAAGAGAAAAAAAGAATAAGAAAAGGAAGAAAGGATAAAATTAAAAATAATAACAAAATAAATTTCGGGTTTGAGAGGTTTTTTCCATTAGGTATCATTGTACAATATTATAAGTTTTAGCTCTGTGAAATTACTGCACTATCCTCTGCTGAGATGTTGCTGTTGTAATGATGTAGGCAGGACTGGAATTGTGTTGGTGAGTGGGTCATGTTGTGAGGGCTTTATGTCTTTGGCTTTATGGCTTCAGCTTTCCTGCTTTACAGCTCTAACAATATAAATCTCATGCTTCCAGGTGTTCCTCCCCACCTCTCAATAGACCTGTGACCAGAGGCAGAGCACCTCTGTTCTTCAGGGGAAAGAATGGCTCTGGTTAGCTGTGGGGTTTGTCTCTCCACATTTTGTACCCTGAGGTGAGGGAGGTAGGATCTGGCTGTCTGGGGTTGCACTTCAGTTTTCTCTGTCTTGAGAGTGGGCTGCCTTGAGAGAGAGACCACAAGAACATTGGCCATGACCCTGTGCTCAGGCCACTTTGGTTTATCTCCCCCTCTGCCCTTCTATCTCACCTCTGGGGTCTAACTTCAAAATGTGTGCTCCTTGTCTGTTATGTTGATGGAGGGGCAGTGTCCATGTTAACCTGAAGGTAAGAAACATCTATAGATCACAAAGCCAGGAATGGGTTTTACCTGCTTCATTATCCCCACTGAAGCCATCACTATTAACAGAGAGCAGGTGTATTCCTACAGACCTGGCCACCTCTGCACATGGCTGTTCTGGCTGTGGTAGTCCCAGAAGCCTGGATTGCCTAGAGAGACTCCTCTTTCCAATCCTCCTCTCTCTGGCTCTTTGTTCTGATGGGCCTCACAGCTGCCCTGAGTAACACCAAGAGCTCATGAACTTGAAGGAAATAGCACAGACTCTGTTAGCAATCTAATTCTAACTGCAACATGACCAGGTATTTATGGAAACCATGGATGAGCTTAGAATGATCTGGCCAGTCACTCCCTGGCAGTGGGGCCCACCAGCTGCAGCCACAAAGCCTTCAGGGACAGGGTTTCTCCATGAGGCTCTCCCCCTCACAGGTCTTTCTACATGGTTCCAGCACATGTGCCCGCCTGTCTAGAAGTGTGACTACTGAGTGCTGTTTGCAAGCTATTTTCTCTTCCTTCCTTCCTTCCTTCCTTCCTTCCTTCCTTCCTTCCTTCCTTCCTTCCTTCCTCCTTCCTTCCTTCCTTCCTTCCTTCCTTCCTTCCTTCCTTCCTTCCTTCCTTCCTTCCTTCCTTCCTCCTTCCTTCTTTCCTTCCTTCCTTCCTTCCTTCCTTCCTTCCTTCCTTCCTTCCTTCCTTCCTTCCTCCCTCCCTCCCTCCCTCCCTCCCTCCCTCCCTCCTTCCTTCCTTCCTTCCTTCCTTCCTTCCTTCCTTCCTTCCTTCCTTCCTTCTTCCTTCCTTCCTCCCTCCCTCCCTCCCTCCCTCCCTCCCCCCCTCCCTCCCTCCTTCCTTCCTTCCTTCCTTCCTTCCTTCCTTCCTTCCTTCCTTCCTTCCTTCCTTCCTTCTTCCTTCCTTCCTCCCTCCCTCCCTCCCTCCCTCCCTCCCTCCCTCCTTCCTTCCTTCCTTCCTTCCTTCCTTCCTTCCTTCCTTCCTTCCTTCCTTCCTTCCATCCATGGAAAGCAGGAAGGCAGAGAGACAGAATCCCACATGTGCCCCTACTGGATGATGCTCTGCCCATAGGGGCCCATTATTTTGTTGCTTGGCAACCGGGTTATTTTAGCACATGAGGTGAGGCCTTGGTGCTGTCCTCTGTGCCTGGGGCCAACTTGTTTGCATGAACCATGGCTGCAGGAAGGAGCGGGCAGGGGTGGGGGAGAGAAAGAGAGAGAGATAAGGCAGAGGGGTGGAGGGCTGGAGAAGAAGGTGGTCACTTCTCCTGTATGTCCTGACTGGGATTTGAACCCGAGACTTCCACATACTGGACAATGCTCTACCACTGAGACAACAGGCCAGAGCCACAAGACGTTTTTGTGACTATAGTTTCCTGTAGTGTTCAGACTTATTCTGTCCTACCTTTCCACTCCTGCCTTTTTTCCTCCTTGAATTCCAAATTTCCATCCTTCCTGGTGGCTCTTGGTATGCTTTTCTTGTGCCCTCTTTTCTAAACTCTCCTTGCCTTGGGGAACAAGCCGTTTCAGCCTGGACTGATCTTTGCAGTGCTGTGGTTGGCTACCTGACTGACCACATTGCCCTGTCTCAGTGGCTGGAACTATGGGCTGTTCCTGCAATCAGAATGAATTTAAGGTTCTGTGTTCAGAGGATCTGTCTGAAATAGGCTGTGAGTAACTCATTTCGTGTCACCTTGCCTCCTTCTTGCAGCATGAAATATTATAATAACTAGGTAAGTGGTAGTTTTATTATTAATTAATATAGGATTAGTTCAATAGTTAAATGGTGACATAATGGGTTGCCTCCACCCTGTGCTGGCTCATTGTATTTCATTGTGTGATTTGGAAATGAACAGCATTTTTCTACTGTAAAAACTACAAAATATTAGGAGTAACAGTAATACTCCAAGTGTCTTTGCTCTCTCTGTATCACATCAGGTACAAAGGTGCTCTGGTTTGGGTTAGGACCCATGTGCTGTGATTAGCCGAATGAGACTGTTATGGCTATACCTGGGCCTCCTGCGTGGAGCCCACAGAGTTTACAGCTGAGGAAGTGTCACTAGGAGAGAGACACTGAGGTTCAGGTTGTGAGCTTTCCTAGCCTAGACCAGACTCAGTCTGTGAGCTGTTTCAGAACTGCCACTATTGCTATGTCATCCTAGGATTTGAAGGGAAGTTGGAAACTGGGAATCCCACAGGGACAGTGTGGCTGGGACCACTCTGGGTGAACAGGTGACATCTTCACTGTGGGGCCTACAATGGAGCACCATCCAGCAAGGTTGCTCACATTGGTGCTCCCTTGTCCCGTTCAGCAGCCTCCCACCACCTGTGGGTACTGAGCAAAAGATGCAGTAGGCTCAACCTGAGATGTGTTGCAATATGTAAAGTATACTCTGGGTTTCAAGGAGTTGGTCTTAAAAACAGAAGGCAAGGTTTCTCATTCATAGTATTTTAAACTGTTGACACCTTATGCTTATGATGATGTTTCTATGAATATCATCCTCCTCATTTCCACACCAGTAGCCTGGCTGAGCAACATCACCCTGTCACTGTTCCCTTTCTACGAAACTCACAGTGTTTGTCCAGGCAAGGCTTAGAGCTTCTCAATCACGGTTATGGGGTCTTACCTTTGTCCAGCCCCTGCTAACAAGTGGACATAAGACCAAGTACAATGGAGGACCATCTCAGGAGAGACTTCATGACTCTAGAAGTTAGGAGAAATTAAATATATCACTAGAATTAGTACTATCTATGTCTTTCTACTTTTTAAAACGTGGCTATCAGAAAATTTAAACTCATATCTGTGGCTCACATTTACATCTCACATTTCATCTCTAAGGAATGGTCCTGATGTGGAATCTAAGTAGGTGGCCCTTAGTTGCACCCAGAGGTCCATTTTGTGTAGGAGACAGAAGCAACTGGCAGAGAACATGGCTGGGGATCCTGAGGTTTCTATGCAACAGGGTTTTCCATCTGTACACCTGTCAAAGGAGAGACTTAGTCTAAAACTGCCTTCTATGTGTTGTCCATCCCTACAAGAGCAGTGTCACGATGGCTTGGGTTATACCCGTGAACCTACACCTTTGGGGACCAAACTCTGCCCTGGGAACCTGAAACCTTCAGTCTGATTCCTTCCCCACTTGTGATCTTCTGTGGAGCTCAGGGCAAATCACCAGAGTGGCAATATCTTTTTCCCTTCTAGTTCTAGCACTTTGTTATCTTAGGAGGGTAAAGGTAGACGGTGCCATAAAGGCCACTGTGTGAACTGGGGACCAAAGGGATCATAGCTTTTGTCAGAACAGCATGACCACAGTCTGGCAAATAGTTAAACTCAGCTCTATTTAGAGTGAACTTTCCTGTCTGCATGGAAAAGTCTATTAAGCATGAGCTGCTATGTAGACCAAAGGTGACTCTGTGGAGTGTTCTAGAGTCATGAAGTCTCTCCTGAGATGGTCCTCCATTGTACTTGGTCTTATGTCCACTTGTTAGCAGGGGCTGGACAAAGGTAAGACCCCATAACCGTGATTGAGAAGCTCTAAGCCTTGCCTGGACAAACACTGTGAGTTTCGTAGAAAGGGAACAGTGACAGAGTGATGTTGCTCAGCCAGGCTACTGGTGTGGAAATGAGGAGGATGTATAGCACCATAGCACTGCCCTTCCTTGGCAGTGAGAGCTACCCTGTGCCACCCCTCAGTGGGACTGTCCTTGGTGACATAGTCGGATGGGGTGTTGGTCATACAAGGGAGCTAGATCGGAAAACCAAAAACAAAAAGAAGGCATTGGGAAACTGACAGAAGAGAAATTCTTTATAATATGACCAAGGAGGAAATAGGGAGTGAAACATTTTGTCGCTGGAGATGGAATGCATGACCTGCTAATTGAAAGCTGCCTACCAGGAACATTTGACATCAATACAATTTACTTAACCAAAATTACTGTTATTAGTAAGGGACAATGACAAAGAATTACCTGACATGCATCCATTTAATTTTGGTGATTATTATTTACATGTGATTTATCACCCCCAGGGCAAAGCACAGCTGGAGGGATCACAGAGATGACTCACGGTTTCCTGAGGCCAAATTTTTGTTTTGCCAAAATGATGGTTTTATCAAATCCTAGGATAATAGTCTGCTCCTGATGTGTCACTAGTGTCATACACATTGGAGGAAATGCAGGGGCATTGAATTATAACTTTGTTGCTAATACGGTTCAGTCATTCCTTTGTTCTTAAATAAGAAGCTCTAACCAAAGATATTGAGAAGGATACAAGTCTAAGACTTTCTTTAAGACAGTAGTTACAAACTACAAAGAGGACACAGTAACACCATATTATGTTCAAATCTTCTGAAATGATTTAATTACAGTATTTCTATCATCTCTAGTAAGGCTATTTTTCTAGGCCCACTGAAAAGGCACATAGCACATTCTAAGCCTCTGTACAAAATAATTTGCATAATTGTTATATTCAGGGAACAATGGAGCAGAGGGGTTCACATTCTTGTCCCTGTATATAATTCTGTACCAGGCAGCACTAGTCCCCTTGCTGGAGACTACCCCTTGCCTGTCTCAGACAGAGCTGGGCAGAAGAAGGTGACATATATCATAACATAGGTACTTAAATAAAATTATCTTTTATAGAAAACTTTAGAAAAGGGTAAGCCTAGCATATATCAGACAATACACCAAAGTACTTGTAATTAGCAATAAAGATGGAATCACTTGGTGAAGATAAATTAAAAGCAGCAACTTGTCTCCCAAAAGATGGTGTATTCTGATCTTCTAAGATTTCCACAGACTGTGAGCAACCACCTCAGACCTGTACTCTAGGCTCCAGGAGGAGACACCCCAGACTGGCTGGAGATACCTTTGCATGTCTCTGTCCAGACAGTCCACTTCTTCTGGCATTCGGACTCTAACCAGCAAGCCTCTGCGCATAACCACAGTGGAGCCAGGGTCTGTGGAGAGACTCCGCCATTCGCACAAGCTTTGTTTTTAAATCTACTGCCAAGGTTTTCAAGAGGCCTTTCTCTCCTCCATCAATTGGTTTTACTGCTTGCCACTTCTGCTTAATTCTTAAGCAAATGAGTAAGACTTTTTTTAAAAAAAAAGTATATTAAATGATTAGTGCAAAGACTCCAAGCAGACAGTAAGGAAGCAGGGAAGGTGGAGGAGACTGGGTGTCTTAGTGCCTCCTTTCATAGTCTCCATCTCTGTAACTTTCAGACCACCCCCAAATAGACAGCAAGTCTGAGTAACAACAATGTATTTCCCACATAAATGAGAATTCAAGACAGTTCCTTTCATACTCTCACCATCACCAGCTTTCCTTCACTCAACTCTTTTCTTTCTGAAAACCTAGAAGCTAGCAGTGCTTCAAATGAACGACCCCCTTTCTACCTGCAGCTCCTATCAACTCGCAAGTCTGAAGAAATCTCCTAAGTAGAGCTGTCGTTGGGTCACTGGGCTTCCCTTACTGTTCATTACTCCAAAGACTCATTTGTTTTCATTTTCAACTTTTCCCAATGAGCTTGTTTGTTCATTTATTTATTTATTATGAATTTAGAAAATTTGAAAAATGAAGTATATATTTTTAAATCCAAAAGTTAAATCACCTTGACTTTTAGGTGTCTTGATAAATCATGTCATCTTTAGCTCCATTTGTTGACTTCTGTGCCAATTAGAATTGAATGTAAACTCATCCTAGTTTTTACTTGTAGTTTATCTTGATGACCAGAATTTTCTGACTAAATGCTGAAATGGAAACATGCAGACCTGAAGGTTACCCCCAGTTCTATGACAGAGCATCTATGGTGCATGATGGGACATTTCTGAACTGCTCTTCCTCCCATGGATAAAATAAGAAGACATCACAGATGTGGTGAGCGTGTGTATGTAAGGGGGGTGTCACATACACCACAGATTATGTATGATAGGTTATGACTCTTGAATGGAGAGTGGCTTTTAGTGTATGAGTTTCTTTTAGATAAATGTTATTTGCTAAGAAAATTAGTTTTGAGGTAAAGGATTCTAAAATGTTATCTGATCTTTCCATTTGAATGATAAATCATGGTGTTAGCAGAGTCTGCGTTCAGAGCACTCTACAGATATTAATAAAATGGTTATATCTATCACATGGTCCCTCTTGCTTCCTAGTTCTTGATAATTTAAAGGACTTCAGGGCTCAAGCTGAAGGAAGAAGCAACCAGGGAGCATAATTCAGGGTCCCAACATGTCCACAAATGGTTTATATTTATTGTTTCTCTGTGGCAAGGACTTCCCGTGACCCATGGTTAAGGACTGACTGAAGGATTGAGTATGGCCACTGTGAGTCACGTGGACCAGGGAGACTTCCATGCAGCTCCCCTTTCTCTGATTGTCTGTCTCCCCATCATCTGTGTAGAACTCTTTAACAGCAACCACACTGATGCTTCGAAAAGCCTACACCCCCCTCTTCCCCTGCCACTCCACACAGAAACACTCATTCACATTCCAGTCTGGTTCGGAGAACACTAGTCCAAGTTCAGCTCACAACCAGACTTATTTGCCACACGTGGGGTTTGCCCAGCCCTGCTTTCCTCCTCATCCAAATATACTCACTCCTTCTTGCCTTTTATGTACATTCATGTGTTCTCTGTTCATGAGACTCTTTAGATGCTGAGGGTGTTTTTTTAACAACCTATTATTATGTTCACATCAGTGATTACTGTTACAACAATGCTTTGCACTCGCTAGGCACTTAATAAAGTTTCATTTCTTTTAAATAATTGCAAATATTTATGAGGCTTCATGCTTAGTTGTCTTATACAGTCATGGTAAAATAATAAATTCGATGTTTTTCTACATCTCACATTCTTCCTTAAATGTTGGCAGTCCCCACTATTCCAACCAGGACCTTATGCTACTCTCACTATATCTCTGCATATAGGGCCAATGCTCTAATCAACCAAGCTATCTGGCATAGGTGCATGCTAACTCTCTTTGGAGCTGTGGTTCTTACTGTTCACATGCTCTGTAAGCAAGTAAAGGACAGGGGCCATATCTCACTGATGTTTGTGTCTATGGTTTCAGGCACAAGGCTTGCACATACTAAGCATTTAGTACATTTTTGCTGAATAAATGGAATGAGCAGCTTTGCATTGCAATGTGAATATCTCTAGAAAGCATGATGTTTTGTTCTTTGTTTATTGTAGATCTACTGGGCCATAATTGATGTGGCAAGGATATCTAGATTTTCAGGAATTTCAAAGAATGATACAAACTTCTGTGCATTCAGAAAGTGTGCAGAGTTTGAAATCCCAGCCTCCATGTGCTGGAGTGTGTGTGAGGAACTGTGACTAAAGGAACAAAATTAAAGCCACCTCAAGGACTGAGCCTGGCCACTTCTTAGGTATCTAGCATTGTCTTTCTTTTTGGAGAAGAAAAAGATTTTTGGAAAAGAGATATAACTGGTTCTTAGTTACTACTGGAAAAAATATCACACCGATCCCTGGCTGGCAGCCACTATTTCCAGTGGAAACACTGACTTGTAGTGCTGAGGCCCATTGTAAAAACTAGTGAAATGTGCATAAAACCTTGCATCTGGTTGGAGATTTATATTTACTACCAAGTCTGTCCATCTGCATTTTTTATTCTGAATGTTTGTTTATCTAGGGATGAGGGACTATTTTGAAGGAAAAAATGAATTATTGAAAAATACATAGAGAATGAGATTTTCTTTTGCTATCACAATGGCATATTAAAAAATTTTTTTTTCTAACTGAGTTGGCAAAAGGATATGGTCAATAGGAGCTTTACTGTAATGACTCCCAGGTAGTAGATTTTTGGATGACATTGCCTTGCCCTTCTCACTATGAGCTTTATTAAGTTAGGCTTTGGTGTAATAGAGGTGACATAGGGAGGATGCTCTCAGGGAAAACTGTGTTTGCTGCAGGGGCACGACTATACATGGCTATTTCTCAATGTCCCTGAGTGAAAGCCCAAGTTAAAATAAGTGTATTGCTCATTTTGAGGAATAGAGTTGGTTTTCCTCTCTTGAAAAACCACTTTGCAGTGTGTTGTCTGCATTGGTCAGAGCCTGTGGCCATACATACAGGGGCTGATACTCAGGGGCAGTTCCCTCCTCTCCTGGGACTGACACTCTGTTCTTACTGGTCCTGATTTGTTTTTAATGGCTAGTATTTCTAGTGAAAGGCTGTGTGTATTTTGCACGATGAAGAGATACATGCTGTGATTGAGTGTGGGATTCAAATTAAAAAATGTGTCCTTTTTCTGGTAGTAAAGGTTGGAATCGATTATGAAATGCATTTAAACCCAACTTGGTAGTGAGGCTGATGAGATTCAGTTGGGAGTACTTGGCCAACATGTCAAGAAAACAGCTGCGAAGTGTCTGAGCCTCCCCATGGTGCTTGGGGAGGTGCTACATGGCTGGGGAGTGGGGTGGGGTTTGGAAACACAGAGCTTGGAGCCCAGCAGTCACACCTGGATCACTGACCTGCCCACTGGGGCAGCTCCCTGCAGAGAAACCATGTGTGTGTGGTGATTCCCTGTTGTCCCTGCTCTCTTCGGATCAGAAGCAAAAGGCTCCAGACAACATAGCTATATGTTCTGCTTCAGGAACCATGAAGGCAGGCCAAAGTCCTCAGAAAGCTGCCGCTGACCTAGGGTGGTAGAGAGGAGGCAATGATGGTGCAGCCCACTCCTCCGCAGGACAGTTCCCACAACTCCCAGAGGGTTCCCGCATCCCTATTGGTTCTTCTCATTTGCTGTCAGGGACCAAGTGTCTCACTAGAATAACTGCCAACATCAATACCTAGTTGTTCTATTTTTATTTTATTTTATTTTTTGGTTGTGGTAGATTTTTATTTATTTATTTTAATTAAATGTATCAGGGGGATGTTGGTTAATAAGTTCATATAGGTTTCAACTGTACCTTTCTTTATTTTAACTTTTATATTTTTATTGATTTTAGAAAGAGAGGAAAGGAGAGAGAGACAGGAACATATATCTGCACCTGTATGTGCCCCGACCTGGGACTGAACCGGTAGGTAACCTCTGTGCTTCAGGATGATGTTCTAACCACTGAAGCTATCTGTCCAGGGCTCAAGTGTACATTTCTGTGATATACAACTTGTATATTGCATTGTGTGCCCACCACTGGGAACCTCCACTGTTTCCACAGTGGCTGCACTGTTTTACATTCTTGCCGACAGTGCAAGAGGGTTCCCTTATGTCCTCCCCAACAGTTCCGAAAACAACACATCTATCCTCCTGTAGCACTGTAACTCAGGTGTCTGATGTAGATTTTGTAGGCTAAAATCAAGGCGTTCAGGGAGAGTGCATCTTCTTGCTTTGTCAGCTTCCCAGATGCATCCACGTGCCTCAACTTTTGCGCCCTTTCTCTGTCTCCAAGGACAGCACCGTGCCTTTCACGGTCATATCTCACTCTGACTCCTCCACTTTTAAGAACACTTGTGATGACATTGCCCCTCCCACCCCCCAATCTAGGACACTCTCCCTATTTTAAGGTTAGCTGATTAGCACTCTTCATTCCCTTGGCCATACTCAGAAGTTTTGGCAATTAGGGTGTGGGCATCCTTGAAGTGACCATATTTAGCCTACAAACGTGAGCCCTCACATGGTGGGCACTATTCTTTGGTCACTGAGTGCGTCAGCCTCCACCCAGCTTACAACCATCATTTTAAACATCATCTCTGACACTTCCCTCTCCCACATCCCATCACCAGCCTGTTCATTGTATCTACTAAATAGGTTTATATCTCCAAGTTCTTTTTTATCTCTGCCCCTTACACAAAACTGCTCTGGTCTAAACTACCATCATCTCTCACCTCAATCATAAACCATCTCTTAGTCAGTCTTCTCACATCCAGCACGGATCCACAGACTCCCTGCTGCCACCAGAGTGATCATCCTGCAAGAAAACCTTCCCTGACATCCCCAAGTTAATGAAGTCTCTCATTATATACACTCACAGTGATATGCCTAGATGTCTCTGCAACCTCCATAGTTAAAACTTTACAATTTATATACCATAAAAAGTACCGATTTCATAGTAGTTTTGACAACTATATATACCCATGTCGCCATCGTCACAATGAATATATACACGTCTTCCCTCTTCTTTTTTGCTGTTTTATCTCCCTACTCACAAAATTACTGGCCTGCTTGATGTAATGACACATTAGTTTGGCTTTTTAAGAATTTCATATAAATAGAATTATACAGATGTACTCCTGTTTCCGGTTTCTTACGCTCAGCACTATGTTTTTGAGGTTCACCTATTTTGTGGCACTTGTCAGTAGTTCATTTCTTTATATTGCTGCATAGTTTTCCATTATACAGATATATAATAATTCACCTGTTTGGGACATTTAGGGTCTTTTCAGTTTGGAGCTAATGTGAATAAAAGCAACTAAGAACATTTGTGTACCAGTCTTCATGTAGGCAAATGTTTTACTTTTTTGGGCAAAATACTTTAGAAGCAGGATTATTCAACTTGAAAAGAAATTGAAAAACTGTTTCCTAAAGTTACTGGACCATTTACATTCCCACCAGCAATGGGTGATATTGCCAGTTGTCCTTACCAATACTTGGTATTGTTAATATATTTTAAAAGTTTGTTTATTTTAGAGAATATGTTTAGCTATCTCATAACTTAGTTTGCACACTTTGCTTAGCCCAAGTTTGTAAAAAAATTTTTTTGCTTTATTTTCTTCCTAGAAATTTTATATATCTAGCTTTTGGATTTAGTTCTGTGATTTATTTTGAGGCGTACGTTCGTATGTGTGTGTGTGTGTGTGTGTGTGTGTGTCTATGTGTATGTGTGTGTATTTGTGCATGTGAGCATATATTATATAAAGTAAGGGCTGAGATTCATTTCTTTCTTTCTTTCTTTTTTTTGCCATACATCTATCCATTTGTTTCAGCACCATTTGTGGAAAAAAGACTGTTATTTGTCCATTGCATTTAATTCAATGTCTATGCCAAAAATCAAGTGTCTTTATATATGTGGCTTTATCTTGACTGCTGTGCTTGTTGATGGGTATGTCTATCTTCACCAGTGTCACTCCGTCCTGGTTACCGTTGCTTTATTTCAAATTATAAAATCCTGAGGTATATATAGAATTCCTCCAATTTGTTTTTTCCACAATTGTTTTAGATCTTTTACATTGTTTGCATTTCTAAGATTCTCCTAAAATCCTGTTTGGCACAACCTTGATTCTCTGGGTCAGTTTAGGGCAAATGACATCTTGACAACATTGACTTCTAAACCATGAGCATTTCTTCTAAACCATAACCATTTCTCCATTTATTTAGGTCTTTAATCTCTCAACTTTTATTTTAGTTTTCAGTGTCTTATCTTATTCATTTTATTAAATGTACATTAAATATTTAATGTTTTTGAACAGTGCTTTATTGCTAGGATATAGAGATATAATAAAATTTAAAATAGCAATCATATATCCTGCATTCTCTCTAAATTTACTTATTTCTAATAATTTTTAAATAAGATTTTGTAGGATTTTTCTCCTTCTCTGATTATGTCATCTGCAGGCAACAAAAGCATTCCTTTTTCTTTTCAGATCTGCATTCCCATTATTTGTCTTCCTTGCCAGACTGACTAGAACCTCCAGGACAGCATGAGTGAGGTGCTAAGAGTGGAAATTCTTGCCTGTTTCTGATCTTTGGTGGACATTCAGTCTTCATCACTAAGTCTGATGTGAGCTCTAGGGTTTTCATAGCTGCAATTTTTTTTAATTCTTTTTTTTTAATATTTTATTTATTGATTTTTTAGAGAGAGAGGAGTGAGAGAGAGAGAGACAGAAGGGGGAGGAGCAGGAAGCTTTGACTCCCATATGTGCCTTGACCGGGCAAGCCCAAGGTTTCGAACCAGCGACCTCAGTGTTCCAGGTCAACGCTTTATCCCACTGCACCACCACAGGTCAGGCAATAGCTGCAATTTTTGAGTAGAGGAAGTTCTCTGTTTCTAGTGTTCTGAGGTGTTTTTTAAAATCATGAATGGGGTTAGATTTTTGTCAAATGCCTTTTCTGCTCTCATTGTGATAATGATATTTTTTTTCTTTTTAGTTTCCTATGAATGTGATGAATTATGTTGATAGACTATGTAGATAATTTCTCTGAACGTAGGATTCTGAGGATAATAGCTTGACTACCGCAGTTCTTAAATAAAAAATGATTTCTCCAATTTGAGCTAATTTTTCTTTGTACCATGTTATGTCATTTTAATGTTCATTTTAGTCTAATAACTGGGAAAGGTTGCACCTTAGCTCTGCCGGGTACTAGCTATATGTTCATGGGCAAGTTATTTAACCATTCTGAGTCTTCATTACATACCATATTTCTCCATGTATAAGACACACCCTTTTTCAAAAAATTTGAGATCTAAAACTGGATGTGTCTTATACAGTGGTTGTGGCATTTCAAATTCCATAGATGGAACTGAGGATGTGGCAATATATGAAGACAGTGATTTGTCATCAGACACAGATGAGGACAAGCTAATGGATGGGAGTTTTGACAGTGATGTAGAGTTGTATGACTTTTATGATGAATAAAACTTGAGTTCAATAACTTTATGTAATACATTTTTTTTTCAAATTTTGGGCCCCAAATTAAGGTGTGTCTTGTACATGGGGAAATACGGTAACTACCACGTATGACTTCTGTGAGAATTAAATTAGACAGTGCTTGTAGCATGTTCATGCTTATTGAGAACTGACGTGTTTCAGACACTGTTTTAGGCATTAGTTGTGTATTATTTTGTGTGTATGTAGTGGCTGACCTATAGTATAACTGGTGCTGTTATTCGCATTTCTACAGATGAGGCACCAATGCATAGAGACACAGGTAACTTGCTCAAGGTCCACATCTGACAAAGGGCAGATGAGGGAACACCCCCCATAGACTGGCCCCAGAGTCCATGTGCACAGCCCGGAACACCAGTCTTTCTGTGCTACACCACATACTGCATAATGCATTTCCTGCCGCATGTAAGCATTGTTCGCTGTTGCTGGTGCTTTGTTATCAGCCATAGAGTAGATATTTTGATGTTTTATACCACTTCATTATTGGGGTAAACTTGGAGCATTAGGGATATACTGTAAATTTTGCTTTGGGTTCTGAAAAAACCAGAACAGTATTTTTTTAAAAACATTTTACTGTTCCTTTTATATATTTTTTTTCTTTTTGCATAGGGACAGGCTACAAAAGAGAGTATATGAGTAGTCCTATTTCTGAAGCTTGATTAATTCAAGAATTTGTGAGTTATTTTTGAAGAAACTCAGTGGTCCACAAAACCTATACACTTCCTCTGTGCTCACCAAGTTGTATATTTAAAATATATTTTTGACCTTTTATAATAATCTTTCACTTAAAAAAATATATATATATACACACATAGAGAACAAATGATCAGTTTTAATCACCAACATTAAGAGACTATTGTCTTTGCCTGACCAGGCAGTGGTGCAGTGGATAGAGGGTCGAACTGGGATGCTGAGGACCCAGGTTCGAGACCCCGAGGTGCCAGCTTGAATGTGGTCTCATCTGGTTTGAGCAAAAGCTCACCAACTTGAACCCAAGGTTGCTGGCTTGAGCAAGGGGTTACTTGGTCTACTGAAGGCCCACAGTCAAGGCACATATGAGAAAGCAATCAATGAACAACTAAGGTGTCGCAACAAAAAAAACTAATGATTGATGCTTCTCATCTCTCCATTCCTGTCTGTCTGTCCCTGTCTATCCCCCTCTCTGACTCTCTCTCTGTCTCTGTTAAAAAAAAAAAGAGAGAGAGAGAGAGAGAGAGACTATTGTCTTTGAAGGGAGATTTAAAGACATTTTATTGCTTAAGCAAAGATATTTATTTTCCAACTAACCTGAAACAATCCTCACTAATTATTTTATGTTATGTAATGTTGTATATTCTGACTTCTTCCTGACAGTCACAGGCCTTCCTAACTTTGCATGCAAAAGGTGAGGTTTTCCTGGATATTTCAACTGTAAGGCACTCTTGGAAAAGACTTAACCCAAATTTCTCATTTTATCAGAGTTTTACAGTCAGCAGAACACACAGGCACAATGATCTTTTGTGGACAATTCTATACCTCCATGTCTCTTTGTGTTTCTTTCAACTTCTGTTCATTTTCTATCTTTCCTTAAAAGTTATTATTAAAGTATGTGTGTGTGTGTGTGTGTGTGTGTGTGTGTGCACGCGCGTGCACTAGACAAATGCTACTTTGTTTTAGAGGGGTTTTTCTGTGGCTAAAGTTTTGCCATTTCATCACCTAATTGATCTGCATTTTCTACTGCTAAATTAATTTTCTCTGGTGACTTATCTTTAAGATAGTATTTCTTTCAACTAATCTTTGTATCTCTTTTGGGTTTCTTTTCTTTTCTTTTTAAAAGAATAATGTTTTCCAGACAAAGAGTTTGGTATAGAGAGATTTTTTTTTTTTCTGATGTAGTGATAATTTTGGTACAAGTAAACAGAGATAAAAAAAAATCAATCATGGGAATTCCAGCTATTAGTTGTCACATTTGGAACTTCTTCTACTATGTTAAGTGACAACAGATTCATCTGCACCTGAATGGAAAGGTGAGCAATGGCCAGATAGCTCAGTTGGTTAGAGCAGTGGTCCCCAACCTCTGGGCCGCGAACCAATACTGGTCCATAGGCCATTTGGTACCGGTCTGCAGAGAAAAAGTAAATAACTTACATTATTTCCATTTTATTTATATTTAAGTCTGAACGTTGTTTTATTTTTAAAAAATGACCAGATTCCCTCTGTTACATCCATCTAAGACTCACTCTTGATGCTTGTCTCGGTCACGTGATACATTTATCCATCCCACCCTAAAGGCCGGTCCGTGAAAATATTTTCTGACATTAAACCGGTCCATGGCCCAAAAAAGGTTGGGGACCACTGGGTTCGAGCATCGTCCTGAAGCACAGGGGTTGTTGGTTCAATCCCTGTTTAGGGAACATGCAGGAGCAGATCTTTCTGTCACTGTTGTGCTCTTTCCCTTTCTCTCTCCAAAATCAATAATATAAACATTAAAAAAATAAAAGAAAGAAAGGTGAAGGTGAAGCTTGGATGGTATAAAACAAGCCCCGTGTTTAGTTCATTCGAACTCTCCTATGTTACTAATCAGCTACATGTCCTGGGCGAAGCTCTGAATGTCTCCGAGCCTGGGTTTCCTAGTGTTTTACAACCATATCCTTTAGCTGTACAATGCTGTCAGTCTCTGACTACAATAGGTCTCTTGGATCTAGCTCATTAGAATCTTAATAAACCCTAGGTCACTAAAAAGACATTATATGACTCAGCAATCCCTTTACTGGCTATCTACCTCCAAAACTTGACGACATTGTTATGTAAAGACACGTGCACCCCCATGTTTATCACAGCATTATTCACAGTGGTCAAGACATGAAAACAACCAAAGTGTCCTTTGATAAAGGATTGAATAAAGAAGATGTGGTACATACATACAATGGAATACTACTCAGCCATAAGAAATGATGACATAATGACATTTACAATAACATGAATAGATCTTAAGAACATTATACTGAGTGAAATAAGTAAATTAGAAAAAGCTAAAGACTCTATGATTTCACACATAGGTGGGACATAAAACTGAGACTCATGGACATAGATAAGAGTGTAGTGGTTACCAGGGGAAGGGGATGTAGGGGAAGGGATAGGAAGAAGGGTATAAAGAGGGACAAATATATAGTGACAAAATGATTTGACTTTGGGTAATGGGAATACAACATAATCGACAGTTCAAATGATACAGAAATGTTTATCTGAAATCTATTTACTTTTATTGATTAATATCACCCTGTTAAATTTAATTTTCTAAATAAAAAAAAGACACTGGTTGATTGTTTAAAAATGTTTGCTCTTATATGCCAAAATAGTCAAATAATAAGGGAGTGGTTTTAACTTGTAATAGTGATTTTCATTGATGTGTGGCATTTAAGTTGAATATTAAATTAATTTAATTGAATATTTTACAGTGTGTAGTCTTTTATTTTAAATCTCTAGGCTTTTTAAAGGCAATTTCAAACTTTTTTTTTAGTAAATAAAAATGTCCAGTAGAAGTAGAAATTTGTGGGTAATATTTATGTGAAGAGAGTAGATTAGAAATCTACTAAATTTCCTGATTAAAATATATTTTATATAAACAACTTGGTGAGCAGGGAAAGAATGAATTCAATGACATGTGTTATTGTTGACCTTTCATTGTTATATAAATTAGGAGCTCCATTGTAGTTTACAGTTTGTGGACTTTAGGAAAATGATAACTGAAGTGAACATTGTGTGTGTGTGTGTGTGTGTGTGTGTGTGTGTGTGTGTGTATATATACATACATACATACATACATGACGTCCCAACTCATAGGGCACACCTTTTACTGGACACCTTAAGAAAAATCTGTAGACTATTAAAGAACACCAGTGCCAACCTATCCTTGGGGTTTTCAAGGAGGAAGAGAAAGTGGACAACTGATGAGACAGCAATTGCCGCGGGAGAGAGAGCCAGGGAGTCTATTGTGTCAGCCAGGGGATGATGGACTTTTGTGCATCTTCAGGACTCTTTGCAGACTTGTCATTGAAGCAGAAGTGCATACCTAGTTATCACCCTTGGAAAAATAGAATGACAGGAAGAAGTTGCTGCTTTACCAAATCAACATAGTAATGATGTGAGGTCATCAGTCGTCTTCAAAACATTGATCTACAAAATGTATTTCCTTAATTACACATGTATTTAAAGTGTTGAATGTTGTTGGGGTTTTAATGATGTGAATCTCTTATTAGGTCTGTGTGTATAGTGACCCTAGGTCTGAGCTCTCTTGTAATTGGTGTCCATATTAACCCCAACAAGCAAGGCATCCTTATGTGGGGCTTAGATGGGCATTCTGGTGAGACCAAGGTTGGAATGTACAGCAGCTGGTGCCCTATGTCCTGTTTAGATATGACAGGACCCAGGGCAAGTCCATTGGCAGAAGTATGATTGCATGTGATTGTCTTTGATGAGCTAAAACGCTAACCCTGCACCCGAGGAGAACTGTCCTACAGTTTATGAGTAGTGTTCCTATTTTTCTCCTACTAAACAATTCTTCTCTTCTCTTTTTTGATTTATTTACTATTTAGGTCTCTATCTGTGGACAACAACATATTCCAGAAGGCTTCTCTCTAGGCCTGTCTCTTATCTGCATGTATTATTCTTTGCTGTACAGGTATTTCCAAACCGGAAAATGACCGTGATCCCTTGTCTTGCTGGGCAGTCTTCACACTGAGGTTTCCCAGTGCTGCCTCAGTACTGGGAACATGTGGGCTTCAGTGTGTACATGGATTTTTGGGTTTCCAAAAGAAACACAGTAGTTTTCTTTTATTCATCAATTATTTATTGAACACTCACTCTGGCAGATATTTTTTTGTAGTGTCCTGTGTTTACTTCTTTTACTGCACCTGTCACATTCTTATACATTTCCCATTATGTTATGTTTTCTTAAGGCAAAAGCAGTTCTGGGTTTACCATTATATCTGATCCCTTGAAGATTCATGGACCATACTAGGGTCTCCATGGAAAAAAATTTCCCTGAATTCAACAAATATACTAAACCTCCTTTTAAGCTTGACTTCTCATTATTGCATATCTTTAATATTTTTAGTATAAAAAATTTAAATCACAGGGAAAAGTGTAGTAAATAAGACTATATTTTAGTAAATAGTGCTAAGTAATAGTAAGTAATAATAAAACATAGAGTATCTGCCACCAAGCTTTGTCAAGTCTTAAGTGTTTTACTACTTTTCTTACAGATTTTTACTATATTTTATAATTCTTATAATCTTATTTAAATGAAACTTTATAATTATAGTTGAAGGCCCTGTGTTCCCATCCCTAATTCCATTTCTCTTTCTCATTCCCCAAAGGAAACAGTTATTTAAGTGTACTGTTTATTATTCCCATAGAGGATTTTAGGTTTCTACTCTCTGTGATTGTATTTTAAAACAATACCTCCTAGTATTTTCTGTATACCTTTGCACCTTGATTTCTTCAGTCAATGTTACAATTTTTGAACAGTTCATATTGATGAATGCTGCTCTAGCCAGCTCACTCATTTTAATTGCATTCCCTTGTGCAAACAAACCCATAGTGTCTTAATCAATGCCTCTCATGATGTACATTTTATTTTTCCCTAGTTTTCACTTTTTAAGAATCTATACCAAACAGTAGTAAATGAGATTTAACCATAAATTTGATAATTTCATTATTTCTTCTTGAATATCAGTCTTTTCTCCTGTATTTTTTTCTTTGGAATATATTCAAAATTATTTTACTTAATTATTATTCTTGAATAATTGCTTAACAAGGCACAGAATCTTGGGTTATAGTTATTTCTCTTAGCACTAAGACACATTTTTGTTGTTTCCTGTCTTTTATTTCTGCTATTGTAATGTTGGCTGTCAGCACAATCACCATTTCTTTGTAGATAGTCTATTTTCTTTTTGATTCAATTTTCTAATATTTAGTTGGAAATTTTTTCATGTATATTCATGAGAGATATCGGTCTATAGTTTACTTGTCTTGTAATGCCTTTGTCTGGTTTTGATATTAGGGTGATGCTGGCCTCATAGAATCATTTATTAAGTATTCTTCTGTTTCTATCTTCCAAAAGAGATTGTAGAGAATTAGAATAATTTCTTCCATAATTGTTGAATGTTGGGTAGAATTCACCAGTAAACCCATCTGGACTGGTACTTTCTATTTTGGAATGTTACTAGTTATTGGTTCAATTTATTTAATAGATATAGGCCTATACAGATTGTATATTTCTTCCTGAGTTTTTTTGTTTTGATTTGTTTTTGTTGTTTGTTTGTTTTTTTTTTTTGCAAATTATAACTTTCAAGGAATTGGTCCATTTTATTTTGGTTATCCAATTGGTGGGCATAGGGTTGTTCATAGTATTTCTTTACTATTCTTTTGATGATAAGAAGATCTGTAGTGGTTTTTATCTTTCATATCTGATATTAGTGTCTTCTCTCTTTTTTTCTTGTTTGTGTGGCTAAAGGCTTGATGATTTAAAAAATCTTTTCAAAGAACATTTGATTTTATTGACTTTATTCTATTGATTTTCTTTTGTGATTTCTAAATGGTAGTTATTTCATAGACAAAATTTAGTCTGCTTCTCCATTGCGATAGAGCATGAAGAAATGGAGATGAAAGTTTGCCAGCAGACAACTTAGCTTTCTAAATAAAAGCCAAGGTCCCCTAGAGTGCTGAAATCCATTAGTCTATTCATTGTGTGGGGAAGGGAAGCTCTTGTGCTGTCTCCATATGAACAATATGAAAATAAGCTCTCTGGCACAATCAACTGCCACTTAGTAGCAAAAAAATTATTTAAGTGGACAAGGATTCAACTCTATCACCTGTTGACTCAGTTTAAAAGCATTGGTTTGAGTTTAGGCAATGAACACAGAACATAATTAATAGATTATGTGCTGTGGAGATGTACACCTGAAACCTATGTGTTCCTATGGACCAATGTTACCCCATTATATTTATTTATAAATAAAAAATAAAAGGCCCTGGCTAGTTTGCTCAGATAGACTGTTGGCCCAGTGTATGGAGGTCCTGAGTTTCATTCCCAGTCAGGGCACATAGGAGAAGTGACCATCTGCTTCTCTACCCCTCCCTCTCCCTCTTCTCTTTCTCTCTCTCTCTTCCCCTTCTACAGCCATGGCTCAATTGGTTTGATCACATTGGCCTGGGCACTGAGAATGGCTCAGGGGAGCCTCTGCCTCAGGTGCTAAAAATAGTTTGATTGTGGGCATGGCCCCAGATTGGCAGAGCATAGGCCCCAGACAGGAGGTTGCCAGGTGGATCCTGGTTGGGGTGCATGTGAGAACCTGTCTCTCTTATCTCCCCTCCTCTCACTTGGAAAATAAGAAGGAGAAAACAAATTGGCTATAATAATACCTGTGATGTATGGAATGGGTACTATGCTAATTGCTTTACTTCATTTAACTCTCAAATCAATAACATGGTAGAGGTACCATTATTATCTCCATTCTAATTAGGAAGAATCTGAGACTGAAACCACTTCAATAGCTTATCCAGGACACTTACCTCATAAAAGAAAGATCTGGAAATGGTATCCTTAATGATCTGGCCCCAGAAAGCATGATTTAACTATCTAGATATACTTCTTCCTTTTTCTTTGTAACAAGGAAGTATTTGAAATAATGTTACTTGGATTTTCCTAGGGGCAGAATAAAATTGCCAAAATTATCTTCTTTGTGTTTGTAATATCATGGATGAAATGGCTGAGGTGAGTTTTCATCAATTTTCTCTCTTTGTCTCTCTTTCTTTGTTAGCTTGTGAAAACTGAGCATGGACCCTGTAAAGTTGTTGAAATGAAATTGGGGCTTTCACAGGGAAGAGACCCTCTGACCTGTAGTTACAACTGATGCTATTCCTGGGAAGAGCCTCTTCAAGTTTCTCTAACAGACAATCACATGTGAGGACTAATTCCAGAGCCTGCAGGATTCTTCCACTTATTGAACTAGGTTTTAAGTAACTGCTCTAACTTTTTGCTAAAAGTCACAGATACCAGAGGAATGGCTCTGTTACTTTTCTTTCCTGAAACTCAGTAAAGAAATGAAAAATCCAAGAAATTTTTCCATCAGAAATCTTAAATATCTAATGACTAATTCAATTGAACCTGTATTTGTTGACTTCCCATTCTAATAATAATCACAACACCTACATTTCCCCCCCAAGCTTATTTAATTTTAAAGCATTTTTACAAACTGAAGAAAAGGTTCTGTTGGGAGAAACCAATGACGAAAAAGTGTAGTGCCTACTTAAGCTCAGGGTTACTACAAGTAAGGGTCAGTTGTCTCTGCAGGCTGGAGGGATAAAATTGTTTTCAGAGATGACTAACAGTCTTCAGTCCCTCTGTGGGCTTCTGGATGAAAAAGGTGTGGTCCATGTTGCTTCAGAAGAGTAGAAACACCAGATTTTATATTAGGAAGAAGACATGACTGACAATAGGTGTTTCCCAACAGGGAATGCACTGCCTTTATATGTTGGGAGCTCCACATCTGAGAAGTTTTCCAGGCTGAATAACCCAGTGTAACCAGGGAGGGGACACCACCAGGATTGATGTCTAATGTTCTTTTTAGCTAATGGCATGCAATCTGCAACCATTTGGCCTAAGTTCTTCTAATTTTGGTTGCACCACTTGCTGGTCCTATAAACTTGGGGATGTAACAGTCTCTCCCTTAAGTGACCATTGTGAGAATTAAATGAGTTCATGGAAAGTGTTTATAACAGTTTCTGGCTGCTGAGTAAATCCCAAGTGAATGTCTGTAATTATTATTAAAGCCTCTTCCAAGTCCATATGCGGCCATGCTCACAGGAATGAGGAAGCCTACTATGCCCACAGTGGATTGTGGCAAGAGCAGGAGAGAAGGAAAAAAATTGTGAGAAAATAGTGCAGTCTACGAATGTGATTATTAACTAGTCAGTGTTTGAATTGATTGTAGGTGTCTTAAAAAATGTCACAATGGTCACTCTGCACATGATAGGCCTGCAATGGGTCTATATAATTTTTTGTGGCACCTCAGTTGAAATCAGAATCATAGCAGACTCGTCAGCCACAGCAAAATGCCAGCAAGTCACCTGGTATACCTGGAGATAAGAGTAATGTACTGAAGAGTCAATCCCTGCCTACCACTGTGCTCATGTTCTGATGAGGAGGACACATGCTAAGTGCTTCAATTAGGTTAAAACCTATCTCCTTACCTCTCACCACTTGGTGTTTCAGAAGTAGACAGTTACCAAAAGTGGCTCTAAAGGCCTGTGGTAATTTGAGCAATCACGAGTACATGTAATTTTCAAAGGCCAGTGTGCTCCCTGTAGTTGACTTTATGATAAGACTCCAAACAGAGCTCAAGAATACTTGGCATTATAGAAAAAAGTTTCCTTCAGAACTCTGGTTTCTGGAAAGCATTCTCCTTATACTCATACCTCTGAAATAAAAGATGCTAGGAAGTCATATCCTGACCTTTCAATTTATGGGTAGATGGCAGCTCCACAGACAGCAGGCAGCAGAAACTGGCTGCCCTAAATTTAAGCTATATTCAAGAACACTGTTTCACTGGTCTTGCCTCCAATCTGGGGATAGGGAGGATGGCTACTTTGAAGAGTGCATGAAATTCTATAAATATGATCCTAACTATTGTTGACTACTTAGCTGTTAGTGCTTCTACATTTTCATAGTGTTGTCCATGCATTAAGTTCTTTATCTTGCAAAGTACCAATTCACTAGGTATTACTGTCTCTTCTTAAGACGTTTAGAGAAGCTAAATGTCTTAGTGAGTCAACCTCCAGAAATTGGGCTCATTACTACCACTTTTTTTCACCTTTTATTTAAATTAGTGGTTCTTAATTTTGGAACGATCCTAGACCTATTTGAGAATTTGACACATTCTCTCCTGAACACTGTGCAAACACACAAAAAATGCACAATTTGTAGAGGATGTCAAGGCATTTGGTGAAACTTTTAAAACCATTCACAGAAGCTAAGTTAGGCCTGACCAGTTGGCACCAGTAGCCTGGCGTGTGGGTGTCCTGGGTTTGATTCCTAGTCAAGGCACACAGGAGAAGTGCCCATCTACTTCTCTACCCCTCCCCCTCTCACTTCTCTCTCTTTTTCTCTCTCTATTCTCCACCTTCCTGCAGCTAAGGTTTAATTAGAGCGAGTTGGCCCTAGATGCTGAGAATGGCTTTATTGCTCCACCTCAGAGGTTAAAATGGCTCTGGTTGCAACAGAGCAAGGGCCCTAAATGGGCAGAGCATTGCCCCCTAGTGAGCATGCCAGGTGGATCTGGGTCCCAGAGCATGTGGGAGTATATCTCAGCCTCCACTCCTCTCACTAAATAAAATAAAAAATTAAAATAAATAAATAAAGTTTATATAAAAAAATAGATAGGTTAAAGCAGAGATTGAGAACATATGGCTTGCAAATCAGATGTGGCTTTTTTGATGGCTGCATCTGGCTCGCAGACAAATCTTTAATTAAAAAATAATAACGTTAAAAATATAAAACATCCTCATGTATTACAATCCATTCATTTCCTACTGCTCATGTACATGGTTGCGGGTGGCTGGAGCCAATCACAGCTGTCCTTTGGAACAACACCAAATTTTTATTGGATAATGCATAATGTACACGGGTCATTGTGAGGTCAGGAAGTAAACTTCCCTCCTTTTAATCAAGTAGTCAGCTAGCTAATTGCAGAAACCTTTTGATGAAGAAGATGGCTAAAATAAAAAAAGATGAGGAGTATTGTACTTTTCAGCAGGAATGGACAGAGGAATTTCCTTTGTGAAGAGAGCATGTTCTGTAGTGTGTCTAATATGCAATGATAAAATTGCATTGATAAAATGTTCAAATATAAAGTGGCACTTTGACACACGTCATACTACATTTGCATCGAAATATGAAGCAGCGGACAGCACAAAGAAAGCATGTCAAGAGCTACTGTGCAGAGTGCAAGCTAGTCGGCAGCAACTCAATGTTTGGAACCAACAAGGTGACTGGAATTCGACTAGCTTCGCTGGTGCTTTAGCAATTGTGAGAAACGGAAAGCCATTCACAGATGGGGAGTATGCCAAACATTCATGCTTGATGTTGCCAATGAACTTTTTGATGACTTTTCGGATAAAGACAAGATAATCAAATGAATAAAAGGCATGCCTCTGTCAGCAAGAACTGTTCATGATCGTACCATCCTGATGGCAAATCAAATTGAGGTAACATAAGTGAAGAACATAAATGCAGCACCATTCTTTTCTCTCGCTTTGGATGAGTCAACAGACGTAAGCCATTTATCCAAGTTCAGCGTGATTGCAAGGTATGCTGTTGGTGACACACTACATGAAGAAAGTCTTGCTGTTTTGCCTATGAAAGAGACAACAAGAGGGGAGGATTTATTGAAGTCTTTCACTGAGTTCGCTAAAGAAAAAAATCTACCGATGGATAAACTTATTTCAGTGTGTACTGATGGTGCTCCATGCATGGTGGGGAAAAACAGAGGATTTGTAGCACTTCTTCATTAACATGAAAAGAGACCCATCCTAAGTTTTCACTGCATCCTACATTAGGAGGCACTTTGTGCTCAGATGTGTGGCGAGCACCTTGGTGAGGTGATGTCACTGGTCATTCAGGTGGTCAACTTTATTATTGCCCAAGCTTTAAATGATCGCCAGTTTAAAACACTGCTGGATAAAGTTTGGAATAATTATCTTGGTCTGCTTCTGCACAGCAATGTGCGTTGGTTGTCAAGAGGAAAAGTGCTCAGTCGTTTTTTGGGTTGTCTGAGCAAAATCCAGACTTTTCTTGAAATGAAAAACACCAAACATCCTGAGTTAGCTAACACTGAGTGGCTCCTGAAGTTCTACTATCTCGTGGACATGACTGAATATCTGAACCAACTCAATGTGAAAATGCAAGGCGTAGGAAATACAGTCTTATCCCTTCAACAAGAAGTGTTTGCATTTCAAAACAAGCTGGAACTCTTCATCACCGACATTAAAACAGGTCGTTTAGTACACTTTGAAAAACTGGAAGAGTTTAAAGATGCATGCACAGCAAGTAACCATGCTTAACATCTTGATCTTTAGCAGCTAGCAGGCTTCACATCTAATCTCCTGCAGTCATTCAAAGCGTACTTTGGAGAATTTCATGAATGCACTTATCTTTTTAAGTTTATCACCCATCCATATGAATGTGCAGTGGACAGCGACGACCTGAGTTACATCCCTGGTATCTCCGTCAGAGATTTTGAGCTACAAGCTGCTGATCTGAAGGCCTCAAACATGTGGGTGAATAAGTTCAAGTCACTGAATGAAGATTTGGAAAGACTTGCATTACAGCTAGCAGAGTTGGCGAGCTAACACAAGTGAGGAGAAATAAAAATCTTCAACCTGCGGACCAGCTGATTGTCAAAACTTGGAATGCGCTTCCCATCACATACCACACACTGCAGCATGTGAGTACTGCTGTACTGACAATGTTTGGCTCTATGTATGCATGTGAGAGTCTTTCTCACATCTAAAGAACGTTAAGACTAACCTATGATCATGTTTAACAGATGGAAGTCTCAATGTCTGCATGAAGCTTAACCTCACCAAGTATCAACCAGACTACAAAGCCATCAGCAAAACCATGCAGCAGCTATGGGAAGATGGCAGCGGAGTAGGCGGACGCACAGACGCCCAGCTCTCAACACCAAACTGGAATACAAATCAATTTAGGAAAAATCAGCATGAAAAACCAACACTGAACTGCAAGAACAGCTCTCAAAAACCAAGGAGCAAAGAGGAAGTCACAATAATCCTGGTAAGGAGTGCCTGAATCTCCTCTGCTTATAGAAACGGCAGGGGGGGGTGAGGCTGAGAACCCAGAGAGGATTTCACAGAGAAAAAAGAGCAGAAACTACGGCTCACAGCCACTTACCTGGCGACCAGGGAGCAAGGTGGGTTGAAAAGACCAGCTTATCTCCCAAGTGGAAAGGACAAGGAGAGGGACAGACTGTGAGGGGCTAAGGTATGCAAGAAACAAAATAAAAAAGCTGACTTATTCATGATGGAGGCAGCCATAGCTGGGGGAGGGACTGAAACTTTCACAAAACAGAGCTGAAGTGCTTCCGGATCAGAGATCTCCGGACATCTATCCAGCTCCAATCAGCACAACAAGACACAGCTGAAAACAAGAAGTGGGGAGGAGGGGCAGTAACTCAGGTCTCCATGGAGATCTGAGATACACCTCCCCCTACTGAAGCTGAGAAAAAACCCTGCCCCCAGTGAGATTAGTTGGTGGAAGAGACCTTCAGCATCTCAGGTTACACCCACAGCATTCCTGGTTACAGTTTCAAGGAAGCCCCCTGCTGAGATCAGTTAACAAGACTATCACCTGTTAAGAAAACAAACAAATCAAGACTTAAAAGCTGCCCAAATCCGAAAGTGGATTACAAATAATAGCCGATATCAACCCAAGAAGACCTAGAAATAACACAACTGAAAACTGGAGGCAGACAACACCAAGCCTAGACTCAACCAACTCTACAAATAAAACACCATTATGAGAAGACAAAGGAGTGCAACCCAAATGAAACCAAAAGAGACACCTTTGAGAGATGAGCTGAGTGATATGGAAATAATCAAACTTCCAGATGCAGAGTTCAAAATAATGATTGTAAGGATGCTTAGGGATCTTAGAACAAAAACGGAGGGGCAGTTTGAAAACCTAAATAAAGAAATAGCAAGTATAAAAAAGGATATTGAAATATTAAAAAAGAATCAGTCAGAGATGACAAATACAATATCAGAAATGAAGACCACAATGGAAGGAATTAAAAACAGGATGGATACAGCTGAGGATCGAATCAGCGAGTTGGAGAACAACTGGAATGAAGGCATGAAAGCAGAGAAGAAAAGAGAAAAGAGACTCAAAAAGTCAGAGGAAACACTTAGAGAGCTCTGTGACAACATGAAGAGAAATAACATCCACATCATAGGGGTTCCTGAAGAAGAAGAAAAAGAACAAGGGATAGAGACTTTGTTC
Organism: Saccopteryx bilineata; assembly: GCF_036850765.1. NCBI lineage: Eukaryota > Metazoa > Chordata > Mammalia > Chiroptera > Emballonuridae > Saccopteryx > Saccopteryx bilineata. Next base: position 193,846,142 of record NC_089491.1, read on the forward strand.
AATCATATCATAACGTAAAACTTCCCTAAATTAATGCAAGAGAAACTCTCACAAATCCAAGAAGCACAGAGAACTCCATTAAAGAGAAACCCAAAGAAACCTACACCAAGACACATCATAATTAAAATACCAAAGCTAAGCGATAAAGAGAAAATATTAAAAGCTACAAGAGAAAAAAAAGTTATCACCTACAAAGGAGCCCCCATAAGGATGACATCCGACTTCTCAACAGAAACACTTGAGGCCAGAAGGGAATGGCAAGAAATATTCAAAGTAATGCAGAACAAGAACCTACAACCAAGACTACTTTATCCAGCAAGGCTATCGTTTAAAATTGAAGGATAAATAAAAAGCTTCCCAGACAAAAAACAACTCAAGGAATTCATTACAACCAAACCAACGCTGCAAGAAATGTTAAGGGGCCTGTTGTAAACAGATCAAAGTTGGAAAAGAATATAGCAAAAAAAAGGAATACACCTTTAAAGAAGAAAATGGCAATAAACAACTACATATCAATAATAACCTTAAATGTAAATGGATTAAATGATCCAATCAAAAGACATAGGGTAGCTGTGTGGATAAGAAAACAGGACCTATACATATGTTGTCTACAAGAGACACACCTTAGAACAAAAGACACACATAGGTTGAAGGTAAAAGGATGGAAAAAAACATTTCATGCAAACGGAAGTGAAAAAAAAGCTGGGGTAGCAATACTTATATCAGACAAATTGGACTTTGAAACAAAGGATATAGTAAGAGATAAAGAAGGCCACTACATAATGATAAACGGAGTAATCCAACAGGAAGATATAACTATTATAAATATTTATGCACCAAATAGAGGAGCACCCAAATATATAAAACAGACTTTGATGGATTTAAAGGGCGAGATCAACAGCAATACTGTAATAGTAGGGGATTTCAATACTCCACTAACATCACTAGATAGATTCTCAAGAAAGAAAATTAACAAAGAAACAGCAGACTTATTGGAAACACTAGATCAACTCGATTTAATAGATATCTTCAGATCCTTTCACCCTAAAGCAGCAGAATATACATTCTTTTCAAGCGCTCATCGTACATTCTCTAGGATAGACCACATGTTAGGGCACAAAAGTGCTCTCAACAAATTTAAGAAGACTGAAATCATATCAAGCACTTTCTCCAATCACAACGGCATGAAACTAGAAATGAATCACATCAGAAAAGCTCAAAAATTCTCAAACACCTGGAAACTAAATAGCAGGGTGTTAAATAATGAATGGATTAAGAATGAGATCAAAGAAGAAATAAAAAAATTCCTAGAAACGAATGACAATGAGCATAAAACAACTCAAAATTTATGGGACACAGCAAAAGTGGTGCTGAGAGGAAAGTTCATAGCACTACAGGCACACTTTCAGAAGCTAGAAAAAGCTCAAATAAACAACTTAACCCTGCATCTAAAAGAATTAGAAAAAGAACAGCAAGTAAAGCCCAAATGTAGTAGAAGGAAGGAAATAATAAAGATCAGAGCAGAAATAAATGAAATAGAGGCTAAAGAAACAATACAGAGGATCAATGAAACTAGGAGTTGGTTCTTTGAAAAGGTAAACAAGATTGATGAACCTTTAAGTATACTCACCAAGAAAAAGAGAGAGAGGACTCAAATAAATAAAATTAGAAATGAGAGTGGAGAAATAACAACTGACACAACAGAAATACAAAATATTGTAAGAAAATACTATAACGAACTGTAGACCAAAAAACTAGACAACCTAGATGAAATGGACAAATTCCTTGAAACATACAATCTTCCAAAAATCAATCTGGAAGAATCAGAAAACCTAAACAGACCGATTACAACAAATGAGATCGAAACAGTTATCAAAAAACTCCCAACACAGAAAAGTCCGGGGCCCAATGGCTTCACAACGGAATTCTACCAAATATTCAAAGAAGAACTAACTCCTATCCTTCTCAAACTATTTCAAAAAATTCAAGAGGAAGGAAGACTTCCAAGCTTTTTTTATGAGGTGAGCATAATTCTGATTCCAAAACCAGGCAAAGATAACACAAAAAAAGAAAATTATAGGCCAATATCTCTGATGAATATAGATGCTAAAATCCTCCACAAAATATTAGCAAACCGGATCCAGCAATATATGGAAAAAATCATACACTATGATCAAGTGGGATTTATTCTGGGGAGGCAAGGCTGGTACAATATTCGTAAATCAATGTGATTCATCACATAAACAAAAAGAAGGAGAAAAACCATATGATAATTTCAATAGATGCAGAAAAAGCATTTGATAAAATCCAGCACCGATTCATGATCAAAACTCTCAGCAAAGTGGGAATACAGGGAACATACCTCAACATGATAAAAGCCGTCTATGAGAAACCCACAGCCAACATCATACTCAATGGGCAAAAATTAAAAGCAATCTCCTTACGATCAGGAACAAGGCAGGGGTGCCCCCTTTCACCACTCTTATTTAACATAGTCCTGGAAGTCCTAGCCACAGCAGTCAGACAAGAAGAAGAAATAAAAGGCATTCAAGTTGGAAAAGAAGAAGTAAAACTATCATTATTTGCAGATGATATGATATTGTATATAGAAAACCCTAAAGTCTCAGTCAAAAAACTACTGGACCTGATACATAAATTCAGCAAAGTGGCAGGATATAAAATCAATACTCAGAAATCAGAAGCATTTTTATACACCAACAATGAACAGTCAGAAATAGAAATTAAGAAAGCAATCCCCTTCACAATTACAACCAAAAAAATAAAGTACCTAGGAGTAAACTTAACCAAGGAGACTAAAGACTTGTATTCAGAAAATTACAAAGCATTGATAAGAGAAATCAAGGAAGATACAAACAAGTGGAAGCATATACCGTGCTCATGGTTAGGAAGAATAAACATCATTAAAATGTCTATATTACCCAAAGCAATCTATAAATTCAATGCAATACCAATTAAAATAACAATGACATACTTCAAAGATATAGAACACATATTCCAAAAATTTATATGGAACCAAAAGAGGACACGAATAGCCTCAGCAATCTTAAAAAAGAAGAATAAAGTGGGAGGTATCACACTTCCTGATATCAAGTTATACTACAAGGCCGTTGTACTCAAAACAGCCTGGTACTGGCATAAGAACAGGCATATAGATCAATGGAACAGAACAGAGAACCCAGAAATAAACCCACAGTTCTATGGACAACTGATATTTGACAAAGGAGGTAAGGAAATACAATGGAGTAAAGACAGCCTCTTTAACAAATGATGTTGGGAAAATTGGACAGCTACCTGCAAAAAAATGAAACTAGATCACCAGCTTACACCACTCACAAAAATAAACTCAAAATGGATAAAAGACTTAAATGTAGGCCGTGAAACCATAAGCATCTTAGAAGAACACATAGGCAGTAAGCTCTCCAACATCTCTCGGAGCAATATATTTGCTGATTTATCTCCACGGGGAAGTGAAATAAAAGACAGGATAAACAAATGGGACTATATCAAACTAAAAAGCTTTTGCACAGCTAAAGACAACAAGAACAGAATAAAAAGACAAACTACACAATGGGAGAACATATTTGACAATACATCTGATAAGGGGTTAATAACCAAAATTTATATAGAACTTGTAAAACTCAACACCAGGAAGACAAACAACCCAATCCAAAAATGGGCAAAAGAGATAAATAGACACTTCTCCAAAAAGGACATACAGATGGCCAATAGGCATATGAAAAAATGCTCAACATCACTAATGATTAGAGAAATGCAAATTAAAACCACAATGAGATATCACCTCACACCAGTCAGAATGGCGCTTATCAACAAAACAACACAGAATAAGTGCTGGCGAGGATGTGGAGAAAAGGGAACCCTCCTGCACTGCTGGTGGGAATGCAGACTGGTGCAGCCACTGTGGAAAACAGTATGGAGATTCCTCAAAAATCTGAAAATCGAACTGCCTTTTGACCCAGCTATCCCACTTTTAGGAATATACCCCAAGGCACCATAGAATGGCTCGAAAAGGAGAAATGCACCCGCATGTTTGTGGCAGCATTGTTCACAATAGCGAAGATCTGGAAACAGCCCAAGTATCCGTCAGAGGATGAGTGGATTAAAAAGCTTTGGTACATATATACTATGGAATGCTACTCAGCCATAAGAAATGATGGCATCGGATCATTTACAATAACATGGATGGACCTTGACAACATTATACGGAGTGAAATAAGTAAATCAGAAAAAAAAAAGTAAGATGAATCCGTACATAGAAGGGACATAAAAATGAGACTCAGAGACATGAACAAGAATGTGATGGCAACAGGGGCGGGAGGTTGGGGGAGGGGGGAGGAGGTGAAGAAGGAGAGAGGGGTTAGGGGAGGGGAGGGGCACAAAGAAAACCAGATAGAAGGTGACAGAAGACAATTTAACTTTGGGGGAGGGGTATACAGCACAATCAAATGTCAAAATAATTTAGAGATATTTTCTCTCAACATATGTACCCTGATTTATCAATGTCACTGCATTAAATTTAATAAAAAACAAACAAACAAACAAACAAAAAACCATGCAGCACCAGAAGTCGCATTAATGGTAAGAAGAACTTTATTCATCTTTGGTTAGCAACAGCATAACAATGTTATTAAAAAGAATTCAGTGACTTATTGTACTTTAATAGTGTTGATCTTACATAAAATGCACACATTTACTTGTATTTAATATTAAGCATATTGTATGGCTCTCACAGAATTACATTTTAAAATATGTGGCATTCATGGCTCTCTCAGCCAAAAAGGTTCCCGACTCCTGGGTTAAAGGTTCCTGGAAAAAATCATACAGACAAAAACTATGTTCTGCAGAAAAGCTGAAGGGTATATTTAACTTAAAAACCATTCATAGCTTTTTGGAAGAAAAGGTGAGGACTCTTGAGAGTGAAATGGCTGCATTGTTTAAGCCCTAATATGAAAAGTATAGTAACATACGCGTGGCCTTGCACGCTCACCCACACACACACACTTACATTGCGTGTGCTCCTGACCCTATATTTTATGGACTGATTGATTTTCAGAGTGAGTTTAGAGAAGGTTCCCACTACCTGTAGATATGGAGGCACTCAGTCCAAATGATCTCATTTTATTGGAGATGACAAACTACAAAACAAGAAGACATCCTATTTAAGAAGATGCCAGGTCTTCCTCAACTGAATCTGAGTCAAATAGGTCAAGAATCTCTCTTCTTAAGGCATTTTGGCCAAATTCAAATAGGTCAGAGTCCTACGAAGGCTAATTGGCCACAAGAGCTGTGTTTTAGCTGAGGGGAGCACAGAGTCTATTAGTACCTTCATAGGGCAATTTCCTGAGTGAGCCATAGGAGCTTGGACAGGCTCACAGAAGAACAAAAGAACATTTTCATTAAAGTGTCATAGGATCTTTTTTCTTATATCTTTTATATGCCAAAATTTGTATCATTATCTTGAAAGGGAACAGCTTAAAGCATTATGTGCCACTTATGCACAAGGAATATTCTTTGATTTCAATCTTGGCAATGTACCTGTACAAAATGCATCTTACATCCTCTTGTTGGGTCATGTTTAATGTGGTTACCTGTCATTAGAATTTCTGCAACAATGAGCACATTACTCTTATAAAGACGGACCCTGCTTCCACCTGGTAAAATTTCAATAAAGACAAGTGAGACAAATCAAACATCCTTAGAGGATCCCCATGAGTTTCTGGAAAAAGTCTTTCAATATCTGTGTCTTTAGTCATACATTTCAAAGAAGGAGACAAGCATTGTGAGAAGCCAGTCAGGAGACACGTCAGCTCTGCTGCATTGTACTTAGAAGTAGAGTGATCCATAAGCAGATGGGTCAGTTAATTGTTAGCTCATGCTTAACAAACTGCCTGTTACATGCCAGCCACCATGCTGGGTCCCAGGGATAAACCTCTAAGATAAAACACAAAGCTCTGTCTTTCATGGAGTTATATTAAGCACACAGAGGATGAATCTTACTTTGTGTTACCAAGGTGGGCCCACAGGGTGCTATTTAAACTGAGTCAAGTTTGGGTGAATATGTATTATTTCTCAGGAAATGGGACCCTAAGGAAGTAACTTGTAAACTCATGTTTGGAGAAGAATTGTAGTCACTTAGGCAAAAACAAGGAAGAGGAAAGAGAGAGAAAGGAAAGAGGCAAAAAAGAAATAGAGTCTACAAAGGTCTTGGGACTGAACATAGGAAAAAGTAGAAGTGAAGAAATGTCTAACAAATTTGGCTCATAGTAAGTGAGGTGGCGTGAGGATGTGGGGATGGGCTGAGACACATAAGCCCCGGGAAGGATTTGAAACCTGGGTCTGACATGGAAGGGTGCTGAATAAGAAAATGATGTAAATGTTCATATTGAAAAGATCATGTAGATGTGAGTGTGGCCGAGATGAGAGTGTTTGCAAGAAGACAAGCTATAGTTTGAAAGGGGCATGTTTCAGGGGCAGATGAGATACCCTTCTCGTGACATTAGGGGTGGGGAAAAGTGAGTGCACACAAGGATGTTTAAACAGCAGAGCTGGTAGGACCTGCCAGTTGATGGGAGGCCTGGATGAGCACTCGTAAGACCACAGAGGTCTGTGTGTTTATGGAGAAAAAGGAAATAAAAAGCCAAACATGGCAGAAGTCAGCACAGAGTGTATTTGTTATTTCTCATGTCCTTAATTGTTTACATGCAACCATTTATTCTTTAATTCAATGGCTCTATAGTCAAATTTTTCTCAGAAAATGCCTGACTAATCAAAGTGAGTGTCATTATTTTCTTATAGCTCTGGAGAGGAGGAAGTAATGTGGTAAAGTGCTATTTTCAAAGCTGAGATGAAGTGTCCACGTTGTAAAGAAACCTAAGCCACCATCATGGATGCACATTCAAAACAGAGCGAGTGTCACCATAGTGTTTAAGAAGTGAGTCCCTTAATAGGACAAATGAACCCAGAGGCCTGGAAACAGTGGTGGGCACTTTCTAGTCCACAGGTTAAGAGTGAGAATAGGCTTTACAGAACCGGTGCTGGGAGCAAGAACAAGAGGGGCACAGGATGTGTCACAGAAGTGGAATGTTCTGAATGGCGACTCTCTGGAGGAGATGGATATAAGCTAAGTTTCTTATTCTTTTTAAAATAAGCTTTTTTTTCTTTTTAATTGAATTTATTAGGGATACCATAAAATCATACAGGTTTCAAGTGTATAATTCTATAATACATCATCTGTATATTGTATTGTGTGTTCACCACTCCAGGTCAAGTTTCCTTCATCAATAAACTTTTAATTTCAAAAACAGTTTTAGATTTACAGAAGAGCTGCAAAGAGATACAGCATATTCCCACGTATCCCTAGGGAGCCCCGTTGTTTACACTTACATTATCAGGGCACATTTGCCACACTTAACTAACCAAACATCATTATTAATTGAATTTCATACTTTAATGGAGTCAACTTGTTTTCTCCTTAATGTCATTTTTTTTTAACTCTGGGACCCCATCCGGAACATCACAATTGTCATCTCTCCTGAGGCTCCTCTGGGCTGACAGTCTCTGCTTCCCTAGTTTTTGATAACCATGATATTTTTAAATAGCACCTGTCAGACTAACTTCTTTCCCTTTCAACTTTGCTCAAATGTCACTGTCTTGGGAAGACTCCTTACACCGCTGTTGAGGTAAGATTCTCATTACAGATTCTCACAGCATCCTGGACTTCCCTTAGGTCCCATTTTCCCAATTTGTTCATTAATTTGCTCATTCTTTTTCATTCACTCAATAAATCCAGCATTTAATTGTACACCAGGCAAGTGTTCAAGGTGCTAGAGACATAGCAGTGAGCAAGACATGGGAAGGACAGTGCCTGCCTACATGTGGTAGGCAATGTGTTTGGGGCTCATAAATACTGTGAAGAAAAACCAGATAGGATGTGCTTGGAGTGGAGAGAGTTTTGACATTAACGGTATGATCAGAGAAACCCTCACCGAGAAGGCGATGTATAGGCCAAGACAGAAGGATGGGAAGGAATAACCCATTCTAGGTGCATGGACGATGAGCTCCAGAACAGCCAGAGCATTACCTGTCAGATGCCCATTGGACATAAAGGCCTATGTATCAAGTTGGCAATTTATATATGGCCTCAGCGTAAGATTGGCGCTGTACACTGGGGTTATAAACTTGGACATGCCATCCAGATGGCATTTGAAGACATGATAATGATATTCAGTGACTGAGTTCTGGATCACCCACATCCTCCAGACTGGGGAGATGACAGGGCACTGGCACAGGTGACCCATGAAAAATCAGGAGGAAAAACAGGCAGCTATGGCATCCAGGAAGCTAAATATTGAATAAAGGCATGCCAGTACTGTTAATTACTGAATGTGGTTGAACTCAGGACCAGGAATGGACCAGTGGATTAAGTCATGTGTATGTCCTTGAAGGAGTCTGAAAAGGTGACTCCAGGTGAGCTGTGGGGGAGATGGCAGGATGGGGGTAAGGTCGCTGGGGACAAGAGGGCAGATGTCCAAGAATATATATGATGGTCCTGGTGAGTAGCCTGGCTGTAGAGGGAGCTGAGAAATGTTATGGTGAGTATATGGAGATACCGGATCAAATGAGCACTTTTATTTTAGTGGGAGAAATTATGGAACATTTGTTGACTTCTGTGAAAGAAATCGTTGCAAAGAAACCAGTGAGTGATGTCAGAGCAAGAGGAGAATTTTAGCTCTTCATGTGTGACCAAACAACTGTTAGTGCAGTGACTTCTGAATTCTTTGGGGAAGCACAAACTGCTGGGTGAGGACATCCTATTTTTCACAAACTGTGAGTGGAACTCCTGGTGCTCTCACATCCACATCTACCTTGACCAGTGTGTGTCTGGACCCAAGAAGGTCTCTGCCCTGAGGCTATCAACCTGCAGACCCAGCACTTTGCCAGCTGTCTCCTGCCCACACACTCCCCTAAAGATCCAACTCCCAAAGCACAGGCATTGCTGTAGGGGACATGGGACACACGACATGGCGGTGCTTCCCCAAGCCCTTGCAGAACCGCATCTCCCTTGGGCAGCTTTTTCACACCCTCCCCCTCTAGCTCCCAAACATTCTGCCTTCTAGCTGCAGGGCTCCAGTCTCTTGATTATTACTGCACCCTGGCCCTTTGTCTCCAGGCCTCCTGTCCCACACACGTGGGCGGAAGATCCCGAAGCTTAGAACTATCTGGGAAGCAGATGCAGCATGGTTGGGCAATCAGCTGAGAGGCTTTCCATAGTGAGGACAATATCTCCTGGGACTCAGGCTCTGAGGAACGTGGCGCCATTTCTCAAAGCTCCCTTTCATGTCTGTCTCCCCCATCCCACCCCCACACATACCACCTCCCAGTATTTGCAAAATTCCCAAGTGAAGCTGGAAGCCAAACTAGCTTACCCACAAGGCTGGTCTCTTTCAGGAGGCAACTGCCTTTGTTCTCAAGGCTGCCATATCCATATGGGACAGTGCCCTCCAGCCTTAAGTTTGAGGGCAGAATTTATGCTTGTTTGTGCAAAATACCACACATATTTTTTGAGGTGCCACACATACACTCACTGACACCAACCCAGCAGCCCACAGAGGCATTCTTCTCCTTGACATACACATACACATACACACCTGCTCTCCTATAAACTTGGCTCTCCCACCAGAAAGAAACCCACAGTGAGCAGCGCTTTGAGCCCATCTGGGCATGACCTGCCTACACTGTTTGCCCAAAATACTTGTGAGTGTATATAGCACGGCATGAAACTAATTTTTGAAGCAGGTGTGGGGGCTCCAGGGCACTCTGCCATTTCCTCTAGTCCCTAGCTATTAGACTAAATTATAGGGCTGGGGACAGGGGGGACCAGCTGCAGCCTCAGTTGTTGTGACAGAGTGAGAAGTGTGGGCACCAACAGATTGCTAACTGTGTAGCCAGAAATAGGCTGATGATTGGCTGGCGTGCTCCAGGGGAAGGAGAGAGAGAGCCCGCTGGATGCACGTGCTGGTTCCAGCCCAGGGTGGGACCAACCCTTATCTGTCAAAGCAGAAGTGACCAGTGTGCCAGACGCAGTCTTACGGTCTTGGCATAGCTTTACATTGAGGCAAGCTTTAGTTTTCTCTAGCTCTCTCTTAAAATGGTCAGGAATATCTGTCTTGTTTTTGGTTCTGTTTTTAAAAATTCCCCACACCATTTCCTGTTGTGCTGTCTCTCTGGTTGAGCTCAACTTGACTGCTGACTATAATTACTGGGAGGTTTGTGATGAGAGCTGAAAAGTCCAAGTTGACGTGAAAGGTGCATTATACTCGAACAACCCAGAGACAGAGCGTGGCGTACCGGTTTGGAGTTGCTGCTGTGTTTTGTCTAGTTCAACACATTTGGTTTTTTGGAGCATTTATAACAGGCAGGGCAGTTTCTGCAACTTGTAAATACTGCTCATAAATAGTTGCTAAAGTGCGAGGTTGAATAAACATTACCTTAATGGTTTGTGAGGACCTGGCCAGCAGGAAGCCAAACTGTGCTTTGAAATAAGACCTTTCTCATTTGTGAGGAGGGGAGAGAAAATGGATCGAGACCTTAAGAAATGCCTTGTTTAATGCTGGACTGGTAACCCAAAGGTGACCATGTCCAGTTGACATACTCTCCTGGTGACTACTTCTCTGTTATTGTCTCTAAAATGGTCATAATTGGGCAGACAACTGATATTTAAAATACTCATTCTATGCTGGAAGAAGGTTTGAGCACTTTTTTTGTTTTTCTGTAGCCAAGTCACATGTGTGTAAATGTCTGTACCCTGAAGGATCCATAGCAGCCTAGTTCAGCATTATTTCACAGATGGGGAATCCTGGGCTGGCAGAGCTGTGCGTGCTTGGGTAGGCTGGGCAGGAAGCAGGGCAGAGGAGCCCTTTCTCCCGCCCTCTGTCATCTGTGCCTGTCACCTTTGCTATTGCAGCCCTCTTATGGTTCTTGTATTGGTCACATGGGCCATTTTCATGGCAAGTAGGGCCTGGCCTGCATGTGACAGAGGGCCAGGGAGGAGAAGTTTGCCTGGTAAGACACATAGACGTTTAAATCTGAGTGATGACTTAAAATATTTAAATTTACATGGAAGCAAATACTTCCATCATTCAACTTAATTTTTTCCTTAGAACATACTTTTTTCTCCACACTTCCTAAAATGTGGTCAAATCTTTATTTAACAGCCCAAGAGGACATTGGAAAGTGTTCCCACTGATTAGGTGGGGGCTCACTAACATTAACGGTTTGGATTTTACTTGCTTGGGGCTCACCCTGCGGCAGGATTCCATGCGACATGGTTTGCCACGTGATATCTCATTTAGTCCTCATAGCACATCTTTGAGGTAAGCATTATTATAAACACTATTTTATATTTAAGAAAATTAAGTTTGAAGGAGGTCACACAAGTAGTGGAGTAACCAGAGTTTTAATCTGAACCTGGAGAGTCTGACTTCCCAGGTCCCTTGTCCTTCTATCAGATTCAGTGGTCAAGATGCCATCGTGAACGTGTTCAGACTGTGTGGCATCAAAGATTTTTTTTGTTGGGAAACATGATTAACTAAAAATTTTTGCTTACTTCTTCTTGGCTGTGTGAATCCTACACAGGGAGGGCTATGGAGGGCCCCAGGGGCCCCTGCTGCTCTTGCTCCATTCATTGTTTGGCCAGCTGACAGGCATTCAACTAAGATAGGTGCTCTGCTCAGTGAGACCTTGGTTGGAAATGGCCTGGACCCCTGGAAACAAAAATTTTGATGGTTTACTTATCTTGTGACCATTTAATTAATGACAGACACCCAGGCCCATTTTCTAAAAAAATTCTAGCTTCCAGTCCTGTAATTACAGAGATTGTTGATAACACAGTTCAAATGTCCTTTTCCCCTGAAGCTTCACTGGTTCTCTCTCAGCAGGAAACTGTGCCCCTGCAGCACCAGATAGTGGCTTTTGCTTTTGACCCATCACAGGCCTTACCATGCCTTGTTGTGTCATAGTCATTGCCCAGCAATGGCTTCGCTCAAAGGGAACCCAGACTGCACAGCCACACAGAGTGGACATCACACTCACTGGCTGTGTAGTCTTAGGTTAACTTGCCTCACGTAACTAAGTTGCTTTCATTATTTCCATTTCACATGTATTGGAAGTAGAACATTTCATGGAGAGTTGGTATGAAGAACAGATACATGGTTTGTTCAGTAGTCACATAAGCTCTGGCGGAGGAGACACTCCTGGTTATTATGGGGTATATTTCTTTTCTTTTTTTTAACCTTTTTTATTTTGAAATTAAGTTTAATGGAATGACATTGATCAGAAAGAGTACATAGGGTTTCAGTGAACATCTCTATAGCCTTTAAGATGTTGCCTGTGCTGTGTGCCCACCACCCAATGTCAAATCATTTTCCATCACTGTATATTTATCCCTCTTTTCTCCCCTCTCCCAACCTCTCCCCCAGGTAACCATTTCACTTTTATTTATGTCCATGAGTCTTCGTTTTATATTCCACCTATGTGTGAAATCATACAGATCTTAGATTTTTCTGATTTACTTATTTCAGTATAATGTTCTCAAGGTCCATCTATGTTGCAGTAAATGGTAATATATCATCATTTCTTGTGGCTGAGTAGTATTCCATAGTATATATGTACCACATCTTCTTTATCCAACCCTTTATCGAGGGACACTTTAGTTGTTTCCTAGTCTTGGCCACTGTGAATAATGCTGTGATGAACACGGGATACATGTGTCTTTATGTACCAATGTTTTTGAGATTTTGGGGTAGATACCCAATAGCAGCATTTCTCAGTCATATGGTAGTTCTAGTCTTAATTTTTTGAGGTACCACCATAATTTCTTCCATAATGGCTGTACCACTTTACATTCATACTAACAATGAGTGAGGGTTCCTTTTTCTTCACAGCCTCTCCAACAAGAAGAGGCTGTCTTGTTGATAATAGCCAATCTAACAAGTGTGTGGTGGTATCTTGTTGTTTTGATTTAGATTTCTCAAATAGCTAGTGAAGATGAGCATCTTTTCATATATCTGTAGGCCATTTGAATGTCTTCTTGAAAGAAGTGTCTGTTCAGGTCTTCTATTTTGATTGGATTATTTGCTTATTTGTTGCTGAGCTTTGTGAATTCTTTATATTTTTTGGAGAATAACATGTTATATAAGCTGTTATTTATGAATATCATTTTCCATTTGGTTGGCTGTCTGTTTGTTGTCCATTTCTTTTACTTTGCAGAAGCTTTTTAGTTTGATATAGTGCCATTAATTAAGTGTTGCCTTTATTTTCCTTGCCTTTAGGGTCAAATTCATAAAATGTTCTCTGAGGCCAAGGTCTAGTTTAGTACCTATATTTTCTTCTATGTGTTTGGTTCAGCATATTAAGTAAATAGACCTAGACCTACAGGTTGCTTCTTCAGAACAGAGGCCATTTATCTTACATTGTGTGACCGTCACACACATTCTAGACACTTGATACTATACCTAAAATTAAAAACACCTGTGCTCACTTTGGCAGCACATATACTGTAAAACATTAATATACATGAGTGTCTATATGTTTATAATACAGGGGTTCCTCGGGTTACAACAGTCTTGACATATGATGTTTTGAGTTTATGATGCTCGCTCCCATAAAAACTTAAAAAAAACTGAGAGATGACTGTTTCAGCTTACACCATTAGTGTTGTACTTCTGGACTATGTGGGCAAAATAGTTTGGTTGCACACAGCGGAAGAGTACGCAGTACAGTGTACAGTACAAGTATATATTTATGTCCTTTTCTTTTTTCTGTGACTTAGTTGTGTTTTTATGTTCTTGATTATGATTTTAAGACTGTGTTAGGATAGGTAAGTAATTTAGGCTAGGGTGTGTTTTGACTTACACCAAAATTCGGGTTATGTCACTGTCATAGGAACAGGACTGTGTCATAACCTGGGGACCCCCTGTATATTATGATATTAGTTATATATCATTATATATTTATATGTAATTATTTACATGATATATACAAGGATTGGAATCACATATATATGTGTATTATACACACACGTAGAGATGGATAGATAGATGATAGATAGACAGACAGATATTATATATGTTGCTCTGTAGAATACAAATTTTACCTGCTATTTCTACCATCCTTTAATCTTAGCCACTTCATGACTTGAGGACTATTACTACAGTTTTGTGGTTTTGTTGATGGATATCTATGTAAATTCCAAGAGAGCCAGGGCCCCTAATTCTGGGTCGGCCCCACTCCAGTGGCCCCTGGCATGATAGGTTCGGCACAAGCATGTCTATATTCACAGCAATGCACCTCAACACAAGTTATTTATTACTTACTCTCCAATCACTTATTTATTCCTCTGTCACAAAATCTGCCTATCACAGAAGGCTCAGAATCTGATCGCATGTGCTGTTAGCAGAAGGAACAATCCTCATTTGTTCACTGAGGAACCAGGCAGGTGATTGACTTGACCGTGGTCCCCGTGGGAAATGAATGGTGTGAACTGGGTGGTTGTTGGGGGCTGAATCCCGGACCAGGAAATGTCTCACACCTTCCCACTTCAGAGCACTTTGGCATGCACCTAATTTTTCTGTCATGACTTTTGTTCTGCTGAGGGTTTAGCAGTGGGGAAGATTATATAGACAGCACTAGCCCCAAACATTTATTTAAAGGGAAACAGCACCAGCTGCCATTTCTATGTCAGTGAGACGGATTCTTTGGGGGCCTTTCCCCTCCCTAGTCTGACAAGGCAGACGAAGATAACAGCCTTCCAGGACTCCATGCACAGTGGAGGCGTCACTCTTAAATCCCTGGAATGTGCTCCCAACCCCTATCTCTGCTGCTTGCCTTTGTTTTTTCAAATGAGCAGAATCCTGGGTGGGCAAAGATCTTACTGGGGGATCTCTCAGCATTCCTTCCCTCCCTCAAAGCCCTGCGATATTTTAATTCTCTGACTGGTGCCCAGCACTGAAAGCACATGAAGACTAAAGCTTTCAGATTGAAGTTGAAAGAAAATACCAAACATGGCATGTGGAAGCAATGAAATATGGCACTCGACAGATGAGACGGCTGGTGTGGCCATGCTTGCCATAGATCTCACGAGCACATTTCAGGGGTTGCATGGGTTATTAAAAGCAAAACAGGAACCATAATTGCCCTTAATCTTTATTCATCCTAAAAATCTGGTTCAAAGGGTGATCATGAGGGGGAAGATCAAGAGGAAAATTGGCATGAGTCTTTGGACAATGCCACATTTGATCTTCCTTCTTTGAAGACATGCTAAGAATAGAGATGGGACCTGAAGTATGAGCCCTTGGTGGGGAGCTGATGCTCTGTGATGGGGCTGCACTGAGCTTGACTTCATGGCATGGCTTTATCCAGTCCCACCTGTGTCCACAACTCCCTCTGCATAGGTGAAGTTCTTGTACTGGGTTTTTGGCTCAGAAGCTGAGCAAGATGATCATGCCTACATGTGTGCTTTTACTTAACTTTCTTTAAAAAAAAAAAGACCACCCAGCTCTGCTTAAATTATAGTGAAATTTCTTGTACACCAAAGGAGTTACAGGTTGGGAGGGGACACTTGGAAGAGAATGGCCAATTTTGTCTTGTCATAGACTCCAGGCAGAGTATTCCCCCAATAATTTACTTTTTTATAATTTTTAAAAATGTATTGATTTGAGGAAGAGAGAGAAACATCAGTTTGTTGTTCTTCCACTTTCTTATGCATTCATTGTATGTGCCCTGACTGGAAATAGAATCCACAACCTTGGTGTGTTGAGACGATGCTCTCCCACTAAACTACCTAGCCTGGGGCCACCCCCAATAATTTATAGTTTTCTTTCTCAATTCTTCTAGAAATAACAATCCTTTCAATTCTCAGTGCCTTACTTGTGTAATATCATTTTAGAAATGTGACACAATTTTATGCAATGGTCTAGACTTTTAATGAATATATTACTTTTTAGATAATAGAAAGCAATAGTTAGCAATTGACACTTGTCTGCATAGACTTGAATGTGAACTATTCATACTCTGACACACCAAGATATCAGGGTCCTATGTAAGAATATTTAGGAATGTGCATGACAATTGGATTTTCCTTTAGTATAACATATGCCTTGCATTGGATCTGATATGTTATAATTTGCACCAGCACCATCTTAGGCAAACATTTTGCTATAGAGTGACTATATGCCTCAAAGTCTTATTTCTTCCCACATTGACAGAAAATTAGGTTCGACTGGTATATTAGTGGGGTGAAAAAGACCCTCCAGGGAAACCTTCCCATCTCCGTGTCTTCCTTCTCATTCACCCTCTTTGGCCGTCATTGTTTTTCAAGCAAAGCTTTTATTTTCTTCATAACATTTCTTTTAAGCACAGCCCCACTTGTGCACTTTAAACTGTTGGTTCTCTCTAATCATTATAGCCACATTCCCTTCCCCCAGTAGGTTTAAATCAAGTAGTGCCCCCCCCCAATATTTAAAAACCAGGTTTTGACCATAATGTTTAGTCTCAAGGTAAGTGAGATGTTTGCAAGGATGGTATCTCTGTGTGTTTTTTTCTCCTGAGAATTGGAAGTCATGGACAAAAAGAGGAATGCTATTCTCTAACCATTTCTGGTTTAATTGGTGTTGGAGAGAAAATAGTTTTTCTGATCATCCGACTTCAGGTTGATTAGGTGTGGGCTCATTTCCATGAGCGCTCACGTTCAGTTTGAGATGATGCAGCACTGGGCAGAAAGGTCACTCACAGACTGTCCACTAGTCTGAGTTCCTCAACCTTTGCTTCTTATGCTCTGTAATTGGCCTAGGCTGAGTTCTGACTTCTGTATATTACATGACTTGGATTAGTTAACTTTAAAGGGGTGGTTTCTTCAAAAGGTGTTGAAAGCTGCTTTAGTTGGGTAACCTCAAATGCTAAGCTGCTACTTCTCATCAAATTTCCTCTTCAAGGAGCATATGCAAGTTTTTAAAACCTTCCTTTATTCAAATTGTCATGCCAAACCAGAAGATTGCCCCATTAGGAAAACAGAACCCATCACAGCTCCCATTTCCTTTATGGTGTTAGAAATTGTGCTCAGACTATTGCTCACGAGAAACTAAAATTTTTTGTGTGTGACAGAGTGACTTAAACCATCACATTGGCTCTTTATGATGTCAGGGTAGAAAAAGGACTGGCGACATCTTAAGACCTGTGAGAGTGGCTGGTTGCTTCCATATGATTTCTTAGCTGGAAAGATCCTAGATTTTTCCTTGTTAGTTTCTGAAAAATAATTAATTAAAATATTTTCAAAATATGCTGTGAAGAACAAAAATTTACTTTGTTATAAGTTATAAATTATTATTTATAAAGAAATATAAAGTTAAGTAGAACTAATCTAAGATAAATAATAAGGAAACTGACAAATATTTATCTAATTACTATGGCCAAAGACTTTCTAAAATAATTAGCAACGAGAGTAATCACAGAAGGAAAGACTGATAGATTTGTTTGCATAGACTTTAAACATCTTTATACATCTTAATACATTAAAAACTCCATTGATAATATAAAAACAATAGAATAGTATTTACAATAAACCTAATGAAACAGGGTTACTCTTGACATATAAAGAACTTGTGAAAATCAATAACTACAGTGTACAGTCAATGAGACTACAAATAAAAAAGGAAATTAAAATGTCTGCTAAATAATAATATTCAACCATGTTAGCAATTAAAACACTAATTACAGGTAATTGGGCATTTCTATGTATTTTTGATAGAATTATAAACTTATGGCCTATTTAAAAGACAATTTAGCATTATGCATTTAGGAACTTTACAAATATTTTATTTCATTATGAAGTTTTTTGATAGCATAAAATTAGAGAAACATCAGATAACCAAGTAAATTATTGCAAGTCATAGTATACATAACTATATAGTCATTAAATAATATTCACTGACATTTTTAATAATAAAGGAAAATGCTTATGTTAATTGTAAAAAAGCATGCAATATTATATATCCAGTATGACCAAATTATAAAATTCTGTTCTCATTAAAAATGCATATAAGTGCACTAAAATATAAAAGGGATCATTTCTTGCTCTTATTATACTTTTCTGTGTTTCCACTGTTGTAAAGTATTTTAAATATTGTTTCTGATAGGCAGTCAGCAAACCCATCCTACTTTTATATGTCAGTGCAAACTTTTATAGTCATCTCATTTTTCAACATGGACATTATTAGTATTCACTCTATATATTATCAATATATATAACATATATAATATGTAATAATACATATTCTATAATATATAAACAGGTTAACACAGCATGTGTATATAATACTATTTAATTTGCATATTATTAATAATATATCAATAGGTTAATATTATCTTACATATCATGTATAATATAAATATATCAAACTATGTTTGCATTTAGTGTATGTAAAATAACTGATTTCTGCCTGTAAGATGGACTGATCACAGTGGAGCTTAGAATTTTAAATTGTCTGAGTGGACCCTATGTTCTTTGTTTGTATAATAAAAGGCTGCAAGTAGTTTCCTTAATTTGATGTCATGTACAAGGTTTTCTGAGGGTGCCCAAGGGCTCATGTCTATTAGGAAGCATGGCCACACATTTCTAGTGCAGTGGGACCTTTTAGACAGTGCCCTGGTGTCCTTTGTCATCAAGTATGACTGTTATGAGGTATTAGAGTTGCTGTGTAAATGGACATTGTCACCCATAACTTCAGTGCTCAGATTAGCTAAATATGTTGCCTTTGGAAAGATAGGGCTTAAGTTGATCTCCAATGAAGGACAAACACATGGAGAATCAAAGGGCCCTTTGAGATCTGTAAACCAAATATCAAAAAATTTAGAAGTCTACCCCAGCCTTACAGGTGTTCTTTGCTTTGATCATTAATTAAAATGTGACTTCTATTTCAGTGTCACCGTTGGAGGACTTGACAAAACAAAGTATGTCAGGTACCTGACAATTTCTTATAATGACCTGAAAGACAGGTGTTCATTCCTGCAAATGCTTTGAAGCTAAAAATAAAATAACACAAAATTTAAATTAAAGGATATTCCCAAGCATGTAGTAATCATCTTAAGACATGCTTTTCAGGGTCTTTTCCTCCCAGATGATGGTGGTGGAGTGGTGGGGGTGGTGGTAGTTGGTGTTAAAGGTGGGCAAACCCTAGCTAGAAAGGAATGCAGAAAATGGGTAAAGTAAACCCTGGGAAGTCAGTTGAGATCACTCGTCAGAGAATGTGTCTCAACAGTGTCATTATCAGATTAATAGTTGAGTTTCAATCTGAGCTGGAATTATTTGGATAACAAAAATCAAAAAGAAGTTTTTACAAACAATTTTGCCTTGGAGCAAAAGAAAGATATTAGGAGTAGGATTTTCATGACTTTCTACCACACCTCTCAAATTCCTGTCAGCTTCTGTACTACAGAAAGAACCACGAGCACCTAACTTCCACAGCCCTCGTTTGTTTTATCTTGAGTCAAAATTGGAGGAAAGCAAAAATTTCTAACTTCATGTGAATTTGAGGTGAACTATAAGTTTCTTGGACAAATAACCAGCAGAACATTTCTAATTATTATAAAAACATGATTTCTTGGGTAAGTTACTATGAATGGAAAATAGGAAGAGATGCTTCTTTTGGGATAAAAACCAACTTTTGATTAACTGAGTGCTCCCCCCTTCTTTAGTGAGAGGAGGAGAGAGATAGACTAATAGACTCCTGAATGTGCCCTACCCAGAATCTACCCAGAGCATCAGCCCCAGAAACCTCTCATCTGGAGCTGATGCTCTGCCCATCTGGGGACATGCTTGCAACCGAACTATTTTTAGCACCTGAGGTGGAGGTGCCATGGAGCCATCCTAAGTGCCTAGGGGCCAATGTGCTTGAACCAATAGAGCCATGACTACAGGAGAAGGTAGAAGAGAGAGAGAGAAGAGGGAGGGGTGGAAAAGCAGATGGTCATTTCTCCTGTGTGCCCTGATTGGGAATGCACCTGGGACTTCCACACGCCATACCAATGCTCTACCACTGAGCCACCAGCCAGGGTTGAGTGCTTCTGTTTATCTCCTCTTTGGCATTTACTGGAGCCAGAGCATTGGGCTGTCAGTTTGTTAATAAAATGGTGCTGAGCTTCTTAGTAGCTTACAAAGTGGGAAAGTTGACAACAGTTAGCAAATAAACCCTTTCCGTGAAGTACATGGGCTAGACAACTGCACACAGGGATAGAAAAAGAAGCTGGGATGCGTTCATTAGGCTCACGAAACACTAAGTGGGTACCACACGATGACAGTGCTGGGAGAGTGGACACCATGACTTCTGGTTCAAAAAGAATTTCCAAGGAGGGAGACTCAGGGGTCCACAAAGAGGGAGGACTTTAGTGGAGGGGAGTCCTGGAATGTCACAGATCCAGGAGGCTCTCTGAGATAAATGGTGCTATTACCTAAGGATCCACTGAGACCAAACTATGTGGTGAAGAAGCCATATAGTGTTTCTAGGGGTCCAGGGACAGCAGGAAGATTGAGGCAGAGAGGAATGGGTGTCACTGAGGGAGCTCTCGTGGGATTAATGCGGTCAGCAATTTTGGTGAGAAAAGTTACCTGGTTGTAGCCTAGGTCACATGTGGAAGAACTTCTGTTCATTCAGACTTTCACTCAGCCACTATAATCATGTTGTAGGTGAATATTGACCAGAAAGGATGTTCCCAGTATGTTTATAGACAATACTCCCATTTTTATAAAAAACTAATGCATTTGAAAGAAAAGAGAAGCTATGAGGATTTTCACAATATACAGACATAATATTTCCATTTTAAAATTTCAAAACTGGCATTTAAAAAAAAGGGAATAACCAAGTGTGTGTGGGGTGGCAACCCAGCGAGCCCCCCCCCCACGTGCACTTTATTTTCTGACCATTGAAGTTCATCTTTCATTTGCTCTTGTCTTATGTTGTTGTATAGAAGCTGGCTCTTTTCAATAAGTTATTTTAGAGTTAAAGCAATTAAATTTATATAGCAATCTTTTTATTTTATTTTTATTTATTTATTTTTAAATATTTTATTTATTGATTTTAGAGAGAGAAGGAAGAGAGAGAGTGAGAGAGAGAAGGGGAGAGAGAAGGGGGAGGAGCAGGAAGTGTCAATTCCTGGTAGTTGCTTCTTGTATGTGCCTTGACTGGGCAAGTGGGGTTTTTAAACCTGCAACCTCAGCGTTGCAGGTCGACGGATTTGCCACTGCACCACCACAGCTCAGGCCAATAGTGATCTTTTTAAAGGCAAGTTTTGTCTTCCCCATTCTCTCTTCCCACTGTTTCCTTTAGTTCCTTCGTTGTATTTGAGGAGCTGGGTCTGGTAGGAGCTCTGGAATAAGCACACAATATCACCTCAGCCTCCCCCCACCCAAACCCTCTTGCTTCAGCTCATGCTGCCAGTTTGCTGTCTTCTCAACCCCTAGAACTATGTTTTAGCCTCATGAAGTTTGAGAATTTCTGTATGGCAGCTGCTAGTCTCGTCTATTCTATCTAGTGCTCAAACATAGTGAATTACCCTCCTGGTGATGGTAGCTAAAGAGGAAATGTGTGCAGTTGGTTATCTAACCTGTCATGTGGAGGTTCTCAGTGAGTATTCATAACATCTTTTTTTTTCTGGAAAATATTCAGCGCAGTTGATCAGGTGGCCAGCAATGGACTTGTCCAAAGAAATGTCGATGCCCCAGAAAGTTTCAACTGAGTTAGAGCTTTGGCCTTGTGCATGATCACAACTCTGTCCTTTGTCAGAAACAAAATGCAATTCACCACGGTCTTCTGTTGTTCCTTCATAATAGGAGCAACCATTTGAGGAACAATATTGATTATTCAATGATTCTATTTCTTGGTACTATTTATTGAATGCTTTCTATGGATTCAGTGCTACACAGTGACTTGTATATTTACCTCACTTTGGTCTCTTCACAATCCTATTAAATAGATATTTTATTCTAACTCTTAATTAAAAAAAGTGAAGCTTCAGAATGTAAGTCCTCACAGCTTCAAGGTTGAGCCCATCTTTCTGTCTTCAGTTGGTTTATGGGATGGCACAATGTGTGTGGAATGTACTTGCCTTGCTCTTCCAATGTTTTTAAGAATTACAATCTGTTGAAACATAGTAAAACCTTCAATAATATGTTTTTGAGTGAAGAAATTAAGTTTCAGGAATTTCTACTGTAGTCTTATAACAAAAACTGGCCTTGACTATGGTGAACTGGCATGTTCTGAACTGACTGAAAGCTCTGCCTCGTTGGAAATGAGGTCCCTGGAAGCGAGGCAGGAAGGATGGGTGAGCCATCCACTTTCCTTTTTCAGCTTATTTTGACTGTTTTTTTTTTTTGTTAAATATTGAGTTGATTTTACTAAGCAGATACCATCTGAACACCAAAGAGATGTTGCAATTGAGAAATTTTGGGTTCACTGTCTCTTATTCCTGTAACTACTGAAGTCCAGAGGTGATCCCTGAGACTCAATCAAAGGAAAGTTCAAGGACAGTCAGTGAGGTTATGTGCCAAAGTAGTGGGAGAAGAGTCAATGATAAAACATGGGAACTGAGTCCACTTATGGGCCCATTAGAAAAAAACAAAAAAAAAAACCCAAAGGGTGCTGGCTTAAGGATTCTCAGTTCTGGCAACAAAACTGTGTCTCAAAAGTTTAGAATTGTGAAATCTTGATGAAATATCATGAATTAGGAAACTTAACTGGACAGGATATGACCTTCTTATTGTGGAGGGAGGGGCCAGTCCCATGGAGGTGGGGTAGCTGGGCAGAGCTGCAGCCACACTGTGTGTCAATCAGTGGGTTTTCTCAGGCACGAGCAGTTTCTCTTTTCTTCTTTCTCTACTTTCTTGTTTTGTTTGTTGCAGAAAAGGCAACTAAGCCTGGTGGGGAGCTTCCTCCTGGCTGGTTTTGATCTTCATTCCTGGTACTCCTTTGCAGCCCAGGATCCCTCAGCAGCAGGACACAACACTGTTTCCACAGACATGGAGAAGGCCGTATTCTTATTGGCTAGTGAGGTGGCAGTGGTGCCACATAATGAAGTTTTAAATGTGGAAATGGCCTTTTTTTCTCTGTTCGGGATCTCTTGCTAGGGTTGCAGTGTGGGTACTTAGGAAGGTTTTACATCACTGCTTGCCTGAGCTTTCGCTGGACAGGAAGAGGTTAAGGTTCTCAGTTGTCACTGTTTTTTTCCAGGCAGTAGACGATTTCTACATGTAGCAGAAACAGTGAGATGCTTAGCTTTCCTGTAGAAGGGCCACATATGCATTTAATGAGAGACCCTATGGGGTTTCTAACTAGAGAACGTATGTATGTGATTCAGGGTAAACTCAGGTTGCCATTAACTTGCTGATTTACAGGGTGAGTAAATGAAAAAAAAAGGGGGGGGGATAGAACGCATTGCAACCAGCTTGGGAGAATGTTCTTTATCCTTTCCAGAATATTTCTGATTGTTAATATCATTAACATCTCAACATTTCAATATAGATCACATGTTTTAACAAACAGCTTGAATTAAGTACTTTTTTTTTTTAGCTCTCACTTGTGAGTTTTGACTAAATATATTTTATTCATTGCGGTCACCATGAGAAAGCAACCTGGTTACGATCAAGCTGTCAGCATTTCATGCTTTTAGAAACACAAAAATCTAGCAGGGACTTGCCCTTACTCACTCCCACTCATCCCATCTCTCTTGATTGGTTTGTTCCCGCTTGCTCTGAAGCAAGAAACCGAAGACGTACCTCTGCTCTTAGATTCAGAAAAATGATACTCTGTGTGGATTGTTTCTCCTCACTGCATCCAGATTTGAACAGTTTGTAGTAGTTGGACTGACTCTGCAATGATCAGCAGAACACAATCTCAAATCTATTTCAATTTAGGAATAAAAATATCCAAGGATATACTTATTTTTGAAAGTCTCATAAAATCAAATTAGATTTTTAAAAAGTTGAGACTTGGCTCAAAAAAA
The DNA here is from genome assembly GCF_036850765.1 of Saccopteryx bilineata. Taxonomy (NCBI): domain Eukaryota; kingdom Metazoa; phylum Chordata; class Mammalia; order Chiroptera; family Emballonuridae; genus Saccopteryx; species Saccopteryx bilineata. The sequence continues at coordinate 193,870,226 of NC_089491.1, forward strand.
AAAAAAAAGGAAAAAAGAAAGAAAGAGAAACTGCCTTCAAATATGATCATCAAAAAATGCATCAGACCTACTCAAACTGGCCAATAGGACTTTTTTATGTCAAAATTGGGACTTTTTTTTATGTCACAACTGATTTATTTTTGGTATTTGGTCTTACATTTCTTCTAGAGATACCATGAGTTTGCTTTTGGAGGAATCTTTCTCTTTTTTTCTAAGTTGTGGGCATTTTGTTTAAAAACACAAGATTTTGTGTGTGTGTGTGTGTGTGTGTTGTGACAGAGACAGAGAGAGAGAGAGACAGACAGGAAAAGAAACAGATGAGAAGAATCAAATCTTCGTTGCGGCCCCTTAGTCATTCATTGATTGCTTTCTCATAAGTGCCTTGGCTCAGGGCTCCAGCAGAGCAAGTGACCCTTTGCTCAAGCCAGCGACCATGAGATCATGTCTATAATACCATGGCTCAAGCCAGCAACACAGCAGTCAAGCTGGTGAACCTGTGCTCAAGCCAGCACCTCAGGGGGCCTCGAATCTGGGTTCTTTACGTCCCAGTCTGAGGCTCTATCCAGTGTGCCACCCCTGACCAGGCGAAAACACAATAATTTTTAAAAGGACATGACATAGCTCCTTTCTTTATCATTTGTCTAGGTATCACGTCATGAACTAGAAATACCCACTCCTGTTTTCAGTAAACATGTACTGGGGACTGTGCCCTGTGTAGGGAATGCAGACACGGTAGGACACAGTTCCTAACCCAAGGACACCACTGAGGGGCAGCTGCTCCGCCATGGTCAGCCAGGCACGTGGTCAGCCAGGCCAGAGGTGGCCTGCACCACCCAGCATGCTGTGCTGAGACCAGCCTGGCTCTGATCCAGGAAGCTTGGGATCCAGGGGTCAGAGCCATGTGCAGACAGTACCAGCGCTGCGCAGGACAAGCACAGGGCCCCTGTCCGAGAGGCAGAGGAGGGTCTATGGCAGAGCACTGTGAGGACTGATTCTGCAGAGAGTTGTTTTCAGAGGGAGAGCGTCCAAGCAGTCACGAGGGCAGTGAAGCGAGGTGAGGAGAGGGTTGGGCTGGGCAGGAGAAGTTGGTGTGTGAGAGGAGCAGGCAGCTCACTGGCGACAAAGAGCCCTGCATGGGCACTGTGCTGCTCAGTTCTGTCCAGCACCTGTCGGCAAGACCCTGGGACGTTAGCTGTGAGGAGGAAGCCACCTATTTAAATTATAAAAATTTTATTTTTTAAATTTATTGTGTTAACATGGTTTCAACTTACCCATTCAATATAACGCCCTCAACACACCATATCATACCCCCATACCATGCAAAGTCTCTTTCCATTCCCATTTACTCCCCTTCCATTCCCTCTTTCCCTCTGAGACTTTCTGCTCCTTTGTCTGTATCTATGTGTTATGTATATATGATTTGGCCAATCTCTTCACCTTCTTATGTCCCATCCTCTCTTCGTCCTTCCCTCTGACAGCTACCTATCTGTACCCTGTGACCTGCCTCTGCCTCTATTCCATTCCTTAGCTTATTATATTCATTAGATTGCACATATAAGTGAGACCATATGATATTTGTCTTTCTTTATCTAGTTTATTTCATTTAGCATAATAACCTCCAGGTCCATTCATGCTGCCTTAAAGGGTAAGAGTTCCTTATTTTTCATGGCTTCATAGTATTCCATTATGTATATGTACCCCAAGTTTTTTATCCACTTGTCCAATGTCAGGCATTTGGGCTGTTTCCAGATCTTGGCTATTGTAAACAATGCTACAATAAACATGGGGGTGCATTTCTCCTTTTGAATTAGTATTTTGAGATTCCTAGGATATATTCCTAAAAGTGGGATAGTTGGGTCAAAAGGCAGTTCCATACTGTTTTTCACAATGGCTGCATTGAGTCTGCATTCCCACCAGCAGTGCAAGAGGTTTCTCTTTTCTCCACACTCTCACCAGCACTTGTTTATTGATTTATTCTTTTAATTTTTTTTTTCTGAAGTTGGAAACAGGGAGGTAGTCAGACAGACACCCACATGCGCCGGACCGGAATCCACCCGACATGCCCACCAGGAGGCGATGCTCTGCCCATCTGGGGCGTTGCTCTGTTGCAACCAGAGCCATTCTAGTGCCTGAGGCAGAAGGCATAGAGCCACCCTCAGCACCCGGGCCAACTTTGCTCCAATGGAGCCTCGGCTGTGGGAGGGGAAGACAGAGACAGAGAGACAGGAGAGGGGGAGGGGTGGAGAAGCAGATGGGTGCTTCTCTTGTGTGCCCTGGTCGGCAATCGAACACGGGACTCCTGCACGCCAGGCCGACGCTCTACCACTGAGCCAACTGGCCAGGGCCTGTTGATTTATTCTTGATGATCATTCTGACAGGTGTGAGATGGTATCTCACTGTGGTTTTAATTTGCATTAATGATTAATGACATTAAGTATTTTTTCACATGCCTATTGGTCATCTGTATGTCATCTTTGGAGAAGTATATATTCAGTTATTTTGCCCATTTTTTAATTGTATTGTTTATCTTCCTGGTGTTGAGTTTTAGAAGTTCTTTATAAATTTTGGTTATTAATTCCTTATCAGACGTATCAGTAAATATGTTCTCCCATTGATTAAGTTGTCTTTTTATTTCATTAATGGCATCTTTTGCTGTGCAAAAGCTTTTTTATATAATATAGTCACATTTGTTTATTTTGTTCTTTATTTCATTTGCCCATAGATATATATCAACAAAAAATATTGCTATAAGAGATATCAGAGAATTTACTGCCTATGTTTTCTTCCAAGATTTTTATGGTTTTGTGAATTACATTTAAGTCTTTTATCCATTTGGAGTTTGTTTTTGTGAATAGTGTAAGTTGGTGGTCTTTTGGAATATTTGTTCTAGATTTGTGAATTATGCCACTGGTATTTTAATAGTAATTTCATTGAATCTATAGATCACTTTGGATAATATAGACATTTTAATATTAATTCTCCCTATCCATGAACACGATATATGCTTCCACTTGTTTGTATATTTCTCTGTTTCATATCTCAGTGTTTTATAATTTTCCAAATATAAGTCTTTTACCTCCTCAGTTAAAATTATTGATAGATACTTTAATTTTTTTATTGTAATAGTTAAGGGAATTGTTTTCTTAATTTCTCTTTCGGACAGTTTATTGTTGTGTATAAAAAAACCATTGATTTCTGAATATTAGTTTTATATCCTATCACCTTAACAAATTTATTTATCATGCCTAATATTTTTTTGACTGAGACTTTAGGGTTTTCAGTGTACAGTATCATGTCATCAGCAAATAGTGACAGTTTTACTTTTTCTTTTCCAATTTGGATGCCTTTTATTTCTTCTTCTTGTCTGATTCCTGTGGTTAGGACTTCCAGAACTATGTTGAATAAGAGTGGTAAAAGGGGATGTCCCTGTCTTATTTATGATTTTAATGAGATTGCTTTTAATTTTTCCCCATTGAGTATGATTTTGGATGTTGGTTTGTCATATATGGCCTTTATTATGTTGAGATATGTTTCTTGTTTTCCCACTTTCTGAGCGTTTTTATCAGAAGTGGATGCTGGATTTTATCAAATGCTTTTCTGTATCTATTGATATGATTATGTGATTTTTATCCCTCGTTTTGTTTATGTGATGAATCACATTTATTGATTTGTGAATATTGTATCAGCCTTGCCTCCCCATAATAAATTCCACTAGATCATGATATATGATCTTTATAATGTATTGTTGGATCTGGTTTGCTAATATTTTGTTGGGAATTTTGACATCTATGTTCATCAAAGACATTGGCTTATAATTTTCTTTTTTTCTAGTGTCTTTACCTGGTTTTGGATTGAGGATAATTCTTGCTTCATAAAAGGAACTTGGAATCTTCTCTCCTTCTGTGATTTCAGTTGTTACTTCTTTTTCATTTCTAATTTTATGTACAATATTTGGGTCTTTTCTTTTTGTCTTGATGAGTCTGGTTAAAAGTTCGTCAATCTATTTACCTTTTCAAAGAACCAGCTCTTGATTTCATTGATCTTTTGTATTGCTTTTTAGCCTCTGTCATTTATTTCTGCTCTGATCTTTATTATTTCCTTCCTTCTACCTCCTCTGGACTTTATTTGTTGTTCTTTTTGTAGTTCCTTTAGGTGCAGGGTTAGATTGTTTATTTGAGCTTTTCCTTGCTTCTTAAGGTGCCAGTAATGCTATGGAGCTTCCCTCTCAGGATTGCTTTCACTGTGTCCCATAGATTGGGTTGTTTTATATTCATTTTAATTTGTTTAAAGAAAAATTTTAAATTTCTTTCTCAAGCTCATTGTTAACCCATTTGTTATTTAATAACATGCTATTCAGCCTCCAAGTGTTTGAATGTTTTTCAGTCTCTTTATTGTAGTTGATTTCTAGGTTCAGGCCATTGTGGTCAGAGAAGATGCTTGATATGATTTCAATCTTCTTAAATTTATTGAGACTTGTTTTGTGTCTTGTGATCTATCTTAGAAATGTACCATTAGCACTTGAAAAGAATGAATAGTCTGCTGCTTTGCAGTGAAATGTTCTGAAGATATTAATTAAATCCAGTTGATCTAGTTTTTCATTTAAGGCTGCTGTTTCTTTGTTAATTTTTTGTCTGTAGAATCCATTGCTCTGGGGAATTAAAATCCCCTACTATTACTGTATTGCTGTCGATCTTGCCCTTTATTTCCATGAAAATTTGCTTTATATATTTAGGTGCTTCTATATTAAACACATAAATATTTACAATGGTTATGCCTTCTTGTTGGATTGCTCCCTTTATCATTATGTAGTGACCTTCTTAGTCTCTTACTATACCCTTTATTTTAAAGACGATTTTATCTGATATAAGTATTCTATCCCAGCTTCTTTTTTTCATTTCCATTTGCATGAAATATTTTTCCATCTCTTCACTTTCAGTTTATGTGTATTTTTTTTTCTTAAAAAGTATTTTAATAACTTTTTATTTGCTGAAAGAAAATGCAATGATGCTTATAGTTTCTGGGGATATGCAATAATGATCGTTTATGTTTATTGAATACCTCTCGTCCCTACCTCTACCCTACCAGATATATTATGTAATCCTCATAACATTCTCAGAGCTAGATGTTGGTAATTACATTCTGCAGATAAGAAATAATCACATTTTGCAGATACAGAGTTTGCGACCACAGAAGTCACAGTGCATAAAGTGGCAGAAAGGGGATTTGAACCAGGGCCATATGAATGGCTCTGAAGTCTGTGCCTTTCCTGCTGAACTATTTCACAGGTTAAAAGGAGAAGCTCTGTTTACTAACTCAAGCATCCAGAACCTTGGGAGTGATGCTTTACTCTGGGATGTTGACTTCATAGGCTTCTGAGATGGTCACTTGAATCGTCAGTTCCTACATTTGTCATCAGAAACTGGCTTTTATTTGAGTAGAAAAAGATGAAGACAAGTTAATGTACTAAATTCAAGTGCTTGATGAACTTCTCAGCATAAGCTTGGCTTGTTTGATTTTTCTTACTTTTGAAAAATGGAGAATAGAGCTGGTATATTATGCAAGGATCAAGGACTCAAAGATACATTGCAAAGCCAGGGGAAAATTAATTTCAAGTTTTTGTTATCATCTGAAAAAGAAGTTAATGCCTATTTACCTCCTAAACCAAATGGAAGTATGCAGGATGCATTATTTATTAAGTTTTTAAAAATAATTAAGACAAATGCTAAAAATAACTATGCAATAAACCTCTTTTAAATATTTACCATAATACTACATTGCTAACATGACTTATATTCAGTCTGTGCCTTGATTTGGATATTTCATATTTCTACAGTTTATTTTATAGATCACTAATCAAAATTATACAGTGGCAATTCCTAATTATAATGATAAGTTTTCATAGACTGCAAAGTGAATGACAATTTTAAAATAAATGTTTTTGTTCTGAATGAATGTTTTCTGAAAAAATTTGTAATTGTTGAGATTGTTATAATGTAAGGGGTGACAATTTCAAGTAATGGAAGGAAATAAGATTAACATTGGTCTACCGGCCACTAGTGGGTATTACAGCTTTCATGGTGCACAGTAACAGAGCCACCAAAGTATAAATAAAAAGATAGATTTAACTATAGTAAGTTGTTTTATAAAGATTTATTCTGCCAAACAGTGAAAATCTGACATAAAGTACTTGGTAATTAATTATTATTATATACTTTAATTTGCTATAACTCTGCTTTATAAATTTTATAAAGTAAAGTTACTTCCCTACTTTATAAATTATGTGTATTTTTTGTTCTGAGGTGGGTCTCTTGTCAACAGCCTATATATGGGTCTTGTTTTTGAATCCATGCAGCTGCCCTAGTCTTTGAGTGGAGTATTTATTCAATTTACATTTAAGGTTACTATGGATATGTACTTATCAAAACCTATAATTCTTTCTCCTGTTTTTTTTCCCTTTTCTCTTCTTATAACAGTTCCCTTAACATTTATTGCAGTACTGGTTTGATGGTAATGAACTCCTTGAGCCATTTGAGCCCCCCCTTTTTTTTCTGGGAAGTTCTTTATTTCTCCTACAATTTTAAATGATAGCTTTGCTGGATAGAATTGTCTTGGTTGTAGGTTCTTGTTTTTTATCACTTGAAATATTTTTTGCCAATCCCTTCTGGTCTGAAGTATTTCTGTTGAGAAGTCAGATGCCAGTCTAATGTAGGTAATTAATTGCTTTTCTCTTGCAGCTTTTAGTATTCTTTAGTCATCTCTTAACTTTGGCATTTTAATTATGATGTGTCTTGGTGTGAGCCTCTATGGGTTCATTTTTAATGGGACTTTCTGTGCTCCTTGAACTTGTGTGACATTTTCCCTTCATCTATTTAGGAATGTTTCAGCTATAGTTTCTTCAATAAAGATCTCTACTCTTTGTTTTATCTCTTCTCTTCCAGGAACCTGTATGATGCAGATGTTGTTTCTCTTCATGCTGTCACAGGGATCTCTTAGAGTTTTGTTAGCTCTTTTGGGCCTCTTTTCTTTTTGCTGCTCTGCTTCTGGGCTTATATTTGTCTTGTCTTCTAAATTGCCAATTTGATCTTCTGTTTCATCTATCTTGATTCCTTCTAGTGCAGTCTTCATTTCTGATATTGTATTTGTCATTTATGAATTGTTTTTTTTTATGATTTCAATTATTTTTTTTTGACAGAGACACAGAGAGAGTCATAAAGAGAGACAGCTAGGGACAGACGGGAAGGGAGAGAATTGAGAAGCATCAATTCTTTGTTGCGGCACCTTAGCTGTTCAATAATTGCTTTCTCATATGTGCCTTGACGGGGGGGCTACAGCAGAGTGAGTGACCTATTGCTCAAGATAGCAACCTTGGGCTCAAGTCGATGATCTCAGAGTTTCAAACTTGGGTCCTCCATGTCCCAGTCCAATGCTCTATCCACTGCACCATCACCTGGTCAGGCTGATTTCAATTCTTTTTAATGTTTACTATCTCTTTGTTTAAGTTCTCATTGTGATCATCCATTGTTGCTATAACATCTTTGAACATTTTAATAACCATTATTTCAAACTCTTTGTCTGATAGTTTGGTTACTTCCATTATACATAATTTTTTTCTGGGGATTTCTCTTGTTGATTCAATTAGGTTATTTATTTATTTATTTATTTATTTATTTTTATTAAGTAAGAGGCTGGGAGGCAGAGACATACTCCTGCATGTGCCCCAACTGGGGTCTACCAGCTAAGCTCTTTACCAGGAGATTCTCTATCCATCTAGGGCTGATGCTCTGTTGCTTGGCAACCAAGCTATCCTAATGTCTGAGGCAAAGCCATAGAGCCATATTCAGCCCTCAGGGCCAACCTTGATAGAATCATTTGAGCCATGGCTGTGGGGAGGGAATATATAGTGAGAAAAATAGAGGAGAGGAGGGGTGGAGTAGCAGATGGTCACTTCTGTGTGCCCTGACCAGGAATCCAACCCAGGACTTCCACACATCAGGCTGAGGCTCTATCACTGAGCCAAATGGCCAGAACCTTGGTTATATTTCTTTATCTCTTCTCATTTTGTCAGTGTAATTGGTAGCTCTGCTCTGACTTTCAAATTTGTTGTGGTATCTTTATGAGAAAAGTGGGCTCTGCTGTATTGACCTTCAGTCCACCTGAGTTCTTTGCATTAGAAATGGTTCTTTATTTACCCTCCTGTTGTGTGTGAGTATTGAATGTAGTTAGCCCTTTTGTGAGTAGGGTTATCTCTTCAGGCTGTCTGGCTATAAAGGTCAACCTTGATCACATGTATTAGATGCTGTACAGTGACTGTGCTGTGTAGTTATTCTCCACAGTATCTGGTGCCTGCTGGACTCCTCCTTTGGGCATGCTGCTTTTGTAGCTAGCTGAGTCTAGTGTTGGTGCAATCTGCCAATCACTACTAGTTGTGTTGGTTCTGGGTCCTCCTGGGTGGGGCTCAGGTATGAGTTGGTGTCAGCAGTTGTTTGTAACCTGCCAGGGCTATTGCTCTGTTCACTAGTTGTGTCTACATTTTCTGGGCCTAGGTAGTGTGGGAGAGGCCAATCTGTGTATAAAGTTTAGCATCTTCCTGCTTAGAGCTGACCCAGGCTCCATAACATTTGCCTGAACTTTTCAGCTGCTCCATGTCACCTCACAGCTGCCTGTCTTCCTGCCAAGTCATCTGTAGAAAGACTGTAGTGTGAGCTCAGACTGGTTTCACCCCACCAACCCCTCTATAGGTTGCAAGCTTGGTAGGTTAGGACAGCTGAGATTGGGAATACAACATTAGTGAGACCCACTATTCAGGGGTTTCTAGGTCAGGAGCTCAGAATGGGGAAGTGTCCCCTACTCCAGAGCCTAATCCCTCAGACACTAATTGATACTCCAACTCTATTTCTCCCAGTGAGGTGAGCAGCAGGTTCAGATTGAATGGGGCTGATGGTTCCCTTTGCAGAAGTTTTTTCAGCTGGGGAGCCCCTGGTATCATGGAGAAAGATTGAGAGAGTCCTCTCCTGAGGGTTGACTGTGTCCCCCCCCCCAAAAAAAGTGGTTAATCCCCTTGGCCAGTCCCAACAATGTGCTCTAGGGAACCCACCCCTTGAATATCCATCCTCCAAGCCTCTTTCCCTCCCCCCAGTAAAACCTATCACAGTGGGACAGGATATTCAGGATACAGGTCAGCTGACTATGAAGCCAACCCTGTCCAATATATGCAAGCTGCTGTGCAGGTGCTAACCACAGAAAGTGGAAGTCACCTCAGCTGAGCGTGGTATATGACAAGCCCTCCCTTTGAACATAATGCCAGTAGGGGTTGTTGGGTCCTGCTTTCATGCTCTTCATGGATGGCCACTGGATGTGCTGACCCTGGGCCTCCCTGGAGGGAACTCGATCCAGAGGACACTGCCTGTGACTGGCCCTCAGCAACCTTCTTATAGCTATAATCAAACCAGAATTTGTGGCTGCCTCTGCTGGGTCCAGGTGCACGTGGAAATACCAAGCTGCACATCTAAGCTGGTTTTACCTACACTGGACCTGGGGCAAGTCAGCAAAAGGCCCAAGGATCCCTAAGATCTACCTCCTGCTGCTTTTGTCTGCTGGCTGCTTGTTGAGTTCCTCCACTGAAAAAAATCTCTGGTAGGGTCTAGAGCCTGGGACAATCCAGGGATTAGGAAGGGTGTGGCTCCCACCCCTTGGCCCCAGGTGTCAGACTGTTCTGAATTTTTTCACTGACTTTAGTAGGGCATGGCCACCAGAAGTTCACTAGTTGTAACCTCTGAAACCCAAAGATTTGGTCTTCTCTCAGTCTAGACAGTTTCTACTGAATTTCTTGTGAGGCAGAAACATCAGTCATATTATCAGGGGACAATGGGGAAAAGCTCCATCCTCAACACCAGAAAACTGAGTCACTTCTGCACCCCTACTTTCTGGATTACCTGTCAGAACAGTCCAGTCTCCATAGAGTAGAGCAAAAGTGATTCCTGAGGGTGGAGCAATTGCTTTCCCCCAGGCTGATGCCACATAGAGGGGACTTCTCCACCTGAAAAAGATAGCAACTGCAGTATTGAAGAGTGACCTAGCACAGGGGTTCTGGTGGCCATCTCCTACAGTGTCTTTCCTTGGGCCATCAACTTCACACTCTCTTCATGTGATTCTAGTACTCTCAGCCTTCCCTCCACCAGAGCCCTGGGTATGTGGCTGTGAACAAGATTTTCTTTACTAGCCCTTTAAGATGGTGTTTCTGTCTATGAGAGCTCCCGTCTCTCTCTTGTAGACAAAAACCTCAGCTCTTTTCATTGCCAAATGCTGTGTGGACACCTCTTCTAAGCTCTGGTGCTCTAGTCTGGGGCATCCAGCCTGGGGCTTAGGACCATCACTTATCAGGCAAACTTTCCTGCAGTGAGAGCCCTTCTGGACCCTCAGCTGACACTTGTTCCTGCGAGCGGGGCAGCCCTTACCACATCTCTGCTCTTCCTACCAGTCTCAGTGTGGCTTGTACGACTCCTTGGTTATTGACTTCTCTTCATTTAGTCCGGAGTTGGTATTTCACAATGATTGTTCTTAAATTTAGTTGTAATCCAATTGGACCCTGGGAGGTGGAAATTGGAACATCTGACTACTTCGTTGCCATCTTGGAATCTTCTCTCTCTTTAGTTTTTTAAATATTCAGAAGAGAGCCTGGTCCACCCCCCCTATGTTATTTATTTATTTATTTAAGAGAGAGGGAGAGGAACATCAATCTGTTCCTTTATGTGCCCTGACTGGGGATCTAACTGGCAACCTCTGTGCTTCCAGTTGATGCTCTGACCAGTTGACCTATCTGGCCATTGGCTATGACCATCACTTCCACGGACTTGGTATCTTCCTCAGAGCTGTTTCAGGAGCTTGGCAACCGTGTACCAAAATCGGTCAGTACTGAGGATATACCAGCCTCCAATTGTGGCTCAGGGTCCTCACATTGTCAGACTCTTTCAGGTGATCTGAATTTCTCTGTGGTTCTTTTAGCAAACTAGGAGTTTTATCATTGCCCAAGCTTTTATAGATGAGATTAATAGGAGTCCAGAAAAGATGTGTCTCTTGTAGGGTGGTAAAAGGGATAAAGAAAGTGGACATGGTTGTCTAAGAGTGAGTCTGTGGAAAAGAAACACACAACAGTCGGCTCACTTGGGAAGCCTTTTCCGTAGCTGATCAACAGCTCATATCGGAGTTGAGTTTGGTAATCATTTGCATTTGGCCAGTTGCTTAAAATGAAGGCTTGGGTTTATTTACAGAGGAAGATAATAATTTTTGGAAGAATTTTTGTGACTTAAGGTTTTTCAGATGAACAGAGCACACCCAGATCTCAGCATCATCTGCAGATAACATTCTATTCACTCCCCTCCCGCCTCAAAGAAAAATAAATAGAGTGCATTCCCTGGATCTTTTGGGTTACGTGCTAGGTATAATTAATATGTCTGTTGAATTTCCTGTGTGGGTGGTGCTTTATCACAGTCCAAGGAAAAATGTTTCTTTCAACACTGAGCACCATCAGTCATTTGATTCAACTCTTTTGCACGTCATCAGCCTTTGGTCTACAGGCTTGGCTTTTCAGTTTTACTGAAACTGTTTCAAGCTTGCTGAACATATTTGGGATAATACCATCCATAGTTGTCTATGTTAACTTTTCTAAACTGCACCGATTAGTGAGATATGCAGTGTTTAAATGTTTGGGACATGCAATGTGCCGTCCTCCACATGGAACTCTCTGAAGTCAGTGCTCGCCTTCTCTTGTCAAGTCTGTGCTTTCATCTGAGTTTCCTTTGATTCAAACCAGACTACCGTTTGCCCCTCAGCTGGGATGTAATAATACCATCATTACATTTACCTTTGTTTTCTCTTTGTCTTGGTAGAAGTCATGGATTCTCTGGATATCTGGGCTACCACATAATGTGGTTGTCACAAGTGTAAAAACTGTGATGATAAACCATGAAACAGGGAAAAGATACAGTTTACCTGGACAGGTGAAACAGGTGACCTGGATGGTAAATAGAAAGAGCTCACATTTAGGATTAGACCCACTGGATTTCAGATCCTGAACGTACCATTTTTTATCTGTTTGCCCTTAAGTGAGTCCTTATATTGTTTTAAGTCTCAGCTTATTTAATTATAAAGTGAATAGAACACCTGCCATTAAGGTTGTTGTGAGGACTAGTGATGAGGATGTAAATGACCTACCCAGTCCCTGCCTGTTTAGCACTAGGCATTTGATAAATGGTGGCTATTGATATCCTTAAAGTATTGAACATCTATGTCATGCATACCTATATGTCTTCATCATCACAGCTATCACCTTTAGAAAGTGGATTAATATAAGCATGGTTTCATAGTGTTGACATGAGGCCTAAAGACCGAAAACTTCAAATTTAACAAAAACGAGTCAAGGAGCTAGAAAAATAAAATCAAGCAAAATCCTGGACCAAAAGATGAAACTTATAGGAGAATACATTTCAGGTGATTCATGGAGGTAGTCCAGTGTGAATGGAGCTGCTTCTTGAAAAGCTCTGCTCCTGCTTTGGATGTGTCCAGAAAGAAGGCAAATGCCACTGTTCAGTGCTGATGCCAAAGAGATTTTCCTCAGGGTGGGAATAGGGGTGGATAGTCTTAAAAAATTGTTCATCTAACTCTAAGATCCCATGATTCTTTTGCAGTGATCAATACAGTACATAGTAGTAGGCATGGGAAGATGGGAAGAAATTTGAGTACAATGTCAGGAAGAGTTTCTCACAAGGTCACTTTTCTCTCCACAACACTTAGTTCTGGTGAATATAAAAGAAAGTCATTGCTGAGGTTCACTTATTTTGTAGTTTATATCGACACATTCTGTAGAGCTGATAAGGTCCATAGAAGTTATCACATCTAAACTTGCATCTAATTCCAGAATCTTTTAACACTGTTTTGAAAGGTGACTGACCATTTGATCCCTTCCAGGGCCAGGACACTCACTCCTTATTTAGCAGGGCCAGCCTTGATATTGCTATATAAGTCTAAGCTTCTGAAAATTCTTCAATGTGGTGGGTGAAGCTGCATGAACTTTTTTATTCCTGAGGGATAAATCAAGTTTGTGGGGCAATGATACAATGTGGGATCTTGACAAACTCACCAGCTCTTGGGAGTTGACTGGTGTTCCCTAGGCCTAGGGGAACACAACGATGGGCCATGCTACCCTTTGATGATCTTTAAGTAGCCATGATAAAGTGTCAACTCCTTTTGAGGGTTTTTTTTTTGTTTTTGTTTTTTTTGTAAAGCACAGTTTCTGTAATGGTATTTTACACAAGGACTACATTATTACATTGTGCATGGAGCCCTTTTCTTGTCAACGTATATGAAGAATTTTAAATGTAACTAGGCTAAACATAGTCTTGTTTCTTTTGCATTCATTGTACTAGTTATCTGAATTTTGATTCTATCACCGAGCCCAGAGATTGATGAGCTACAACAATAGACCTAATTTCTCAACTTGGTTTTCAGCTGGATATGGTCCTGAGATCAAGTTCTGGCCTATGGAGTAAAAATGACTGGAAATTACTTCCAGTCAGTCACACAAAAGCCTCTCATACTCAGTCCTCTATCCTTCTTGTCCACTGGCTTTGGTGAAATAATTCTGGAGACCTCGAGGAGGCATGACCACAGAAGGATGGAGCCTAGAGTATCAATCAAAATTCCTTCATTGGATTGATATGAGGGAGAAATAAACCTGCACTACATTTAGCTGCTGCAATTTGAGGGTTGTTTAATTTAGCCTGTAGACTACCCTAATATCATAATCAAACCAATTTATATCTCTCTCATACACAAGAATAAGATAAACAACTTGCCAGAGGTCTTTTTCAAACTGAGACAAATACGTTCACAATATTCCTTTAATTTAAGATGAACAATCACACATGTAAATATCATTTACAATAACATCTACTTGGTCAACTATTATATCCTCCTAGTAAACCCTTGTTTTTCACCAATTAAATGTTAACTCATCCATTCCTTAATTTATTTTTAGAGAATCAAAAGGACTTCTTTTTTAATTTGGATATCTATGCATTTTCTGATTCTGATATCTTTTTGCTGCTCTCTATTTGTGATTCTCATCTGCCTCTTAATTCTCATTATGTCTCTTGAATCATTTCGAAAATGGCTAGCCTAGTCTGCAGAGCTGACTAAACCTGTAAAGTGGCTTCTTACTGTTTTTTTTTTTCACATGTCCCTTCACAATCAGATGTGACACAGATGAGACACAATCAGATGTGTCTCATCTGATTGTTTTATTTATTTATTTATTTATTTATTTATTTATTTATTGACAGAGACAGAAAGAGAGATGGATAGACAGGAACAGACAGACAGGAAGAGAGAAATGAGAAGGAGCAATTCTTCATTGCGGCACCTTAGTTGCTCATTGATTCCTTTCTCATATGCGCCTTGATGGGGGGGGGGGTGGCTACAGCAGACTGAGTGACCCCTTGCTCAAGCCCACAACCTTGGGTTCAAACTGATAAGCCTTGCTCAAACCAGACGAGCCTGCGCTCAAGCCAGCAACCTCAGAGTTTCGAACCTGGGTCCTCTGCATCCCAATCCAACATGCCACCGCCTGGTCAGGCATGATTGTTTTAAATACAGTAGACCTAGTTTAACCCCATGTCCACAAAGATGTTCATGCAACCCAAAGCATGTGTTTGTCTTGGCCTTCTTATGTTTTTGTTAGGGACCTTGGTAGAGAGAAATTCCTCTCTCCACCTTCTCATCTGTCTTTTCTCTAACTTTCTGTGATTGGTTTTCTTCTTTTTTTTTTAAATAAATTTTTATTAATGTTAATGGGATGACATTAATAAATCAGGGTACGGTTTCTCAGGGCACGCCTGCGGCCGCCAGCACCCAGGCTGCCGCTCCCGAGTGTGGGCGGGCAGTTGCACGCGTGGGCTGACTCACCACAGGCGTACTCCCTCCTCAGCTTGAATGACCGTCCATGCGGTAGTTAGCCTCCTTCACACCGTCAGCTTTGACCCATCTCCCAGACTCAAGTGATAACAGTCCTTTCGCTTTCAGTGTGTGTGGAACTCCGGAATGCTCCGAGGAAAATTTTTCTGTTTCTAGTTGATAAATTTGTTGAGATTTTGGGGAGATCTGTCGGACGCGCTGTTCACGGTGCCATTTCCGTGACGTCCCTGTAATTGGTTTTCATTATATGAAATTATAAATATTTGATAGCTGAATGAATAAATAAGAATTTTTGGTCAATGATATTTTTATCATTTTTATTACTCTAGGACCCTGGTTGGCAAACTGTGGCTCATGAGCCACATGCGGCTCTTTGGCCCCTTGAATGTGGCTCTTTCACAAAATACCACATGTGGACGCTACCTCGATAAGGAATGTACCTACCTATATAGTTTTATTTGGCTCTCAAAAGAAATTTCAATCGTTGTACTGTTGATATTTGGCTCTGTTGACTATTGAGTTTGCCGACCACTGCTCTAGGGAAATTATAAAGGAAATAAAACCCATTAATAAACATGTGTGAAATGACTGAGATATTGTTTTCAAAGGTTTCTTGAAATTTTCCTGGAGTTGGATTTGCTAATCAATAGGCTATGAATTCAAACATGACAGGAACAATACTTCCCTGTTTTGTGTATGTATGTATTTATCTATTTATTTATTTGAGAGGAGGGGAGACAGAGAGACAGACTCCCACATATGCCCCAATCAAGATCCACCCCGATCAGTCTGGAGCCAATGCTCTGCCCATCTTGGGCCATCCTTGCAACTAAGCTATTTTTAGCACCTGAGGCAGAGGCTCCATGGAGACTTCCTCAGTGCCTGGGGCCAACAACATGCTGGAGTCAGTTGAGCCATGGCTGTGGGAGGCAAAGAAGGGGGAAGGGGAGGGGAAGAGAAGCAGATGGTTACTTCTTCTGTGTCCCCTGACTGGGAATTGATCAGGACTTCCACATGCTGCATCGATGCTCTAACACTGAGCCAACTGGCTAGGGAGTACTTCCCTGGTTTAAAGAAAAATACTTTGAGATGTTATAGGACCCTTACCAACACTCAGTCAAATCTTGTTGAGGAAGCCTGATTAGGTGCAGTGTCTTTAGATCGCCCTGACTTGGACAGTCTGATTGAGCCCTGACCTGAGGAGAATTCTGTGTGCCAGGCACTCTGTTCAAAGGGAAGATCTTGAAATTGCTTCTGTTTGCCACTGGTACATAAACTGGAATAGGTGAGATGTCAACTTTGATCTTCAAAAGTATGAAGCTTATGGGAAAAAAATTAACTTACTTTGAGTTCATGTGTTTCAGAAAACTGAAGCATCTAACATAAAGTGTGGTGAGGGAAGAGAGGGTGGGTTGTGGATATACAGAATGTCAAATTCTAAATCATGTCCCTTTGAAAGGTATGCACCCTGATTAAATATGAATAGGTGGCAAATGAAGTGACTCTGAATATTCAGGAGAGACAACTTGATGTGGAGAAAGGAATGTGTGACATGGAGTCCAACTCACCTGGATCTCTCAGGTGAAGACTGTCTCCTGGTCTATACAATGTGACCCAGAACTGAAACTTGTATTTTGGGGATGCTAATGAGGATCTAGTGAAGTAATAATAATAGAATCACTTTGAGGACTTTGAATTTTAGACAGGTGAAATCACTTTTTTTCTCTCTTCTTTTAGGGAGAGAATAAGTAAGTAAATAAAAAAAATGTTTTTCACTTTTCTAGAAGTGTTCAAAAAATGGGGGTAAGGCTCCACCTCTTCCTTCCATCAAATCTCACATTCATTGATCTGTTATATAACTGTTCATCCCAATTGGTCATGTGATCAAGCCTGGACTCATTTCAGACTCTATAATTTGAATACTTATGTACTTTAAAAGGATTTACTTTTTTATTTTTTATTTTGACAGAGACAGAGTCAGAAAGAGGGACAGATAGGGACAAACAGACAGGAAGGGAGAGAGATGAGAAGCATCAATTCTTTGTTGCAGTTCTTCATTGCACCATCTTAGTTATTCGTTGATTGCTTTCTCATATGTGCTGTGACTGGGGGCTCTAGCAGAGTGAGTGACCCCTTGCTCAAGCCACCAACCTTGGGCTTCAAGACAGTGACATTTGGGCTCAAGCCATCGACCATGGGGTCATATCTAGGATTTCATGCTCAAGCCAGTGACCCTGTCCTCAAGCTGGTGAGCCTGCTCTCAAGCCGGATGAGCCCATGCTCAAGCCAGTGACCTCTGTGTTTTGAACCTGGGTCTTCTATGTCCCAGTACAATGCTCTATCCACTGTTCCACTGCCTGGTCAGGCTAAAAAGATCGATTTTATAAATATTCTCTCCTACCTAAAAATTTCAAAGTAGTTAGGTAAATTAGGAATCACTTTGGCAAGTTATATTCTCCTCCTTCTCTTCAAATACTCAAAATATCACCCTTTATCTTCTGATACATCTGGTTATCACTATGTCCTTAGAGGGTGTTTATGCATCACAGTAGTCATCTCAATGAGATTAAGACCATTGATTCAGTTTTCACATAGGATGGTTGGTTTTCTCTACCCCAAATCTCCACCAGTGGCATTGTGGGTACTGCTGCAAAAGTCAGCCCATGATGAAGAGGGACATTTGAGTTGAGTCATGCCTTTAGCAGATACGCATCAAGTACAGTTATGTGCCCTGAACTCTGTTAGGTCTCTTTTCTTGCACTCTGTTAGGCTTAGAGACTAGAGGTAGAGACAGATATTCCTCCAGTAAATACTAGTGTGATGAATATTATAAAGAAAAAATAATAGATCTCGGGATATATCCATCAATGGTATTTGAACAATAGGTCATCAATATCTGCATCATTTTCATATGGAAAACTCACATATTATTATTATTATTATTATTATTATATTTATTATTCATGAGAAGTGGTTTCATTTCTATCTTACAGGACTGAGAGTATTACTGAAAAGAGCAAAAAGTTTGTGCTGCTCAGAGAGAGTAGTCAGACACCAGTTGGCTCATTGTAATTGTGGCTCAACACTCTTAAAAGGAAAAAAACACAAAACTCTGCTGTAGCTGGTGCTATTTTTATTCCATTTTAGCAATCTGCAGCCATGTTGAAACAATGCCAGGCTGAACACCAATACCAGGTACCACCAGTTCTAGAGATAGAATGTAACATTACATCATGTGTCATCCTGAGCACCACAAATGTCTCTATACTTCATCTCAAATAACATTATAATTTACACTGGGAGACTTCAAACTCTGTAGCCTGGTCCAAATGAACGTTTTTGCAGCCAAACACATTAAACTCATATTTTACTATGGCAATGGGATTGTGTGTGTGTGTGTGTGTGTGGTGTGGGTTTTGTTTTTTGTTTGTTTTTTTTCTTTTTAGAAAGCTGAATGTCATTAAATCTTTCAGTGGCATTTCAAATAAAAAGTACCTGGATAGGTGGGCTTATAAACATTTGGCTGTTAATCAACAGATGCCACAGAGTTTTGTGCTGAAAATCAAAGAAAAATGAAAGGACTCCTGTGTGCAATATGAATGAAATAAGAGATCACAGAAGAGAGGAGGAACAATAAGATCTTTTATTTAAAAAAATTTTACATAAGTTATGAAGGTATACATTTAAATTTGGCAAACCAATTCTGGCAAAAACAAAAACCATCCCAATTCAGACATGTTCCCAGCACCAGAACATAACCTGTAATATCTCCACTGAAATTTTGGAAATGTTGTGTGGCTGTTTCAACACCTACTCACCCTGTGCATTCTAGTTGTCAACTCTGCACTTTGGTGCCTGAGGCTTCTCTGGGAAAGCAGTCGTCACCTGCTCACTTTGATTCACTGGCTAGGAAGATGATGTTGTCTTTGTTCAGAAAACCATTGCAAACGTTTATACTAAGAGAGGAAGGGAAGAATATCTTTATCTCCTTTCTCCTCCTCCTAAATTCTTGAAGGGATTAGTGGATCTTTCCAGCTGGTTATTGGTTTCTCTGACTTTGGGTTTGTTCTATGGTTCTCTTATTTTCTTGCAATTGACCCAATATTTTGAATATTTTTTAAACAGGCGCATTTTATGTTTAAAATGAGTCACCAAACATCTCTGTCATTTGGGAATGATTTTAGGGGTGCAAGAGAGGGTCTTTATAACTCCGTTTTAACTCAGACTTAATTTTCTTTCCATTCCATGGTACTGAAGGGACCCTTTTAGAGTCCTGAAGTTTCCTGTGTATTGTCCCATAAGTCCTAAGAGTGTAAAACTAAAGGAGTGGGTGTTGTTTGGCGTCTATAAAATTTATAAGGAGAAAAATTGAAGTATCCTGGGTTCTCTGGGAGAAGATTGTACTAGAAGGAGGTTTGAAAACAGCTATAGGAGAAGTAAAGAATCACCAGAGAGAAACTTGATTTATGTCACTGTCCTGTGTTCTCTAACCACAACTACTGGGGAAATTATCATATAACTCTGGCCTATAGAGAACATTTCTTCCATTGCTGAGTGAGGAATGTATGTTACCTATTGTACAGAGAACAAGACATACCTTCTCATCAGGACTTTAGGGTCAAATTTTACTTCAAACATGATTTCTTGAGAAACTATTTTCATTATGCCCCCCCCCCCCACACATCAGGGGAAATATATATATTAAGCATCTTTGCTATGGCTACAAAGAGTCCCCAAGTCCCTATGGTCTTCAACAGTGTTTCTTTCTTTCTTTCTTTTAAATTTTATTTAGAAAATTAAATTTGACATTGGTTGACATTGATCAATAAGAGTACATAGGTTTCAAATAAACATTTCTATAGAATTTAAACTATTGATTATGTTGTTTAACCATCACCCAAAGTCAAAATCAATTTCCTTAACTGTATATTTGTCATTTTTACTCCCTTCCCCTACCTCCTCTCCTTTTCCTCTCCCCATGGTAAGCACTTCACTTTTATCTATCTCCATGAGTCTCAGTTTTATATCCCATCTATGTGTGAAATCATATAGTTCTTAACTTTTTCTGATTTACTTAGTTCACTCAGTATAATGTCCTCAAGGTCCATCCATGTTGTCGTAAGTGGCATATGTCATCATTTCTCATGGCTGAGTAGTATTGCATTGTATATATAGTCCTCTATTGAAGGACACTTTGGTTGTTTCCATGTCTTGGCCACTATGAATAATGCTGCAATGAACATGGGGGTGCATGTGTCTTTATGTACCAATGTTTTAGAGTTTTGGGGATAGATACCCAGTAGAGGGATCACTGGGTCATATGGTAGTTCTATTCTTAAGTTTTTGAGGAATCACCATACTTTCTTTTTTTTTAATTAAAAAAATTATTTTTTATTTTAGTGAGAGGAGGGAAGGCAGAGACAGACTCCTCTATGTGCCCCAACCGGGATCCACCCAGGAAGCCCACTAGGGGGTGATGCTCTGCCCATCTGGGGCCCTTGCTCTATTGCAACTGGAACCATTTTAGCACCTGAGACAGAGGCCATGGAGCCATCCTCAGCACCAGGGACCAATTCATTCTAATGGAGTCTTGGCTGCAGGAGGGGAGGAAAAGAGAGAGAGAGAGAAGTGGGGGGTAGTGGTAGAAAAACAGATGGGCACTTCTCCTGTGTGCCCTGACATCGAATACAAGACATCCATATGCCAGGCTGATGCTCTACCTCTGAGCCAACCAACCAGGGCCAAACCACCATACTTTATTCCGTAATGGCTATACCAGTTTACATTCTCACCAGCAGTGAATGAGGGTTCCTTTTTCTCCGCAGCCTCTCCAACACTTGTTATTATCTGTCTTGTTGATAACAGCCAACCTAACAAGTGTGAGGTGGAATTTCATTGTAGTTTTGATTTGCATTTTTCTTTTTTTTTATTAAATAATTTTATTTTTTTAATGGGGTGACATCAATAAATCAGGATACATATATTCAAAGATAACAAGACCAGGGTATCTTGTCGTTCAATTATGATGCATACCCGTCACCACAAAGTCAGATTGTCCTCTGTCACCTTCTATCTTGTTTCTTTGTGCCCTCCCCCTCCCCCCTTTCCCTCTCCCATTCCCCCCTCCCCCCCGTAACCACCACACTCTTATCAATGTCTCTTAGTTTCATTTTATGTCCCACCTACGTATGGAATAATGCAGTTCCTGGTTTTTTGTCTGAGTTACTTATTTCGCTTCGTATCATGTATCTAGATCCCACCATTTTGCTGTAAATGTTCCGATGTCATCAGTTCTTATGGCTGAGTAGTATTCCATAGTGTATATGTGCCACATCTTCTTGATCCAGTCATCTATTGACGGGCTTTTTGGTTGTTTCCATGTCCTGGCCACTGTGAACAATGCTGCAATAAACATGGGGCTGCATGTGTCTTTACATATCAATGTTTCTGAGTTTTTGGGGTATATACCCAGTAGAGGGATTGCTGGGTCATAAGGTAGTTCTATTTTCAGTTTTTTGAGGAAACCACCATACTTTCTTCCATAATGGTTGTACTAACTTTACATTCCCACCAACAGTGGATGAGGGTTCCTTTTTCTCCACAGCCTCTCCAACATTTGCTATTACCTGTCTTGCTAATAATAGCTAATCGAACAGGTGTGAGGTGGTATCTCATTGCTGTTTTGATTTGCATTTCTCTAATAGCTAAAGAAGATGAGCATCTTTTCATATATCTGTTGGCCATTTGTATTTCTTCCTGGAGAAGTGTCTGTTCATATCCTTCTTCCCATTTTTTTATGGGATGTTTGTTGGTTTGTTGTTGAGTTTTTATGAGTTCTTTGTAATTTTTGGATATTAGGGCCCTTATCTGAGCTGTTGTTTGAAAATATCATTTCCCATTTAGTTGGCTTTCTGTTTATATGTTATCAGTTTCTCTTGCTGAGCAAAAACTTCTTAGTCTGATGTAGTCCCATTCATTAATTTTGCCTCTCATTTCTCTTGCCATTGGAGTCAAATTCATAAAATGCTCTTTAAAACCCAGGTCCATGAGTTGAGTACCTATGTCTTCTTCTATGTACTTAATTGTTTCAGGGTCTTATGTTAGATCTTTGATCCATTTTGAGTTAATTTTAGTACAGGGGGACAAACTGTAGTCAGTTTTCATTCTTTTGCATGTGGCTTTCCAGTTTTCCCAGCACCATTTATTGAAGAGGCTTTCTTTTCTCCATTGTGTGTTGTTGGCCCCTTTATCAAAAATTATTTGACTATATATATGTGGTTTTATTTCTGGACTTTCTATTCTGTTCCATGGTCTGAGTGTCTATTTTTCTGCCAATACCATGCTGTTTTGATTGTCGTGGCCCTATAATAGAGTTTGAAGTCAGGTATTGTAATGCACCCAGCTTCATTCTTTTTCGTTAGGATTGCTTTGGCTATTCGGGGTTTTTTATAGTTCCATATAAATCTGATGATTTTTTTGCTCTATTACTTTAAAAAACGTCATTGGAAGTTTGATGGGAATTGCATTGAATTGTATATTGCTTTGGGTAATATAGCCATCTTGATTATATTTATTCTTCCTAGCCAAAGAACAAGGTATTAGTCTTCCATCTCATTATATCTTTTTCAATTTCCCTTAACAATGGTTTATAATTTTCATTATATAAGTCCTTTACATTCTTTGTTATGTTTATTCCTAAGTATTTTATTTTTTTTGTTGCAATCGTGAAGGGGATTATTCTTTTGAGTTTCTTCTCAGTTGTTTCATTGTTGGCATATAGAAAGGCTATTGACTTCTGAATGTTAATTTTGTATCCTGTGACCTTACTGTATTGGCTTCTTGTTTCTAGTAGTCTTTTTGTGGATTCTTTGGGGTTTTCGATGTATAGGATCATATCATCTGCAAAAAAAGTGATACCTTTACTTCTTCTTTACCGATATGGATGCCTTTTATTTCTTTGTCTTGTCTGATTGCTGTGGCGAGAACCTCTAGTACCACATTAAATAAGAGTGGAGACAGTGGACAACCCTGTCTTGTTCCTGATTTAAGGGGGAAAGCCTTCAGTTTACTGCCATTTAATATGATGTTAGCTGATGGTTTATCATATATGGCCTTTATCATGTTGAGATATTTTCCTTCTATACCCATTTTGTTGAGAGTCTTAAACATAAAATTGTGTTGTATTTTATCGAAAGCCTTTTCTGCATCTATTGATAAGATCATGTGGTTTTTGTTCTTTGTTTTGTTGATATGGTGTATTATGTTAACCGTTTTACGTATGTTGAACCATCCTTGAGATTCTGGGATGAATCCCACTTGATCATGATGTATTATTTTTTAAATATGTTGTTGTATTCGATTTGCTAGTATTTTGTTTAATATTTTAGCATCTGTATTTATTAGAGATATTGGTCTGTAGTTTTCTTTTTTTGTGCCATCCTTGCCTGGTTTTGGTATGAGGGTTATGTTGGCCTCATAAAATGTGTTTGGAAGTATTGCTTCTTCTTCAATTTTTTGGAAGACTTTGAGTAGAATAGGAACCAAGTCTTCTTTGAATGTTTGATAAAATTCGCTGGTATAGCCGTCAGGGCCTGGACTTTTAAATTTGGGGAGGTTTTTAATGGTTTTTTCTATTTCTTCTCTACTGATAGGTCTGTTTAGGCTTTCTGCTTCTTCTTGACTCAGTCTAGGAAGGTTGTATTGTTCTAGGAATTTATCCATTTCTTCTAGGTTGTTGAATTTGGTGGCATAAAGTTTTTCATAGTATTCTACAATAATTCTATGTATATCTACGGTGTCCGTGGTGATTTCTCCTCTTTCATTTTGGATTTTGTTTATATGAGTTCTTTCTCTTTTTTCCTTGGTAAATCTTGCCAAGGGTTTGTCAATATATTGATCTTTTCAAAGAACCAGCTCCTTGTTCTATTAATTTTTTCTATAGTTTTCTGTTCCCTAATTCATTTATTTCTGCTCTGATTTTTATTATCTCCTTTTTCGGCTGGTTTTGGGTTGTCTTTGTTCTTCTTTTTCTAGTTCCTTAAGGTGTGAAGTAAAGTGGTTTACTTGGGCTCTCTCTTGTTTGTTCATATAGGCCTGAAGTGATATGAACTTCCCTCTTATCACTGCTTTTGCTGCATCCCATAGATTCTGATATGTCGTATTGTCATTTTCATTAGTCTGTATATATCTTTTGATCTCTGCACTTATTTCTTCTTTGACCCATTCATTTTTTAAAAGTATGTTGTTTAGTTTCCACATTTTTGTGGGATTTTTTTCCTCTTTTTTGCAGTTGAATTCTAGTTTCAAGGCTTTATGATCAGAAAATATGCTTGGTACAACATCAATTTTTCTGAATTTGCTGATGTTGTTTTTGTGGCCCAACATATGGTCATTCTTGAGAATGATCCATGTACACTGGAGAAAAATGTATACTCAGTCACTTTGGGATGAAATGTCCTGTAGAGTCTATTCATATCCAGGTGCTCTAGTGTTTTGTTTAAGGCCACTATATCGATTTGTTGATTCTCTGTTTGGATGACCGATCTAGAGCTGTCAGCGGTGTATTGAGGTCTCCAAGTATGATTGTATTTTTGTCAGTTTTTGTTTTAAGGTCAATAAGTAGCTGTCTTATATATTTTGGTGCTCCTTGGTTTGGTGCATATATATTAAGAATTGTTATGTCTTCTTGATTCAGTGTCCCCTTAGCCATTATGAAATGGCCACTTTTTGTCTCTAAGTACTTTTCCTGGTCTTGTAGTCAGCATTAATCCGATATGAGTATTGCTACACCTGCTTTTTTTTGGATGTTATTTGCTTGGAGTAATGTTTTTCCAGCCTTCACTTTGAATTTGTTTTATCCTTGTTACTTAGATGAGTTCCTGTAGGCAGCATACAGTTGGATTTTCTTTTTTAATCCATTCTGCTACTCTGTGCCTTTTTAATTGGTGAGTTTAATCCAGTTTACATTTAGTGTATTATTGATTACTTGTGAGTTCCCTATTGCCATTTTATATCTTGCTTTCTGTTAGTTTTTGTGTCTTGTGTGATCCTACTCTTTCGTTTTTCTATCTTTTGTTTTTATTTGGTTGTATTCCATACATCTTCCTCTGTTGCTATCTTTTTTATCTCATGGCTTCTGTGTGGTTTTTTCAATGGTGGTTACCTTTGAGTAATGAAAAGGGTCCCTACCCTGTTCATTGTAGCAAACTATTTTTGTGAGTACTTTTGCACTCCATCGTCCTTTTGCTACTGTTAATCTCCCATCTTCTCCCCCTCTTTCTTTTTGTTGTTGTCACAGTTTAAATTTGGTTTTTATTGTGTTCTTCTTGGAGCTTTTACTTGTGGCTCTGTTTTTTTTTTTGTTCTTTGTATCTGATTGGAGAACCCCCTTTAGTAATTCCTGGAGTGGGGGTTTTCTGATGATAAATTCCCTCAGTCTGTTCTGTATCTGTGAATGTTTTTATTTCTCCTTCATATTTTGAAGGATAGCTTGATGTGTATAGGTATTCGTGCTGAAAGTTCCCTCTCTTTCAGGACTTTAAATATTGGGGTCCACTCTCTTCTAGCTTGTAGAGTTTCTGCTGAGAAATCTGATGATAATCTAATGGGCCTTCCTTTATATGTTGTATTCTTCTTTTCCCTGGCTGCCTTGAGAATTTTTTCTTGCTGTTTGTTTGTGTCAATTTCATTATGATATGCCTTGGAGTAGGTTTGTTGGGGTTTAAGAAAACTCGGTGTTCTGTTTGCTTCTTGAATTTGAGGCTTTAGTTCTTTCCACAGGCTTGGGAAGTTCTCATCTATTATTTGTTTGAGTATGTTCTCCATTCCATTTTATCTCCCTTCTCCCTCTGATATACCTATTATTCTTATGTTATTCTTTTTGATGGAGTCAGATAATTCTTGTAGGGCTATCTCATTTTTTTTAATTTTTGAGTCTCTTTCTTCTTCTGTCTGTTGTGCCTCAAGTTGCTTGTCTTCTATTTCACTAATCCTCTCTTCTATCTGACCTGTTCTATTAGCTAAGCTTGTTACTTCATTTTTCAGCTCGTGAATTGAGTTTTTCATCTCTGTTTGATTTGTTTTTATAGTTTCAATTTCTATTGGACCTATATTCTTTGTGTTCATTGAGTTGTTTTCTGAGCTCCCTAAATTGCCTTTCTGTGTTTTCTTGTATATCTCGGAGGATTTTTAGGATTTCTATGTTGAATTCTCTGTCATTTAGCTCCAAGGTTTCCAATATATTAAATTTTTTCTCCATAGATTTTTCCACATCTAGCTATGTTACCTCTCTTTCTTTTGTATCCATGATATTCGATTTTCTCTTCCTTAATGGCATCTGAGGGTGGTTTTGTTGATAGTATTAATGAGATTTAATAAAGAATAAAAAGTTAAAAAAATAAAAAATCAAAGAGTTGTTTTTTTTTAAAAAAAATTAATAATAAAATAAAGAAAAATAAAATAATAATTTTTAAAAAAAGGAAATTATTCCCCCCTCCTTTTTTTCTCTCCTCTCCCCTTTTTCTTGAGAAAATCTTGTGGTGAACTGTGAATTATAACAAAAAATGCCTGTGATGGAGGTCCTGAATTGGGGAAAAGTAATAAAGGGGCAAAAAAAAAAAAGAAAAAAAAAAGGAAAAAAAAAAAGGGGGGCGGTATGGACCCACAAAAAGCAAATAAGGAAAAAATTTGGGTCAAGAATAAAATGATTTGCTTTTAGGTGTTGGTGTTGTCTAAGAGTTATGATGAGAGGATAAGAGAACAGAAAAAAGGAGGGGGGGACAAATTAAAAAAATACTATTGTATTTAGTGGAACAAGAACTAGATAAAATGGAGAGCCAGGGATGGGAGCACTGCTAGTGAGTTAAAAAGGTGAAGTAAAAACCCCCCAAAATGCCACAAACATAGGTTTGAGTCCCAGATAAGATAATTTGTTATTGAGGTTTGAATGAGAGGAGATGTAAAGGAGAAAGGAAGAAACTAATATAGAGGGAGAAAAGAAAGAGAGAGAGAGAAAAAAAGAGGGAACCAGTAAAAGAGAAAAAAGAAAGGAGAGAGAGAGAGAGAGTTAAGGGTTTTGGAGTGCAACCCTCATAGAGAGAAAGGAAGAGGAGAAAAAAGATTAATGGGAGATGTAACACTTATGGGTATTACATGTAGTTCAGGAGAGGAGAGAGTAAGACCGGCAGAGAGTATCGGCCAAATTGGTGGAGGAAAAAAAGTATCAAGAATGAAGATAAGAGAAACAAGACGAACAAATATAATAAAATGGGATAGGTTATAAAGTCTGCAGATTATCTTGATTTTGAGAGGTTATCTTCTTGTTTTTTTCTTTCTCGTCCCTCTTCCTGGGTCGCGGTGACTCTGTACCCCAGGTTTTGCCCCTTTGGCACGCTCAGTAGAGGTTTGCAGTTGATAAGTCTCTATGGCAATGTCATGTATTGTGCTTTAGTCTCGTTGGGAGTCAAGGCTCATTAGCTTTCATAGGCTCCGACAGTGAGAGAGTCCATGTTCCTGGAGCCTTTCTCCTAGTCTTTCCTTCCTCAATTAGTAGCCTGATAATCCAAGCTATGGGGTTGTTGTTGCCTCTGCCTGGATAGTAAGAGGTTCAAAGAGCTGGCAACTCCCCACTCTATTATCCACTCAGCACAGGGCTCTGGGTAAGGCTCAGTCAGTCAGAAGCTGCTAGCATAATCAGGCGGGCTTTCCGCCCCACTCTAAGACCTCTGGCTCTGCCACTCTGTCCGGTAACACAGGCGGGCACCCACTTCCGGGGTGCTTGGAGGAAACTCTCATTCACTATCTGCGTGCGCAGACCAGGATATCCGGCCAGTAGTCTCACGCTCTGAGTGAAACCCCCAACCGCATGGAAATTTGCAGCGCTGGAATTCGCTCTCGGCTCTGTCCCCAGTGCGCGGCTTTTGCAAGGCGCTGGGGCGGCCCGAGATTCCGCTTTTGCCCACACAAAGGCCCCTGACTCTGCCCCTCTGTGCGACAACACGGGCGCGCCCTGCTGAGGCACTCGGAGGAATCGCTCACTACCTATCTGCGCACGCACACCAGGATATGAGGCCGGCCGCGTTTCCCTGAGTGAATCCCTCACCAGCACAGAAAATTTCCACCGTTGGAATTAGTTCTCGCTCCCTCCCGTGGGCGGCTTTCCCAAGGCACTGGGGCTGCCCACAGATTCTGCTTTCAGCCCACAGAAAGGCCTCTGACCCTGCCTCTCTGTGGGGCAACACGGACACCCACTTCTGGGGCTTAGGAAGAGATCTCTCGCCCACTAACTGCGCACCAACCAGGAGAACGGGTAAAATGGGGCTGCCCCGCTTGTCTTTCTTTGTTTGGGTTGGCGCGAGTGTTAGCTTGTATTGCCCGGCTTGCCACAGGAACAGTTTTTCCTCCGCTAGGATCTCCGTGCCACAGCCTGGTTCGGCCTTTTGTGCGCGGCCTGGATGTATTCACCCCCCTTTGCCCGCCTCAGTTTCTATATTCACAGTTACCAGAGAAAGCCGCCCTGTTTAGGTTAGTTGAGGAAGGCGGAGCATTTTCTTACTCCCTATTTCCTTCAGGATTTGGTTATATATTTAGCCAATTTTCACTCGACCATACCTTCGGGTGTATTGTGAAGCATCTGGAGGCTCCAAGTATAGGTTTTTCTGTTTCTGGTTGAAGATCTTGTTGAGTTTTGGGGGAGATTTATCGGTATCGCTTCCTACTCCGCCATTACTCTGACGTCATCTCCGATTTGCATTTTTCTAATAGCTAGTGAAGATGAGCATCTTTTCATATATCTGTTGGCCATTTGTATGTCTACTTGGGAGAAGTGTCTGTTCAGGTCCTTTTTCTCCTTCACATTTCATGCTGGTGACTGTAGTTGGCAGTGGCTGCCACAGCTTTACTTGGGTGTGTTTGAAGAATCTTCTCACTCTTGGGCCTTGGCCTAAGGAACAGTATCTATTTGGGATGAGCCATCCTCCTAGAAGAAGAAAGCAGCACAAGAAATCTGGGTAACCTGCAATAATTCTGCACACAATCTCATGTACTCCTATGTTTTAGTCCTATAAAGTGTGGTATGGCTAAGCCACACAGTAGCTTGGGAAGATAAATTCTGCCTACGAGGAGGCCACACAAGAACAGACAGTAAATGTGTCATCTTATAGGGGAAGGAATAAATAGTTGGGAACGATAATACAATCTGTCACAACATGTCAATTCTCATGTGATGCCTTAGTTTTGTAGAAATCCCTGGTAAATTCAGTCTTCGAGTCAAGTGCGTCTAGACTGAAATAGCCTATTAAGGTTCCTGGATATTTATTTGTAACTATGTCTAATCTGCACACTGAGTGCTAACCAGTAGTTTCCAGGATGTCATTTGTCATTCATACTTTTTTTCAACTATGAGTTGGAGTTCAACTAAGAGATAAACTGGACGGAAGGAAATAAATGTTTTTTTCCTACATTTAGGGATTTTCTTGTGAAGTTTAAAATTTACTTCCTTATTAAGTATGTGATAATAAAATTATTCATGTATCCTTAAAGTGGACTCCATACAAACAGTTAAGGAATTAAGTGTCAATGTTCTTCACAAGTGACAGTAATTTACATGTAGCTTTTCCCTTATAGGCTGTTCTGGTGTTGTTCAGCCTCCTCTAGAAATCAGCTCACTAAGCAGTTAGGTCATTAAAAATTCTTGGCACTTTACCTAAAGGCTCCTGGGTGTTAATCCTGGTTTATTGGTCAAACTCCAACTAGGGTAATAACCATCTGACTTCTTAAGTTACTCCTGCAATTTTGGTCAAACAGTATGTTCTTCTCACTTTCTGTTCTATATGGTTTTGCAAACTGGCCTGCTTATTACAGAGATGTGCCATCTTCCTTATAAATAAGATGAGGATAATTTAAAAGCACTTCTCACAGCTTCTGAGCTGTAACAGTGTTTTCTGTCATGAATATATCTTGAGTCTAGACATGGACTCTTTCCTGACAGAGACTTCAAATATAACCAAATGCATATGTTGACCTTCCTCCCTGTGATATACTTATATGGTTTGTCCTTGGGTAAGCTCATCCCACAGAGAAAACTCAGGGAGAGAACCTGGCCTACGTCCTGCCTCTGAATGAGAAGCAGAGAGACTCTGAAGAACCTCTTGGAGTCTTCTTTCTGGTTGGTTAGATAGATTTTACACAATTGCTCTTGGAATGACAGTACCACAGGGATCTTAGGCACACCACAAACTGAAATTATGTAGAGACAATTTTGGATGTCCACCAAGAACTTTTAATATTTCTTATTATTTTAATGTTTAAGGACATATTTTACTATTTATATCACTAATATAGCCTATTTAGAAAATGCATCATTATTTGCACATATTTTAATAGTACAAATAACTTGAATCCCCATTTTATTTTTAATAGAATATAAAGTGACATGTATAAAACTTTAAAAAAATAATTGTTGAATAGATGTTTAATACCTATGTATGTATTTAATTTCCTAAAAGTCACCCTAGTTTTCAACATTTTCACCAATAAAATTCATTAATTAATTTTTTCCCACTTGATTTTAGATAACAAAGATTTTGCCTCCTGTACAAAATGTCAACTAATAATTCGCTTCCAAAGTTTTTTTGTTTTTTTCAAAGACACATATAGCCAATAATCAGAGTTATTGATCATCTTACACTCATAGTTAAAACGTAACCTCTTTGAGGGCCCAGAGAATATCTTTTCTCATTGCTGTTCTCAGTGCTAAACATCAGGTTAACACATCATCCATGCTGAGGAGATGTTATGGGAAGGAGAAGGCATCCACCTCTGGGGTATCTCCACCCTCTCCTTCTCCAGCATCAGTACCTCCACCTTGGCTCAAGCCTTTGTTTGTCATTTCTCAGTGGACTATTCCAACAGCTGCAAGAGCCTCAGAACTTATCTCCTCACTGTGTTATCTCCATGATTCCACCAATTTCACACAGTCACTGTAGAGATCCTCCTGAGACGTACTGGGCTTTGCTGGTACTCCACACTGACTGTCTACTATCACCTCAAAAAATGCTTCGGCTCCTGAGTGGGCTTTGACCTTTAGCTCATGTCTGCTTGTTAACTATCTCACACTGCTCACTCGTCACACTGAACCTCACTGTCCTCATCCTTGCCCTTCTTGAATTAGCCCTCCTTCTTCCCTCCTTAATAGTAAAGCAGTCTCTCCTCTTTGTGAAGACTTTTCTAAGGTCCCTCTCACCTTACCCCAGGTTAGTAATTTCTACCACTATGTTGTCCCATTGTGTCATTCACATTTTGATTTAGCTCTTGCTGCCTTTTTCTCTATGACTGTCTCTTTCACTAAGGCAAACTCTTCAAGGGTCTGGAATAACCATTTTCATTTGTTACAAGCCTGACTTGTATGTAGTTGTTTTTTTTGCTGAGCACACAAAAATGTTAGAAAGTGAGAAGATCCTTAGTTGATCAAGGTACAAAAATTTGGAGAAAAAATAATTGATATGGGTAAAACCTCTAGGTCTTGTCCTTGAACTCATGAAGAGCTCAGTTCTTGTGCATTAAACACATCTCTATGAACTGTTTCACAGTGGATAACAGTATAGATTTTACTGGTCAACTTCCATGAAGTGGTGTGGCAAAAATGATATTTTAAAATTGAATTTATTGGGGTGACACTGGTTAACAAAATTACACAAATTTCAGGTGCCCAATTCCACAACACATCATCTGCACACTGCAAGTCACGACTCCTTCCAACACTATTTATCCCTCTCCCCCACTTCCCTCCAACCCCACTCTCTGGCAATCAACCCATTTTTGTCTGTGTCCATGAACATTTTTCTATGTTTTTTTTTCTTTGTTGCTGAATTCTTCCACCACCCCCACCTAGAACCTCAACCTCTCCTTTCCCAGGACAGCTATCAGCCTGCTCTCTCTGTGTGAATTTGTCTCTATTTTCTTGAGTTCACTTTGTTCATTAGATTCCACATATGAATGAAATCATATGGTACTTGGCTTTCTTTGATTGACTTACTTCACTTAGCATATTGCTTCCCAAGTCCGTTCATGCTGTTTCAAAGGTTAAGATTTTCTCTTATTTTAATGACCAAGTTATATTTCATTGTGTAAATATACCATAGTGTTTCTTTATCCACTCATCTACTGATGGGCACTTGGACTGCTTCCATATCTTGGCTATTGAAAATAATGCTGCAATGAACACAGGGGTGCATATATTCTTTTGAATTAGTATTTTGGGTTTCTTCAGATAAATTTCCAGAAGTGGGATCATTGAGTCAAAAGGCAGTTCCATTTTTATTTTTTTGAGATAATCCCATACTGCTTTCCACAGTGGCTATACCAGTCTGCATTCCCACCAGCAGTGCAGGAGGGTTCCCTTTTCTCCACATCCTTATCAAGACTTGCTGCTTGTTGATTTATTGATGATAGCCATTCTGACAGGTGTGAGGTGTCATCTCATTGTGATTTTAATTTGCATTTCTCTGATGATTTAGTAACATTGAGCATCTTTTCGTATGTTTATTGGCCAATGTGTGTCCTGTGCAGAAGTGTCTATTCAGATCTTTTGCCCATTTCTTAATTGGATTATTATTATTATTTGGTGTTGAGTTCTGTAAGTTCTTTACAAATTTTGGATATTAATCCCTTATCAGAAGTATCATTGGCAGATATGTTCCTCTATTCAGTAGGTTGTCTTTGCATTTTGCTGATAGTATCCTTTGCTGTGAAAAAACCTTTTAGTTTAATGTAGTCTTATTTGCTTATTTTCTCTTTCGTTTCCCTTGCCTGAGGAGATATATAAAAAACATTGCTACAAAAAATGCAAAAAATTTTACTGCCTCTGTTTTCTTCTAGGATTTTTATGGTTTCAAGTCTTATATTTAATGTAAAAATTTAAATTTATTCTGTGTGCGGTATAAAAAGATGGTCTGTTTTCCTTTTTAAAACATATTTGTCCAATTTTCCCAACACAATTTAAAATATAAACTATCTTCACACCTTTCTATATTTTTTCCTCCTTTGTAAAATATTCATTAAATATAAAGGCATGAGCTGATTTCTGAGCTCTGTTTCTTTATTCTGTTCCATTGATCTATATAATAGTACCATGTTGTTTTGATTACTATGCCCTTGTAGTATAGTTTGATATCAAATAGTGTGATTTCTCTAACTTTGTTTTTCTTTCTCAAGATTGCTGTGGCTCCTCAGGGTCTTTTGTGGTTCCATATACATTTTTGACATATTTGTTCTAGTTCTGTGAAAAGCTTCATTGGTATATAGATAGGAATTGTATTGAATCTATAGATTGCTTTTAGTAGTATGGACATTTTTCTCTAAGTCAGAATAGGGGAGATACAGAGACAAACTCTCACATGCACCCAACTGATAACCACCCAGTGATCACTCATCTGGAGTCACTCACAACTACACTATTTTTCGTGCCTGAGGTGAAGGCTTGATGGAGCCATCCTCAGCACCTGGGGCCAATGTGTTCAAATCAATCGAGCCATGGCTACAGGAGGGGAAGAGAAAGAGAAAGAGAATAGAGAGTGGGGAGGGGGAAAGAAGCAGATGGTCTCCTCTTCAGTGTGCCTTGACTAGGAATTGAACCTGGAATTTCCACACGCCAGGTAGAAGTGCTACTGCTGAACCAACTGGCCAGGGCCAGTATAGACATTTTAATTATTTGAATCCTTTCCATCTGTGAACATGGTATATGCCTCCTCTTATTTGTATCTTCTTTATTACTTTCCTCAATGTTTTATAAATTTTCAAGTACAAGTCTTTTACATCCTTGGTTAAATTTATTCCTAGGCATTTTATTCTTTTTGAAGGAGTTGTGAATGGTATTGCTTTCTTAGTTTCCTTTTCTTATGCTTCATTATTGGTGTACAAAATACTACTAATTTCTGGATTTTAATTTTGTATTCATCACCTTACTAAATTCATTTATTTGTTCTAGTAGTTTTTTTTTTTTTGTAGAATCTTCAGTGTTTCTATATATAGTGTCATGCTATTTGCAAATAATGACAGTTTTACTTCCTTCTTTCCAATTTGGATGTGTTTTACTTCTTCTTCTTGTCTGATTGCTGTGGGTATAACTTCCAGTACTATGTTGAATAAGAGTGGTGAAAACTGATATCCCTGTCTTGTCCAGATTTTAAGGGAAAGACTTGTTTTTTCCCATTGAGTATGATGTTGGCTGTGGGTTTTTCATATATGGCCTTTATTACATTGAGGTATGTTCCCTCTATTCCCACTTTGCTGACAATTTTGATCATAAATTAGTGCTGGATTTTATCAAATGCTCTTTCTGCATCTATTGACATGATCATGTGGTTCTTATTCTTCATTTTGTTTATATAATATATCATGTTTATTAATTTGTGGGTATTGTCAACCTTGCATCTCCAGAAAAAATCCCACTTGATCATGGTATATGATCTTTTTAATATATTTCTAGGCCTGGCTTGCAAATATTTTGTTAAGAATGTTAGCATCTATGTTCATCATGTATATTGACTTATAATTTTCATTCTTTGTAGTGTTTTTATCCAGTTTTGGAATTAGGAGAATGCTGGCCTTGTACAGTGAGCTTGAAAATTTTCCCTCCTCTTAACTTTTTTTGGAATAGTTTGAGAAGGGTAGATGTTAGTCGTTCTTTAAATGTTGTGGTTTTAAAAATTCACCTGTGAAAACATCAGGTCCAGAACTCTTGTTTATTGGGAGTTTTTTGATTACTGCTTTAACTTCACTAGTTATAATCTCTCTTTTCAGATTCCCTGATTCTTCCTATTTCAGTTTGGAAAAGTGTACGTGTCTAAGAATTTATCCATTTCTTCCAGGTTGTCCAATTTGTTGACATGTAGTTAGTTGTTCATAATATTTTTTTTACAATCTTTTGTATTTCTTTGTTGTTAGTTGTTACTCTTCCTTCAATTCTGCTTTTATTTATTTGAGACTATATCTTTTGTTCTTGATGAGTCTGGTTAAAGGTTTATCAATCTTTTTAATCTTTTCAAAGAACAAGCTTTTGGTTTCATTAATTTTTTATATTATATTTTAGACTATTTTGTTTATTTTTGCTCTGATCTTTATTATTTTCTTTTACACACTTTGGGTAATGTTTGTTGTTCTTTTCAAGTTACTTTAATTGTAAAGTTAGATTGGGTATTTGAGATTTTATTTTTCCTTGAGATAGGCCTACAATGCTATAAATTTCTCTCTTAAGATGGCTTTCACTGTGTTCCATATATTTTGGATTATTGTGCTATCATTTTCATTTGTTTCTATGTATATTTTTATTTCTTTATTGATCTCATTGTTAACCAATTCATTGTTTAACAACATATTATTTAGGTACAATGTCTTTTTGTGTTTTTCAGTTTTTTCTTGTGATTGATTTCTAGTTTTGTACTCTTATGTTCAGAGAAGATGCTTGATATGATTTTAATCTTCTTAAATTTATTGAGACTTGTTTTGCATCTTAACATGTGGTTTATCCGAGAAAATATTCCATATGCACTTAAAAGAATGTATTTTCTGCTGCTTTCAGGTGAAATGCTTTGAAGCTTTCAACTAAATCCATGTTATCTAGTCTGTCATTTAAGGCCTCTATTTTCTTGCTGATTTTCTGTTTGAAAGCTCTAACTATTAATATCAATCAGGTGTTAAAATTCTCTACTATGACTATATTACTGTAAGTCTCTCCTTTTATGTACATAAGATTTACTTTACTTATGTAGGTGTTCCTAAGTTGGGTGCATAAATGTTTAAAGATTATATCCTCTTGTTGGATTGCTCCCTTTATTATTATATAGTATCCTCCTTTGTCTCTTTCTATAATCTTTGTTTTAAAATCTATTTTGTCAGATGTAAGCCCTGGCCGGTTGGCTCAGTGGTAGAGCGACGGCCTGGCGTGCAGAAGTCCTGGGTTCGATTCCGGCCAGGGCACACAGGAGAAGCGCCCATCTGCTTCTCCACCCCTTCCCCTCTCCTTCCTCTCTGTCTCTCTCTTCCCCTCCCGCAGCCGAGGCTCCATTGGAGCAAAGATGGCCCGGCCCGGGCGCTGGGGATGGCTCCTTGGCCTCTGCCCCAGGCGCTGGAGTGGATCTGGTCTCGACAGAGTGACGCCCCAGAGGGGCAGAGCATCGTCCCCTGGTGGGAAGAGCATCGCCCCTAGTGGGCATGCCGGGTGGATCCCGGTCGGGCGCATGCGGGAGTTCTCTCCCTGTTTCCAGCTTCAGAAAAATACAAAAATAAAAAATAAAAATAAAAATAAAATGAAATATATTTTGTCAGATGTAAATATTACTTCCCCAGCTTTCTTTTTCTTTCAATTTGTATGAAATAACATTCCATCCATTTACTTTTAGTTTGTATAATTTCCATTCTGAGGTGGATCTGTTGTAGACAGCATATATACATCTTATTTTTTTCTTACCCATTCACTTAATCTGTGTCTTTTGATTTGAGAATTTAAGACATGTACATGTAATGTTATTGATAAGTACGTATTTATTGTCATTTTACTCTTTTAATATATATTTTGCTACTTTTCTTCTTCTTCCTCTTTCTGTCCTCTTTCTCTTCTTCCTTCTCATTCTCATTCTTTCTTTCTTTTTTTTTTTTTATAATTTTATTTTTTTAATGGGGTGACATCAATAAATCAGGATACATATATTCAAAGATAACAAGTCCAGGTTATCTTGTCGTTCAATTATGTTGCATACCCACCACCCAAAGTCAGATTGTCCTCCGTCACCCTCTATCTTGTTCTCTCTGTGCCCCTTCTTTCTTTATCTTATTCTCCTTACTTCTTAATGCAGGTCCTTTAACATTTCTTGTAATTGTGGTTTGGTGTTAAACTCTTTTAACTTTTTCTTGTCTGAGAAGTTTTTAGTTCTCCTTCAATTTATTTTAAAAATTTTATTATTAAATTGTAGTTATTGAGGTGACATTGTTTAATAAGATTATATAGGTTTCAGGTGTACAATTCTATAATATACCATCTGTACATTGCACTGTGTGTTGCATCTCTTAAGATTCTCTCTTTGTTTTTAACCTTTGCTATTTTAATTATGATGTGTCCTGGTGTGGGCCCCTTTAGGTTTATCTTGTTTGGGACTCTTTGTTATTCATTGACTTATGTGTCTTTTTTCTTCATCAGGTTAGAGAATTTTCCAGACATTTTTTTTTTCAAATAAGTTCTCGATTACTCTCTCTCTTATCCTTCTTGCACTCTGATGATGCAAATATTGTTATATCTCCTGTTGTCACAAAAGTCGCCTAAACTGTCCTAATTTTTAAAAATTCTTTTTGCTTCTCTGATTAGGTGGTTTTTTTCTACCTTTTCCAAGGATTTGATCCTTGGCAACCTATTGTTTATTGTTTCCAGTGTATTTTTTATTTCATATATTGTAGTCTGCATTTCTCACTTTTTATGGTTTCTATGTTCTTTTTCATGTTGTTGAGTATTCTTATAATCATTACATTGAACTCCATATCTGATAAATTTGCTTGCCTCCATTTCATTTAGCTCTTTTTCTAGAGATTTCTCCTGTTATTTCATTTGGGGTTTGTTTCTTTGTCTCCCTATGTTCGCTGCCTCTTTGTGTTTGTTTCTATGTAGTAGATAGCTCTTCTATGACTCCTAGTCTTTATGGGGTGGCCTTATGTAGTAGGTGTTCTGTGGGGGGTCCAGTGGTGTGGTTTCCTTGATCACCTAAGTTGGGTTTTCCAGGAATGTCCCTTGTGTGGGTTACGTGGCCTTTCCTATTGTAATTGAGTCTTTATTACTATTGGTCCATTTATGCATGGGATCAACCCTCAGGCTGACTAACTCTGAGGCTTATCCTTGACCACAGTGCATAAGCTGCTGAGCTGGTGCTGACCACATGAAGCAGATTTCACCTCAGCAGGTTTTGATGCCTGGTAAGATCTCCCTTTGGATATACTTCCTGTGAAGGTTTTTAGATTCTGCTCTAATGTTGTCTGAATGTGGCCACTGAGTACATTTGTTCTGGGCCTCTTGAGAGGCATTTTGGTGCAGGCAAGTATAAAACTTTACCGATGACTGGTCCTCAGCAATCAGTTTGGAGCTACAAGCAAATCACTCAGCCTATCTTATATTTTGCCCCAACCTTGGCAAGACAGAGCCCTGTGGAGTTGAACAGGTGGGGCCTTTGAATTCAGAGCCCTGAGAGTGGGTTTTCTGAAAGCCCAAAGGGTATTTCTAACAGATCTTTCATGAAGGGGAAGTACCAATCAGGTTTATGTGAAAGTGGGGGAAATGGGCCCCAACTCAATGC
Source organism: Saccopteryx bilineata (assembly GCF_036850765.1). Classification (NCBI taxonomy): domain Eukaryota; kingdom Metazoa; phylum Chordata; class Mammalia; order Chiroptera; family Emballonuridae; genus Saccopteryx; species Saccopteryx bilineata. The sequence continues at coordinate 193,908,523 of NC_089491.1, forward strand.
CACACAACTCAGTCGCTGATACCCCCTTAGTCTGCATAGACTTCTATACATTGGCCAAGGCAGCTGACTTTTCAGCAGGGCATAAATTCCACAGGGTAGTGGCAATAGGGAGTCCAAAGAGTGGGGTTATTGCTTTCTCCCAGGCTGATCTTACATGGAGGGTAGTGCTCCACCTAGGAAAGAGAAAAAGATTTAGCACAGAGATCTAAAACTCAATTGTAATAGCATCCATATGTAGAACATGGAGCATAGATTTTCAAACTATAGGCCAAATACCACACAATCCCAGCAGACCTATTCTTGGGGAGTACAAGGAGAGAGCAGGAAAAGGTTCAGATGCCCTTTCTGCATGGATACATCTATGATGGGACTGAATTCTGTTGTGTGTGTGTTGCCCTTAATAGGCTATGTGGGAAGCAAACAGACTCTTGGCAACTGTCTCTTCAGCTCTTTCCCAAGAACCACAAACTCCAGACTTTTCTCTCATAACTTTAATCTTCTCTGCCCTCCCTCCACTGGTGACCAGGGTGAGTGGCTGCAAATGAGATTTTGGGCATTGACCTTTTTGGAGGGCACCTCTGCTTATTGCACTCTCCTCTTACCCTGATGTATAGAATCCTCACTGATTTCCACAGCCAGATGTTATGTGAGTACTTCTTCCCAGCTCTGGTTCTCTGGGCTGGGGAACCTGGCTTGGGATTTAAACCTCATGCTTCTCAAAGGACCCCCCCCCCCTCACACACACACACACACACACACACACACACACACACAGAGTCGAGATATCTGTTCGAACCTCAGCCACTTTTCATGGGAGTGAGGCCAGTCCTTTCTTTATCTCCACTCTTTCTACCAGTTTTGGTGTGGCTTCTGTAAATCCTTGGTTGTAAGACTTCTTTTTAGCTAGTCTTCAGTTATTCAGGATGATTGTTCTATAATTTACTTGTAATTTCATTTTGGTCCTGGGAGGAGGTGTGTATAGCTTCCATCTACTGAGCCACAATCTTAAATCTCCCCTGCTTTGACCTTGGCTTATTTAGATCTCAGGATCTTGGAAGCAACAACTTTGAAAAAACGGCTCTTGACTCCCAATATCTGACCTCCTCTGTGGCTATCATATGAGAAATTCCAGCTGGACATGTGGCTTCCCAGCTGAAAACCACAATTCCTAGCCTCTCTTAAACCTTGGACTGGCCACTGTCTTTAGAATCTTGCTGACATGATGTGAGCAGAAATGATGTGGACAGATTCCAAATAAGAAAGTCACAGCTTCTCTCTATTTCTCTCTCCCCATGGGCTGGCATGGTGGGAAGTGGGGTGACCATCTTTGACTAGATTAAAGAAGGCTCATATGTTGAAAAATTTCAGAATAATAAGATAGAGATAGTCTAGGTTCCTATATTACCTACCTTAATGATTTGATAAAGAGATGGCAGATGAAGACTTGAACTAAGCTAGGAATGATGATGCTAAGAATGATAGATGCATTTTTTACTAATAGTCATCTTTGCATTTTTTACTAATAGCTTTGGTGCTGTCATCTCATCTTGTTTAAGCTATTTTGGGTATCATTGTTACAGTTGCCTAGCAGGTAGCTAATGGATACCAGTGGGCTTATGTATTGTTAAGTTTCATCAGTAGTCATTCTCAACAAATGTATGTTGCTGTATGAAAAATTGCTAACCTATTTTAGTGGCATAAGAAAAAAGTCTGTTTATACAGCTTAAAAATCATAATTTCAAGAATTTCCTTTTTACCTTTCTTTTCAGTGGTTGATAACATTCTGGTCTCTTCCATATAGATGAGAATAATGTTTTAACACATCTATCTATCTATCTATCTATCTATCTATCTATCTAATCTTCTTCTTCATCATCATCATCATCATCTATCATCTATCTATATCTATCATTTTCCTTCATTTTCTACTATGAAATTCAGACCATGTTGCATACTAGGAAACATTTGACAAAACTGTGCTAAATTTCCAGGATAACAAAAAATAGTTTATTCAGTAATTACTATACAACTTGTTACTTTATGTGGTTCTTCTCAGACCATCCAGGATCAACCTATCTCACAAGGTCTCTTGAAGGAAGTCTCCTAGTGAAGCTCTAAGCCCACCTCTTATGGCAGAAGTTAACTCCTATCTCTCCCACCCTTCATCTAAGCTAGGATTATGTCAGACCATATCTAGACTGCAGGGTCCAAGAGAGAGTTTGAGATTATCTTTTAGAGTAAAGCCCATTGAGATTTTGCTTTTGGTCTCAGCATCTTCATAGTCCAGGAGAATTAGCTCTGAGATGACTGAAACTCCCTACATTAGAGAAATAACCCTATATTCCCAGGCCCAGAGGAAAAAGACAAACCAAGGGACAGAGCAAGAGCAGGGTCATCTCCTCACTGTGATTGGATATAACTTTTCCAGTTTCACAGATGAATAAATGAGGATGAAGGTTTAAATCAGTGGTAGTCAACCTGGTCCCTACCGCCCACTAGTGGACATTCCAGCTTTCATGGTAGGCCGTAGCGGAGCAACCAAAGTATAAATAAAAAGATAGATTTAACTATAGTAAGTTGTTTTATAAAGATTTATTCTGCCAAACTTAGTGAAAATCCAACATAAAGTACTTGGTAAGTAGTTATTATTATATGCTTTAACTTGCTGTAACTCTGCTTTATAAATTTTATAAAGTAAAGTTACTTCCCTACTTTATAAATCACCATTACTGTGGAACCGCTGGGCGGTTAGAAAATTTTACTACTTATAGAGATACAAAAGTGGGTGGTAGGTATAAAAAGGTTGACTACTCCTGGTTTAAATAACTTCTAAATCACATGGCTTTTTGGTTCTATGACAAGGATTTGAAGCCATTGTTTATAGGAAGGATTTCCAAATGTCACTCTAGTGACCTGTACCAAGTTAGCTGTCCAGAACCTTTAGGGAGCTTGATGAAGTAAAGATAAGTACCTGACTCTGTTTGAAAGGTATTGTTTAAGTAGTTTTTGGGTGAGTCTTATGGTTTTACATTTTATTTTTTAAAAACAACCCAGATGATTTCAACACTCGGTAATATTTGGTTCCACTGATTTGTGCCACACAGGGACTGTTTTACAGTCCCTTTACCCACTTAATCTCCTACCTTGATACAAAATGAATAATTCAAAATAAGAACAATAAATTTCAAAATAAATGAAACTCAATACTGGTTGAGACAATGGTTTGGAGATTAGCTATATATTACCATGTTAGCTATAATCTCCACCAAAGTTTGGAAAGATTACTATTTCTATTACTACTTATTTATTGGTTTTTGTCACCAGAGTTTATAGGGAATGCCATACAAGAATAATCCTGTACTTAGACTGCCCGAGATATCTGTGAGGGAGACTTAGTTACATGTGTGAAACAATTCAAGAGTAATCAAAAGTGAGGAGATAATAAATCCTGAGTTATAGCAACAGATACCAGGTGGACTAGAAACTAGTGGGAAGTAAAAATTTACAGGAAACAGGAGAATCAGAAGTTTCATAATAGAGTTTTTTCTTGAATTAAGTCTTGGAAGAATGTATTAGGCCTGTAAAGTCAGAGGTAGAATGGTAAATCCAGATGGTGATATAACACAGGAGGTTCAGACCCAGAAAATTGGTCTGGTGTTGTTGCGGGATCCCAAAAAACCACAAGGAGGACCAGATGGAACAGACATAGCCTTTATTACTTACATACAGAGGCAGCGCAGATGGTGGCAGGTTGGTGAAAGTTCTGCATCCCATTGAGGCGGGCCATGGTTTTTATAACTAAGCCCTGGGCAGTTGCTCAAGCAAAACTCTTTTTTTTTTTTGTATTTTTCTGAAGCTAGAAACGAGGAGAAATGGGCGCTTCTCCTGTGTGCCCTGGCCGGGAATCGAACCTGGGACTTCTGCACGCCAGGCCGACGCTCTACCACTGAGCCAACCAGCCTGGGCCGCAAAACTCTGTCTACAGGCAAGCAAGCAGGTGAGCAGACAAGCAAGGGATAGGTGGGAAATGTATGTGTTGTCCTGTGCTGTTTCTCTTTGATAATATCTGGTCACTCAGTTCCTTTGTTCTTAGTAAAAACCCAGGTGAAGTTTGTTTTTTTTTTTTTGTTTTGTTTTTTTCTTCATTTTTCTGAAGCTGGAAACAGGGAGAGACAGTCAGACAGACTCCCGCATGCGCCCGACCGGGATCCACCCGGCACCAGGGGCGGTGCTCTGCCCCCCAGGGGGCGATGCTCTGCCCATCCTGGGCGTCGCCATATTGCGACCAGAGCCACTCTAGCGCCTGAGGCAGAGGCCACAGAGCCATGCCCAGCGCCCGGGCCATCTTTGCTCCAATGGAGCCTTGGCTGCAGGAGGGGAAGAGAGAGACAGAGAGGAAAGCGCGGCGGAGGGGTGGAGAAGCAAATGGGCGCTTCTCCTATGTGCCCTGGCCGGGAATCGAACCCGGGTCCTCCGCACGCTAGGCCGACGCTCTACCGCTGAGCCAACCGGCCAGGGCCCAGGTGAAGTTTTATTACCCTCTCTTCCATAGGTCATGGCCAGGATCCATGTCCATGACACCAGGGACTGGGAAGGGGGAAGGACAGTGTCCAGCATTTACCCTACACTCCACCCCAACATTGCTCTTCCACCTCGCAACCTATGCAGGATTCTTCCAACAGTATCCTTATGTGGTTTGCAGGATGGACCTTCCAGGGCAGGCTGTCAGCAGCAAACATGGGGATTCAGAGCACACGGCAAGTGCTTTGATTCTGGATGCCTGTGAAATTACCTGCCCACTGTAGAAAGGAGCTGGAGGCACCTGAACTAAGGGCAGTAAAACAAATGAGATAAGGGAACAATGAGTGGGGGATCTTTGCCATCTGGCAGGATGCACACTGCTGTGCAGCCCTGTGTCAGAAGGGTCACGCTCTGTGGGTTCTGGCCAGGCTTATTGTGCCAGGCCTGCATTTGTTCTACCTCCTCCTCTACCTCTGGAGAGAGAAAGAGAGAGAGAGAGAGAGAGAGAGAGAGAGAGAGAGAGAGAGAGAGATGTGTTCTGATTTTCTGTACAGAGGCAATGCAAGTGCCCCTCGGTATGCTAGAACCAGAATATAACCAGACCATGATGGGCCATGTCCCTGAAATAGCTGGCAGTAACTACAGGTGTTGCTCTAAACCTTCCCCCCAGCAGGAGAAGAGAGCATCATTTGGGGCTGACCTGCATTGCCCAATCCCAAGTCAGGGTGGACCACCCTGGGGAAACAGCCTGAGGGGCTGGTGGGATATGCTATTTTGTTGCCCCAGTCCCAGTGTGAGGTCCGGGCTGACAAGGATCTGAATGTGATTGCATGCTACCCATAGTTGCATTGGCAGCATTAGTGGAGCTGCCTGTCCTCCTTGTGGCCATTCATCTAGCACCCAAACAGAATCTGCCAGTCATGCTGTCCAACGCTGGGAGGTGTCAGTGTTAGTCTGTAAGGGATATTTCAAGAGGCCACTGTAATGCTCTGAGTCCAGTCCCTGTTGGGTTGGTATAGGAGGTAGAAATGCCAGTCAGTGTGGAGGGTTTCAGCCCATTCTTGACTAAGTGTCCAGTGAAGTGAGAGCCTTGATTGCTCTCTGATTTCTGGGGTGCCACGGAAAGCACACAATTGCTTGAGTTTCCAAGTGGGTGCTTTTCTGCTTAGCCTTTCTACTTGGATAGGCCTGTATAATACCCGTGGTGGTATCTACACAGGTGAAAGCAAACCAGGAACTCTTGCTGCATGGCAAGGGTCCAATGTAGTTCAAGTGCCATTGGGTCAGGTGTGTCCACCCAGGTCTGTCTTCCCACCGTCATGGGGGAAGTGACATAGTTGTCTCTCAGCACATACTGGGCATTGGTGACACAGTCACTACTTCTGTGTATCACGTAGGAGACCCCAGGCCTTTATAGTTTACCACATGGTTCTCTGACCCGCATGGAATAGTTTCTGATGTGTCCACTTGGCAGAGTCTGCCACTGGAGTGTCCTTTGGCCAGTGGACTTGCACTATGGCATCTGCTTCATTGTTGCCTGGACGCTGCAAGGGTTGGTGACCTCTGACGTGGAACACACCCACAATATTTTCATGGCACGTGCATCACAGGTTGGTCCACATGACCTGCCCTAAAAGGCATTTTTGATGTATTGTCCATCCTGCACGTCCCCAGGAAGGGATCCAGTGTCAATCTTTGGTAGACTGCCCAACTGTCACTACAGATGGTCAGTGGTCTGGCTCCCACATGGTGACGATCCATACCACTCAGATTTCAGCTCATTGGCTGCTTTGTCATTCCATACCCTTGAGTCAGAGGTTCTCAGTTGCAGGTTGATACACAACAATGCAGAACCAGGATAGGGTACCGTAGCAGGAGCCATCTGTGACCCATGCTTTTTCAGGAACAGCTGGCTTCCCCTTATGGACAGGGGATGGTTGCAGTGCTTCTGGCTCAGGCTTTGGTTGTCCAGCATTTGGATACATCACTGGCCCTGGAATGGCCTGCAGTTCTCTGCTTAATGGACTAGTGGAGAGGTGGCTTCTCTGTGGGACATATATACTCCACTTGCTTAGGGTGGATGTTTTTTGCCACCATACTCTTGGGCCATTGCATGACTGAGTTCACCCAGGTGGCAAAGGGATAGGTGGTGAAGACTTTGGGGCTAGTCCTGTTATGGCTTCTGTTGCTAACAGGGCTTGGTACACTGAATTCACTTGTTCAGTGGGTCTATATCAGCCCTTGGCTCCATGCCACAGTTAGGACCAGAACCTTAGTGGTGTCTTTACCCTGTCTTGATGTCTAGACTATACCTAGACTCTGGACAATGGATACAGCTCTGTTAGTGGCTTGAAAAGCTGCCTTGAGGTACTCCACCCAACCCCAGGCAACTCCTTTTTACAGGAATACAAAAGGGGCCATACCAGTTGGGTTAAACAGGGAATGAAAATCCTCTAATAGCTTAACAAACCTAAAATCTCCTGCAATTACTTGTTCCACTATGGTTGTGGTTAGGTTCTATGGCTATATCCAGCATGACCTTTGTCTTAATTGACCATATAACCTTCAGAAATTTGACAGGTAAGCCAGAGCTTTACACTTTGTGCTCATTGACCCACCATCTTCACTGTCAGAGGTGGGTTAGCATAGAGAAAGTTGCTTTCTCTAGGGCAGGAAGAGAGTCAGAGGTTTGTATGACATTATTGATGTAATGATACAATAGCAATGATACAATAGCACTTCTGCCAGCCTGGACCAGACCGACAGATTAGTTACCGTGAGCCTGTGGCAGAAAGTAGGGCTGTGAAGGTATCCCATAGGCAACACAGTGAAGGTCTATTTTCAACCCTCCCAAGTAAAAGTGAATTGGTCTTGACTATGTTCAGTTATAGCTACAGCAAAGAGGCATTAGCTAGGTCAAGAAGATAGTTATATGTCATGAGCTGGTGACTCAAAGCATCTAATAAGCCTGTGATATTGGGAACTGCTGCATGTAAGGGGGGCACTATCTTACTTAATTCTCTATAGTCCACCGTCATGTGCCAGGTGCTATCTGGTTTGCAGACAGGCCATACAGGTGCGTTGCAGGGACTATGAGTTGGAAAAATTATAATTACTTTGGCCAATTCTTATGTGAAACCTCAGCATGCTCTCCTGACAGGAGCTTCTGGTGGACATTCACCACCCATTGAGGGGACGGTAGCTGTGCAGGGCATGGTGAGCGTGTCCCTGTAGGACAGCCTTCACTACCCTTGCTCTTAAGTGAAATTTCCTAATGGTGGTTTGCAGGCACATACCCACTGGTACATCAGTTCCAAAAATATACTCAGAAATGGGGGGAAGAATGGGAATGAGAGTGAAGAAATATATGGGAGGAGCCATCTGCCCCACTTCGTCCCTCATGCCAGCTGTTAAGGTCTCCACATCTGGTTCCTGCATATTAGGGTAGTAAATAGTGTGCAGTGTGCCTAACCCATGGATGAATTGCTGCAATGCTGCAAGGGTCAAGCACTTCCCTAAAGAGGAAGAGAGATCCCCTATTAGGCCATGCTATGTGGCACCCTACCATCAATCAAATCCACGGGGACATAGTCTGCATGGCCTGGAAACCGGTGCCATGTATTTGCTGGCATAGGGAGGGGTGAGTTGTGAGAGAAGACATTTGGGATAGCTTTTCCCCCATTAGAGAAATAACATCAGCACCTATGTCTCACAGGTGTAAAAGCCAAGCAGCCATGCTCAGTGCTTTTATGAAGGAATTTAGCCACCAGTTCAACAGCTTGGCCTGAGTATATGGCTGAGCTGAGATGTGGATGACCTGCTGGGCTGGGGGAGGCTGTACCCCCCTCCTCCCCTCACCCCGGCACCCTTGTTGCTGAGATTTAATATTCTGTACTACCATAAAGCAGGCTGCCAGGGGCACTTTTGCCTCCTCCTTCTAGTTATTTTAATGTCACCATCAGAGTCAGAGTCACTCCCAGTGGTTGGGTCCCACTTTTGTGGGTTCCACCCGCTTTGAGAGACTACCACTCTGACCTGGGCCAGAGCCAAGGGGTGGCCCTGACGGCAAGCAAAGTGGCAGGCTAGTTTTGTTAACTGCTTACTAGTCTGTTCTAGCTGTTTCCCCAAAGACAAGCTTTTTGGCTTGAATAAGCTGCATGTCCCTTTTGAGCTTAAGTTCCTCCTCCAAATGCTGTTTCTGTGTGATGTGCACAAGGCACCCAGAAGGAGCGAAGCGAATGCTGTCACAGCTCTCCTTAAGTCTTTCTTCTTACTCAACACCAAATGTTCCCCCACCACCTTCAGGGTGGCTAGGACACTAATAGGACTTTCAGGGGGCATCACCTCAGTCCATTGGTGGACCCCAAGAGTTTACCAACATGGCAACATCATGCCAATGCAGCTAGCTGGCCATCCTGGGATTTCTCTCAGTATTCCCTTGCTTGGCACATGACTCAGGGTCAACTTGGGGGTTCCTGGAATAACACAGTTTTATTGGCTATGCCTATTATAGCACAGGAGGTCCAGACCCCCCCCCCAAATCAGTCTGATGTTATTGTAGGATCCTGAAGAAGCCACAAGGAGGACCAGATGGAGCAGATAAGGCCTTTATTACATACATACAGGGGCAGCACAGATGGTGGCAGGTTGGTAAAAGCTCTGTGCCCCACTGAGGGGGGCCATGGTTTTTATAGCTAAGCCCTGGGAAGTTGCTCAAGCAAAACTCTTTGTCTAGAGGCAAGCAAGCAGGCGAGCAGGCCAGCAGAAGGTAGGGGGAAGCGTACATGCTGTTCTGTGCTGTTTCTCTTTGATAATATCCGGTGACTCGGTTCCTTTGTCCATAGTAAAGACTCAGGTACAATTTTATTACTCTCTCCTCCATAACTCACAGCCAGCATCCATAATCATGGCACCAAGGTCTGGGGAGGGGAAAGAGCCATGTCCAGCATTAATCCTACAGGTGAGAACAGGGGAAGCAAAGTCACCTACTGTCATAAAGCACTTTAAGGGCTTAAGATGCTATTATTAGTAAAAAGGACTAATTCTGTGAGCCATTAAAATATAAATTGGAATATAAACAGAAAGTCTAAGACTATCTCATGTTTATCAATCTAAAAGTGTGTATATGAAGGAGGTCTAATGGTATGCTATCAGCAAGGATGCCAGGGCAAGGTCAGGCCAGGGAGGTGGTGGGAAATGTTGCTAAGGGTGACAAGGAAGGCTAAGTCACACTTTGAGACTGGGAGGAATGTGGTGTCTGCTGCTGGAATACATATTGAGGGGACATGGCAAAGGGGAAGCCTGAGCTTGTGAGGGCAGAGCATTGTGGGCGCTGTCCAGGAGGTCCTCACCATGAGCTGATGAGCAGCAATGACTTTCCTCAACTTTGGGGCCCATGACATGTTCTTCCCTGCCCCTAGGTCAGGTTGATTTTGGAACTGGAGCGTTTATTTTATTCTTTGAAAACAAACTTTACATCATTGATGTGTCTTTCAAAAATGTTTGTGCGGAATTCCTGCTTCTGAGCCAGCGACTATGACTCAGATGGTGTGCATTTCAAAATTCTCTCAACATAATTTCACACTAAAAAAAATCTCACATTGGGCCAATTCTTTTTAAGCCAACTGTCTTGTGTTACTAACATGTAGCTGGATTGATTCATGGTGTACATCTTCAAAGACCTGATATTCATCTTTGTTTGCAGATTCCTTATTAATATAGAGATAAATGTTATCATAAATTGAACTTTTATATATGAAGCAAATTTTCTGTCTTTAAAATTCATTTCCAGAATACTCAATAGCATGACTGTAAGGACTGCATGGCACTTTCCCAATTGGACAAGGTTCAAAAAGGGTTTTTGTTGGGTTTTTTTTTTTTTGGTTTCCCTTTTATTTGAGCAAGATGATAAACACTTAATAAGAACATGGAACCGATGAACATTTGCCAGAAGAGAATAGCATTCTACCAGTGGAATTCCACTTTAGATGCCCTGCTGGAAAGAAACCTCTGCCTCCTGCTCTTTTTTGCCTTTTGATGATGGCTTTAAAAACTGTGAAAACAGAGAAGGCCAAGTGTGTGGTCCTTGGCAATTTCATAATAGTCTGTGCAGGAGACAGAGGGGTGGCTCGCTGGAAAAAATGATTAGCTTTTTCTTTACGGTGACAGAAAACAGTTGCAATTCAAAAATGCCAAAGGTTCTCAGCCCTCCCTTTTGGCAAATTGTTAGGTAATCACTTCTTCCAGGTGGTGCTTCAATAAACACCTTTCGATTGACGCCCCTCAGAGATGTCCTCGGGGCAGAGCCATTGTCTGCAGAACCATGTAGAATTAATAAGAGCAGGGTTAGAAGAAATGACTGGATTTTTCTTTAGGAAGAAACCTACTCCTGATTTCCCAGAGTGTGTTCGCAAGCCTAGGTCTTTGACTAATGAGCCTGTGGACTACCACTGCGTTTCTCAGTAACAGTAATCATTATTGTTGAATTTATCAGGCCTGCTATAACTGAGATATCTCTCCATAGATGATCGATTTTTACAAAATAGTTTTAATTAACTAATTACATTGCCTATACCAAGCAACTATTTTGACTTAAAAAATTTTTTTAATTTATTTTAGAAAGAGAAGAAAGAAGAGAGAAATATCAGTTTGTTGCTCCACTTATTTATACATTAATTGGTTTGCTCTTGTATGTACCCTGATGAGGGATCAAACCTGCAACCTTGGGGTATTGGGACAACTCTCTAACCAGCTGAGCTACCTGGCCAGGGCTATTTAACTTTTGTGTGTGTGTGTGTGTGTGTGTGTGTGTGTGTGTGTGTGTTTTTCTGAAGCTGGAAACGGGGAGAGACAATCAGACAGACTCCTGCATGCGCCTGACCGGGATCCACCCTGCACGTCCACCAGGGGGCGACGCTCTGCCCACCAGGGGGCCATGCTCTGCCCCTCCGGGGCGTTGCTCTATTGCGACCAGAGCCACTCCAGCGCCTGGGGCAGAGGCCAAGGAGCCATCCATCCCCAGCGCCCAGGCCATCCTTGCTCCAATGGAGCCTCACTGCGGAAGGGGAAGAGAGAGACAGAGAGGAAGGAGAGGGGGAGGGGTGGAGAAGCAGATGGGCGCCTCTCCTATGTGCCCTGGCCGGGAATCGAACCTGGGACCTCTGCACGCCAGGCCGATGCTCTACACTGAGCCAACCAGCCAAGGCCTATTTAACTTTTAAAGGAAGTTTTCCCAAGACTGGTTTTTATCATGTCATTTTGATAGCTATTTGATCAGCCTGGCCTAGAACTGGACCTTGAACAAGCCTTGTCCCTTGGGAACATGCATGGTTTCAGACTCTTTCTGTGCATCTGTTCCTTCATTTGTAACACTGAGTAACAATGTAGCAGATATTGTGTGAGGTTTGGGATCAATGCCTTTTTTGATGGGAAAGCCATCAAAACTCAAAGTTCCTTTTTGAACACAGTGCTGGGCCTTGGTGTGCAAAGGTATAACAGGCTATCCAGATCCCTGACAGCTCATAGTCCAGCAATGGGCAGATGTTAGACTGTGACCATATGACAGCAGATATTAAACATATTTATGCACAAGGTGCTCTAGACATTTGTGGTATTGGGGCAGATGTATTTTGAACACTTTGGACCATTTTCATGGTCAACTGACATGTGTTGAACCCTGCTTGAGTGCCTGGCCCTGCAGGAGCTGAACAATATACAGGTCAGTAAAGATAATCTGGTGACTACCCCATGTCCCAGGGCTCTCTCTGGCTCAGTCTGTTCAGCCTCATCTCAGACAAGGCTGCTTTTTTGTTGTTGAAGAACTTACAGGTATTTGTTCTTTTTGTTCCCTAAAAGTAAAAGACTTCTAAAATTTGGCTTCTGATCCAAGTTCTAAGATTCCTTAGGGTGGAAATGGTTCCTGAAAGTGAATTTTGCTGTGTTTACTTTTGGGTACCTATTATCTAGAAGTGCTCATCCTTTGTACCTCCATGATTTGTTAATTTAGGCAAATTCCTCAGTAGCCATAGAAATTGTGGAGCGAGTTAAACTGTTTTCTCCTTAGCCTTTCTAATGATGCTGGTGGAATTGTGGTTCTTATGTGATGTCAAAATAAGGAAAGTTCAAAGGACCTGCATTTGGAGAAGATTAGGCTGTTTCAGTAAGATTTATCCAAGGGAATAGAAGGTTTCTCACAAGTTCTCAATGTTTTATCTCTGTCTATCCTGCCAAGGAAAAAGTCCAGTCTTGTCTTCATCAAGCCCAGCATAAAGACTAGAGTTCAGATATTCTGTGTCATGGTTTAACCCATGTCAAAGCTTAGTCCGATCCAAGTGCTGCTCATAGCCTATACTTAGGAGACCATCCCCTGGTAGCTGTCAGCACATGCAGCATGGGAGCAAAGAAGGCAAGCACATTTCTCCAAATAAGAAAGCAGAAAGAAGGGAAAGTCTGAATCTCTGTTAAGCCCAACTAATTTTCCTTTAAGTCAATGAATCAATTTCTTTTAAAATTTCATGAGCTTGCATTGGTTCCTCCCACTAACCAATCAGATCCTTCTTCTAGGCTAGATTGACAGGCCTTTATGTCTGTTGTTCTGGCTACAATTGTGCATGCTCAGTAGAATAATTTTCTCCTTGATCCCCCAACACCAGGACTGGAATACCTTGGGGATATTCCTCCTGAATGGCTCGGGATGGAGTCTGAGGGCTAAGGGCACAATGGGCTCCTGGAAAGTGCAATTGAACCTATGACTGCTGTAGCCTCCTAGGAAATTAAGCTAAATGGGATGTGTAGTTTACTACTGAAGGAGACTTTCAAGTTCTATTAATATAATTTCCAATTCCCTTTGCTGTCTTTCCCCATCAATATCTAAGCACCTATCTATGTTAACACTAGGACTTACCACTCCTGACATGTTGAGACTTTGACTTCTGTTGTGGTGATTGGGATCTAGTGAAAACCACACCCACCTAGCTTGTTTAGGACAGTGCTGCTAATTCAGAGGTCAGTCCTCAAAAGCGATCCCTTAGGTGCTACCCAGAGCAGTGTAGAACTGTTACTGAAACCCAAGTCCATGTGCCTGATGCTTCAAAAAGCATCTTCAAGATGTCAGAGTTTAGAGTAAAAGAAGTTTTATGATTGAGAAGGTGCCAACCAAAGTGATGAAAGACCTAATGGTGCCTCAAATCTGTCTTGCTTGCTGGACCATGCCAAAGGCTTATAAGGGTTTAAGGCAGGGGTCGGGAACCTATGGCTCGCAGGCAGATGTGGCTCTTTTGATGGCTGCATCTGGCTCGCAGACAAATCTTTAATTAAAAAAATAATAACGTTAAAAATATAAAACATTCTCATGTATTACAATCCATTCATTTCCTACCACTCATGTACATGGTTGCAGGTGGCTGGAGCCAATCACAGCTGTCCTCCAGGATAACACCAAATTTTTATTGGCTAATGCATAATATACATAGGTCATTGTGAGGTCAGGAAGTAAACTTCCCTCCTTTTAATCAAGTAGTCTGCTAGCTAATTGCAGAAAACCTTTTGATGAAGAAGATGGCTAAAATAAAAAAAGATGAGGAGTATCATACTTTTTAGCAGGAATGGACAGAGGAATTTGCCTTTGTGGAGAGAACAGGTTCTACAGTGTGTCTAATATGCAATGATAAAATTGCATCAATGAAATGGTCAAATATAAAGCAGCACTTCAACACATGCCATACTACATTTGCATCGAAATATGAAGCGGGGGACAGCAGGAAGAAAGCTTGTCAAGAACTACTGTGCAGAGTGCAAGATAGTCAGGAGCAACTCCGTGTTTAGACCCAACAAGGTGACTGGAATTCAGCTAGCTTTGCTGGTGCTTTAGCAATTGTGAGAAATGGAAAGCCATTCACAGATGGGGAGTATGCCAAAACATTCATGCTTGATGTTGCCAATGAACTTTTGGACGACTTTTCAAATAAAGACAAGATAATCAAACAAATAAAAGACATGCCTCTCTCGGCAAGAACTGTTCATGATTGTACCATCATGGTGGCAAATCAAATTGAGGCAACACAAATGAAGGACATAAATGCAGCACCATTCTTTTCTCTCACTTTGGATGAGGCAACAGACATAAGCCATTTATCCCAGTTCAGTGTGATTGCAAGGTATGCTGTCAGTGACACACTACGTAAGGAAAGTCTTGCTGTTTTGCCTATGAAAGAGACAACAATAGGGGAGGATTTATTCAAGTCTTTCACTGAGTTCGCTAAAGAAAAAAATCTACCAATGGATAAACTTATTTTGGTGTGTACTGATGGTGCTATGTGCATGGTGAGAAAAATAGAGGATTCATAGTGCTTCGTCATGAACATGAAAAGAGACCCATCCTAAGTTTTCACTGCATCCTACATCAGGAGGCACTTTGTGCTCAGATGTGTGGTGAGTAGCTTGGTAAGGTGATGTTGCTGGTCATTCTGGTGGTCAACTTTATTATTGCCCGAGCTTTAAATGATCACCAGTTTAAAACACTACTGGATAAAGTTAGGAATAATTATCCTGGTCTGCTTCTGCACAGCAATATGCATTGGTTGTCAAGAGGGGAGGTACTCAGCTGTTTTGTGGCTTGTCTGTGTAAAATCCAGACTTTTCTTGAAATGAAAAACATCGAGCATCCTGAGTTAGCTAACACTGAGTGGCTCCTGAAGTTCTACTATCTCGTGGACATGACAACATATGAGCCAGCTCAATGTGAAAAAGAAAGGCGTTGGAGTCTTATCCCTTCAACAAGCAGTGTTTGCATTTGAAAACAAGCTGGAACTCTTCATTGCTGACATTGAAACAGGTCATTTGAAAAACTGGGAGAGTTTAAAGATGCATGCACAGCAAGTGAACCTGCTCAACATCTTGATCTCCAGCAGCTAGTGGGCTTCACATCTAATCTCCTGCAGTCATTCAAAATGACTTTGGAGAATTTTGTGAGTGCACTCATCTTTTTAAGTTCATCACCCATCCATACGAGTGTGCAGTGGACAGCACCGACCACTGTCTCCGTCAGAGATTTTGAGCTAGAAGCTGCTGACCTGAAGGCCTCAGACATGTGGGTGAATAAGTTCAAGTCACTGAATGAAGATTTGGAAAGACTTGCGCGACAGCAAGCAGAGTTAGTGAGCAAACACAAGTGGGGAGAAATGAAAAAACTTCAACCCACGGACCAGCTGATTGTCAAAACTTGGAACGCGCTTCCTGTCATATACCACGCACTGCAGCATTTGAGTATTGCTGTACTGATAATGTATGCATGGGAGCAGTCTTTCTCACATCTAAAGAATGTTAAGACCAACCTATGATCACTTTTAATGGATGGAAGTCTCAACGCTTACATGAAGCTTAACTTCACCAAGTATCAACCAAACTACAAAACCATCAGCCAAACCATGCAGCACCAGAATTTGCATTAATTGTAAGAAGTAGTTTATTCATCATTGGTTAGCAACAGCATAACAATGTTATTAAAAAGAATTCAGAGACTTATTGTACTTTAAAAGTGTTGGTCTTACATAAAATGCACACATTTACTTGTATTTAATGTTAAATGTATTATATGACTCTCACGGAATTACATTTTAAAATATGTGGCGTTCATGGCTCTCTCGGCCAAAAAGGTTCCCGACCCCTGGTTTAAGGGAAGTACATGCAGAAGCACTGGTTGGCAGGTTCTATTTGGAAGACCTTGAAGCTTGGCCATTTATAGTAAAGGGGCATCAGCACCAGACCTTTCTGGACAATGGACTTTTGGCTTCTGAAAAGGTTCTAGTGTTCAAGTTGTGGTCATGTCCTGGTCTTTTCGTTTTTCGAAGGGGGGTGAGGATGAGACTTTGGTTCTGGGTACAGCCAACGTTCAAATTCTCTTCTCTGTGCATGCTTCCACTGCAGGATAGCTATTGTGTTGTCTCTGAAAACTATCTCCTTAAACAGGATAAAACCATCCAGAAGTGATTCTTCTGTTACAGAACTTTGGGTCTGAGTATAGGCGAAGTCCTTGGCTATTGTATTACTTCAGAAGAAATGATTATTGCAGGAATAGACCTAGGTTGTGAAAAAAAATAGATTTGTTGCTTGCCTTTTTCACTTGGAAGATGAATGAGGGAATAAGATGTGGCCATCTGGTAGTAGCAGTGGAGAAGGGTGCTGCTGGTGAGCGGGTAGGCTGTGGCCTCATTTGACATGCTCTAGGGTGGGTACGATGGTGCCATATGTAGGAAAGCCTAGAGGAAAGGCACACTTTCTTCAGGAAAGATTCTTTTCACTTACCAGATACCCTGTTTTCTTTCTTTTTTTTTGTATTTTTCTGAAGCTGGAAACGGGGAGAGACAGTCAGACAGACTCCCGCGTGAGCCTGACGGGGATCCACCTGGCACGCCCACCAGGGGGCAACGCTCTGCCCACCAGGGGGCGATGCTCTGCCCCTCCAGGGCATCGCTCTGTTGTGACCAGAGCCACTCTAGCGCCTGGGGCAAAGGCCAAGGAGCCACCCTTAGCGCCCGGGCCATCTTTGCTCCAATGGAGCCTCGCTGCAGGAGGGGAAGAGAGAGACAGAGAGGAAGGAGAGGGGGAGGGGTGGAGAGGCAGATGGGTGCTTCTCCTGTGTGCCCTAGCCAGGAATCGAACCCGGGACTCCTGCACGCCAGGCCGATGCTCTACCACTGAGCCAACCGGCCAGTGCTACCCTGTTTTCAATTAGGATATTAATAGACCTTGTCCTCAGCAAAGGCTGCCTTGATCTCAGCAATTGTAGGTAGGACTTTGACACATTGAATTTTTCTTGCTGCACCTACCTAACTGCATCTAGTCTTTTAGTGACAGACATATTCTCCTGTGTCAGGCTCCTCCTTCAATCTGTAGTTGTTAGTATCATCCCTGTAAGAAGTGACCAATAAATGCTGGCTGGGTTGGGTATTCAGGGTCCTGGCCAGACATTGGGGTTAAAGGATAGCAACAAATCACACTTTCTCTTTCTTCCTCAATATTTTCATCAAATAAAAATGCATTGAAAAAAATCCAAGGCAAATTTAAAAATGAAAAGTCATAACAAAATGTTTGAAGTGAACGTTTGGAATAAGAGGGGCATATATTTTCCTGCTGTAGTGAGAGGGCTATTTTATGGGTTCACTGCTATGCGTGGTCACATCAGAACTCTTCTTCAACTCTTTGCTTTTTTTTTTTTTAAATAATTTTATTTTTTTAATGGGGTGACATCAATAAATCAGGATACATATATTCAAAGATAACAAGTCCAGGTTATCTTGTCGTTCAATTATGATGCATACCCATCACCCGAAGTCAGATTGTCCTCTGTCACCTTCTATCTAGTTTTCTTTGTGCCCTTCCCCCTCCCCCTTTCCCTCTCCCTTTCCCCCCTCCCCCCCATAACCACCACACTCTTATCAATGTCTCTTAGTTTCACTTTTATGTCCCACCTACATATGGAATAACGCAGTTCCTGGTTTTTTCTGATTTACTTATTTCGCTTCGTATCATGTTATCAAGATCCCACCATTTTGCTGTAAATGTTCCGATGTCATCATTTCTTATGGCTGAGTAGTATTCCATAGTGTATATGTGCCACATCTTCTTTATCCAGTCATCTATTGACGGGCTTTTTGGTTGTTTCCATGTCTTGGCCACTGTGAACAATGCTGCAATAAACATGGGGCTCCATGTGTCTTTACGTATCAATGTTTCTGAGTTTTTGAGGTATATACCCACTAGAGGGATTGCTGGGTCATAAGGTAGTTCTATTTTCAGTTTTTTGAGGAACCACCATACTTTCTTCCATAATGGTTGTACTACTTTACATTCCCACCAACAGTGGATGAGGGTTCCTTTTTCTCCACAGCCTCTCCAACATTTGCTATTACCTGTCTTGCTAATAATAGCTAATCAAACAGGTGTGAGGTGGTATCTCATTGCAGTTTTGATTTGCATTTCTCTAATAGCTAAAGAAGATGAGCATCTTTTCATATATCTGTTGGCTATTTGTATTTCTTCCTGGGAGAAGTGTCTGTTCATATCCTCTTCCCATTTTTTATTGGATTGTTTGTTTGTTTGTTGTTGAGTTTTAAGAGTTCTTTGTATATTTTGGATATTAGGCCCTTATCTGAGCTGTTGTTTGAAAATATCATTTCCCATTTAGTTGGCTTTCTGTTTATTTTGTTATCAGTTTCTCTTGCTGAGCAAAAACTTCTTAGTCTGATGTAGTCCCATTCATTAATTTTTGCTTTCACTTCTTTTGCCTTTGGAGTCAAATTCATAAAATGCTCTTTAAAACCCAGGTCCATGAGTTGAGTACCTATGTCTTCTTCTATGTACTTAATTGTTTCAGGTCTTGTGTTTAGATCTTTGATCCATTTTGAGTTAATTTTTGTACAGGGGGAGAGACTGTAGTCCAGTTTCATTCTTTTGCATGTGGCTTTCCAGTTTTCCCAACACCATTTATTGAAGAGGCTTTCTTTTTCCCTTGTGTGTTGTTGGCCCCTTTATCAAAAATTATTTGACTATATATATGTGGTTTTATTTCTGGACTTTCTATTCTGTTCCATTGGTCTGAGTGTCTATTTTTCTGCCAATACCATGCTGATTTGATTGTCGTGGCCCTATAATAGAGTTTGATGTCAGGTATTGAAATGCCCCCAGCTTCATCCTTTTTCCTTAGAATTGCTTTGGCTATTCGAGGTTTTTTATAGTTGGATATAAATCTGATGATTTCTTGCTCCATTTCATTAAAAAATGTCATTGGAATTTTGATGGGAATTGAATAAAATTTGTATATTGCTTTGGGTAATATGCCCATCTTGATTATATTTATTCTACCTAACCAAGAACAAGGAATATCTCATTATATCTTTTTTGATTTCCCTTAACAATGGTTTATACTTTTCATTATGTAAGTCCTTTACATTCTTTGTTATGTTTATTCCTAAGTATTTTATTTTTTTTTGTTGCAATCGTGAAGGGGATTATTCTTTTGAGTTCTTTCTCAATTGTTTCATTGTTGGCATATAGAAAGGCTATTGACTTCTGTATGTTAATTTTGTATCCTGCGACCTTACTGTATTGGCTTATTGTTTCTAGTAGTCTTTTTGTGGATTCTTTGGGGTTTTCGATGTATAGGATCATATCATCTGCAAAAAGTGATACCTTTACTTCTTCTTTTCCGATATGGATGCCTTTTATTTCTTTGTCTTGTCTGATTGCTCTGGCTAGAACCTCTAGTACCACATTAAATAAGAGTGGAGAGAGTGGACAACCCTGTCTTGTTCCTGATTTAAGGGGGAAAGCCTTCAGTTTAGTGCCATTTAATATGATGTTAGCTGATGGTTTATCATATATGGCCTTTATCATGTTGAGATATTTTCCTTCTATACCCATTTTGTTGAGAGTCTTAAACATAAAATTGTGTTGTATTTTATCAAAAGCCTTTTCTGCGTCTATTGATAAGATCATGTGGTTTTTGTTCTTTGTTTTGTTGATATGGTGTATTACGTTAACCGTTTTACATATGTTGAACCATCCTTGAGATTCTGGGATGAATCTCACTTGATCATGATGTATAATTTTTTTAATATGTTGTTGTATTCGATTTGCTAGTATTTTGTTTAGTATTTTAGTATCTGTATTCATTAGAGATATTGGTCTATAGTTTTCTTTTTTTGTGCCATCCTTGCCTGGTTTTGGTATGAGGGTAATGTTGGCCTCATAAAATGTGTTTGGAAGTATTGCTTCTTCTTCAATTTTTTGGAAGACTTTGAGTAGAATAGGGACCAAGTCTTCTTTGAATGTTTGATAAAATTCGCTGGTATAGCCATCAGGGCCTGGACTTTTATTTTTGGGGAGGTTTTTAATGTTTTTTTCTATTTCTTCTCTACTAATAGGTCTGTTTAGGCTTTCTGCTTCATCTTGACTCAGTCTAGGAAGGTTGTATTTTTCTAGGAATTTATCCATTTCTTCTAGGTTGTTGAATTTGGTGGCATAAAGTTTTTCTTAGTATTCTACAATAATTCTTTGTATATCTACGGTGTCTGTGGTGATTTCTCCTCTTTTATTTTGGATTTTGTTTATATGAGTTCTTTCTCTTTTTTCCTTGGTAAGTCTTGCCAAGAATTTGTCAATTTTGTTGATCTTTTCAAAGAACCAGCTCCTTGTTCTATTAATTTTTTCTATAGTTTTTCTGTTCTCTAATTCATTTATTTCTGCTCTGATTTTTATTATCTCCTTTCTTTGGCTGGCTTTGGGTTGTCTTTGTTCTTCTTTTTCTAGTTCCTTAAGGTGGGAAGTTAAGTGGTTCACTTGGACTCTCTTGTTTGTTCATATATGCCTGAAGTGATATGAACTTCCCTCTTATCACTGCTTTTGCTGCATCCCATAGATTCTGATATGTCGTACTGTCATTTTCATTAGTCTGTATATATCTTTTGATCTCTGCACTTATTTCTTCTTTGACCCATTCATTTTTTAAAAGTATGTTGTTTAGTTTCCACATTTTTGTGGGATTTTTTTCCTCATTTTTGCAGTTGAATTCTAGTTTCAACGCTTTATGGTCAGAAAATATACTTGGTACAACTTTGATTTTTCTGAATTTGCGGATGTTGTTTTTGTGGCCCAACATAAGGTCAATTCTTGAGAATGATCCATGTACACTGAAGAAAAAAGTATACTCAGTCACTTTGGGATGAAATGTCCTGTAGATGTCTATCATATTCAGTTGCTCTAGTGTTTTGTTTAAGGCCACTATATCTTTGTTGATTCTCTGTTTGGATGACCATTCTAGAGCCGTCAGCGGTGTATTGAGGTCTCCAAGTATGATTGTATTTTTGTCAGTTTTTGTTTTAAGGTCAATAAGTAGCTGTCTTATATATTTTGGTGCTCCTTGGTTTGGTGCATATATATTAAGAATTGTTATGTCTTCTTGATTCAGTGTCCCCTTAGCCATTATGAAATGGCCATTTTTGTCTCTGAGTACTTTTGCTGTCTTGTAGTCAGCATTATCAGATATGAGTATTGCTACGCCTGCTTTTTTTTGGATGTTATTTGCTTGGAGTATTGTTTTCCAGCCTTTCACTTTGAATTTGTTTTATTTTATTTTATTTTATTTTTATTTTTATTTATTTATTTTTTTTTTTCATTTTTCTGAAGCTGGAAACAGGGAGAGACAGTCAGACAGACTCCCGCATGCGTCCGACCAGGATCCACCCGGCACGCCCACCAGGGGTGATGCTCTGTCCACCAGGGGGTGATGCTCTGCCCATCCTGGGCATCACCATGTTGCGACCAGAGCCATTCTAGCGCCTGAGGCAGAGGCCACAGAGCCATCCCCAGCGCCCGGGCCATCTTTGCTCCAATGGAGCCTTGGCTGCAGGAGGAGAAGAGAGAGACAGAGAGGAAAGCACGGCGGAGTGGTGGAGAAGCAATGGGCGCTTCTCCTGTGTGCCCTGGCCAGGAATCGAACCCGGGTCCTCCGCACGCTAGGCCGACGCTCTACCGCTGAGCCAACCAGCCAGGGCTTGAATTTGTTTTTATCCTTGTTACTTAGATGAGTTTCCTGTAGGCAGCATACAGTTGGATTTTCTTTTTTAATCCATTCTGCTACTCTGTGCCTTTTTATTGGTGAGTTTAATGCGTTTACATTTAGTGTAATTATTGACACTTGTGAGTTCCCTAATGCCATTTTATATCTTGCTTTCTGTTTGTTTTGTGTCTTGTTTGATCCTTCTCTTTTGTTTTTCTAGCTTTTGGTTTTCTTTGGTTGTATTCCATACATCTTTCCTCTGTTGCTATCTTTTTTATCTCATGTGCTTCTGTGGTGGTTTTTTTAATGGTGGTTACCTTTAAGTAATGAAAAGGTTTCCTACCCTGTTCATTGTAGCGAACTATTTTGTGAGTACTTTTGCACTCCATCGTCCTTTGCTACTGTTAATCTCCATCTTCTCCCCCCCTTTCTTTTTGTTGTTTTCACAGTTTAAATTTGGTTTTATTGTGTTCTTCTTGGAGCTTTTACTTGTGTCTCTGTTTGTTTTTTTTTTTTGTTCTTTGTATCTGATTGGAGAACCCCCTTTAGTAATCCCTGGAGTGGGGGTTTTCTGATGATAAATTCCCTCATCTTTTCTGTATCTGTGAATGTTTTTATTTCTCCTTCATATTTGAAGGATAGCTTTGATTGGTATAGTATTCATGGCTGAAAGTTTCTCTCTTTCAGGACTTTAAATATTGGGGTCCACTGTCTTCTAGCTTGTAGAGTTTCTGCTGAGAAATCTGATGATAATCTAATGGGCCTTCCTTTATATGTTGTATTCTTCTTTTCCCTGCCTGCCTTGAGAATTTTTTCTTTGCTGTTGGTTTGTGCCAATTTCATTATGATATGCCTTGGAGTAGGTTTGTTGGGGTTAAGAAAACTCGGAGTTCTGTTTGCTTCTTGAACTTGAGGCTTTAGTTCTTTCCACAGGCTTGGGAAGTTCTCATCTATTATTTGTTTGAGTATGTTCTCCATTCCATTTTCTCTCTCTTCTCCCTCTGATATACCTATTATTCTTATGTTATTCTTTTTGATGGAGTCAGATAATTCTTGTAGGGTTATCTCATTTTTTTTAATTTTTTAGTCTCTTTCTTCTTCTGTATGTTGTGCTTCAAGTTGCTTGTCTTCTATTTCACTAATCCTCTCTTCTATCTGACCTGTTCTATTAGCTAAGCTTGTTACTTCCTTTTTTCAGCTCGTGAATTGAGTTTTTCATCTCAGTTTGATTTGTTTTTATAGTTTCAATTTCCTTGGACATATATTCTTTGTGTTCATTGAGTTGTTTTCTGAGCTCCCTAAATTGCCTTTCTGTGTTTTCTTGTATATCTCAGAGGATTTTTAGGGTTTCTATCTTGAATTCTCTGTCATTTAGCTCCAAGGTTTCCAATATATTAAATTTTTTCTCCATAGATTTTTCCTCATCTAGCTGTGTTACCTCTCTTTCTTTTGTATCCATGATATTTTATTTTCTTTTTCTAAATGGCATCTGAGGGTGGTTTCTTTGATAGTATTAATGAGATTTAATAAAGAATAAAAAGTTAAAAAAATAAAAAATCAAAAAGAGTTGTTTTTTTTTAAAAAATTAATAATGAAATAAAGAAAAATAAAATAAAATAAAAACTTTAAAAAAAGGGAATTATTCCTCCTCTCCTTATTTTCTCTCCTCTCCTCTCCCCTCTTTCTTGAGAAAATCTTGTGGTGAACTGTGAATTATAACAAACAATACCTGTAATGGAGGGCCTGAATTGGGGAAAATTAATAAAGGGGCAAAAAAAAGAAAAAAAAAAGAAAAAAAATAAAAAAAGAAGGGGGTATGGACCCACAAAAAGCAAATAAGGAAAAAATTTGGGTCAAGAATAAAATGATTTGCTGTTAGGTGTTGGTTAACTAAGAGTTATTTTTTTTGAATTTTTTTTTCTGAAGCTGGAAATGGGGATAGACATTGAGACAGACTCCCCCATGCGCCTGACCTGGATCCACCCAGCACACCCACCAGGGGTGATGCTCTGCCCACCAGGGGGCAATGCTCTGCCCCTTTGGGGCATCGTTCTGCCGTGACCAGAGCCACTCTAGCACCTGGGGCAGAGGCCAAGGAGCCATCCCCAGCGCCCGGGCCATCTTTGCTCCAATGGAGCCTTGGCTGCGGGAAGGGAAGAGAGAGACAGAGAGGAAGGAGGGGGGGTGGAGAAGCAAATGGGCACTTCTCCTATGTGCCCCGGCCGGGAATCGAACCCGGGTCCCCTGCATGCCAGGCCGACGCTCTACCGCTGAGCCAACCAGCCAGAGCCTAACTAAGAGGTATGATGAGAGGAATAAGAGGGAAACATAAAAATGGGGGGACAAATTAAAAAATTACTATTGTATTTAGTGGAACAAGAACTAGATAAAATGGAGTGCCAGGGATGAGAGCACTGCTAGTGAGTTAAAAAGGTGAAGTAAAAACCCCCCAAAATGCCACAAACATAAGTTTGAGTCCCAGATAGGATAATTTGTTTGTTATTGAGGTTTGAATGAGAGGAGATGTAAAGGAGAAAGGAAGAAACTAATATAGAGGGAGAAAAGAAAGAGAGCGAGAAAAAAAATAGGGAACCACTAAAAGAAGAAAAAAGAAACAAAGGAGAGAGAGAGAGAGTTAAGGGTTTTGGAGTGCAACCCTCATAGAGAGAAAGGAAGAGGAAAGAAAAGATAATGGGAGATGTAACACTTATGGGTAGTGTAGTTCAAGGAGAGGAGAGAGTAAGACCGGTAGAGAGTTAATCGGCCAAATTGGAGGAGGAAAAAAAAATCAAGGATGAAGATAAGAGAAACAAACGAACAAATATAATAAAATAGGATAGGTTATAAAGTCTGCAGATTATTCTTGATTTTGAGAGGTTATCTTCTTGCTTTTTCTTTTCTCTCCCTCTTCCTGGTCGGTGACTCTGTACCCCCGGTTCTCCCCTTTTTGCATGCTCAGGTAGAGGTTTGCAGTTGATAAGTCTCTATGGCGATGTCATGTATTGTGCTTTAGTCTCGTTGGCAATCGAGGCTCATTAGCATTTATAGGCTTCGACAGTGAGAGAGTCCGTGTTTTTGGAACCTTTCTCCTAGTCTTTCCTTCCTCAATTAGTAGCCTGTTAATCCACCTATGGGGTTGCTGCTGCCCCTGCCTGGATAGTAAGAGGCTCAAAGAGCTGGCAACTCCCCACTCTATTTCCACTCTGCACAGGGCTCTGGGTAAGGCTTAGTCAGTCAGAGCTGCTAGCATAATCAGGCGGGGTTTCCGCCCACTCAAAGACCTCTGGTTCTGCCACACTTTCTGGTAACACAGGCGGGCGCCCACTTCCAGGGCGCTTGGAGGAAACTCTCACTCACTATCTGTGCACGCAGACCAGGATATCCGGCCAGCAGTCTCACGCTTTGAGTGAAACCCCCAACCGCATGGAAAAGTTCCCGCGTTGGAATTGGCTCTCGCTCCGTCCTCGTGCGCGGCTTTTGCAAGGCACTGGGGCGGTCCGAGATTCTGCTTTGGCCCACACAAAGGCCCCTGACTCTGCCTTTCTGTGCGATAACACGGGCACGCACTGCCGAGGCACTCGGAGGAATCTCTCACTATCTGCGCGCGCAGACCAGGATATCAGGCCGGCTGCGTTTCCCTCTGAGTGAATCCCCTACCAGCACAGAAAAGTTCCACCGTTGGAATTAGTTCTTGCTCCCTCCCATGCGCAGCTTTCCCAGGGTGCTGGGGCTGCCCAGAGATTCCGCTTTCGGCCCACACAAAGGCCTCTGACTCTGCCTCTCTGTGGGGTAACACGAGCACCCACTCCCGGGGCTTTGGAAGAAATCTCTCGCCCACTATCTGCGCATGCCGACCAGGAGATCGGGTAAAATGGCTGCCCCGCTTGTCTTTCTTTGTCTGGGTTTGGCGTGAGTATTAGCTTGTATTGCCCGGGTTGCCACAGGAACAGTTTTTCCTTGGCTTGGATCTCCATGCCACAGCCTGGTTCGGCCGTTTGTGCCGTGGCCTGGATCTATTCACCCCCTTTGCCCGCCTCAGTTTCTATATTCACAGTTTCCAGAGAAAGCCGCCCAGTTAAGGTTAGTGAGGAAGTCGGAGCATTTCTTACTCCCTATTTCCTTTGGGGTTTGGTTATATATTTAGCCAATTTTTCACTCGACCATACCTTCGGGTGTATTGCAAAAGTTCTGGAGGCTCCAAGGACAGGTTTTTCTGTTTCTGGTTGAAGATCTTGTTGAGTTTTGGGGGAGATTTATCGGTATCGCTTCCTACCCGGCCATTACTCTGACGTCATCTCCCAATTCTTTGCTTTTTAAAAAATATTTCCTTTTATTTATTTCACCCTCTTGTGATCACCATACCTCCATCAGCACCACAGGGCTCTGAGGATGATATTTGTTATGCCACAGAGTCATACACACAATATGCACAGGGCTGACACTGCTGATTAGGGGACAGTGACTGCATTGTGTTAGTGACAGTCACCGGCCCAGTCTGCACAGAGCCCGAGGCTGTAAATGGTCCCTGAATAAGCAGTTTTCCTAGTGTGAGCAAGGTTTGGGCCAGTGGCCATGCAACAATTATCATATTTTCCCATGTGTAAGATGCTCCCATGTATAAGATGCACCTTCATTTTAGGATTCGAAATTTGAAAAAAAATGTATTACATAAAGTTATTGAATTCAATTTTTATTCATCATAAAAGTCATACAACTCTTCATCACTGTCAGAACTCCCATCTATTAGCTTGTCCTCATCTGTGTCTGATGACGAATCAAACCACTGTCTTCATATATTGCCTCGTCCTCAGTTCCACCTATGGCATTTGAAATGCCACAACCACTGTATAAGACGCACCCAGTTATTAGACCCAAATTTTTCAAAAAATGATGCATATTATACATAGGGAAATATAGTATATCTGAGATTAAGGTCCAATTTAAGCAAAATCTTACAGAAGAGACCATGTGCTCTTCTCTGTGGTGATTCACTTGCCTTCTGGGAGTGCCTAACACCAACATGTCTGCTCTTCTTTCCCCATCAGTATTTACTCTCAGAAGAGTCACAATCATGTGCTTTTGAAGTTACAGGTTGCTCAAACTATTTGCTTAAAAACATTAAGAACATTCAGTTAATATTAAGGGGAAACAAAGTCTAACACTGACTTTGGCCATTACATTGGGGTAGTGCAAGTGGTTTGAAGCAGAATAGAGGTGAGGTGAGGCATGTTCCTGGGCCCTCCAATTTGTTTCCTGAAATCCACTGAACAGTTTATTCCTTAATTTGCATATGAGTGTGGACCTATCTGGTTCTGGTCCTCTGGATCCTTTCTCTCTCTTCTTTTTTCTTCTTTTCCAAGTGAGAGGAGAGGAGATAGTGAGACAGACTTCCTTGTGTACCCCAACTGGGATCTGCCTGGCAACCCCTGTCTGTGGCCAATGCTTGATTCAACCAATATACTTTCATCACCTGAGGTGGAGACCCCACAGAGCCATCCTCAGCGCTCTGGGCCTACGCTCAAACAAAATGAGCCATGGCTGCAGGAGAGGAGGAAAGAGAGAGAAAGGGAGGGAGAAAGAGAAGCACGGAAGGGTTGGAGAGAAGCAGATGGTCACTTCTCCTGTGCCCTGACCGGCAGTTGAACGTGGGATATCCACACACCAGGTCGACGCTCTACCACTGAGTCTGGCTCCTTTCATGAGCAGTTTTAGTGTGATTGGGGCAATGGAAAAAGAGCATCTGATGCAAACCTTGGCACAAGGTGAGGTATTTTGGATACAGCATTATTCGATTTTGCAGCTAACTTAATGCATCCTCCAATTCCATGTCTCCTGTCTTAACCACTGTATTACATACTCATAGTTAAAAGTCTCATTCTTTTGTTAATTTTTAGTGTCAGTCACCTTAGCCAGAATGGACAATTTCACCCAAAAGCATTTTTTATTTTATAAAATAATTCTATAAAACTACATTGTAGTGTTCAGCACTTTCCTGTTTGGTTTCCAAGACTAAAATTGTTGACTTTTGTTTTAGATTTGATGTTTACTTACACTCTATTTCATGTTTTAATTGGAGGGGTAAACCTATGATTTTAATAACCTGTATGATATAACTTACAGTCTAACTTGCAGTGAATACAGTGTTAAATGAATTCAAATTACAGATGGTCATTTCTCATCTTCTACTCAAGGAGGGAGGTACATTGAGTTTCTGGCTCAGTTTTCAGGCAATGCCTGCTTGAATTTTCTGTCAGTACTGCTGAGGTGTGTGCAGTGGCCTCTGGCTCTGCAGTAACCCATTTCACACATCAGTGCAAGGTGTTAGAAATGACAACGCATGTAACTTTGAGTTTCTGCCTAAATTCCGGTTGGTCAATTGAACACTTTTGCCTCCCCAGGACATCTTTAATTGTAGTGTAACTCCTTCCTCTAGGTGTTAGAAGCTCCAGACATTCAAAAATAGTCCCTTACATCAAGTCCTTAGCTTTGGTTTCTCTGCCCTTAATCCAACATCAGAGTATGGGGCAGCATTGGCCACAGACCCAGGGCACTTGAACCCAGCGGTGGGACTCAAATAATTTTTTTTTTTTTTTACAGAGACAGAGAGTGAGTCAGAGAGAGGGATAGACAGGGACAGACAGACAGGAACAGAGAGAGATGAGAAGCATCGATCATCAGCTTTTCATTGCACGTTGCAACACCTTAGTTGTTCATTGATTGCTTTCTCATATGTGCCTTGACCGTGGGCCTTCAGCAGACCGAGTAACCCCTTGCTGGGTTCAAGCTGGTGGGCTTTTTTTTTTTCTCAAACCAGATGAGCCTGCGGTCAAGCTGGCGACCTTGGGGTCTCGAACCTGGGTCCTCTGCATCCCAGTCCAACGCTCTATCCACTGCGCCACTGTCTGGTCAGACTCAGATAATTTAATAAGTGCTTCTCTGCCCTAAGGACCATTTAAGTATGTATAAAAAACCCCGATATACAAAAAGGTAGTTTATTATTTCATGCATTTAGTACTTAAATAAAAATAAAAGAGGTATGCAAACTTTCTAGATTGTAAGAAAGTTTTAAAATATTAATAAAATACTAAATAATACTTGACAAAAAGACAATGAAACTGTCGTTGAAGATATTTCCATATTGTTTCTTGATTGGCATCCTCACCTGCAATTTTTTTCATCTGTGGATGGAATGAACATTACTATGGGTGCTTAGCATACGCTGCTGTTCAGAAGAACATTAAAAAAGAGTAAGGAATGTAAATTTGTGATTTTCACATTGGGCAGCTGCCCAGGCACCCACCTTAGAGAACCCTGATTACAAGTATCATTTTAATTCAACAAAAAATTAAACATTGGTTCTGCCAAACTGGTGCAAACTGGCTGAATCCCACCACTGGAAAGGACATTTTTTCATCCCTAAGTTTGCTAAGTGCTAAGTAACACTGCTGGGAGGTGTGGTAAGCCACTTCTGATTTTGGGATTAGTTTTTAGGTTTCCACCTTGATGACATGGACTGATATGACCATTATTTTTTCTGAGCTGTGTCCAGGCTTATGTAGGAAGAATGTACAACCAAAGAAAACATTAAGTCTGTGCCTTCCCATATGACAGTCTTTAAAAATAGGTTTGAAGGACTGTATCACAAGTGTGATTCTTAACTGTATTTCAGCATCTTTGCACATTCATGCTTTGAAGAGAATGACTGCCGAATTGCAGAATTCATTAAAATCAGAGGCTATGGCCCATGTATTGGGAGGGTGACTTGCTTTAACATGGAAGGAAACATCTCTTTTTGTAATGCTGTTTTTTATTTATTTTTAGGAGATAACTTCAGTTGCATCTTATCATAGTCTCTTTTTTTACTTAATTAATTGTGTTTACATAGATTCTAGGGTCACCCCGAATGTATCCCCCCTCCCCCCTATTCCCCTCAACATCTCCCTTGCCCCCCTCTCTACAGTGCCCTCCCCCCTTTCCTTCAGGTTTATCCCATCCTATCATCCCCTTTCCCTCTGTCCTCTTTTCCTCTGGTCCCTTTGATCCTTCCTCTGTCTCAATTCCGTTCCTCAGTTCTCATTATTCCTTGGATTCCTCAAATGAGTGAGGTCATATGATATTTTTCTTTCTCTGCCTGGCTTATTTCACTCAATATAATAGTTTCCAGGTCCCTCTATATTGTTGCAAAAGGAAATATTTCCTTCTTTTTCATAGTCCCATAGTATTCCATTGTATATATGTACCAAAGCTTTTCAATCCACTCGTCCACTGACGGACAATTGGGCTGTTTCCAGATCTTCGCTATTGTGAACAATGCTGCCAGAAACATGGAGGTGCATTTCTTTTTTTCAGTCAGTGATATGGTGTCCTTGGGATATATTCCTATAAGTGGGATGGCTGGGTCAAAGGGCAGTTCCATTTCTAATTTTTTGAGCAATCTCCATATTGTTTTCCACAGTGGCAGCACCAGTCTGCATTCCTACCAGCAGTGCAGGAAGGTTCCCTTTTCTCCACTTCCTCGCCAGCACTTATTCTGTGTTGTTTTGTTGATGAGCGCCATTCTGACTTGTGTGAGGTGATATCTCATTACAGTTTTAATTTGCATTTCTCTAATGATTAGTGATGTGGAGCATTTTTTCATATGCCTATTGGCCATCTGTATGTCCTCTTTGGAGAAGTGTCTGTTCATTTCTTGTGCCCATTTTTTGATTGGTGTCTTCCTGGTGTTTTTATAAGTTCTTTTTAAATTTTGGTTATTAATCCCTTATCAGATGTATTGTCAAATATGTTCCTCCATTGTGTAGTTTGTCTTTTTATTCTGATCTTATTGTCTTTAGCTGCACAAAATCTTTTTGGTTTGAAATAGTCCCACTTGTTTATCCTGTCTTTTATTTCATTTGCCTGTGGAGATAATTCAGCAAAGATATTGCTGCGATAGATGTCGGTGAGCTTACTGCCTAAGTTTTCTTCTAGGATACTTATGGTTTCACGATTTACATTTAAGTCCTTTATCCATTTTGAGTTTATTTTTGTGCATGGTGTAAGTTGATGGTCTAGTTTCATTTTTTGCAAGTAGCTGTCCAGTTTTCCCAACACTATTTGTTAAAGAGACTGTCTTTACTCCACTGTATGTATGCTCTTACCTCTTTTGTCAAATATCAGTTGTCCCTAAAGATGTGGGTTTATTTCTGGGTTCTCTGTTCTGTTCCATTGATCTATATGCCTGTTCTTATGCCAGTACCAAGCTGTTTTGGGTACAATGGCTTTGTAGTATAACTTGATATCAGGAAGTGTGATACCTCCACTTTATTCTTCTTTTTCAAAATTGCTGAAGCTATTCGTGTTCTTTTTTGGTTCCATATAAATTTTTGGAATATGTGTTGTATATCTTTGAAGTATGTCATTGGTGTTTTAATTGGTATTGCATTGAATTTATAAATTGTTTTGGGTAATATAGATATTTTAATTATGTTTATTCTTCCTAACAATGAGCACGGTATATGCTTCCACTTGTTTGTGTCTTCCTTGATTTCTTTTATCAATGTTTTATAATTTTCTGAGTACAAGTCTTTAAACTCCTTGGTTAAATTTACTCCTAGGTACTTTATTTTTTTTTTTGTTTTTGTTGTAATAGTAAAGGG
Organism: Saccopteryx bilineata; assembly: GCF_036850765.1. Classification (NCBI taxonomy): domain Eukaryota; kingdom Metazoa; phylum Chordata; class Mammalia; order Chiroptera; family Emballonuridae; genus Saccopteryx; species Saccopteryx bilineata. The sequence goes on from NC_089491.1 coordinate 193,940,236, forward strand.
GATTGTTTCCTTAATTTCTCTTTCTGACAGTTTATTGTTTATGTATAAAAATGCCTGTGATTTCTGTGTATTAATTTTATATCCTGCCATCTTCCTGAATTCGTTTATTAGGTCCAGTAGTTTTTTGACAGAGACTTTTTGTAATGCTGTTTTTTATTTATTTTTTAGGAGATAACTTCAGTTGCATCTTATCATAGTCTTAATTCATCTATTCTTTTTGTTAGTTTGTAACCCTTTTTATTTTCCTTTCTCATTTCACAATAAAATCTTGAATTGATGTAAATTTGAGAACTTATTAAAAATAAAGCTGAGGAAAATTTTTTCCTGGAGATGTAAGGGGACAAGGGGGTAGAGAGTGGTCAGAAAGGGTTTCTTTTCTTAGGTTTGCTGTGATTTGCCTGAGATCCTGAGTGAACGACTCAACCTATTTTGCCTTAGTTTTTCCATTTGTGAAACAATTTTAATAATACCTGGGGTTGCTTCCTGTGGAAAATTTTTTTTCTCTTCCGGAGAAACAAGCTATCAAAATGTGATATGTAATTAATTAGTATATTGCTTTTAATTGGTGCTAATGTGCCAAGTTTAGCCCTATATTATTTTGTCCAGCTTTCTGAAAGAAATCATTGGCTTCTCAGCATCACTTGGGCTCACTAGCCTATGATGACCACAATAGCATGACTCTCAATCAAACACCACTGTTCTCCACTGTACTGACTCCTACTCCATGATGCAACTAAACATGTGGATGACTGTTCAGCTCTAATCTTTTTCTTTTTTCTTTTGGCCTTGTCACATAGGATAAACATTTTAAGAAATTACCTTAAGATTTGTTTCAACAATGAAGTGGCCTTTTCAGCTGTATTCCATCAAGAGGAAAATAGCAAGGAACCCATCGGCACTGTCCTGGTTGACCATCACCTTTCAAAGTCTGTGTGTGTGGGTGGAGGCCTCAGCCTCCTCTGACTATTGGAAAGATGATAATGATGTATTTCCATGTGCTTTTGATGCAGGCATGTTCTGAAACTCTTCATGACTACACACGTAAACAAGAATTACTTCGCCTGCTACTGGAATGGGACCACCCCTTGGACAAGGTGTGACAGCTGTTCAACAATGCATAGAACATTCCACATAGTTAAGTCCTGGATGTGAGGGGTGAGTTTCACCCAACTCAAAGCATGCTGAGCATGGGAGAGGCTAGGGCATTTATGTCTTCCTAGGAAAGATAGCCCTGTTCTGTTCAGTGCTGGCTCATGGTCACTTGCAAATCATTCAGACCTCAGACTGCAAACTCATGAAGGGGCCTCTGTGGTATGGCCAGTGTTTGACACTGGCTGAGGGAGGGGGCAGGCAGGCAGCAGGGAGAGGAGGTGACTTGACCCCTGCAACAATAACTAGGACTGGGAAGGGCCCAGAGAGATAGAAGAGAAGACCATCCAAATGTTCCTAGTCTCTGGAAACTGTGTTCTCTGACTCCAGAGACACAAAAATTCATCAACTTTAATATGCTTCACAGTATCTTTAATATTACTTGCAGTATCTCAGAGGGAAAAAAAACAACAACCCAGAAGAGTATTACTTTTCTTTCTTTTTCTTTTTTTATTTAGAAAATTAAATTTAACATGGTGACATTGATCAACAAGAGTACAAAGTTTTGGGTAAACATTTCCACATCATTTGGACAGTCGATTATGTAGTATAAACATCACCCAAAGTCAAAACATCCTTCATCACCTTTTATTTGTTCCTCTTTATACCCTCCTCCTGACCCCCCCTCCTCCTCCATATCTCCCTCCCCCTGGTAACCACTATAGTCTTATTTATGTCCATGAGTCTCAATTTTGTATCACACCTATATGTGGAATCATAGTTTTTAGCTTTTACTGATTTATTGATATTACAGTATTTCACTCAGTATAATGTTATCAAGGTTCATCCATGTTGTCATAAATGACATATCATCGTTTCTTATGACTGAGTAGTATTCCATTGTATATACTTACCACATCTTCTTTATCCAATCCTCTATCAAAGGACACTTTGGTTGTTTCTATGTCTTGGCTACTGTGAATAATGCTGCAATGAGCATGGGGGTTCATGTGTCTTTATGTACCAATGTTTTTGAATTTTTTTTGGTAAATATCCAGTAGAGGGATTGCTTGGTCATAAGGTTGTTCTATTCTTAATTTTTTGAGGAACCACCATACTTTCTTCTATAATGTTGTACTAATTTACATTCCCGCCAGCAATGAATGAGGGTTTCTTTTTCTCCACAGCCTCTCTAACACTTGTTATAACCTGTCTTTTTTTTTTAAATTTATTTTTCTGAAGCTGGAAATGGGGAGAGACAGTCAGACAGACTCCCGCATGCGCCCGACTGGGATCCACCTGGCATGCCCACCAGGAGGCGATGCTCTGCCCACCAGGGGGCAATGCTCTGCCCCTCTGGGGCATTGCTCTGTTGCGACCAGAGCCACTCTAGCACCTGGGCCAGAGGCCAAGGAGCCATCCCCAGCGCCCGGGCCATCTTTGCTCCAATGAAGCCTCTCTGCGGGAGGGGAAGAGAGAGACAGAGAGGAAGGAGAGGGGGAGGGGTGGAGAAGCAGATGGGCGCTTTTCCTGTGTGCCCTGGCCGAGAATCGAACCTGGGACTTCTGCACGCCAGGCCGACACTCTACCACTGAGCCAACCGGCCAGGACCTGTTATTACCTGTCTTGTTGATAACAGCCAATGTAACAGGTATGAGGTGGTATCTCATTTTCGTTTTGATTTGCATTTCTCTGATAGCTAGTGAAATGAGCATTTTTTCATATATCTATTGGCCATTTGTATTTCTTCTTGGGAGAAGTGTCTGTTCATGTCCTCTCCCCATTTTTAATTAGATTGTTTGCTTGTTTGTTGCTGAGCTTTGGGAGTTCTTTATATAATTTGAATATTAGCCCCTTCTTGGAGCTGTTGTTTGCAGATATAACCTCTCATTTATTTAGCTATCTCTTTTGTTGTCAGGTTTTTTGTTTTTGCTGTGCAGAGGCTTCTTAATTTGATATAATCTGATTCATTTATTTTTGCCTTTATTTTCCTTGCCTTTGGAGTCAAATTTATAAATTGTTCTCTAAGGCCAGGGTCTAAGAGTTTAAACCTATATTTTCTTCTATGCAATTTATGATTTCAGATCTTATATTTAGGTCTTTGATTCGTTTTGAATTGATTTTTGTGCAGAGGGACATGCTGTAGTTAAGTTTCATTCTTTTGCATGTGGCTTTCCAATTTTCTCAGCATCATTTATTGAAGAGGCTTTCTTTTCTCCATTGTGTGTCTTTGGCTCCTTCGTCGAAGATGATTTGCTTATATATCTGTGGTTTTATTTCTGAGCTCTCCATTATGTTCTATTGGTCTCTGTGTATATTTTTTTGCCAATACCATGCTGTTTTGATTATTGTGGCTCTGTAGTATAGTTTGAAGTCAGGTATTATAATGCCTCCAGCTTTGTTCTTTTTTCTCAGGCTTGCTTTGACTATTCAGAGTTTTTTATGGTTTCATACAAACCTGGTGATGTTTTGTTTTATTTTTTTTTAAATGACATTGGACTTTGATGAGAATAGCATTAAATTTGTATATTGCTTTGTGTAACATGGACATTTTAACTATGTTGACTCTTCCTATCCAAGAACATGATATATTTTTTCATTTCGTTGTGTTGTTTTAGATTTCCTTTAATAAAGCTTTGTAGTTTGCAGTATATAGATCCTTTACATTTTTTGTTATATTTATTCCTAGGTATTTTTTGTTCTTGTTGCAACTCTAAAAGAGGTTATTTTTTTTTAGTTTATTTACTGAGTTTTACTTTTGGCATATATGAAAGCAATAGATTATTGTATATTAATTCTGTATCCTGCAATCTTACTGTATTGGTTTATTATTTCTAATAGTTTTTCTCTGGAGTCTTTGGGGTTTTCTATAAATAGGATCATGTCCTTTGCAAAAAGTAAAAACTTTACTTCTTTTTTTCTAGTATGAATGCCTTTTATTTCTTTCTCTTGTCTGATTGCTCAGGCTAGAACTTCCACCACTATGTTGAATAGGAGTGGAGAGAGTGGGCAACCTTGTCTTGTTCCTGATTTTAGAGAAAAACCTTTAAGTTTTTTACCATTTAGTATGATGTTAGCTGATGGTTTGTCATATATGGCTTTTATTATGTTGAAGTATTTTCTTTCTATACCCATTTTATTGAATGTTTTAAACTTAAAGGGATGTTATATCTTATCGAATGTCTTCTCTGCATCTATTGATAGGATCATATGATTTTTGTTCTTTGTTTTGTTGATATGGTGTATTACATTGATCTGTTTACATATGTTAAGCCATCTTTGTGGGCCTACAATGAATTCTTCTTGGTTGTGAGGTAATATTTTTTACTATTTATTTATTTATTGCATTTTTCTGAGTGAGAAGCAGGGGGGAGGCAGACAGACTCCCGCATGCACCCAAACAGGATTCATCTGACATGCCCACCATGGGGCGATGCTTAGCCATTGCTTCACTGCAATCAGACCCATTCTAGAGCCTGAGGTGGAGGTCATGGAGTCATCCTCAGTGCCCCGGCCAACTTTGCTCCAATGGAGCCTTGATCTTAGGAGCAGAAGAGAGAGATAGAGAGAAAGGAGCAAGGGAAGGGTGGAGAAGCATATGGGCCCTTTTCCTGTGTGCCCTGGCCGGGAATCGAACCCGGGACTTCCACACGCTGGACCAATGCTCTATTACTGAGCCAACCGGTCAGAGCCTGTAATATATTTTTAATTTGTTGTTTGATTTGCTAGTATTTTGTTTAGAATTTTTGCATCTGTATTCATTAAAGATATTGGTCTGTAGTTTTCTTGTTTTGTACTGTCCTTGCAAGGTTTTGGTATGAGGTTTATATTGGCCTCATAAAATGTGTTTGGAAGTATTGCTTCTTCTTTAATTTTTGGAAAACTTTGAGAAGGAGAGGAACTAAATCTTCTATGAATGTTTGGTAGAATTTTCTAGTGCAGCTGTCTGGTCCTGGACTTCTATTTTTGGGGAAGTTTTTGATAGTTGTTTCTGTTTACTCCCTGTCTATGGGTCTATTTATTTAGGCTTTCCACTTCTTCATGACTCAGTCTAGGAAGATTGTATAGGTCTAGGAATTTATCCATTTCTTCTTGATTGTTGAATTTGGTGGCATATAGTCTTTCATAATATTCTACTATGTTTCTTTGTATATTTATGATGTCTGTGGTAATTTTACATCTATCGTTTTAGATTTTGTTTATATGAGTTCTTTCTCTGTTTTCCTTAGTGAGTTTAAACCAGGGGTTTGTCAATTTTATTAAACTTTTCAAAGAACCAGATTTGTTGTATTAATTTTTTCTAGTTTTGCAGTTCTCTATTTCATTTAGTTATACCCTAATTTTTACTGTTTCCTTTCCTCTGTTGAATTTGGGTTGCCTTTGTTCTTCTTATTCTAGTTCCTTAAGGTGTAATGTTAGGTTGTTTACGTGGGATCTCTCTTGTTTCTTGATATAAGCCTGTGATGATGTAAATTTCCCTTCTATTACTGCTTTTGCTACATCACAGAAATTTTAATATGTCATATTATCATTTTCATTTGTCTGTATATATCTTTTGATCTCTGCTTTTGTTTTTCCTTTGACCCAGTCATTTTTTTAGAAGGGTGTTGTTTAATTTCAATATTTTTGTGGGTTCATTTACTTCCTTTTTAGAAAGCCATATGATTAGAAAATTACTTCCTAATTTCAAAGCCTTATGATTAAAAAATATGCATGATATAATTTCAGTCTTCCTGAATTTGTTGATGTTAGTTTTGTGGTGCAACATATGGTCTATTCTTGAGAATGTTCCAAGTACACTGGAGAGAAGTGTATACTCTGAAATTCTGGGATGAAATGTTCTGTAAATGTCTATTATGTCCATTTGGTCCAGTGTGTCATTTAAGGCTGACTTTTTTTAAAATTGGTTTTCTGTTTGGATAATCTATCTAAAGTCATCAATGGTGTGTTAAAATCTCCAAGTATGATTGTGTTTTTGTCTGTTTCTATATTAAGATCAATTAGTAGATATATGTTTTGGTGCTCCCTGGTTTGGTGCAAATATATTAAGAAGTGTTTTGTCTTATTGATACAATATCCCCTTTATCATTATAAAATGACCATCTTTGTCTCTGGTTACCCTTATTGTCTTGAAGTCAGAATTGTCAGATATGAGTATGGCTACACCTGCTTTTCTTTGGTTTTTATTTGTTTGCAAAATTGTCTTCCAATCTTTCACTTTGAATCTACCTTTGCCCTTTCAGTTTAGATATGTTTCTTGAAGGCGGCATACTGATAGGCTTTGCTTTTTGATCCAATCTGCTACTCTGTGTTTTTTATTGGTGAGTTTAATCCATTTATATTTAGGCTTATTATTGACACTTGAAGATTTCCTATAGCCATTTTATATATTGCTTTCTGGTTGCTCTGTGTCTCATTTGGTTTTCTGTTTCTGTCAGTTGATTTTATTTGGTGGTATTCTTTATTTCTTTTCCTTGTCTCCTCCCTTTTTATTTTTTGACAGAGACAGAGAGTCAGAGAGGGGGATAGACAGGGATAGGCAGATAGGAAGGGAGAGAAATGAGAAGCATCAATTTTTTGTTGTAGCACCTTAGTTGTTCATTGATTGCTCTCTCATATGTAACTTGGCTGGGGGCTCCAGCAGAGTGAGTGACCCTTTGCTCAAGCCAGTGAACTTGGGCTCAAGCAAGCAACCTTGGGCTTGAAGCTAGTGACCATGGGGTCTTGTCTATGATCCCACTCTCAAGCCAGAGACTCTGCACTTAAGCTGGTGAGCCCATGCTCAAGCTGGATGAGCCAGTGACCTTGGGGTTTTGAACCTGAGTCCTCTGTATTCCAGTCTGATGCTCTATCCACTGTGACACTGCCTGGTCAGGCTGTTTTTCCCCTTTTTAAGCTACATGTTTCTGTAATGGCATTTTTCTGGTGGTTACCATTAGGTTATTAAACTAAAAACAGTCCTATTTACATGAGTCCATTATTTCATGAATGTTTCTGCATTCCATCCTCCTTTGCTACTGCAGATGTTTATTCTCTCCCCTTTTATGTTATTGTTGTCACAGATTACCCTTGTTTTGATTGTGATCTTTTTGGAGCTTTTACTTGTAGTTTTGTTTTGTTTTGTTCTTTATATCTGGCCAGATAACCCCCTAGTATTCCCTACAGTGGGAGTTTTCTGGTGAAAAATTTCCTCAGCTTTTGTATGTCTATAAATGTTTTTATTTCTCCATCATATTTGAAGGATAGCCATGATATAGTATTCTTGGCTGGTAATTCATCTCTTTTAGTGCTTTAAATGTTTAAGTCTACTCTCTTTGGGCTTGTAGAGTTTCTTTTGAGAAATCTGATGATATACCAATGGGCCTTTCTTTATATGTTATATTCCTTTTTTGTCTAGCTGCCTTGAGGATTCTTTCTTTGTTATTAATTTTTGACAATTTTATTAGGATATACCTTGTCAGAGGTCTATTTGGGTTGAGGTAACTGATGTTTTGTTTGCTTTTTGGATTTGAGGTTCTAACTCTTTCCATAGGCTTGGGAAGTTCTCCGCAATTATTTGTTTGAATTTCTATTCCCATTTTCCTCTCTTCTTCTTCTGATATATGCATTATTCTTATATTGCTTTTTCTGATGGAGTCAGACAATTCTTGTAGGGCTCTCTTATTATTTCTTTTTTAATTTGTGAATCTCTCTGTTATTCTCTCTGTAATATCTTAGTTGCCTTTCTTTAGTTTTCCCTGATTCTCTCCTCCATCTAGCTTGTTTTATTACCTAAGCTTACTACCTCATTTTTCAGTTCATATATTGAATTCTTCATTTTTGTTTGGTTCTTTTTTATAGTTTCAATCTCCCTGGTGAAATACTCTTTTTGTTCATTAGTTTGCTTTTGAGCTCATTAAATTGCCTATCAGCATTTTCTTGTATCTTTAGAACTTCAATATTTTGTATCTTTAGAGCTTCAATATCTTTTATCTTTAGAACTTTAATTTTGAATTCTCTGTCATTTAACTTCAAGGTTTCCATGTAATTGAGATTTTTTTCTAGATATTTTTTATTATCTGAACTATGTCTCTGTCTTGTGTATCCATGATACTTGATTTCTTCTTACTTGATGGCATTTGACAGTGGTATTGTTAAGAACTCTAACAAGAGGCAACTAAAAAATAAAAAATAAAAATGGAAAAAACAGTAAAAAATGAAAATTCTAAAAATAATGGTAAATAGAAAAAACTCAGAAAACAAAGAGCATGATCTGAGAAAGAAAAATATAAAAGGAAAAAAATAAAATAAAAAACAAAACCCCACAAAAATAAGTAAAAACATAATAATTTGAAGAAAACTGAAGTTCATATGAGAAAAAGAGAAAGAGAAAAGAAGTAAAGGGAAGAAAGCAAAAAAGAATATAAGAAAAAATATCAAAAATAAAACCCTCACAAAAAATAAATATAAAAACTAAGGGTAATAAAATTCAAATGGGAAAAAAAGAATGAAGAAAAAGGAAAGAAGGAAAAACGTGAAAAAAAAAGAAATTTTTTTTTTCAGTTTTGAGAGGTTACTTTTTTCTTTTTCTAGTAAGTGTCCTAGTACTACAAATTTTGGCTTTGTGAAATTCTTGGGCAGAGCTCCACTGAGGTGTTGCTGTCATAATGATGTAGGTAGGGCCACAGTTGCATTGGTGGGTGGAGTTTGTTGTTAGGGCTTTACAGTTTCAGCATTATGGCTTTGCGGCTTTACAGCTTTGCAGTTTTATGGCTCTAGCAATGGCAGTCCCAGATCTCCCAGGACCTGGACTTTTCCACATCCCAATAGACCAGGGGATCAAACAAGGGGCATCTCTGCCTCTTAGGGGAGAGAGTGGCCCCAGAGAGTCAGCTATTGGGGATCTGCCATGGCCACTCTTTATACTGTGAAGGGAGGGAGGCAGGATCTGGGAGGTTGGTGGGCTGTGCTTTGGTCCTCTCCAACACTGCGCAGAGTGCAGTTCGTGGGTAGAGCCTGCACTGCACACTGTGAGCATATTGTACTATGAGCTGATCACGCTTGAGTACACTGAACTCCATGGGCTAAGCGGCACCAATGGAGTAAGCACTGCAAGCCATGTATGCACCAGCACTGGGGATTGCAAGTGGAGCCCAGTGAGTTGGGTAGAATATGGGAACTCAGGCTGTGTCTCTGCTCTCAGTTGCACCTGCCTTAATCCAGCTCCTTCTTCTCTGCCCCTCAGTCTTTCTGCCTCTCTTGGCTCCAAAACAAAACCAGAGCTAAATATACCTCACTCCTTTAGATCATCAAGGAAAGAGAAAAATTCAGTCCTCTGGATCCTCTTCTCTCCAGAATCCACACGAAAGTATTTTATTTTCTGTCCCCCATTTCAACCTATCCCATGTTCAGTCCCTTAAGCAGGTGGATCTTTCAGGCACAGCTGCAAGCTTAGCTGGGGTTCCTTCATTGTGTTATAGTTGTTCAATTTGTTGAAATTTTCAAGGGGAGGGATCAGGAGAATCTTTCATGCTACCATTTTTCTGACATCACTTCCTGAGTATTTCTTTCTTGAACCACAATTTTATTGGCAGAAATGGCTTCTGCTTCAGGACAAATAACTGAATTTACTTTGTAGACACATTTGGGGGGGTCAGTTTTGATTTAGGGACAAGCAAAGCTGATGAACACTTGTGTGCTTCCTCCCTCTGTGTGTCCAGTACTGTGGGATTACTTTTGTGATTAAAAGGATAAAGGTCATACACAAACCAGGACCCAGAGTAGCAGGCAGTGACAGCAGCATTCACAGGAAGGTACAGCAGCAAGTGTTAATGTGTTAAAAAAAGAAGAAAGACCTCAAATTGATACCCTCACTGTACACCCTAAGAAACTAGAAAAAAAAAACAGGTAAAACCTGAAGTTAGAGGAAGGGAAATAAAAAAAGATGAAAATGGAGATAAACAAAACAGAGACTAGAAAAACAATGAAGAAAATTGATCAATCCAAAAGTTGTTTCTTTGGGAAGATCAACAAAGTCACAGACTGCAGCTAGACTGACTAAAAGAGGGGGTCATCACACAGACACAAATTTGTAACTATGTGACATGATGGCGGTTAACTAGACTTTCTTTGAGATTATAACATTTCATAAAATATACATGTATTGAATTATTATATTGTACACCTGAATCTAGTATGTCAATTATATCTCAAAATCTTTTATAGTACTCATATTAAACAAAGTGAAAAAAAAGGTGAAATTAGTAGTGTATTTTATTTAACCCAGTATATTCAAAGTGTTGTCATTTCACTATGTAACCAGTATTACAGGTTATTATAAAAAAAACTAATCCTTGCCTTATAGAAAAGGAGGGGGAATCCTTGGAAACAGGGACTTCTTGTTTCATTATAGGGGTTCAGGGCTGTTAGGCTTGTGTCTTTACTCACCAGGAAACTGTTTCAGTTGAAAGAGGGTAGGAGCTGCTCCAAGGCCATTCTCAGGAGGCTGTGTACAGGTCAAATAGAAGAGCATGTGTTCCAACCCTAGCTACTTTTCTAGAAACAAAAGAAAGAGTCAACAGACATCTGAGGCAATCTCCAGTGGAAAGGAGCTAGCTGGAGATAGGCGGCAGATGAAGGGTTGAGTGAGGTTCAGTAGTCAGATGACTCCATCTGTGGTGAGATACTATTTATGGGACGATTGTCTAACCAGGGTCTTAGCGCGCCATCTTTGCTGGTGAATCTGTCACTTTCCTCATCCTGAATCACTATGTAAATCCTACAGTTCTGTGTTCTCCAAATGCAGGAGTCAAGCTGCTGTTCTAAAAAAACATGTCTTGGTGACGGCTCTGATTCTCCACACAATGTTTCACTTTCCCAGTGAGCTCCAAACTAAAGGTGTACTGATATGAAATTGTTCTGCCCATAGCCGAAAGTAGTTGTATGAGACATTTGTAAGCAATGATGGAGCAACCACTAAGATGTGACATCTGGCCCATGAAGCTTCAGGGACAGGGCCAAGTGACATGTGCCTGGAGCAGATTTTCTTGTGGGAGTTCAGTAAAGGCCACGCCCTAGAAGCACCATCTCTGACCAGACACTTGGGGAGTGCTGGGTCTCCGAAGGTGTGTCAAATTGCATGCATTGTGTTGAGATTGTCCTCATTCACTCACCTAAGCATCTAACCATTGAGTCCTAAAGCTTTGTGTGGTATCTCATTTCTCCTGAGGCCATCGTTAGAGTCCTGCTTTCCTACTACTCTGACCCACTCCCAGAGACAGCCACTTATTTCTGCAGATATGGCATGATGGTTACAATTGCAGAGGGGCTCCCACTGCCATAGACTAAATGCCCAAGAAGCACTGTAATTTGGGAAGGACCTGCCTTTGTAGACTCATGTCCTTTACCCTAAATCCTCTCTAATAACACATGTGGAAGCCCTCAGGACACCTTCATGCCTCTGATCTCCATGTGACCACAGCCTGACGAGAACTTCATGAAGGATCCTGAGCCAGAAACACCCAGCTGAGTGGCTCCTGGATTGCTAACCCACAGCGCTGGATAGACACCTGTTTGTTGTGTTACGCTGCTATACTTTGGGAGGATTTTTACTGAGCCTTGGAACCTAACTCTGGCCTAGGACTGTCATCCATCAGGAGGAAACACACTGTGCTGCCATGTTGCTCAATGTGGGCAGAACTTGGGGCACAGCCACCTCAACAGAACTGTCTCAATACACTGGATTCAGTCAGCTGGCAACAGCGCCTTTCCAACCAATGTGTGAACTGGCCTTTTCTACGTGTGTTTGAGCAAGTGGATGTTCAGAGGTATTATACTCTCATGGGGTTCAAGAACAGGATAAACAACTTTGAGAACAAGGAGGAGAAGGCAGAGGAGGGGACAGGCCCTGCTCACCAGCAGGACCTGGGGGAAGTCCACCAGCAGGGTCTCAGCTGTGTGTCCTGTCCCTACATCATGAAGGGAAAGCAGAGCAGAGGAGACTGGATATTTGAAAGCCTCCACAAACAGTGGAGAGTGTTTGTGTTTGTGGGGTTTGTGTGGCAATAGCCGACCAAGTTGACCACTTGGGTGCTGTGTCATCCCAGAGGAGCTATCATTCAGATTTTAGGCCCTGGCCCCTTGGTGCTACTCCATGTCAGTGAAGCTGACCTTGAAGTCACCTCTGGAAGGGTAAGGTAAGGAGGAAGCAATGTTTGATAGCACACAGCCTCCTGTCTGATGTTCAGGTGTGGCCAAGATGTGCTACTCCTCCCCCCTTTCTCTGTAGCAACAACCCTCGAGGTGTTCACTTTGATAGTCACTGGGTCCCTGCTCAGTATGTTCTTGGAGCTGACACCTTTCTTTGCTATGAATACCTGCGTGCAGGGGGACATTTCACAGGCCCTCCCTGACACCTCACTTGATGGGCTGTCTCATCTGGGACATCATGATTGTAAGCCTGTCCTCTACCTGTTGAAGGAGAAGACTCTCCATAGTGGAGAAGACGATGGGAAGACCTCAAATAGATGGCACCACAAGACTTTGCTCTGGTCTGCAACCAGGGTGGAAGTCAAAGGGGATTGAAGCAGGAATTCGGGGGTCAGGCCTGGAGTTTAATGAGGAAACTCTAAGGAGAGAGGGTAGTGGTCTGATCTAAAGTCTTGTATAGAAGAAACAGTACTTGGCAGCTGCCTGCTTCTTCCTCTCAATATTACTGTGTTTGACACAGTTAGAATGCCCCTCTGTGACTCAGTCAGCCATAGTGTGTGAATGGCATGGCACGTTGCAGGTGCCATGCTGAGCCCGGGGCAGGAAAGGTGAGTGGGCCTCCTTCTGCCCTTGGGGAACCCACAGGAGTCCTGCCAAGCCTGGCATAGCAAGCTCATCTGCAGGGTAATTATGCTTCTCACACAGGCTTAATAAGGTAACAGACAATGAAGTAAAAGCAGGATACTTTCTTATATCCTGTAGGCATGAACATTTAGTGATCCGGACAAGCATTTTCTAAATCCTTCTCTCTTTGAGTCGTTTACAATACACTAAACTTAGTCTAGATGGAAAAGGCACAATAGTACTACTTTCTTCAGTTTAAGCAAACCACTTTGTCTATTCTAGGAATTATTTCCATACTCACTGTAAGAATAGTAAGCATGATTTAGTATTTTTGATCTTTAGAACACTTTATACTTGCTAATTAGTAAAACAAAGAAACAAATGAAACATATAACAAAACTCAGCAAAATGTCAGAGGTATTTTATTCTCCAGTAATCACTCATTTTACAAAAGAATGCATTTGCTTTGTGTTTTTTGATGAGAATACTCAGTTTCTTTTTGCATGAATTTGGTAAGACTTTCTTTATTCTTCAGTTAGGATTGTCAATGCAGCTGTGGTGGTGCTGACAGGTGTCAGTAAGGAAGTCCTCTTAGATCTCTAGGTGCCTCCTGGGCCCTTCATCCCCTGCTCAATATGGCTGGCTTGGTTGCTTCTCCATGAACCAGAGCCCTAAGAGTAGAACTGGGGAGCTCAGCCTGTCTTCAGCAGGGTCAAGACCTCTACATGGAGGAATGTGTTGACTGACTTTTTTCATACAAAGTGAAAAATTTTAGGAAGTACAGATTGCAATGTATAAAAACAGTCACAGGAGTGTATAAAAACAGAAACAGAACAGTACAACATAAGAAGCACAACCAATAATATAATAACTATGTATGACAGTGGTTCTCAAACTTTTTGAAGTTGGAGTGCATTTAAAATCCTACAAATAATTGTAAGCACACTATGTACAAATTTCTGAGAGATATGTTATAATAATTAAGTCAAATATTAAAGAAAAAATACAAAGTCCAAGCATGCTTTTATGGTAATTAAATGAAATAAATATGACAAAATTAAATTTATTCTGACACTAAAAAACATTTTTGTTACATTTTTTGAGTTATACTTTTGAGAATTCATAAAAAATGGGTTAAAAATTAAAAATGACAAAAAAGTTATCTTTTTATATATATAGATACATCCTTAGTAAGATTTAGTAAATTCAGCAGGTCCCGGCACAGATGTGTTAAGTTTTTTCATTCTTGTGTTTATGAGAAACTTGAGCCTAATATGTTCTAGTAATTTTTTCAATGTTTGGGCATATATTTGAAAGGAAAACTCTCATTTCTTCATCAATACTTTGAAGAATTCCTCTCTTTTTACTCTTAATTGCAAAAAACCTCCACCATACATATCATCTTAACTTGACACCAAACAAAGGATAGAAGAAACTTGCCTCCAGTCTTTCTGAGGAACATGGGGGTAGTGTAAACAATCCAGCACCACAGCTTAACAGCCTTTTGCAACCTACTCAGGCAAGTGAGGTGGGGGGTTGGGCCAATTCCCCACACCTCTGTCCCCCCAAAATCTAAACTCCAAAAACCCTGTTGGTTTTTTGGTCCCCAACAAGCACATATTTCTCTGGAATACCATAGGGCGCACCTGGAAATCTTCTAGGGTGTACCAGTGAGCCCTGGCACACACTTTGAGAACCACTGATGTACAGTGTCACATGGTGCTGGACTTATGGGGGGGCAACTTCACAAGTTATATAAATGTCTAATCACTATGCTGAACACCTGAAACATATAATACTGTAAGTCAACTGTAATTGAAAAAAATTTAAAAATCTTAAGAAGTTTTTCCTCTATGTGTCCCTTTTACAGGAGATATGGACGCAGGTGTAATAAAAATTTTTGTTTTTATAATGACATCATGGCCATGATGATAACAATAACTTTTTCAGTATTGATGGTAAAGAAACTAAGAAAATTTAATGCCTTGGTTTATTTATCTGATTTTGAATTATATCAAACCCCTGGTCTTTAGTTTCTTCCTACACGAGGACACAGCCAGTCTAGATACACAGTAAAGAGCCTAAGAGTCTAACCTCCAAGCACATGTCCAAACTCAGCTTCTGTGAGCTTCTGCTAGGGCCATCCTCAGCAACATCCACTTGTCTCACCCTTCACTTTCCAAGCCTCTACCGTCTCCTTCCCAGGTGCACAGTCAACATTTTCTGTCTTCCTAATGTTTTGGAATCATTCAGCCACCTCATGGGCCACAAGGACAATCAGGGTGAATTCATGCCAAGTGTTTAGCAAGAACTTGGCCCATAGGAAGTGCCCTATAAAAATTTCCCCTCCCTTGGCCTAGCTGGTACTGTGGTCAGTGAAATGATTCAGTTAACAAGAATTTACACAGAATAATGAGTCATTCAAATAAAAAAAATTTGCATCTCTATTTACTCAGAACTGTTTTTATGGTTCTAAATTAGTTGTGTTTAGAGACGACTGGCAAAACTAAAATCATTCATTAGGTAGATGGAATATATTTTGTAGATTCACTTGTTTTCTCTCTTTTTAAAAATTAATTTTCACTTTCAGAAATTTTCTGGGTTTTAGAAATGTTTTTCTCCCATGCATTTCTATTGTGATTGGCTGGATGCATGTCTGTCCTCACTCACTTAGCTTTCTCATGATTCCTATGTCCTGATGACCCCAGCAGGCTGCCACAGTCTGTGACGTGAGTTCTTAGGGTTCTGTCCTCTGGAGTTTAACCCCAGAGACCTCAAATGAAAGGAAACAGTTTTATACATTCCTTCTCCATGTATTTTCATAGATTCAGATCCCTTACATAAATTTTAAATTACTTAGATAAGTTATTATAAATATTCTTAACATTCAGGATGGGAGTCTGAATGCCCATGGGTATTGCATTGAGGTTGCTACTGTCGGTTTTCCTTATTATATGAGTATGTTGTAGGGTGGGTATTTTGAAATAAGAAAAGTGGTAATTCAAGGGTAGAAGTTTCAGGTGAGGACACTTTTTCTTAAGTTTGAGAAAGGACTAAGTGAAACAGATTTAATGAAGACAGTCTTGTTCTACAAAAAGTCAATAACATGACAGAGAAACTAGTAGATAGAGTCTAGAAAAATTAGGGAAGATTCACTCAGTACTAATCTCTCTTTCTCTGCCTGTCGCTTTTTCTTTTCTTTTGTTTTCTTTTCTCTTTTTCTCTTTCCTTGGTTAAGTAAAGGGAGGGGAAGCAAAGGCCAAAGTGACAAGCCTGACATCATGGGAGGGAATCTCTGCTGCTATATTCCAGGTGGTAATTCAACCCTGAATTTAAAAATTGAAATCCTTTTCTACTTTCTGAGGTCACCAACAACTATTATGCAAATCAGTATAGGTCCCTGGCCAATTTCAAATAACTGCTTGTCTTTCTTACAACATCCACATAAATTAGAGTGCTTAGACTCTGGAATTAGGTATAAGTTTTCTTATTGTTGAAAATCACTCAAAAGCAACTAGGAGGTTCAGATGACCAAATCACAGACACATTAGGGCTACTGGAACATCTGAGCCTGAGCTGTGGGGTCACCGAGGCCCGAATATCCTTTTGTGGCTAACTGTGCCCTACCTGCTGAAGCTCTTCCTTTGTTTTCACTTCCTGTTGTTGCAACAAGTCATCATTCCTGGAGGATGAGTGTTTACCTCTTGGTTTCCTCATTCAAACCACCAACCACTGCATCAGAACATAGGAGCCACTGTGCTGTGGGAAGGTACTGACTTCGATTTGCTTACTTTTTAGGTCAAGTGCATCTGATTTGTGAGATGATAACACAGTGAGTGTGAAAGTGAAAGATTTTGTTCAATGACTGGGTGTGCATTTTTAAGGGTATTTTTAGGATGTTTAAAATTGATTTCTTGTTTTCAAATGAACAAGTTGATATTTTTGGTTAATTCTTTTGAGGTTATAGACATAACCTAAAACTGCTCCTTTTATTTGATTGTGGCCGTCCTTACATAAAATGAGTTATCACCAAACTACATAAAGAAAAATACCTATTTTCACTTACATTGCTATTTGTGGTGTTTCCTCCCAATTTCATGAAATCTATCTGTCAGTGAAAAGATGTTTCATTTGAGACATCTAGGAGAATGGGTTGCTATGACTAATTCTCTGTTCTTCCTAGTCTGAGGCTATAGAGAGGTCTGATGTTTGAGTTGATGTGAATCAATCATACTTCCTGAGGTTTGTCCTCAGCCATGCATTCATTTGGACAATGGAATTAGGTCTGTTCCTCTTGGTATTAACTGGGCTGTTTGGCTTTGCTGGTACCCAGCTTCCTTCATCTATGATGTGGGAAGAACACTATCTACTGTGCAGGACCCTGATGGGGCTTAAATATGGTGCGTGCAAAGCCCTGGGGTATAGAACCTGATGTATGCAGCACTCGGTGAGTGGCCTGAGTATGTAACACTCCAATGCTCACCATGGTGATGAGACACACTATTACTATTACAACAGTAATGCTGCTGATATTGCAAATCCATTTCTCTTTGTCCTCCACCATAACTCATTGGGCTATTTTTCATCTGGAAACAAAAGGGAGATAGTGAGTTTTCCCTATTTTGAAGCATAAACCGAGTCTTATGATTTTAACATAGTTGAGGTTTCTTGCAATGGGAATATTTAAAATAATAATTCCTAAGGATTTGGGTCATGGAAATTCAGTGATCCATTGTGACTCAAAGCAGGGGGCTGTAATGTCATTGTTCCAATGGGTTTGAGACCCATTCCCTCTGTGTCCGGGTGACTCCTTTGGAACCTTGATTATTACTGTTTCCAAAGGGATGTCTACATGGTTTCTGCAAATAATCAGGCAGCATATCTCCATGTGTTGGTAAAAGTGAAGCTCACTACAGAATGTTAACAATGATAACAGTTCAACACTCTCATCACTTTTGTTTCTGAAATTTTCTTGGTGATGATTTCCTGGTGATCTTCATACCCATTGATGTTTAACTTCTGTGCTTCATGGAGGAAAGTTCTCCCCACCAGTTCTTAATACCAAGCCTAGTACAGATGATCCCATTAAAAATGTCAGAAAATCAGATCCCTTCTTTTTATTGTAGTGATAGACTCATAAGCATGGCTTAGATCAGTGGACCTAGGCTGGGCCTGAGCAGTTACTTAAGGTGCTGTGAGGATGGTATCTCCTCTTTGAAGGTCTTCTCAGGTGGGGGGGGCATTTATATGGAATAGGAGGTGTTGGGCCTTTATCTAATCCTGGGAAATAGATGAGGATTTGAGTGGGATGTGACCTCGGGAGGAGCAGAAGCAGATGCCCATCAGGCTTAGAAGCTCTAGGTGGATGGGGGTGGTGGCAAGGGGTGGGAACAGTACTACAGATGAGCTACCTCTGAAAGGGACAGGCATTTCCTGAAAGACTCCTGTGTGCCATAGAAAGGATTACCATTTAAATGTAAGGGGTACACTTATTTTAGAAACTACACACAGGCTTTTTGGTGACAGGGAAGTGGGAGGTCATAGTGGTGGTGCAGAGACCAAGCCTCTACCTCACCATGTCCCACATGGCTCCTTCCAGTGGGTGAGATGAGACAGTTTTAGGGACAGACATTCATCATGGCCATAATTCAGAGGCAAAGTGATCCCAGAAAGGGTTCATGTCCCCATTTAACAAAGAATACAATGCTAAAACCTTTGATAAGGAATTCTCTCTAAATTCTTTGGACTCTAATTCCTGGGATTTCTAAATTTCTTGGATTAACATATTAAATATTCATTATGTGACTTTAATAAATTGTCCAGTATCTTCAAAGGTTTATTAAGTTTACATTTTTAAAAAAGATTGGAGGAATGATTAACTGATTCATGTCACTTTCATCCCTGCAGTTGATATGTCCCTAGTCTGTGCAGAAGAATTCACACAGAAGTATATATCTAGAAGGGTTCTTTGAGTTGGACAGCATATCAAGAACTATGTGATCTAAGAACAGAGTCAAAGAAATTGGCTTTTCTCTCTATAGCTTCTCCAAGCCTCCCAGTCCCATGCTTGCAGCTCCATAAGGTGTCAAGGATAAAGCTTTGGATGCCACCCTGACAGCATCATTCCTCCTGGATGGTGTGGGGGACTCATTATACACTCAGGTGGCTTCTTCAGCAGACCTGAAATGTGTCTGAAGAGGTGACCTATGTATCACTGAGTTGCGTTCTTAGTGGACAGATGAATATCTCTCTCACATTCTCCCTTATTTGGATGTAATTGGTGACCTGATTCCACCAAAAATGATGGTGTCAAAAACAAGACCACATGTCCATGGTGACTGAGTTGACTGAATCCTGCCCCCTTTGTAGCTTGCTGGACAGGGACTGTTGCTCAGCCTCACTGAAGGGCACTGACTGGTGGGAATGCACAGGAGACTCTCACGTTCTTAACTTGTTGTGAACCAATAGATACCTTGTGATATGCCACTAGAACTTTCTTAAAGGCTCCATTTTCTCTGTAAAGGAACAAGGAAAAAAAATGGTTTAATTCTCTTATCACTACTCTTGATATCAGAATAGTGAATTGGAAAGAATCCTGGGTCTGTGGTCAGAATAGGCCCGAGTCTCAGCCCCAGTTATGTAAGGCACTTAATGAAGTGTCTCTGGGATTGCTTGCCCATGCCAGACCTCCGGTGACACTGGTGCCTGTTAGCTCTTTCCTAGACATTATCTAAGTTAGTGCTTCCTTTTTTATAAACTGAACAGAGGAAGATAAACTGGGTTAGCTATAAAATGCAGATTTACATAAGAAGTTAGGGGCATTTCCAATGCCAGAAAGATTTGATCACACAGCTGCAATCCAGTTACAGTTGTGTTTTGATTTCTTGTTGTTGTTGCTGCTACTGTTATTTTCCATCCAAACATTGAGGTTAAGAGAGATAAACCTTCACAAGAGTGCCTTCCTCAAGCTTTTGAGCTGCTCCAGCAGGAAAGAACCCACAAGTCCAGAAATGAACACGGACCTCCAGAGACAGTGCATGCCTTCACCATGATCTCATCTAACCTCTGGTTCCACAGATAGAACCTTCTCTGGAACATCTATTATTAGAGAAAGAGGGAGAAAAAGACACCATCTGACATGGCTGAAGTTTTAGGCAAATGATAATGTAGGGTAAAATTATCTTTTTAGTAAGTGACTAAAGTGCTAAAGTGATGCACTCTATGTTTTTAGTTACAAAAATTGGTTTTTCTTTTGTTTCTTAAATGGACTGCCTCAGTAGTGTCCCAAATTCCAAATCTAGTTGTGACTTGAGAAGGAATTATCTAAATTGTTTCTCCCCTCCTGTATGTAGCATATCAAGAGCCATCCTGGGCTCTTTCTCTCAGAGAGTTCTTTCCTGTGAAGAAGTTATCCCTTCTGCTAAAAGAGGAGCAACCAGGAGGCAGGAACTTCCATGGTAAAAGGAGGTGCCATGAGAGGAGACAGCATGCCCCCCATGTTCTTGAAAAGGGATGACTTGTACGAGCTTCAGGTCCTGCAGAGCTGAGACCAAGGTTATCCAGGACTGAGGGCTCAAGGAGGCCAGTTATCAAGGAGAATAGGGACCCCCAGGATTGTACCCAAGACTCACTATGGCTTCACCAGACATTTAGGTTCCAGCTGGAATATAGGACAGCACCTTGAAGACCAGTGATGTCACCAACACACCCTGAAAGACCAACCCAAGATCAGAACGGACTCCACATCCCAACATGAACATATGGCAGTCACCTCAACCCTCACACCTTGGAAATGAGCAAGAGGGAGCAGCTGACAAAGACAAGGCCATTGTCACCTGAAAGAGGCTGAGTGTTGTTTTAAAAAGAATGTTCCAATGATCTGATTCAAAGGCCAGGCATTACATTGTCCTGAACATTTGAGTTTAAATGCATAGTTAGTAAAATGTTACAACCTCATCACACCTGTTGATCCCAAATAGTGAGTCTCCAGCTGGCATATCAGCCGAGAGGAGACTATCTGAGGTCTTTCAGGGCTGTCCAAATTGTACCTCTTTGCTGCCTGTACCAAAGTGGCCCATGACTTTGTGGTCTGTTTAAAGCTGCCAATGACATTAAACCATAGCATGCCAAATGAATCATCATCTCAAGTAAATGTTGGGCAAGCCAGAGTTCTAATTCGGAGACCTTTCTGAGTTGTCGGTAAGTCCCTTTTGGTGCACGGAATGTTTGGTACACTAAATGATGACCTGATTTAGCTCCTTCCTTTGTTTCTCTTTTCCTTGGTCCCCACCAGTAATCATCTCAGACTTTATATGGAACATCCTTGCTTTTCCCAGTGTGGACTTCTTTTTGGAGACTCTGAAATGAGAAGAATGACTCACCAACATGAGGACATCACACACTGGAATTATGGTCCAGCCACCTTCCGACGGGCTCCTGATCCCATGCTTTCAGAGGGCTGGGCTGCTCCTTGACTGACCCTCACACAAAGTTCAGCTCCCCTGAGCTCTAGGTCAGACCACGCTGGACAACTGATATGACCAAGAAGTTCATCTTGCTCTCATTTTTCAGCCCAGAGTTGGGAGCAGTTCTATGGTCTGGGCTTGGAACGAGGAAAGATCTGAGCTGGCCAGCTAGGAAGAAGGAAGGGCTTGCAGCATGGCTCTCTGTCTCACCCCCATTCCATTAACTTAGAATCCCTGAAGTCAACATGTGGATGAGTAGTAAGCTGTCTCTGTGGGTGCCCGGAATCGCTCTTAACAGACATTCTGGGAAATACCATTAAGGGAACACTCTTGTACAATGGAATTAATTTTCACAGGTAACTTGCATGACCAATGTTTTTATTATTATTATTTTTAAATATCATAAAATTTCCATGACTTCAGCATCTGGGAAAGCCATAGAAGTGGACTGGGTATCCCATTAGACAGGTCTAAAGGAGAACAGATGTAAATTCTGAGCATAAAGTAAGAACAGACGGGGCTCTGAAGGTGAAATTAAACTTGAGTATTTCAAAGTTCACAATGCTAAACACAAAATTCCATTAAGCACATTCCAATAAAGAGTAAACTGACAAACTGCATGGTAATGTCTCCCCTTACGAATTTCCAAGACCCTTAGCTGTCAACAATTTCTGTGGTAGGGGTTAAGAAAGCAGTTCCCCGGATGGATGCTGCCAGCTCATTTGCAAATGGAAATAGTTTTAAGCTGTGCTCTCTCTTACCTGGGACTGTAGGAAGGTGGTGGTGCTATAAAAAGAGAGAAAAGATTTGGTCTCTTTTTTTTTTTAGCCAGTTGCTTGCCTCTCCTCTCCTCTATAATTTTCCCCTTCTCCATTTAGGGAATGGTGCACCCACAGAAAGCCATGCTGGCCAGTCAGAA